>NC_092720.1:43754151-45020223 GCF_047496885.1 Scyliorhinus torazame
GTGAAGCTCTGTCAAATTGGAAAAGAGCATGAATTCAAAAAGTTGTGTTTTTTTTATGCAGCATCAGGAAAATAGAAAAAAGGTGATACATTTTTTTCAAATTAACATTGTTTTTTTAACATTAATTTTCGAAGGTTCAACCTTCCAAAAATGTCGTCTTGGGCATAACCAAAACTTGCTGATCCATGACTCAAATTTATTAAATTACTTGGGTGATGGGCAGTGGGGGGATATGAATACAAGTGACCTCTTTCCAAACCTGTAACACAACTTTTTGTCAACAATCAATGTTATAAGTAGTCTTTTTCCTTTTTGGGAAGCACCTGACCTCTGCTAAAGGAATGAGGAGGAGTCATATGGATGCAAAATGTTAACTCTTTCTCCCTCCACAGATGCTGCCAGACCTGCTGAGTTTTTCCCACGTTTTGTGTCTTTACCTCTGCTAATGGCTATGTTAAGATCAGGTTCTCAATGGGGATTGTGAAGCCACATTTTACTGTCTGCCAAGGAGTGCTTTAGTGCACCAAAATGTTTCACCAGAGCTTCTGATTTGGTGCTATCCTTTTAATATTTTGTTACGAATTCTCAGTTAACGCCATAAAAAGGTGAAACGAAAATATAAGGTACCTTGTTGGCGAATACCCTGCTGCCAACAAAAATGCAGCCTTCACTGATTCCCACTAAAGCATTTTCATAATGACTTATTTTCTCTTTTCAATAAATGAGTTTTATGCCTGATTTTCTATTTGTGCACTTACACATAGGGAAATTCTGGCCTCGGCTTCAGCATTGCAGGTGGCACAGATAATCCGCACATTGGTGATGATCCCAGCATATTCATCACTAAAATCATTGCAGGAGGTGCAGCTGCACAGGATGGAAGACTGCGGTAAGTCCAACTATTAATCCATTGCCTTTTGCTTTCCTACATAAAACAAAGATTGATTCTGTCATGTCTGCTACACAATGTTTGATGGGTCTTATCTTCACAGAAGGTGCTGTTGAGATGTGTCTTTGACTTTCTGAGAGGGGTTCAGATTTTAACCATGAATGAAGCTGTAAATGTAGCCATTAGAATTAGTTCATTATTAAAGGAAAGTCATCATTGAGGTTGTGAATAATTTCAAGATAACCAAAAGCAAGAAATGCATAACCCCCCCCAGTTATTTGGAATTTACAAAACTCAATTAGTAAAATGCATCTTGGGACAAGAGTCTGAATTTCTGCAGCCCATGATTGAAAATTGCCTCCCCAATCTTATTTTATCTTCGGTATTTACTAGCAGTCTTAACTGTAATTAAACTCGAATTGAGCAGAAGCTTGCTTTGTGGCCTCAATAAAGTAATAAGCCTATTAAGCTTTTGGGCATTGCCTGAATGTAGCACTTCCATCCGTATAAAACAACCTGCTGTCTGACTTACTGCGAGTGGTGTCAGAGGGATGATTGTGTGCATGTAGTGTTGCTCATTGGAAGTTTGAATTTGTGCTGTTTCTCAAAGTCAAAGCTGTGTGCCATTTTTGAGGCAGGAATGTGGAATTGCTGTTCATTCTTGAAATGAATACTCCGGTCAAGTAAGTTGCACTATACATCAGAACACATCTTTGTGTGATTGACACATCAGTAACATTTGGAGACATTGTGGAGCCAGTAGGCTCTTAAAGGGAACCGGGGCCGGCTTAGCTCAATGGGTTGGTTTCTGGTGCAGAGCAAGGCCAGCACCACCAGTTCAATTCTCGTACTGGCTGAGGTTATTCATGAATGCTCCGCCTTTACAACCTTGCCCCCTCACCTGAGGTGTGGTGATCCTCGTGTAAAACCACCCCACCTCAAAGGAGAAAGCAGCCTATGTTCATCTGGGACTATGACAACTTTACCTTATCGTAAAGGGAACAATGGTGAAGCATTTTTGGATTGTTTAATTTTATATGGAAGATAACTGAAAAAAGCATTATTTTCAAAATGGTGAGAAAGAAACTCTGGAGGAGCCAATGGATTTGGCTGTCCACGTATGCAAATCACAAAAACTTGGTGGACAGGTACAAAAAGCAAGAAGGCTTTCTTTTGGCACCACCCATGAATTCACGGATGCCCTGAACGCCCAGGCAACTGACTATTAACTTTGGGCTGGAACATACCCATCAAGATGCCAGGTAGCAGGATTCTCTGCCATCTCTGGGATGCCCCAGGTCCAGGGAGTAATAGATGGCACGCCTGTCGCCTTGCATGCACCGAGGTACCAGGAAGTGCACTTCATTAACAGGAAGGGGTTCCACTCCCTGAATGTTCAACTATTGTGTGACCAACTTCCCTGGGAGCATGTTGTCCTGGGAAACTTTGAGATCCCCAGTGTCTTTGAGAACCACCCCAGGATGATGGGTTAGCTCTTGTGGGATAAGGGATACCCGCTGAGGTCCGGAGGCTGATGATGCCTTTGTGGAAGCTGTAGACAGAGGCGAAGATCCAATATAACGAGGCCCATCCTGCCACCCATGCTGTCATTGGGCAGTGCATTAGACTGCTGAAAATGCGGTTCCAATGCCTGGACCGCTCCGGTGGTGCAATGTACTACATCCTCCAAGGCCTTCCTGCTTTGTGGTGATCTGCTATGCCCTCCACAGCCTGGCACTGCAGCGGGTGACATGCTGGAGAAGGAAGGACATGCGGCCTCTGGATGATGGGGAGTAGCCAGACCAGGAGGGGCTGGAGGACAAGCCAGGGGAGGACCCGCGCATCATAGAACGAGGCTCTGTCGATCAGCTCATGCCCTTCACTCTTCTCTCTCTCCACCCCCCTCTGGCCCGGTTCACCCCCACCTCTATTCCCCTCCCTCTCATCATTTCCGCTCTTCCTCTTTTTCCTCCATTCCCTGACCCTCCGCCACCCCCCGCCCCCACTGACTACCCTTTACCACCCTCCCAGGGCCTGTCGAACATCATTCCAGGGTGTTGTGCCTATGTCGTCGGGTGAATATACAAGGCAGTAGAGTGATGATCACCTGCTGTGAGGTTAGCTCCTCAGTTCAAGCCAAAGTCTGACTCCTGTATTTCTGCTGACAACCTGCTCCCCGGCCCCATCCTGAGGTTGTGCTGGTTGGGAGTGGGTTGTGCTGGTTGGGGGTGGCTGGAGGTGAAGTTGTGCTCAGATTACATGAGTGTCTTGCTCAAATATCATCTGGAGTACCAGACTCAGTCCTCAGCACTACACCTGAGGAAAAAAGGGGTGCAGTGCAGATTCACCAGAATCCTATTCCATCTTTGTGAGTTAATTTATGAAGGTGGGCTGTGTTCCTTTAAGTCAAGGAGATTGAGGAGTGATCTGATTGAGGATTTGCATAAGATTTAGAGGATAAACTACTTAAATTTGCCTGGACTCCTTGCTCACAGGATCGATCAAAATCTGGAACCAATTGTGTTTCCATCACAAAATCTGAATGTTTTAGATTAATTTGCTGGTGATTTAAGGCAACTGTTGAACTTCATGCAAAACTGACCCAAAATCATTTCCTAACATTGTCTCCCATTTTTTGTTATTAATTTAGAGTATCCAATTCTTTTGTTTTCCCCAATTAATGGGCAATTTAGCGTGGCCAATCCACCTACCCTGCACATCTGTTTGGGTTATGGGGGCGAGACCCATGCAGACAAGCGAGAATGTGCAAATTCCCCACGAACAGTAACCCGGAGCTGGGACCGAACCCAGGTCCTTGGCGCCGTGAGGCAGCAGTATTAACCACTAAGCCACCTTGCCGCCTTCTCTCCTATTTTAAGAAAATATTATTGTTGTCTCTTGGATCACGTGGCTTAGGTTCATAGCCCTGCCTGAGAAAATTTACAGTGGCTGCAATATGTGATCACTCCAATAAAAAGCAAAGTTTGTGCATTTCTGCATAAAATGCTCATAATGTTTCCTCATCTCTCCTATAGAAATGATTTCTCAGCTTTATATCTGGCACATCTTAACCCAGTTAGTTCTGCTTCATCCTTAAGTAACTCAAAGACAAATGTCAGTATTAAGCTTATTATATTCATAATTTTGCATTGTACTGCCATGGATGTTAGAGTTTACAAATGAGCAAGATGGAAGGACCGCGACAATCTGCTTAGTTTTACTCACTTTAGAGTTATTCTGCTGTTATCTATTTGACATTAATGGTGGAATCTATCATTGCTATTAACTGTATTATATTTTTATATGGTGTACTTAAAATGGCTTTTAGCATTGGCATTCATCAAAGTTTGAAATTTAATAATGGTGTAAGGAAATATATTGATACAGAAATTCTGTGTAGAATACCAGTGATAAAACTGCTCATAATCCAAGCAATGTAGTCATTTGAAGTGCTATGTAGAAGCTTACATGCAGAGTTTAGCAGCACTTGAGGACATTGGAATCTCCATATATCGACAGGACTCTGGGTTAAATTGATCTTCCAACAGTAGTCAATGGAAAAGAAAATTGGGCATGTTGTAAAAACAGGCTGCTATTTTGGTATTAGTCCATTTTTCATGAATGGCGAAGACCAGTTTCTCTCCTTGAAACTTCAGTTTTTAAAAAATCAAGTTAACACGTTCTGTTATCTGGTTAGGGACCAGTAATTTTTTTTAAAAGTAGGCAAAGTTTGAAATCCCAGTTACCCACTAGTAGAATAAAACCACAATATTCCACAGTTTTAAACAAATAAACTTTACAAAGTTAAAGATTGCAAATTTATAAAATCTATTTCATATTGTGACAAACCGAATTAACATGATGCAAATATAAATTAACAGGCACACTTTGGTTGAACACACCACACTTCACATTAAATGGCAGTTGCGATCAAGACCGATCCCATGGATTTTCCAGAAACCCACCCAGATATCAGTGATTATTGAGAGTCATAAAATTTCATTACAACTCCATCTCCTTCACGAGGGATTTTAACTCTCCACTTTCAAAGATCTAACCTCTGAATTCCCTCAAAAGTATCTCTGACTTGGACTATCTCAATCTCTCCGCTTGAGACTACTTTCCATGGGATTCCCAAGTTGCACTTCTGCTTCTAATATGGCACACTTCCAGGTCTCTTGCAGGCTGCAAGCTTTGTTAAGGTAGCACTGCCCCTGGATTTCTCTGAACTCCAGGCTCCCATCTGAACTGAGCTAAAATTGGTTCTCTGGGATTCTCTCGAACCCGAACTGATTCCAGCACAAACAAGCAACCTTCCGCTGCCACCTCACTCCCAGGACTTCTCCTGAGTTCTAACTGCACCTAGCGGCTCTCGGGACTTCTCCAAACTCTTAACTGTCTGGAGTCTGCTAACAACTGCAAATTTTCGATATGGAACACTCCGATAAATTACAATCCGGGTACCCGCCTTATCTCCACCCATCACAATGATAAGACCATAAGACATAGGAGAAGAAGTAAGGCCATTCAGCCCATCGAGTCCACTCCACCATTCAACCATGGCTGATTTCAACTCCATTTACCCGCTCTCTCTCCATACCCCTTAATTCCTCGAAATCAAGAATTTATCAACTTCTGTCTTAAAGTCACTCAACGTCCCGGCCTCCACCGCTCTCTGTGGCAATGAATTCCACAGACCCACCACTCTCTGGCTGAAGAAATTTCTCCTCATCTCTGTTCTAAAGTGACTCCCTTTTATTCTAAGGCTGTGCCCCCGGGTCCTAGTCTCCCCTGCTAATGGAAACAACTTCCCAACGTCCACCCTATCTAAGCCATTCATGATGGTGCAGCCTTTAGGGATTAATTGAATGCTTTTGAATAAATTTAGTTCTAACTCCCAAAACAAAATATCTCGTGGGCTGCAGTTCTTTGCGAAGAGTGTAGACATTACGTGTCCATTTCTCCAGCTAAGTAAGCCCACCAACTGTTTTCTGGCTCTATCTCTTATCCTGACTCAACCAAATATGGGTATCCTTCTGAAGTGTAATTTTCTTCTAGGTGTTCTGGCAATCTCTAAAGCCCAGCAGTTTAGTTAACTTCACAACAGCAATTTTCCAAGCATTACCTCTAAAATATTAACACAAAATTTCCCCTCAAATTGATTTTATTCACCTCTATGAATCTCCCATGCATGGTCTCCAAGGTAGGTAACAGTCATAAAAGTCCAGCACCAGACTTGTGTTGTTTGAGAGATTATTGCAAGGTGAAAGCAATCAAAACTGGCTGAAAGATATCCTGAAAAATGATGACCGCTCCCCATGAATAATCTGTAAAACTTCAACAGTTGCTCCAGTATCTCTGGGTCCATCAATATATGATATTCAGATGCTGTGCTAGTTCTTCATTCTGTTTTCTCCCTTTTTGCACACCTCCCATTCTTCCTCACAACTTATTTATTTTCAGCTCACCTGCTCGCCCCTGCACTGTGTTCAGCAGAGAATAGAATAAAATAAACAAAGCAAAAAAACAAAGCCTGGCATTCACAGACCACTGGGGTTCTGTAGGGACTTTCCAGAGTGGTCCATAAAATAGTGTCAAAGTGCTTATGAAGCAGAGTCGGATTTATGGGTGGGTGCGGTTGTCAAAGCTTTTTTCTCATCATGCCACCATGTCGTCACTCCAGTCCTCCTGCCTCTGCTCAAGACACTGAGCTTTTTGGCTAAAAGGTTCACGTAGGATGATATGACAAATAGATTAAGAGCCTGCAGCCTCTTGCATTGGTGCATTGTTACTCAAATTGGCACAAAGCTGTCAAACTAGTCTCTAACCATCCTCCAGCCAGTTTCCCAGTGCTCTACTGTGCCATTGCTTTACCACACTTCACTAAATCAAATTCTATTTTTAATGACATGGGATTTTCGAGTGTATTTTGGGGGTCGACATTCTGCAATTTTGTTTACTTACTCTCTGTAAAACAAGAAACACTGGCTTTAATGTAGAATGATTTATGAATTTTGTTAAATCTCACACTGCGGACAAATATCTGGTGCAGCAATATGTCTTACTGATATCCAAGTAAATACCCGTTTTCTTAAAAACATTACTATGTCACTGTAAATGCAGCATTTTCACTTTTTAATTTAGATGGAGGACCCATGAAAATTAATCCATTTAAAAAGAGAACCTTCAAACAAAAAATTGAGGCAAACAACTTGTAAAACGATAGCACCCAGCACTGATGCACGGGACAAGGAAGAATAAAATAGCAAGGCTATTGGAGGCAGGAATTAAATTCAGTCATGAAAATAAGTTGCATGTGCAAAATCATAATATAAGACTGACATGAGATTTTTTTTTTTCAGAGACGGTTTCATTAAATGTTTCTTTACATTTTGGCACTAAATTGATTTTCCTTACAAAGGCTGTCCGGCTTGAAGATGATTTGGATATCAAATCTTTTTTATTCTAGGGTTAACGACTGCATTCTTCGGGTAAATGACGTAGATGTGAGGGACGTAACTCATAGCAAAGCAGTAGAAGCCTTAAAAGAGGCTGGATCGATTGTGCGATTATACGTGCGGCGAAGGAAACCAATCACAGAAAAGATCTTAGAAATAAAACTTGTTAAAGGGCCGAAAGGTAGGTTCTACATCAGGTACAAAAAAATGTTTTTGCACACGTTTCATAGATTGCAAATGTTAGTTTGAAAGATTGTCATTGTTTTTTAAAATAAATTTAGAGTTCCCAATTCATTTTTCCAATTAAGGGGCAATTTAGCGTGGCCAATCCACCTACCCTGCCCATCTTTGGTTTTGTGGGGGCGAAACCCACGCAAACACTGGGAGAATGTGCAAACTCCACACGGACAGTGATCCAGAGCTGGGATCTTTGAGATTACCATGAATTCTGAAACGGGCTCCAGTTTAGATCAGAAGCATAGTGTTGACCGAGACCTTGCTCGATCGTCTTAGACAGACACAAGAAAGTCACCTGAATTTAGTGCAGCTACTTTATTCAGAAGAGCTAACTTAATTGCGATTTATGGGAATATAGTACCGAGATGACTCTGACTCACTACTGTATTAGTGAAGGAGGCTGACCAAGGTACGATCACTTGGTGTGGATATCTTCTTCTCTGAGCTCCGAGCCCAGGACTCCTCTGCAATCGTTGCTCCTGGGGGTTTGCAAGTTATCGCTGACAGTGTTCCGATGTCCCTTCTTAAGTTGCGCTAGTGCTGAGACATGATGCGTGTGCACGCACACGCGCGCGTGCACACACAGGTACACGCGTGCACACGCACAGGCACGCACACACAGACACACAATCAACATTTGTTTGACCAGCTATTCGCCCCTTATGGAGTCTGATGGTCTCTTTGTTTTGTAAACTTATTTTGTTACAAACTTGTATCAACGCAGGTTACAGCAAGTAAACACCCCAGGAAACATACTTCCTGACAATCAACTATACTGTCTGTACAGATTTTTACCCTTTTTCACCCCCACCCTCTCCCCATCACCCACACCCCTGTGATGAATAGCTCCTCAAACACAGTCACAAACGCCCCCCACCTTTTCTCAAACTCCCCCGCTGAGCCCCTTAACTCATACTTTAAACTTCTCCAACCGCAGGAAGTCATACAGATCACCCAACCATGCTGCTACCCCAGTGGCGATGCCGACCGCCACTCCAGCAAAATTTGCCGCCGCAAAATCAGAGAGGCGAAGGCCACGACATCGACCTTCGTCCTTTCCATGAGCTCCGGCTTCTCTGAAATCCCAAATATCACCACCAGAGGGTCCGGGTCCTCCTCCTCCTCCACTATCCTGGCTAAGACCACAAACACTCCCGCCCAGAATCTAATTTTTCGCCACCCCAAAACATGTGCGCGTGATTCGCTGGCCCTCGCCCACACCTCTCACACTCATTTGCTACCCCCTGAAAGAACCCACTCATTCTCACCTGAGTCATATGCACCCTGTGCACGACCTTAAACTGTATCAGGCTCTTCCTTGCACAAGACGAGGTCCCGTTTACCCTTCGCAGTGCCTCACTCCATACTCCCCAATTGATCTCCATTCCCAACTCCGCTTCTCATTTATCTTCACCACCCGCTCTTCTATAGTTAATACTTCTTCCTGGGACTCCATTCCAGACGCGGTCTTCGCAAAGGCTCTGTACAAGTGCAACATCACGTCCTCATTTTTCCATTCGAGCTTTCTTGAGCTAATGGCCACCATTCTATTAACCTGTATGTACGTGTGCACCAACTTTTAATGCACATGAAACACCCAAATCGCTATGCTTTTCTTACCATTTAGAAAATAATTTTATTCCACTTTTTCAGAACTAAAGTAGACAGCTTCTCACTTGATTTGCATTAGCTGTTATTTAGCTTGACCCTTTAACTTCCTCCTCCCATGCAGAGCTTACTGTGTCTCCTAACATAGTGCCACTGCAAATTTGGATATACATTTCTCGGACTGCTTCAGATTTACAAATAGCTACTTTATGCGAAAGGTGGTAAATGTGTAAAATAGACAGTCCACATTGGAGGCAGGTAGTGAGCAAATATTTAAGGACGGCACGGTAGCACAGTGGTTAACACAGTTGCTTCACAGCTCCAAGGTCCCTGGCTTAGGTCACTGGCTGTGCGGAGTCTGCACGTTCTCCCTGTGTCTGCGTGGGTTGCTCTGGTTTCCTCCCACAGTCCAAAGATGTGCAGATTAGGTGGATTGGCCATGCTAAATTGCCCTGAGTGTCCAAAAAAGGTTCGGTGGGGTTACTGGGTTCCGGTGATAGGGTGGAGGTGTGGACTTCGATAGGGTGCCCTTTCCAAGGGCCAGTGCAGACTCGATGGGCCAAATGGCGGCCTCCTGCATTGTAAATGATATGATTCTATAATTAAGGAAGAATTGGACAGACTTTGTGGAAAGAATTAAATGAGAGTTAGCTTTGGAACCAGCCAGCTAGATTTTCTGGTTCCATACTTTCTCTGTCCTTGTAACACAATCAAGCTTATTGGAATAATTATTTGCCAGTTACACTCCAGGTGAGCAGTTTAAATTTGCATTATTAGATTCAGATGCCCTTGCTGTGGCGAGTTCTGTTATCTGTTCTGTAACTGGCATCAAAATTGGGCAGATGCTTTCTGGCATTGATCAGTGAACAAGGGAATGACTTGTGATTCACTGATGTAGCTAAAGGTCTTGTCACTATTAAGAAATTAATCTGAGCTGAAGTGTGTGATTTAGAATTGTTCAACTTGTACGAAACAAATCTGTTTTCATGTACATCAAGAAATAGCAGTAGGGCTGCGCAGTGGTTAGCACTGCTGCCTCATGGCTCCAAGGACCCGGGTTAGATCCTGGCCCGGGTCACTGTCCGTGTGGAGGTTGCACATTCTCCCCGTGTCTGCGTGGGTCTCACCCCCACAACCCAAAGATGTGCAGGGTAGATGGATTGTCCACACTAAATTGACCCTTAATTGAGGAAAAAAAAGAATTGGGTGCTCTTAAAAAGAAATAGCAGAAGTAATGTTTATATTTTGATTTGCATTCCATATCCTTTATATCTGGATTTTGACTTCAGATATTGTTCACAAATGGATTAATTTGTTTTTCCTAACAGCTTTTTTATTTCTGACGCTGATTTTCTTGATTCCATTCAGTTGGGAATAGCATATTCCCTTTTAGCTCCCTGTACTGTTTCCCAATAAAATCCTGAGTTGACACAATTGCGCTTGGATTTTACAGATTGCTGGACCTGGAATGCTGGCTTTTACAGAAAGCATTTTGTTGGAATACCAGCATACCTCATCAGGTGACACTTGTCTCCCTAACTAAGATATGAGAGCATGCTGTGCATTTCACAGAAATTTAGAATGTGGAATAAGTGTCATTGAAAGTAAAATATAAAGCTGAGGAGTAGATGATTCATATTTGCAAGTCCATTGGTTTCTATCAATGGGGGAAAGCGGCTATTGAGTTGGATGATCAGCCATGATCATAATGGCGGAGCGGACTGGAAGGGCTGAATGGCCTTCTGCTCCTATTTTCTATGTTACTCCTCTGTAAATTTATTACATTGACGGATCATTGAATTAATGCAATATTGAAAATCAGAGTTGTATGTCATGATCGATTGACATATTTGACACACGCCCTGTGGTTCTGTGTGAGGAATAGATTTCTGCACAATGCCCTGTCACCCATCCCTACAACCTTATCAAGTGTTTTAGTTGAAATGAAATTCAAATTGTACCCTGACTTTATTAATGTTGTTGTTGTTTTGCCTCCTTCTCCTACAAATAAAAGGTCTTGGGTTCAGTATAGCTGGAGGTGTTGGAAACCAACACATTCCAGGCGATAACAGCATCTATGTAACAAAGATCATTGAAGGAGGAGCAGCGCACAAAGATGGACGGCTACAGATAGGAGACAAGATTCTGGCGGTAAGTTCCAAGTGCTCCTGCCAACAGGTTAACCAGTCTTTGTTGCAGAATTTGGTGCGCTGGACTAAATGTAAGCAGTCCATGGATTATACTCTTGCACCTCAGTATTTTGTAAACCACATATCAGGATAACGATAATCAATTTTTAGAGAGGAATTTTAGTTGAAAGGTTAAGATTTCAGTGCATCACATTGAGTACCTTTATTGAGCAAGATTCATTTGGTCATTGCTACTTAGAGATTTATAGCATTGCAGTCATTTCCAACAGACTGTAGTGAGGGAAAATATGGTAGCCAGTTATTCTGGCAAGATGCATAGACCTCTAATTTATGAGGATTCTGACCATTCAATTTACTACTTCAGGTTACTTAAATTATGCGATGATGTTTCAGTGCATTTTTTCCAATGTGTTATATGAACCTCATTGTATAATTGGCCCATTTATTTCCAGCTGTCAGCTAAGGACTTGCCAAGAAAGACTAAGCAATAATAATGCTGATTTTTACTGGATTGATCTGGTTCTTCTGAGAATTCCCATTACGGAGGTAGAGCTCCCCCTCATGAAATTTGATTTCTATAATCATCACTAGTAGCCGATTGGAAACAACAGTACTCGCACCTCCCAAATGTTGACACCACAATTTCCAAGGATATAATTAGTTTTGCAAGAATTTTTTGCTAAACCTATGAAAGCTCACCAATATGATGGGAAGTATTTGTGAAGGTGATGACAAAAATGGTTTTAGTGACGTTTCCTTTCCCAAACGGAACATTTCTGAAACCTGAAAATTCCTTGTGGAATGTCCATTGTCCCAGCTAACCTTTTGTAACTTTGCAGGCATATGAATTCAATGCTGAACATGTCAACATAAATCCTGTGCAACAATGAGTGGGTTGACTTGCAAAGTGGCGTTGGGAATGGTGGAGATATCTGATTGCCAGTCCAAAAAGGAATTATTGAGCTACATATGTGCTCTCTCTCTCTCTCTCTCTCTCTCACACCCCTCTCTCTCTCTCTCTCTCTTTCTCTCACACGCGCTCTGTCTCTCTCGCACTCTCGCTCGCGCACCCTCTCACTCTCGCGCGCCCCTTCCCCCTCGCGCCCCCCTCTCGCGCCCCTGCTCTCTGTCTCGCGCGCGCCCTCGCTCTCTGTCTCACGTGTGCCCCCGCTTTCTCTCTCTCGCGCGCGCCCCCGCTCTCTCGCGCGCGCCCCCGCTCTCTCGCGCGCGCCCCCGCTCTCTCGCGCGCGCCCCCGCTCTCTCGCGCGCGCCCCCGCTCTCTCGCGCGCGCCCCTGCTCACTCGCGCGCGCCCCCGCTCTCTCGCGCGCGCGCCCCCGCTCTCTCTCGCGCGCGCGCCCCCGCTCTCTCGCACGCACGCCCCCGCTCTCTCGCGTGCGCCCCCGCTCTCTCTCGCGCGCTCCCGCTCTCTCTCGCGCGCTCCCGCTCTCTCTCGCGCGCTCCCGCTCTCTCTCGCGCGCTCCCGCTCTCTCTCGCGCGCGCCCCTGCTCTCTCTCTCGCGTGCTCCCCTGCGCTCTCTTGCGCGCTCCCGCTCTCTCTTGCGCCCTCTCTCTCTCGCGCGCGCCCCCTCTCTCTCTCTCTCGCGCGCGCGCCCCCCTCTCTCTCTCTCGCGCGCGCCCCCTTTCTCTCTTGCGCGCGCCCCCTTTCTCTCTTGCGCGCGCCCCCTTTCTCTCTTGCGCGCGCCCCCTTTCTCTCTTGCGCGCGCCCCCTTTCTCTCTTGCGCGCGCCCCCTTTCTCTCTTGCGCGCGCCCCCTTTCTCTCTTGCGCGCGCCCCCTTTCTCTCTTGCGCGCGCCCCCTTTCTCTCTTGCGCGCGCCCCCTTTCTCTCTTGCGCGCGCCCCCTTTCTCTCTTGCGCGCGCCCCCTTTCTCTCTTGCGCGCGCCCCCTTTCTCTCTTGCGCGCGCCCCCTTTCTCTCTTGCGCGCGCCCCCTTTCTCTCTTGCGCGCGCCCCCTTTCTCTCTTGCGCGCGCCCCCTTTCTCTCTTGCGCGCGCCCCCTTTCTCTCTTGCGCGCGCCCCCTTTCTCTCTTGCGCGCGCCCCCTTTCTCTCTTGCGCGCGCCCCCTTTCTCTCTTGCGCGCGCCCCCTTTCTCTCTTGCGCGCGCCCCCTTTCTCTCTTGCGCGCGCCCCCTTTCTCTCTTGCGCGCGCGCCCCCTTTCTCTCTTGCACGCGCGCCCCCTTTCTCTCTTGCGCGCGCGCCCCCTTTCTCTCTTGCGCGCGCGCCCCCTTTCTCTCGCGCGCGCGCCCCCTTTCTCTCTCGCGCGCGCCCCCTTTCTCTCGCGCGCGCGCCCCCTTTCTCTCGCGCGCGCGCCCCCTTTCTCTCGCGCGCGCGCCCCCTTTCTCTCGCGCGCGCGCCCCCTTTCTCTCGCGCGCGCGCCCCCTTTCTCTCGCGCGCGCGCCCCCTTTCTCTCGCGCGCGCGCCCCCTTTCTCTCGCGCGCGCGCCCCCTTTCTCTCGCGCGCGCGCCCCCTTTCTCTCTCGCGCGCGCCCCCTTTCTCGCGCGCGCCCCCTTTCTCTCTCGCGTGCGCCCCCTTTCTCCCTCGCGCGCGCCCCCTTCCTCCCTCGCGCGCGCCCCCTTCCTCCCTCGCGCGCGCCCCCTTCCTCCCTCGCGCGCGCCCCCTTCCTCCCTCGCGCGCGCCCCCTTCCTCCCTCGCGCGCGCCCCCTTCCTCCCTCGCGCGCGCCCCCTTCCTCCCTCGCGCGCGCCCCCTTCCTCCCTCGCGCGCGCCCCCTTCCTTCCTCGCGCGCGCCCCCTTCCTCGCGCGCGCCCCCTTCCTCGCGCGCGCCCCCTTCCTCGCGCGCGCCCCCTTCCTCGCGCGCGCCCCCTTCCTCGCGCGCGCCCCCTTCCTCGCGCGCGCCCCCTTCCTCGCGCGCGCCCCCTTCCTCGCGCGCGCCCCCTTCCTCGCGCGCGCCCCCTTCCTCGCGCGCGCCCCCTTCCTCGCGCGCGCCCCCTTCCTCGCGCGCGCCCCCTTCCTCGCGCGCGCCCCCTTCCTCGCGCGCGCCCCCTTCGTCGCGCGCGCCCCCTTCGTCGCGCGCGCCCCCTTCGTCGCGCGCGCCCCCTTCGTCGCGCGCGCCCCCTTCGTCGCGCGCGCCCCCACCCCCCCTCGGCCCCCGCCCCCCCTCGGCCCCCTCGACCCCCGCCCCCCCCTCGGCCCCCTCGACCCCCGCCCCCCCCTCGGCCCCCTCGACCCCCGCCCCCCCCTCGGCCCCCTCGACCCCCGCCCCCCCCTCGGCCCCCTCGACCCCCGCCCCCCCCTCGGCCCCCTCGACCCCCGCCCCCCCCTCGGCCCCCTCGACCCCCACCCCCCCCTCGGCCCCCTCGACCCCCACCCCCCCTCTTCCCGCCCCCCCTCGCCCTCGCCCCCGCCCCCGCCTCGCCCCGCCCCCTCTCGCCCCGCCCCCCCTCGCCCCCGCCCCCCCTCCTGCCCCCGCCCCCCCTCGCCCCCGCCCCCCCTCGCCCCCGCCCCCTCTCACCCCCGCCCCCTCTCGCTCTCGCCCACCTCTCGACCCCGCCCCCCGCCCCCTCTCGCCCCCGACCCCACCCCCCCCGCCCCCCTCTCGCCCCCGCCCCTGTCATCTGTACTTGTGTATGTTCAGATCTTTTCATTTCTGTTAATCATCTTCCTTGGTCTTCTAATAAGACAGCAGATTGAATGTTACATTTATTTCCTGATTATAATGTTGAGCTGATTGAGTTGGCATGGATTTGTTCTGCATTAATAGCAAGTATGCTATTAATTACTCATGTTAGCTAACTTCCATTTAACTGACATAATGTCATTGAACTGTTTTTTTTTTCTATCAAGTGTTTATAACTACACTTTCTGCATGTGAAAGCTTCAATATCATGAGATACTGCAGATGCCAATCTTCCTGTGGATTTACAGATTTTGTACTTGTTATTTCTAGGCAGGTACAGCTACACTGCAAGATACATAGTCATTTGGGAAGGATGGGCAATACATGTTGTCCTTGTACTCCCATCCTGAGATCAAATATATAACAAAATAATATTTTTGTGAATTTCAGGTCAATACAGCCAGTCTAGATGAAGTTAGCCATGAAGATGCAGTGACAGCTTTGAAAAACACAGCAGAAGTTGTCTATTTGAAGGTTGCAAAGCCCACCAGCATGTATATGAATGATGGGTATGCACCTCCAGACATCACCAATTGTAAGTCCCTCTTTCATCTGCTTTACTGAGTTCAGATTAATTGTGAACATGGAAGTTAACCTTTGAAGGACGTGTTATTGTCTTTAAATTGTGTGTTTTAGAACACATACCAGGCACCAGTAAGTCTGTATCCATCACAAATATTTATTATAAAATAGAATGTCCAACACTACGGTCGTGCACTGGTTAATGTTATTTTATGAAGTTTTACACTTTTCATCAGTGGTTCCCTTCCTTGTGAAGTAGAAAATGTCACTGATTAACAGAGAAAATCCGAGATCCCCCACCTTATATCTTTACTCACTTGCAATTGCGAGTTCTATATAATCTTGCCTAGTCCCATGCTGCACTGAATCTGTGGCTCCAGGCTAATACTCAGTATTTGCCCAATTGGACACTGTGCACCCCTGCTCTCCCAGCAGTAAGAAAGAAAATCAGATTTTGAGGTTTGGCTGAAATTACAGGATTGATGTTCACCGCTGGGGCATTTATTGGTTCAAAGTCAAGGTTCTAGATTTTATGTTCTGTTCTGCCCAACTATTATCCCCTAAAAAGAAGCAAGAATTATCCAAAGAATCCTTCATTGAAGCAGATCTTCAAAGCATGAAATTTTGCCTACCTCCCACTAGAAAAGCATTGCAAGGACTAATACCTTGGTAATAGTATATGAAGAAAAAAATATACATGTTTTCTGAGCAGAATTCAAACGTATTAACTCTACACTACACAGAACAATACTTCCAGAAAGATGATACAATCTGTTGGACTGATTTTTCACAGGCAGTTGGCTGATAGTCTTGGGTTTAACTATGACACTTGAAGGAGAAATGAGGCCCAGGAAACTAGCTACAGTTTTTTAACATCTGTCCATCCGTTAAACAGAAGAATGCTTTCTGGCCCCCTAGGCTGAGCTATAGTTCTTTTGTCAAGTTAAATGTGTTATAATTATGCATTGTCATTAAAGGACAGTGTTTATTTAAATGGAATTAAGTTTTAATTACGAAACTGCTTCTTTTGCTGCATTAATCATGCCAGCATAATTGCTTCGAATGTTTAGGCTGTTTCTTATTTTGGTCAAAGAACTAGATGCTTGCTTAATTAGATCAGCAAGGCATCTTTAGCCAGATGAGAATCGAACATGCCAGTGTTTATTTAAGAAACAATTAGCAAATCCTGCTCAATTTCAGAGCTGACAACTCGGATAATCCTAAACATAAAATCAGCTGCAACCCTGAGGTCAATGACACCCCACTGATGTTGACTTTTGGTAGCGTTGCACTATTTCCATGGCAGATTTATCAATTTTGAAAGTGATGGTCAGCTTTGAAAGCGTGAATTTTGTTTCCGGGGTGGTGCTGAGGAGGTGTCATGTGCATTGATCTAACTATGTTGAATACTGATTAAAATCGCCAGTTTTGAAATCAATCTATTATTTGTCCATTTTGCATTGTTCTTATGTAGTCTTATTCCCAGTCTGAAGGCCAGGTCAAATTACATTTCCTGATTTTTCCCAAATACCATTTTCTATCTATACACAAGACTGTGCTCAGTTTCCTTTTGTTTCCTCCCCTCTTTACTGCCCCCACTGTTCCCCAGAAGGAAGTGAACAGAATACCTGCCAATGCCAGGTCAGGAACAAGAGTGACCAATGTGGGGAATTATACAGATTGCTATTATAATGCTATAGGAGTAATCTAGACATTCATTTAAATCAAGGAAAGTAATTTAAAATATCTCCGATTTTGATCCACTTTAAAGAAAATTATGGATGAAAATGTTGATGTTGAAGGTAAGGGACGGCACGGTGGTGCAGTGGTTAGCACTGCTGCCTCACGACACTTCAGGAACCGGGTTCAATCACGGCCCTGGGTCACTGTTTGCACGTTCTCCCCATGCCTGCGTGGGTCTCTCCCCAACAGCCTAAAGACGTGCAGGGTAGGTGGATTGGCCACGCCAAATTGCCCCATAATTGGAGGAAAAAAAAGAATTAGGCACTTTAAATTTAAAATAAGAGAAGGGTGGCACAGTGATTAGTACTGCTGCCTCACAGCGCCAGGGACCCTAGTTTGATACCGGGCTTGGGTGACTTTGCGGAGTTTGCAAGTTCTACCTGGGTCTGCGTCGGTTTCCTCCGGGTGCTCCGGCTTCCTTCCACAGTTAAAGATATGCAGGTTAGGTCGATTGGCCGTGCTAAATTGACCCCTGGAGTCCAACGTTTCGGTGGGGTTATGAGGATAGGGCCTACATAGGGTGCTCTTTCTGAGGGTTGGTGAAGACCCAATGGGCCAAATGGCCGCCTCCTGTACTGTAGGAATTCTATGATATGTGACTATATTGTTACAGACAGTAAGGGGGATTTAATTTAAATATCCCTGATTCTCCCCTCACCCTTCCATAAACAAAGATATTTTGATTTTCTCCTTGTAAGCAGTGGCCTATTTCCCAACCCCTCAGTTTTGGTTTGATCCAATTTCTATTGATAACCACCCAACAAACTTGAGATGGGGAAAATCAGAGGGCTAGCTGCTTATATACATAATATGTGTGTGTGAGGTCCAATGTCAAAGTACACTTAAAGCATGAAACTATAGTTCAACTAAAACATGAAAGCAGGCTGGCAGTGTTTGGAAATACAAGGCAACTATTTCTGTAATCCCAATTCATAGCTGTGGCAAGCTTTAAAATATCTTCTTTAACCGCAGATGGATTTTATTGATCTGTTGCTGCTCTTTGCCAGACAGGGAGGGCGATTGAAAGGGAATAACAGTGAATTTCAAGCCCTATTGATTGTGTTTGTGTGGCATTTTCTCCCAGCCACCATGTAATGAAATGGTTACAAAGGCTTGATAAGAGACCAGGGAAATTTCAATTTCTGATTTACAGTATTTTTTGACACAATATTCGAACAGAGTTAAAACTGCAATGCTGTACCATTTAGAGATGGAAGGTGTTAAACCTTCAAACCAAGGAACAATAGACATGCTTAGATTATGCTTCTTTGTTCAGTTTAGTTCACGGATTTTAATTAAAATTTAAAGAGGACTGGAATTAATATTACCTTAACGCTTTGAGTGCTGGCTGGTCATGGCAATTTTCAAAGAGCACATTTCACTTCGCTCATCTATTATGAACATTGCATTGTGATTGCTGGCTGTTTACACAAATTATGAAATCAATGTAATTAAACTGAACCATGATACTTGCATGTACAATCTCTCGTGTCAGATTCTATGATAGTGTTTGATTTGATTTTATTGTCACATGTATCGAAGTACAGTTGAAAGTATTTTTCTGCGGCCAAGGGAACATACACAGTGCGTACATAGATTTTAAAAAAGAATAATCAACAGAGTACATTGACAAATGGCACATCGACAAACAGTGATTGGTTACAGTGAGGAACAAGGGACCAAACAAAGCAAATACATGAGCAAGAGCAGCATAGGGCATCGTGAATAGTATTCTTACAGGGAACAGATCAGCCCGCGGGGGAGTCATAACTGTGGGGAAGAAGCTGTTCCTATGCCTGGATGTGCGAATCTTCAGACTTCTGTACCTTCTGCCTGATGGAAGGGTCTGGAAGAAGGCAATGTCTGTGTGGGAGGGGTCTCGGATAATGCTGTCTGCCTTCGTGAGGCAGCGGGAGGTGTAGACAATCAATGTGTGGGTGGCAAGCTTGCGTGATGCGTTGGGCTGAGTTCACCACACTGCAGCTTCTTGCGACCTTGGACCAAGCAGTTGCCATACGAGGCTGTGATGCAGCCAATGTTCCTCACCAATGTTGCTGTTCTCAAATATATGTATAAAATATTGATGTGGACTTGGGTGTGAGATCAAAATATCACAATCAAAGTTTACAAACAAATAAAATAAGTAATTTGTTTTGAAGAGGACAATAAGGATATCGGGTGGGCTTGTGGTGGTTTGTGGTTTAAGCAGATACATGGAAGATGAAATTTAACAGAAATGTGAGCTGATGTTTTTGGAAGAAAAAGCGAAAATGTAGAGACAAATGGTAAAACTTCAAAAGGATGCGGGTCATTAGGTTTTGTAAATGGGGGCATTGGGTAGGAAAGCAAGGTGGCAATGCTGGTCCTGAACATGTCATTGGTTAGGACACAGGTGGAATATGATTACCGTTTTTGGAGATCATAAAGAATATTGAAGTAATGGGGGTACAGAAGAAATTGGCTACGTTGATGATAAGAATGAGAGAGTTTTGTTATAAGTAGAGACTGGAAAAACTTCCTAATAGTCATTTAAAGCATCAAATCCATGGGAAATATCATTTCTATTGGTCAGAGAGCTGGTCATTGTTAACCTAAATTTATATGAGTGCCTTAAATATAATGAAAGGCGCTTCACAAAGGCATTTGCAAAAATGACGACCCTCACATAAGGAGATACACTTGGCCAGATGAACAAAGCTAACTGCATGTCTTGAGGGAAAAATGTGAGGAACAGAGATAGAGGTGTTCAGGCAGGAAATTCCAGAATTTAGGGCCTAGGCATTTGAAGCCATGGTGGGGGGAGTGAAATCCAGGATGCTCAAGCGACCAGAATTAGAGAAGTGCAGCCATCTCAGGATTGTAAGAGGTGGAGCAGATTAAAGAGATAGTAAGGGGCCAAGGCATGGAACGATTTGGAAAATATGGATGAGAATTTAAAAATTGAGGTGCTTTAAAGCCAGGAGCTGGTGTAGGTTAGCAAGTACAGGGATGGTGGACGAATGGTATTTGGTGCGAGTAAGAACGTTGGTGGGAAAGGTTTGGATAGCTTAAAGTAGAATGTGCTGGAATAGTAAGGCACGGCAGGCATGGAAGAGGATTTTAGCAGCGGACAGGGACTCAGATATGCGATATTACAGAGATGTAAATAGTCGGCCTCAGTGTCGATGTGGATATGTGGTTGCAAACTCATCTTTTTTAAAATAAATTTAGAGTACCCAATTAGTTTTTTTTCCAATTAAGGGACAATTTAGCATGGCCAATCCATCTAACCTGCACATCTTTGGGTTGTGGGGGTGAAACCCATGCAGACACTGGGAGAATGTTCAAACTCCACACGGGCAGTGACCCAGGGCCAAGATTCAAACCCGGGTCCTCAGCGCCGTAGTCCCAGTACAAACCACTGTGCCACATGCCGCCCCAGTTTCAAACTCATCTTGAGGTCAGACATGGCATTGAAGTTGTGAACTCTGGTTCAGCCTCCAGAGTGAGGGAAGGAATCGGTGTCTTCATATATAATTGCAGGAAATTTCTGCTCATCTTGTACTGGATGTTGGGTAAGCAGTCTGACCATGATGGAAGCGTCCACAGCAGTAGTATTGAGATAGTGCTACGTGTACTCAGCGAAAGGAACGGTGAAAGAGATGAGAGGGCTGTTTTTAAGCAGCATTTGAAAAATAGCTGTGAAAACAGAATCCATATGGGGGCAGCACGGTAGCATAGTGGATAGCACAAATGCTTCACAGCTCCAGGGTCCCAGGTTCAATTCCTGGCTTGGGTCACTGTCGTGTGGAGTCTGCACGTTCTCCCCGTGTGTGCGTGGGTTTCCTCCGGGTGCTCCGGTTTCCTCCCACAGTCCAAAGATGTGCAGGTTAGGTGGATTGGCCATGCTAAATTGCCCTTCGTGTCCAAATTTCCTTTAGTGTTAGGTGGGATTACTGGGTTATGGGGATGGGGTGGAGGTGTGGGCTTAGGTAGGGTGCTCTTTCCAAGAGCAGGTGCAGACTCGATGGGCCCAATGGCCTCCTTCTGCACTGTAAATTCTATGAAGTCTTTAAAAAGGGAGTGGATAAATCAGGGCAAAAAGTGTTAAGGTTGGGGAACGGTACATGAACAGCTCTTTCAGTAAGCCAATGCAGGCACAATGAGGCGATTAGCCTTCTCTGCTGTAAAATTCCCATATTCGTTTGGCATGTGTGCAATGTGATATCAGGATTGTTTATGCAAAATTCATACGCCATGGCACAGATAATACTCATGAAAAGATAACGTGCAATAGCTCCATAACTATAGCAATATAATTAAAACCAAGAGAAAGATTGAGAATATTTCAATCAAGCAGCTGTACCTCACTACCATTTAAATAAGGGGTATGATAATAGTGAGGCAGTTTGCATCACCTTCCAAAGCTGTTTCTTCCTGCTTTTGGGGGCTGAAAATTGCTGCTAGTTTTCATGCTAATTGACAGCAGGCAGGCTGACCCCTTTTCCTCTTCTTGCAGCCCATGTTACTAGGCTGCACAGAAGATCTGTGACTAATCTGTAAAACAGTCTATGGTATCTGACTGCAATGCAGTATGTATAGTCCCAAAAAAGAATACATTCCTCCCTGCACCAACATTCTATTCTCCAGTGAATTCTGCCTCAATTAACATCTGATTCAATAGGGGTATAAAGGTTCCAGAATAGAAGAGGGAGGAATCATTTTGTTTTGCATGCATTAAATAAGGGGCTTAGCTTGGTAAACTGATATTCCTGCTCCTCATCGCCTTGTATTCCAATTCCTCATGGCATTAATTGTTCTGTTGAAAGACTTTTTCAACATATTTCGATCTGTATTGTATCCAGACCCATTTTTTAACCGCTCAAGAGGGCGAACTAATGGACAGAAACTGTTTAACTGCGAAGCTAGGATGGTTGTTTGGTTTGTGTGATGTGAATAGTGATGAATGTCACATGTATCTCCTCGTTGCGAGCATTCATCACCAGTCTAGCGATGACTGTGGGCAGTAAGCACCAAAGCCATTAGCAGTGGTAAAGTGCTGAGCCAGGGATCAATTTAATGAACAAAGCATTGATTAGTTTTCCCGACTGTCAGGCAAACAGTGAGTCATTTGCTATGATTCAACATTGAGACTTAACTCAATAGGTCCTGAGATCAAGTAAGATGCTTTTTTTAAAGAAAGAGAATTTCAGTGGCTGATTTTCCACCCCTCTTTTCCCTCATCCCCCCCATCCCCAAATAAAAAGACTATGTCCTTCTGGCCTACAGGCACAAGAGAAGACATGATGCACTGGAGAACTCACTCCTTTGATCCCTGTCGGTACTGAGTTAACCAGGCCACTGTTGCATATCAATTGGCATATACATCCCGGGGTATGAGAAGGGAAGGACTGACGAGGGTTCCATCCCAGAGTGTGATCCAGTTACCCCCTGTTCCCAACCAAATGTGTGGTTGTGTTGCGAGGGGAAATTGCAGCATTCCTTTTCACCTACATTGAAGGGCCTGATTGCACACACTGTTCAGGATCTCCCATGACTGAGCATTTGAGCTGGTTGCTGAGGTACTGATGGCCACAGCTCTGTTACTGTATTAGGCATTCTGAGGGAAAATTTGGATTCAAATATATATATTTATATTCTATTTTATATCTAATATATATATATTACATTGATTTTTGCAACGTGTAATAATTTAAGGTGCTTCTGACTTTGTTGAAAGTAGGTAGTTCCAAGCATGTCATGCATATGGAACAATGTGCAGCCCAAAGAATGATTTTGCAAGTTCTTGTATTGTGAAGAACGATGACAGATGCATTTTGAAATAAAATAATTTGATCCATTGTGCAGCTATTACGATATTAACAACCTTGGTGAATTCACAAAAAAAAAGCATTTCAGCTATGTGTTGTGACTGTCTCAACAAACGTATCTCCTTGACTTAACTAATAATGCATTTTAGCAGTGACAATTCAGTAAGATATTGATGCGTGAAGGGTGTCCTGTTACCAGTAATTATGTGGAATGCTGCATGCCAGCACTGATTATATTTATTTCTAGGGGGAGGCAGTGACTAGTCACTGGACCCAGGCAAATGCTCTGGGAACATGGGTTCAAATCCCACCATGGAAGCTGGTGGAATTTAAATTCAAATAATAGGGGATGGCACAGTGGTGCAGTGGTTAGCACTGCTGCCTTAAAGCTTCGAGGACCCTGGTTTGAACCCGGCCCCGGGTCACTGCCCGTTTAGAGTTTGCATATTCTCCCCGTGTCTGCGTGAGTCTCACCCCCACACGCCAAAGATGTGTAGGGTATGTGGATTGGCCACGCTAAATTGCCCCTTAATTGGGAAAAAAGAATTGGATAAAAAATTCAAATAATAAATCTGGAATTTGAAATCTGAAGCTAGTTTCCTTAATGGTGACCATGAAACCAATGTCTACGAGACCTGCCATCCTTGCCTGGCCTACATGTGACTGCAGACCCACCACAATGTGACTGACTCTTAACTGCCCTCTGAAATGGCCCAGCAAGCCACTCATTGTATCAAATCGAACTCCTTAATTGACAGCAGTGCATCCAGTCCTGTCGGAAATTGTCCTTGCTAACAACTGGGGGCTTGTACCAAAATTGGAAGAATTATTGCACAGACTAGTCTGACAGGGAATGATGCCGTGTACACAATGTTTCAGACCCCACCATCTCCACTCTGGATGGAGTTGCCCTGTGAGTCCTCAGCATTGACTCCAAATCCTACGCAATCTGTGGCATCCGGTCAGACATGGGCAAGGAAACCTCCTGATTACCATCTACCTCCATGTTGAATGCCACTTGGTAGCACTGAATGGCGAGTCATTCATCTACTTACTCCCCAAGGTCTGTCCACTATCTACAAGGCACAAGTCAGAAGTCTGATTGGAATACTCTCCACTTGCAACTACAAAAACACTCTAGGCTTGGCACCACCCAGGACAAAGCAGCCTGCTTGATTGGCAGCCCATCCGCAAACATTCAATCCCTCCTCCACCAATGCACAGTAGCAGCATAATATACCATCTACACCATACACTGCAGGAACTCAGCAAGGTTGCTTCGTACCTTCCAAACCCATGACATCTAAAAGCCAAGAGCAGCGGAAAAATGGCACACCACCTGGAAGTTCCCCTCCAAGCCACACGTCATGCTGACATGGGAGATATAAAGCCGTTCCTTCATTGTCACTGAAATGCTCTCCCTAATGGCACAGTGGGTGTACTTACACCACATGGACTGCAGCATTCAAGAAGGAGCTCATCACCACCTCCTCAAGGGCAATTGGGGATTGGCAATAAATGCCAATGAAGCCCACATTGAATGATTTTTTAAAAAAAACATTGAAGATACCCTCCATTATGTTGTGTGGCATAACCAACATTCTAAATGGGATAGACCTGGAACAAATCTAGCAACTCATGGGTATCCATGAGGCACTGTGAGCCACCAGTAGAATTGTATTCAACCACAATCTGTAACCTCAAGGCCCAGTGTATTCCCCACTACCATTACCACCAAGCCTAGGGGTCAACCCTGCTTCAGTGAAGAGCACAAGATGGCATGCCAGGCGCAGCACCAGGCATACCTAAAATAGGGTGTCAACCTGGTTAAGCTACAGCACATGACTAATTGCATGCCAAGCAGCAGAAGCATCATGCAATGACAGAGCTAAGCAATCCTATAACCAAGCTCTACAGTCCTGCCACATCCAATTGGGAATGATAATGGACAATTAAACAACTAACTGGACGAGGAGACTCCATATATATCCTTAATGATGGGGGTGTCCCACACATCATTCAAAAGACACATTAGCAACCATCTTCGGCCTGAAATGCCGAGTGGATAATCCATCTCTGCTTCTTCCTGAGCTCCCCAACATCACAGATGCTAGTCTTCAGCCAGTCTTCACTCCACATGATATTAAACGACAGTGAAGGTACAGGATACTGCCACGGCTATGGCCCCTGACAACATTATGGCAATAGTACTGAAGACATGTGTCCAGAAGTAGCCTGACCCCCAGCCAAGCTGTTCCAGTGCAGCTCCATCATTGGCATATTCCCGGCAATGTGGAAAAGGTATGTTCTCTACGCAAAAAGCAGGAGAAGTCCGACCTGGCCGATTACCGCCCCATTAGTCTACCTGCAATTATCAGTAAAGTGATGGAAGGGTCGCCAGCAGTTCTATTGAGCTGCAATTACTCAGTAATAACCTTTTGACTGATGAACAGGGCCACTCAGCTCCTGACCTCATTACCGCCTTGATCCAGACACACATGGTCAAAAAACCTGAACTCAAATGAGATGTAAGTGACTGCCCTTGACATCAAGGCAGCACTTGACTGAATGTAGCATCATGGAGCCCTAGCTTCAGAGTTGATGGAAATTTGGGAGAAATCTCCACTGGTTGGAGTCGTACCTGCACAAAGGAAAACGGTTGTGGTTGTTGGGGTCAATCATCTCAGTCCTGGGACATAGCTACAGAAGGTCCTCCGTAATGTCCAAGGCCCCACCATCTTCCGCTGTTTCATCAATGACCTTCTATCATCTAGAAGGATAGAGTCAGCAGATGCATGGGAAACACCACCACCTGCAAGTTCCCCTCCAAGCCACACAGCATTCTACTTGGAACTATATCGTTGTTCCGTCACTGTCGCTGGCTAGGTCAAAATCTTGAAGCTCCCGAATAGCACTATGGCTGTACCAACGGCACATGAACTACAGCAGTTCAAGGCAGCACACCACCTTCTCAAAGGCAATTGGGGATAGTTAATAAATGTTGTCCCCAGCGACATCCACAGCCTTTTAAAGAATATAAAATCAATATTCATAATACCATTGATGCTATATCTGTGATTGACGACCTTGAAGGTAGTTGTCATTGTTAGCTAGCAACCAATTCAATGGATAGCAATTACTGAATAGTTTTTTTTTGTGAATAGGCCTTTACACACATGGTGAAAGTGTAATATTGTTTTTAATATCAAGAGCACCTACACAGCGGAGAACCTTTCAGTCTGCTGATGGTTATAATAAATAATTGAGTGTGTTCTGCTGGAATAGGTAACCTTTACCAACAAAAACAATTAGGTTCCTGGTCCCAAAAGCAAGCCCATTTGTTTTTATTTTAATCATATTAATATTTAAAATGTAATTTCACACATTCATTTCTCTAAGTGGAAAATATTTCTTTTTTCCACTTCCTTACCCCTAGACAGCATTAATTTGAGGATGCAGTCAGGAAATGGCGAGAAATTCAATAGTGCCAAATGTTTCCATTAATGAATAAGTGAAACAAATAGGTAGGCTTGTCATAAGAGGATTTACACTCGAATGATATTACGTTACTTAGTACCTTCTCAAAACAGACATAATGAAGCCTTTCAAAAATATAACTCGAGGTTTGTACAGATTACCTTCAATTAACTAGTTAGAGACACATTTAATATTTAAACTGCATGTGTTGTGTTCAACAAGGGTTAATAAATTTTAAATTCATTCTCAATAATATAAGCAATGTTCAGAAACAACTTTGCAGATGTATGATTGTTGCCACAAAAGCTTTTGAATTAATTCGAACAAGCAGAGAGAGATGCGCTTCTGGATTTAAAAATAAATAAAATGAAGCCCAGCCTAATGAAGATTCAGTATATTGCGAATCAATTCGTTAACCTAGGTCACCAGACCAGTTTCAGAAATGTGCTTGCTTCAATCAGGCAAAGCATTTCTTGTTGGTGAAACAAATGGCTGAATTTTTCGAGGCTTGCTAAAATATGGGCAGCACGGTAGCACAGTCGTTAGCACTATTGCTTCACAGCACCAGGACGGCAGGTTCGATTCCTGGCTTTGATCACTGTCTGTGCGGAGTTTGCACATTCACCCCGTTTCGGTGTGGGTTTCCTCCAGTTGCTCCGGTTTCCTCCCACAAGTCCCGAAAAGCGTGCTGTTCGGTGAATTGGACATTCTGAATTCTACCTCTGTGTACCTAAACAGGTCCCGGAATGTGGCGACTGGGGGCTTTTCACAGTAACTTAATTGCAGTGCTAATATAAGCCTACTTGTGACAAAAGAGATTATTATTATACGTATTTCTCAAAACAATTTCAACTATTTTGATTTATTTGTGTGTTCCTTGTGACTTATTTGAGCAGGTAATGAGGAAGTTAGATAAAGGAGAACCAGTGGGCATGATCTATTTGAATTTCCAGAAGGCCTTTGACCAGGTGCTGCATAGGAGGCGGATAATTCAGATCAGAGCCCATGGTGTTAGGGGCAAGGTACTGGCATAGATAGAGGTTTGGCAAACGGCAGAGAATGAGGATACAGTGGTCCTTTTCAGGATGGCAGCCGGTGATAAGTGGTGATCCGCAGGGGTCAGTGTTCGAACGACAGCTATTCACGATATACATTAATGATCTGGAAGCCTACCTGTGACAATAAAGATTATTATTATATTCTTAAGTGCAGCATGGTGACGCAGTGGTTAACACTGCTGCCTCACAGTGCCGAGGTCGCAGGTTCGATCTGGCTCTGGGCCACTCTGTATGGAGTTTGCACATCCTCCCCATTTTTGCGTGGATTTCGCCCCCACAACCCAAAGATGTGCAGGTTAGGTGGATTGGCCATGCTATATTGCCCCTTAATTGGATTTTTATCTAATAAAAGAAAGATATGTAGAGGGACAGGTAGTGTTGAGGAAGCAGGGAGGCTGCAGAAGCACTTGGCCAGGCTAGGAGAGTGGGCAAATAAGTGGCAGATGGAATACAGTATGGAAAAGTGTGAGGTTATACACTTTGGTAGGAAGAATAGAGGCATAGACTATTTTCTAAATGTAAGTGAGGGCAGCACAGTAGCACAGCGGCTAGCACTGTTGCTTCACAGGTTTGATTCCCTGCTTGGGTCACTGTCTGTGCGGAGACTGCACATTCTCCCTGTGTCTGCGTGGGTTTCCTCCGGGTGTTCCGGTTTCCTCCCACAAGTCCCGAATGACATGCTGTTAGGTAATTTGGATCTTCTGTATTCTCCCTCTATATACTCGAACAGGCGCTGGAATGTGGCGACTAGTGGATTTTTACAGTAACTTCATTGCAGTGTTAATGTAAGCCTACTTGTGACAATAAAGATTATTATTATTATAAATCAGAAGCACAAAAGGGACTTGGGAGTCCTAGATCAGGATTCTCTTGAGGTTAACATGCAGGTTCAGTTGGCATCTAAATATTGAACAGGGCCTTTAAGAACAGCCAAGCTGACAGCTACCAGTATAGTTCCTGATTTTGGAAATTGTTTCATGCTACTAAATGGCAACACCATATTTTGCCTTCATAAAAACTGTCAGCAGACTATTGGTAGTGAAATCCACAATTACTATTTCTGCAAATAATTACAAATCAAAGAAAACAAACCCTTCAATTTTCTTTTGTGCAGGTTTTATTTTAAATGTATTTAAATATATGCACACAACAAAACATAGAATTCCATAAAAATTCATGTTCTTAATCAGAGACCTTCTTGGTAACCTAGCGAGACTTAACAGCTGTTGTGACAAACCTCAGGTGATCTTTTATATATAGACAGACCGCTTCACAATTCCTAGTTCATTTACTTTAGCACTAGGACTAAAGGAGGCATTCTGTCTTCAATAATTTGGTGTGTAACATTTAGATTCTTAATGGCATGAGCACATCATCTGTGTTTGTTGGGCTGCCTCTGTCCAGTGTCGTTTTATAATCATTTAAATAATACATGAGCTGACGTGATAATTAGGTCTAATGCTGAAGCTGTCATAAATCATGGTGAATATTGCAATGCTTATTTGTACACTTGGTCCTATGTCAGTATTTTAACCAGATTCCAGTGCCAGCCTCCCCGAACAGGTGCCGGAATGTGGCGACTAGGGGCTTTTCACAGTAACTTCATTGAAGCCTACTCGTGACAATAAGTGATTTTAATTTCATTTTTTAAATTTCATCTGTTGTAAAATAAGAATTTTCTAAGCCTCTTAGTAATACATTAATCTTGCAATCATCTCCAAGTACAATTTGCCATTGTAATTATATGTTAAACCTTTTCTTTGCCCCCTACAACCAACACTGGTTGGTCAGTTATTGGCTGGACGGCCAGGTCATGATGCAGAGAGACGCCTACAATGCCTATTCACTTCCCTTACCAACTGAGGATATCCATGCCTTATCTAGCCTTCTCAACCTTGCCCCTTGCCTGAGGTGTGGTGACCCTCAGGTTAAATCACCACCAGTCAGTTCTCGCTCAAAAAGCAGAGCAGCCGATGTTCCTCTGGGATTATGGCGGCTTTCATTTCACAATCAACACTTGATAGCCTTGGATAGTTTTTCTTGTAGAGAAGGCTGAGGGAGTACCTGATTGAGGTGTATAAGATTGTGAGGGGTATGGGCAGGAAGGAGAGAAAGAAGCTGCTCCTCTTAGTTGAAGGGTCAGTAACAAGGGGACATAATTTTAAGGTGAGGGGCAGGAAGTTTAGAGGGAATTTGAGGAAAACTGTTTTCACCCAGAGGGTTGTGGAAATCTGGAATACACACTGACTAGGAGGATAGTCAAGGTGGGAAACCTCACAACCTTTATAAAGTACGTAGATGAGCACTTAATGTCATAACATTCAAGGCTATGGGCCAAGTGCTGGAAAGTGGGATTAGTGTCGATTTGGTGTAGTTTTTGTTGGTACAGGCTCAATGGGCCAAAAGGCCTCTTTTGTAGTATGACTCTATGACTTAAGTACTTTTAGAGTAGAAGAATTCTTTGATTTACTGCTTATATTTGGAAAACTCTGAATCAGTTGCCATAAAGAGCTAAATCTACTCCTTTAGGTGATTCAAAAACGTCAAACTTTAGAATTGAATAGATAGCAGGTGCCAGGTTAAATATTCCTGAATTATAATACCTTTAATGACAGAAAATTCACAGAGACATAATCAGGCTTTAATACATAGCAAGCCAAATATGAGACGGGGTGACCAAAAACGGTGAGAGAAATCAGTTGTGAGGGAGCTGGAAGAGACCGAAGTGTTTAGGGTCAGACTTCCAGTGTATGTGGCCTAGATAACTGAATGCACAGCTGCCCGTGGTGGGCAATGGGATGAGAGCATGCATGAGAAGTTGGGGAGGAGGCAGGCCTGGAGTAGGTTAAAAATGAACAAGAAAGTAAAGGAATTCCAGCAAGAGGATGATAATTTCACATCAGATGTTGGTGCCATTGTAAGCCACCATAGATCAACAAGGTGTTATGGGCGAGGCGTTTTCAGAACCCCAAAATGTATCATGGAGTTCAACCAACCTCTCCCTTTAATGGATTTGTTTCTTTTCCTAGCACACGGCTTTTTCCCTTGGTGTGGGATTACAATTATGGACACGTGGATTTTTAAACACAAAACACTGTTTATTCCATGAACTCAACATCTTAAATAAACATTGGATCTCTTAACACCCCTTACTTCAAAGATAACTCAGAGAATATTGCAACAGTAAATAACTCCTTAAAATGTTCCTTCAAACTTCCAAGAGACTTCACACCTTTAAACAGTATCACATCAGGTTAAAGGATATATATATTTTCTGTAGAATGGCAGAGATATATTAGCTTGGTTGACTTCAGCTCCAGCACCTTGCTTTCTTCCTGCAGCTCTCTGGACACACACAGACAAACACAAACTGCTTTTTCCAACTGGCTTTCTCCCTTCAAGCAACTCACAGCAAACCAGAACTTCTCAAGCTGCTGTCTCAAACTGCTTTCTCCTTTTAATCAGCTCACAGCAAAACAGCCAGGCACTTTTAAACTGCTCTCAGCAAAACCAGCCAGGCACTTTTCAAATTGCAAAACCAAATTGCAAAATGGCTGAACTGAGCTCAGCCCCACCCACTCTCTGACATCACTGTTTTCTTAAAGGTACATTGCTTAAACATCCATGTCTTAAAGGTACTCTCACATGACAAAGGGGATGAGTGACATTTGGTGCAGGCGTCAATGTTTTGGATGAGCTGAGGTTTATAGTGTGCAGGATGTAAATCTGGCCTAAACAGCATTGAAATAGTTGAGTTTGGAGACTATGGACATGGGTGACAGTTTTAGTAGCAGATGGCCTGAGGCAATGTCACAGCAATGGTAGTGGGCAATCTTTGTGATTGTGGGCATGAGGTTCAGAAGCTCAGCTCACATTGGCTGAGGAAGCGGTAATTCAATCCGTGGTGGGAGACCGTATTTGCCATTGCTTTTGCCGATGTTTAAGCAAAGGAAGTTGCAATTTCTCCAAAATTTAATGATGGACATAAATGTCATAAGAAAAAGGGACAGGAGTGGACCGTTCGACCCATCAAACTTATTCTGTCATTGAGTAAGTTGTGGCCTCAACTAACTTTCCTGCCTGCGCTCCATAACACTCCCTGCAGCTCAATCGCCAAATTTTTGCCCATTCACTTAACCTATCCATAATCCCTTTGTGGACTCGTTGCATCCTCCTCAGAACTTGTTTTCCTCCTCCATCTTTAAATTGTAGCCAAATCTGCAGGTGATATATCCAAGTCCTTAATATAGATTTTTTTTAAAAATTCATTTATGGGATGTGAGGGTCACTGAACAAAGAATATTACAGCACTGGAACAGGCCTTTCGGCCCACCAAGCCTGTGCTGATCCAGATTCCTTATTTAGACTGACTAATTGCCCAAATGATCTGTATGCCTCCATTCCCCGTCCATTCTGTCTATCAAGATACATCTTAAACGTTGCTACTGTGCCTGCCTCCACCACCTCCACTGGCAACGCGTTCCAGGCACCCGCCACCCTCTGCGTGAAATATTTTCCCCGCGCATCTCCCCTAAACTTTCCCCCTCTCACTTTGAACCTCTGTCCCTTCTAATTGAATCTTCCACCCTGGGAAAAAGCTTCTGACTATTCACCTTGTCTAGACTTCTCGTAATTTGGTAGACCTCAATCAGGTCTCCCCTCAGCCTCTGTCTTTCCAACGAAAACAATGCAAGTTTATTCAACCTCTCCTAGCTAACACTGTCTTGACCAGGCAAAATTGTGGTAAACGTTCTTTGTACTCTCTCCAAAGCATTCACATCCTTCTGGTAGTGTAGCAATCAAAATGCACGCAATATTCCAAATGTGGCCTAACCAAAGTTTTATACAACTGTAACAAGACCTGCCAGCTCTTGTACTCAATGCCCCGGCCAATGAAGGCAAGCATGCCGTATGCCTTCTTGTCCGCCGTATGCCTTCTTGACCACCTTATCCACCTACATTGCCACTTTCATGAAACTCTGCACCTGAGTATCAATGCACCTAAAGGTTCTGCCACTTACTGTATAATTCACACCTGAATTTGATCTTCCAAAATACATCACCTCACATTTGTCACGATTGAACTCCATCTGCCATTTCTCTGCCCAAATCTCCAATGTTTTTTTAAATAAAATTAGAGTATGCAATTCATTTTTGCCAATGAAGGGGCAATTTAGCATGGCCAATCCACCTACCCTGCACATTTTTGGGTTGTGGGGGCGAAACCCACGCAAACCCACGGGAGAATGTGCAAACTCCACATGGACAGTGACCCAGAGCCGGGATAGGACCTGGGACCTCGGCGCCATGAGACAACAGTGCTAACCACTGCACACTGTGCTGCCCTGCCCAACTCTCCAATCTATATTCTCTGGAGAGTCCCCATCACTATCTGCAACTCCACCTATCTTTGTATCATCTACACACTTGCTAATCAGATCATCTACATTTTCCTCCAGATCTATATATATAGAACACCACTAGTTATAGATCTCCATTCTGAAAAACTCCCTTCCACTGTTACTCTCGTCTCCTGTTGCCAAGCCAATTCTTTATCTATCCATCTAGCTAGCACACCCAGAATCCCATGCAACTTTACCTTTTGTAGCAGTCTGCCATGAGGGACCTTGTCAAACACCTTACTAACTTCCATTTTGACGACATCCACAGCCTTTCCCTTATCAATCAATTTTGTCACCTCAAAAAAACTCTTATCAAGTTCGTAAGGCAGCACGGTAACATAGTGGTTGGCACATTTGCTTCACAGCTTCAGGGTCCCAGGTTTGATTCCCGGCTGGGTCACTGTCTGTGCGGAGTCTGCAAGTTCTCCCCGTGTCTGAGTGAGTTTCCGCGGGTGCTCCGGTTTCCTCCCACAGTCCAAAGATGTGCGGGTTAGGTGGATTGGCCATGCTAAATTGCCCTTAGTGTCCACAAAATGTTAAGTGGGGATTACTGGGTTACGGGGATGGGGTAGATATGTGGGCTTCAGTCGGGTGCTCTTTGCAAGAGCCAGTGCAGACTCGATGGGCTGAATGACCTCCTGCACTGTAAATTCTATGATTCTATGACCTTCCTCACACAAAACCATGTTGCCTATCACTACAGTTCATTCGCTTCCAAATGTGAATAAATCCTGTCCCTGCGTATCTTCTCCATCCGCTTCCCCACCACTGACATCAGGAACACCGGCGTATAATTACCTGGATTATCCTTTCTTCCCTTTTTAAAGAAAGGAACAATATTGGCTATTCTCCAGTCCTCTGGAACCACACCTGTGGTTAAAGATGGTGCAAAGATATCTGTTTAGGTCCCAGCTATTTCCTCTCTTGCCTCCCACAGCAACCTGGGATATATCCCATCTGGTCCAGGGGACTTGTCTACCTTAATGCATTTTAAGATATCCAAAACTTCCTCCTTCATTATGCTGGCACGTCCGAGAGTATTCACGCATCCATCCCTCACCTCAATAACAGTCATGTCCCTCTCCTTGTTGAATACCGATGCAAAGTACTCATTAAGGATCTCACCCATTTCCTCTGAGTCCATGCATAACATCCCTCCTTTGTCCTTGAGTGGGCCTGCTCTTTCCCTAGCTACCTTCTTGCTCCTTGTATATGTACAAAAGGCCTTGGGACTTTCCTTGACCCTGTTTGCCAATGACACTTCATGGCCTCTTTTAACCCTCCTAATTCCCCGTTTGAGTTTGTTCCTACTTTCCCTATATTCTTCAAAAGCTTTGCCTGTTTTTAGTTGCCTCGACCGTATGTTATCTTTTCGACTTGTCTCACAATTTCCCCTGTCATCGATGGTTCCCTAATTTGCCATTTCTGTCCTTCATTTTCATAGTGACATGCCTGTCCTACACTCTAATCAATTGGTCTTTAAAAGACTCCCACATAATTTACACTCAAACAGCCACTCCCAATCCACATTCTCCAGCTCATGCTGAATTCTGTTGTAGTCAGCTTTCCCCCAATTTAGCACCCTCACTCGAAGATCACTCTTGTCCTTATCCATGAGTATTCGAAAACTGACGGAATTGTGATCACTATTCCCAAAATGTTCCCCTGCTAAAATGTTGGTCACCTGGCTGGGCTCATTCCCCAATAAGAGGTCCAGTAAGACCCCCTTCCTGGTTGGACTATCAACATATTGTTCAAAAAACTCTCTTGGACACCTAAAAAATTACTCTGCATCCAAACTTCTGGCACTAAGGGAGTCCCAGTCAAACTTGTATCAAAGTAGGTTACAGCAAATAAACACCCCAGGAAACATTCTTCCCAACAATCAACTATACAGTTTGTACAGATTGTTTTCCTTTTTCACCCCCCCCCCCCCCCCCCCCCCCCCCCCCCCGCAACAAACAGCTCCTCAAGCACAGTCACAAACCTTTTTTCATCTCCCCTGCTGAGCCCCTTAACTCATACTTTATCTTCTCTAAGCGCAGGAAGTCATACAGGTCACCCAACCATGCTGCGATCCCCGGTGGCGATGCTGACCGCCACTCCAGCAAAATTCGTCACCCTGTACCAGGGGATTGGAGAGTGGTGAATGTCGTGCCCCTGTTCAAAAAAGGGACTCGGGATAACCCTGGGAATTACAGGCCAGTTAGTCTTACTTCGGTGGTAGGCAAAGTAATGGAAAGGGTACTGAAGGATAGGATTTCTGAGCATCTGGAAAGACACTGCTTGATTAGGGATAGTCATCACGGATTTGTGAGTGGTAGGTCTTGCCTTACAAGTCTTATTGAATTCTTTGAGGAGGTGACCAAGCATGTGGATGAAGGTAAAGCAGTGGATGTAGTGTACATGGATTTTAGTAAGGCATTTGATAAGGTTCCCCATGGTAGGCTTATGCAGAAAGTAAGGAGGCATGGGATAGTGGGAAATTTGGCCAGTTGGATAACGAACTGGCTAACCGATACAAGTCAGAGAGTGGTGGTGGATGGCAAATATTCAGCCTGGATCCCAGTTACCAGTGGCGTACCGCAGGGATCAGTTCTGGGTCCTCTGCTGTTTGTGATTTTCATTAATGACTTGGATGAGGGAGTTGAAGGGCAGGTCAGTAAATTTGCAGACGATACGAAGATTGGTGGAGTTGTGGATAGTAAGGAGGGCTGTTGTCGGCTGCAAAGAGACATAGGATGCAGAGCTGGGCTGAGAAGTGGCAGATGGAGTTTAACCCTGAAAAGTGTGAGGTTGTCCATTTTGGAAGGACAAATATGAATGTGGAATACAGGGTTAACGGTAGAGTTCTTGGCAATGTGGAGGAGCAGAGAGATCTTGGGGTCTATGTTCATACATCTTTGAAAGTTGCCACTCAAGTGGATAGAGCTGTGAAGAAGGCCTATGGTGTGCTAGCGTTCATTAACAGAGGGATTGAATTTAAGAGCCGTGAGGTGATGATGCAGCTGTACAAAACTTTGGTAAGGCCACATTTGGAGTACTGTGTACAGTTCTGGTCGCCTCATTTTAGGAAGGATGTGGAAGCTTTGGAAAAGGTGCAAAGGAGATTTACCAGGATGTTGCCTGGAATGGAGAGTAGGTCTTACGAGGAAAGGTTGAGGGTGCTAGTCCTTTTCTCATTAGAACGGAGAAGGATGCGGGGCGACTTGATAGAGGTTTATAAGATGATCAGGGGAATAGATAGAGTAGACAGTCAGAGACTTTTTCCCCAGGTGGAACAAACCATTACAAGGGGACATAAATTTATGGTGAAAGGTGGAAGATATAGGAGGGATGTCAGAGGTAGGTTCTTTACCCAGAGAGCAGTGGGGGCATGGAATGCACTGCCTGTGGAAGTAGTTGAGTCGGAAACATTAGGGACCTTCAAGCAGCTATTGGATAGGTACATGGATTACGGTAAAATGATATAGTGTAGATTTATTTGTTCTTAAGGGCAGCACGGTAGCTTTGTGGATAGCACAAATGCTTCACAGCTCCAGGGTCCCAGGTTCGATTCCGGCTTGGGTCACTGTCTGTGCGGAGTCTGCACATCCTCCCCGTGTCTGCGTGGGTTTCATCCGGGTGCTCCGGTTTCCTCCCACGGTCCAGGGATGTGCAGGTTGGGTGGATTGGCCATAATAAATTGCCCTTAGTGTCCAAAATTGCCCTTGGCGTTGGGTGGAGGTGTTGAGTTTGGGTAGGGTGCTCTTTACAAGAGCCGGTGCAGACTCAAAGGGCCGAATGGCCTCCTTCTGCACTGTAAATTCAATGATAATCTATGATTAATCTAGGACAAAGGTTTGGCACAACAACGTGGGCCGAAGGGCTGTTCTGTGCTGTATTTTCTATGTTCTATGTAATCAGAGAGGCAAAGGCCAAGACATCGGCCGCCTTCCTCTCCATGAGCTCCGGGTTCTCTGAAACCCCAAATATCGCCACCAAAGGATCCAGGTCCACTCCCTCCTGGCTAAGACCGCGAACACTCCCGCCCAGAATATTTCCAATTTTTCACAACCCCAAAACATGTGCGCATGATTCGCTTGCCCCCGCCCACACCTCTCACACTCATCTGCTACGCCCTGAAAGAACCCACTCATTCTCGCCCGAGTCATATGCACCCCGTGCACCACCTTAAACTGGATCAGGCTTATCCTTGCACAAGAGGAGGTCCCGTTTACCCTTTGCAGTGCCTCACTCCATACTCCCCAATTGATCTCCATTCCCAACTCCGCTTCCCATTTCTCCTTGATCTTCACCACCCGCTCGCCTCCCTGCTCCCCCAGCCACTTGTACATATCCCCAATTCTTCCCTCACCTTCCACATCCGGAAGCAGCAGTCGCTCCAGCAGGGTGTATCCCGGCAATCTAGGGGACCCCTTCCAGACCTTTCGTGCAAAGTCCCTAGCCTGTAGATACCTGAACTCGGCAGCTCTACCCTCTCCCTTAGCTCCTCCAGACTGGCGAACCCTTCCTCCAAATACAAATCCCTCACCTTGACCAGCCCTACTTCCCTCCACCTCCTGTATACACTATCCACCCCCCCCCCCCCCCCCCCCGGCTCAAACCCATGATTCTCACATAGCGGCGTTAGCACCGACATCCCTTCCACCCTAAAATGCCTCCTCAGCTGATTCCATATCTTCACCGTGGACTACACCACTGGGCTCCCTGAATACCTACTCGGAGCCATTGGCAATGTTGCAGTCACCATAGCCCTCAAACTAGACACCTTACAAGATTCCTCCACCATCCTAACCCACACTACCCCTTCTCTTTCCCACCACCGCCGCACCTTGTCCACATTCGCCGCCCAATAATAATGAAGCAAGTTGGGCAACACCAACCCCCCCCCCCCCCCCTGCCGCCTCTGTAGCAGGGTCCTTGGCACCTTCCCCGCCCATACAAAGTCAGAGATGATTGTGTCCACTTTCTTTGGTATAAAGATCCGGAGAGCCTGAAAGATAAACATGAACTTCAGCAGAATATTCATTTTCACCACTTGTTCCCTCCCCACCAGCATTAAGTGCAGTATATCCCACCTCTTAAGATCCTCCCTGGCCTCCTCCACCAGCTTCGTTAAGTTCCACTTATGGAGCCGTGTCCATTCCCTCGCTACTTGAATCCCCAAGTACCTAAACCTATCCCTCGCTACCGTAAATGGCACCCCCCCACCCGAAATTAGCCCGCTGTGCCAGCTCATTCACCGGGAATACCTCGCTTTTCCCTACATTCAACTTGTATCCCGAGAACCCTCCAAACCTCCCCAACAGGCCCATAATCCTTCCCAAACTTTCCCAATGGGTCCGAAACATACAGCAAGAGGTCATCCGCATAGAGCGACACCTGATGCTCCCTCTGTCCCCTCATTATCCCCTGCCACTCTGCCGACCCCCTGAGGGCCATCGTCAATGGCTCTATGGCCAGCGCAAACAGCAGCGGCGACAGCGGGCACCCCTGCCTCGTACCCCTGTGAAAGTCAAAGCTTTGTGAGCTCATATAACTTGTCCTCACGCTTGGCGCTGCATACAGCAACCGCACCCATGCCACAAATCTCGGCCCAAACCTTCCCAAAACTTCGAACAAGTACCGGCACTCCACCCGATCAAATGCTTTCTCCGCGTCCATGGACACCACCACCTCTGGTACCAGAGCTCTCCACAGATTCATCACCACATTCAACAACCGTGTTATATTACTCGCCAGCTGTCTGCCCTTCACGAAGCCTGATTGATCTTCTGCAACCACCCCCGGGACACAATCCTCCATCCTCCCCGCCAACAACTTAGCCAATACTTTCACATCTGTGTTCAATCGTGATATGGGTCTATTCCACTGGATCCTTCCCTTTTTTGGGGATTAGTGTGATTACTGCCTGCTTCATCATCACCGGCAACGCCCCCTTCTCCAGTGCTTCATTAAACCCCCCCCAACAGATGTGGTGCCATGTTCGCCCCACATTCCTTATCAAATTCTGCCGGGTACCCATCCGGCCCAGATGCCTTCCCCGACTTCATACCCCTGATACTATCCAGCACCTCCCTCAGCTCCAGGGGCTCCTCCAACGCCTGCCTCTTTGCTTCCTCCAGCTGGGGAAATTCCAGTTCGTCCAGAAACCACCCCATGTCCCCCTCCTCTCCTCCTGGGTCTGCCTCATAAAGTTCCTGGTAATACTCTCTAAATGCCTAATTTATCTTCCCTGGCTCTGACACCACATCCCCAGCCCCAGTCCGGATCTTCAATATTTCCCTGGATGCAGCCTGCCTCCGCAGCTGGTGCGCCAGCATGCAGCTCGCCTTCTCCCCATACTCGTATTGCACCCCTCTTGTCCTACGCAGTTGCCCTACCGCCCTCCCCATTGTCAGCCTGTCAAATTGCCCCTGCAACTTTTTCCTCCTCGCCAATCCCTCCACGGTGGGCACCCTCGAATATTCCCTGTCCACCTCCACTATCTCGCTCACTAGACGGTCATGTTCCGCCCTCCTTTCCTTATTCGCACGAATTGTAAATGAGATAATTTCTCCCCGGACCACTGCCTTCAGTGCTTCCCAAAAAATGCCCGCCGACACCTCCCCATTCTGATTGAATGCCACATAATCCCTAATCGCCAACCGCACCTTATCGCAAAAACCTCCATCCGCCAACAACCCCGAGTCAAACCTCCACCCCGGCCTCTGCTCTCGTCCCGCACTGAACCGAATATCCAGCCAGTTGGATTGCATGGTCCGAGATAACTATCCCCGCCATACTCTGCCCCCTCCACCCCAACCAAAATCTCCCGACTCACTACGAAGTAATCAATCCTCAAATACACCTTATAGACGTGTGAAAAGAAGGAATACTCCCTTCTCCCTGGATTCTGAAAGCGCCATGGATCGACGATACCCATCCTCTCCATAAACCCCCCAGCTCCCTTTCCATTCGTACCCAACCCATCGCCCTCGGACTCGATCCATCCACCCTTGGTTCCAGGACACAGTTAAAATCTCCTCCTATGATCAACTGGTACGTGGCCAAATCAGGGATTGCTGCCAGCAACCCCTTCATAAAACCCACATCATCCCAATTTGGGGCATACTCACTTACCAACATTACCGGTGTCCCTTCCAATACCCCACTCACAATCTCACATCTCCCACCTGGATCCCTCAGCTCCTTCGCACTCACAAATCCCATTTTTTTGCTCATTAAAATCGCCACCCCCCTCAATTTCAAATCAAACCCCGAGTGAAAAACCTGCCCGACCCACCCCTTCCTTAACCTAACCTGGTCCTTCACGTGGAGGTGTGTCTCCTGCAAAAAGACAACCCCGCTTTCAAGCTCCTGAGGTGCGCGAACAGCCGCGACCTTTCAACCGGCCCATTCAGACCCCGAGCATTCCACTTTACCAACCTTACCGGAGGCTTGCGCCTCCAATCCCCTCTACCGTCCGTCATCTTACCCACTTAACTCCTGCCCCTTTAATTCCACTCTATACCTAGCCCATCCCAGATGGCCCATTTCTTCGCACTTGACCATGTCATCTCTCACCCCCTGCCACGTCGCAGAACCCCCCCCCCCCCCCGCCGCTTTTCCCCTTCCCCTTCTTCCCCTCCCCCTTCTTCCCCTCCCCCTTCTTCCCCTCCCCCTTCTTCCCCTTTTCCCCCTGGCCACCCCTCGGCCTTCTACCCCACCACCTCACTTCCGTTCACCAGCAGAACCTGCTAGCGTGGCTGCCCAAAGGCACATCCTAATGACCCCCCCCCCCCCGGCTCCTCAGCTCAACGAAGAAGGCCTCCTGCTGGCCTTACCGTCACCCACCCAAAGAAGGACTCCAGGTAGCCTTCTCCAAAAGCAAACAAACAGATGCAAACAGTCCCATAAAACAGGAGGGGGGTGGGAACATCCATCCCCACATAAACTTTTCACCCCTACAACTCCTTACAATCTCAACATTGAACAGAACCCCCCCCCCCCCCCCCCCAACACAAAAAAAGGTGAAAATCCCCCAATCCCTGCACCCACTTCAAACATGCTTCTGACCATTACATAGTGCCAGCATCCCGGTTCCCAAGCATTGTCCACTCGGGGTTGGGCAGGGAATCAGTAAAGTCAGCTGAGTGGATGGACTCCATCTTGGTATCAAAAGTCCTTGAACATTTTGCATTTGTTGAAGGAGGGAATTGACCTTGCAGAGCACGTGGAGATATGGCAATGGCTAACAGTGGAGGAAAGAATCTTGGCTGGGGTGGGGAATATCCTTGACTTCCAAGTTGATTCTTGATGTTATCCAGCCAAATCTGGTAATAGATGGCTCAAACAGTTGCACAGCCGTTGGACTTGAAAGAATGAAGATGAGGATCATATTAGAGGGAATGATAGCGAGCGTAAAAGTTTTAAAGGGGGCAGAGGCATCAAAGGTGGAGGTGAAAGTGTTTGAGCTGATTAACATTTGCAGCTGAATGGAAGATCAAAAGCAAGTTTTGAAAGTGCTATTTTGAGCAGCTTGGAATGTTTTCTTCAATTGGCGAACATGGTAGGAAGTGCAGAATTACACATTCTTTCCCTGTACGGTTATGCAGCCACTTATAAAGTCTAGTAAGTTTTCTCCTCTTCATCTCTGTTGTGTTCTCTCTTTCTCTCTCCTCCCATGGCCCTATGCCATGTACCACTCTGAAATAAGGTGGGTGACTTTCTTTAACTGACACAAGTCGGGGTGACACAATTAATGGCAGTTCTCTGAAATGCAAGACAGAAGCCACTTTTAATTTAAACTTGCGAAATGGATCACAGAGCAATTATTTTTATTTTAAGTACATAAATTGCATTGATTGTCCTGAGTGTATTGTAACCATAATGTAAAAATGTTTGAAAAATATAATTGTGTTACCAATGCACGCTCTTTTGATTTGTGTTCTTCCAGCCTATTCCCAGTTGGAAAATCATATCACACCATCAAACTATTTAGCGAATACAGAATACAAACAGACTCTTCCTCCATCATCACCAGGCAGGTACTCGCCAATTACCAAAGTCATGGGTGATGATGAAATGACCAGGTAAAGTTTCATTAATTTACAATGCATTTTCTATTTGCTCAATGACTGACATAAAGCAGAAAATCTTCCTTTCCTGTTACTCTTTACACCAGTAAAAACATAATTTTAACAAACACTTTCTCCCCAAAAGGGAGCACTTTGTCCTCATTAGCGAGTAAATCTCATTATAAGGGAAGTGTAGGCTTTGAAGAAAAGCTTTAATGTGCAAAACACTCCCTGTAGTTGTTTCTAAACATATATTCACTTTTACTTTGTTTGGACATGAAAATAGTTTCACAGTGAATGCCCATTGATGAGCAGAAAATAGTGGACAGAATGCATGTGCTCTTACAGCCCATAACAGTACATTTTGTATGTAAAGACATGGGGCTGGATTCTCCGCACCCTCGCGGCAAAATATCAGCTGGCGCGGGGGCGGAGAATCCATGTTCGCGCAAGAAATCTGGACCGGCACCGGTTCACCAATTCTGCGGCCCCGAAAAGCGGCGTACTCGGGGCGTACTCTGCGCTGCCTGGTGCCATTGCCAGAAGCCCGCTCCGCCCCCGACCAGCCGAAATCCCGACGGTGTGGAACTAATGTGCTCCAGCTGGTCGGGATACTCACATGGCGGCTGTTGACTCACTCCACTGGGCGGGGGGGGGGGGGGGCCTTATAGGCGGCCAGGGAATGTTCGTGCGGGGATTGAAGGTCAGGCGCGCAGCTGATCAGGAGGTCTCCTTTGTGGATCTAGCTCCGCTGCCGTGCGCATGCGCGGCCTCTGACCCAGAAGTGCGGGGGGCCCAAATCTGCAGCAAAAACTGAGATCTACTCCGGGTCCTTGCTAGCCCCCTGAGGGGCTGGGAATTCGTGTCTGTTTGTTCCAGGATTTTGATGTGTAAAACTACCGTTTTGAGGCCGGCGTGGGGACATAGGCTGATTCTCCATTATTGGGCCTATGTTTCTTTTCTTACTCTCAGAATGTGTATTGTAATTAAATAATTCCGTGTAAGCTTTCATGAGTTTAAAATAAAAGAAGGTTGTTCATTCTTGTACAGTTGCCCCGAATTAACCTAACATCACATACTCGCTGTTGTGCAAACTCGTTCACGCTGGATACAGCTAAAGATAGTGCACTTTTACATAAGAACTAGGAGCAGGAGTAGGCCATCTGGCCGCTCGAGCCTGCTCCGCCATTCACTGAGATCATGGCTGATCTTTGTGGACTCAGCTCCACTCTCTGGCCCGTACACCATATCCCCGAATCCCTTTATTCTTTATCATAGAATTTACAGTGCAGAAGGAGGCCATTCGGCCCATCGAGTCTGCACCAGCTCTTGGAAAGAGCACCCTACCCAAGGTCAACACCGCCACCCTATCCCCATAACCCAGTAACCCCACCCAACACTAAGGACAATTTTGGACACTAAGGGCAATTTATCATGGCCAATCCACCTAACCCGCACATCTTTGGACTGTGGGAGGAAACCGGAGCACCCGGAGGAAACCCACGCACACGGGGAGGATGTGCAGACTCCACACAGACAGTGACCCAAGCCGGAATCGAACCTGGGACCCTGGAGCTGTGAAGCAATTGTGCTGTCCACAAGGCTACCGTGCTGCCCAATAATAATAATTGCTTATTGTCACATACCTTTAGAAAGGTATCTATCTTTTTCTTAAAAACGTTTAAAGAAGGAGCCTCAACTGCTTCACTGGGCAAGGAATTCCAGAGATTCACAACCCTTTGGGTGAAGAAGTTCCTCCTAAACTCGGTCCTAAATCTACTTCCCCTTATTTTGAGGCTATGCCCCCTAGTTCTGCTTTCCCCGACCAGTGGAGACAACCTGCCCGCATCTATCCTATCTATTCCCTTCATAATTTTATATGTTTCAATAAGATCCCCCCCCGCATCCTTCTAAACTCCAATGAGTACAGTCCCAGTCTACTCAACCTCTCGTCATAATCTAATCCCCTCAACTCTGGGATCAACCTAGTGAATCTCCTCTGCACTCCCTCCAGTGCCAATATGTCCTTTCTCAGGTAAGGAGACCAAAACTGAACACACTACTCCAGATGTGGCCTCAACAACACCTTATACAATTGCAGCATAACCTCCCTAGTCTTGAACTCCATCCCTCTAGCAATGAAAGACAAAACTCGATTAGCCTTCTTAATCACCTGTTGCACCTGCACGCCAACGTTTTGCGACTCGTGCACCAGCACACCCAGGTCCCTCTGCACAGCAGCATGTTTTAACATCTTACCGTTTAAATAATAATCCATTCTGTTGTTATTCCTCCCAAAATGGATAGCCTCACACTTGGCAACATTGAATTCCATCTGCCAGACCCTAGCCCATTCACCTAACCTATCCAAATCCTTCTGCAGACTTCCGGTATCCTCTGCACGTTTTGCTTTACCACTCATCTTAGTGTCGTCTGCAATCTTTGCCACATTGCACTTGGTCCCCAACTCCAAATCATCTATGTAAATTGTGAACAACTGCAGGCCCAACACTGATCCTTGAGGGACCCCACTAGTTACAGGTTGCCAACCAGAGAAACACCCATTTATCCCCACTCTCTGCTTTCTGTTAGTTAACCAATCCTCTACCCATGCTACCACTTTACCCTCAATGCCATGCATCTTTAGTTTATGCAGCAGCCTTTTGTGTGGCACCTTGTCAAAAGCTTTCTGGAAATCCAGATATGCCACATCCATTGGCTCCCCGTTATCTACTGCACTGGTAACGTCCTCAAAATTCTACCAAATTAGTCCGACACGACCTACCCTTTATGAACCCATGCTGCGTCTGCCCAATGGGACAATTTCCCTCCAGGTGCCCCGCTATTTCCTCCTTAATTATAGATTCCAGCATTTTCCCTACAACCGAAGTTAAGCTTACCGGCCTATAATTACCCGCTTTCTGCCGACCTCCTTTTTTAAACAGTGGTGTTACGTTTGCTTCTTTCCAATCCTCTGGGACCACCCCAGAGTCTAGTGAATTTTGATAAATTATCACGAGTGCGTTTACAATTTCCCTAGCCATCTCTTTTAACACTCTGGGATGCATCCCATCAGGGCCAGGAGACTTGTCTACCTTTAGCCCCATTAGCTTGCCCAATACTGCCTCCTTAGTGATTACAATCATCTCAAGGTCCTCGACTATCATATCTTTATTTCCATCAGTCACTGGCATGTTATTTGTGTCTTCCACTGTGAAGACTGACCCAAAAAACCTGTTCAGCTCCTCAGCCATTTCCCCGTCTCCTATTATTAAATCTCCCTTCTCATCTTCCAAAGGACCAATATTTACCTTAGCCACTCTTTTTTGTCTTATATATTTGAGGAAGCTTTTACTATCTGCTTTTATGTTCTGAGCAAGTTTACTTTAATAGTCTACCTTACTCTTCTTTATAGCTTTTTTAGTAGCTTTCTGTTGTCCCCTAAAGACTTCCCAGTCCTCTAGTCTCCCACTAATTTTTGCCACTTTGTATGTTTTTTCCTTCAATTTGATACTCTCCCTCACCTCCTTAGATATCCACGGTCGATTTTTCCCCTTTCTACCGTCTTTTTTGTTGGTATGAACCTTTTCTGAACACTCTGAAAGATCGCTCGGAAGGTTCTCCGCTGTTCCTCAACTGCTTCACCATGAAGTCTTTGCTCCCAGTCTACCTTAGCTAGTTCTTCTCTCATCCCATTGTAATCGCCTTTGTTTAAGCACAAAACACTAGTGTTTGATTTTACCTTGTCATCCTCCAACTGTATTTTAAATTCCACCATATTGTGGTCGCTCCTTCCAAGAGGATCCCGAACTATGAGATCATTAATCAATCCTACCTCATTACGCAGGACCAGATCTAGGACCGCTTGTTCCCTTGTAGGTTCCATTACATACTGTTCCAGGAAATTATCCCGGACACATTCTATAAACTCCTCCTCAAGGCTGCCTTTACCAACCTGGTTAAACCAATCGACATGCAGATTAAAATCTCCCATGATAACCGCTGTACCATTTCTACATGCATCCGTTATTTCTTTGCTTATTCCCTGCCCTACCATCCTGTTACTATTTGGTGGCCTATAGACTACTCCTATCAGTGACCCTTTTCGCCTTGCTATTCCTGATTTCCACCCAAATTGATTCAACCTTGTCCTCCATAGCACCAATATCATCCCTTACTATTGCCCGGATGCCATCCTTAAACAACAAAGCTACACCACCGCCCATGCCGTCCATTCTATCCTTTCGTATAGTCTGATACCCTTGGATATTTAACTCCCAGTCGTGACCATCTTTTAACCATGTTTCAGTAATGGCCACTAAATCATAGTCATTCACGATGATTTGCGCCATCAACTCATTCACCTTATTCCGTATACTACGAGCACTCAGGTAAAGTACACATATGCTGTTTTTTATGTCTTTGTTATGAATCCTAACACCTTGATCAGTAACTTTTCGCAAATTATTTTTCCTCTTACACTTTCTCCTAATTTTCCTGTCTTTGAACCCATATCTCTACATAATAACCTGTCACGTAACCTGCTGCCTTGCTCTCCATTAACCATTATACTTTATACCCTTCCCTGCCCCCCAACTTGCTAGTTTAAAGTCCTTGTGACCAACCTATTTATCCTATTCGCTAGAACACTGGTCCCAGAATGGTTCAGGTGAAGACCGTCCCAACGGTACAGGTCCCTCCTCCCCCAGTACTGATGCCAATGCCCCATGAAATGGAATCCCTCTTTCCCGCACCACTCCTTTAGCCACGTGTTAACTTCCCTAATTTTCTCAACCCTATGCCAATTGGCACGTGGCTTGGGTAGTAATCCAGAGATTATAACCCTGGAGGACCTGTTCTTTAATTTAGTCCCTAGTGTTTGATAATCCCCAAACAGGTCCTCTTTCCTAGTCTTACCTATGTTGTTAGTCCCAACGTGGACCACAACAACTGGATCCTCCCCCTCCCTCTCCAAAATCCTTTCAAGCCGATCAGAGATGTCCCTCACCCTGGCACTGGGCAGGCAACATACCATGCGGGACTCTCGATCTGGCTTACAAAGGATGCCATCAATCCCCCTAATTATAGAATCCCCTACAACTACCACTTGTCTTTTTGCTCCCCCCTCTTGAATGGCTTCCTGTACCACGGTGCAGTGGTCAGTCAACGCATCCTCCCTACAGCCCTCTTCCTCATCCACACAGGGAGCAAGTACCTCATACCTGTTGGACAAGGTCAAGGGCTGAGGCTCCTCAACTCCTAAACTCAGGATTCCTCTACCTGCCTCCCTTGCAGTCACACCACTCTGTCCCTGACCACTGATCGAATTAACAGTACTTATTCTACCGGGTGTGACTGCCTCCTGAAACAAAGCGTCCAGGTAATTTTCCCCCTCCCTGATGTGCCGCAGTGTGTGCAGCTCGGTCTCCAGCTCATCAATTCTGAGCCGAAGTTCCTCGAGCAGCCAACACTTGCTGCAGATGTGGTCACTGACGGTCTCAATGGGATCCACCAGTTCCATCATCATACAGCAACAGCACATCACCTGTCCAGCCATATTCAACTAGTTAATTAATTTAAATAATTTATTTTTTATAGAACTTCAAGGATAAACCCGAACACCAACAAAAACACAGCCCTCTCTCGTCACTCACCCGAATTCAGTCACTCACCTAAACTCAGATGCACTCTGTTCCAATCAGCACTCAGTCACTCACCTAAACTCAGATGCACTCTGTTCCAATCAGCACTGTCACTCACCTAAACTCAGATGCACTCTGTTCCAATCAGCACTCTGTGTCTAAAGGCACTCCTGCCACACCTTTTGTACCCTGCCTGATTTCCAATGAGCCAATAGGCCCGCTCCAGGAAGTGAAGTCTCCAACTGCCACTCGACCTGTAAATTAAACACTTTTAAATAGATTATAATTAGTACAGATTACAATTAATTCAGTCACTGATTTATGATTTTCGGTTTCCCGTGCGCCAGGCTTGTTGAATAGATTAGATTAAAATTTAAGGTGAAGCAAAGGCTTCGCAACAGGTTGAGGTTTCTTGTCGTCAAATATCTGGGAGATTGTTTCTCAGTTGTACTTTGAAACTGAAACAGGTAAAATACCCTAGCTGCATGATGACTTGCCGCTAGTTTGAGTCTGGGTTTCAGACTGGCTGAAAAACGTAATGCTTCTGGTGTAATAAGAGTATAGTCCCCGAGAACCGTTTCAATCATATGATTTCTGGGTTAACACTTCTGAAGCCCACATAGCCTGCTTTGGATGGAGGAGGACATTGTAACACAATGGGAAATTGGTTGCAGCCATTTATTTTGATTTTTCCTTGTGTCCAGTATCAAACATGGAGACAGGCAGCCTGGAAATTCCATAGTCTTTAGGTCTTGGCTCATCCTTAAACAATGAGATGTGTGAATTCTTACAGATGGCTGTGAGGTATCCTCACCTATGTCCATATTTAATTACATATTGTTGATACAGTGTGTAGTCCAAATACCAAAGGTTTCATGACTTGTGGCAGCTATCTTATTACTTGGTGTCCAATTTTTTAAAATAATGACGGAAAATCATGTTTCTGCACGGGGCAAGGTGACAGCAATTCGCTCCTTTGGAAAGGTTTTATCAGCAGATAGTGTTGTCAACATGCTGCTTGGTGCAGCAATTGATGAACTTCTAACTCTCCAATCTAAAGTATCTGTGACTGTCCCCACTCCTGATGTCTCCTGGCCAGTGTGGCCAACAACGTATGTTTTACAATTTGATCAATTGGTAACTAAGTCATGTTGCCGGTCAACAGACGTTCCAAACTTGGTTTATTTGGCTGCTGGGAAATTGACTGATTAATTTTGTTTTCTCAATAACTGCACTTGGCTGGTCTTTTCTGCAATTTAATCATAAAGTCTCAAAGCCACCTGGTGAATAAGAGGGACCATTTCTTCCCCACCCCCCCTTATTTTACATTTGTAATCCCAACCTGATATCGTGAATAAAATCACTTGCAGGGTAAATAATCATCTACCTTCAAAAACAAAAGTACAAAATCCCTCCTGGTCTCTTATATAACCAAAAGTGTTGGAAAAAAAATCAACAGACTTGGCAACATCTGTGGCGGGTGAAATTGAAGTGGAACTCTGAAGAAGAATCATATTGACTTGAAACTTTAGCTCTGTTCCTCTCCTCATGGGTGCTGCTAGATCTGCTCAGTCTTTCCAGCATTTTCTGCTTTTATTTCACATTTCCAGCGTCGACAGTATTTTGCTTTTATTACACTTGAAACCCGCGCGAGGACACGAACGTGCCGCAAGGTATTCCCATGCCCGCAGAACGCCGGGGCCCATCCGGATCGCAAACATGCCCCCCTAGCTACTCCTCTACCTCAACCAGCGCCCGGGACCCTGCCAGACGCGACTCCAAAAACGTAACCAGCGCCCTGGACCCCGCCAGACGCAACAACCTACCTTACAGAAGGTCGGACTTCTCCCATCGGATCCCGGGATCATCCAGCCGCAGCCGCCAACCGAGGAAACGAGGGAAACGCGGCGGTCTGCAGGTTAGGCTGAAGCAACGCGGTTTCAAGACCCCTCTCCCCAGCATACTACTGGCAAACGTCCAAGCGATCGAAAACAAGCTGGATGAACTTAACGCCAGAGTTACATCTCAGAGGGAAGTAAGAGACTGCTGTGTGCTCTGTTTCACAGAGACATAACTCACCCAGCCTCACCGGACTGTGCCATACAACCTGAAAGCTTCTCAATTCTCCGAGCGGACTGCCACGCGTCATCAGGCAAAGCGAAGGGTGGAGGAGTGTGCCTCCTCATCAACTCCTCCTGGTGCTTGGATGTGGCGACCCTGGCGACCTACTGCTCCCCGGACCTAGAATACCTGACCGTGAAGTATCGCCCATACTATCTTCCACGTGAGTTCACTTCAGCCATTATCACAGCGGTGTACATCCCACCCCAGGCGGAAGTGAGGAAGGCCCTGGATGAACTGCACACAACTACGAAACAATGTCCGGAGGCCTTGTTCATCGTTGCCGGAGACTTCAACAAGGCCAACCTCAAGAGTGTACTGCCAAAATTCCGCCAGCGCATCTTCTGTCCCACCAGGGGCAACAACGCTCTTGACCACTGCTACTCAAAATTCAAGGACACCTACCGTTCCATCCCCCGACTGCACTTTGGGAAATCAGACCATAAGACGGTGCTCCTTCTCCCGCCATAGAAGCAGAAACTCAAGTGGGAGAATCCAGCTAAGAAGGTTGTGCAGTGCTGGTCCAAGGAAATAGAAGAGCTCTTGCGTCACGTAAGAGACAGTGGACTGGTCCATATTTAAGAACTCAACGACCAACTTAAATGAGTGCCACCACCGTCACAGACTTCATCAGCAAATATGTGGACGACTGCGTGCCAAAGAAAGCAGTACGTACGTTCCCCAACCGGAAACCATGGCTCTGTCGTGAGATTGACTCCCTACTGAAGGACAGATCTGAGGTGTTCAAGTCAGACGGCCCTGACCTATACAAAAAATCCAGGTACGACCTCCGCAAAGCTATCCGAGATGCCAAGAGAGAATATCAAACCAAGCTTGAGTCACAGACAGGCTCTCAGCGATTGTGGCAAGGACTAAACAACATAACGGGCTACAAAGTGAAGCCAAGCAGTATCTCTGGCAGCAGCGCACCCCTCCCAATGAACTCAATGCATTCTATGCTCGGTTTGAGCAGGTAACCAACAATCCGCTGTCAAGTGTCCCAGTAGCCCATAACTCGCGCATACCTACCATCACAGCTTCCAAAGTCAGATCGACTTTCCTGAAAGTGAACCCTCGGAAGGCGACGGGCCCGGACGGGATCCCTGGTCGTGCACTCAGAGCCTGCGCAGACCAGCTGGCAGAGGTATTCGCGGACATCTTTAACCTGTCCCTACTCCACTCCGAAGTCCCCTCCTGCTTCAAGAAGACCACTATTATACCATAACAGGCCAAAGAAGAACCAAGCAACGTGTCTCAATGACTACCGTCCGGTGGCCCTGAAGTTCTTCGAGAGATTGATCATGAACCGCATCACCTCCATACTCCCAGAACACCTTGATCCACTGCAATTCGCATACCGTCGCAACCGGTCCACAGCACACCATTTCCCTGGCCCTACACCCATAACCTAGAGCATCTCGACAACAAGGACTCCTACATCAGACTCCTATTTATTGACTACAGCTCCGCCTTCAACACCATAATCCCAGCCAAGCTCATATCAAAGCTTGTTTTGAAAGAGGGGCTGTTTAGCACAGGGCTAAATCGCTGGCTTTGAAAGCAGACCAAGGCAGGCCAGCAGCACGGTTCAATTCCCGTAACAGCCTCCCCGAACAGGTGCCGGAATGTGGCGACTAGGGGCTTTTCACAGTAACTTCATTTGAAGCCTACTTGTGACAATAAGCGATTTTCATTTAATTTCAAGCTCCAAAACCTAAGACTTGGCTCCACTCTGCAATTGGATCCTTGATTTTCTGACCAACAGACCACAATCAGTAAGAATGAACAATGAATGAATGAAAAAATGAAAATCGCTTATTGTCACAAGTAGGCTTCAAATGAAGTTACTGTGAAAAGCCCCTAGTCGCCACATTCCGGCACCTGTTCGGGGAGGCTGGTACGGGAATTGAACCGTGCTGCTGGCCTGCCTTGGTCTGCGTTCAAAGCCAGCGAATTAGCTCTGTGCTAAACAGCCCCTGTACCCAACAACACCTCCTCCACAATAGTCCTCAATACCGAGGCCCCGCAAGGCTGCAAACTTAGCCCCCTACCCTACTCCCTGTGCACACACAACTGCATGGCAAAATTTGGTTCCAACTCCATCTGCAAGTTTGCTGACGATACGACCATAGTGGGCCAGATCTCGAATAACGACGAGTCAGAATACAGGAGGGAGATAGAGAACCTAGTGGAGTGCTGCAGCGACAACAATCTCCCTCGATGTCAGCAAAACTAAAGAGCTGGTCATTGACTTCAGGAAGCAAAGTACTGTACACCCCTGTCAGCATCAACGGGGCCGAAGTGGAGATGGTTAGCAGTTTCAAATTCGTAGGGGTGCACACTCCAAAGATCTGTCCTGGTCGACACTACCACCAAGAAAGCACAACAGCGCCTATACTTCCTCAGGAAACTAAGGAAATTCGGCATGTCCACATTAACCCTTACCAACTTTTACTGATGCACCATAGAAAGCATCCTGTCTGGCTGCATCACAGCCTGGTATGGCAACTGCTCGGCCCAGGACCGCAAGAAACTTCACACAGTTGTGAACACCGCCCAGTCCATCACATGAACCTGCCTCCCATCCATTGACTCCATTTACACCTCCCGCTGCCTGGGAAAAGCGGGCAGCATAATCAAAGACCCCTCCCACCCGGCTTACTCACTCTTCCAACTTCTTCCATCGGGCAGGAGATACAGAGGTCTGAGAACACGCACGAACAGACCCAAAAACAGCTTCTTCCCCGCTGTTACTAGACTCCTAAATGACCCTCTTTTGGACTGACCTCATTAACACTGCACCCTGTATGCTTCATCCGATGCCAGTGCTTATGTAGTTACACTGTATACCTTGTGTTGCCCTATTATGTATTTTCTTGTATTCCCTTTTCTTCCCATGTACTTAATGATCTGTTGAGCTGGTCGCAGAAAAATACTTTTCACTGTACCTCGGTACACATGACAATAAACAAATCCAATCCAAACTTGTAAAATATCCAACCCTCTACCAGATCTGTAGGCCGCATAGCGCACACCTGCCCTTATCATCTAGTCTGTGATGATCTCTATGTTTGCATGTACACAAGGGGTTAATGTGTCATCAGTATGTACACAAGGGGTTAATGTGTCATCAGTAGCACCACATGATCACTAGAGGGCCGGACCAACAGGGGTATAAAAGGCAGCCACATTGTCTGTCTGTCTCTCTCTCTCTCTCTCTCTCTCTCTCTCTCTCTCTCTCTCTCTCTCTCTCTCTCTCTCTCTCTCTCTCTTGGGTGCACTGTGATCAAAGCAACAGCAGACTAGTTTAGATGGCCAGTGGAGTTACGTATAGTTACCATAGTTAGATCTTGTTAACCTTATCACTAGTATCAAAGTTAAAATAAAGAACTCATGTAAATATTGTTGTAGTTACTCAATAAACTTTTGTTGCTACTGGAAGAGTTCAAATCATCTTCATCGGGATTCCGAATACCTCATCACTAACCAAGGATTGAGTTACCCACCATACAGGTAACAAAACATGGTACCAGTTGAGTGGCTTTAACAGAACTAGTTGGATTAGGTTAGACAAAAAGAGAAGACTGGACATTCGACTGTGGAAGACTTCGCAGCAAATGGATCCTCGACGACTAACTATGGGACTCATTGGACCTCTAGGGCAGCTGGGAACAACCCGTAATTTAAGTTATGACTGGAAAAGATTTGAACAGATATTCCAAATATTTATCGCAGCTAATGGTTTAAGCACTGTCTCTAACGCAACGAAAATAGCACTACTACTCTCAATAGGAGGGCATGAAGCTAGAGCAATCTATAATTGCTTTAATTACTTAGAAGGTGAAGACGACACCAAAATAGAAGTAATACTCAAAATTTGATGAACACTAAGAGTCACTCTGGTGAGATGCTGGAAAGATTTAACAATTGTCATAAATGCCAGAGAAACAAGAGGCCCATCACTGATTTTATTACAAATCCCAAGTTAATACCACAAGGCTGTGATTATGCTGATTTCAGAGACACTGTGGTAATGAATCAATTAATTTCTGAACTATCTGATAAAAATTTGAGGGAAGAACTATCACAAATTAAGCATCTAACTCTAGAAACTGCTATACAAAAATGCCTTGCTTATGAACAAAATCAAACTGAGTCTTTACAAACACAGAATCAGTGTCTCGAAAACAAAATCGGTAAAAACTGTGCCAAAACGTATCACGAGGCAGAGGCAGGATCTCACTCGATGCAACAAGTCTTTTTGCTTGGCAGCCATCTTGAGAAAGGAGCCGCACATGCGCACTTCCCTAAAAGACTCAAACCGGCAAAACAGTGTTCTTTCTGCGCATGCGTGAGAAGCCGCACATTCGCAGTTGTGAAAAGAGCGCACAGTACAGGAAACTCAGAGTGCACATGCGCAACCGAGTCCTACGCATGGTGTCATGAGCGTCATGACGTCAGAGGACCAGGACCACGTCCACTTAAGGGAAATGTACGAAAATGAACAAAAAGGAATTTAAAGCTGCAAAACCCAATTTTCTTACCTCAAAAGACAAAACAATGCCCAAACTTACACCGACAGTTGAAAATAACTTTCACAACACCCTGGAACAAGCAGTCTGCACCACCCAAAGTGAAGAGCACAATGAAAAATCTGAAACCAAAGAAGATGATTTGTTCATTGAACATCAAGAGAACGATAACAACTCCGAAACAAAAAGGGATGATTTGTCTATCGAACAATACACACAATACTGCTCAGACATGGCTGAGTTATTCGGATATGCTGATCACAGCATCAGCAACAAGGTTCAAAAGCTCAACACTACTCTTCTCATGGTAGATGAATCCAACACCATGGTGCCATGGCAGATCGTCGATACAGTGAATGACAGCAATACCCAAGACGACGCCACACAGCACAGAACGACTCTACCGCGAGAACACTGCACGACTCCACAAAGAGAGCGATGACAGACTCCACAGAGAGAGCAATGAAAGACTCCGCAAAGAGAGCGACGCAAGCCTCCGCAAAGAGAGCGACGCAAGCCTCCGCAAAGAGAGCGACGCAAGCCTCCGCAAAGAGAGCGACGCAAGCCTCCGCAAAGAGAGCGACGCAAGCCTCCGCAAAGAGAGCGACGCAAGCCTCCACAAAGAGAGCGACGCAAGCCTCCACAAAGAGAGCGACGCAAGCCTCCACAAAGAGAGCGACGCAAGCCTCCACAAAGAGAGCGACGCAAGCCTCCACAAAGAGAGCGACGCAAGCCTCCACAAAGAGAGCGACGCAAGCCTCCACAAAGAGAGCGACGCAAGCCTCCACAAAGTGAGCGACGCAAGCCTCCACAGACAGCTCGGTGACAGATTCAAAAATGGAAGCAAGCAAACACTCTATAGCGAACGCCATGCATGAACAAGACCATGAAGATCGATCAAGCTTATTTGAGCCACCAGAAGAAGACTATGACAGTCTACCCAGCTTACGCGAGCCACCAGAAGAAGACTATGAACGTCTACCCATCTCATTTAACCAACAAGAAGACACTGAATGTCAACCCACTGTATGTGAGACAAGTGACGAAGAAATCACAATTACCATGCAGGATGTGCAGGATCACAGCGAGACTGACATATCTCAGCTTGTCTACACAGAAGCACTCAACAATCAGAGGACGGCTACTCATGAGTCCAGAGATACCACGTCAAATGAAATTGTGAAGGTTTTGACTCCAGAAGAGGAGCACCAAGAGATCACCAGAAATGACTAGAAGAGGAGTAGCAAGGAAGCAAAGAAGAGGAATCAAATCCACCACAAATGATTGATGTCACCAACATCAATGCAACATCAGATCATTCTCTCAATTCTCCAAGAAGAAACGCTCAATGTAACAAAGGACACTGACACCAATAACTGTGACAATGACTCACATCATCCAAACGGAACACTCATTGAGCGCAACAGCAACAACGAAAACAACAGGCAGCGCAACAAGAACAGCAACAAACACAACAAGAAGCATAACAAAAACAGAAACAATGAGCACGACGAGAAAAACAACAAGAACAACAGCGAAAACAACAAAAACAGAAACAACAAGCATGACGAAAACAACAACAAGAACGACAACGAAAACGACCAAGACAGAAACGACAACAATGAAACAACGACCTGTACAACATGGTACAACTCTGCACATGGAGGACAATGTCATAGCACACTGCAAAACAATGGCAAGTGTACAAACATGCCATGGCATGGCAACAAATCTCACAAATTCACGTTTGCTTCACAACAAACAAGCAAACCAGCTTTCAAGAAAGATGACATACAGAATCAATACCACAAACACAGGAAAAAATCCAGGTCAGACAACAAAGATGTAACACAGAATCGCTACCACAAGCATAGAGAAAAAAAAGCATAAATCAGACAACAAAGTGATTCGACCATTCAAATACCTCATTGATTACTTCTTGGCTACTTAAACACAGGAACACTGACGACATTCACAAAGACATAACAACATCAACATCACCACTTCAACAACAGAAGACGAAAGCAACTCGACCGAACAAACTCATAAAATATGGACTCACAAAATTCTTTATTAAGATTGGACTCATAAATATTAATTGGCTTTGTATAATCGTCAAGATATTCACAACTTGTACATAACGTCATTTGTCTACCTATTTTACGCAAGCAAAAAACAAAAACTTAAGAGACAAAATGTATTAACATTTAACGGTCTAACTCATTGATTTCCTGTAATGCTTTTGCAAGCTGCATCCATTATGTTTTCAATTTTCTTTACAACATACAGAAAATATTTAACATGGAAAAAAGGGGGATGTGGTGATCACTGTGTGCATGTACACAAGGGGTTAATGTGTCATCAGTAGCACCACATGATCACTAGAGGGCCGGACCAACAGGAGTATAAAAGGCAGCCACATTGGGGCTCTCTCTCTCTCTTGGGTGCACTGTAATCAAAGCAACAGCAGACTAGTTTAGATGGCCAGTGCATTTACGTATAGTTACCATAGTTAGATCTTGTTAACCTTATCACTAGTATCAAAGTTAAAGTAAAGAACACATGTAAATATTGTTGTAGTTACTCAATAAACCTTTTGTTACTACTGGAAGAGTTTGAATCTTTTCATCGGGATTCAGAATACCTCATCACTAACCAAGGATTGAGTAGCACATGTTACCTACCATACAGGTAACAAAACACAGTCCAGTTCTTCATTGACTACCCCGAGCAATATCTCCTCCTCTGTCGCCAAAGTTTCAGTATTCCAGGATCATCTGGGAGTCTAGTACAATTTTGAGCCCCTCCTCAAGACAAACTGTTTCCTTTTATTGTCCTTCTAATCTCAAGTCATGCAAGTGTTACAAGTTTATAGTTTTATCTGTCTCAAGTTAATCCGCTGTGCTGTTCTGGCTGGCTAACATTGGCCCAGCCTGAGCATGGTCTCACTCATTTTACTTTAGGAACTCTCTCAACCATCACAATTCTCCTAATCTCCAGGGTTTGTTACATAATAATAATCATCACTTATTGTCACAAGTAGGCTTCAATGAAGTTATTGTGAAAAGCCCCTAGTCGCCACATTCCGGCGCCTGTTCGGGGGGACTGGTAGGGGAATTGAACCCGCGTTGCTGCCTTGCATTACAAGCCAGCTGTTTAGTCCAGTCCTCCTAGCTTCACAATCCTTCTCAAACCTTGCCTCAAACCATTCCTTAAGTAGCTTTTTCTGATCCCACTTAGTTTTGGTTCTTCTGCTTCCCCCGCTCTTTGTGATGTTCTCTAGAAAATATTCTATGCTAAGAGAGCTTTATAATTATCACTGCATATGATTATATGTCTGTTTTATTCATATCAGGCTGCTCTATGTAATTTGTTGTATGCCAAAGTCTGTCGATCATTAATTCAAGTGCATTTAATCTATTTGCACCATGTTTACAACACTTGCTCGTGAAACCAATGGAGTAGATCTTTGTCTTCACTGCCTGGTAGTCTTTTGTGATGCATCAGTAGCCTTCTGTAGAACCTGCCTGATTCTCATTCCATTGATTTCACTCGAATGAATATCAGGTGGATTCTGTAAAATGTGGGAGACTTGTTCTGTCATATTATTATTTAGACAGAAAAGACAAATATTTTCACTGTGGAACTTCAAGGTTAACCACATGAACCCCGTAGAAAAAGAGACTTGCATACATACAGCATCATTCATGACCTTGGGATACCCCAAAGAGCTTTACAGAAAATTAAGTACTTTTGAAATATAGGAAACGTGGGTGTGAAATCAGAGTTAGTTAATTTGATCTTTATTTTGTGGTGGTAGTAACCAATGCAACTACCCCTCCATCCCATCTTAAAGTAGCTGACAGTTACCTTTGGTCCCAAGAGGAATAATATTTTCAGTTTACATTTCTGTGCCCTTCCTTTTATATACTTCAAATTGCCGTAAAGCTTCCTGTTGAACTAACAATTGTGCTTCAAACCACCGTGAAGTTGATGTGTCACAGCTGCAGCATGTGGGGGCTCCTGGATGCCATTGTGATCCAGGGCAAACATGTCTACAGTAAATGTTTGGGGTTCGGGGAGCATCAGCTGGAGGCTGAATTATTAACACTGCAGTGTATCGGGGGGGAGAAGTTACCTAAACACTTTGTACCAGGAGGCAGTCACATCCCTTAGGATAAGGTTCTCGATTTGGTCAGAAACAGAAGGGTATGACTGCAAGTGAGGCAGGTAAGGGAATCCAGAGGGTAGGAGTGCAACCTTTGCAATTGTCCAACAGCTTTTGAGGTTCTTTCAGCTCGTTTCAATGAGAGTGGGGCTACAGGGTGCAGGAGCTGATGGCCATGGCCGCCTGGTACAGGAAGCCATTCAAGGTGGAGGGTTTGCAAAAAGGAATATAGTGGTAGGAGGGAACAGTATAATGAGGGACTGACACTGTTTACTGCAACAAAGAGCAAGAATCCAATCCTGCTCGGTGCCAGGGTTCGCAACATTTGTTCAGGGCTGGAAAGCATCCAATTGTCACGATCAATGTAGGTACCAACAACATAGGCAACACAAGAAATTACGTTTTTGCTTAGTCAGTATGAAGAGCTAGGCACCAAATTAAGAAGCAGAACCTCAAAGATAATCTCTGGAATATCACCTGAGCTAAATACTAATTGTCAAATTAGGGAAGGCGGTGTTGTAGTGCTATTGTCACTGGACTAGTAAACCAGAGACTCAGAGTAATGATCTGGGGATCCAGGTTTGAATCCTGCCACTAGAGATGGTGAAATTTGAATTCAATAAAAGTTTGGAATTAAAGTCTAATGATGACCATGAAACCATTGGCGATTGTCGTAAACACCCAATCTGGTTCACTGATGTCCTTTAGGGAAGGAAAACTGCTGTCCTTACCTGGACTGGCCTACATGTGACTCCAGGCCCACAACAATGCGGTTGACTCTTAACTGCCCCCTTGAGGGCAATTAGGGATTGGCAATAAATGCTCCGCCCGCCCCCCGGGCTACCTACCCTGGTAAACCTACTTATCCTTTTGGATACTAAGGGACAATTTAGCATGGCCAATCCACCTAACATGCACTTCTTTGGACTGTGGGAGGAAACCGGAGCACACTGGGAGAATGTGCAAACTCCATACAATCACTCAAGGTCAAAATCAAACCTGGGTCCCATGTGCTGTGAGGCAGCAGTGCTGACCACTGTGCCAATATGCAGCCCAGAAATATGAATGCCAGTGGAAGAAGTGGATTCCGGTTCATGGGGGAAAGTGATGACTGTACCGATGGGTCAGTCTGCACCTGAGCCATGCTGCAACCAGAGTTCTACCAAGCCGCATAACTAGGGAGGTAGTGAGGATTTTAAATTAAATCATGAGAACAATTTGGGAAGATTTGGCAAATCAAAGAGTAATGACCAGTCAAGACAGAAAGATTACAAATATAGGAAAGGATAATCAGACCTTGACAGGAAGGGATATTGAGTAAATCAACAGATAAGGCTTAAGGTTACAAAAATAATGAAAGGACAAAACTAGTTTTATGTTCCAAAATTTCCTAGATTCGGGGAGGTCCCATTAGATTGGAAAATAGCAAATTTAATTCCTTGATTCAAAAAGAGAGAGACAGAAAATAGGCAATCACAGGCCAGTTATCTTGAGATCTGTCATTGGAAAATGTTAGAAGCTATTATTAAAGACATTATAACAAGGCATTTAGATAAATTCAAAGTAATCGGGCAGAATCAGTATGGTTTTGTGAGAGGGAACTCGTGCGAAACCAATTTATTGAACTTCTTTGAAAAAGTAAGGTGTGCTATGGATTAAGAGGGACTGGTGGACATACTGTACTTAGATTTCCAGGAGGCATTTGATAACATGCCACATCAAAGGTTATTGCAGAAAATAAAAGCTCATGGTCTAGGGGGTAACATATTAGCATGGATAGAATGTTGGCTAGCTAATAGGAAACATATTGTGGTCCCTAGTAGCCCGGCGCAGGATCCTACTCATGTGGAAGGAGGCGAAACCCCCCGGACTGGAGGCCTGGGTAAATGATATGGCGGGGTTCATTAAACTGGAGCAGATAAAGTTTGCCCTGAGAGGATCGGCTCAAGGGTTCACCAGGCGGTGGCAGCCATTTCTCGACTACCTAGGGGAACGTTAGAGGGAAGACAGATGACCAGCAGCAGCAACCCAGGGGGAGGGGGGGGGGGGGGAGGGGGGGTTTAGTTTAGGTCAAAGATAAAGGGGTTTTGTTACTTGTGTATTGTTTAAAATTTCTGTATTGTTATTGTTGCGTTTGCTTTGTAAGAGGGGAAAAATTGTTGTTTGGGAAAAAATTTTCAATAAAACATTTATAAAAAAAAAAATTAAAAAAAAAGGAAACATATTGTGCATGAATGGATCATTATCTGGTTGGCAGGAGATAACAAGTGATGTGTCACGGGGATCAGTGCTGGGGCCTCAACCCCGTTACAATGTAACAAATGACTTGGATGAAGGGACTGAAGCTATGGTTGCTAAATTTGCTGATGACAAAGGTAGGAAAGTAAGCTGTGAAGAGCTCGTGAAGAGGCTGCCAAGGAATATGGATAGGTGAAGTGAGTGGGAAAATGGAGTGTAATGTGGGAAAATATGAAATTGTACATTTTGATCGGAAGAATAAAAAGCATATTATCTAAATGGTGAGATATTGCAGGGAGATCTGTGTCCCAGTGCAAAAGGTTAATATGCAGGTACAACAAGCAATCAGGAAGGCTCATGTCATGTATTGCAAGGGGAGGGGAGTAATGCAAATGTAAGAAGGTTATGTATGCTTCAGTTATACAGGGCATTGGTGCGACCACATCTGGCGTACTGTGTACAGTATTGGTCTCCTTATTTATGGAAGGATGTAAATGCATTGGAAGCAGTTCAAAGAAGGTTTACTAGACTGGGTTTACTAGACCTGGAATGGGTGAGTTGTCTTTTGAGGAAAGGTTGGACTGGCTCAGCTTGTAGCTACTGGAGTTGAGCAGAGTAAGAGGAAACTTGATTGAAATGTATAAGATCCTGAGGGGTCTTGACAGGTTAGTCATGGAAAGGATGTTTCCTCTTGTGGGGAACTAGTGGGTCACTGCCTAAAAATAAAGATCCACCCATTTTAAGATAGAAATAAGACTTTTTTTTTGAGGGGGGTGATTTTTGGAATTCTCTTCGTCAAAAGTTGATGGAGGCAGAGTCTTCGCATATTTTTAAGGCAGAGGTGGATAGATTCTTGATAAGCAAGGTGGTGATAGGTTATCAGGGGTAGGTGGGATGCAGATTTGAGGTTGCTATCATATTGAATGGCAGAGCAACCTTAGAGGCCAAGTGGCCTACTCTTAATTGTATGTTCATAAGCTTAAAATATGGCGATATAAAATTATGTCCCCCAGTAAAGACATTTTTTGTATTCATTTGAGCCAAAGGCATCTGTTGAGTGATATCTGCCCTGCATATGCTGAAATGAAGAGCTTTAATCAGAAATTGAATGCCCCTCGTGTCACCCCCTTTGATCATCTGCAGTTCCTGCTTGGTGTGCGGGCCCTTTATAAAGCGCCTAAGGACACCTTGCTATCTTAACAAAGTTATTTATGGCTGTTCTCAAGCAGGTGTCAGAAGCCTCTGTATTCCTGTGAAATGGAACTGAGAATTAGTTCTGGAGCTATTTGCTTATTGGCATATTGAATTTGCCTTTCATCTCTAGCTCTAATGATTAAAATTAATCAATTTTAATAAAAGATGTACAGATTTTCTATCAAAAGGAGACCTTTAGAAAATATGATTTCATATTTAACTGTGGGAATAAAATGTAAATTTATTCCCTGTTCAAAGCTCTGATTTCTCGTTGTTCTCGTGTCATCCAGTGAAGTAATCTGTGCCCCAGTCTCCTTTCTGCATTTCTATTTAAAATGATCTAGTAGCAAATAACAGGAAGCAACAGTTCAAACCTCTGTGGAGTCGTCCATCTTCTGCCTCTGCTTTATATTAAGCTAATATTTTCAGGTTGAAATTGTACTTTGGGTGTATATTTTCTATGCCACAAAAGTGCTTTTTATGATGGAGGAAGGAAAAGCCCATAAACATTCTCTGTTTTTACAATCACCATTTAATTTACTCAGAATCCTGACATTCTCTGTCTAAGAGACATAAGTTCCTCTCTATTTTCCTCCCTCTTATGGGGAAGCGCCAACCTTACATTCAGCAACTTGAATTGCTGGTACCAAAGGCTGACATTGTTGATGGAGAATCACAGGGCTAGGACCATGTCCATCCTTAAATGCTGCAACATTGTTGACTGGCCATTGATCCGCCAACTTTCTGATGTCGGTCCTGCTTAGCAGTTTGCCCCTGTATTAGTGGATGTTGTCCATTTTTCATTGGCTAGGCAAGCAAAATATTGTGGATAAAATAAATTACTGTGGATGCTGGGAATGTGAAATAAAAACAGAAAATACTAGAAAAACCCATCAGGTCTGGCAGCATCTGTAGAGAGAGGAGCAGAGTTCCTGTTTCAAGTCCATAAGACTCGAGTGCTATTGCCACCTTGTTTGTGTGAGGTAGGCAGAAGGATAGTTTCCTCTGGAGTGTTTCACTCAAAAGTGAACTGACTGGACCAGGTGACACTTTTACCACAAAGCTGATAACTGACCTTCGGTCCCACTGGCAGGCGGGGGGGTTACTATAATATACATTTCAAGGAGTGTAACCTTAGAGGAGTCCTTACTGTGGATCCTATGAAGTTTTCATGTCATCAAGTCGAACATGGGCAAGGAAATCGCCATCTCTGCCACCTAGTGCCCTCCTCCAGCTGATGAATCCGTACTCCCCCATTTTAAACACCACTTGAAAGGAAGCACTAAGGATATCAAGGGCACAAAATGTACTCTAGATGGTGGACTGCAATGCCCATTACCAAGTGTGGCCCTGTAGCCCTACTATGACCAAACTGAGTGAATCCTGAAGGATATAGCTACAGGACTGGACTTGCAGCAGGTGCCTCGAGAACCAACAGAAGGAAAAACCTATTTGACCTCAGTCTTGCCAATCTACCTGTTGCAGATGCATTGGAACGACTGCCACCCAGCACTCACTTTCAGACTGAGAGCACCACTTCATGTTGCTTGGTATTACCACCATGCTAAATGGGATAGATTCCGGTTAGCTTAAAGTCCCAGGTTTCAAAACTTCTACAGAAAATCTAGGCAACACTCAACATCCTGAGGACGGATCAGGGAAGATGAGGCCATTTGCTGCACAAGTAGACCATGAGGAACAGCTCAAATTGTGACCGTGGGTATCTAAGTCAGACCATTGACCACACATTGAACTTCTACCCTGATTCCTGGTAACATCACAATCATTCACACTGTCAGCTGAAACCTTGAATGGATTGTTAACCTTCATGCCGAACTATAACTGCTTCCCAAGCCATATGACTAATTTTTTTAAACTTAAAAATAGGCATACACATCCAGTCGTGAATGGCAGTGGACAGTAAAGGGAGGAGGAGGCTCAAATTCCATGTTGGCAGAGCCCAGTGCCAATGACGAGACTGAAGGCTTTGCAACCATCTTTGGTTGGAAGTGCCAAGTGGACTATCGATCTCTGCCTTCTCTTGACAGCTGCTGCATCACAGATGCCCATTTTTAACCAATTCCATTCACTCCTCCTGATATCATGATGCTTTCATAGAAATGACCTGCTTACTGATGCTCAGTTTGGGTTCCACCAGGACCACTCTGCACCAGGCCTCATTACCACCTTGGTCCAAACATTGATTAAAAAGAGCTGAATTCCAGAGGTGAGATTTCATCCAGCGTGGCATCAAGAAGCCCTAGAAAAAAACCAAAATCAATGAGAATCGAGGCAACGTCTCCACTGGCATAAGTCATTACAGAGGAAGATGGTTGTGGTTGCTAGAAGCCAGTCATCTCAACCCCAGGGGAATATCTGCTGTGGTACCTCAGGGTTTTATAGTATACCCAATCACCTTCAGCTACTTTATCAGTGACCTTTCCTCTGTCATCAAGTCACTAGCGAGGGTGTTTTCTGATTGAAAAGGTTCTGTTTGCAGCTCTTCAGATAATGCTGCATGCAAGCACAGACTGTTTCAGGTTCTGGACAGCATTCAGACTTAAGTCTACCAAGTGGCCTGCCTGGCTGTGACCATCGCAACAGGAGAGACTCTAGACATCTCCCCTGACATTTGTCGAATTCTCCATCAGCATTTTGGGGTCCCACTGATCAAAAACTTAACTGGACCAGTCAAATCAATTCTGTCACTGCAAGAATTGGTCAGAGGCTGGGTATTCTGTGATGAGTAACTCACTGCATTACTCCTCAAAACCTTCTGCCATCTACAAAGCAAAAATCAGGAATGTAGTGGAATACTGTACACTTGTTTGATTCATTGCAGCTCTCCGTATTCAAGAAAGTCAACCATCCAGGATGAAGCAACCTGTTTGATTGGCACACTGTACAGTACCTTAACATTCACTCTCTCCTCCATCAACACATTTACTACAGTGTACACCATCTATATCATTCACTGCAGCAACTTATGAAGCTGCGTTTAACAGCACCTTCCAAGCCTGCATAAAAGGACAAGGGCACAGGCACATGGGAACATCATCTGTGTGTCATCCACCGTTGTGACTTCAAAATATGTTACTGTTCCTTCATTGGCACTGGAGTAAAATCCTGGAACTCCTTATCTAGTTGCATTGAGGGACTACAACTGCAGCAGTTCAAGAAGGCTGCTCGGCACCACCTTCTCAAACACTCTGGGAATGGGCAACAAATCCTAATCTTGCCACATCCCATGAACTATAATTTTTTAAAAATCAAGTGCAGTGGGGTGGCACGGTGGTTAGCGCTGCTGCCTCACGCCGCTGAGGATCCAGGTTCAATTCCAACCCCGAGTCATTGTCTGGGTGGCGTTTGCACATTCTGCCCGTGTTTGCGTGGGTCTCGCCCCCACAACCCAAAGATGTGCAGGCTAGGTGGATTGGCCGTGCTAAATTGCCCCTTTAATTTGGGGAAAAAAGAATTGGGTACACTAAATTTATAAAAGAACAAAAATAATCAAGTGCAGCATTCATTGCACTTTAGGACCACGGGAACCCACTGCCATTCTGTCCTTCCCACCATTCCATTCTACAGTATAAAAACACACACTTCATGGAAAGGCAAAGTGTGTTTCAACCGACACTTGGGAGCTCGAGTTTCCAATTACTTGACAAGTGTAAGCAAGGGAGCTTTGGATTTTAAATGTGGGTGTACAAGAGGAAAGAAGTAATTAATTCATATAAAGAATTTGTTAGATCACAGTTCGATTGTTCTATGCAAGTGCCCCATTTTAGAGCCCCATTTTTAGAAAGGATATTGTGTGAAGCATAACTTTACCAGGATGATATCTGGGATGGGAGACTAGAGATGCAGAAAGCAATTTGAGATAGGACAACTATAGCAGCTGGAGGATACAACGCTGGGAGAAGGCAGAATAGAGATTCTAAAATAATGACGGTTTCTGATCTAATAAGGAAAGAGTTTCTCCTAGTTTGGTATTCAGTCGGGAGAAGTCATCAATTTAAAATTATCAACAAGCAAAGATTAATTTATATGCAAAGAGGGTTGTTAAAGTTTGAATGCTCTATCACAGGGCAAGGTTAAGGCAGAAGTATAAGTTAAATATTTAAAACTGATGAAATTGTAGCTGTGTGGGGACAGAGCAGGACAATGGCCTTAGTTTTAGAGAGCTGCCATAATAGATCAAATGATCTCCTTCTGTGCTTGAACCATCCAGTATTCTGTCGTGGTTGCAAAATAACTTGGTTTCAGAATTAACTAGAATATCTATTAAATCTATCCATCATCCTAAAATTTGTTACATTAATATTCCAATTCCATACCCAGTTGCAGAGGAGATTTGCTTGTGTGGGCGTATGTTTATTTAATTGGCAACAGGATATTCATTTTTGTAAGACATTTTGCTTGGAGTTAACAATGAATATTCTAGAACTAAGTAGTCTAGATCCAAAGGAGTGTAGAAAAATATCATGCATTATATGAACCATATAAATTATAAGAATGAATAATTTTGAAACCGTATGAAGTAGGTTTTCTCTACTTGTAGGCTGAAAAGTGCAATTTCAAAATATATTAATTCATTTCATCACTCTGCTAAAATGATTGAAATATTGTGACAATTTTTTCCAAAATTGCATGCCGCCTTTAATTCAGAAAATTCAGATATGTTTGGGAGAGTCCTGAAACATAGATAATTAAAATCACATTTTTACACTTGTTTTAATCTGTAATGTTCTATTCCAGCTAAGACACTTGGTGATACCTTTCGATCTGTGAATCTGGACTTGGTGTTTAAATAAAATGTCTTGCTAACTTGATATTGATTCCATGCTTGGATCAGTGCCAGGGTTGAGAGAGTCCCAAGATGTTGGTTATGGGTAGGGCGTTACACAGATAATGTTGAAATGACTTGGGTGTATTTCATAAATATAAGCAACACTAACTGCCTTCTCCCCATAACCCCTGATGCCCCTATTAATCAAGGATTGATTGATCTCTGTCTTAAAGACACTCTGTAACTGGCCTCCACAGCTTTCTGCAGCAAAGAGTTCCACAGATTCACCATCCTCTGGCTGAAGATATTCCTCCTCATTTCAGAATGTGTAAACGTCACACGGGCAGTGACCCGGGGCCAGGCTCAAATCCGGTCCTCAGCGCCGTGAAGCAGCAATGTTAACCACTGCGCCACTGTGCATCTCCGTTTTAAAGGATCAGCCCTCAGTCTGAGGCTGTGCCCTCGGGTTCTAGTTTTTTCTCCTAGTGGAAACCCGTCCACTCTATCTAGTCATCTCAGTATCCCGTAAATTTCAATGAGATTCCCCCTCATCCTTCTAAACCTCAATGAGTACAAATACAGATTCCTCAACAGTTCCTCATCTGATGAGCTCTTCAATCAGGGATCGTTCTTGTGAACCTCCTCTGGACCCTTTCCAAGGCCAGCACATCCTTCCTTAGATATGGAGCCCAAAACTGCTCACAGTAATCAACAAATAGGGTCTGACCAGAGCCTTGTTCAGCCTTTGAAGTACATCCCTGCTCTTGTATTCTAGTCCTCTCAACATTAATGCTAACGTTGCATTTGCCTTCCTAACTGCCAACTGAACCTGCATGTTAACCTTGAGAGAATCCTGTGGCATCTTTATCTAACATATCTATCAATCTTAGTCTTGAACATTTCAACTGATCCAGTATTCGCAATCCTCTGGAGGAGTGAGTTCTTGATTCCCACTGCTCTTGGCGCTTATTGACTCATAATGTAGACAGAGCCCGTAATGCAAAGAATAATGCCACCAGTTGGCCATGAAGAGCTTCAGCTGCTTTGTTCTGTGTCCAACCTGTGTCGCACCAAACCCAAACTGAGTGCACTTTCTCAGTTTGACTGCAGTAAAGCCATCTAGCAGTTCTTTTTAAAAATTAAAAATAAATTTAGAGTACCCAATCTTTTTTTCCAGTTAAGGGGCAATTTAGCGTGGCCAAATCACCTACCCTACACACCTTTTTGGGTTGTGGGGGTGAGACCAACACTGATATGGGGAGAATGTGAAAACTCCACATGGACAGTGATCCAGTGTCGGGATCGAACCTGGGTCCTCGGTGCCCTGAGTCAGCAGTGCTAACCACTGCACCACCGTGCTGCTCTCTAGCAGTTCTTGACATGAAGTGTTGGAATTGGTCTATGGATGATAAGACTGACATCTGCCTTGAATGTGGAGGAAGTGCTTAGAATGGATAGTTTTTTGGATGGAGTCCTAACTTAGAATACAACTGGATGAAACACACTTCTTTTCAGGTCACATTAAGCAGTTGTACAGTGAACGGGCTGTTTGAAAGTGTATCAAGGAACTATTGACCTAGATAAATTTAGTTTTGGAAGTGTTCACGTATTGCCAGATTTGATTTGTTGCCATTTATCGGGTTCTTTCTGCCTCCAGGTCCCAGCTGGAAGATCGTTGCGGTGGTTCATTAATATTCTAGGATTCAGATTTTATTTTGTTAATGCTGTTGGATTTTTTTTAATGAGTTAATTGATCTTTGCTTGTAATAGCTTTGTAAAGAGGCTTCAGAAATACCATTTTGTGCTTTCTGTAGTAATTGGGAGCATGACCAGTACAGTCCAGCTTCTGTATCATTTTCTATTTTAGTACTGACCATTGAAAATATGTTGAATGTTATCCATTGATGTGTTTCATATCTATTTAGCTATCTTTAATTCAGATTGTACTGATTGGGATGCATCACTGCACCTGCACTGTTTATGCTTGACTTTTTCAATGAACCAGAACTGGTAACCACACTTAAACGGTCAATATTTAATTCTTTGGCCTATCGTTCTAATCTAATCAAAGGGAGATGTCCGAGGTGCCCTGATTACCATGTAATATATGCAGATGCCTGTTATTTTCCACGTTTTTTTTAATGTCGGGCACTAGAAAGGCAACTAATCACCATACACAATGTGATAATGGAGGAATGTTCACAAATGGATATGGTTATGGTGCTGGTCCATTTTGTGAGATCTCAAGCCTATCTATTTATTCACTTTCTCACTATATTCCTCCATGCAGAAACACATCCAAATTGTTCTCAAGTGCTGTTGCTTGCTGTTTGAAACTTTGCTGTGCTAAGCACTTTGTCTTGATCAGTTTTATACTTGGCCAGTTGTAGCACACTCGCCTCTTGAGTCAGATGGTTGTGGGCTCGCTGGCACTCCAGTGCAGCACTGGGGGAGTGCTGCAATGTTTGGATGAGACATTAAATTGAGACCAAATCTGCTCCCTCAGATGACACAAAAAATCCCATGGCACCATTTTGAAGAAGAGCAGGTCGGTTATTAATGGTTGTCTGCCTGATCGATCAATGTTGATCGCCAAAAAATCTGCTTAACTGATGCTTATCACACTGCTGTATGTGGGAACTGGCTGTGTGAAAATTGGCAGTTGCATTTCTTACACTACAGCAGTAACTATATTTAAAAAGCTTCATTGGCTATGTACTTTGGGATGTCCTGAGTCGTAAAAGCCACAGTCAGTCTTCTTGAAACTTTGAGTTGGATCTTCGTTTTTTTTTTCTTTTCAAAAAAGCCCAACTTCATTTACTTTTCTTCATAATTTAGATTCCTCAAAAACACCTGTAACTTGTCTCTTTACCCTCTCAGGAAGGTATTAATTTCCATTTCCTTAAGCGGAACACCCCATGTTACGTACAAGTGGGATTTTACTGAATACTCTAGTTGACATTACCAATAATTTCAATTCATGACACCTTCTAATTAACGAAACGCCCCAAGGTGGCTTGCAGTCGCATTATAAGACACAGTACGAAACCGAGCAACAAAGGAGATATTGGATTAGATGATCAAAAGCAGCACAGTGGTTAGCACAGTTGCTTCACAGCTCCAAGGTCCCAGGTCTGCACGTTCTCCTTGTGTCTGCGTGGGTTTCCTCCGGGTGCTCTGGTTTCCTCCCACAGTCAAAAGACGTGCAGGTTAAGTGGATTGGCCATATTAAATTGCCCTTAGTGTCCAAAAAGGTTAGGTGGGGTTACTGGGTTATGGGGATAGGGTGGTGGCATGGGCTTAAGTAGGGTGCTCTTTCCAAGGGCAGGTGCAGACTCAATGGGCCAAATGGCCTCTTTCTGCACTGTAAATTCTATGATTCTATGAAAGCATTGCAAGAGGTAGGTATTTAAACTTAAAGCAGGGAAGGGAGGTGGAGAAGTGTAGGGAGGACAGATGAAAGCATGACCACCAATAACAAAATAATTAGAATTGGGAATGCACAAAAGGTCAGCTTTAGAGGAGCAAAGATATCACAAAGTTGTGGAGTTGGAGGAGAATACGGAGTTGGGGACGGGTGAGAATGTGTAGGGATTTGAAAAAGAGGATGAGAATTTTTAAAATCAAGACGTTGCTAAATTGGAAATCAGTGAAGTATTAACTTCCTAGTTGATTTGTTTTTACTCTTTTTGTTCTTCGTTCCCTCCCGTACCAAAAAAATATCCAGTATCCTGGCCTTGAGCCGTGTTCTGCTGAGAGGGCAGTACAGCATAAAAGATCCATTGAGCTGATATTGCACCATCATTGATCGTCAATCATCTACTTGCATGTGTAGCCAGCTCTGCAAAACAGCACTTGTCCTGAAAAGCAACAGTAGCAGCACTGTCATAAATAATTATACAAAATGGGAGGTGAATTATAGACATGTTCAAATCTCTGTCATTTTTGCACTTAGTATTCACATCTCATCATGAATGAACGTATACAAACTTCCCTTTCACTGTTAGCCTTGGTATAACCGTTCCATTGAAAATCTCTCAGCAACTGTTTAATCTCAGGCAGAGCCACTTTGTCCCTGTTGGAGAACTGCGCTCTTTTTTTATATACTGGATGGCATAATGGAAATATGTAGTTGTCTTGTACAGTATGATGACCTTGGATCCCCCAATGACTCAAATAATCCTGATGCTTAACAACACACTCCTTTTTCCTATAGGTGCAACATGTGATTCGATTATTCTCGAGGGGGTTAGGGATAATGAAGTCAAGGGCACTGTTGAGCATAGATTTGACCGGCTGTTATTCTTTGGAGCTGCAAATCAAATGAAAATGAGCTGCTCTTGTAGTGGCCACTTAGCAAACTGCTGTGTTTTTATTTATTTAAACTTTCTGTGGAGGAAGATTTTTTTTTTTTTTTTTTTTTTTTGTCTTTTCAATTTTTCTGCGTTCAGCTAGGACTGTGAGCCAGCATCCATTTGTTACAGAAGCAAAATACTGAGGCTGCTGGCTATCTGAAATAAGAACAGAAAATGCTGAAAACGTGCAAAAAGTCGGGCAGTTTCTGTGGAGATGAGTTAATGGGCACAATTTAACACCCAAAAAACAGGGGCCAGGAAATGTCCCGCTATCAAATGAGGCAATTTTTTTCACCTTGGCGAGGAACATCCAGCTGACGCTGCACGTAAGCGTGTCAGTGCAGGAAGAGATCGTTTTTAAATGCCACCCCGATTTCCCGACCCTCCTTGGACTCCCCACCAGGGTCTCCGGATGCCCCTCCCAATGCCCCAACTTAACTCTTAGTGGGTCCGCAAGCCCCACCTCACCTCATCAGGCAGCACAGTGGCACAGTAGTTAGCACTGCTGCCTCTCAGCTCCAGGGTCCCGGGTTCAATTCCTGCCTCGGGTGCCTGTCTATGTGGAGTTTGCACTTTCTCCCTGTGTCTGTGTGGGTTTCCTTCGGGTGCTCCGGTTTCCTCCCACAGTCCAAACATGTGCAGGTTAGGTGGAATAGCCATGCTAAATTGTCCCTTAGTGTCCAAAGGTTAGGCGGTTTTGCTGGGTGACAGGGATAGGGTGGAGGCATGGGCTTAGTAGGATGCTCTTTCCAAGGGCCGCTGCACATATGATGGGCCAAATGTAATGGGCACTGTAAAATCTATGATCTATGACCTCGTTTGGACAGAGCATGGGCAACTTGCAATCCGGGGGCTGGGCATGGTGGCCTGGGCAATGGTGACGCCCCAGATGGCCTTGGCCGGGGTGCCTTGGCCAAGGGCTACAAGCCACCACCCTACACCTGCTAAATGTTTGTGTGGACCAGTGCAATGGTGCCATGGCAGACGTTCATTCCCGGGACTCGGGAGAATTGGGCGCTGACATATTTAAATTAGCTGCATAGCTCACTTAAATATGCATATGGGCAAGATTCAGATTGCGCGTCTTTCGAGATCTCAGTAGATCTCACAAGGCGTTCCGAGCATCTCCAATATCGCAAGAGGCCTCAAGACTTAACGGCCTAGTCACGTCACCGAGTCGGTCACAACAATGCTGTAAGATCGCACACGATGTTTCAGGTCAGTGAGATTTCAGTGGGACAGATCTAATGAAAAACCCTCTCCCTGAAACATTAGCACTAGTTCTCTGTCCACAGATGCTGCCTAATCCATTTCTTATTACTTGGTAGGGGGTGTGCCTTTAGCATCTTCAGAAGTAACGCATTTAGTTTGACTGCAGTAGCAATCTACATTTTTTCCTGCGGGGGTGAGGAAAGAGCAGAATGTCTCTTGAATGCTTCCATTCAAAGCATTGCAGCTAGGAGAGATGCCTTTCTTTTCGTGCTGTTCCTGTAGCAGAATATTCTGCTGGGAAATTAAAGGTGCTGTGATGTTGGAGCAATTCAACTTGCTCGCATTGTCATTTTTAATTCATTCCATAATAATGAACAGACAGTGCAATCAAACCCAAAACTCTTGTGGGTAAATGTGTAAAACACAAACTCAAAATTTCCAATCAAAACCAGGACCCCTGTGTCTTTTCTATCCATTCAAGGGATGTGGGTGTTGCTGGTTAGGCCAGCGGTCATTGCCCATCCCTAATTGCCCTTGAGAAGGGAATGGTGGTGGTAAGGCCTTGTTTAACCTCTGCAATCCATGTGGTGTTGGTGCACCCACCATGCTGTTATGGTGGGAATTCCAGGATTTTGACCCATGAAGGAACAGCGATATGAATCCAAATTAGGATGGTGAGTGGCTTGGGGGATCTTCCAGGTAGTGGTGTTGCCATGCATTTGCTGCCCTTATCATCCTGGGTGATGAGGTCACTAATTTGGAAGCTTCTGTTAAAGGGGCCATGGTGAGTTTCAGCAATGGATCTTATAAATGGTACACACTGGTGAAGGGAGTTAATGTTTGTGGATGGGGTAACATACAAGCGGGTTGCTTTGTCCTGTATAGTGTTGAGCTTCTTGAGAGTTGTCCGGCAGCATGGTAGCACAAGTGCATAACACTGTGGCTTCATAACGCCAGGGTCCAAGGTTTGATTCCCCGCTGGGTCACTGTGCGGAGTCTGCACGTTCTCCCCGTGTCTGTGTGGGTTTCCTCCAGGTGCTCCGGTTTCCTCCCACAGTCCAAAGACGTGCAGGTTAGGTGGATTAGCCGTGATAAATTGCCCTTAGTGACCAAAAAGGTTAGGAGGGGTTATTGGGTTACGGGGATAGGGTGGAAGTGAGGGCTTAAGTGGGTCGGTGCAGACTCGATGGGCCGAATGGCCTCCTTCGGCACTATGTTCTATGAACTCAGTGGATGAGTGGAGAATATTCCATCACACTCCTGACTTGTGGCTTGTAGATTGTGAACGGGCTTTGGGGAATTGAGAGAGTTACTTGTCGCAGAATTCCCAGCCTCTGATCTGCTCTTGTAACTGCAATATTTACGTGGCTAGTCCAGTTAAGTTTGAGCTCAATGATAACCCCCAGGATGTGAGGCATTCAGGTGAACTATAATCAAACAGTAAAGTACCATTTCCCTGCATATGCTGAAAGCACACTGCCCTCCAATGGAGAATTCTGCAGAACCCCCTCAGCGCAGGAATCCTCTCACAAAGTAGTGATGAGAATCTGTGCATTTGTCCCGACCACTGTTTAAGGCACTAGCTGCCATATATTTTTACAGGTCCCCAAGAGTCTCTGAAGGGCTGTCAGGTCTGGGAGTCGGGTGGATGGTGGAGGCTAGTCAGATTGTGGTGGGTGAGTTGAGGATAGTCGAGTCAGGGGGGGTTCTAATGCAAGGGAGTCAGGTGGTGGGAGTCAGTTGAGTCGAGAGGAGTGTCAGATGGTAGGGGCTAGTCGGGTCGGGTCAAGTGTTATGTGGGTTATGAGAGGTTGCCGGGTCGGGAAGGTGAGTGGTGGGGACTAATCAGGTTGTCTAAGGGGGAGGGAGGGCATCAGATGATGCGGGCTAGTCAGGTCGAGGGATGTCAGTTGTATACTTTTCAAAGAGCTGGATTAGGACTTTTCTCTCTAACATTTCCTGAGATCTAATGAGGGAAGTATCGCAGAACTGTCCAAAGTCTCCCATTATAACTCTGTGATGGAGACTTTTTCAGAGGGTCTTGGGGAGCAGGGAAATTGCCCTTCTGGTAGTTCAAACTTCTTGGCAAATTCCATGGTGTCAGTGATTGGGTCGTCCGCATGCTCCCAAAGCACATTTTGGGGAGTATGTCCAGTCTCCCAGTGACCTAGAAATTGGAAGATCTGGGCCATAGTTTCCTTCCAACCTAGAGCACAAATGCTGCATCAGAGGGACATGCAGGTAATCTATTTAGAGACATTTTTGGATGAATGTTAATAACATAAGCATATGGTGTTACAGGCGCCTGAGGGCAGCACGGTGGCGCAGTGGTCAGCACTGCTGCCTCACAGCGCTGAGGACTCGGGTTCAATCCCGGCCCCGGATCACTCTCTGTGTGGAGTTTGCACATTCTCCCTATGTCTGTGTGGGTCTTACCCCGACAACCCAAAAGATGTGCAGGGTAGGTGGGTTGGCCAAGCTAAATTGCCCCTTAATTGGAAAAAAATAATTGGGTACTCTATAATTTTTTTTTTTTAAAGTACAGATGCCTGGCCAGCCCTCAACAATAGATAAGATACTGAACCAGATGCATAATGTTTTTAATTTTTAATGCGGTGTGGAAAAGTTGATTTGTTCCAGAAGTGATACTATACGAAATGGGGCTTGGTTATTTTAAAAACAAACTTTATTTTTAAAAAAAGGAAAAGAAAACTATTTAAACTTTTACTTCAGTTCTAACACTAACAGATTACATGTAGGTTCTGAACCTTAACACACTAGTTACCATTCAACAACACTGTAACAGAACATGCAGCTCTTGTGCCGCTTTCACAGGCAATATTTGTACTTACAAAGCAATTTTCCTTCCAGTAGTGACATTTGTTCGGAATCCTTTTACAAAGCCTGCTTTGGTGGCAACTTTCGTGGCGCCTCTGCTCGGTTTCCAAAGCCTTCTCCTGTAACTGTTCACTAAAACATTTCTTCCTCTCTCTCTAAGCTCCTCCCACCCCTCAAACAAAGGTTCTAAGACTTGAATCCCTTATCGTTATCTTGGCTGAGTGGCTGCTCCCGGTCATACAAAACAACAGACTATTCCATTCATATGCAACCAACCTTCCCACTGCAGACAAGTAGGTAATCAGACTCTATGATGGGTTGATAGCTGGTCAAACAAATTGTCCTGAATGACAATGAATTTTGAGTGGATCATCCTGGCAGAACCAGAGAATCCTCGGTATTCTCACTAACTGGGTTAAGTCTGAATAGGACATGGTAACTTGGGCTGTGGGCATATCCCTCTATCTCTGCTGCTAGCAGTCTTTTTAACCCCCTAAATTGCCTGCTACATCTTGGACCCTATTTCTGGTCCCAAGTTCTTAATATCTCACCATCGTGACGATGCCCAAGACGGTGCCGCAGGGTAAATAATGCCCTATGTTTTCTATGAGGAATTACATAGCTTCGACTACCCCACTTAGGAGCATGCAGGTGGCAGAAAGCGTCATAGATAGGAGTTAGAGAAATGGTGCAAACAGACAGATGGGTGACCGCTGAAGAGGGCAAGCAGACAGGGCAGGAATCCCCTGTGGATGTCCCCCTCTCTAACGGGTATACCGTTTTAGATACGGTTGGGGGGAGATAGCTTATCAGGGGAAAACAACAGCAGCCAGAACAGTGACACCACAACTGGGGTTGTTGCTAGGCAGGGGAGGGCAAAGTGCAGGAGAGCGATAGTTGGAGGGGACTCTATAGTAAGGGGCACAGATAGGCACTTCTGCGGACGTGCAAGAGACTCCAGGATGGTAAGTTGCTTCCCTGGTGCCAGGGTCAAGAATGTCTCTGAATGAAAAATGAAGGGGGAGGTGAACAGCCAGAGGTCATTGTACACATAGGTACTAACGACATAGGCAGGAAGAGTGATATGGTCCTGCAGAAGGAGTTAAGGGAGTTTGGCAATGAGCTAAAATGCAGGACCTCTAGGGTTGTAATCTCAGGATTACTTCCTGTGCCACGTGCCAATGAGGCTAGAAATAGGAGGATAGTACAGCTAAATACATGGCTAAACTGGTGGTGTAGGAGGTAGGTTTCTGATTTCTGGACCACTGGATCTCTTTCACGGCAGTTGTGATCTGTACAAGAGAGACGGGTTGCATCTAAACTGGAGGGGCACCAATATCCTGGCTGGGAGGCTTGCTAGAATCACTCGGGAGGATTTAAACTAGAATGGCAAGATGGTCGGAACCAGAGCGCCAGCTTAGAAGGTGTAATAACAGAAGGTGTAATAACTGAAGGAGAAATGGAGAACAAAAATAAGAGAACAACATCGCACCCTGTTTGCTCAAACGCAGTGATTATGAAGTGTATTTATTTCAACGCCAGAAGTATAGCAGGTAAGGCAGATGAACTTGGAGCACTTATTAGTACTTGGAATTATGATGATGTGGCTATCACAGAAACCTGGTTAAAGGAAGGGCAGGCTTGGCAGCTGAACGTTGGGGGATATAGGTGCTTAAGGAGAGACAGAGGGGGATGTAAAAGGGGTGGGGGAGTAGCATTAGTGGTTAAGGAGAGTATTACAGCCGTACTGCAGGAGGATACCTCGGAGGGCTCATACAATGAGGCAATCTGGGTAAAGCGCAGGGACAGGAAGGGGGCAATCACAATGTTGCGTGTTTATTACAGGCCCCCCCCAACTGCCAGCGAGAAATAGAGGAGCAGATAGGTAGAGAGATTTTGGATAAGTGCAAAAGTAACAGAGTTATTGAGGTAGGGGATTTTAATTTCCCCTATATCATAGAATCATAGTCATAGAATTTACAGTGCAGAAGGATGCCATTCGGCCCATCGAGTCTGCACCAGCCCTTACAAGGCTGTCCTACTGAAGCCCACGTGTCTCCCCTATCCCAGTAACCCCCACTTAACATGTTTTGGACACTAAGGGCAATTTAGCATCGCCAATCCACCTAACTCGCTCATCTTTGGACTGTGGGAGGAAACCGGAGCACCTGGAGGAAACCCATGCAGACACAGGGAGAACGTGCAGACTCCGCACAGATAGTGACCCAGCCAGGAATCGAACCTGGGACCCTGGAGCTGTGAAGCAATTGTGCTAATCACTATGCTACCGTGCTGCCCATATTGACTGGGACTCACTTAGTGCTAGAGGCTTGGATGGGGCAGAGTTTGTAAGTTGTATCCAGGAAGGCTTCTCAATGCAATATGTAGGGGCGGTACTGGATGTAGTATTTTGGAATGAGCCTGGACAGGTGGTTGAGGTTTCAGTAGGGGAACATTTTGGGAGTAGTGACCACAATTCTGTACATTTTAGGGTACTTTTGGACAGGGATGAGGGTAACCCTCGCGTTAAGGTGCTTAACTGGGGAAAGGCAAATTACGGTAACATTAGACAGGAATTGAAGAATTTGGATGGGTGCAGCTGTTGGATGGTAAATCAACATCGGAATGTGGGAGTCTTTCAAATGACAGTTGATTAGGATTTAGGAAAGTCATGTTCCTAAGCGAACTAAGGATAAGTATGGGAAGTTTAGTGAGTCTTGGATAATGAGGGATATTGTGAACCTCGTCAAAAAGAAAAATACTTTTGTATGGTCTGGAAGGGTGGGGACAGTCGATACCCTAGAGTACAAAGAAAGTAGGAAGGAACTGAAGCGGGAAATTAGGAAGGGTCATGAAAAGTCCTTGGCAAGTGGGATTAATGTGAATCCCAAAGCTTTTTATTCATATGTAAAAAGCAAGAGGGTGGCCAGGGAAAGGATTGGACCACTTAAGGACAGAGGGGGGAATTTATATGTTGAGCCAGAGGGAATGGGCATGGTACTAAATGAGTACTTTGCATCAGTGTTCACCAAAGAAAGGGACTATGTGGAAGATGATTATTGGGTAGCGTGTATGGACAGTCTGAATCATGTTTTTTAAAAAATATTTTTATTCTCCTTTTTCACATTTTCTCCCAAATCTACACCCAACAGTAAACAATAATCAGTAATGAATGTAATGTCAATCCCCATATCAATAACAACAATCCCATCCTCCCACCAAACTCCCAAACAACTGCCTGCATGTTGACATAAACAAATGACAAAAAGGAATGAGGAATCACCCACAGTCGCCATGAACACATACTGTCCCCCCCCCCAATGTTCGATGTAATCCAATTCTCGACGGCGCATAATGAATAACGCCCATGAATTGTAGAACCCTTCCATCCTTCCCCTCAGTTCAAACTTGACCTTTTCAAACGTCAAGAATTCCAGCAGGTCCCTCCGCCACGCCAGGGCACAGGGTGGAGAGGTTAATCTCCACCCTAACAGGATCCGCCTTCAGGCGATCAACGAGGCGAAGGTTAAAGCATTTGCCTCCGTGCCCGTTTCCAACCCTGGCTGGTCCGACACCCCGAATATGGCCTCCCGAGGACCCGGGTCCAGTTTCACGTGCACCACTTTAGAGATTACCCTTAAAAACCTCCCTCCAGTAATCCTCTAGCTTTGGACAGGACCAAAACATGTGAACGTGGTTTGCGGGGCCCCTCCCGCAACGTTCACACACATCTTCTACCCCTTCAAAGAGCCGGCTCATCCTCACCCTTGTAAGGTGTGCTCTCTGTACACAGTCTGGGTCATGTTAACATTGAAAAGGAGGTATTGGGCCTTGGGTCTTTTAAAAGATATCAAGATAGGTAAGTCTCCTGGGCCGGATGGGATTTACCCCAAAATACTGAGGGAAGCAAGGGAGGAAATTGCTGTGGACTTGACTGACATCTTTGTATCCTCATTGGCTACAGGTGAGATCCTAGAGCACTGGACAATATCTAACGTGGTACAACTGTTTAAGAAAGGTAGCAGAGATAATCCTGGAAACTATAGGCTGGTGAGCCTCATGCCTGTAGTAGATAAATTATTGGAGAGAATTCTCAGGGACTGGATTTATACCTACTTGGAAACAAATGGACTCAATAGTGATGGACAGCATGGAATTCAGTAAAGCCCTTGACAAGGCAGATTGGTAAAAAAGGTGAAGTCACACGGGATCAGAGGTGAGGTGGTAAGATGGATACAGAACTGGCTCGATCACAGAAGGCAAAGGGTAGTAGTAGGAAGGGTGTTTTTCCGAATGGAAGGTTGTGACTAGAGGTGTTCCACAGGGACCTGTGTTGGGGCCTCTGTTGTTTGTAATATACATAAACGATTTGGAGGAAAATGTAGCTAGTCTGATTAGTATGTTCACTGATGACACCAAGATTGGTGGAGTGGCAGATTGTGTTGAGAATTGTCAGAGGATACAGCAGGACATAAGTTGGAGACTTGGGCAGAGAAACGGCAAATGGAGTTTAATCTGGACAAATGTGAGGTAATGCATTTTGGTAAGTCTAACATCGAGGGGAAATATACAGTAAATGGCAAAACTCTGGTATATAGAAAGTCAGAGAGATCTGGACGTGCAGGTCCGCAGATCTTTGAAGGTGACAATACAAGTGGACAAGGTAGTCAAGAAAGCATATGGAATGCGTGCCTTCATTGGACAGGGCATCGAATATAAAAGCTGGCAAGTCATGCTACAGATGTAAGGCCGCACTTAGAATATTGCGCACAATTCTGGTCGCCACACTACCAGAAGGTTGTGGAGACTTTGGAGAGGGTGCAGAGGAGGTTTGCCAGGATGTTGCCTGGTCTGGAGGGTGTTACCTATGTGGAGAGGCTGAATAGACTGAGACTGTTTTCATTAGAAAGACTGAGGTTGAGGGGTTACCTGATAAGAGGTCTACAAGATTATGAGGGGCATGGATAGAGTGGATGGGCAGACACTCTTTCCCAGGGTGGAGGGGTCAGTCACCAGGGGCCATAGGTTTAAGGTCAGTGGGGCAAAGTTTAGAGGAAATGCGCAAGGCTGGTTTTTTACGCAGAGGGTGGTGAGTGCCTGGAACGCATTGCCAGGAGAGGTTGTGGAAGCAGATACATTAACGGTGTTCAAAAGGCACCTTGACCAACACATGGATAGGATGGTATAGAGGGATACGGTACAAGGAAGTGCTGACGGTTTTGGCAAAGGTTGGTATGACAGGTACAGGCTTGGAGGGCCGAAGGGCCTGTTCCTCTGTATTGTTCTTTGTTCTTAATAAGCTGCCTGTGTGGAGACTTGTGAATTAGAATGTTACGATCTATTTGAACGAGGCTTCATTTTCCACTTATGAAGTTAAAACTCATCAGTTCACTTTATGTGCATCACTTTTATTGTGCTGCTTGTGAAATAGTTTTGATTTAAAACAAGTGACAAGGAGGATGCTTAGGGTGATGATGTGTAAAATGAATGTGACCAATAAATGTTCCCAGGGGAAATTAATGCAAATACAATGGAAAGTCGAATTCATTCACCAAATAGTTTTATTTTCTCTGTATATATTGCACCAGGAGAAATACTTTCACAGATATATTTGTATGATAAATAAAGTATATTTCGTTAAAATGAATTGGTATTTTTTTATGTCACCTGTGGTATGCTCAGACGGTAAGCCCTGCTTGTGACTATCAATGAATATTGGGTAAAAATAAGTTTGAGTGTAACATGTAAATGTTAATAGTAAATGGCAGGTGTTGCAGCGCTCTGGATATTTCACTCCTGCTTAGTCCTACTGCTTTCATGTCCCCTCATTCCCAGTCAGTGGGAGTAACTTTGTATACATTATCTGGAATACTGCAACATTGCCCAGAGTCAGACCAAGCACCCTCATTGTTTTAATTTGTGATGCACGATCAATGACCATTAAAGCGAGGTTGTAGTCCAACTGAAGGCTTTAATAAGCTAGATGTTTCCCCCAGCAGCTCAGGTACAGAAAGAAGGCTGCTGGGGCGGCACGGGCTCTTATACCCTGCCTTTCAGGGCGGAGCTACCATACAGCTTGACCAATAGGAAACATACAATATCTACCAATGGTGTTCAAGCATAAGCAGGTACCGTAATACCTCTACACAGACTACCACATTCACCCCCTGTTAAAAAAGAGTACGGCGGGGGTGGTGGCTTGATAGTACAACATGTAATGTGGTACCGTAATACCTCCGTACAGCGTTTTGTAACTATTTACAGATTCACAATTAACTATATACACTTTAAAATGAAGCTATCAGTCGATTGGGGGCGCTGGCTGTCCTCTGTGATCGTCGAAGCTTTGGTGGTGATGCCGGTGGAAGCTCGGGCGTCTCTGTCTTCGGGAGTGTGGCCTCGATCTCTGTGCCAGCTTCAACACCCCTAGACAGCGCTGGTGGGGAAAACGGTTGACCTGGGAAGGGAGCGTCTGCGGGGTGCGTCGGTGGGTGGGGGGGGATTAGACGGGGCTGGCGGAAGGACCAATCCTCCTGTAAGGTGCACCGGTGGGAGGGAGGGTGGGACTGGTGGCTGGGGTGTGCGTGGGGATCCGGCGGGCGCCAGGTCTCGTAGGGAGGCCGTATCATGTCGGCCGTCGGGGTACGCCACCTTTGAGCTCCAAATGGAGAAATGGAGAACAAAAATAAGAGAACAACATCACACCCTGTTTGCTCAAACACAGTGATTATGAAGTGTATTTATTTCAACGCCAGAAGTATAGCAGGTAAGGCAGATGAACTTGGAGCACTTATTAGTACTTGGAATTATGATGTTGTGGCTATCACAGAAACCTGGTTAAAGGAAGGGCTCTTCATTGGAAATATGGGCCTTTTGGGGGGGGGGGGGGGGGAGCGTCCTTATTTTGAAAAGATTTCATTGCATATTTTATTCGGACATAAATTATTATAAGAGTGTGGATTAATTGAGGCCTAGGCTGTGGGAAAAAATGACAATTTGAATAAGCACGTTATGTAGCAGACATGCTCACTGTAACAGAAGACAATGAATTTTTTTTTCACACGATACCAATATGTATTTTTCCATCTCAGCACTTCACAAATAATCTGCCATACTGGTGATATATCTTGCAAAATGATTTACCATGTTCTAATATTGAAAATGCAACAGCACAGGCTACACTGCAGATAGTGTTTAGTGTTTTCGGAGCAGGATGGGTCTGGGGGCTGCCAGCCAGGTCGGGAGCGAGGTCCCAGAGGAGAACTTCCTGAGGAAGACAAGGAGACGTTCGTGAGGTCTTTGGTTGGTCGTGGTACAAAGCAGTGACCGGATGGAGTGGAGGGCATCCGGGAGGACTTCCTGCCAGCGGGAGACTGGGAGATTCCTGGGCCAGTAGGACGGTCTTCCAGACTGTTCCGTTCTCCCTCTCTACCTGTCCGTTACCCTGGGGGTTGTAACTGGTCGTCCTGCTCGAGGCAATGCCCTTGCTGAGCAGGAACTGACGCAGTTCGTCACTCATAAAGGAGGACCCCCTATCACTATGTATGTAAGCGGGGAACCCGAACAGTGCAAAGATGCTATTGAGGGCCTTGACGACAGTGGTAGCGGTCATTTCGGGGCAGGGCATGGCGAATGGGAACCGGGAGTACTCGTCAATCATGTTCAGGAAGTACGCGTTGCGGTCGGTGGAGGGGAGGGGGCCTTTGAAGTCCATGCTGAGGCGTTCAAAGGGACAGGAAGCCTTTATCAGGTGCGCTTTCTCTAGGCGGTAGAAGTGCTGTTTGCACTCCGCGCAGATTTGGCAATCCCTGGTGGCTGTCCTGATCTCCTCCGATGGATATGGGCAGTTGCGGGTCTTGATAAAGTGGAAAAAGCGAGTGACCCCCGGGTGGCAGAGATCCTCGTGGAGAGTTCGGAGGCGGTCCACTTGTGCGTTGACACATGTGCCGCGGGACAGGGCATCAGGAGGCTCGTTTAGCTTCCGGGGACGATACAAGATTTCATAATTGTAGGTGATGGGTTCGATCCTCCACTGCATGATCTTATCGTTTTTTATCTTTTCCCCCCTGTGCATTATCGAACATGAAAGCAACCGACTGTTAGTCAGTGAGGAGAGTAAATCTCCTGCCGGCCAGGTAATGCCTCCAATGTCGCACAGCTTCTACTATGGCCTGGGCCTCCATTTTGACTGAGGCGTGGCGGATTTCGGAAGCATGGAGGGTACGTGAGAAGAAGGCCACGGGTCTGCCCGCTTGGTTGAGGGTGGCCGCCAGAGCTACGTCAGACGCGTCGCTCTCGACCTGGAAGGGGAGGGACTCGTCGATGGTGTGCATCGTGGCCTTTGCAATGTCTGATTTGATGCGGCTGAAGGCCTGGCGGGCCTCTATCGACAGGGGAAAAACTGTGGATTAGATCAGGGGACAGGCCTTGTCCGCATAGTTGGGGACCCACTGAGCATAGTCAGAGAAAAACCGTAGGCAGCGCTTCAGTGCCTTGGAGCAGTGAGGGAGCGGGATCTCCATAAGGGGACGCATGCGTTCAGGGTCGGGGCCCATAACTCCATTTCGCACTACGTAGCCGAGGATGGCTAGGTGGTCGGTGCTAAACACGCATTTATCCTTGTAATACGTAAGGTTAAGGATCTTTGCGGTCTGGAGGAATTTTCGGAGGTTCGTGTTGTGATCCTGCTGGTCGTGGCCGCAGGTGGTGACATTATCGAAATACGGCAATGTTGCCTGTACCGGTCAACCATTCGGTCCATAGGCATTCTGGTCTTTGCGTCCCTAGTAGCCCGGCGAAGGATCTTGCTAATGTGGAAGGAGGCGAAGCCCCCAGCCTGGAGGCCTGGATAAATTATATGGCTGGGTTCATAAAGTTGGAGAGGATTAAGTTCGCCTTGAGAGGGTCTGCGCAGGGGTTCTACAGGCGGTGGCAACCATTCCTAGACTATCTCGCGGAGCGTTAGAGGAAGGCCGGTCAGCAGCAGCAGCAACCTTGGGGAGGGGGGGGGGGGGGCGGGGACGTCTTGGGAGGGGGATGGGGAGAGGGGGGACTGCCTGGGAGGGTGGATGAGCACGAGATAACATGAAGGGTTGGGGAAACTGGCACGTACGGGTGAGGGCCAGTGTACAAAGCTGTGTAAATATATCATTTTGCCATGTATATATCTTGCTCTGCGCCATTTCTCGTTTTTTTTTTTTTTGTTACGGGGGGGGGGGGGATTATTGTTTGTATGGGAGAAAAATTAGTGTTAAAAAATTTTAATAAATATATATTTTTTTAATTAAAAAAAAAACATTCGGTCCATCTCACGCTGGAAGACCGAGACCCCGTTAGTGACACCGAAGAGAACCCTTAAGAAGTGGTAGAGCTGCCCACCTGCCTCGAAGGCAGTGTATTTGCGGTCACTAGTGCGGATGGGGAGCTGGTGGTAGGCGGACTTAAGATCCACCGTGGAGAAGACCTTGTAATGCGCGATCCTGTTTACCAGGTCGGATATGCGGGGGAGAGGGTACGCGTCCAGCTGCGTAAACCTGTTGATGGTCTGACTGTAGTCGATGACCATCCTATGCTTCTCCCCGGTCTTTACCACCACTACTTGAGCTCTCTAGGGACTGTTGCTAGCTTCAATGACTCCTTCCCTCAGTAGCCGTTTGACCTCTGACCTAATAAAGATCCGGTCCTGGGCACTGTACCGTCTGCTCCTGGTGGCGACGAGTTTGCAATCCGGGGTGAGGTTCGCAAACAGGGAAGGCAGATCGACCTTGAGGGTCGCGAGGCCGCAGACAGTGAGGGGGGGTATAGGGCCGCTGAATTTGAATGTTAGACTTTGGAGGTTACACTGGAAGTCTAAACCTAGGAGTGTGGCCGCGCAGAGGTGGGGAAGGACGTAGAGCCGTTAATTTTTAAACTCCCTTCCCTGGACTGTGAGGTTTGCTACACAAAACCCCTTTATCTCTACTGAGTGGGAACCGGAGGCCAGGGAGATTTTTTGATTATTGGGGTGGACGAGGAGAGAACAGCGTCTTTCCTTGCAGGTGGATGCGCGGGCCGGGCAGCGCTGCCGGGGGTGCTTGGCCTGTCCGCAAAAGTAGCAGCGGGGCCCCCCGGGGTTGCCAGGCCGCCTTGCAGCACAAGCTTGTGGGGGGATGGGAGATGTCTCGGGATCGGCTGCGGAGGGGTTCCACGCTGCCCAGGGGGCTGCCGTGCGGTCGGGAACGTAAGCGCGGGCATTTTGGGAGGCCACGTCCAGGGAGCCTGCAAGGGCCCGTGCCTCCTTGAGGCCTAGGGTATCTTTTTCCAGCAATCACTGGCGGATTTGGGAGGGCAGCATACCTGCCACAGCATACCTGTGGGCAGCTGTAGTTTCTCCCCAACACACACGTTCTCCCTGTGTCTGCGTGGGTTTCCTCCGACAAGTCCCAAAAGACGTGCTGTTCAGTGATTTGGACATTCTGAATTCTCCCTCTGTGTACTCGAACAGGTGTCGGAATGTGGCGACTGCGGTCTTTTCACAGTAACATCATTGCAGTGTTAATGTAAGCCTGCTTGTGACAATAGAGATTATTATTATTATCTGCGTGTATATTTTGATGAACGGGACCTGCTTTGAAAATCCAGCCATAGAGTGACTGTTTTGCTGGCACACACATTTATTACCGCCCTGCCAAGGGCTGAACAGTTAGTCAAAACAGTTACGCTAATGACTTATCAGCACCGACCTAACCCTACCTTTGGCATTTCCAGCCTCATTCAATGCATGTCCTCTAAAGTGCAAATAAGCCAAGTTTGCAGTGATTAATTTGATATGGTATCTTCACAAATCATAATAAAATTGAGGTTTTCTATAACATCAAGCATGCTCCCGAGTTGTTGCTGGAAATTTGTAATGCCTTCAACGAGTGAAGCTATTCTATAACTAACAATGCAGGGGGAGTCAAGTGGAACCTTCCTTGTGAGTTTTGGCCTTTACATCTGTCTCTGTCGCTGTTAAGAAACATGCTGAAAGATGTAACTTTGTTTGCCTGGTTGCCAAGCAGCTCTTGGCTTTGTTGGATATAACCTACTTGGTTTGACCACAATTGATGTTTGTAGCTTTTGACTGGTCGGTAGGAAAGCCTGCATTAAACTCACTGACTAATTCTTCTGCACGGTGTTGGATATGCATATTGTGTCAGTGTAGTGCCTCGCCTATAAGGGGTGCATATCAGGAAAATATGAACACGCTTTCCAGAAAGCGTGCAACTTGTCCTTGTGTGCTGCAAATGAGTGAAGCTCTGTGCCAGAAGCAGGCATTTGGGAAATCAGCCCTGTAGTTTGTTACCTGTGGCTCATCAACAGGTTGTGAAATAGTACTTCAATAAAATACAGTATTCCACCATCCTGTATTCAGATCAGCAGAATCAGTGGGCCATTACTCCAGTGAAATGCTGAATTATCTAAATTATTGTGCAGTATAATTTACCATGATCCTAATGACCAGGATTATAAATTGTTTATTTGCTATCTTGTATATTTTATTTAATATGGATAGTAATACTAAAAAGCTTTTGCAATAAGAAAAATGAAATGCCTGTAATACAAATTCTACAATCTATTGAACGAAAATGTAAATGATTATTAGACTGAGTGTCTAGATGGAACCACCATAAATATGCTTAGAATCAATCGAGAATATTAGAAGCAATAAATCCAGGCTCCCTCCCAGGAAAGTGGAATACACTGATATTGATTTTTCCCCAGTCCAAGTATCTGAAACTACTTTGGCTTCTCTGAATTCAGTGGTTTAGCTGGTTTCAGTGAGTAACTGGTCAACGGAGCCCTCAGTCTGTACTGTTGATTGTTCCCAGCTAGGGAGTGGTGGGGTTGGTATATTGGGACCTCATTTGAAAGAGAAAAAACAGAAAATGCTGAAAATACTCAGGTCAGGTGGCATCTTTGGAGTGAAATGGAATTAATGTTTCAGGTCTATTGGCTTTCATTAGAACTGGGAAAAGTTAGAAGTGTTTTAAGCAGGTGAAAGTAGTTTTTCTGCCTTTCACACTTCCCAAGATGGATTTTTTCTTTCTTTACTTTATTCCATTACCATCAACCATTTTTGTCATTTAATTTCTCCTGTCACAGACATTTCCTTTTGCTCTTTTTCCAACCTTTTCCCTTTCACTTGCTTTGCAACCTATTACCTTTCTGACTTTACCCAGGTCTGATGAAAAGTCATTGACCTGAAAAGCCATTGTTCTGTCTACAGAGGTGCTGCCAGATCTGCTGAGTGTTCCCACCAGCTACAGTATTTTGCTGCTAAAAAATCATCAGGTCACGTGGACTCAAAATATTGACTCTGTTTCTTTCCACAAATGCTGCCAGACCTGCTGAGTTTTTCCCAGCATTTTCTTACTTTATTTCAGGTTTCCTGCATCTGGAATATTTTGCTTTTATCTATCACTTTGGTTGGCTGCGAAACGCTCCTGTAAATTGTCAATCCCATGGCAATTGATGCTTGTGTTAATTCACGTGGATGCTCCTTTTCAGTTGGTGCCAAGGCTTATATTCTTTTGGTACTTGTGTTCTTACATTCACCAGGGTTAATTTCATAAAACATTTATCCTGGGGCTGTTTAGCACAGGGCTAAATCGCTGGCTTTGAAAGCAGACCAAGGCAGGCCAGCAGCACGGTTCAATCCCTGTAACAGCCTCCCTGAACAGGCGCTGGAATGTGGCGACTAGGGGCTTTTCACAGTAACTTCATTTGAAGCCTACTTGTGACAAGCGTTTTTCATTTTCATTTTCCTTGTTAATATCAACCTTCATCTCTACACTGGCATGCATGAAATGAATATAAAAATGATTTTTTTCTTTGGCCAGGAGAAGAAAAGCATTCAAATGTTCCTCGCAAATGTCAGAACAATTGCACATAAATGTTAACACCCCCACCCCAAATATTGTGTAGGGGCAGAATGCATCTGTTAATTGCTACTGACTTTGAGAACATGGACCGCCGCCAGTCAAGTGCAGAGTTTGCCAAGGATGTGTGGCAGTGTGCCAGTTTTCAATGAAACGCAGGTGTGCAGAGTGTATTCTATTCAGGTTGGCAAGTTTTCACATTTATTGCTGTTTCACTGCCCTGAGTAACTGGATGTGAACAAACCGTACAAGGCAGAAAATACAAACCGATTATTTAGTTGAATCCATACAGCACTGCTCAGCAGAAAATATTGCTGCCAACGTGGAAAAAGCATCTTAAAGTTGTTTGTTGGGTGAGAAGGTGCACTCAATTTAGAAAAGGTTAAGCTCGGAGATGTGCCTATTTAGCTGCTGTTCCAACCCATCCACTGATTCAAAGCAAAGCGTCCATTCTGCCCACTTTGAGGGACACAGTCAATTTGGCACACATTTGTTTTGACGTGTTTGCCAGCGAGGAAGCTGCAAAATCCCTTTAGAGGTCCTTAGCTGGTTTCCTTTAAGTGGAGTTTGTGTAAATCAGTTGGAAGCGTGCTTGATTCATCATGAATGCAAACTGAACTTTTGAACACCGCATCATCTGGTGCCTTGGGCAACTGTGACTCAGATGCAAAATCACCACGTTAGGATTTTTCTAATGGGCAAAGCTCCAGCAATGTCCTTTGTGGAAACTGTGCAGATGGTACATCTGTTGCAGAATGCACTTGAACCGTATGATTTTATATTTTTAAAGTTAATTTAATGTTCTAAACACTATCTGCAGTGTAGCCTGTGCTGTTGCATTTTCAATATTAGAACATGGTAAATCATTTTGCAAGATATATCACCAGTATGGCAGATTATTTGTGAAGTGCTGAGATGGAAAAATACATATTGGTATCGTGTGTGAAAAAAAAATTCATTGTCTTCTGTTACAGTGAGCATGTCTGCTACATAACGTGCTTATTCAAATTGTCATTTTTTCCCACAGCCTAGGCCTCAATTAATCCACACTCTTATAATACTTTATGTCTGAATAAAATATGCAATGAAATATTTTCAAAATAAGGACGCTCTCTTCTTCCCCCCCCCCCCCCCCCCCCCCCTCAGTGTTTGGAAGCACCAAGGCCCATATTTCCAATGAAGAGCTGAACGGGTTGGCTGGAGTTTGGGGTTCAAAGGTGGGATGTCATTTGCCTGCTCAAAGCTCCACCAGTTCCACTCTTCCTATGATTAATTTACAAAAGGTGGCTATGTCAAATTGACAGTGGGAGCTTAACCTCATTCTCTCAATTGAAGTCTCACTTGCTATTAGGAAAATCTGTATTAATAAATCGTGCCACTTTTCTTTTTAACACCTGCTGAAAAATACTGAAATAAGGAAACAGATCCCTGATTCAAGATTTGGCCATCCTGATTGCATGGATGTGCCAAAAGTATTTCCAGACTATTTCACAAATCTAACCAAATGTTTCTCATGATCTTTGAACTGACTTGAGCCTTTGAACTGCAGCGCTGGTAGCAAACATAAAATGTTCTAGTCCCTGGGTCCCTGCTGCGCTTAGAAGAAATGGATCATGCATTTTCTCCTCCAGTCCAGTTGAGGGCTATGTTTTATGCTGAGTCCCTTTTAGATATGGAATCACTTCTGCCTTCCACCCTATCACAATAGATAGGTTGTCAGCTTGAAGTGTTAACTATTCTGTGTTTAATTCCGATTTCCAGCATCCTCTGTACTTTTGTTCATGCTGAGTATGTTGACCTCAGTTGAGACAATGATTGAAGCACTACAGTTGGCAAGGAGACCATGGCTTCTGAGGGCCAGGACGAGAAAGCCAGATCCTGAAGGTTGAGAGGGCCAAGACTCTACTACTATTTCAAAAAGAGAATGGAATCTTTCATAGCCTATTAAGTTGATGGATGGCAGGCTTTTTCTGAATATAACTACATTCAGAAATGCTGAGCAATGGAAACAGCTGAGTGGGGAATTGTTTATGCTTGTGTCAGGATCACGCATTGAAGTGTTCTGCCTTGAACAGTGATTACATGTACTGAAGGTGATTAAATACATTGCTTTACTTGGATCAGATAATGGGATTCTCTGGAGTCTGCTGCCCTCGACATTTGATATTTCAGCACATATAAAGACAATTCCTCCACTACATGGCAGTGGTCAAGCTGCCTTGTCCCCACTGATCATTTCAGTTCTGATCCCAAGTGCTGAGTTTTGGGAAACATGGAGGGGGAAGAAAGCTGACCAGTGATAATCAGAATTTGGTTAGCTTGCAGATTGTTGGGATTTAAAGTTCTGAAGGCAAAAAGAAATGTAGATAGTGCAGTGACAATTGCCTGTAGAGAAATTAAGTGGTTTCCATATCCTTGAAAGATTACAAAGGTTTATCTGTACTGCCAGTTGGTTCTCATTATATGCTTCTAAAGGATAATTATAGTTGCTGTTTCTGGGGCCTTTGTACGTTGCGATGCTGTGTCGTAGCTCTACATTGATGAGATATTAATGTTGGCAGAGATTTGATTATAGTATTGAAAAAGTGGTTGTGGTGATGGGATGCTTGGTCCCTAGCCACTAATTCCATTCCCCCACTTTAAGCCACACTCAGGCTGAACCAGACTAGTTTGCCACAGATTGAGATTAAGCCTGCCAGTTAGCAAGCTTGGTGCCACATTTCATCCTGAGATGAGTTTCCAACTGCATACATTTCATCTCTTAAGACCACTTATTTCCACCTACATAATATTGATTTTGCCCCAGTTCAGCTCAGCTGCTTCTGAAACCCTCACTTTTAAGCCTTTGTTACCTCTAAACTCAGCTATTCCAGTGCACTCCTGACTGGTCTCCCATATTTCATCCTCTGTAAACTTGAGGTCATGCAAAACTCTACCCATGTCTTAACCTACATTCCCCTTTCACCTTGCTCATTGAGCTTCATTGGCTCCCGGTCAAGCAATATCCTGATTTAAAAATTCTCATCCTTGTTTTCAGATCCCTCCATGGATTTGTCCTTCCCTATCTAAGTCACCTCCTCCAACCCCACAATCCTCTAATATATCTGCACGCCTCTAATTCTACCCTCTTGAGCATCCCTGATTTTAATTGCTCTGCTATTGGCTGCTGTACCTTCAGCTGCGGAGGCTGCAATCTCTGGAATTCCAGTCCCATGCTTACCTCACTAAGGCATTTCTTAAAACCTTTTTAAAAAATAAATTTAGAGTATCCAATTATTTTTTTTCGAATTAAGGGGCAATTTAGCATGACCAATTCAGCTTCCCTACACATCTTTGGGTTGTGGGAGTGAGAACGTTGCAGACAAGGGGAGAATGTGCAAACCCCAGATGGACTATGACCTGGGGCTAGGATCGAACCTGGGTCCTCCGTGCCATGAGGCAGCAGTGACATTGCTTCACGGTAGCACAGTGGTTAGTACTGTTGCTCCACAGCACTAGGGTCCCAGGTCCAATTCCCGGCTTGAGTCACTGGCTGTGTGGAGTCTGCACATTCTCCCCGTGTCTACTTGGGTTTCCTCCGGGTGCTCCGATTTCGTTCCACAAGTCCCAAAAGACGTGCTGTTGGGTAATTTGGACATTCTGAAGTCCCCCTGTGTACCTGACAATAATGATTATTATTATTATAAAACCTACCTGTTTGACCAAGCTTTTGGTCATCTAACCTCTATCTCCTCATGTGGCTCGGCATCATCCTTTGTTTAATAATGCTTCTGAGAAGTATCTTGTGATGTTTCATTCAGCTAAAAGTGCTGTATAAATTTTATCTGACCCTGTTCTGAGCTTTTGACCCCGCTTTCTCTCGACCACCAAGACAGCCTAACTTCACCTCCATCCATACTTTTGTTATATTCATAATTCACTATTTCATGCTTTCCCAGTCAGCCTTTCATCTTTGACCCTCCCTTCGAAAGTTAAAAATTTATCTTAAACTCTGTTGGCCATTTTGTAACTCAACATGAAGTTTCATTCTTCCATTGCCCCTGTGCTCAGACTTTTATTGGATCTTTGTCCCTCATGTTAATGGTTGGTTGATAATGTTGTTAAAGGTACACAGGCAATGGGCATTGTTTGATTAAGGACTGAGAATACAGTGTGGAATGCTGTCAATAGTTAGGCAGAGATCTATGATGCTGCATCCTGTGAATAAACCTATTAACAAGGAAACATATCTGACCTGTTTCGGACTTCATAATTTGTCTTGGATGCATATAACACCTCCATCTAAGATTCACAACCCCATGTTTATATTATCACTCCCCGTGTTTATAAAGTTTAACTGTATAAGGGCTCTGCATTCCTCCAACCCTGATCTTTTGTTCATCCCATCACTGACAGCTTTCAGCTGTCTCTGGAATTTCCTGTCCAATGCTCTCCGAGTTGAAAACCCACTTTATGACCCACCTCTTTGACCAAATTGCCTGCCCTAATGTCTCCTGCTTTGGCCCATTGCCATTTTGTGTCTGATGCTCCTATGACGCATCTTTACTATCCTCTGAGTATTATACAATGCAAATTATTTTTGATGGGTTTTGATATCCTTGTGTTTAATGGCTTATGTACTTTGGAGTGTCATGCAAAACCACATATTCTGGGAATGAGATTGAGTTTCTTCTGAAAAGGTTCTCTGCCTCGCAGCTATGAAATGGGTCCGCTGGCTAGATTTGTTTTCCATTTTTATCTGATGAGTATGAATTATTTGAATCAACATAGCTGCAGAATGCAAGCTAACCTTGTTGCAGAATGGAATAGAGGAGAGTTTGCTTTCAGCTGCAGGGAGGCTTGAGGTCTGGACATAGCTGCCTGTTGCTGGGGAATAAACAAAACCAATCCAACTCTGCGAGAGTTTGCGATTTGCCGAGTTAGTAAGTGATGTATCTAGAAACAATTTTTTTAAAAGTATGTTTATTAAGGTTTTACATTTTCACAAACAAAGCGACATAAGCACAAGAATGATACAGCACAGCAAGCAAAACAAAAAGGCTCAGCATACATGGATACAGAGGGCGACAGGAGAACAGCAGCATTACCAGCTCAATACAATCATTAGACATAACTTTATAAGCCCAACTAGAGAACAAGGGAGAAGCAGGGTAAGGTCATGAAAACATGGTAAGATGGTGCACACCTTCCCAGGCAGCGATTGCTCACCACCACCACTGGAGTTCTGGATAAATGTTTTGCACCATATTCAGATATGCCCCAATATACATCCCCTACACTCCAGTGCCAGAGGCACCATTAATGCACTACAACCTCCTCTCCTCGAATACCCGGCCCATCTGCACCCATACAGGAACCAATCGCTAATTCTTTAGCCCCATTCTCTGAAAATAAGGAAACCTACAACAGAAGTAATAATAATAATTTATATTAGTGTCACAAGTAGGCTTACATTAACACTGCAATGAAGTTACTATGAAAACCCCTAATCCCCATGTATGATGCCTGGTCAGGTGCACTGAGGAAGAATTCAGAATTCCAATTCACCGAACAAGCACATCTTTCAGGACTTGAGGGAGGAAACCGGTGCACCCGGAGGAAACCCACGCAGACACGGGGAGAACATGCAGACTCCGCAGAGACAGTGACCCAAGCCGGGAGTCGACGAACCAGAGTTCCTGGCGCTGTGATGCAATAGTGTTAACCACCGTGCTACCGTGCGCTACGTACATATATCTCAACGCAAAATAACCCCAGTCTCGGGCTTAGTACAGAATCAACATCATTCCATACATTTATACAGAGGGCCAGTAGCAAAATGTTTGGATTATGATCTGTGTTGTCAACACCTCTCAAAAACAGAAAGGAAAGAGAACTAGAACAACCAAGAGTGGGTCACAGGATAACAAAGGATCAGGACCACACCATGGGCCCATATTCCCCCAGTGCATGCCTATAACCCATTAATGAAGAAGAGAACAAGCTTTCCATTCAAACAAGGAAGCGTCCTGACCATTAGGCGGAACAGGATATCAACCAAATTACAGGACTCTGCTCAATCCCAGGACCCCCTGCATAGAAGAAGCAAAACCCAGCCTCACGGGATATCCCAAATAAGTGCCTTCGACAAGGCACATCCCGAACTCCAGAAGGCAATAGGGTACCAACCAGACCTGGCCTAGCCAAGCACATTCTGACACACTGGAATCTGTACCCCCTGCACACCCCAAAACCGATACCTCAACCAATCCTGCACCTCACCCATACCCAGTTCAGTGCACCACCCCCATTTACAGTTAAGGTTTGCTCCAGTCCAATCTGGGGGGTGCCCGGACCAGGATTTGCTCACCCAGATGAAGAGAAGAAGAAAGACAAACCCTTAAGTGAACAACGCCCAAGCTGACCTGGGAATATTAGCCACCGTCTTGCACTGCATGCCAACACAAGAAGGGTATTAAGGAAAATGACAGCGTTGTCTCAACAGAGACACAAACACTGTTTCCACATGGAAACCCCAACCATAGCACCAGACCTGACCTAGCCCAGGATACTCGTATAAGACCACTTGGAGGAGGACGCCTAACACCCCATCAAACCGACCCCCACACAATGGAAGGACTCCAGTAATGTGGAGGCATGGAAAACCTGCATGGCAGCGGTGACTACATTACAAAGATAAATCATTTGCTGCAAAGCACTTTGGGGCAGCCTGGGGTCATGAAAGATGCTATAGAAATCCAAGATTAATCTACCTACATCTATGTATCTATCTTTGAAGAGCTGTGGTTGGATTGCCATTAACTTTTATAAAGCAGCACTTGATCAATAATGCAGAAATTTGCTGCCCTCTGATGTTGATCATGCTGAACAGCAGTTTCGAAGGAGAAATGCAAGAGTACTTCTTGCTGTGAGTGATCATCTTCCGCTTTGACCTCCTTCAATGCATACTGCCGAAAGATCGAGCATATTTTAGCATTCTTGGGGGTGACTCCTTTCTCTCTCTTCTCCCACCACCCCAGCCACTTATTCAGATTCCACCTCTCAATCCAATCCAAACTAGTGTTGTGAAATTCTTTGAGGGTGAAACAACCAATCTCTCAGAAACTCCAGTCAGTTTTCTGATTCAGCAAGGACTGACCATCAGCATCTTGGATATCATCCTTGACCAAAAAGGTAACCTGGGCCAGCCACCTAAATCAAAAAGCATAATATTGCAGATGCTGGACACCTAAAATAAACACAAAGTGCTGGAAATATTCGGCTGTGGAAATATTCAGCTCAGGCAGCACCTGTAGAGAGAACAACAGAGTTAACATTTCAAGTTGATGACCTATCATCAGAACTAGGAAAAGTCAGAGGTTTTTATCAAAGAGTGGGTGGGATAAGGCCAAAATAAAGTAGTAGCCAGGAGAGATAGCAACGAGACCAAAGGGAATGGTGATGGGCAATAAAAGAAAGACCGAAACCAATGATGTGCCCAGTCTTCCTGCATGACCCCCGAGCTTCCAGAGACCTGCCATTTTAATTCTTCAACATGCTCTCACACTGACATCTCTGCCCTTGGCCTCCTGTACGGTTCCAGTAAAACGCAACATGAGCCTGAGCAACAGCACCTCCTCTCTTGATTAGGTACTTTACAGCCTTCCAGACACTGTAATCTCAGACCATAAACTTTGTTCTTCCCCCAACTCCCAATTTTGTTTCCTTTTCTTTGCATGCTTCAGGTTTTATATTCTTTTCCTTTCAGAGAGGAGGCCACATACTCTAGGCCTATCATTTGTTTCTGTATTTCTTGGCCAATCATAATTCTCCCTGGTCCTCTCTGGTTCAGTGTCTTCCGTCCTTTACCCTATTACAGTTCTTCCTTTGTCCTTGTCCCACCCACCCTTTATTCAAAACCTATTACATCTTTAACTCTTCCCAGTACTGATGTAAGGTCACTGACCTGAAACGTTGCTCTGTTTCTCTCTTCACCGATGCTGCCTGATGTGCTATTTTGCATGCCAGTGCAATACAAGTGGCTACAAGAGCAGCTCAAGAAGCTGGGAGTTCTGTGCCAAGTAACTCTGATCCTGACTCTCCAAAGCCTGTCCACTATTTACTATGATGTGGAAATGCCGGCGTTGGACTGGGGTGAGCACAGTAAGAAGTCTTACAACACCATGTTAAAGTCCAACAGGTTTGTTTCGATGTCACTAGCTTTCGGAGCGCTGCTCCTTCCTCAGGTGAATGAAGAGGTATGTTCCAGAAACACACATATAGACAAATTCAAAGATGCCAAACAATGCTTGGAATGCGACCATTAGCAGGTGATTAAATCTTTACAGATCCAGAGATGGGGTGACCCCAGGTTAAAGAGGTGTGAATTGCATCAAGCCAGGACAGTTGGTAGGATTTCGCAGGCCAGGTGGTGGGGGATGAATGTAATGCGACATGAATCCCAGGTCCCGGTTGAGGCCGCACTCGTGTGCGGAACTTGGCTATAAGTTTCTGCTCGGCGATTCTGCGTTGTCGCGCGTCCTGAAGGCCGCCTTGGAGAACGCTTACCCGGAGATCAGAGGCTGAATGCCTTTGACTGCTGAAGTGTTCCCCGACTGGAGGGGAACATTCCTGCCTGGTGATTGTTGCGCGATGTCCGTTCATTTGTTGTCGCAGCGTCTGCCAGCGTCCGCCAGCTCTACAGCAGACGACGCAACCTGGAAACCAAGATAGAGGCCATATTCTCAACTTGTGCTCAGGACGCAGCAGACCAGCTGCGGAACACCGCCAAACAGATGAGACAACGATACTATGCCACCTATATGCACACCAAGAACAGAAAGCTTGAGAAACTTGGCATCACCACCGGCAGCAACCAAGCCACCCCCAGTGCCACAGTAGAAAACAATACAGGGAAATCTATTGTCAACTTGTCAGACTACACCCTTCAACCAGACGAAATCGAAGTCCTCAGCAGAGGGCTCAATTTCTGCACCACCACCAAAATGGACCCCATCAGTCTCGTGGCAGACACGGAGGAATTCATCAGGCGAATGAGGCTCCGGGAATTCTTCCACAGACCCCAAGAGGCCAACAGCGAACCCAAGCAGACTATCAATGAACCGGAACAGCAGACCGAGAGATCTGTGGTGTGGCAACTGAAGAGGAAAGAGTCGAATTGGACCCCTCCGGAAGGCCGCTGCCTTAGACTCGACATGTATGCTCAAGCCGTCAGGAGTCGCATCAATGCCAGATTCATCAGTCGCATTCACAAGACAGCCCCGAACGTCACCCAAGCACAACGCAATGCCATCCGCGCTCTCAAGACCAACCGCAGCATCGTCATCAAACCAGCAGACAAAGGAGGGGCCACTGTCGTACTGAACAGAACGGACTACTGCAAAGAAGTATACCGACAACTGAACAACCAAGAACACTACAGACAGTTACCCGCAGATCCGACCAAGGAACACATCCGCCAACTTAACAGACTAATCAAGACCTTGGATCCAGATCTTCAGAGCACCCTCCGTGCTCTCATCCCACGTACTCCCCGCATTGGAGATCTCTACTGCCTCCCGAAAATACATAAGGCCAACACACCAGGCCGCCCTATCGTTTCAGGCAATGGGACCTTGTGTGAGAACCTTTCTGGCTACATCGAGGGCATCTTGAAACCCATCGTACAAGGTACGCCCAGCTTCTGTCGCGACACGACGGACTTCCTACAGAAACTCAGCACCCATGGACCAGTTGAACCAGGAACATTCCTCGTCACAATGGACGTCTCGGCACTCTACACCAGCATCCCCCATGATGACGGCATTGCTGCAACAGCCTCAGTACTCAACACCGACAACTGCCAATCTCCAGACGCAATTCTGCAACTCATCCGCTTCATTCTGGATCACAACGTCTTCACCTTCGACAACAAGTTCTTCATCCAGACGCACGGAACAGCCATGGGGTCCAAATTCGCACCCCAATACGCCAACATCTTCATGCACAAGTTTGAACAGGACCTACTCACCGCACAGGACCTTCAACCGACGTTATACACCAGATACATCGATGACATTTTTTTCCTTTGGACCCACGGCGAAGAATCACTGAAACGACTACACGATGACATTAATAAGTTCCATCCAACCATCAAACTCACCATAGACTACTCTCCAAAATCAGTTGCATTCTTGGACACACTCGTCTCCATCAAGGACGGTCACCTCAGCACTTCGCTTTACCGCAAGCCCACGGATAACCCCACAATGCACCAGTTCTCCAGCTTCCACCCTAAACACATTAAAGAAGCCATCCCCTATGGACAAGCGCTCCATATACACAGGATCTGCTCAGACGAGGAGGAGCGTAACAGCCATCTACAGACGTTGAAAGATGCCCTCGTACGAACGGGATATGGCACTCGACTCATCGATCGACAGTTCCAACGGGCCACAGCGAAAAACCGCACCGACCTCCTCAGAAGACAAACATGGGACACAACCGACAGAATACCCTTCGTCGTCCAGTACTTCCCCGGAGCGGAGAAACTACGTCATCTTCTTCACAGCCTTCAACACGTCATTAATGACGATGAACATCTTGTCAAGGTCATCCCCACACCCCCACTACTTGCCTTCAAACAACCGCGCAACCTCAAACGAACCATTGTTTGCAGCAAACTACCCAGTCTTCAGAACAGTGACCACGACACCACACAGCCCTGCCATGGCAATCTCTGCAAGACGTGCCGGATCATCGACATGGATACCACTATTACACGTGAGAACACCACCCACCAGGTACGCGGTACATACTCGTGCGACTCGGCCAACGTTGTCTAACTCATACGCTGCAGGAAAGGATGTCCCGAAGCGTGGTACATTGGCGAGACCATGCAGACGCTGCGACAACGAATGAACGGACATCGCGCAACAATCACCAGGCAGGAATGTTCCCTTCCAGTCGGGGAACACTTCAGCAGTCAAGGGCATTCAGCCTGTCATCTCCGGGTAAGCGTTCTCCAAGGCGGCCTTCAGGACGTGCGACAACGCAGAATCGCCGAGCAGAAGCTTATAGCCAAGTTCCGCACACATGAGTGCGGCCTCAACCGGGACCTGGGATTCATGTCGCATTACATTCATCCCCCACCACCTGGCCTGCGAAATCCTACCAACTGTCCTGGCTTGATGCAATTCACACCTCTTTAACCTGGGGTCACCCCATCTCTGGATCTGTAAAGATTTAATCACCTGCTAATGGTCGCATTCCAAGCATTGTTTGGCATCTTTGAATTTGTCTATATATGTGTTTCTGGAACATACCTCTTCAATCACCTGAGGAAGGAGCAGCGCTCCGATAGCTAGTGACATCGAAACAAACCTGTTGGACTTTAACCTGGTGTTGTAAGACTTCTTACTGCACTATTTACTAGGCAGCAGGCCCCCGCGAACTCCCCTCCAGGTCATGCTGCATCTCCATCCATTCACTTCCATTGCGTTAAAATCCTGGAACTTCCTAAGGTATCCACTTCACATGGGCAACAGCACTTCAAGAAGGCCTCCTCATTAGTTTCGAGGACAATTGGGCAATTAATACTAACCCAGTTATTAAAAAAAGTACATTTTGTCAAATCTTTTTGTCTTGCATTCATCAGAACAGTAATACCAATGTCAGGGTAAACAACTTTAAACTGTATGAGAAATGTCGGAAAGACCAAGGAGCTGATCATCGACTTCAGGAAGCGAAGCAGGGCACACACACACCCCATACCCTACATCAAATGGCTCCAAAATGGAGATGGTCGATAGCTTTAAGGTCCTGGGGGCCACCATCACCAACAGTCTGTCCTGGTCCACTCATGTTGATGCAACAGTCAAGAAAGCCCAAAAATGTCTTTACTTCCTACAGAAGCTAAAGAAATTTGGCATGTCTGCATCCACTCTCTCCAATTTATACAGATGTGCTACAGAGAGCATCCTAACCAGATGCATCACAGCTTGGTATGGCAACTGCTCAGCCCAAGATCGCAAGAAATTACAGAGTGTAGTGAACTCCGCCCAACGCATCGCACAAGCTTGCTACCCTCCCATTGATTCTGTCTACACCTCCCACTGCCTCAGGAAGGCAGACAGCTCACGACATCCTATGCTGTTCTTACTCATGTATTTGCTTTTTTCTCCCTTGTTCCGCACTGTAATCAATCACTATTTGTCGATGTACCATTTGTCAATGTACTCTGTCGATTATTCTTTTTGTCTACTATGTACGTACTGTGTACATTCCCTTGGCCACAGAAAAATCTTTTCACTGTACTTCGGTACATGTGACAATCAATCAATCAAGCAAATCAACAGTTCAGTACCACCAAACGACTATTAAAAAAACAAATAGAAAATTAGCACACCAGCTTTTTTGCATTAAAGAAATAGCATCATCAACTCAATTATTCTAATTGGTGTACCTTCAGCTTCAAAAGGAGTCATATCTAATCTAATGTCTTCAAATCAATATCAGCAGAAACTGCATTTCAGCTTTGTTATCTTAACCTACAAAATGCAATGCTCAAATCATATTTATTTTGAGCCATAGCGTGATATTATAGCCATGAGATGCTTAAATGGATTGCTTCATCCTTTTAAACCAATGTGAATTCATTGATGCATTCTTATCAAAAGCACAGTACGATATTTATTTAAAATCAAGTTATGTTTGAGTTTTGGAAAGCCATGATTTCCAAGCATCAAAGGATTAAGAGACCCATATAGAATCGTAGAATTCCTACAGTGCAGAAGGAGGCCATTTGTCCCATCGAGTCTGCACTGACCCTTAGAGCACCCTACCTGGGCCTATGCTCCCACCACATCCCCATAATCCAGTAACCCCACATAACCACTTGGACACTAAGGGGGAATTTAGCATGGCCAATCCACCTAATCTACACATCTTTGGACTGTGGGAGGAAACCGAAGCGGCCAAACTCACGCAAATACTGAGAGAAAGTGCAAACTCCACACAGGTAGTCAGACATAAGGCTGGAATTGAACCCGGGTACCTAGCGCTGTGATGCAGCAGTGATAACCGCTGTGCCACTGGCGACTCCGCATATAAGAAGTAGGGATATAAGGAATTTATCATTGTTAATAAAGGAAGATTTTTATTTTTAGTTTTGTTCAATCAGGGTGTTGGCCTTGCCAGTATTTATTGTCCATCCCTAATTGCTCTTGTGAAGATGATGCTGAACTGCTGTTGTCAGTGTGCTGTCACAGTGCTTGTAGGGTGGGTGTTCCAGGATTTTTACCCAGCAACAATGAAGGAAGTTACATATTTTTAAGTCCGGATGCTTCATGACTTGGATGTAGTAGTTGGCATCCATAGAGAGAGAAACCGGTTTAGCGATTCAGTTCAATAGATGAGATTACCAAACTGTTTCTTTCTCCACAGATGCTTCCAGTATTACCAACATTTTCTGTTTTTATTTTAAGTTTCCAGCATCCACAGTATTTTGTTTTTTTCTTTTGGAGGTATCCTGCCCTTGTTCTTCGAGGTAGCAGGGGCCATTGGATTGGAAAATGCTATAAAAGGAGCTTTAGTCAGGTTTTGTTTTAGTGCATGTTGCAGATGGTGCAAGTTGTCCATGTGGTGGAGGGCGTGAATATTTAAGGTTGGGGTGGAGAGCCAATCAAGCGGGACTGCTTTGTGATATGGTGTTCAGCTTCTTGAGTATTGGAGCTGCGTTTGTCCAGAAAAGTAGAGAGTATTCCACAATGCTCTTGAGTTACGCCTGGTAGATGGTGGACTGGCTTGGGGAGTCACTAGGTGAGTTACTTGGCACGGAATTCACAGTCTCTGACCTGTTCTTGTAGCCACAGTATTTATGTGGCTGGTCCAGTTCAGTTTCTGGTCAGTGATGACCGCCAAGATGTTGATGGTGGTGAGGGACAGCACAGTGGCGCAGTGGTTAGCATTGCTGCCTCATGGCACCGAGGTCCCAGGTTCGATCCCGGGTCACTGTCCGTGTGGAGTTTGCACATTCTCCCTGTGTTTACGTGGGTTTCACCCCCATAACCCAAAGATGTGCAGGGTAGGTGGATTAGCCACACTAAATTGCCCCTTAATTGGAAAAAATAATATTTTTTAAAAAGATGTTGATGGTGGTGGATTTTGGTGGTGATGTCACAATGGCAAGGGAAATTATTTAGATTCTCATAGAATCATAGAATTTACAGTGCAGAAGGAGGCCATTCGGCCCATCGAGTCTGCACCGGCTCTTGGAAAGAGCACCCCACCCAAGGTCAACACCTCCACCCTATCCCCATAACCCAGTAACCCCACCCAACACTAAGGGCAATTTTGGACACGAAGGGCAATTCATCATGGCCAATCCACCTAACGTGTACACCTTTGGACTGTGGGAGGAAACCGGAGCACCCGGAGGAAACCCGCGCACACGGGGAGGATGTGCAGACTCCACACAGACAGTGACCCAAGCCGGAATCAAACCTGGGATCCTGGAGCTGTGAAGCAATTGTGCTATCCACAATGCTACCGTGCTGCCCATGACCTCTTGGAGATGGTCATTTCCTGCACTTGTGTGGCAAAAATGTTACTTGCCTCTTATCAGCTCGAGCTTGAATTTTGTCCAAGTCTTGCAGCAAGTAGATCCAAACACTATAACATTCAGCAAAAGTCTGCACTTCTGGAATCGTGTGTACCTTCTGCCCTTAATTGCAGGTACACACGATTCCACGACCTTGTTGAATCGTTTAGATTAGCTTTCTTCTTTCTCCTCTTTCCCTTTGCCAATATAACAACAATTTGTTCACTCCACATGCTCTGCACATCATACAAATGAACAATACAATGGTCTGGAGAGAATCCAGATCTCTGGTTAGGAGTTACAGCATGTATAGTTCTTTGATTCATATTGCCTCTCTGGATTCCTTTTGAGCATTGGAGGAAATATTGTTTTAGTGCACAGTCAGAGCACTCTGTGCCAAACAATCATTATTTAGTTGCACCTTGATGTGAGGGTCTACAAGCCATTTGACAACATCTCAGCTGACCCTGATTCTGACTTGGTCTATCTAGTAGGTATCAGTAGCACGAATGCTGGCTCATTTTCCCTGTTGCTGTCCCGACTTGGATTAGGTAAAAATTTGAAGCCCTTCCACAAATTCTTATTTATAATTACTTAATGTCATGTTGAAGAGCGAAATATAGTTTCCACTGATCAGTCTAGCTTGTTGTTTCCTAACTTTTCCTCATTCCCTTCTGCCCCCAAAAGTGGGAATGATGTGGATGGAAGCAAGTCCAGTGAACTAATTTATTGAACTTAACTCTTACCACTGTATAATGCTCTTTATCTATTTCAGCAAGGACTTTCTAAGAATCTCTCCAGCCATTAACGCTTGTTCAGCGAGTTTCTCCCAATGCAGGAGAACGCATTTTGCTGCAATGTTAACTCAATGAAATTAATTGTGAGGGATGTTGGGTTAGCTGCATCTTTGATTTCCTTTGTCTTTCCAGGGAACCCAGAAAGGTGGTGCTGCATCGAGGGTCAACAGGCTTAGGTTTTAATATTGTCGGTGGTGAAGATGGGGAAGGAATTTTTATTTCCTTCATATTGGCAGGAGGCCCAGCTGACCTGAGCGGTGAACTGAGAAAAGGGGACAGGATTATTTCGGTACAGTCTCATATTTTTGATTTATCCTTCTGCCCTTCAGAAGTTTGAATTTTGTTATTTCCTGATCACCTGGTGCATTTGCTGGAATTCCCATACCCATGAGCTTGTTCCTACCTATTTTAACACACTTTCCCAAGCCCATCAATGAACTCCCATTAATTTTTTATACGTCCATTAAAATCTCAATGACCTCTATATACTGAGGAATTTTCTGCTATTTGTGCGTTGAATAGAAAAATCCCATCACAACTGCGCATGAACTGGGGGAGCATCTATGAAATGTATAACCAATCCGTATTGTTCAATTTAACCTCAACTTCTTTTAATATATAGATTTCCACAAGCATAGGCATTATATATAAAGTGATATGGTCACCACTAGCATTGAATGTTATGAGCCAGCAGTGAGAGAACAGTACTGGATTCCTAGAAAAAAAACCAACCGATCTGATGACAGTAATGTTAGTTTCCAGTCCGCAATTCAAAACAAATTTCAAACGAACATGTTAAATTTGAGACTGAAATAGTAAAACCTAGCACTTTTAGTGTGCTATCTGTGTTGGTTATGGCAATGCATATCTCTTTATCAGTTCTAGAGGAATTAAAAAATACGTTTAGCTACAAAAGACAATTGGTCTCAATTCCGTATAAAGTTGAGACTGAAAGATCATCAAATTATAATAATAATCTTCATTATTGTCACAAGTAGGCTTACCTTAACACTGCAATGAAGTTACTGTGAAAATCGTGGCTTTTGCTGATGGTTGTGGAATAACTGAAGCAGAATGAAGTACTTTATTATTGAACACAACCACTTCTCCATCACCAAAAATCCATGTTTAAAAAAATAATTTCTTAGCACTAAAGTGGGCAGCACGGTAGCATTGTGGATAGCACAATTGCTTCACAGCTCCAGGGTCCCAGGTTTGATTCTGACTTGGGTCACTGTCTGTGCGGAGTCTGCACATCCTCCCCGTGTGTGCGTGGGTTTCCTCCGGGTGCTCCGGTTTCCTCCCACAGTCCAAAGATGTGCAGGTTAGGTGGATTGGCCATGATAAATTGCCCTTTGTGTCCAAAATTGCCCTTAGTGTTGGGTGGGGTTGCTGGGTTATGGGGATAGGGTGGAGGTGTTGACCTTGGGTAGGGTGCTTTTTCCAAGAGCCGGTGCAGACTCGATGGGTCGAATGGCCTCCTTCTGCACTGTAAATTCTATGATAATCAAGGCGATCTGCACAAGCTCTATTTAAGGCGATCTAGACCACTTTAATCCTGTGCCTTTTGGGCATTTTGGGTTTTTTTTTTTGCAAAGCACCATCCAACTGAAATATGGAATTGTTGAATTGGGTAGTTCCTCAGATCAGCAATCTATATGGTTTAGGATGTCAATTGAAAGCCATCTAAATCGAACAAAGAATCAATTCAGAATGCAGGCACACCACGTTCCCTTCACACCAATTTCTCCTGCCCCTTCATTTCTTCTACAGATCTCGGCTCTGGTGTAGCAAGGCTCAGTACATTCCCATTTCTAGCTGATGTTTTAAATCACAACACTGAATGTGAACTGATCACTTAATTGCAGCAGAGCCTGATCATATCCTCACTCGACATTCACACATTTCTGAATTAGGAGCGGTAACATTAGTCAGTTTCTTTTTGATCTCAATGGGTTGACTGAAAAAAGCTGCTCCCCCTTTGCACTCCACTGTTGGGAGACAGTGAGCTTAAACTGTTTCGGAATATTGATCTCTCCTATGTAAAAGATAAGTAACTTCTGTCTCAATTTAAAAATCCAGTTTAATACATAATTATAATGTGATTGATATATATGCTGCATTTTTTGAGTATTGGAAAGACAAGAATCGTGAAATAATCAGATCAGGATAATTTTGAGTGTTCACTTCAAAATGTAGACTGTCTTTGATGCAGGTGAACGGTATTGACCTGCGGAGTGCCACCCACGAACAGGCTGCAGCAGCACTAAAAAATGCCGGGCAAGCTGTCACTATTGTAGCACAGTACAGACCAGAGGGTGAGTATTCTGGATCGGTTAATCTGCATTCAAAGGACAAATCAATATTTTGCTTTTAGTTTTGTAAATGTCCGTATGTGACAGCTGTTTACTGAGAAAGCCTTGAGCAAAACATTAAAACACTAAATTTGGAATTTAGCTAATTGTGTTTGCTATTGGTTGTATCCTGATGCGCACCTCTAGAATGTCCAATGATGACAATATTTGTTTCCCATTAGTTACTAACCAACATAGTTGGGGTTTTAGTCTGTCTATGTTGAAGGTATCCTTTCCAATGTATTAATTCTATATCTATAAATTGTTTAGTGAATCATTTCTCGACAATTACACTTGAAATTAAATGTTTTTCACCTATGTGGCTTTTAGTTGGTTGGTTCATGTTCAGAGATTGTAAATTAATCTGCATGTGGTTATTTCTTTTGCATTTAAGCTTCACCTAAATAAACATATTATTGTGGCCCGTCAAGAAGGCAACTGGAGACTAAAATTACTGAAATGGGTCTGAAAAGTGGAGACAATATACAACCACAAAGTCTCTTCTGCAACCACTAAACACCTTGATATTAACATTAACACCTGGATATAACACCGGCATGGCAGCACAGTGGTTAGCACTGTTGCTGCACAGCCCCAGGGTCCCAGGATCGATTCCCGGCTTGGGTCACTGTCTGTGCGGAGTCTGCACGTTCTCCCCATGTCTGCGTGGGTTTCCTCCGGGTGCTCCGGTTTCCTCCCGCAGTCCAAAGTTGTGCAGGTTAGGTGGATTGGCCATGATAAATTGCCCTTAGTGTCCAAAATGGTTGGGTGGGGTTGCTGGGTTACTGGGATGGGGTGGAGGTGTGGGCTTAAGTAGGGTGCTCTTTCCAAGGGCAGGTGCAGACTCGATGGGCCAAATAGCTTCCTACTGCACTGTAAATTCTATGATTCTATGTCAGTACAGTATTAATAATACATGGGAAAACAACTGTATCTAGCAAGTTGATGCACTCTGCTTTTGATTGAGCTCATTAAACTCCATATTTTCGCTAGTACTACTGTTGCTCTTATTAGCCTTAGTTTTATTAGTTCTAATTCTGTCACCTTTGCTCACGAGTCGCCAGGTATCTTTCTGATACCGCCACGTGGTTCAAGCTCAAGTTATGATTAATAATACAGCACACCGCTTAGTAAGAGTTAAAACAACGATCATTTATTATATATACAGCAATAAATACTTATACAATAATCCTACAGTCTATATCAAAACCCACCACTACTGGCCAATACTTAATTTTAGGAATGGCCCACCAGGTCAGGGAAACAAATGGTTGGTCGAATTGGGTCTGGCCTGCGGGATTCAAAGGCTGATACAGGTCGATGGCTAGGAGTCTCTATCGGGTAGCGATCACTGGAGTCAAGCTTACTTGTTTCTTTGTCGAAGGTTCTTGCGAAGGTTGCGAGCAGGAAGAGAAGGGAGAGAGAGAGCGATCTGAACTTGGCCCCTTACTTTATAGGGCCCAGGGGCTTCCCGTCTCTCGGGGCGGCCCTTGACCCTGAGTACCAAGTGATTCGACTTGTTCCCAATCACTGGGTTCGATACGTCCAATAACGGGGCGATTCCTCGATCGGGGGGTGGTCGTTCGCCTGTCTTTGTTTCGCCCACTGCAGGCGCCGACAGGTCTGGCCCGGCATTCAATTGCTAATATGTTGCAATTGTTCTGGGGATAGCCGATTAAACTGCAGATGTCTGGGTTGATGTGCTGCTAATGGTCTTGAGTATCGATCTGGGCCGACTTCCCCAGAGCCGAATATGCTATTCTGTCTGCAGCTGTCCGTTTATGTCCTGTTGGCTGCTTTTCCCATCAGCCTTTTCGGTGAGCCATTTTAAATCGGGTTTTGGCCAAATTAATAGGGAATCAGCCATTTTAGGTGGCTACACTACCTTGGCATTGGTAGACATTGTAAACATACTGGTGCAATAAGAAGGCCCAACCTTTGCTTACTGACAGAGGTATGACTTTGCTTTAGAAGCTGATAGTTTGCCACAGGCCTTGAAATTGAGGGAGATCATAAGCTGAAATTTGATGCAGCCAATCCACTTTATGCTTTGCAGCAGAAAATGCAAGTAGATGAGGAATTTTTTTTCAAGATAATTCAAGATATGTCACCGCCTGTAATTGCAGTAACCTAGCCATTAGCTTATAGGTTATGATGAATGTCTAATCTGCTGTATGTGCTGCAATTGTCTTGCATTTGCTGCTACTAGGGGCTTTTCACAGTAACTTCATTTGAAGCCTACTTGTGACAATAAGCGATTTTCATTTCATTTCATAATTAACAGGTTACCTAAATAATTTTGGAAATCTGTTGCTCCACTTTACATCTGACTGTTTTCCCCCTTTATAACATCATTCTGTTGAAAAAGCCTCAGGCCCCACCACCTGTCGTGCCTGTATAATGTTTTCCCCTGAAAAGCAGGGTTTAGTGGGAAAAATACACGATTCATGTATAAACCAAGGATGAGACCCCAAACTCATTTTTGGAATGGGGCAGGTCAGTATTGATACAGATTTATTTTAAAAAATTATTTTAACTTCTCTCAAGTGAGTTCAATTGGCCCAACACTTCAAAAGCAAAAGTATTTTAAAATGACTTCCTAGCCTCATAATTGGCTGAGTTCTTTGAGGGAGTAACAAACAAGGTGGATAAAGGGGAACCAGTCCATTGTATCCTCCAAAAGGGAGTTGGTAAGGTGCCACATAAAAGGTTACTACATGTGGTGTTGGGGATGATTATATAAGCATGGGTAGATAATTGGCTAACTAACAGGATAAGGAGAGTCGGGGATGACCATCTGTAACTAGTGAAATATCACTGGTGTTGCGGTCTCAACTATTTATGGTCTATATTATTTACTTGGATGAAGGTGCTGACTATATTGTAAGCAAATTTGCTGATGATGTAAAGATAGGTAGGAAGGTAATTTGTGATGTTGTGTTTGGTCCTTTGTGCCTTACGAAGGAATCCACCAAAGACTTTGGTCCAAACCAGAGCCTTTTATTGAGTCTCATGTGGTAGCAATCTGTTACAGAGCATGTTATCATGGAGTCTGCTTATTACTCTCTGGAGTCTGCACCTAGCACCGACCATTCACTTGTATGTCTTATTGCCTGCTCAATCTTCTCAAGGTGGCCGGATGTGTCTCCCCTCATATGGGAGTCCCTTGTCACAAGACCTTGGTCTAGAGATCGCATGGTGTGTCTGCACCACCACCTGCTGGTTGGAGGTCGCACACCATCCATCAATGTGCTGGGCATATCACCACAGTGAGGAGGTTACAGAGTGTGCAAAGGGATGTAGATAGGTTAAGTGAATGGGCAGAAGTTTGACAGATGGAGTATAATGCGAGGTTATTCAATTTGTTGGGAAAAATAAAAAAGCAGAATGTTATTTAAATTGGGAGAGACAGCCACAAGTTGTGGTGTCTGGCTCGCAGAAGAAGCACAAGTTTGCATGCAGGCATAGAAAGTAATTAGGAAGGCAAATGAAAAGTTGGCCTTTATTGCAAGAGGTTGAGGTATAAACATAGGGAAGTCTTGCTACAGTTGTTCAGGGTATTGGTGAGACCACACCTGGTGTACTGTGTACAGCTTTGGTCTCCATAAGGAGGGATATACTTGCATTGGAAGCTGTTCAGAGAAGGTTTATTAGGCTTATTCCTGGGATGAATAGGCTGTCATATGAAGGAAGGTTGAATGGGTTAGGCCTATCCTCATTGGAATTTAGAAAAATGAAAGGTGATCTTATTGAAACATAGAAGATTCTGAGGGGGCTTGACAGGGTAGGTGCCAAATGTGTGTTTCACTTTTTCAGAAAATCTAAAACTAGGGGTTAGGTCTCCCACTAGATGAGGAGGAATTTATATTCTGACGATCAAACTTCTCCCCAGGGAGCAATGGAAGCTGAATCATTGAATGTATTCAAGGCTTGAGTGCTCTGGGAGAGGGTCAGGCAGAAAAGTGGAGTTAAAGTCAGAATGAGATCACTGATGATCATCTTGAATGCTGGACCAGCCTCAAGGGGGCTAAATGGCCTCCTCCTCCTATTTCTTATGACTGTCTACCTGTTAACCTGACTCATTATCCTTTTTTCAGATGTGCCCATGAGTAATCATCAGTTAGATGCCAGCTTCTGATAATTACACTGTATAGTTGACCCTTGCAATTGTAGGGAATTACTATTCCATCTCTTGATAGTTTGTTGCTGTGTACAATTTCTCTCTCCTCCAATGATGTCCATAAACCAATCCCAATTTAGGCCCTGTCGCAACAATGTGTACTTGGACATATGTGTTCTCATGTTGTGAAATTCCTTGGCACCACTCCCAGATGCAGCGATCTATCCCTGTTTAGTGCATGTGACGATGGTAAATTTGCAGAGTATCTGACCTAACCCACATGTCTGGAGCTGTTTATTTGCCAGGCTTCCACAGATATACAAAACACTGCACGGGGGTGAGGAAACTTCTGAATTGGAATTGGTTCAGTTGTCCTCTTCCTGTAATAACTCGCTCAGCTCCTTGAGTTCAATACCGTCACATGGGTTCACTAGCAAAATTGGTTGTTTTGTGTTGACAAAAAAGAACTGAAGGAGAGAGTGAGCAGTGTTTGCAGCTGTTCCCCAAGTACTGCACAATGGATAAGTTATTTAAGAATCTGTTTGACAGTTACAAGGTTAACAATAGATATAAAATGGCATACTGTACTTGTGGCTTCATGTGCTTTCATGACCATTGACTTACCATCTTCAGGATACAGCTGTCAGACATTAATTGTGAGCTGCAAGTTTGAATGCCTGGAGTTTGACCCAAATGTTTGGGAGTGGAGAAGTTTCTTGAAGGCTTCATCTGTGGGAAGGCCACGTAAAGGCAAATAGTGACTGGTCGAGGAAAGTCAACTCTTTGGACTAAATAGCCTTTTTCTCATTCTATGATAGTCAAACAATTTGAAATCTGTAGAGTGCCTCCCAAAGCGGGGTTCATGGTCTTCCATTCCATTCTCATTTACAGACTTTTCCTGTGCCAACACAAGACATCTCATTTTCTCAACTCGCATGTAACAATGCTGGTGATGCATTTTTGCCCCAGGGAAAGTTCATTAATTTGAATATTACATTATCTTCAGCTGAGCAAATTGCTTTGAGTAGCGGGTGTTGAGGAAAGGAAATGACTTATGAATCTTGCCCAGCATGCCATCAAGGTCCATATGTGAACAACACTGAGTAACATGCCAGAGAAAAATAAATATTAACTTGCACAGTTGGTTAAATTGTTTTTGTTTAATTAGAAATGGCATTTTGGTTTGTACGGCAGTTACGACAGCTGTCTGCTCACAAGACACAGTGCAGCAACTCAGGGCCATCTGTTAAACATAGTTCTTGATCCTCAAAGCATTTACTTCAGGTTCACTTATAGACCAACCAAAAACATTATTAGGCCACCAGACAGTTGTCCAAACAAGTGTCTATAAGGGGGACATTTCCTTCAAATTTCCAGAACTGTGTACATGTATCACTGTACTTGGCATCCGATCATATTCATTTTGTTCAATTAATACAACTGCCCACTAGTGTTACAACACAGTGGCTGAAATGGTCATAAACATGGTTTGCAATGACAGTAAACATGCATGAAATACTCTGAACCTGCTGTTAAAGCATATGTTTAAAATTGAAATGTAAAATTGGAATGTTGTAGCTGGGAGTTGATGAGTATTCGACCAAAGGATTATACGCCGTCTGTTCACGGTGTTCTGTGTAATTTCTCTGTAATTGTCTGCCAGCCACGGCATTCACAGTCCTGTCATAATTGCATTACATTTGTCCACAGTGCCTTGTACCAACTGCTGAGGAGTCTCGTCCAGGTTTGGGGTGCTGTGGTTAGGACTTGCTCAGTGTTTAGCCATTGCACCCCAAGTGCAGCGCTTGTCTCCTCAACGACTCCCCCTCGGACTGATCTGCTCCCTGTAAGAACACTATTCACGATGCCCTATGCTGCTCTTGCTCATGTATTTGCTTTGTTTGGCCCTTGTTCCACACTGTAACCAATCACTGTTTTGTCGATGTACCATTTGTCAATGTTCCCTGTTGATTATTCTTGTGTCTACTATGTACGTACTGCGTACGTTCCTCGGCCGCAGAAAAATACTTTTCACTATACCTCGGTACGTGTGACAATAAATCAAATCAAAGTAAATTGTATTTATGGTCAGTCGGACAGTGAGCTCCACTCATAACAACACAATCTCTGATAGCACCGCAGTGCAAATATTTTACTAATACAGTACATGTTTTGCAGGCAGAAAATCTTCTGAGAACCATGCCTTTAATTTATAACTCTCCTTTGATTAACTTTCTTCTGACCGTATCAATCCCGTCACGTAACATTAAACTTCCGTTCACACATGGAATAGTTACTTGATAGGTATGCTGTTAAAGATACTGTTTAAATCCTGTTGAAGGTGTCATCTGAAACCAAGTTGCTGTTGCCCCCACTGTATGTGTTGGTTTCAAGTTGTGTTAGGCAAGTGGAAGACTTGGGGTGGCCCAACCTGCTTTAGCACAATAAATTTAAGAATTTAGAATTTACAGTTTACAGTGCAGAAGGAGGCCATTCGGCCCATCGAGACTGCACCGGCTCTTGGAAAGAGCACCCTACCCAAGGTCCACACCTCCACCCTATCCCCATAACCCAGCAACCCCACCCAACTTATCATGGCCAATCCACCTGACCTGCACATCTTTGGACTGTGGGAGGAAACCGGAGCACCCGGAGGAAACCCACGCACACACGGGGAGGACGTGCAGACTCCGCACAGACAGCGACCCAAGCCGGAATCGAACCTGGGACCCTGGAGCTGTGAAGCAATTGTGCTATCCACAATGCTACCGTGCTGCCCCAAAGTTCTTGTTGATCAGAGATATTTTAATAAAATTCAGTAGAGAACTCTAGCATATTAACACTGCGTTTTGGGTTGATTGCACGCCAGCTTTCTGCCCGAGTTCTTGATATTCACTCAATCATTCATCTCCACATAGTGTAATCATTGCTGTTGACAGAATGTACATTTTTTTCTCTGAGTAAGTTGTAGTTAATTATAAGGAAATTGTATTTAATGTATATACTAAAAATAGATATATCGTAGAATTTTCAGTGCAGAAGGAGGCCATTCGGCCAATCGAGTCTGCACCGGCTCTTTGAAAGTGCACCCTACTTAAGCCCACACCTCCACCCTATCCCCGTGACCCCAGCTAACCTTTTTTGGACACGAAGGGCAATTTATCATGGCCAATCCACCTAACCTGCACATTTTTGGGCTGTGGGAGGAAACCGGAGCACCCGGAGGAATCCCACGCAGACACTGGGAGAATATGCAGACTCTGCACAGACAGTGACCCAAGTCAGGAATCGAACCTGGAAACCCTCGAGCTGTGAAGCAACTGCGCTAACCACTGTGCTACAGTGCTGCCCTAGTGTTATGATGTGCAGTTGTTTTAAACACTTGGGGTACAGCTATAGTGTGGTGGTTCCTTAACTTCAACTTTATGCCAGGGAGCAAAAAAGCTCTCATTTTGCTCACTCTGCCCTCTGTTATCGCTCAGGACCAAATGAAGCTAGTATTATACACTCTCCTCTTTATTAAAGTTTCCAGTTCACAGTGCTTAAAGAAAGAAACTGTAAGATAAATTCCTACTTTGCTATATTATTTGTTGTTTGTTTCAATTTATAGAATTTCTATACAGCAAAGTAAAAGGCCTTTAGACCCCTTCAGTGGTTAGCACTGCAGCCTCACAGCGCCAGGAACCCGAGTTCTATTCCAACCTTGGGTGACTGCCGTGTGGAGTTTGCACGTTCTTCTTGTGACTGCGTGGGTTTCCTCCGGGTGCTGTGGTTTCCTCCCACAGTCCAAAGATGTGCAGTTTAGGTGAATTGGCCATGCTAAATTGCCCCCTTAGTGACCAATAAAAAAGGTTCAGAAGGGTTTTGGGACTAGGGAGGGGCTTGGGTGGAGTGCTCCTTCGGAGGGTTGGTCCAATCTCGATGGGCCGAATTATCTCCTCCTGCACTAGTATTTCTATGATTCTAGTCTTGGCGAGTTCCATTGCATCTTGTAGATGGTGCACACTGCTGCTCGTGTGCATCAGTGGTGGAGGGACTGAATGTTTGTGGAAGGGATGCCAATCAACCTGTTTTCTTCGTCTTGGACAGTGTCGAGCTTCTTTGAGTTGCTGGAGCGGCACTCATCCAAGCAAGGGGAGAGTATTGAATCGCACTCCTGATTTATGCCTTGTAGATGGTGGACAGGCCTTAGGGAGTCGAGAGGTGCTCTGATCAATGATAATGCTAGGATGTTCATAATGGGGGATTCAGCGATGATAATTGAATATCAAGGGACAGTGGTTAGATCCCCTCTGTTGGAGATGGTTATTGCCTGATACTTATGTGGCACAAATGCTATTTGCCTCTTGCCTGGATATTGTTCAGGTCTTGATGCATTTGGACATGGACAGTTTCAGTATCTGAGCAGTTGTGAATGGTGCTGAACATTGTGCAGTCATCAGTAAACATCCCCTCTTCTGACCTTATGATAAAAGGAAGGTCATTGATTAAGCAAATGAGCCCCCCCCACCCCCCCCCCCCCACCCCCCCGCCGCCGCCGCCCCCCATCGACTCCAGTTTTGTTCGGATTTCTTGGTACCATACTGGTCAAACGCAGCCTCGAATGCACTCTTGCCTAGCCCCTGGAATTCAGCCCTTTTGTCTATGTTTGAACTAAGGCTGTAATGAGGTCAGGAGCTGAATGGCCATGGCAGAACCCAAACTGAACGCCAGTGCGGGGGTTATTGCTAAGCAAGTGCCGCTTGATTGCACTGTTGATGACCCCTTACATCGCTTTACTGATGACCAAGAGTAGACTGATGGGGCTGAAATTGGCCAGCTTGGAATCGCCCTGCTTTTTGTGTACAGGACATACCTGGGCAATTTTCCACATTGTCAGGTAGATGCCAGTGTGATAGCTATACAGGAACAGATTGGCTTGGAGCACAGTGAGCTCAGGGATACAGCTCTTTGTTACTATTGATTTGATTGGATTTATTATTGTCACATGTATTAGTATACAGTGAAAAGTATTGTATCCTGCATGCTATACAGACAACGCATACCGTACATAGGGAAGGAAGGAGAGACTGCAGAATGGAATGTTGCAGTCATAGCTAGGGTGTAGAGAAAAGATCAACTTAATACGAGGTAGGTCCATTCAAAAATCTGATGGCAGCAGGGAAGAAAGTTGTTCTTGAGTTGGTTGGTACGTGACCGTAAACTTTTGTATCTTTTTCCTGACAGAAGAAGGTGGAAGAGAGTACGTCCGGGGCGCGTGGGGTCCTTAATTACGCTGGCTGCCTTTCCGAGGCAGCAGGAATTGTAGACAGACTCCATGGATGGAAGGCTGGTTTGCGTGATGGATTGGGCTACATTCACGACCTTTAGTAGTTTCCTCCGGTCTTGGGCAGAGCAGGATCCATACCAAGCTGTGATACAACCAGAAAGAATGCTTTCTATGATGCATCTGTAAAAGTTGGTTAGAGTCGTAGCCAACGACTAAGGACATGCCAAATTTCCTTAGTCCTCTGAGAAAGTAGAGTCGTTGGTGGGCTTTCTTAACTATAGTGTCGGCATGGGAGGGGACCAGAACAGGTTGTTGGTGATATGGACATCTAAAAACTTGAAGCTCTCGACCCTTTCTACTTTGTTCCCATTGATGTAGACAGGGGCATGTTCTCCACTATGCTTCCTGAAGTCTGTGACAATCTCCATTGTTTTTTTGACATTGAGGGAGGAATTATTGTCGTCGCACCTGTTCACCAGATTCTCTCTCATTCCTGTACTCTTGTCTCGTCATTGTTTGAGATCTGACCCACTACGGTGGTGTCATCAGCAAATTTGAAAATCGAGTTGGATGGAAATTTGGGGTCACAGTCATAGGTGTACAAGGAGGGCTTGGGTACAAAGTAGGGGGCTGAGGACACAGCCTTGTGGGGCACCGGTGTTGAGGATTAACGTGGAGGAGGTGTTGTTGCCTATCCTTACTGATTGTGGCCTATGGGTTAGGAAGTTCAGGATATAGTTATGGAGGTAGGAGCCGAGGCCCAGGCCACGCAGTTTGGAGATGAGTTTTGTAGGAATATTGGTGTTGAAGGCTGAGCTGTAGTCAATAAATAGGAGTCTGACAAAATAATAATACTCTTTCATTGTCACAAGTAGGCTTACATTAGCACTGCAATGAAGTTACTGTGAAAAGCCACTAGTCGCTACATTCCGGCATCTGTTCAGGTACAAAGAGGGAGAATTCAGAATTCTCAGCCGCACTGCTGGCCTTGTTCTGCATTACAAACCAGCTGAGCTAAACCAGTCCTCTGTAGGTGACATATTGCCAGAATGTTGTCAGGGCCCATAGCCTTAGCAGCATCCAAAGCCTTTAGCTGTTTCTTGATACTATCTAGAGTGAATCGAATTGTCTGAAGACTTGCCCGGATGTTGGGGACTTCCGAAGGAGGCAAAGATGGATCATGCACTCGGCACTTTGGCTGAAGACTGGTGCAAATGCTTCAGCCTTATCTCTTGCAATAATTTGCTGGGCTCCCCATCAATGAAGTTTGGGATATTTTTGCAGTCTCTCCCTCCATTGAGTTTTTAATTGTCCACCCCCATTTGCGGCCTGGATGTGGCAGGACTGCAGAACTTTGATCTGATTCATTGATTGTGGGATCACTTGGCTCTGTCTATCAGTTGCTCCCTATGTTATTTGGAACACAAGCAGTCCTGTGTTGTGGCTTCACCAGGTTGGAACTTTTTTTTAGGTATGCCTGATTTTATTCCTGGCATGCTGACCTGTAATCTTCATTGAACCAGGGTTGATCCACTGGCTTGGTGGTAATGGTAGAGTGGGGGATATGCCAGGCCATGAGATTACTGACTGCAGTTGAGTACAATTCTCCTGCTGCCAGTGGCCCACAATGCCTTTGGATGCCTAGTCTTGAGTTGCTAGATATTTTTGAAGTCACATTTTAGTGGCTCACAATACAATGGGAGGACATCCTCCATGTGAAGATGGGACTTCTCCACAAGGACTGTGCGATGGCCAATACTGTCATGAACAGATGCATCTGCGGCAGGCATGTTGGTGAGGATGAGGTCAAGTATGTTTTTCCCTTTTGTCTGTTCCCTCACCACCTGCTGCAGACCCAGTCTAGCAGTTATGTCCTTTAGAACTCAACCCGCTCTCGTCTGTGGTGGTACTACCAAGCCACTCTTGGTCGCACCCTTGATGGACATTTTAGGCCTCCACCAAAGTACATGCTGCACCCTTGCCACCCTTTGGTGCTTCCTCCAAGTGGTGTTCAACCCAAGTGGGTTCCATTGTGGCCTTGGCTGACTGACTGGAGTTTGCATATTTTCCAAGTGTCTGCGTGGGTTTCCTTCGGGTAATCCCATTTCCTCCGACAGTCCAAAGATGCACTGGTTAGATGGATTGGCCATGCTAAATTGCCCCTTAGTGTCCAGAGATTAGGTGGGGTTACGGGGATAGGGCAGGGAAGTGGGATACTCTTTCAAACTCGCATCGGTGCAGACTCGATGGGCTGAATGGCCTCTTTCTGCACTGATACTATGTTTTCATTGTCACCATTTGATACCCAATTGTTATCCACTTCTCTGTCGCAGAAAGTTCTTGGATATTCTTTGATACACGGAACATTATAAATCCAAGTTATTCCTGATCAAAGATTGCTTACATATTTCTATAAAAAATAAATATACAAAAAAAGGAGAGATATATTGCCTTTTTATTCTTTCATGGGATATGGGCACCACTGGCAAGGCCAGCATTTGATATCCTCATGAATTGCCCAAGAGAAGATGGTAATCCTGGCAGAATTCAAGCGAGCAGGTCATTGCCGTGTAAGTGTCACCTGAGACCACTGCCGATGTCACCTTCCATCATTTTACTCATGAGAGAGTGCAGACTGATGAGGCAGCAACAGTCCAGATTGGATGTGTCCTATTTTTTTTTTGTGGACAGGACATACTTGGGCAATTTACTACATTCTTGTCTAGATGCCAGTATTGTAGCTGTACTGGAACAGCTTTGCAAGAGGTACAGATAGTTCTGGAGCACAAGTCATCAGTACTACTGCCAGGCTGTTGTCAGTGCCAATAGCTTTTGCTTTATGTACTGTTCTTTTTAAATAAGAGTATCATTTGATTTTCTGTAAAATAGTCTGTTTTATTAACACATGGAGGCCCTGAGCTTAGGTCCTTTTCACAGGCAGAGAATGTCCACGTGTATGTTGCTCCATGGAAAATAACAGACAATGTCTTGGCATTGACCAGAGTCAATTTAGACCCTCAAGATCCTGGCTAACACAATATTGGAGGTGGTGAGATTATTCTTTTTTGTAGCAGGAGAGGAGAAAGTAACATTAAGATTTTACTATTCTTTAACTGTTGCACAGTATTTCCAGTTTCACGAAGTATGAAATGAATAAACAATTACAAAATGATGCTCTAACATTTGCATTTTTGCCAATTGTCAATCAATAATCCACCAACAAATTCATTGTTGCCAGCTGCTTTAAAGACAGTAAATCATGACCACAAGTGAAACATGTCATCGTCCTCTTCTGGCACATGACGTACTTTATTTGGTTCTTCAACTCAGTCCGTAGCAGTTGCTTTAACACCATTAGAAAGGAGCCACCAATGCAATGGCTGCACTTCTAGCCCAGAGCAACTGCTGTTTAAAGTTTTTGCATTAGCTCCAAGGAGTGCGTCCTTTTTAATTTTAGACCTTAATTTTAAACTATCGGTCTTCCAGAAGCAGATTTACATCACACTAAATAATGGACCATGGGACAGGGAGGCAGTGATGTAGTGGTATTGTCTAGTAATCGAGAGGCCAAGGGCAATGCTCTACGGACCTAGGTTTGATGCTGGAATTTGAAATCCATAAATCTGGAAATAAAAGTCTAATGATGACCATGAAACCATTGCCAATTGTCGTAAACCCCATCTGGTTCACTCGTGTCATTTAGGGAAGGAAATCTGAGTTCTTACCTGGTCTGGCCTCCATGTGACTCCAGACACACAGCAGTGTGGTTGACTCTTAAATGTCGTCAGAAATAGTCTAGAAAACCACTCTTTTATCCGACTGCTACAAAGCCTACAAAAAGGAATAAAACCGGACGATTAGTTTTGTTTAAGCTTGTTTTGTTTTGTTTAAGCTTTGGAATCTTGTGGCTTCATTCTTCCAACTGTAACTGAGATTTCATATTCTCCTAAAACACAGTTCCTGGTCTCGACTGCGATCATAACATAAAGTAATGATGATGTCAGCTTATATGGCTGATCTGGGAGGGAGGGGGGGACGGGTCCGACTAAGGGATGGTGTGGGTCAGGCCTGAGGGACAGGGCCCGGGATTATGATAATGGCGGATAGGAGGGGCGAGGGTTGAGAAGACCCCCTGATCAGAATAGTGACGTGGAACGTGAGGGGTTAGGGGGACTGGTGAAGAGATCGAGATTTTTACACATTTGAAGAGCTTAAAGGCCGACGTGATGCTGCAGGAGACCCATCTGAGAGTGAAGGATCAGGTGCGGCTTAGGAAGAGCTGGGTGAGTCAGGTCTTCCACTTGGGTTTCAATAGCAGGGTTCGGGGGAGGGGGGGTTGCGGTATTGGTGGGTATGATAATGAGGTTTCAGATGGAGGAGGTGATGGCACATGGTGATGGCACATGACCATGGAGGTACGTGGTAGTGACAGGGGGGGGGCTATAGGGGAGGTTGGTGGCACTGGCAAGCGTATTTGGCCCCAACTGGGATGTTGCCGGGTTTGTGAAGAGGGTCCTGGGCACCACCCCGATCTGGATACCCATGAGTTGATAGTAGGGAAGGGGATGGGAGGGAATGGAGCATGGTGCAGGAACCGATCGTGGATAGGTCTCAGCCGCACTCGCTGGCTCAGTCGGGGAGGGCGAAGCCGTTGACTCGGCTCATGAGGGAGATGGGAGGAGTGGACCTGTGGAGGTTCTTGCATCCGAAGGAACTGGAGTATTTGGTTTTTCTCCCCAGTACACAAGGTGCACTAGAGGATTGACTTTTTCATGGTGGGGAAGGCACTATTGGCCTGGGTCAAGAGGTCTGAGTATTCAGCAATCGTGATTTTGGATGGATGTGGTTTTGGAGAAGGGGATAGCCTGGAAGCCGGGATGGAGGATGGACGTGGGGTTGTTTGCTTTCCAGACCTTTTGTGATGAGATTGGGAAGGTGATTGATGAATATGTGGAGTTCAATTGCACGGGAGAGGTCTCGCAGTCAGTGGTTTCGGAGACTCTGAAGACAGTAGTGAAGAGGGAGGTGATATCGTTCAAGGCCACGGTGGACGAGGAGAGAGAGGACCGCCAAAAACTGATAGGAGACTTTAGAGGTGGTTGAGAGGTATGTGGGGGATTCGGAGCCGTGTCTGCTGCCAAGAGGAAGGAGTTGCAGGCGAGGTTCGAGTGGTGCGCCATTTGAGAAGGGCGAAGGGGGCTGTCTGAGTACGGGGAGAAGGCAGGACATATGCCAGCCAGTCAGCTCCGGAGGGAGGCAGCGGTGAGGGAGATGGTTCGGGATAGGACGGTGAAGCTAGTGGTGGCCCCGGAGCAGATTAGTAAAGTATTTGAGAAGTTTTATAGGGTCCTGTATAGGTCGCAGCCACCGGGGGGGAGGAGCGGGGTATGAGTGAGTTCCTGGATGGTTGGCGTATCCGAGGCTAGGAGAGGAGGGTAGAGCAGGGTTGATGGGGCCAGTGGGGGAGCAGAAGGCGATTGGGGGGGATGCAGGCAGAGTAGGCGGCGGGGCCAGATGGGTTCCCAGTTGAATTTTATAAGAAATGTAAGGACAGGTTGGCGCTGTTGATGGAGGCAATGTTTGAGGGTGCAATAGGTAGGCATATCTTGCCACAAACAATGAGGCAAGCTTCTATCTCATTGCTGCCAAAGAAGGACAAGGAACCAGTGGAGTGTGGACCGTATAGGCCCATATCTCTGCTGAATGTAGACGCCAAGGTATAGGCAAAGGTGTTGGTGTCAAGTTTGGGAGGGTGTCTCCCGAAGGTGATTGGGGAGGATCACATTTGTGACGGGAAGGCAGTTGTTCTCTAACTCGAGAAGGTTGTTGAATGTTGTCCTGTCTCCGGCGGAAGGAATGGAGACAGAGGTAATTTTAGGCCGGGTCAGGGGGATGCCGATCAATGGGAAATCATGGGTTCAAGCCGGGGGCGGATGGATGCGAGGTTTGGGAGATGGGAAGAGAGGGGGATTAAGGAAGTGAAGGATTTGTTCCTTGGGGGGCGATTCGCGAGCCTAGAGGAGTTGGGAGTGAAGTATGGGTTGGCGCAGGGGGAAGGGTTTAGGTACATACAGGTTCAGGACTTTGCAAGAAAGGTATTCCCAACCTTTGCAATAGCGCTGGCCCCCTCGTTGCTGGAGGCGGTGCTGTCAACAAGGAGGATTGGAGAGGGGGTCATTTTGACGTTCTACAGGAGAATCCTGGAGGAGGATAGTGTCCATGGAGGGGATTAAAGCGCTGGGGGAGGCGGGGTAATGGCGCTGGAAGAGGGACTGTGGTGTGAGGTGCTGCAGAGGCTAAATGCCTCGACTTTGTATGTGAGGTTGGGGCTGATAAAGCTGAAGATGGTGTATGTGGTGATATGCATCACTGTAAATACACAAGGGGTTAATGTAAATACACTGCTACTAAGTAAACACTAGAGGGAGCACCAGAGACATCATGACATGCGGACATACAGCTAATGAACACATAGAATAGGACACGACGGATGGGTAGTCAAGACACCCAGAGGTGACACTACCACAAGGGGGCATTACACAACCCATAGAAAAGGACAGGGCACACATGCCGTGTCTCTTTCCACAGGCGACACTTGTCGAGTAGGACAGGGGCAGATCAGAAGCATCACACTCACCACGTGGCTTAGAGCAGACTGGTTAGTTAGACTGAGTTACTATAGCAAGATTAGCAGGAGAGTCTAACTCAAGAGAGAACTGTGCTAATGGGTCAATAAATCACATTGAACTTACTTCAAAGTCTGTAGTATCTTTTGGTCAAAGCTGCATTGAGTTGCAGCCTGTGTTATCCCAGAGTACATAACACAACAGTGTGCAGAGCACACCTCACAAAATCAAGGATGAACCAGCTGTTCGAGGGGGTGGAGGATGTCTGTGAGCGATGTAGGAGACCATGTTCATATGTTTTACCTGCCCGAAACTGGAAAGGTTTTGGAGGTCGATATTCAGCACAATCTCGGGGGTTTTGCACGTGGATGTGAAGCCCAATCCACATTTGGTACTGGGCTCCATATTCGGGGTGTCGGACCGGCCTGAGTTGCCAGACGGGAGCAGGGGCAGATGTCTTAGCCTTCGTCTCACTGATCGCTCGTTGGCGGGTCTTGTTGAGGTGGAGTTCGGCTTCTCCACCTCGTATCTTGATGTAGTGGGGGGGAACCTGGAGATTTTGACCCTGGAGAAGATGAAGTTCAAGCAGAGGGTGAAGTTCTACAATTGTTGGTTACCGCTGACTGTTGAGGGAGTTTCGGTATTTGGTTGAGATTGTTTTTGTATTGCTGGGGTTGTTGTTTTTTTTTTTTTTGTTCGGTGAAAATCTGTCGAATAAAAATACTTTTTTAAAAAAATGATATGGCTGATTAGGAACAACAGAATGCATTGTTAACCTTGGTTGTGCCAAAGAATGCAATACTTGGAGCTAAAAGTAATATAAGAAATAGGAGCGGAGCGGTGCCATTCGGCACCTTAAGCTTGTTCCGCCATTCAATACAATCATGTGTTTCGAATTCTATATTCCATCTCTCCCAAATCACCTTAGATTGTTGTTACACAAGGGAATCAATCTCTGCTGTAAAAATATTCATTGAACCCACTTCCACTTTCTTCTGAGGCAGAGAGTTCCGAAGACGCACAACCTTCTGAGAGAAAAAAAATTCTCCTAATATAACCTGCTGTCTGGTTGGTTTTGGAATGTGCTGCTCTAAAACTATCTCAAAAGCATTCTGTGCACACCCCATCCAGCCTACTACCGCCAATCTGATTTTTCCAGTTTATTTGTAGATTAAAGTCATTCATGATTATTACCATCCCTTTATTGAAACCACACTATTTCTTCTTGTATACTTTGTCCTACATTGTGGTTATTGTTAGGGGACCTGTAGTCTACTCCCACTCGTGATTTCTTTCCCTGACTTTTCTATCGTCTCGACCCAAACCAAACCTTCCCAGGATATCCAAGAGCCTGGAAAGTTGCTGGGTAAGAGTTCAGCAGGGTATTGGCAACAGCTAAAACAGCAAGTGAACAAGGGAAAGCTGCAGTGATTTGAGAAGAGGGGATGAGAAGACATCAGCAGAGCAGTGGACACCCTCTAGTTCAGAGTAGCAGCTATTAATCGTATCTAAATGGTCATGGATGTACAGTACCTACAACATCAAACTAAAACATCAAATCTGAGCTATTTATAAAATATATGTGGTGAAACAGTGCAGGTAGAGGAATGGAGACATGGTTTGCAGCATATGAAGCACATACATACCAAGCCCTTGTGCATATGACGAAGTATTGGGATCACAAGTCTAATTAGCGCACACCTGTTGCGATCTCCATTACAAACCCAATACTACAAAGAAATAACCTTGGAATGTTTTCCTATCTGCCAATAAACCATATCCAAATTTCATTTCACATCACAATGATTCACAAGGACATTATCATTGATTGTTGTCAACCCCACTACCAATATGCAGACATTATATTGAAAAACACTAGTGTTGCTGAAGCATTTGTACATTTGAGCTGGGATGAATAACAGCTTCAGTTTTGTGATCAGACTGTTTTGATGCTGTCAGTTTAAAGTTGCTGCCTTACAAGTTGTAGAACGAAAATTTATGATGTACGCACCAAATGTATTCTTACTGTGTGATGCTAATTTAGTGAACTTCAATTTTGTATTTATACAGAAATTGCGTGCGAGTTGCATTAAAAGATTAGAATGCCATGAAAGCGGTTTATGCAAAGAGATTTGATCAACTGAGGCTATTTGGAAAGGAGGACAAGAAATTTGTGTCTCGTGATTCCTGTGATACCTGATTACAAGATTAATTGAGTGACATTTTGCTCATCAGTGCAGCTTGTAATTTAATCTTGATTGGATTTATTTATACTTGCTGATGTAGGAAATGTATTTAGTTCTATCCGATGCCCTTTTAAGTAGTGATGGCATTTTAATACTTGATGTGAGCAAATCTCGGCTGCAAAATCACTACTTCTCTCTGGTTAAAGTTAAAACCCAACCAAGGCCTGATCTGGCCTGCAGATCCTTCATTTTCAGCACTTTCCCTTGTTCACAAAAGTAATGAAATAAATAGCAATTAGTTAGCAGGAAGTCTTTTAATCTGAACTTGATAAATTTACAGACCAAGAAAGGCTGTTTCTTTTATTAGTCTCAGTAATGATGTGGAGATGCCGGCTTTGGGCTGGGGTGGGCACAGTAAGAAGTTTTACAACGCCAGGTTAAAGTCCAACAGGTTTGTTTTGAATCACTATCTTTTGGAGCGCAGCTCCTTCCTCAGGTGAGTCATCAGGTCAATAATTAAGCAATTCTCTGGTGGAGTGAACTGCACAGGTGTCACTACTTATGCTAATATTTCTAATCTACATTGAGAGCTGCATTTCAAAACCTTGTCAAAATTGCTGAGGACAACAAAATAGGAAGTGCAGGACAGATGGATGATCCAAAATACTTACAGAATGATGTAAGTTGCTTGCATAATTGAGCATTCAAATGGATAATTAAGTTTTACATTAATAAATACAACCTCTTTCACGATGTTCAAATATTCACAACATATGTACAGAGTAAATGGTCTGTGCAAGAGGATGTAAGACATTAAAAAGAGCTTCGGAATGACGGTTGATTAATTCATTCAGTATCTGCCTTGGTAAATGTCGGACTTGAGAAGATTGCTGAAGCATATATCATCAGAAGGGGTTTCAGAGATTGTACAATGAGCAAAAAGACTGGCAAACATTTCAGGCCATGGACTATAACAAAATATTACATCAGTGTATGGACCCTTCTAAGAGGTACCTACTACAATATTAAATGGTATAACAACATAAATGCAAAACTACAGTCAAAATTGAGCCAGTAAGTAAAGCCGGAGCATGCAAATTTGAAACCGTACTGGAAAGAATTCCTTCATTTAGAATTTTCACCTTTTTAGCTTAATGCTTATGTTACAGGACAAATTATCGGAGGTCTGGACAAATGGTCCAAGATGGGAATTCAAATTCCCTCCACAGCGGTTGGTGAATTTCAATTCATTTTTATAAACCAATCTGAAGTTTAAAAAAATATATAATAATACTGGTAATAATGAGCATGAAGCTACTGGATTGCCATAAACAGCCATCTGGTTCCATTAAGGAAGGGAATTCGCTGATCTTACCCAGTCTGATCTTTGTGAGAGTCCAAACCCACAGCAACATGGCTGACTCTTAGTTGCGCTCTGAAATGTGCTCATCAGAAATGTGCTCGATGCACTCAGTTGTATCGCGCTACAATTAAAATGCCTACAAGAACCGATCGATCGCCCAGGTACTGGACACAACAAAGGCACACTCAACCCAGTTGACCTTGTCAAGTCCTGCTCGCTAACATCAAGAGATTTGTGCCAAAATTAGGGGAGCTGTCCCATGGACTAGTCAAGAAACAGCTTGACAGAGTAATCCTCACCCAGTCAGACCTTTCAACCCATGCCCCACATTTTTACCATCATCATCCCCGGGGTGTCTTTTCCCATCATAGGTGGCAGCATTATGGAATGTCATCATGAGAGAGTGGTCCTGGGAACACTCAGCATTGAAGCCAGACCCCATGAAGTCTCATGGCATCAGGCCAAATGTGGGCAAGGAAACCTCCCGTCCTCCCTCAACTGAGATATCAGTACTCCACATGGAACATCACTTGGGAGAAGCACTGAGGTAACAAGGGCACAGAATGCACTTTGGTTTGTGGCATTAGTGGCTCAGTGACACTGCAATTGGTTGAGCTGCCAGAGTCCTGAAGGACGTAAACTGCAAGACTGCCCGTGACAGGTGGTGAGAGAACCAACAGGAGGGGGAAAACACCACTGAAATGCATCCTTAACCTGTTGCAGATGCAGGGCAGTATCTGTGCCTGCTGCACAGTCCTTATGGAGACCAAGTCCCACCTGCACACTGAAACAATCCTCCATCATGTTGTGCAGCACTACCACTGCTAAATGGGATAGATTCAGAACAGATCTAGCAACCCATAACCAGGCTTTCATGAGGTACTGAGGGCCATCACTCGTAGCAGTATTGCACTCGACCACAATTTGTAACCTCATGGTCCAGTACATCAGTTATCCAAGCTAAGAGATCACCAGCCCCAATTCGATGAGAAGTGTAGGAGAACATGCCAGGAGTTGTCCCAGGAAGCTTTTAACTAAGAATCCAATCTGGTGAAGCTACAACATAGGACCATATGCCTATGAATATTTGGAAGCAGCACGTTGTAGAAAAAGCGAAACACTCACACAATCAACAAGTCAGATCAAAGCTCTGCATTTGTGCCACATGAGTCCTGAATGGCAGTGGACAATTGAACAATTAGCAGATGGTGAAGGTGCCTTGAACATCCCCACCCTCAATAATGACAGGCTAAAATGAGTGTGAGGTCAGGTGTAATGCCTGGATCTGGTATGTTTCTCTTGTGGGGACCATGAATTGGATTCCATTTGAATTTTGGAGCAGGCAAGGAGCTGGACTAGGGGTTTGCGCCTGTCCACACTCTGAACTCTGGCTTTGTAACTCTGATAAAGTAATAAAAAACTAGGCTGAAACAATTATAACCATCTAGGCAAGGAGTGATTAGTGAGTGATGCGTCTTGGCCTACTGCGGTGCCCAACATCACAGATGTTAGTTTCCAGCCAATTTGATTAATTGCATGTGTTATCAAGAAAGAGCTGAGCAGAGTTCCGGTGGCGACCATGACCAGCTAGGTCACGTTCACGGCAGCTCCCGCTGAGATCGGTATTTCGGGTCGCTGAACGGGACGGCGGCGGCGCTTGGAAGCTGAGACCGGTGTGGTAGCGGATGCTGGAGAGGTTCCCCCCCGGTGCTGCATGGAGAACTAGGAGTGGGGCCAGCAGCCGCGCAAACGCGGGGAACAAAGCAGAGAAGGTCCGGGAAGACAAAATGGCGGCTGGAGAAGATCGGGAGGTGTGGCCCAAAGAACAACAAGAATTCCTTAAAAACTGCTTTATGGAGCTTAAAACGGAGATGTTGGCCTCCATGGAGAAGATTGTGGTGGCCCAGAAGGCGCAGGAGAAGGAGACCAAGGAGGTGAGGAGGAAGGTGGCGGAGAATGAGGATGAGATCCTAGGCCTGGCGATGAAGGTGGAGGCGCACGAGGCGCTACATAAGAGATGGCAAGAGAGGCTAGGTGACCTTGAGTACAGGTCTCGGAGCCATAATCTGCAGATCCTGGGCCTTCCCAAAGGAGCGGAGGGGGTGGACGTGAACACGTACATGACCACTATGTTGGGGACACTGTGGGCACAGGGGCATTCCTGAGGCCCTTGGAGCTGGATGGGGCGCACAGGGTTCTCGCCAGAAAGCCGAGAGTGAATGAGCCACCGAGGGCGATGGTGATACGGGTTCATCGTTTGACAGACCGGGAGCGAGTCCTGCGGTGGGCGAAGATAGAGCGGAGCAGTAAGTGGGAGAACGGCGAGATCCGCATCTACTAGGACTTGGGAACTGAGCTGGCGAGGAGGCATGCGGGTTCAACCGGGCTAAGGCGGTCCTCCACAGCAAAGGGATGAAGTTTGGGCTCCTTCATCCGGCGAGACTCTGGGTAACATACCAGGAGAGGCACCATTACTTTGATACGTCGGATGAGGCGTGGTCGTTCATCAGGCATGAGAAGCTGGACCTGAACTAAGGGACTGTTGTATGTGGGTGAAATGTGCAGGTGGGGATGGACCGGGGGAAAGATGGCGGGTAAAGCATAAGATTATTTTCTTGTCTGCTCCAGTTTGGTTGGTGGTTTTGTTGTTTGTTTTGTTTTCCAGGGGTTTGGTTTCAGGGGGCGGGAAACGCCCGGGACGGGTTGTCCGGCGCACAGGAAGGTCCCGGTTGGCGCTTGCCCCTCTACCCTGCGGGGGAGGGGGGGGTTGGGTGGCCCGAAGGAGGCAGCAAGTTTAGGGTCAGCATATAGAGGTGGGAGCGGCCGGGGTCAGCATGGGTGAGCTGACTCACAGAAGCTCGCGGAACAGACGAGGCTAAGGAAAAGATGGGTGTGACAGGTGTTTCACTCGGGGTTAGACTCAAAGACCAGAGGGGTGGCAATTTTGGTTCGTAAACGAGTGGCATTTGAGGCGGGGAGCATCGTGGCGGACAAGGGGGGCAGGTACATAATGGTGAGTGGCAAGCTGCAGGGGGCCCGGGTGGTGCTAGTGAATGTGTATGCCCCGAACTGGGACGATGCGGACATCATGAGGCGCGTGTTGGCTAGGATCCCGGACTTGGAGGCAAGTAACCTGATTATGGGAGGGGACTTTAATACAGTCTTGGATCTGAGCTTGGATCGTTCCAAGTCCAGGTCGGGAAAAAGGCCGGCGGCGGCCAGGGCCCTGTGGGAGTTCATGGGCCAGATGGGGGGTGTGGACCCGTGGAGGTTTGTGCAGCCAAGGGCAAAGGAGTTCTCCTTTTTCTCCCACGTCCATAAAGTCTATTCGCGGATAGACTTCTTTGTGTTGAGTTAGGGCGCTGATCCCGAGGGTAGAGGGGGTTGAATACTCGGCCATTGCGGGTGGACCTGCGACTGGGGGCGGAGCGGGGTCAGCGCCCTCTCTGGAGACTAGATGTGGGGCTGCTGGCGGATGAAGAGGTGTGTGGGCGGATAAGGAGGAGCATTGAGAACTATGTGAGAACAAATGACACGGGAGGTAATGGTGGCAGTGGTGTGGGAGGCTTTGAAGGTGGTCGCTAGGGGAGAGTTCATCTCCATCAGGTCCCACAGGGAGAAGAGGGAGAGGCTGGTGGGAGAGATACTCAGGGTAGACAGGAGATACGCGGAGGCCCCAGAGGGGGGGGGGCTGCTGAACGAACGTCGGAAACTGCAGGCGGAGTTCGACTTGCTGACCACGGGGAAGGCGGAGACGCAGTTAAGGAAAGTGAAAGGGGCAGTCTACGAGTATGGGGAGAAGGCAAGTGGATGCTGGCGCACCAGCTGCGCAAGAGGGAGGCGGCTAGAGAGATTGGGGGAGTGCGAGATAAGGAAGGCAACACGGTGTTGAGCCCAGAGGGTCAATGTAAAAACGTTGGTTGAAAAAGCTTTAATAAAACATTTATTAAAAATAAGAGCTGAGCACGTTGCAATTGGCTATGAACCCTGACAACATCCTGGCTGTAATGTTGAAGACTTGTGTCCGAGAGCGAGTTGCACCTCTAGCCAATCTATACTAATAGTGCAACAACATTGGCATGTGTTCAACAAAATAAAATATTGCCTGGGTTTGCCCTGTCCACTAAAAGTAGGACAAACCCAATCCAGCCTATTGATCTACTCTCACTCATCAGCAAAGTGATGGACAGTATCATCGACAGTGGTCTGGATGGATTGTACCTGTGCATTTTAAAAGAATCTCGAGGACAGGGCGAAGATGCACTATTGCACATACTTAATTATTTGGTTTAAAAAATAGTGGCAGATTATTAGCATGAATTTCTAAAGGTTGAAGCCTTGCTTGACCAAATTAATTGAGCTCTTCAAAGATGGAATTAGGAGCAGATGTAGGCAATTCAGCCCTTTGAGCCTATAAGTGAGGGTAGAGAAGGGTAATGGAGTGAATACAGCTTGACTAGATCTCTAAATTTAAATTTCTAATAGACTTTCAATAAGGTGCCACGTAATAAAATAATTAATAAAATGAAAGCATATGATGTTCCATCAGATATTTAGCTACCTACAAGACAGAAAGCAATGATGGGGTAAAGGATAGCAATTCAGAAGGTGAAAAGCTAGGATCCCACAAAAATTGATGCTGGAACTTGTCGTGTTGGGTGCTCTGCTACATAGACGAACCAACACGGTTGCGGATGGTACAACTCAGTTTTATTACTAACAATAACAACATCTGTAAACTGGTTACTGTGGTTCGTTCATTGCCCTCTAACCTGTGGACCTAGCCCTAACACTATCTTGGAGAAGCACTCAGCACATGGTGCATGTCTGAGTGGCTTGCTGTGAGCTCTGTGCCCTGAGCTGTCTCCTGCTGGAATCAGCGGGAAGTGTCGTGTTCCCCATTTTATAGTGTGTATGCTCTTGGCTGTGATATTGTGTGTGTATTGATTGGTCCGTTGATCTGTCCATCAGTGTGTATGTATGTTTGCACTATGATGTTTATCTGAATATCATGACAGAACTAAATCATAATTTATGTTAACGGTTTAAACTTTGGAATCTAATCATAATTTCTAAATTTCTGCTGAGCACCAAATTGAGGGTGATGGTCAATACTGCAAAGGACTTCATTAAACTTGCAGAATGGGCATATAATTGGGACAAATGAATTTAAATCGAGGTAATTGAGAGTTATTACACTTTAGTAAGAAAAAAATAAAGTAAAATAGTGTTATGTGGAAAATAAGAATCTAAATGGAGCAGAGGAGCAATGGGGCCTGGTAGTACAAATACACAAATCACTAAAAGCAGTGATACAATTTCATAAAGCCTTCATAAAACAGTTTACTTGTCGAGGAGCAGGAATGAAAAGCGAGGAAGTTATGCCAACCGTGTATCAGACTTTGATCACTGTACACTTGAATTACTATATAACGGTTCTAGAAATCATATAAGATGCATTTTGATATTGAAGGCGAAGCAGAAAATATTTGCTTGTCATTCCAGAATTGCTGCAATTTTATAACCTATCAATAAAGGATGAACGGTCTAGATCTCTTTCCTCTTGAAAGAAAACTGAGGGTTGATCTATTAGATGTCTTTAAAATTGCAAAATGCAGTCAACGGTGCTTCCACTTCGGGTGGGGTGGGGACAGGGGGGAGAACAAAATTTGGGGCCATTTTTCTCTCAGTATAAACCTTTACTTCAACTAAATGGTAACCGAAAGGAATCTTCAAGGAGCTACTGGAAAACTGAATTCAGTGAGGATGAAGGAGAAAAAGCTCCCGTGGCCTGAGTCACATCTGATGTAGTAGAACATGGCTTTGGTCATAGTTGTAAGAAATCAATAATCATAGCCCAAGGATATCAATGCAGGAGTTCCTCAGATAAGTGTCCTTGGTGCAAATATCTGCAGATGCTTCATTAATGACTTTCCTCCCATCCTAAAGTCAGAAGTAGTTTGTTTGCTCAGAATTCCACAGCTTTCCGCTGCACTTGCAATTCATCCAGCAATTGGGCATCTCATGCCAACCTATAGCAGGACCTAGGGTCGGTCTGGCAAGTGACTAGGAATATTTATGCTAATCATTGAATGCTTCCCATGACATTTACCATCATTACCAAGTCTGACACCATCACCATTTACTTTTGGGGATGGGGATGGATAATCATTCCTTTTTTATTTGAAATTTTTTATTTAAAACAAATTTGTAACATTTCCAGAGAGAAAACAGGCCCTATGCAAAGAGCCTTAACATAGTGAAAACAAAGTGGGAAAGAATAAATATGTTAATAAAGCACTTCCCCTGTCAGCTCTGTTTGCCCTGCCCCACGTGTTCAATAAAACTAACGTGGCTCTAAACCCCCCCCCCCCCCCCCCCCCCTCCTCGGGTGCTGCAGCTGTCGGTTTCCTGCGCTGTTCCCTGAGAGTCTGCAAGCAACCTTCTCCCCCGGGGGATCCCTAGACACCCCCCCTGCCCACTTAAGTCTTCTCTGCTCTCCTACCCGGCTGCTCTCCCTCTCCCCCCAACCACCCCTACCCCCCGAGGCCTGACCTGCCAGGCCAGCCCTGCGCTTGGCCCTAGCCTGTCCCTCCTCCTACTCTCCCTGGGGCCCCCTGACCTACGCTAGCTATGCTGACCCCTGCCCTTGGCGCCTGTCTGTCTCCCACCCGAGGGCTCGCCCCCCCCCCCCCCCCACACACACACACCAAGGACCCATTAACCTGATTGTATCTCACCGTGCCCTTTCAAGTCCCTTAACCTGCCCCAAGCCCATCTCCCTCTCCGAGGCCCCGATCTCCCGCCAAAATGTACCAAACGCAGGGCCCCCTTTGCAGGGCCCCTCTCTCTACCCCCTCGATGCTATCCCCAAAAAACACCCTACACAATGTGCCCTCTAGCCCCCACTCTCTGTCCCCGCTGAAAACCATCTTGGATAGAACATTACAGTGCAGGATAATTTAACAAACCGCCGCCACACAAAAGCTCTGAGAGCCCAGAGTCCTTTAGTTCAAGTCCAGCTTTTAATAAAAGTTCACACCTAGTCAGAGCAAATTAGGTTAACAGACTGCTGCCACTGTACAGCACTGAGAAAACTAAGTGCCCGTTAGTTCAAGTCAGCTTCTTTAATAAAAGTCCAAACCTGTTCTGGTGTCTCAAAGTAGTAGTGGAGTTCCTCAAACGTAACGCAAAGCTTCGCAGGATACAGCATTCCAAACCTCACCTTTTTGTAGAGGGCTGCCTTTACCTTGATGAATCCTGCACGCCTCTTGACCAGCTCCGTTCCCAAGTCCTGGTAGATGCGCACCTCATAATTCTCCCATCTGCTGCTCCTCTCCGCCTTGGCCCATCACAGCACACATTCCCTATCAACAAGCCGGTGAAAGCGGACCACCAAGGCCCTCGGTCGGTCGCCCATCCTGGGCTTCCTTGCGGGGGCTCTGTGCGCCCCATCCAACTCCAGGGGTCGGGGAAGGCCTCCGGCCCCATCAGCGCCTCGAGCATACCTTTCACGTATGCACCCACATCCGACCCCTCGCAGCCCTCTGGGAAGCCAGCGATCCTCAAATTCTGCCTCCTGGCTCTGTTCCCCAGCTCTTCAAGCTGCTCCTGCATCCTCCACTGGCGGGCGTTCAGCTCTTCCACCTCATGCTCCAGCTCCGCCACCGTGTCCGCCTGGCTGGAGAGCTTCACCTCGACCTGCCTGAGTGCCTTCTGGACCGCCTGCGCCTCGACCATTCAGTCCATTACCGCCCTCATCGGGTCCAACGTGTCCCTCTTCAATTCGGCGAAGCAATTCTTAAAAAAACTCCATCTGCTGTTCCCTTGGCCAGTGAGCCTCAGCTCCCTGGTCCCTGCCGTCCGCCATGTTTTGTCGCCTGGCCTGGGGTACCCGCTGCTCCCGCTTCGAGCCCTGCCGCTCCACTCGACCACTTCTTCTCCAGCTGCTCATACCCTGGGGGGGGGAAGCCTCTTCCCTATCGTCCCCTCAACCTATCCAGGTTGCCAGGTCCCGCAAAAGTCCGTTTAAAAGGTCCGTTTGCCCATCGCGGGCGGGAGTGATCCAACCTGCGACCTGCTTCCTCGAGGGTGCCACCAGAAGTTCGGATAATCATTCCTGAGCAGCTGATCAAGGTCGGTTATATCAAGGCTACAAGAGTAAGGCAGAGGCTGAATGCTCTCACCTCCTGACGCTTGAAAGATTTTCTGCCATCTACAAGGTTCAAGCCAGGAATATGATGGAATGGGGTAGCAATGGTTAGCACTGCTGCCTTACGACACCGAAGACCTGGGTTCGATCCTGGCCCCAGGTCGCTGTCCATGTGAAGTTTGCACATTCTCCCCATGTCTGCATTGGCCTCACCCCCACAACCCAAAGATATGCCAGGTAGGTGGATTGGCCATGCTAAATTGCTCCATAATTGAGTACTCTAAATTTATTTTTTTAAAAGGAATATAATGGAATACCCACAACCTAACTTGATGGGTGCAGCCACAGCAATACTGGAACTCAACACTGTGATATGGTACGAATAAAGTAATGGCATGATGGGAAGACTGGTCAAAATATTTGATACAATGTAAGAAATACTGCCCTAACCATTTCAGATCCCTGTAAGACTAATAAGGCCGACTCTGCATAACTTGAAGTATGAATAAGATCAGGGAAGATCAAGCCATTCCAAAATACCGGACCTTGGCAACTCCTGATAAGACTAACTCGTCATAACCCAGGGCCGTAGGAATAAGACAAGATAAGGTCAGGAAGAAATAAGTCTCCTCCGACCTCTCCATGTTCCCTCCAAGGACAAGATAATGATATGAGTGATGGGACAAAGAGCCCAATAAGGTCAGCAGGCATTGCTTCCGTTTCTACTTCCGATCGAATTCCTGACTAAGCTGTAGTCACGCAATCTTGATAATGATAATGTATAAATACTGAACTGATTTTCTGTAAAAGCACGGACTTGAGAAGGAATCCGCAGTTTCACTAACTGCTCTCTGACCAAGTTTCAGCCATTACTGCATGCAGTCTCTTTGTAAATAAAGCTTTGTTATTTTGTCTCAACGAGCGTTGTTGAATCTTTCTACTACAGAAGCAGGAAAATATTGACTACAACAAGACCATCTCGGGTGGTGGAGTTTGCATGACCGGTGTTCCGACCACTGGGCTCAAAAGCTACCATCTCCATCACCAGAACACTATGGATGTGTAGTATGCACGATCTGCAGGATATACTGTAGTGTTCCACCAAAATTAATTGGAGAGCATTTCCCTCCTTCGTCGCAATCGTCAGTGACGGGCATTGTTGTGGGAACGATATAGCATCCTTAAAGATACACACTATACTGATTTGGATTTGTTCGTCACTACATCATCCTCTGATCCATGCATCTATTAATATTGCGTGAGCACACTCACCACAATGACTGCAGTGGTTCGAGAAGAATGCCCACCACTTCCTCCAGGATAATGGCTAACCGGGTTGAGCAGTAAATAAGGCCTGTATCCAGTGTCAGTCACATCTCCAGAGTAAATTATTAAAATTTACTAAATCTTTGCATGCATGAACTGTGGCCAGTTTATTTTAATAACACCAGTCAACTTGGATGGCATGGAGTGCACAAGGTGGTTCTTAACAGTTTCAAGTTTTTCAAGGAAAAAATGAGAGGGGGAAATCAAATTATTTTTATGGGGAACATGAACACCTCAAGTTTCTGTCTGAATCACATCATTCTGACTTGGACATGATCACACTTCTCGGTCAAAATCGTACAGTACAGAATAGGTCCTGCGGCCCATCAAATCTGCACCAACAAAAAAATACTCTAAATCTACATTAAGCCGACTTCCCAGCACTTGGTCATAGCCTTGAATGTTACGGCATTTCAATTGCTCATCCAAGTACTTTTTAGAGATTGAGGTTTCATGAGAATGATGAATCCCACAATGGGAAAAGGGAGGGCAGACAATGACTTACTGGCTAAAATGCTTGCAGTTGGGAAAGAACCACTTGTTGTGTCAATAGTTAACAATTCCTGGTGTAAACATCACAAATAGAACACAAAATATCTCATGTATATTCAAATCATTCCTGTTTCTTTCAAGTGAAAATCAATGTATGTTGTTGCAACGTAAGCTACCTCTAGCTTTACATTTGAGTTGGGGCGGAAGGTGGTGCAGTGGTTAGCACTGCTGCCTCATGGCGTTGATGACCTGTTTTCGGTCCCGGCCCCAGGTCACTGTCTGTGTGAAGTTTGCACATTCTCTCTGTGCCTGCGTGGGTCTCACCTCCACAAACCCAAAGATGTGCAGAGTAGGTGGATTGGCCGCGCTAAATTACCCCTTAATTGGAAGAAAAAAAAATTGGTACTCTAAATTAAAAAAAAAAAAAACATTTTAAGCTTTACATTTGAGTTATGATTATCTAAATTGTCTGCAAATTAATTAGCAGCTTAGCGTATTAATATTGCATTTCCTGGACATTTATTCCAGATGATTGGATGCTAACTGATCACCCTGCCGTAAACCGAAACAATGCGTGTCTGTAGAGTCCGGAGTCTGGTTGCATCTGTTACGATGTTTTAGTTTACAGTCTGTGACCTCGATTGTAGCATAGACAATCGCTGCTTATCAGAAAGCTGGTTGTGACTGCGCATGCAGTGATCAGATGTTCTAATTGAATACCAGTAGGAGAAAGGGTGGAATTTCAGGAGTGAAGCTGAAAATGATGATCCATTAAAGGTGCTTTTAAGGTAGTTTCTAGTGCGGGTGAATAATTAATTTGGTTCAACAGAAAGCAAGTGATGTTGGCTGTGTGAGATTTCTTTTGAAGGAATTAATGTGAGTATCATACAGTAAAGCCTTCATCCAGAATGGTTGTACTTGAGATTACCAAACTGTTGCGGATTGCAGCATTTACCCTACCAAAATGTGCTTCATGGTGTTTGTGTTGATGCTTTTTTGAGACCCTTCAAAAGAATACTATTAAACAAGACCCGTGGTTTCAAAATCCTAACACAAGTGGCAGGCTCTCAGCCACTATAATAAGTCAAATACTGAGTGACATTGGCAAGTAGTTAAAATATTCTCTGTACCTAATTCTTTTCAGAAGAGCTGTTATATTATTTAAATTTAACGAGTGTGGGATTGTTTTCATGTTCTGTATTCATCTGTCGTCACTGTGGATGACGGTTAAACTGTAGCATAAAATTCCAGATCAACTTCAGAAATGTTGACAGCTGGTGTGTTCTGTTTCATCCTCTTGCCTTGAAATGCTAAGGTTTTTTCGGTTAATAATGCAGAGTTGCAAAGTGTGATTGTTTGCAGTACATGCAGTGCCAACCTTCTAATTACAGAACAGTAAAATAATTCAGTGCAGCAGCTTGTTTCTTTCCCTTCTATCCTGTTAACATTTTAATATTGTTCAGAATTTTATTTTGATTGTTTTCACTGGTTCAGTCATTTAACCACAGTTGTTCGCCCTGCATGAAACACCTGGTTGTTAAAAGCTATGACAAATATATTAATGGTTAAGTATAAGTGAGTTACAGGCAGTAATTTGAGAAGCTCACGTGAGCCATGCTAAAGTGGATTATAATGAAATTTGGAGTCCCAGGATTTTCCACCTTTGGGGGAAATCCTCTTGTTATTTGCATAGTATTTCTGTTTGCAGGTGACTTTATTTTGTCAATAATGGCAGATATTTCAGATGGCACCAATCAATGTGATGCACATCTTTAATGCACCGTGACTTTCATACAAAAGCACTAACCTTCTTCATTCTTCGAGAGAAAATCCCAAATTTACTATCCAAGCAGTTTTATTTCCAATGTACTTTGCAATGTCTTCATGGAAATTAGTGCCTGGATTCAGCCGATATCTATCTAGACTGATGTATTGTTAATGATATGTATAATGGGGGCAGCACGGTGGCGCAGTGGGTTAGCCCCCTGTTGCCTCACGGCACCGAGGTCACTGGTTCAATCCCGGCTCTGGGTCACTGTCCGTGTGGAGTTTGCACATTCTCCCAGTGTTTGCGTGAGTTTCGCCCCCACAACCCAAAGATGTGCAGGCTAGGTTGATTGGCCATGCTAAATTGCTCCTTAATTGGAAAAAAAAAATGAATTGGGTACTTTAAATTTTTTTTTTTTTAAATGATGTGGATAATGATGGAGCAGAAATCAATCAGTTTCCAGAGATGGTTTTAACTTTGCTCTCACTGTAATTGATACTGTTGCCATTGTATCAAAACTTCTGTACCTGATGCAGAGCCAATACCTAGCTGCTTGCATAAAAGTGAAAGATACCTTGATTGTTTTAACAAATTAACTTTAACAAAGGTCAAGGTCTTTTGTCAAGGAGTGACAAAACCAAAAAGCAAACAGTTGCTTTTACTGGAGAGGAGCATGTGTTTATTCATTGTTTAGCTTAGCTCGGAGGTGGGTAAGAGAAATGCATATTGATTTACGAAATCTTTTCTTCTCCAGAATACAGCAGATTTGAAGCCAAAATCCACGATCTACGTGAGCAGATGATGAACAGCAGCATTAGCTCAGGATCAGGGTCGCTGCGCACCAGCCAGAAGCGTTCCCTTTATGTCAGGTAAAAGAAAAAGGCAAACTTGCGCTCTACTTTTGAAAAGAGGGCCCCCAGTACGTGTTGTGCTCTTTAAACTACAAATTGTTCAGAGCTGCACTGCAGTTCCCAAATGTCTTTAAGCCTCACGCAGCTCGAAACCTTAACATTATGCTGTTTTCATTGCCAGAGCATTGAATATTTCATGTTATGTATGCGAGTATCAGGTGCTTGACATCAAAGGAGGAAATGTTCTCTCCGAGATGGATTTGTGTACATAAATATGCACGGTCTCTTTGTAGTTGACCAACCTCTTTTATGTTGCCATGTTGATTATGAAAGTTGCATCTTAAATTATTTTCTATTCAGTTGAGTGAACGATCTTTCATTGTATGTTCTGTAAGTATTTTCCAGAAATAGCTTTATCACAATTATCTACTTTTTGAATAGACCATCACAACCTGAATTGGAGTTTAATTGTTTTTTTGAAAGTCCACTGGATCATTTTCTGATTCAGTAATAAGTAGAAATGTGTGAAAAATAATGCAACTGCTGTGACGTCTTGTGAAATGTATGTCACTCTGATATCTGTTCGAGTTGCATTTTGAGTGCTGGTCCTATGGGCGTTTCTCTAACTTATTGCCTCAATGCCTGCTAGCATGCTTAGGATTTCTTACAACGCCGCCTTTCATTTAAAACATTTTTAATTGGCTATTTTTGAATATGATACTGCTCATCTCCAGCCCCTTGATTATTGCCTTAATTTGCTAATTACGGAGAATCTGTTTCATTCATAATGCTGGGTACTTGTGAATGCTGTTCGCAGAAAACAAAGATTGTCAACAGAACCATTACTTGCATCTGTCTAGCAGTGTGCCACAGGTCTGTTGTACAACACCAATCAGTTATTTTAAAAAGATATACTTATATGAAACATAAGTTTGTTTTTTAATTTTTATATACAAGATTTTTTAAATAAAAGGTGGGTGTAGTCACACCAAAAACATTTAAAATTACCTGAAGACTGTTTCAGTTTGAGCAAAAAGTAAAGATAAATTGGCAAATAGTGAAATTAAGGAAAGCAAATGTTGCTTGAGGCATATATATAGGCTAGAACCTAACAAAGAGTTCCCTGCTCCTCTTTATCCTAAGATCTTTTACATTCAACCAGAAGGCAGACAAGCTAGCAGAAATTCTGAACCGAAATAGAGAAAGTGTGATTTGCCCAGATTCACTTTCGAATATACAAATTAGGAGCTGCAATAAGCCACTCGGTCCCTCGAGCCTGCTGCACCATTCAACAAGATCATGGCTGACCTGATTGTAACCTCAATCCCACATTCCCACCTTTCCCCGAGTAACTCTTACCCCCTTGCTTATCTAGAATCCATCTACCTCTGCCTTAAAAATATTCAGACTCTCTTTCTCAAAAGGGGGAGGAAGAAATTTCCAAAGACTCAACACTTTCTAAAATAGAATTTCTCAACACCTGTCTCAATGGGTGACCCTTTTTAAAAAATATTTTTATTCAAAGCAGAGCATGCATAAACATGAACACATGATCATTCAAAAACCATAAAACAATCCCCACAATTTGACATTTTCTCCCCTTAACCTCCCCCAAACCCACTGGCAACAAACAAGTTCTCAAACAGAGACAAGAACAACTTGTACATATATGTGCATAGATCATTGAAGCTGGCAGGACAGCTGGAGAGAGCAGTTAATAGAACTTATAGTATTCTGGTCTTTATTAATAGGGACATAGAGTACAAGAGCAAGGAGATTATGCTGAACTTACACAAGACAACACATGGACCTCAGCTGGGATATTCTATACAGTTCTGGGCACCACATGATAGGAAGGATGTGAAGATATTGGAGAGAGTGCAGAAGAGGTTTACAAGAATGGTTCCAGGGATGAGAAATTTCAATTAAAGAGGATAGATTTGGGAGGTTGGGATTATTCTCCTTGGCGAGAAGGTTAAGAATAAATGTTTAAAATCATGAGGCAGCTCGACGGAGTAGACAGGGAGGAACTGGCCCACTCGTAAAAGGATCAAGAATGAGAGAGTATAGATTTAAAGTGATTTGCAAAAGAAGCATGAAGACTTCTAAGCTGCTTTCAGCCTCAAACTATTTTCCACGTTACCTATGTTCTCTAGTCTATTTATTATGAAATATTCAATCCTACCTGGTGAAACAGATTTTGACCATAAGGCAATGTCCTCAGGGTAGGTTTCTTCCCTATCTTCAGTAGACAGTGTGCTTGAGCAGCGTCTTGTAGTTCCATTCGTATTTCAGAGTGCACATCGTGTTCATGTTTTTCAGGCAATGTGTTTCTTGAAATTGGCAAGTCAAAGTCATCAGACAAGTCACCAAAACCTTTTGTGGATGTTGTTGTTGAGGATGAATGGGCACTGCTCAATGCATCAAACCTTTTAAAGTAAAGTGTGAAACATTATTTTTCCCTAGCTTTGTCCTCTTGCCAGACCCTCAACGTCCTGTTTTTGACTGCCATATTCATCATGTCTCTTCATATTGATTTGGGGATGATCTGTCTTGATTTAAACGATTCATGAATAAGTCTTCAGAATCTTTTTGATTCATTTTTTATTGGGATGTGAGCTTTGCTGCCTAGGCCAGCATTTTTTCCCCATCTCTAATTGCCCTTCAGAAGGTGGTGGTGAGCTGCTGTCTTGAACCGCTGCAGTCCACGGTGCTGTCCAGGATTTTGACCCAGTGACAGTGAACGAGCGGCGATATATTTCCAAGTCAGGATGGTGAGTGACCTGGAGAGAAACCTCCAGGTGGTGGTATTCACATTTATCTGCTGCCAACGCCCTTCTAGATGGTCATGGCCGTGGATTTTGAAGGTGGTGCCCTGGTGAGTTCCTGCAGTGCATCTTGTAGATGGTACACACTGCTGCTACTATGCGTCGGTAGTGAATGGAGCAAATGCTTCTGGAAAGTGTGACAATCAAGCCGGCTTCTTTGCCCTGGATGGTGTCGAGCTTCTTGAGTGCTGTTGGAGCTGCACTCATCCAGCCAAGTGGGAAGTATTCCATCACACTCCTGACTTTGCCTTGTAGATGGTGGACAGGTTTTGAGGAGTCAGGACGTGAGTTACTCGCCACAGGATTCCTAGCTTCTGACCTGCTCTTGTAGCCATAGTATTTGTATGGTGGTCCAGTTCAGTTTGAGGTTAATGGTAACCCCCAGGATGATAGGGGATTCGGTGATGGTAATGCCATTGAATGTCATAGGGCGATTGTTTGATTCTTCAGTCGAATGAAGCCTCCTTAAACAACCGTAACCGATTGTCTAAGCTGCTCAAAAGCCGTGACAAATTAAACAACGCTTATGAGTTGGTAAGGGGTAGCCTTTGAAAATTGTGAAAAGAATTGATGTGAGGATGAGAGTCAATTCACTGTCAAAATCCTACCAGAGTAACTGGCTGCTGGCAATTTTTGGGAAAGCTGTGATTACGATGGATGGTCAAGGCAAGCCGGGTACCATAAAATACACCATAACCGATCAGAGAGAAATGGCTGACACCAAGGCAGCAAGTTCAAACATGCAAAGCAATAAGAAGAAAGAAGATGTTAGTTGCTGCCCAGTCTCCTCACTAAGCGCTGCTTGACTGGCCTCTGGTTCTGATCGAGGAGCCCCGCTTCCACTGGCCACTGCTCCCCGATTCTCCGAGACACGATGCCAGCGCTTGTCTGGCCTCCTTTGCATCGATTGCTGCTCTGCTCTCGCTTGGGTGGCCAGGCCTCGAGCCTCGATATCTGTGTGTGCTCCTGCCTGGCGGCTGGCTGTCTGGCCTGATGGTCACTGTTCTTTTTGGTTGGTTGCCTTCCCCCTCAGCCCTGGAGGTCGAGAGCTGCTCCCTTTGACAGCTGTTGGCCAGCGCTGCCGCCTCTGCTCGTTCAAGGCTTTGCAGGCTTGCACCCGATGTTAGGTCGGCAACCTCACTTTTTTACTCAGGCTACCTGGCAGACTCAATGCCAGAAGCCTGGCTGCTGCTTTGCACCTTTAGTCAGTGAAAGTTCAGAAACTTCACACCAATTCAGGAGATCCATGTCTGAACTGTTCTAAGTCACCACCTCTCAACGTATGGCAAATTCTTTTCCTGCTCCAAAGGGAAGTCCACCAATCACAGTCCGCTGTTCTGTATTGCCTGCTGATAGACTCGAGTCTATCAATACATTTAGATCTACAAAGACCCTGACTGGTGTTCCCATCACAACAGTCACCTCTCCCTATGGGGCCCCATGCAGCAGCGTTGTGTATTATTGAAAGTTTGCCTCTGATAGACTGGTTCAGTGAGTGGCAAGAAGGTGGCAATGGAGTATAATCTGGGGAAGTGTACGGTTATTACTTTGTAAGAATAAAAAAGCCAAATTTTTCAAAAATTGTGAAGCATATAATGTTGATATTCAAAGGGACTTGGAGGAACACAACGTTAGCTTCCATGTCCAGCAAGCAATTAGGAGAGCAATTTGCATGTTGGTCTTTACTGCAAAGGGATTGGAGTATAAGAATATGGAGGCCTTGCTACAATTGTGCAGGACTTTGGGAGAACATATTTGGAATCATGTGTGCAGTTTTGGTCTCTATACTTAAGGAAGGATATACTTGTGATGGAGGTGGTACAGCGAAGGTTCACTAGATTGTTCTCTGAATGACAGGGTTGGCCTCTGATGAGCGGCTGAGTACATTGGACTTGTATCCTCTGGAATTTAGAACAATGAGCATTGATCTCGTACGAGAGCCTGAAGGGGCTTGACAGAGTAAACACACAGGTTGTGTCCCTAGCTGCAGATGGGCATAGCCTCAGGATCATTTGGAATGAGAAGAGAAATTTCTGCACTCAAAAGGGTGTGAATCTTTGGAATTCTCTGTTTGGATGCTGCAGCGTTGAATATAAGTTTGAGACGGACGGAATTCAGGAGGTGGGTGGGAAAGCGGATCAGCTATATTGAATGGTGGAACTGGCTTGTCTTCTGCTCCTATATCTTATGACCAGATAATCAGATGTTGATTGATAGTTAAATATTAGACAGGGCAACAGGGATAACCCCGCTTCTCCTTTTCAAAATAGAGCCATCGATCTTTTACATACACCTGCGAGGGAAGATAGCACCTCTGAGAGTGCAGCACTCCCTCAGTAGTGCCATTCTTGATTCTTTCTTTGTGCTCAAGTCCTGAAGTGGATCTTGAACCAAGAACCTGATGACTGAGGCGAGAATGCTACTAACTGAACCACATCTGACCGCTTGACTGTAAAGTAGTGATTGAATTGCATCCGCATGCCCTTGTACACTCATTGACTGTCGTCTAATTCCGCCTTGACTTAAGATGATATAACATAACATAGAATTACAGTGCAGAAGGAGGCCATTCGGCCCATCGAGACTGCACCGGCTCTTGGAAAGAGCACCCTACCCAAGGTCAACACCTGCACCCTATTCCCATAACCCAGTAACCCCACCCAACACTAAGGGCAATTTTGGACACTATGGGCAATTTAGCATGGCCAATCCACCTAACGCGCACATCTTTGGACTGCGGGAGGAAACCGGAGCACCCGGAGGAAACCCTCGCACACACGGGGAGAACGTGCAGACTCCGCACAGACAGTGACCCAAGCCGGGAATCAAACCTGGGACCCTGGAGCGGTGAAGCAATTGTGCTAACCACTATGCTACTGTGCTGCCCTCTGTGCACACCCCCACATTGTACTCCAATTCCCTTGCAACAAAAGCCAACATGACATTTGCCTCCCTAATTGCTTGTTGCACCTGCATGTTAACTTTCTGCTTTCCTTCCAAGAGCGCACTCTGAACATCAACATTTACAAGTCTCAGACAGCACAGTGGTTAGCACTGCTGCCTCACGGCACCTAGGACCCGGGTTCGATCCCAGCCCCGGGTCACTGTCCGTGTGCAGTTTGCACATTCTCCCCATGTCTGCATGGGTTTCACCCCCACAACCCAAAGATGTGCAGGGTCGGTGATCTCAGGAAAACACCTGGCAAGCATTCAACAGGTATCAGTATATTAAAGATCCTTTGCATGATCAGAAACTAACCACAGACACTATTTCTTTGGCTTCCGGATAGATGCCATTTGTTGTAGCTTTAAGAAAAAAATGTTAGCAGCAGCTGACTTTTAACGTGTCTGTTTACCAAGGAGAAACAATCCAAATAAGTACCATACTTAGTTTTTGTGACACCAAGCATCAATGTTGGGGCCCTTTCCATGTTCCCTGGTCCACCTCAACAGTGTTACATGGTCACAGGTGAACTTAGAAATTGTGCAAATGCATTACACTAATCTGGTTGATAGTGTCATGTCTGTCTTCGAGGCGGGGTAACCTCCCCCTATCCTCAGCGGGCAGGGTTCAGACTATTAAGATTAACGTACCAAGACTTTTATTTCTTTTTCAATGTCTCCCCATTCTTCTCCCCGAGTCTTTTCCTGATAAAAGCAACCAATTAATGTCCTCCCTTATTTGGGCGGGTGAGATACCCAAGGACCCATGGGGCCTTGCTCCAAAGACAGTCAGGGGGCTTTGCTCTACTGAATTTATTGTTTTACAATTGGACAGCCAATATTCAGAAGATATTGTTGTGGTTCAGTGATCCTGGTTCCATATGGGGACGAATGGAAGCGAGTTTCTAGTCTTGTTGCAATGATTACTGCATTGTTGTCTTTCCTCCTGATTTTCCCTGAATCCCGTGGTGGTGTGCACCCTGAGAATTTGGAAGCAATTGAGGCTGGATTTTATGCTCTGTTCGCTAGCCCCCATCTGAAACAAACATGTTTTTCTGTCAGTGGGTTTGGACTCAATATTAAAGTTTTGGGAGGGGAAGGTTTTGGAGACCTGTTTATGGAGGGAAGGTTTGCCAGTTTTAAACAGTTGGTGGAGAAATTCCAACTGCCTGCTACTTTCAGGATTTGCGATTTTCGCACAGAGGGGATCCTTTCCCTTGGAACTACCATCTTCCCTGTTGAAGAGGATTTTGTCTTTGGCTGCGTCTGATGGGGGACTATTTCAAGCATATATGGCCGTATCCTCTCAGCTGAGTCAACTCCATTGAGTGAAGTGAGGACGAAATGGGAGGGTGAATTGGATCCCATTCTGGATGGCGAGGTGTGGAGTGAGGCCCTTCGCAGGGTCAATCACATATCTTCATGTGCTTGGCTGATTCAGTTGAAGGTGGTGCACAGGGTGCATCTGACTAAAGCGAGGATGAGTGGATATTTCTCTGGGGGCGGACAAGTGTGAGTGCTGCTTTCGGGGGCTGGCTAAGCACACTCCCATGTTCTGGCCTTGTCCCAAGTTGATAAGCTTCAGGGCAGCACGGTGGCGCAGCGGGTTAACACTGTGGCCTCACAGCGCTGAGGTTCCAGGTTCGATCCCGGCTCTGGGTCACTGTCTGTGTGGAGTTTGCACATTCACCCACAACCCAAAAATGTGCAAGCTAGGTGGATTGGCCACGCCAAATTGCCCCTTAATTGGAAAAAATGATTGGGTACTCTTAAATTAAAAAAAAAAGTTGGTAAGCTTCTGGGCCTATTTCTTCAACACCATGTCAGAGATGCTCAGATGTTGATTTGGATCCTTGTCCACTGGTGGCCACATTTGCGGTCTCGGACTTGGTGCATCCAGCCTGGGATGAAGGTGGATATCATTGCCTTCACCTGGTTGATAGCCCGGAGATGACTTCTGGCTTCGGTGGAGGCCTCGTACACCGCCTAGTGCCTCAGCTTGGTTGGGTTACCTCGTGTCTTTCTTACATTTGGAGAAAGTTATGTGCACCATTGAGGGTTTTACCGAAGATGGCAACCATAAATTCATTTTTTAATGAGCTAATCACCGTCAGCTGTGATGGGGTAAGTTAAGTTTCGGGGGTTAAAGTTAATTTGTGCTTTTGTTTGTTAGTCTCTCTTCGATTGTGTAATTTTGGTTAATTGTGTTGTATAGTAATTGTGTTGCTTGGTTTTGTTTGTTATGGGGAAAAAACATTTAAAAAAGAAGAAACTGTGCAAATGCTTTCCCACCTACCAATTGTTCGGGTGCAAATGAGATGAAATTGGAGATTGTTGTGCACTGACTGCATTTGAGGGAGAAAATTCATGGCAGATTCCTGATGCACAGTTTCCCAGTATCTGGTATTTTGTTATTGGGATGGGTTGGTAATTGAAACCCAGAAAATAGGAGTAGAATATTCGGCCCTTTGTGCTAGCTCCTCCATTCAGTATGATCATGGCTGATTCTCAATCTCAATGCCATATTCCTGTTCTCGCCCCATAACTCCTGATGCCTTTAGAACATAGAACATGCAGTGCAGAAGGAGGCCATTCGACCCATCGAGTCCGAACCGACCCACTTAAGCCCTCACTTCCACCCTCTCCCCATAACCCAATAACCCCTCCTACCCTTTTTGGTCACTAAGGGCAATTTATCCGACAAAAGCGAGGATGAGTGAATATTTCTCTGGGGGCGGAATCTATTTCCATCTTAAATATATTCTTTGTCATGGCCTCCGCAGTCTTCAGTGGCAGAACATTACACAGGTCCATCACCCTATGAGAGGAGACAATTCTCCTCATCTCAGTCCGAAATGGCCTGCCCCCATTACCCCCCTATCTTCCCCACCCCACCCCACTTGCTTCTGCACTAAAATCCCAACGCAGGAATCTTGCACTCAAGGTACTTGTGAGCCTTGCTTAACAGAGTGAAAATGTGCAAATGAGCTCCCACCCTGTCCACCACCTTTTCTGAGATAGAATTTTTGACCATATCAGAGAACTCCCATTCTGATCTCAAATATATGTGTTTCTGGAATATACCGCTTCATTCACCTGAGGAAGGAGCAGCGCTCCGAAAGCTAGTGACATCGAAACAAACCTGTTGGACTTTAACCTGGTGTTGTAAGACTTCTTACTGATCTCAAAGAAAGCAGCAGACTTTATGGTGGCATGGTGGCTAACACTGCTGCCTCACAGCGCTATGGAACCGTGTTCAAATCCGACCTTGGGTGACTCTGTGGAGTTTGCACTTTCTTCCCGTGTCTGTGTGGGTTTCCTCCGGGTGCTCCAGTTTCCTCCCAGTCCAAAGATGTGCAGGTTAGGTCGATTGGTCATGCTAAATTGCACTTGGTGTCCAAAAGATTATGTGGGGTTATGGGGATAGGGTAGGGCACGGGCCTAGGTAGGGTGCTCTTTTGGAAGATCGGTGCAGACTTGAAGAGCCGAATTACCGCCTCCTACACTGTAGGGATTCTATAACTTGGGAAATTAAACAGTTGCTGGGTGTACCAATTCTAGAGCCTGAAGTTTCTAAGAGGAAGGACAAAGTGAAGGGTGGCAGCATTTTGAGATGCAGGAAATACGGAGTTAAAATTGAACATGTTCCAATCATCTATTTCAGTTTATTAAATTAGTGCTTGAACATCACATGAACTAAGGTAAATGAATTCTCCCTATCTGCGGTAAAGTCACTTTTATTTTAAAATTAAGTATCCAGAGAAAAAAGTTTTGTAATGTTGGCACCCAAGATAAAATAAGCTAATTTGTGATAACAAATTGGCTTTCAAATCTGGAGGATGGGAAGGAACAGTGTAGTTGATGGGCTTATCCACACATGGTGACAACCCCCAAGTTGTCTGGAGTTGAATTAGAAAGAAAAGTTTTTATATTCTTGAACAATGACAATGAATATTAACATTAACCTCCTTGGATCAGCAAGCTATAGTTTATCATTGTTTTTACATTTTCTCATTTATTTTGAGGGGAAGTTAACCATGAGTGGTAAAAACTGAAATTGGCAGTTGAACGATCGTTTTCAGATAATAAGTTTGCTGAAGCTTGCAGGGTTAATGACTATAATCTTTATTAATGTTAAATTCGCTCCCTTGGTACCATTATACATTTTTAAATAAATTTAGAGTACCCAATTATTTTCTTCCAATTAAGGGGCAATTTAGTGTGGCCAATCCACCTAACCTACACATGTTGGGTTGTGATGGGAGACCCACGCAGACATGGGGAGAATGTGCAAACCCCACACAGACAATGACCCAGGGCCGGGATCGAACCCGGGTCCTCAGCGCCGCAGGCAGCAATGCTAACCACTGTGCCACAGTGCCGCCCTACATTTTAACTAAGATGAAATTTAACTAAAATGAGAAAAATCTTATATCCTAGTAAAAGATAAAAGTAAAGTGAAAATTCAGAATGCGAAAATAAAATTTTTAAAATGCAGGAGATAGAATAGAAGGTAACCGATTTTAGTATGGTTGCAAAGAGAAGGGAATAAAATCAGCAGATATGTCAATCAGAGAGACATTTGAGTTAAATATTACCAGTTTGTCGGTCTGCTTATTCTTGCCCTCATCCCATATAAACAATTTTTTGCAAACTTATCAAATGGCCCGTTTACCTTTATCTTCCGTTGCAATGAAGTAGTGGTAATGTCAGTGGACTTGAAAGCCAGAGACCCAGGATAATGCTCTGTGGTCCTGGGCTCAAATCTCACCATGTCAGATGTTGGAATTTGGAATCAATAAAAACATGAGATTAAAGGTCTCATGATTTTCTTTTAATTTAGAGTACCCAATTAGTTTTTCCAATTAAGGGGCAATCCACCTAAGCAGCACATCTTTGGGTTGTGGGGGTGAAACCCACACTGAAATGGGGAAAATGTGCAAACTCCACAAAGACAGTTACCCAAGGCCGGGATTGAACCTGGGTCCTCAGTGCCGTGAGGCAGCAGTGCTAACCACTGTGCCACCGTGCCACCCTAAAAGTCTAATGATGACCAAGAAACCATTGTCAATTGTCGTAAAAACCTATCTGGTTCACGAAGGCCATTTAGGGAAGGATATCTGTTATCCTGACTTGGCCTGGCTTACACGTGACTCCAGATTCACAGCACTGTGGTTGACTTTTAAATGCCCTCAGGGATGGGCAATAAATGGTGGCCCAGCCAGTGACACCCACATCCAATGAACAAATAAAAAAAAAATGCACACGTCGATAATAAACTCTTTCTCTCTGCAGATGCTGACTGACATTTGTATTACGAGCATTTTGTCTTTTCTATTACAGTATCTTGTATGTGGTGATGAATTTTGTGATGAATTGTCGTTACTTACTTGTGTTCTTCGCTGTGTCTCTTTTAGAGCCTTGTTTGATTATGACAAGACCAAAGACAGCGGTCTCCCGAGCCAAGGCCTTAATTTCAGTTTTGGTGATATCCTGCACGTGATCAATGCATCAGATGATGAATGGTGGCAGGCTCGACAGGTAACGCCAGAGGGGGAGAGTGAAGAAATTGGAGTCATCCCAAGTAAAAGGAGGTGATTACCTTTTGTCAAGTGGGAATATGGGCATTTGGGTGGAATATCTTTTAAATACCAGGTGCTCTTTAACTGCAGGACTGCAATAGCATTTCATCATTAAAACCAAATTTACTTTTGGCAGATTAATAAGCAATACTGCACACTATTCCTACCTTTGATTAGTGGGATGTTTTGTGACTGATGCGAGAAATGAAGGAGAGGCTGATATTTTGAAAACTAGAAGAGTGCCTGCAGTCTTCAAAGTGACAAATTTAAATTGTATGAGGGTGCACTGGTGACCCAAGCTGTTGGTGCTGATGTGCATTGCAGACCAGGACTAAATTGGTCTGATGTCCTTCATCTTCTTTGTATTCTTTCACCTTTAAATAAATGTTGATCCCAGTTTTGTACCAGTTTTTAATATCATCTTCCATCATGTGGTACATAAAGACTTGATGCATATAAATGCTACAAATACTGCTGAAGTTGTACAGTGATCATTATTTAATCTAGCCATTATAATAATTGACTAGATTGTACCTAACAATTTTAACATTGACTTTGAAATTTTATAACATCAAATGACAGACATCATAGGATGATAGCAAACTAAAGGTAATATGATCATAAGGCCATTACATCCTGTAGCTTTGAATCCAAAGTTAGGTACTAATCAGATCTGATAAGATTAAAGGAAGTGAGCTTTTTGCTGAGGTCATAGTTCCAGTTATTTCAGCTTGTGTGTAATTTAATTAATTGTTCATGTGGGAAGATTGTATAAACCTGTAAGTAGAACAATAGTCTAACAAGACCCATCTCCAGCACATTGTGCCATGAAATTAGTTCCCATTTTCCCAGGTCAGGAATATTCAAGTTTGTTGACGATGAGGAAAAGGAAAGTGACTACTCTCGTGCACCTCCTAGCATCCAATCGGAAATAGTCAAAGAAATCTACAAGGAAATTAGAGTTGTAAAACTCCGATTTTGTTTATTCATTTAAATAGAGACTATTTGCAGGGGTAAAGGTGAATTTAATGCAGATTGAGAATGTGTGTTATGGACAGGGGAGTAGGGATAAACTGAAACCCCAATTCTCTTCTGTCTATAATCAGTGTGGTTTATTTTTTATTTGTGTGTTTCTAAACCCCTGTTAGTGTGTGGTCAATTTAAAGGTTCCGTTGGTTGAAACACCCTGAAAGATCTTAATGTTACGTCAGTCACACACCGCACACTCCAACAAGATGCAATTAAAGAAGATAGTGCACTTGTACAAGGTTTAAGCCAAAGGAATAGTTAACAGTTCACATGTATTTGAGAGAACAGTGACAAAAGCTTTGTTCTGCTCTTTAATTGTGGGTACGATAATTTCAAGTAGCTGGATTTGGAATCCTTCGATGAGAAGACTGTCCAGTAGGGCACTTGTGGTTGTTGTATAAATTGGTCCTGTTTCTTTATAGATGAACCCAGAACTTTGTAATCAGATTGTTTAAGCCCCTGTGTTCTTAAAGGGCAACGGTGACACAACCTTGGTCTGCAGCTGATATCTTGTCAGTATCATCCTGCCCCTAGGCCGCCTTGTGAGGTTTTGGATAAAATAATTTCAGTATCAGAGAACCAGCTTTTGTCGCATGTTCAACAGTCATTGATATGCAGGAGTAGGTTTTTCACACTTGTGATAACTGGTCTTGTCTGCTTTCCTTTATTACATTGCAAACATGGAGACAATGGACTCCGAGACTCTCTATTTAGGAGTAAGCTTCAAATAATGGCAGGTGTGAATTCCACAAAGGAATGCTGGCTAGGCATCTTTGATCAAGAGTGGACCCCCATCCATTGTGATTCAATTTGAACTTTCTAGAAGCTTGATAGGCTATGTTCAAGTTGCAATGGTCACCGGACTCCTTTGGCGGGCATTAACAGTTCATTAGTGTCCATTTTTAAATAAATGAAGGCAATTCCAAAAACTTTTATACAAGCACAATTAAAGTTATGAATATGACACCTCTTTTATTGGGCATGACATATGTATGAAACAAAAGGGTTCTCTACACATCTAATTAATGATCATCTTCTGTCTCGTAACTAACAGCAATGGTATTTTGATTGTAGAAAATAATGCTGGCTATAGGCGGAACTAGTAATCGTAAGCAGTTATTTTTTTAAAACCCACCGGAAATCTGAAATGAAAGTATAATGTTAAATACACGGCAGACCCTTTAGTATCTAGAAAGATGTTGGCCCTCCAGCATGAAAACTGAACAATGATAAATGCATCTGAGAAAATGCGGATGCAAGAGAGAACAAATGCCAGTTGGGGCTAGTGAAATTGAATTGTGCAATGGAAAGATAAACTGTAAGCATGCGCAGGTTGATATTTCTAGATGTTAATGGGGCAAGTTACCTAATGTTTTTTTGCTTCATCAGAGAGTGGGACTTACCCCCCATCTAAATTCAAAGGTTCACTTGTGGCCTCACATCAATATCCTGAGGATAACCATTGTCCAGAAACTGAACTGGGCTAGCCATATAAATACTGTGACTACAAGAGCAGGTGAATGATTGGGAATTCTGTGGAAAGTAACTCGCCTCCTGACTCCTAAATCCTGTCCATAAAGACCATAAACAATAGGAGTAGGCCGTTCGGCCCCTCTAGTCTGCTCCACCGTTCAATAGGATCATGGCTGATCCGACATTCCTCGTGACTACTTTCCTGCCCTTTTCCCTCATCTGCAAGGCACAAGTCCAGATTGTGATGATATGCTTTCCACTTGCCTGGTGAGTGCAGCACCAACAACACTCATGAAGCTCAACATCATCCAGGACAAAGCAGCCGCTTGTTTGTCACCCTATCCAGCACCTTAAACATTCAGTCCCTCCACCATCAATGTGCAGTAGCAGCAGTGTAAACCATCTACAAGATTCACCATAGCAACTCAAGGCTCCTTCCACAGCACCTTCTAAGCCTGTGACCTCTACTACCTAGAAAGACAAAGGCAGCAGTTGCATGGGAACATCGCCTGAAAATTCTCCTCCCAAGTTGCACAGTTTAAAACTGTTGGTCACAATCCTGGAACTCTCTTCCGAACAGCACTGTGGGTGTACCTGTACCAGATGGGTTGCTGTGGTTCAAGAGGCAGGTCACCACCACCTTATTAGTGGTGGGCAGTAAATGCTGGTTTGACCAGCGGCGCGTTCACCCTATGAATATTTTTTTTAATGTTATTGGAAAGCACCAGATTTATATCAAATCACAATTGTTATCCTGTTATTAATTAGTATAACTTAAGTCAATTCAGGGCGGCACAGTGGTTAGCACTGCTGCATCACAGAGCTAGGGACCCGGGTTCAATTCCGACCATGGGAATTGCCTGTGTGGAGTCTGCACGTTCTCCCCGTATCTGCGTGGGTTGCCTCCAGATGCTCCGGTTTCCTCCCACAGTCCAAAGATGTGCAGGTTGGGTGGATTGGCCAATATAAATTGTCCCTGAGTATCCAAAGCTTAGTGGGATTATGGGGTTACAGAGATGGGGCAACGGAGTGGGCCTAGGTAGGGTACTCTTTCAGAGGGTCGGTGCAGACCTGATGGGCCAAATGGCCCCCTTCTGCACTGTAGGAATTCTGTGATGAAATTAGCATTTTGTCATGGAGTCAGCAGATTTTATTTCCATTGGCAAAGTGTTATAGAACATAGATCAGCACAAATTAGTAACCTGATCAGTTGCCATACTTGGAGTGAGTGTCAGTGAATTACTTGTTTGCTGTTTCTTGATATGGGTACTACAGAAGAAAAAATTGAAAGTTGTGCTAACCCAGCTCTTCAGTAGTTCAGTGGGTGCAGAATGGACCATCTAGGATAATCTACATCTGCCATTAATAATTAAGGCACCATGCTAATTTTGACCATTTCTTCCTATTTTATATTTCCCAGAAGAATTGTCAGTTACTGCAAAATTTAGCTATTTGCAGGATTTGGGTGGCACAGTGGCACAATGGTTAGCACTGCTGCCTACAACGCTGAGGACCCGGGTTCGATCCCGGCCCCGGGTCACTGTCCGTATGGGGTTTGCACATTCTCCCAGTGTCTGCGTGGGTTTCACCCCCACAACCCAAAGATGTGCAGGTTAGGTGGATTGGACACGCTAAATTGCCCCTTAATTGGGTAAAAAATAATTGTGTACACTACATTTTTTGTTTAAACAATTTGCAGCATTTTCTTTACTCGGAAGCAAATTTGCCACCAGTCAATTTTAGTAAGTGTCTAACACTGGGTGTCATTTGGTCTTCTGACTGTCTTCAAAACGTCCAATTTTCAAGTGAACTTTTCACATCCTCCAGGTGATTTGCTGTCAATGCATCATGTTGTACTTCTGAAAGTAAGATTGCTTGTGAAGTTGCTTTGATGTGTTTTCTTTTTAAGCATTTAAATCTTAAATTAAAGCATTTCACATTTTGATGGTTGTTCCTTAGTCAAGTTATGAATTTCAGATTTGAAATGAGACTGGGTGCATGCTAAACAAATATCATCCATTTTAGAAAGCGAACAAATCAGCCAACCTGTAAAATTGATGAAAAAGGTCAAGATTTTTCTCAATAAAATGGCTGTTTTAAAAACAGAAAATAGTTTAAATTCCTCCCATAGAACTAGTGTAGAAGTCAAAACAATCACATTGAAAGTTAGAGGAAAGGGCACTAACAAAGAACCAGCTCCATTCACCAGACTAACTCTGATCAAATGTTGCCAACAAACCCCAAAGCCCCTTCTATTTAACTACCCACAGTGCCATCAATACAAGTGATTGAAAACCCACCACTCCTAATGTAATGCAAATCACAACCAGCTACAGTGAAATGAAATAAAGTAAACAACTTCTGCCTCCCCTCCCTCCACAGGGGTTCTGTGGTTTGCTTCAGTGAGATTTGTTCTCCATGAACTGTACTAGTGTCTCAATTAACAAAATTCATTCATTTGGAAAGGAAAATACAGTGTTGGACCTTCGATACTTCTTTCAACCTAACTTTCACAGGTTTACATGTAAACGAGGTAACATTCATATTCCATCTTAGCAACAGAACAAAACCAGGCAATATAAAACTGTTAATTGAAACTTAAATGCATACTACTTTAGGAGCTTTGGAGTAGGCTTTACAACTATTTTACCTGCTCTTTTGGATTGCTTTGTCAGCATGTTGTGTACCTTGGAAGCTGAATTTGAATGTTCAACATTAGCTGACTGCTGTGCAATGAAATTTTCATGTGAATGCAGAAGGGACAATGGAATCAAGATGCATAATGCCATTTGCTTCATGTTATCTTTGCCATCTGCCAGTGAGCTGTTATTTTTAGTCCAAACTTAATGCATCAGGCAAAATGAGTGGAATATGTAACACCTTCTGAGAATAATCTTGAACGAGATTCTAATTTCTGAGGATTCATTATAAATCAATGTCAAAACCCAATGAACATAGAACACAGAACGATACAGTGCAGTACAGGCCCTTCGGCCCACGATGTTGCACCAAAACAAAAGCCATCTAACCTACACTATGCCATTATCGAAGACGAACAACCTCCTCACTAATATATAATAGAATGTGGAACACACGTGCTGCCAGTTGTAATCTGTTTTACAATGACAAACAATTATTTGGATTACAATAGTCCTAGCTAACATCAATTTTCGATTTGACACAGCAATGTTGATTCTAATCAGACAATTGGAGATTAAAGCTGTGAAGTTCTGCATCTGACATCTGGAGATTTACAGCATTTTCCTTAGTCCCCAAAAAGCACAATTTAGAAATTGGTTACATGGCGACACACTAGCACAGTGGTTAGCACTGTTGCTTCACAGCGCCAGGGACTCGGGTTCGAGTCCAGGCTTGGGTCACTGTGTGGAGTCTGCACGTTCTCCCTGTGTCTGAGTGGGTTTCCTCCGGGTACTCCAGTTTCCTCCCACAAGTCCCAAAAGACATGCTTGTTAGGTGAATTTGACATTCTGAATTCTCCCTCCATGTACCCAAACAGGCGCCGGAGTGTGGCAACGAGGGGATTTTCACAGTAACTTAAATTGCAGTGTTAATATGTAAGCCTACTCGTGACACTAAGAAAGACACTATTTTCCCATTCTATCTGTGTGTTGTTTAACTGGTTATAAAATATAACCAGCAAACGTCTTTTTCAGATGGAATGCTCTGGTTCACTGGGTGTTAGCTTTGGCTCAGTGGTGGTGCTCTTGCCTCAGAGTCAGATAGGCATGGGTCCATTTCCACAAAAGGCAAGCACATGATCTTGACTGAGTGCAATTCAGAGTGAGGGCTGCATTATCATTGATGCTGCATTTCAGAGGAGGTACAGAAATACTGGCTGTGCTTAAGATTGGTATCTCACCAGGACTGCATCAGTCTGAGGGAATTTGCAGATGACACAAAACTTGAAAATCGTGTGAACAGTGAGGAAAACTGGGACAGACTTCAAGAGGACATAGGCGGGCTGGTGGAACGGGTGGACAAATAGCAAGATGAAATTTAATGCAGAGAAGTGTGAAATGGTTCATTTTGTTCGGAAGACGAGAGGAAACAATATTAAATAAAGGGTGGATTCTGAACTGGATGCTGGAACAGAGTCCGGGGTGTATATGTGCACAAATCATTGAAAATAGCAGGGGAGGTTGCGAAAACCGTTATTGAGATATACAAAATATTGTTTTCTTCTAATTAAGGGGCAATTCAGTGTGGCCAGTCCACCTACCCTGCACATCTTTGGGTTGTGGGGGTGAGACCCACGCAGACACTGGGAGAAGTGCAAACTCCACAGTGACCCAGGGCAGGGATCGAACCCGAGTCCTGAATGCTGTGAGGCAGCAGTGCTAACCACTGCTCCACCTTGCCACCCTAGATATACAGAATCGTTGGCTTTTGAAATATACACATAGAGAAAAGTGAACTTTTATAAAACACTGGTTCATCCTCTGCTAGAACATTGTGTCTGCTAGAGTATGGTGTACTTTTATAAGATTGTGAAGGCATCCAAGGAAGTGCATAAAAGATTTATGAGAATGGCTTCAGTTATGTGAAGAAATTGGGCAACCTGGGTTTTTATCCTTTAGAGAACAGAGGTTTGAGGGAAGATTCTATAGAAGTGCTCAAAATCATAAGGGGCTGAGAGAGAGCAAAACTATTCCCATTTGAGAGAGCAAAACTATTCCCATTTGTGGAAGAGTAAAGAACCAGATGACACTGATTTAAGGTGACTGGCAAAAGGACCGAAGGTAATATGAGGAAAAGCATTTTTTAACAGTGAGTAGGATCTGGAACATATGACCTGAGAGCATAGTGGAGGCAACTTCAATTGTAACTTTCAGAAGGAATTGGGTAATTATCTGAATTTTTTAAAATTGCAGGGCCACAGGGGAGAAAGGTGGGGGAGTGGGACTATTTGAGCTCTTCTTGCAGAGAGCCACCATAGACATGATGGGCCAAATGGCTGCCTTCTGTGTTGTGACCGTTCTATGATTCCCTAGGCCCTACTACCTTCTCAGGTGGACTTAAAAGACCCAACAGCATTAACTGAAGTAGAACAGGCTAGTTTAATAGTGCACTGTCCAATATTTATTCCTCGCCAACACACTTAGCTGTTCCAATGTCCTTTAGTCTGGGCTCCTGCCCTTTCTAACCGTCTATAAATCTGAGCTCATCTTTTTCTCACCTGCACTAGTTCCCACTCCCTAGCACTGCCAGCCACCACCATGCTCACTGACCCACAGTGGCTCCCAGTCTCCCATCCTTGATTAATCAAATTCTCACCCTTTTGTCCAAATCATTGCTCCTTTTCCAGTCCTACCCTTCCAAGCATTTTATATTTTCTTTGCTTAACTCTTTTGGAAGCTCCACTCCGTGCCCTGCCCGGTGACAGTTATGCCTTCAGCCACCTAGGCCTAATTTCTGGATTTCCCTAACTACTACTACTTTGGTAATGATTAACAAGTTAGGCCATTCATCTTTAAACTTTTTTAATTCTCAGTTCTATGAATCGTGATCAAGGTGAGGGGTGATCATCACTGCAAATTTGCGGAATACATTATTTTCCTCCTTTACAAAGAGCAAATAATTAAAGGGTCTTAAATGTATCTGAAATTCAGACCTGCTCAGATATTTTGGGCTGTGGGTCCACTTGAAAATTTGATTCCCTTTTTAGATTCTGGATTGTTTTCATATTTTTAATAATTATCCAGCTTGACTTGCTATTTTCTAAAAACGTGGCTGACAGCCTCGGAAACTGTTGTAAATACCACTAGAACTTCTTATAAACTTGGATTTATTTAAACTTGATATGGTAGCAATTATCTAAATTACACGTACCTTTGTTCAATCTAAAATGGAGTTGCACTGCTCTGACAGTCTGTGCTGCAGGGTTTCTGTGTTTCTGTTAATTAACCATGTAGCTGAAATGTCATTCAACCCCAGTTCAGCGCCATCACTTGCCATTTTTACCCACCTTGTGAAAACGATTCTTCCTTATTTGGCTTTAACAAAGATCAGCTCATAGACGTTCATAAAGGGAATATTCCAGGGTATGGGTCTTTAGTGGTCACCTAGCTCTCTTTCTCCCAATGATCCATTTTTTTGGAAGTAGCCAAAGCAAATATTATCCCATGGATTGATATTTCTAGTCAAGTTGAATGACTCTTCACAGTGGCTTTATTTTATTTGTTCCTGGGATATGGGTGTCGCTGGCAATACCAGCATTTATTACCCATCTCCCGTTCCCCTTGAGAAGGTGGTGTTGTGCTGTTTTCTTGATCTGTTCAAGTTGGTGAGGTGCATGTGCACCCACCGGACTGTTATGTATGAAGTTACAGATGGACACAGGCTCAGGAGTAGGCCATTCAATCAAGGTTGATCATCTACCATAGTAATCATAGAATTTACAGTGCAGAAGGAGGCCATTCGGCCTCTATGCCATTTTTCCTCACCAGCCCCATTTCCTTAAATGACTTGCCCCATATTCTAAGACTGTATCCCCTGGTTCTAGATTCACCAGACAGGGAAAACATCCTACCTAAATCTACCCTGTCACGTCCTGTAAAGATTCGGTAAGTTTCAATGCGATCACCTCTCATTCTGCAAAACGCGAGAGGATACAAGCCCAATTTCCTCGATCTCTCCTCATAAAACAATCCCAGAAATTAGCCGGGTAAACCTCCGCTGTACTCCCTCAATGGCAGGTTCCGGGATTTGTCCCAGCAATAGCAAAAGAACAGCGATATTATTCCAAGTCAGGATGGTATGCTTTGTTGTGGATGGGGAGTAGCATATCATACTGAGGAATGCAAAATAATGTAATAATGAAAGGTTTCAGTGCGTAGCAACTATAGTGGGTATGTAATCCACTAAGGATAAGTCAAAGCAGGTCTTCAAAGCACTGAGTTAGGTTTGAAATATTGCACTCAGTTTTGCTCATCAACTCTGGAAAAATCTGACCATTAGAAAAAGTTTAAGTACGAACAAGAAGGCATCATAGGTCTGGGTCTTAAATTACAAACCGAACAATGGAAGACAGGAAAGGAATCTTTGTCCATGCAACCTGTGTAATACAATTGTGATACCTTATCTAACACAATAAATTGACTCCAACTCTCCAAAAGCCAAAAGATGATTTACCAATTTGAGCGAAAACAAATTGGGGAAATTCATTGAAACAGTCAAAACTTTCCCAAGCGGTCACCCAAACCGTGAATTCTCTGCAGTGCCTCCACTTTTATAAGAGGTGATCTCCACTTCAGCCAGAAATGTACCCAATTCTTGCTTCAAGACATTCAGTGAATCGACATCCATTGTGTGAGCTCGCAGCCTGTTTCCGAGCACCTCTATTTTCGGGGGGGGTGGTTTAACTCGGTTAGCTGGATGGCTGGTTCGTGATGGAGAGCAAGGCCAACGGTGCGAGTTCCAATTCCTGCACCAGCTGAGGTGTTATATGTGAAGGTCCCACCTTCTCAACCTTCGGTGATCCTCTGGTTAAACCCCCACCAGTCGGCTCTCCCCCTGTCCGCGTGGAGTTTGCACGTTCTCCCCATGTCTGCCTGGGCCACATCCCCACAACCCTAAAGATGTGCAGGGTAGGTGGATTGGCCACGCTCAATTGCCTCTTAATTGGTTACTCTAAATTTATTTTTAAAAACTCTGTTTCTCTCTGCACAGATGCTGCCAGACCTGCCATTTAGTATTTCACCATTACAATTTGAATGTAAAAGAGTTTGATTCTTATTTTTAAAAAAGTAGCATCTGTTACAGTGAATTTATTGATTTATTTGAAGTTTTTATTAAAAAAACACTTTGTTCAAAGCCTGATGGATAATGAATGCAATTGCTGTGCATAGTCAAATGGGATAGACTGGATGCACCTTTTTGACTACTGACTACCATTTTTAGATAATAGTATGAAAATCACCACTTTTTGTCACTAGAAGAAATTGTAGCTATCAGAAGGATATCAGCTCCTAAATAATATCAAAGAACTCAGAGAAAATTGATTAGTGATGTTCTAGTGTTCTCTGAAGTTGCTGTAAGTAAATCAAAGAACACTACTTTTGAATGGTGCTTATTCATATTTTTATACACTTTATTTTCCTCTTTCTGCATGTTCTTCCCAATAATCCACACCTATGCAGGTCAGTAGAAAGAGCCAGAGACCTTGTTACATCCTTAATTAATTGCTGCATGATGTGGGAGGGCATCCCTACTATGACTGCCCAATTGTGAGGGGGGAGGGGGGGGGGGGGGGGGGGGCGTTGTACTACATTCCCTGTTGCCAGTTGATGCTGCTTGTGGTAGCAAGGTTTGGGTTTGGGAATTCTACTCTGAAAGTCAGGAATTGATTTGCAAAGCTCATGCCATCCCACAATTTGGTTTCTAATAAAAAAAATAGATATGCCCCCAATAAGTTTCAGATATGTTTACTAAAATGGTAAGTGAAACAGATTTTGCTGCCAGTGCTTTTTATAGGTATTGTTTCTAGGCTGTAGAGTCTCGAGTCTGCTCAGCAGTGAGTGGTTAATTTTTATGTGCCTTTCTTGACCGCATTATTAGTGAAAATACTGCTGTGTTCATCTGTGTGTGCTCGGTAATGAAGACATGAGCTTCAGCTTTAAAATGCCAAAATGAAAGGTGTTTTACGAGTATTTTATCATGCACTGTTCCATTCTAAAATTTTGGGTTTCTTATTTTGTTCTCAATCATAAGAGTTGAGAAGAAAGAACGAGCCAGGTTAAAGACGGTGAAATTCAATTCAAAATCAAGAGATAAAGGGGTAAGTGGTGGAGATATTTTTATTCCATGTTGTGTTTCTCTGAATGTAAAAGTGCTTGCACACATTGAGGATCTGAAAGTCTATATTTGATTAAAATTGCCTAATTTATTTGAAGATTTTTTTAAAATAGTCTCAGAAACATTGAGTTGTTTCTCTGTGTATCTTGTATAATAACTTGCACTTCTGAACTGAGAAAACAAGCTAGGGGGATTGCCCAATAAAGTATTATTCCATTAAATTTGACCGTGAATTTACGGATGTAATTTCTTTGAACTAGTTTCCACAGAGTGCAATTAGTCTGTGGTTTGAAGGGTGAGCATCGTGGTGCAATTTTCTGTTTTAAAGGTGCTACATAAATGTAAGATATTGAGTTCCAGCAAAAATCTAAGCATATTCCATATAATTCTGCAGCACTTTTCACTGAACATTATTGTGCTTTGTGGCTGAGTTCTCTCATGGATGGGGCAGTTAAGAACCTATGTATCTGCAAAGGTGTAGTGTTAGTGTTCTATTAGAATAGATAACTGGGTACAGCAATCCAATTGAACATTAATGAATAACGGCTGAATTGCTGACCACCTCACCACTTGCAGTTACAAAGCACTACCTCTGCAGGCAACTTGTTTTATTATCATTTTCAACAAATTGCAGATAAGGGTGAAACATGTTTACGTTTTTTTGAGAAACTCCATAGCAGTGCCACATCGAACTAAAGGTAAAGTACAAGGTTATAAGCAGATTTCAAAATTAGATCTCTATATCCCCTGTTAAATTTTAAACATTTAATTTTTTTTAAACCTGGCCCAAGGTTCTTCGGGCCAACATAAGTTGTGTGTGTTTTTTAATAAAGAAGCATTCCCGTCAGATCCTCCACTGCAATCTCTCTGATCGCATTTCCACTGTCATTATTGCAGTCAGGTTGGAGTAGGGAAGGAAAGAGAGCGAGGGTCAGCCAAGCAAATAACTTCTAAATAATTGCTATTTAATGCCACTCCTCGGTCCTCCTCTAACCTGAGAGATTGGAATTTTAATTGGGCGAAGTTTGCTCTGAACAAGTTTTGTAATTATGATTAACCCTAGAAACTCCACCCAAGATGACAACAGCTTTGTTGATCCAGCGTTCATCCCTGCCACTGCTCCCTCTAAATATCATCTCGCACCTTTAGCAGTCAGAACTAGGAAAGAAAAAGGATCCCTGGAATCCTGCAACTATATGGTCAATCCTGTCTCCAAGGACAATGCAAACATGGACTGGGTCTTCAACCATCCTATTATTACTTCCTTCCCTATCCATGGTGACATCTTGACAACACATTCTGTTCTCCTATAGTGGATTATACATTCGATCACTGATTGTTTATTTTTTATTTCATTTCAGCTGTCCAAATGTGGGTGCCCTCTTTTTTTTCCCAAACAAAAATACATAGAGCAAGCAAGACAACTCCAGAATAAAGACACAACCTTAATTCCTTAACATGTTGCAAACTTCCAAAAAGAGAGAGACTTGCAATTATGTAGCATCTTTCACATCCTCCAGATGTCCCAAAGTGCTTTACAGCAATGGAGTAAGTGTATTCTCTGATGTAATGCAATGCGGCAGCTAACTTTCCCACAGCAAGATCCCACAAACAGCAATGTGATAAACGACAGATACATTTTGGTAGGTCTAACATCGAGGGGAAATATACCGTAAATGGCAAAACTCTTGGGAATATAGAAAGTCAGAAAGATCTGGGCGTGCATGTCCACAGATCTTTGAAGGTGGCAGCACAAGTGGACAAGGTAGTCAAGAAAGCATACGGAATGCTTGCCTTCATTGGAGGGGCATCGAGTATAAAAACTGGCAAGTCATGCTACAGTTGTATAGAACTTTGTTAAGGCCGCACTTGGAATATTGCGCACAATTCTGGTCGCCACATTACCAGAAGGATGTGGGGGCTTTGGAGAGGGTGCAGAGGAGGTTTACCAGGACCTGGCCTGGTCTGGAGGGTATTAGCTATGTGGAGAGGCTGAATAGGCTCGGATTGTTTTCATTAGGAAGATGGAGGTTGAGGGGTTACCTGATAAGAGGTCTACAAGATTGAGGGGCATGGATAGAGTGGATGAGCAGGCATAGGTTTAAGGTCTGTGGGGCAAAGTTTGGAGAAGATGTGCGAGGCAGAGGGTGGTGAGGGCCTGGAACGGTTGCCAGGGGAGGTTGTGGAAGCAGATGCATTAACGGCGTTCAAAAGGCATCTTGACAAACACATGGATAGGATGGGTATAGAGGGATACGGCACAAAAAAGTGCTGAGGTTTTGGCACAGGTTGGCATCATGACCGGTACAGGCTTGGAGGGCCGAAGGGCCTGTTCCTGTGCTGTATTGTTCTTTGTCTGTTTGCACTGTTGGTTGAGGAATAAAATATTGGCCAGGGATAACACCCCTGCTCCTTTTTGAAATATTTCCATGGGATATTTTATGTCCGCCTGAGAGGGTGGATGGCGACTTGGCTTAAGATCTCATCCAAAAGCCAACACCTCTGACAGTGCAGCAACCCCTGATTACTGCACTGGGGTGTCAGCCTAGATTGTTGTGCTCAGGTTCTGGAGTGCAACTCAAGACAAGCTACCAAGTTCAATGTTTCGTGATTCACTTTCTTAAAGTTCCGTGACCAGTGAATTGGAAAAATAATTTTTTAAGGATGGACTGCTCTTCTAATGTGTGTCAGCAATGATGTCGTGTTCATGTACAATATGTTTGTTTAGAGTCAGGCATTAATGAATAGTGACTGTGTATTTATCTTGGATTCTGGACACAAGTGTCTCTTCAGTGGCATGGGGAATTCTGAGATCAAAACTAATTCCAGTGTCCTGGAACCAAGATATAAACACATCTTTAAATGTTAATTATTATCATTAGATTATGGGTATTGCATTTCTGTAAGCATTTTTGGGTAACTGGTGGCTCTTGCTCTCAATTAGTGCATTTGGAGAAAATACAATCACCTTAAATAATGCACATTTATGATCTCATATTCTGCACAATTTTGTAGGAACAGTTTTCTGTGTAAAAGTTTAGAATACTTCTCGGGTAAGTTCTAACAATTTTTTAAAAAAAAATTTAGAGTACCCAATCAATTTTTTCCAATTAAGGGGGAATTTTTTTTTAGCAAGGCCAACCCACCTAGCCTGCACATCTTTTGGGTTGTGGGGGCAAACCCACGCAAACACGGGGAGAATGTTCAATCTCCACACGGACAGTGACCCAGAGCCGGGATCGAACCTGGAACCTTGGCGCCGTGAGGCAACAGGGCTAACCCACTGTGACACCGTGCTGCCCACGTTCTAACAATTGAACTTTCGCATTTGTATATGTTTTTCGTTCCTGAAGAGTTCTAACTTGCATTCCTCCAGCTGCGTATGTGATCTCACATGGTGGTTGGGCCAGGCCTGGGGCAGGAGTTTGGTATGGGGAGGTTGGTGGGGGGGGGGGCTGGGAGGGAGGCCAAGCCAGGTCTGGGGCGGGAATAGGTTGGGGCCTGCTGTGGAGGGTTGGGCCTTTGTGGGGATGGGGGTGAGGTTCAGGCCTAGTAGTGACAGGAAAGTGAGGAGAAGTGTCCCCTGGGGTTTTATGAGGGTGGGGGTTGGAGTCCTCTTTTGGAGGGAGGGGGTTGAATGTGAGCCAAGTGTCGTGTGGGTTACATCAATAGTTACCCAAAACGTAGAAGTGATTTTAATTCTTCTAACATTTTCTGGGGAGCTATGATGTTACCCAGTCAGGGACTGTCTGACCTTTATGATTTAAAACACATTTCTGGATTATTCCTAGTGCAGGGCAATTGCCCTGGGGAAGTTTGCACTTCCAGGCAATTGCTGTGTAAACCTTACCTGTGAACTTCCCGGGGCAGTCCCCCAGCACATATTTGGGGTACCCCCAATACAACAATCTGGAGCTTGGAAATTACTGCCCTTTAAGTTCCTTTGAAGCTGATTAAGTGCTATTGTTGGGGAAGGATTACATTGCTGAACAGAAATCTTTTACTTACCCATAATCTAAAAATTACAAAGTCAATGCTTTTAAATGATACTTTTTGATATATAAATATTGGAATGTCAGATGTTTTTATCGGTGTCTCTGCAGAAATCTGAACTGCTGTACTTCAAAAACATTTAGCCAAGGAGTGACCAAAAGACTTTAACAGCATGCTGCACTGTTCTTCCAATTGCTGTAGATTTTAGAAAATGCTTTATGGTGGTAATTCCTGCTAAACTGAAAAGCAACTTTGTAGATCTGTGTGCATATGTGGTTGAAACAGTTGTGTACTAACGTGCGCAAAAAAAATGCATGTATTACATAGCAAAAGGAATGAGGAAAAAAAACTACGCTTGCCATTGATGAAGATCTGCATCCCATAGGGCTGTATCATTTACCCACATTCAAACACTGGCATGGCTTCACTGATGCCAGGCTCTAGCACGTTACGCATGCTCTCTTTCTTGGAAAAAAAAACTTCTTCAGCTCAAAATCCAATTTCGCTCTCGGTTTGGGTCTCATCTTTAGTCAGACACCTGATGCTAGTTTTATATTTAAGTTGATGGCCATGATTTTTCCATCGCTGTTTAGATTGGAACAATTTGGAGACTAGTTTCAGCATTCTGCTGTTGTTAGAGGTAAAATGGATGAATTTAAAATTGATTACCAAGTATCCAAATGGAGACTGCTTTAGTATTGATTCACGCATTTGATGTTTTCCAAATCTTAAATTGAGGGGAAATGACTTGTGTTTCAAGCAATGCAGGCAGAATACAACATTGAACAATCAATGTCACAACTACTGGTTCCTACCTGCTTCTTAAGTTTTGTCACATAAATATTTGTGCTATATATATCAATAAAACATATTCTCTATATAAAGCCCTTGTATAAATCTTCAATAATTTCTTGCCCTCTATTTAAGATAATCTGTACAGATAGCGGTCTCATTCAATAAGTTTCCAATGCTCTCCGTTTCCCTTACACACACTCTTGTGTATTCTCACACACTTACTGTCTTCTTTTGTCTGTCCCTCTCTCCCTCTTCCACTTAGTTGGCTCTTTTGCAACGCTGTCAAGTTTCTTTCCTTCTCTTTTGTCTTGCAATGTTTTAAAGCATGACGAACAAAATTTTTGAATTTGATTTGATTTTAATCATCTTTGTGTGAATTGCTTGTTATCCACTGATATCTGTTTTCTAATATGAAATTACTAATCTAGTTTTAGATTCACCTGAAATCCTTGAGAAATTGGATTTTTATTATTTTGGTGCACAAGCTCTCAATCTACTACATTGGCTATAAATTAAATTAATGAACTTTCTGCTAAAAGTCAACAACTTTAAGTTTAAAGTTTGTTCATAGCCAAGAATTTAATTTGTACGACAGCATACAGGCAGCCGCATATCTCGTCCTGTCTCCTCATTTCAGTCTTGAAAATTAAGCTTGGTTCACGTCAATCCAGCTGAGTTTGTCATGTTTCAAGAATATTGTTTCCTTATCTCTTGCAAAAAATATTTTTTTTAAATCCCTACTTTTGCCAACTTTAAAAAAAAAAATCCATCTTGACCATTCTCTTCTATTTTATTTTGATTATCTCCGATGCAGAACTTGACCAATCTCACTCTTTTGGAAGTGACTCTATAGCCAGCGCATTTCTATCTAGCCTTATAAAGATTTGAATGGCATCACAGCTATAATCTGCATTATTTTTACATATATTTTACAAAATGTCCTGGGGGTTTCTCTAGATTGCTTTTTTATATAGATTTCCTTTGCAATCTGAAGGATATTTGTTTTTGGAGCAGAATACATATTGTGCATCATTTTCTTGGCAAAGTTAGCATTAAAAAAAAATTATATTTAAAATTTGCAAGGATGGTGCCCAAGCCAGCTTTCCTGCATTTCTAGGGTCGGGCGTTAATCGCGTGGACATTAGACACCCCTTTTTTTGCCACTCCTTCTCTTCCTCAGCAGTCATTCAATGACAAGCGTAAAAAGAACATCTTTTCCCGAAAATTTCCCTTCTACAAGAACAAGGAACAGAGTGAGCAGGAAACCAGTGATCTTGAACGTAAGTAACTACAAACAGATACACCTGCAGAGAAGGTCAATCTCCAAGTAGGGACCTTTACTGTGTTACCATGGCAACATGCTTTTGCGGAATACAACTGGTCCCCTCTTCCTTTATAAAAAAAATTGGTGTGTCTGTTCCAAGTCACTACTTGTGCCATTCCAACTTTTAATATATCTATATACTGAGACTGTGTGGTTAAATCCTGGGCTGAGAAACACCCAAACCAGTTACGTTCACTCAAAACTGTCTTGTCATGGTAGTAGCCTTGTTATGTGCCACTGACGGTTTTTTTTCTGTGACTGTTTTTTTTTCTTATTGCTTGCTGTCTGGGGACTACTCTACAGGAGATCCCCGGGTTAGGTGACGACGTTATGGGAGCAAAAGGCCTGAGTAAGTCCCGGAAAATCCTCTCCATTCACATTTGCCTCCATCTGTTTTCTAAGCTAATTTTTGTTGCTTTCTCTAATGGTTCGTAGGTTTCTGCTGGCATGGGGGAGGTTCATGGTTATTGGTTTTCCATCTTTATTTTTACTTTTTTAATCATTACCATGCAAAGACAGGTTGTAAAATCTCTGGCAATGTTTCCTATGTAAACGTTTTAGATCAATTTTATAAATTTGTTAACCGGGAGGACCTAAATGTGGCCCCTCTGTTTAAAAAAAAAAAAAAAATGTTTTTTAAACATTAGATGGAAGCTGAAGTTTCTTCTAAGTGTTTGTAGCTGGGTCATTTCTCTCGCATCCATTTATAAGTAAACATGCCAGCTTGTGTTCTGAACTGAAAATATCAGTTCAGTATTTAACTAGAACTGGAAGATCAGACATTAAATGTTAACATAGGAAATACTTGGAGACCATTGCAAATTATTCCTTTTTTACATAATGACATCAGTGCAATCACTATACTGTGAACTGGAGGAAAAACAATACTAAATATGTTTCGGGTTTAGTTTTCTTAAACTAGTAAACCTCACTGGGGTCAGACTTTATTTTCTTTGAGCCAAAACAGTTATGTGCCAGGAATTGTATTTTGCTCTCGTGAAAGAGAATGAACACGGACATTCAAAGGTCTAGAAATTGAAACCTATTTGCTCTTCAGCTCTACAGTTAACTACATTAGGTGGTTCTCTTGTTAAGTGCAAAATATGTCGCCCCTCCCCCATTGTTCCATGTTTCCGAGATGAGCAGACTACTATCAGGGTTGTTGTTGACTAGTTGAAGGGGGTTTGATGGAGACTGATTTCTTCCTGCCCCCCAAAAAATCATCCAGCCCAGCTCTGCACCTTCGTGCAGGGTGAGATCAAAATCTCAGCCAGTGGACTCACTCTGTGTCCTTCCTCTCTACAGGGCTATTTCTGTGCCAGTGCCGCCCTGGTTATCTTCTACTTTATTGATCAGTTTCTTGAGATTGATTAATAAAAAAATACAGTGGTTAATTTGGTTAGAAATGGAAACCGATCTGTAAAGATAATAAAGGAGAGCGAAAAGAAACCAAATTTAAATAGTCAAAAGTTCTATCCATGGGTATCCTTGTATTTCCCTTATCTGTGAGCTTCGATAGCATTATATTTGCAAAAAATGACTTATTAATGAAAGATGGCTTCAAGATTTCTTATGTTTCATTAAGAGCAAGCAATGTCAGGTTTTTACTATGTGGGTTCATGTTTTTATTCAAGTTCAATATGTTCCTCCATGTATGTTTTGTTATACTTATTCACTGATTTTCAGATTATAAATAAGAGTATTCGGTTTTTGCTTACATGATTGAATAGCGTTAGTCTTTTGCACCTCTTTTGCATTTCTCTCTGACTGGGGCTCTTAGTCTGGCTAACATCTTTCACTTTGTTTGAGGTAAGGCTGTGAAGAATTGCATACTTTTGCATTGCATGTTTATTTTTATTTTTTAAGAGTCTTGGGCATTTTTTTCTTAAAACATTTATTCTGCAAGCATACTTAAATCATTTTGGTTTTGTGCTAAACCTTTGTGGAGTGGTGGTTGGGTAGAAGAATATTGCCACAGATGACGGGCCAAAAAGCATTTTGTTATTTTTGATAGGATTGAATGCTGGCATTTTGCCTTTCTCAATCAAACAAATGGACACTTCAGAGCAAGTGTTTATGCTAGAAATAGCACTTCTGCACCCCATGTAAAAGCTTTATCAGTCATAACAGCCAAATCTATATAATATCCATTGTGAGCTCTGTACCTCCTGTTTCCTGTAAGTATTGTCCCAAGTGTGCCAATCTCAATATCCATTGCCCCAAAATGGACTTTTATATATATTTTTTATTCCATCCATAAAGTTACAAAGCCAATGCGCAGAGTGGCTGGGGCAATCCCTTAATCCATCTCATTACTTGCTCCAAAAAACAGTTCAAATTCAAATTGAAGCCAATTCATGATCTCCACAAGAGAGACATGCAAGATCCAAGCTGACAAGAAAAGGCATTGTCCCTGATCTTGGGCTTGATCTGACGTTTGATCTTAGCCAAAAGGCCAAGAAACAGTGACTTTAATATATTTTATTTGGCGTCACAATTCTTTAAAGAAAACCTCTTGAAATACATACAACAAAGACTGCCTTTTTATGTTGAATCAATGGATAAATACACCACCTTGTGCATTACTAAGCTCTATAGATTAGGAGGGTCTTTTGGTTACTGTCAGCTCGCGAGATGGTTTGCGATAATTGGCCTCCATGTCTGGTCTAGGAATGGGGAAAATGTCTACCTGCAGGTTCTTGCTATCTAATGGCCCTTGCTGGAAAGTGCCCAAATATGGATGTCAGTGGAGGACAAAATGCTGTTTGGTTATAAAGCCCCTGTCCTGTTGATATAGCTGGTTTAATTTGTAAATGAAGAGTCGTCACAAAGACAGAATATTGGAGTCAAAATACTGGCACTGTGACAAGGCTGGTGCCTTATGGAGAGAAAAAAAGGCAAATTATTGGGGAAAATTATACTAATGTTAAAAATGTTCCTCCTTTCACTAAGGTTCAAATTTGTTTGTCTAAAAATCATTTTGCATTTTTCAACATTCCTTTTGTTTCTGAACTTAATTGCATTTACTAAATGAAAAATAGTAACAACAGAATGAAACCTTTCAACCTGTTCTCATTTTGTTCAGAAACGTTCCTTTTGCTGCTAGTTGGAACTCTGGTGATACATGGTCTGCTGTATAGCCTAATCATTCTACAGTCATAACTTGATGAAGCCTTAAAATGTGTAATAAATAATAATTGAAGTATTAAAACATCCAAATCAATGTTTAAGCAGTTATCCTGGCCCAATCCTGCTGAATTGGCTCAAACTCACCTTAATTTAATTTCATCTCTGGTTATTGTAAAATTTCCTATTGAAATTTATACAGAGCACTTATTAATCAGATGTGATTTATCACAAAATATTACATTAAGCACTTGGCACCAATAAACCTATAATGTTGAAAGAGGAAACTGTTTTAAGCGAGAGCTTTAGAGCTTTAAAACAAAATGGATGTTTTGTGAAGCACTCCAAGGATACATTTATCCTTTACAAAAAATGTAGAGAGATTGTAGAATGTTTCGTTCTCAGTGACGCAGTGGTTAGCACTGCTGCCTCAAGGCTTCGAGGACCCGGGTTCGATCCCGGCCATGGATCACTGTCAATGTGGAGTTTGCACATTCTCCCCGTGTCTGCGTGGATCTCACCCCTACAACCGAAAAGATGTGCAGAGTAGGTGGATTGGCCAAGCTAAATTGCCCCTTAATTGAAAAAAAATGAATGTTTCGCTCCCAAGTATTGGAGATAGCTGATATAAATACTTCCCAGAATATCTGAGATTTGCAAATACGTGAAGTATTTCTTTAAAATGAACAATCTTCTAAATTATGAAAGAAAAGTTAAAATGGGAATAAATCAGTTTACAGTACAACCACTTTACCTGCTGACCAATCATTAAGGTTTGTATTACTCCTGTGTGACTTGAGAAATTTCAGTCTATTTATTCTTGGTTATAAATGTAGCTGGCAAATGTGGAGTACAAACAGAAGATTTCAGTATATTATACACCGTAGGGAGAGATGACAAATGTGTTTTCTAGCTAGTCCTAGCTAGTTCCAAAATCTCAGACCCAGCATTATTTTTTAAACTAATGGTATTAACAAACATTTATACTGTGTCTTTAGCATAATGAACTCAAGGTGCTTCACAGGGGCAATATAAAACAAAGTATAACACCAAGCCTCATATGGAGATATTAGTTCAGTCGGTCTATTTACAACGTAAAACTTAAATCATTATTTGTGCTGCTTAAACAAATGTCCCGCCTCTTCCCTCCTACAAAGGATGTATTTAGTCAATAGCTGCAGGATGAAGAAGTAAAATACTATTAGCAAGCTGAGTGAAAAGTGAATAGTTCTTCCTATTGTATGGTTGGATTAGCTGAACTAATATCTCCAATTGTCAAGGCCTTAATTGACTATGTCTCCTATTCGCTCAATCCTAAGTATAAAGACCAACAGTAAACTAGTTAATCTGTTGTCAAGTCATAGGAACCCTGCAAAATAAATTATAGCATCCTCAATAAGTTAGAAACCCTCAGATAAATGGGCGAAAATGTTGTTGGAGGGGTTGCACAGTGGTTAGCATTACTGTCTCACGGCATCAAGGACCCGGGTTCGATCCCGGCCCCGGGTCACTGTACATGTGGAGCTTGCACATTCTTCTCATGCCTGTGTGCGTCTCACCCCCACAACCCAAAAAGATGTGCAGGGCAGGCAGTGAAGTGGCCATGCTAAATTGCTGCTTAATTGCGGGTAGGTGAAATCTATATAAGAATCTGAAATGCTGAAGTATAGTATTGAGTTATTGCCATTATTTAAATGCAGATATGCAAATGAGTATTTGCATTTTAAAGGATTTATTGTGGGGAATGTTTTGCGATAATAATTGATGGCGAGTGCTGTTTCTCACCAGATAAGCAGACCATTTGGTCATGCTGTTCTTTTATGGCCACTGGGTAGTTTAAGAATAAAAATGGGATTATGCGTCATGTGGCCATACTGAGCTCTGTGCTGGATTGAGTGGCACTGTTACATTGAGCAGTCAGGTGGTATTTGGTAAGGCTATGTCAACAGCTTATGGCGGGGCCAGTATTGCTGAATGCATGGCATTGTATATTTATGTGGTAGTACTGCTATGTTCATTTTAAGTTATGGGGCTTGGATGCTGGTTGTGGTTATCAGTCTACTACTGGGTGGTTTAAAGGTTTTCCCTTAAATGTACTGTGTGTGGGGAACACTTTAGAACTGAGGGGTCAAGTTTTCTAGTTCACAGTAGTCACACCATCCAAACGATTGTTATGCATTTCATCAGTTCCATGATTTGCTTTGCTTGTTTTTGAAATGCATATTTTTATCAACCAGTGTTTGTATCAATGTTGCATTTGATTATGTTGCTTATATTTTTTTATTATGATTTCAGAGCATGTAACCTCTAATGCCAGTGATAGTGAAAGTAGTTACCGTAAGTTTGTTTCTTGTTCACTGTTTGCTGTTTGAGTTCAGCCTAGACTCCCATGTTAACCTTGCTGAATGTTAGGTGCTGCTGTCCACTGATTCATTGGTACTCTCCAAACAAAGATTGGAAGCTATTCCTATATGGCTGTTTTATATTACCATGCAGTTGTTGACTTGCTGACTAAACATATATTGGGCCCATCTCATGCACGTTCACGCTGGCACAATATTTACACTGAAATTCAAACTCTGTTTATACTTGGAAATTTCAGATGGGTTTATTTAAGAGCAAAGTAACTAAATTCCCTGTGTCTTCTGAAGCTGTTTTGTACTTCTTAGGTATCCCCATGATCTGCCCCATCTCCTATTTGAGTGGACTGATTACATGTTCCCAGATACCTCTCAATGTCTTAATGTTTGCCAGACAGAACATGTGCAAGTCTTGTGTGGATTGGCCTGTACTCTAGTTTTTAAACCCTCTTGTCTTATATCTATTGCAGCAGGCTGAAACCCTCTCGAACTCTGTGATTTCACCCCATTCTATAACTTGAGGGTCTTTGGTTATTTACAAGTTATGGTGACAATCTGGTTAAGAACACAATGTTTTCGGAAAAAGTGTAAAGAGCTGAATCTTGAGAGAGCGAGAAGCACAAATGTTGAGTTTGGGAAATCTTGAGGTTGGCAAGTCTGTCATTAAATAGCTTGTGGGAAAATTTAGAAAATTTATAAACTTATCTATCCAAATCGGTTCATAAGTTTCTCAGTTTACAGCAATCACAAATTAATGTTGTCTGGGTAAACATTTTGTCAACATTTTCTGTTCTAAATTCCTATATCCATATTTACAATACCATGTATCTTTACAGCACTGTACATACTCTCCTGCCAGTGCAGGTGCTGTGATGCTACTACTGGCAGATGGGCAACTACAGCTTGATAAATTAAATAGGAAGTTTTATTTTAAATGTAGGTTTATGAAATTCTAATGTGGGAAATTAAGAATAAAGACAGATTGTATGGCTTTAAACTGTGGCTAAATTATGTCTGCATGCCCTGGTCCAATTATCATCTTGTCACACCTTGCTTAATCTGAAGATTAGGTTGGCCTAATCTTTCTGCGTACAGTGCCACGGGAGACTGATGTGATGCATGAGAGCCCTGCTCGCTCGGAGATAAGTTCTGTCATTGTTCCATGAGGAAAGGTTCTCATTCACTGATCGATAACAGACCAATTTCAATTTGTGAAGCTTCCCTTTTCGTGCCTTGGCCAAGGAGGTTTTGTTACTGACACCTCGTTACTGACCATTTGTTTTACGTTAAAAGTTCTCCATTTGAGGAAGTAGAAGATCGAGAGGGATAGGATATTCCACAGTTTTGAGGTTCTGGGAAAGAATGTACTATGAGTATATAAGAAGGAGGAAGATACATGGGACAACATTTCAGGAACTTGGGGAGGGGTGAGACCTATCATGGAGCCAACATGGCAAAGTTATATGAAAATGTAATAGACTGAGTACCTGTTCAGATCTAAAGGAATCAACTTTACGATCCAGTAATCTGATTGGGTACGTCAAAGTAAAAAGCGATCCTATTTACTGTTGGGATAACCAGTCACAAGAAAGAAAATAGAGCATGTTTGGGTGCTACTATCTATCTCAATGACATCTTATAAATTTGCCATCATGACTTCCGGGTGCGGCGATGACCAGCTAAGTCGCACGTTTCGGCAGCTCCCGGTGGAACGGACTTTTGGGCTCTTGATAGGAGCCCCAACGGCAATTTTAACGGCTAGAAACACCGTGCGGTAAACCAGAAGGGAATTCCCCCTGGACACGGATGGAAAAAGGAGAGGAAAGTGGCCGGATTGCAGCGGATCCTTTGGAACAGCGGCAAGGAAGGCAAGCAAAAACCAAGATGGCGTCGGAAGGTGGCAGTTTCATATGGGGCCCTGAACAACAAGAGTTCTTGAAATGCTGCGTGGAGGAGATAAAAAAGGAAATGAAGAAAGAGCTGTTGGCCCCGATACTACAGGCGATCGAAGGGCTAAAGGAGGAACAAAAGACCCAGGAGCAGGAGCTTCGGGTCGTGAAGGCGAAGGCAGCCGAGAATGAGGACGATATACAGGGCCTGGTGGTGAAGACGGAGATACAGGAGGCACATCAGAAACGATGTGTGGAGAGGTTGGAGGCACTGGAAAACAACGCAAGGAGGAACAACCTGAGGATTCTTGGTCTTCCTGAAGGTGTGGAGGGGGCGGACGTCGGGGCATATGTGAGCACGATGCTGCACTCGTTAATGGGAGCGGAGGCCCCGACGGGTCCGTTGGAGGTGGAGGGAGCGTACCGAGTTATGGTGCGAGGATCGAGAGCAGGAGAAACTCCCAGAGCCATAGTGGTGAGATTCCTCCGTTTTAAGGATAGAGAAATGGTCCTTAGATGGGCGAAGAGAACTCGGTGCAGTAAATGGGAGAACGCGGTGATCCGCGTTTATCAAGACTGGAGTGCGGAGGTGGCGAGAAGGAGGGCGAGCTTTAATCGGGCCAAGGCGGTGCTTCATAAAAGGAAGATAAAATTTGGAATGCTGCAACCGGCAAGACTGTGGGTCACATATCAAGGGAGGCACCACTACTTTGAGACGGCGGATGAAGCGTGGACTTTTATTGTAGAAGAAAAACTGGAATGAGTGGACTATTAAAAGAACGTTTGGACAAAGTGGTGGGGCGAATGTGGGGGGCGAAGAGGGGTTTTATGTTTTAATCCTGCGGTATGGTAACTTTTCTCTCTCCCACAGGTGGTGATGGGGGGAGGTGGGGAGGGAGAGGAGATGGGGCGTTGGCCATGGGGGGCGGGGCCAAGGGAGAAGCGCGGGCTTGGTTCCCGCGCTATGATAATTATGGCGGGAATAGAGAAGCAGGAAGGAGGGGGCGTCGCACGGTGCGAGCCGTGGTCACGGGGGGAAGCCGAGGTCAGCCAGAGTTTGCTGACTTCTGGGAGCAACATGGGTGGAGTAATTACTCTAGCGGGGAGTCTAGCGGGGGGGGTGGGAGGGGGGAATTACTGGGTTGCTGCTGCTGGGGAAAGGGGGGAGTGGGTACGGGAGAGGATGGGCGGGGGGGCACCGCCTGGGGGAGATACAGCTGCGTGGGAACTGGGTGAGAAGCTGGAAAAAGATGATGGCTAATCGGCAAGGGGGGGGGGTGGGAAGCCCCCCAACTCGGCTGATCACGTGGAACGTGAGAGGGCTCAACGGGCCGATAAAGAGGGCACGGGTATTCGCACACCTTAAGAAACTTAAAGCAGATGTGGTTATGTTACAGGAAACGCACCTGAAACTGATAGACCAGGTTAGGCTGCGCAAAGGATGGGTGGGGCAGGTGTTCCATTCGGGGCTGGATGCGAAAAACAGGGGGGTGGCTATATTAGTGGGGAAGCGGGTAATGTTCGAGGCAAAGACTATAGTGGCGGATAACGGGGGCAGATACGTGATGGTGAGTGGCAAACTACAGGGAGAGATGGTGGTTTTTGGTAAACGTGTATGCCCCGAACTGGGATGATGCCAATTTTATGAGGCGAATGCTAGGACGCATTCCGGACCTAGAGACGGGAAAGCTGATAATGGGGAGAGACTTTAACACGGTGTTGGAACCAGGGCTGGATAGGTCGAAGTCCAGGACTGGTAGGAGGCCGGCAGCAGCCAAGGTGCTTAAGGATTTTATGGAGCAGATGGGAGGTGTGGACCCGTGGAGATTCAGTAGACCTAGGAGTAAGGAGTTCTCGTTTTTCTCCTATGTCCATAAAGTCTATTCGCGCATAGACTTTTTTGTGCTGGGTAGGGCATTGATCCCGAAGGTGAGGGGAACGGAATATACGGCTATAGCCATTTCGGATCATGCCCCACATTGGGTGGACTTGGAGATAGGGGAGGAAACAGGAGGGCGCCCACCCTGGAGAATGGACATGGGACTAATGGCGGATGAGGGGGTGTGTATAAGGGTGAGGGGATGTATTGAAAAGTACTTGGAACTCAATGACAATGGGGAGGTCCAGGTGGGAGTGGTCTGGGAGGCGGTGGTTAGGGGGGAGCTGATATCAATAAGGGCACATAAAGGGAAGCAGGAGAGTAAGGAACGGGAGCGGTTGCTGCAAGAACTTTTGAGGGTGGACAGACAATATGCGGAAGCACCGGAGGAGGGATTGTACAGGGAAAGGCAAAGGCTGCATGTGGAATTTGACTTGCTGACTACAGGCACTGCAGAGGCACAATGGAGGAAGGCGCAGGGTGTACAGTATGAATATGGGGAGAAGGCGAGCAGATTGCTGGCACACCAATTGAGGAAAAGGGGAGCAGCGAGGGAAATAGGGGGAGTGAGGGACGAGGATGGAGAGATTGAGCGGGGAGCGGAGAGAGTGAATGAAGTGTTCAGGACATTTTATAAAAAACTATATGAAGCTCAACCCCCGGATGGGAGGGAGAGAATGATGGACTTTTTGGATCGGCTGGAAATTCCCAAGGTGAAAGAGCAGGAAAGGGTGGGACTGGGAGCACAGATCGAGGTAGAAGAAGTGGTGAAAGGACTTAGGAACATGCAGACGGGAAAGGCCCCGGGACCGGACGGATTCCCAGTTGAATTCTACAGAAAATATTTGGACTTGCTTGCCCCGGTACTGACGAGGACCTTTAACGAGGCAAAGGAAAGGGGACAACTGCCCCCGACTATGTCTGAAGCAACGATATCGCTTCTCTTAAAGAAGGAAAAGGACCCGCTACAATGCGGGTCCTACAGACCAATTTCCCTCCTAAATGTGGATGCCAAGGTCCTGGCCAAGGTAATGGCAATGAGAATAGAGGAATGTGTCCCGGGGGTGGTTCACGAGGACCAAACTGGGTTTGTGAAGGGGAGACAGCTGAACACGAATATACGGAGGCTGTTAGGGGTAATGATGATGGCCCCACCAGAGGGTGAAACGGAGATAGTAGTGGCGATGGACGCCGAGAAAGCATTTGATAGAGTGGAATGGGATTATTTGTGGGAGGTGTTGAGGAGATTTGGTTTTGGAGAGGGGTATGTTAGATGGGTGCAGCTATTGTATAGGGCCCCAGTGGCGAGTGTGGTCACGAATGGACGGGGATCGGCATATTTTCGGCTCCATAGAGGGACAAGGCAGGGATGTCCTCTGTCCCCATTACTGTTTGCACTGGCAATTGAGCCACTGGCGATAGCGCTGAGGGGTTCCAAGAGATGGAGGGGAGTACTTAGGGGAGGAGAAGAACACCGGGTATCTTTGTATGCGGATGATTTGCTACTATATGTGGCGGATCCGGCGGAGGGGATGCCAGAAATAATGCGGATACTTGGGGAGTTTGGGGATTTTTCAGGGTATAAATTGAACATGGGGAAGAGTGAGCTGTTTGTGGTGCATCCAGGGGAGCAGAGTAGAGAAATAGAGGACCTACCGTTGAGGAAGGTAACAAGAGACTTTCGTTACCTGGGGATCCAGATAGCTAAGAACTGGGGCACATTGCACAGGCTAAATTTAACACGGTTGGTGGAACAGATGGAGGAAGATTTCAAGAGATGGGATATGGTAGCCCTGTCAATGGCAGGGAGGGTGCAGGCGGTTAAGATGGTGGTCCTCCCGAGATTCCTCTTTGTGTTTCAGTGCCTCCCGGTGGTGGTCACGAAGGCTTTTTTTAAAAGGATAGAAAAGAGCATCATGGGTTTTGTTTGGGCCGGGAAGACTCCGAGAGTGAGGAAGGGATTCTTACAGCGTAGTAGGGATAGGGGGGGGCTGGCACTACCGAGCCTAAGTGAGTACTATTGGGCCGCTAATATTTCAATGGTGAGTAAGTGGATGGGAGAGGAGGAGGGAGCGGCGTGGAAGAGATTAGAGAGGGCGTCTTGTAGGGGGACTAGCCTGCAGGCTATGGTGACAGCCCCATTGCCGTTCTCACCGAGGAACTACACCACAAGCCCGGTGGTGGTAGCTACACTGAAGATTTGGGGACAGTGGAGACGATATAGGGGAAAGACTGGAGCATTGGGGGGGTCCCCGATAAGAAACAACCATAGGTTTGCCCCGGGGGGAATGGATGGGGGATATGGAATGTGGCAAAGAGCGGGAATAACGCAACTGAAAGATCTATTTGTGGATGGGAAGTTCGCAAGTCTGGGAGCGCTGACCGAGAAATATGGGTTGCCCCAAGGGAATGCATTCAGGTATATGCAATTGAGGGCTTTTGCGAGGCAACAGGTGAGGGAATTTCCGCAGCTCCCGACACAAGAGGTGCAGGACAGAGTGATCTCAAAGAAATGGGTGGGGGATGGTAAGGTGTCAGATATATATAGGGAAATGAGGGACGAAGGGGAGACTATGGTGGATGAACTAAAAGGGAAATGGGAAGAAGAGCTAGGGGAGGAGATCGAGGAGGGGCTGTGGGCAGATGCCCTAAGCAGGGTAAACTCGTCGTCCTCGTGTGCCAGGCTAAGCCTGATTCAGTTTAAGGTAATACACAGGGCGCATATGACTGGAACACGGCTCAGTAAATTTTTTGGGGTGGAGGATAGGTGTGCGAGGTGCTCGAGAAGCCCAGCGAATCATACCCATATGTTTTGGTCATGCCCGGCACTACAGGGGTTTTGGATGGGGGTGACAAAGGCGCTTTCAAAAGTAGTAGGAGTCCGGGTCGAACCAAGCTGGGGGTTGGCTATATTTGGGGTTGCACAAGAGGCGGGAGTGCAGGAGGCGAGAGAGGCCGATGTTTTGGCCTTTGCGTCCCTAGTAGCCCGGCGCAGGATATTGTTAATGTGGAAAGAAGCCAAGCCCCCGGGGGTGGAGACCTGGATAAATGACATGGCGGGGTTCATAAAGCTAGAGCGGATTAAGTTCGTCCTAAGGGGGTCAGCTCAAGGGTTCACCAGGCGGTGGCAACCGTTCGTCGAATATCTTGCGGACAGATAGATGGGGGAAAAAAGAAGGCAGCAGCAGCAGCCCAGGATTTGGGGGGGGGGGGGGGGGGCGGGGGGGAGGGATGGGGGTGGGTGGGCGGGGGGGGGGGGTGTAGCTTGTGACAAGGCAGTTGCCAATTAGGGCTAGTTTTTATTTTTGTTATTTAATATTTATTTATTTTTTGTTTTTTGTTTATATAAAATAGGTCATTGTTATCTGTATTGTTATAATGTTGTGTAAAGGATGCACAATGTACTGTGTTGGTTGACCAAAAATTCTTAATAAAATATTTATTAAAAAAAAAAATTTGCCATCATTGGAATCTTGTTGGCAAAAATGCAAGTCATGAGGATAGATGTATGATTTAAATTTAATTAAAAATGCATCCCTAGCATACATGTGTCTTTTTATTGGAAGTGTAAGCCACCCAAGGCATGAGGAAAATAGGGGCAAGAGGAGGCCCATTCAGCCCTTCGAGCCTGCCCCGCCATTATGGTCATGGCTGATCATCCAACTCCGTAACCTGTTGCAGATTTCTCCCCATATCCCTTTGTCTCGAGCCTCAAGAGCTATATCAAACTCCTTTTAGAAAACATGCAATGTTTTGGCCTCAGCTGCATTCTGTGGTAATGAATACCACAGACTCACGACTCTAGGTGAAGAAATGTCTCCTCATCTCAGTCCTAAATAGTTTGCCCTGTATCTTTAGACTGCGACCCCTGGTTCTGGACACCCCGTCATTAAGAACATTCTTCCTGCATCTCCCCTGTCTAGTCCTGTTAGAGTTTTCTGGGTTTCTATGCGCTCTCTCCTCGTTCCTTAAATTCGAGCAAATATATTCCTAACCAACTCAATCTTTCCTCATGCTTCAGTCCTGCCATCCCAGGAATCAGTCTGGTAAACATGTCCTGCACTCCCTCTATAGCAAGCATATCCTTCCTCACATAAGGAGATCAAAACTATACACAATGTTCCTGGTGTGGTCTCACCAAGGCGCTGGATAGTTGCAGCAAGACATCTCGGCTCCTGTACTCTAATCCCCTCGCAAGAAATGCCAACATACCATTTGCCCCCTTTACCATTTGCTGTACCTGTATGCTTACTTTCAGCAACTGGTGTCCAAGGGCACCCAGGTCTCAATGCACATTCCCCTCTCTCAATCTATAGCCAATCTCTCTCAATCTATAGCCAATGTACAAGACAAGCAAGCAACAGCATATGCACACGCCACTAAAACAGCTTGTTACACTTCAGAAATGTGGCTCCAACACCAACAAAAACAGCTTGTTCAATTACTGTAAGAAGCACAAACTCCTTTACTGCAGTCTGTACGTAATGTACATGCACTAGTGGTAAGATACTAGCCATATATGAATTGCTTCCTTTTAGCTCCGTGTACAGGGTGATTGGTATTGGACTTGGAAGAGCCATAGACATGAAAGTGCATCCAACACTGAAGTGAGCATCGCTGATCCAGTTTTGTGGGATGTGCTGCGCAGCAAGATCAATGGATAAAAGGACTGAACCTCTTGAATGCTTTTAAACTGTACTATTTTGCAATTTTTACTTTTTCCCTTTCTCCTTCTGCCTTCCTTCCTTCGTAACAGAAATCATGATTACAGATGAGTATGGTGAAACAAGAGGTTAATTTCAGCGAGTTCTGTTTATGTATCTCTCCTCAAATGTACATTGTTTCTCATCAGCCCTGCTTTTGCATGAGTTGCTTGCGCTCTCAATTTTGTCTTGTATAATTTGTTCATTACTTGATAACTTTTGAATGAAATGAAATGAAAATCGTATATTATCACAAGTAGGCTTCAAATGAAGTTACTGTGAAAAGCCCCTTTAATAAACAGAATGGTTCTCCTATGCTTGAACAGTTAAAGTTGTACATTCACCTAGCTAGTAACTTATGAAACTAAAATGTGCTTTCTGACACCTGGTCCTGTAGTTCAAAAAAAAACCTATCCCCACCTGCCCCAAGTAATCTTCCTGGTTTCTTTTTACCAGCCCCTTCACTCCCCTACCACCCCAACACAGTGTGTGACTTAGATTGGGAATTGTTCTCGATAGGCCAGAATGTTCTCCTAATGTCTAACACAATATATTGGTACCAGACAACATATATTTAAAGATGTACCAACTGAGAGATGAGGCATTTTATGATAATTTGCAGTGAAAAAAGTGGCATCTCGTCAGTGGTGATATGGAATCATTCTAGCCTTGTTCACTCCAGTGTCGCTAAGCCAACTAGCTCTCAACTCTTTGCCAGCTGTAATGTGGAAACAACACTACGCCAGCAAAGATTTTTGTGTAGCAAGTCAAAGTCAGCAGGAAGTATTTATTTCAGTTACAAAGCTGCATTCTTAGAAAACAACTATTTTCAGTTTTCTGAGATTCAAGTTTTCGGGTCAGTTTGCGAATGTACCACTTCAACTGTCGAGATAAATGCCCTTCACCTGCCATTCTGAGATGTAATATGGACAATGGTCGACAGGAGAGGACCCTTTGGCCTCTCCAACCTTGCCCACATAATTCATGATGTCTTGTGCATCACATTATATAAACGGCATTACCATCCCCAAACCATGTGATCTTGGCAAGGTAAAAAACATTCCTTTGGAGGGCAGAGGAATCTGGGATTGCCCACATTTTGTCAGGAATAATTAACACTTACCCAGAAGCAGCTCTCTTTTGAAAGAATTCAGTGAATTAGCATCCACCCACAAGCCTATTCCAGAAATCCACTGTTCTCTAGGGAAATAGGATACCTCCGCAACTCTTTTTAAAAATATATATTTATTAAAGATTTTCAACACAATTTTTCTCCCTTACAAACAATAACCCCCCCCTCGTAACAAAAAAAACCGAGAAATCACGCAGAGCAAGATATATACATGGCAAAATGATATATTTACACAGCTTTGTACACTGGCCCTCACCCGTACGTGCCAGTTTCCCCAACCCTTCATGTTATCTCTTGCTCATCCACCCTCCCAGGCAGCTGCTGCTGCTGACCGACCTTCCTCTAACGCTCCGCGAGATAGTCTAAGAACGGTTGCCACCGCCTGTAGAACCCCTGCGCAGACCCTCTCAAGGCGAACTTAATCCTCTCCAACTTTATGAACCCAGCCATATCATTTATCCAGGCCTCCAGGCTGGGGGGCTTCGCCTCCTTCCACATTAGCAAGATCCTTCGCCGGTCTACTAGGGACGCAAAGGCCAGAATGCCGGCCTCTTTCGCCGCCTCCACTCCCGGTTCGTCCACTACTCCAAATATTGCTAGCCCCCAGCTTGGCTTGACCCGGACTTTCACTACCTGAGATATTGCTCCCGCCACTCCTCTCCAGAACCCCTCCAGTGCCGGGCATGACCAAAACATATACCTCCTCAACTAAATTAGACTTTGCCCAACCTATTTTAATTGGAACAAACTGTCAAAGAACCTTCTATTCCTATATGAAGCTTGATCAATGAAGGCAATGCAGATAATGAAGTTTAAAAAGTGATAAACCTCATGCCAGCTGCAATTTGTATTATTGCTACTTGTATTAAAGGCGTAGGGCTGTTCCTCTTCATATCTTTAGTAATTGTAGACAAATAAGAAAGTGTCACACGACTGAGTTAAGTATCTCTTCAGTGGCAGGTGAAGTGTTCATCTGAATTGCAATGAGCACCTGTACCAAATAAGGACATGTTTTAACCAGCTGACCACTGATTTGTTGGTCTTGTTTGTTGCTGATGTGCAACTGTTTAGTACTGTGGAGTGAATAGTTTGTCCTTTTGGGCTTTGAATTATACTTTGTGGTGTATATGCCTTTGTGTTAAAATGGCATTGAAAAACTGAAATAATACAACAACATAGTGTAAACAATCAGGCTTGGGCCAGCTGCCAAATTTAATCCCATTACCTTCACTTCCCATCCCTATTAATATTCCTGATATAAATGACTTATTTTATAAAATATTTATATGAAATTATTACAATCCCAGACCAGACCCCAACATTTGCTCGGATACCAGACCGGAACACTAATCTCTTTTTAAAAAGTTTGTAAAACAGAGGAAAGGATACTTTGCTCCAGGAGTGACTCCACACACATTAAAACAAACTTTATTATTAACACAGTATTAAACTACCCTAACATCTCACAAATATAGGTTACAATTACCAGTTAAACAATGCTTAATAATATATTTTTTTATATATTTAAAGTACCCAATTCATTTTGGTTCCAATTCAGGAGCAATTTGGTGGGGCCAATCCACTTAGCCTGCACTTGTTTGGGTTGTGGGAGTCAGACCCACAGAGACATGGGAACAGGGCATTATTAATATGTCAACATTTTCTGTACTTTCTCTTATTCGAATCAGAATCATGAAATCTAGACCTGGGACCTGGATCAGAGTCCTTGATTTTTTGGGGGGTTGATTTTATCCAACTTGCCTTCTCTGGATTGGATGCAGAGCTGACTGGCACTGCCCTGCAGCAAAAATATCTTGAGACTTGGACTCTTGTATAATCTAGACCTCAAATCACAGTCTCAACTGATATTCCTTCAGAGATTACACACCTCCCATAGCATGCACAATTTGCTTTCATCAAAGTCTGCTATTAATAATCTGACTTAAATATTCTACTAAAATTTAATACCTGTGCAAATCCTTTCTCAATTAAATCTGGAAGGCAGGGCAGGCCAGGGAAGCATAGTTTATGCGCTGTACTTCATAAATCTAATGTGGTCAAAACGTGTTTTAATATCAATAAACAGCAACTTACAAATCCTGAACTAAACTTGCATTCAATAACATTAATTGTAGCAAATAATTGTGTAAAAGCATTTCAGCAAACAACTGATTTGGAAAAGCTTGATTTTTGTACTAGGGTTACAACATCAGGCTTTGTTATCGTGCAGTGCGTTATCTTAGTGAATGAGAATTCAGTACCAATCCTCCCCTGTACCCCCACCAGAGAAACAATATTTTAACACCATGCCTTTTGCTATTGCTATCTTATTTTAAAGTGGTGAAGGTGATTTTAATATTGTATGTTTTTTGCGATAGGTGGCCAGGAAGATTATGTTCTCTCCTATGAACCTGTTGGTCAACAGGAGGGTAAGTAAAAGCTGAAAAAAGGGATGCAACAGTAAAAGAAAGTTGGGCAATTCTTGTCACTTCTCCCTTCTAATCAATCTATATCGCTTTTTGAAACACATTTTATTCTTTATCTATGTTTCCACTTTCCACACATCAAGAGGCTGTGGATGCAGATTCTCACAGCAGAGCCTCTGCGATTGCTATCCTATGATGAACTGCGAGATGGAAAACATTAGTCCAAGATGATTTTCCCATCCAGTTTTCTCTCTTTAAGTGAAGAGTTGCTATCTGCTCTGAGCTCCTTAATAGTTGTTTGAAGAATCACAGCACAAATCTTTTTTTTCCCCAATTAAGGGGCAAATTAGTGTGGCCGATCTACCTACCCTGCACATCTTTTGGGTTTTGAGGGTGAGACCCAAGCAGACACTGAGAATGTGCAAAAACCCCACATGGAACAACATAAATCTTTAGTAACTTGCCACACTGCCAGTTAATGCAGTGGCTACATTTTGTTGCGGTGCCCATCTTTGCATTGACTGCAGTCTTGTGACAATAAAAAGATTATTATTAAAAGTAGGCTTACATTAACACTGCAATGAAGTTACTGCGAAGCTGAAGCCAGTTTTTTCCTTTCACCTTTAAGCCTCTCTCATTTTTTAGTTATGCAAGAACACATCGTGCAATTGTTCATGCTGAGTGTTGTCTTTGGGCAAGCTAGATCAAGGGAGTGCCCTTTTGCCCTCTTTCTGTAAAGAAAAAAGCAAGACATCACTTTAATGTTCAAATCCCTTCATTTTGACTTCCATCCCAGCATTAAGGCCACCTAGTCAAAGTCATCAACAATAACCTGTGAGAGCTTCCAGCTACATAATCTTAGCCCTTCTCTCTATTCTCTGTAGCCTTCAATACTATTCCATTCTTCTTCACAACCACTATCCCTGTAGCCCACCTCCACCACATTGTACTGTCAACATCGCCACCAATCTGCTGCGATAATCTCTTCATTGCACATAATCTCCTCTCACATGCTCAATGGTTTCATCCTCAGGCCCCTAATCAACTTCACCTTTCAGAGTTATCATTTGCTAGTACAGGGTCAGTTTCCACCTGTGACACCCATCTTCAATTTTCTGCTAACACCCTTGACTCCACATCTGGTGCTCATCCAACATCAAGTCATGGAAGACCAAGAACCTCTTCAACCTAAACGTTGGTGAGATCTATAAAGGAATTCTATTTGGCTCTCACGAGACACTTCTCACCCTGGTCCCTGATCTTGCCTAATTCCCTAGCTGCCAACTCAGACTAAATCTGGTCCATTTTCTCGGTGTGCTGCTTAATCCTGAACTGAGATCCAAACACAATCTAGTCAGTTACTGACTCATTCTGTCTTTGCATTACAGTCTTCCACATCATCATCAGTACCAGAAACGCTTCTTATCTGAAATCTCACCTTCTCCAGCACTCCTCAGCAATTACCAGCTACCCAAGTTCTACTGTACAAATTTCAAATCCACCAAAATTTCATAAGCCTGCATTTGTTGTGTGCAATGTCTCACACATTCACCCGAGTCTCCACTAATTTCCTAACCTACAATGTTATCTTCCAGCTCCTTCTTCTCCATACATCCCCACATGACCGCATTCATCCCTGTAATCGTCTCCGGTACTGCTTCCAAGTTGAGAGCCTCCCTTCTTCAGAATATGAATTATTTACCACCTACATTTTCCTCCACTCCCAAGTATTCCTGTCCTTGTGCTTCACCATCTGAGGCAGAACCATCAACCATTCTAACCCTGTGCTCTGGTAACTTCTTCGCAGTGTTAATGTAAGCCTACTTGTGTCACTAATAAAGAATATTATTATAAGAAGAATCATTATGACACAGAAGAGGTAATTCAGCCCATCAAATCTGTCGGCTTTCTGTAGAGTAATCTAGTAAGTCCCATTCCTCCATGCTATTCCTGTAGTCCTGCAAGTTTATTTCCCTCAAATGCCCACACAAGTTCATTTTAAAATCATCTCCACTTCCACCGTTTTGCAGGCAGAGTTCGAGGTCATTACCACGCACTGTGTAAAAAGGTGTTTTCTCACATCTCTACATCTCTTTCCCAAAACCTTGAATCTGTGTCCCTACGTCCTTGTGTGACCAGCTAATGGGAGTGGTTTTTCTTTGTCTACCTTATCCAAACACTCAATCTTTTACACCTCTATTGAATCTCCCCTCAATCGCTTGCTGAAAGGAGAACAACCCCAGTGTCTCCAACCTAACTTGCAGCTAACATCCCTTGTCCCTGGAACTATTCTGGTAAAACTTCTGCACCCTCAGAAAGCTACCTGAAAACATGATATGGCCACGTGGCTGCTAGAATTAAGTAGCTGGAACGCAAAGCAAGTCAGTTCATTCATTACACTATTGGAAATAACCCTGCTGTACACAATTGCTTCATTGCTCTCATCTTCAAAAGATTGCCACTTCGCACTCATCTTTGCCAACCTTCTCTAACTCTATCGCTCCCTCCCTCTTCTGGTGTCTTTGAAGCATTTTGACATCTTGAAGGTGTCCAAAAATTAATCATGTTAGTTGGGGACAAGTCTGCTGGAATGGGAGAGGTTTAATGGCCAATCTTCTGAGGAGGTGATACTTTAAGGGTCTGCGGTGTGGAAAAGGGTTGAAGGCTTAACTTTAGTCAGAGGGTTGGCCGGTTAATTTTCATAGGAATGTCGCTTACCAAAAGTCTAACGGCACTTGGGAAATGTTCAAATATTTGGTGAAAACTTGTCATCTTAATGACAACTATAAGAGAAAGGAATGTCCATAACTACTGCCAAAATATTCAGCTTAAGTATGATCCGTTAAACTAGATTTGAATGTTGTAAATGCATGACCTAACTTGAGTTTCTGTTTTTGTCATGTAGTCCGTTACTCTCGTCCTGTTATAATTCTGGGACCCATGAAGGATCGAATTAATGATGACCTGATCTCTGAGTTTCCAGATAAGTTTGGATCTTGTGTTCCACGTACGTACATTATCATTGCCAATGAATGGAATATATTCTGCTGAAATAGCCATTGTAAGGGAAGATATCTCTACTCATACAGGTGTGTCTCAGTGAAATAGCCATTGACTTTCACATGCAAGACATCACTGGGATGAGCCAAATGTTTGTGCAGGCATCAGCTCCCAGACTGGGTATTTAAGCAGTTAAGATAGTATAGAGCCTTGTGATACAAACTGATTAAGGCATCAGGGACAATTTGAATATCAATTATAAATTTTAGGATAATGGGGGAAATTTGCAATGTAGCCATTTTTTAAATTTTAACCTATCTTCTCAACCATTAATAGTGTATGGTATCATTTTAACAACATTTTTAGAAATTTATGTATTGAATTATTAAAAGCCAAGTTATGATCAGACAATAGTTCCCACTCTGACTGCTTAGTGATCACTGCGCCACACGCCAGATGGCTAGCTGGCAAATTACCATTAATATTTTCAGACTGCTATAATTATGAAACATTAATATCTGCACTAGAGCACATCAGGTGAAGTAACTGAATGCATTTGTCTGTAATGGAATAAAAGGCTTAAACGTGGAAAAGTGCTCTACTACCTCATACCCACAATTATTCTCCATGTCCCACCATTACCTTTTGCACTCAGAAATTAGATCTGACTCCGAGTTTTGCCAACTTTAATTTGATATCTGTATCTTTTTAAAAAAACATTGCTTCTGTGTCTTTTAAATTAACTCATGTCTATGGCAAGGCCAGCATTTATTGCTCAGCACTTTCCCTGAGAGAGAGGTAGTGGCAGATTATCTTTTTAAATCGTTACAGCTAATAGGTTTGGTACAACTGGGTGGCTTGATAGGCCTCTTCAGAGGGCAGTTAAGAGCCAATCACATTGCCATTGGCGTACAACTTTCTAAGCATGAATTGTGAATATTTGCAAGGAAAGAGAAACGGTTTTGATGGAAGTGCTTTGCTTTCTCCAGATACAACTAGACCAAAGCGTGATTACGAAGTTGATGGACGAGACTATCATTTTGTTACATCTCGAGAGCAAATGGAAAAGGACATCCAGGATCACAAATTTATTGAAGCTGGACAGTACAACAACCACCTGTATGGCACCAGTGTGCAGTCTGTAAGAGAGGTCGCAGAAAAGGTAAAGGACATCCTTAAGTGTTATTAAAATATTTTTTTTAAAGAAAAATTTAGAGTACCCAATTCTTTCTTTTTCAATTAGGGGGCAATTTGGTATGGCCAATCCACCTACCATGCACATCTTTGGGTTTTGGGAGTGAGAGCCACACAGACACGGGGAGCAACCTTCACACAGACAGTGACCCGGGGCCGGGATTGAACCGGGGTCCTTGGCGCCCTGAGGCAGCAGTGCTAACGACTGCGACAGCGTGTTATTAAAATAAACACGTTTAAAATTTGCCCTCTAAATCAAGAAGAATATATTTTGCATCGTTTCCACTAGTTGATACATCAGTGACTAGGGGGGTCACAATTTCAAGATGGTCAACAAGAGACTCTGAGTGAAATGAGGAGAAACCTCTTTTCTCAGAATTGTTGGGTTGGGAATGCACTGCCTGGGAGAGTGGTGGAGGAGGATTCCGTAAGAGGTTTCAAAAGAGAGATGGATACATATTTGAAAGTGAGGAATTTAGAAGGCTATGGAGATGGGGTTGGGGAATGGGACTAGCTAGGTTGCTCTTTTGGGAGCCGGTACAGACACGATGGGCTGAATGGCCTCCCTCTGTGCTGTAAGTAACAAACAAAAATAATAATTGCATTTTAAAATATGATGCTTTTATTCCCAAGGAAAGTGTTAGTTCTAATAATGCAAGTCTGTTATTGGATACAAAAGTATCTCTTTCCAAAAGAGCTACATTGAACAAAATACTGTACCTGTGAAGCTTCCTTTGCAGACAGATACCCATGTTAATTTTGGTACTCTTACTTTAACATTTTCCTTTGTTTATACTTTAGGGTAAACACTGCATACTGGATGTGTCGGGAAATGCTATTAAGCGACTTCAAATAGCCCAGCTGCACCCAATTGCTATCTTCATCAAACCAAAATCAATTGAGAACATCATGTGAGTGTGGATAACAAGGTTTTTCTAATTCATTTTGGGCTATGATTCTTATTTTCTTTACAGCTTAGCTCTATCTCTTTCAAGGAATGCCCTAGGTTGAAGGCCACCTGCGATTCTTCAAATTATTTGAGTTACACCTGACTCCCAGCTCGAAACTTGAATTCTGTTTGAACCGCATAGTGTTGCGAAATGCACGCAATCTCTTCACTTCTCAGATATGAGTTCAAGTCGAACACAAGCTGCCAACCTAAATACTTTTTCCTGATTTCTGGGCAGCCTAAATCCAGTTTCAGCAGGCGAGACCAGAAGCACTGCCTGCAGTGGGAGTGAAATTGTGACTAAATGGCCTCTACTTAGAGCAAAATCTAAACTGGTGCCATCCAGAATCCTCTATTGCAGTTGCAACGGAGCAGACTCGGGAACAGTTTGATCAATGTTTACCTCACCTGAAAATTGTTGACTTACAATTCCCCAGCACTAAGCTCTCGAGTAAGCGGAATTCTCTATCGGGGTAAGGTTTGGAGTAAGAGTGAGATGGATCTTGTGCTGCGGTTAGCTTCTGAATAGGGACTGCCATCTTCAGTACCCTCAAGGACAAAAGTGTCATAGTTTGGAGTCCCATTTCCAAAAACATCAGAAAGAATAGCTGGTGACCCCAACTGGGCCAGGTACTTTTGCGGAATTTCTGAATTAACTTGACAGCACTTTTATATGCAGTGTTTTTCTGGAGCAATTGTATCAAATCTTCAGTGGCCCATAACTTTGAGGAGGAGGGTGGAATTGATGGTGTGAGCTGAATAGAAAACAGCAGCCTAAACACAATAGGATAGCTCCTTGTTCCGCATCCTGCTTTTGACAGGATGTAACGAGTGGTGCTCCACAGAGATCAGTGTTTGGGCCTCAACATTTTACAATTCACATCAATTACTTGGATGGACGGACTGGACATATGATTGTGAAATTTGCTGACGAGACAAAGATAGGTAGGAAAGTAAATTGTAAAGAGGACAAAAGGAGGCTACAATGGGCACATGGGTAGATTAAGTGAGTGGGCAAAGATCTGGCAAATGGAGAATAATGTGGGACAATGTGAAGTTGTCCATTTTAGCAGGAAGAATAGAAAAGCTAAATGGTGAGGGACCTGGGTGTCTTTCTGTATGAATGCATGAATCATAAAAGGCTTGTGTACAGTACAGCAAGTAATTAGAAAAGCTAATAGAATGATATCATTTATGGTGAAACGGTGGAGAACTTTCCAAGCGATTTTGCAGTGCTCAGCAAAGGTTTATACCAACAAAAAGGAAGGACGTTAGAAAGAGGGAAAATCGACCGTGGATATCTAAGGAAATAAGGGAGAGTATCAAACTGAAGGAAAAAGCATACAAAGTGGCAAAGATTAGTGGGAGACTAGAAGACTGGGAAATCTTTAGGGGGCAACAGAAAGCTACTAAAAAAGCTATAAAGAAGAGTAAGATAGATTATGAGAGTAAACTTGCTCAGAATATAAAAACAGATAGTAAAAGTTTCTACAAATATATAAAACAAAAAAGAGTGGCTGAGGTAAATATTGGTCCTTTAGAGGAGGAGAAGGGAGATTTAATAATGGGAGATGAGGAAATAGCTGAGGAACTGAACAGGTTTTTTGAGTCGGTCTTCACAGTGGAAGACACAAATAACATGCCAGTGATGATGGAAATGAGGCTATGACAGGTGAGGACTTTGAGATGATTGTTATCACTAAGGAGGTAGTGATGAGCAAGCTAATGGGGCTAAAGGTAGACAAGTCTCCTGGCCCTGATGGAATGCATACTAGAATGCTAAAAGAGATGGCTAGGGAAATTGCAAATGCACTAGTGATAATGTACCAAAATTCACTAGACTCTGGGGTGGTCCCGGTGGATTGGAAATGAGCAAACGTGACACCACTGTTTAAAAAAGGAGGTAGGCAGAAAGCGGGTAATTATAGGCCAGTTAGCTTAACTTTGGTAGTTGGGAAGATTCTGGAATCTACCATCAAGGAAGAAATAGCGAGGTATCTGGATGGAAATTGTCCCATTGGGCAGGCGCAGCATGGGTTCATAAAGGGCAGGTCATGCCTAACTAATTTAGTGGAATATTTTGAGGACATTACCAGTGTGGTAGATAACGGGGAGCCAATGGATGTGGTATATCTGGATTTCCAGAAAGCTTTTGACAAGGTGCCACACAAACGCTGCTGCATAAGATAAAGATGCATGGCATTAAGGGTAAAGTAGTAGCATGGATAGAGGATTGGTTAATTAATAGAAAGCAAAGAGTGGGGATTAATGGGTGTTTCTCTGGTTGGCAATCAGTAGCTAGTGGCGTCCCTCAGGGATCAGTGTTGGGCCCACAACTGTTCACAATTTACATAGATGATTTGGAGTTGGGGACCAAGTGCACTGTGTCCAAGTTTGCAGACGACACTAAGATGCGTGGTAAAGCAAAAAGTGCGGAGGATACTGGAAGTCTGCAGAGGGATTTGGATAGGTTAACTGAATGGGCTAAGGTCTGGCAGATGGAATACAATGTTGACAAATGTGAGGTTATCCATTTTGGTAGGAATAACAGCAAAAGGGATTATTATTTAAATGATAAAATATTAAAACATGCTGCCGTGCAGAGCGACCTGGATGTGCTCGTGCATGAGTCGCAAAAAGTTGGTTCACAGGTGCAACAGATGATTAAGAAGGTAAATGGGGTTTTGTCCTTCATTGCTAGAGGGATGGAGTTTAAGACTAGGGATGTTATGCTGCAATTGTATAAGATGTTAGTGAGGCCACACCTGGAGTATTGTGTTCAGTTTTGGTCTCCTTACCTGAGAAAGGACGTACTGGTGCTGGAGAGTGTGCAGAGGAGATTCACTCGGTTAATCCCAGAGCTGAAGGGGTTGGATTACGAGGAGAGGTTGAGTAGACTGGGACTGTACTCGTTGGAATTTAGAAGGATGCGGGGGGGATCTTGTAGAAACATAAAATTATGAAGGGACTAGATAGAATAGATGTGGGCAGATTGTTTCCACTGTAGATTTAGGACTGAGTTTAGGAGGAACTTCTTCACCCAAAGGGTTATGAATCTATGGAATTCCGTGCCCAGTGAAGCAGTTGAGGCTCCTTCATTAAATGTTTGTAAGATAAAGATAGATAGTTTTTTGAAGAATAAAGGGATTAAGGGTTATGGTGTTCGGGCCGGAAAGTGGAGCTGAGTCCACAAAAGATCAGCCATGATCTCATTGAATGGCGGAGCAGGCTCGAGGGGCCAGATGGCCTACTCCTGCTCCTAGTTCTTATGTTCTTATATTGTGAGGGGAATTGATTCCCCTGTTCTGCAGGGCACTGGTGAAACCACATCTGGAGTATTGTGTACAGTATTAGAACATTGCAGCGCAGTACAGATCCTTCGGCCCTCGATGTTGCGCTGACCTAAAGCCCATCTACACATTTCCCTTATTGTCCATATGTCTATCCAATGACCATTTGAATGTCCTTAGTGTTGGCGAGTCCACTACTATTGCAGGCAGGGCATTCCACGCCCTTACTACTCTCTCTGAGTAAAAAACCTACCTCTGACATCTGTCTTATATCTATCTCCCCTCAATTTAAAGCTATGTCCCCTCGTGCTAGACATCACCATCCGCGGACAAAGGCTCTCACTGTCCACCCTATCCAATCCTCTGATCATCTTGTATGCCTCAATTAAGTCACCTCTTAACCTTCTTCTCTCTAACGAAAACAGCCTCAAGTCCCTCAGCCTTTCCTCATAAGATCTTCCCTCCATACCAGGCAACATTCTGGTAAATCTCCTCTCCTCTGTATTGGTCTCCTTGTTTAAGGAAAGATGTAAATGCATAAATTCTGAGGGGTCTTGACAAGGTGGATTTGCTCATTTAAGGCATGAGATTTTTTTTTCCTCTGAGGGTGATCAGTGTTTGGAACTTTCTTCCTCAAAAAGGTGGTGGAAGCAGAGTCTGAGTATTTTTAAGGCAGAGATAGATTCTTGTTGAGCACGGGGGTAAGGGCTTTTCGGGACTAAGTAGGAATTTGAGGTTACAATTCGAGCAGAATGTCAGAGCAGCCAGGAAAGGACAAGTGGCCTACTCCATAATCCTTATTCGTATGTTTGTAGTATTTTTTTAACCTGGTTAACATTTTACATTTCTCCTGCATTTTTGCGGCCTGCAGGAGCTGGACCTGCAGCAGCAATTTTCCTATTTGTTTGTGAGATGTGGATGACATTGGCTAAGCCAGTATTTGTTGCCCATCCCAAATGATCCTCGAGAAGATGTTGTTGGTATTTTTAAAAAATAAATTTAGAATACCCAATTATTATTTTTCTAATTAAGGGACAATTTAACGTGTCCAATGCACCTACCCTGCACATCTTTGGGCTGTGGGGGTGAAACCCACATAAACACGGGGAGAATGTGCAAACTCCACACGGTAGTAACCCAGTGAGACGATGTTGTTATGACCAGTTGAGGAAGGGGGAGCTGGTTCCCCTTTATTTCAGTCCCCTCGGTTGGTTGCAACAAAGTTTTTTTTTTTTTAAACGTGCCTTTTCCAATCCAGATGCATTTGTTATTAAGGAATCAATCAAACCAGATTTTTGAGTGAAAGAAAAAATAAGATTTCTAATTTCCCTAATCCCTGACACTGAATATGAGCAGTGTACGTGAAGCGTACTGACACACCAGATGTAAGAAAGTTAAAGTCCAAATAAAAGTTTTTAAAATGTATTGTGGTTAGCACTGCTGTCTCATGCCGCTGAGGACTCTGGTCACTGTCCGTGTGGCGTTTTCACATTCTCCCCGTGTCTGCGTGGATCTCACAGCCGCAACCCAAAAAGATGTGTGAATTGGCCACGCTAAATTACCCCTTAATTGGGGGGGGGGGAAGAATTGGATACTCTAAATTTATTTTTAAAAAGAATGAAGGGTTCAGTCCTTTTGAGTGTCTATGTGGTGTATTGTGTTGAATGTTGCAGCCGCTTGAGGTGGGTTAGTTTCCTTTAAAATCCTAGAGTGGAATTGAAATTCATGACTTTGCTGGAAACACTTCTCTTCAGAGAGAGAGAGAAAAAATACCTCCTCCTTTTTTGAGCAGTTCTTTTCTTGATGATTTTTAGCTGTTCTGGTTTTGCAAAACCAGTTCATAAAACCTGCTTCTGTTTGTATATTCCCAGGGAGATATTTGATTAGCCTGACGCGCAGTAATCTGCTACAGAACAAGTAATCACATTTCTGATCTTTCATCTTGGGAACATTTTGAGATGGTAGAAACCAACAGGGTATGGGGCTATTTCTCCTCTGCAATGGAATTTGAGGCTCTGGTGCATTGTAACTGGCTGGGTAGCAGTTCCCAATGTCTTGACATAATTACAGGGGATTTAAAGTCTAGGACTGTGTTTTTTTTATTTTAATAAACATTTTATTGAGGTATTTTTTGGGTGGACAACAACGACAAAATAAACAATGTACATGAATCTGTAAACTTAGTGCAAAAGCCGTCTTCCTCCCTTACAGGTCCCACCTTTATTAACCCACCACTCTAAACTAAACTAACCCCTCCCCCTTTCTGCTGACGATTAATTTTCCACAAAGAAGTCGACGAACGGTTGCCACCTCCGGGCGAATCCTATCATTGACCCTCTCATGGCAAACTTGATTTTCTCCAAACAGAGAAAGCTATCTATGTCAGATAGCCAGGTCTCCGACTTCGGGGGCTTTGAGTCCCTCCAAGCTAATAATATCTGTCTCCGGGCTACCAGGGAAGCAAAGGCCAGAATGTCTGCCTCTTTCTCCTCCTGGATTCCCGGGTCTTCCGACACCCCGAAAATCACCACCTCTAGACTCAGTGCCACCCTTGTTTTTAACACCGTGGACATGACATCTGCAAACCCCTGCTAAAATCCAGAATATGTGGACATGGTTCGCTGGCCCTCCTGCACACTTGCACACCTATCTTCTACCCCAAAGAACCTGCTTATCCAGGCCACTGTCATGTGCGCCCAGTGAACGACCTTGAATTGTATCAGGCTGAGCCTGGCACATGTTGCGGACGCGTTGACTCTGCTCAACACGTCTGCCCATAGACCATCCTCCATCTCTCCTCCCAACCCCTCTTCCCACTTGCGCTTCAGCTCCTCAGTCTGCGTCTCCTCTGACCCCATAAGTTCCTTGTAAATGTCAGAGACCCTCCCTTCTCCCACCCACCCTCTGGCAACTACCCTGTCCTGTATCCCCCTTGTTGGTAGGAGCGGGAAGGTTAAAACCTGCCTACATAGGAAGTCCCGCACCTGCAGGTACCTGAATTTGTTTCCCTTCGCCAATCCAAATTTCTCCTCCAGCTCCCTCAAGCTAGGAAAGCTCCCTTCTATAAACATAACCCCCATCCTCTCAATCCCTGCTCTCTGCCATCTCCGAAACCCCCCATCCATCTTTCCCGGGGCAAACCGGTGATTATTACAGATTGGAGACCAAACTGATGCTCCCTCTGCTCCCACATGCCTCCTCCATTGCCCCCAGACTCTCACGGTCGCCACCACCATGGAGCTGGTGGAGTGCCGACGGGAACGGCATAGGCTCCATTATCAACGCCCCTAAGCTGGTGCCCTTACATGAAGCCGCCTCCATACCCATACGCTCCCATGCCGACCCCCCACCACCCACTTCCTGATCATGGCTATATTCGCCACCCAGTAGTAGTTACTGAAGTTTGGCAGCGCCAGCCCGCCCTCTCCCCGGCTCCGCTCAAGCATCCCCCTCTTTACTCGTGGGGTCTTGCCCGCCCATACAAAGCCAGTGATCACTTTGTTGACCCGTTTAAAAAAGGACCACGGAATAAAGATGGGGAGACACTGAAACACAAACAGGAATCTCGGGAGGACCATCATCTTCACCGTCTGCACCCTCCCAGCTAGTGACAATGGGAGTGCGTCCCACCTCTGAAAATTGTCCTTCATTTGGTCTGAGTCGGGCCAGATTTAGTTTGTGCAGCCATTCTCATTCCCGCGCCACTTGGATGCCTAGATACCGAAGGCTTCTCCCTACCACTCTAAACGGCAGCACCCCCAGACACCTCTCTCGTCCCCCCGCCTGGATCGCAAACATCTCACTTTTCCCCATATTCAGTTTATACCCTGAAAACCGGCCAAATTCCCCTAGAATCCTCATGATTTCTTCAATCACCTCTGCTGGGTCCGATATATGCAGGAGCAGGTCGTCTGCATAATGCGAAGCTCTGTGTTCCACCAACCCCCCCACCCCTCCCAACCAGCCCCTTGAGGCTCTCAGTGCAATTGCCTGCGGCTCTATGGCGAACGCGAACAGCAGTGGGGAAAGGGGGCATCCCTGTCTCTTTCCCCCAATGCAGCCTAAAATAGTCCGATGTTGGCCTATTCATCCATACGCTCGCCACAGGTGCCTGATACAGCAATCTGACCCAGTCAATAAAGCCCCGCCCAAATCCGAACCGTCCCAGTACCTCCCACAGATATTCCCACTCGACTCGATCAAAGGCCTTCTCTGCGACCACTACCACCACCTCCCTACCTTCCGGGGGCATCACGTTTAATTCTTACATTGGCCACCAACTGCCTTCCCTTAACAAACCCCGCCTGGTCCTCCCCAATAACGTCCGGAACACGATCCTCAATCCTAGAAGACAAAATTTTGGCCAGCAGTTTGGCGTCCACGTTCAATAGGGATATCGGCCTGTAGGACCCACACAGCTCCGGGTTCTTGTCCTGCTTCAGGATCAGCGAAATCGTGGCCTGTGACATCGTCGGGGAAAGCACCTCTCTCTCCCTTGCCTCATTGAATGTCCTCCTCAATAACGGCCCCAATATCCCAGAGAACCTTTTATAGAACTGCACTGGGTACCCGTCCGGCCCAGGGCTTTACCCGACTGCATAACCTTCAGACCCTCCGCTATCTCTTCCATCCTGATCTGGGCCCCCAGCCCTTCTACCAGCTCCCTGTCCACCCGGGAAATTCAGTCCCCCTAGGAAGTGCCTCATCCCCTCCGGCCCCGTTGGGGGTTCCGACTCATACAACCTACTATAAAACTCCTTAAACGCCTTATTCACCCCCGCTGAGTCTCCAACCAGGTTCCCATCTCCATCCTTTACTTTCCCTAGCTGCCTCCCTCTTTCTAAGCTGCTGTGCAAGCATTCTGCTGGCCTTCTCTCCATGCAAGTCCTATTCAAACAGTTCAATAAGGCCTGGAGAGATTCAGCACACTGCAGGTAGTCACCTCCGATTCTGTCCATGCAGGGATTTGGAAAATCGGCCCAGAAACCTGTTGTGCAGACTGCTAATGTCCCTGTTTTGCCTGTTGGTGGTGCTAAACAGCTGCTAGTGCCTTGTGCTACTATCAAGACTCGTGTCTGAATTCTGTTATTTTGGCCCATTTGTTTTGCTTGACACTGATTTTAATAATGTCACAAATGATAGAAAATTGGACTTTGCTGAATCTACTCGCTATAGTTCTGGATAAACTGATTTTAATATTAAACAGGCTTGATGTGTTGGGTGTTCTGGATCACAAACAGGTCACCAACACTGGAAGTGGTGCAACTCTATTTTATTATAAGGTTAACTATATTAACATACTTGAACTGTGGGTAAATGCAATACCAGCTTTAACCGTTGACCCTTGCCTAGTCTTAACCAGGTGATGCACTCAGCACATGGTGAATGTCTGTGTTGCAGGCTGTGAGCTCTGTGCTCCGAGCTGGCTGCTACTAGAATGAGCGGGAACTCTCCTGTGCCCTGTCTTTATAGTGCGTGTGCTCTCACTGGTGATTGGCTGCGGTGTTGTGTATGTTGATTGGTCCCACTGCATGTCCATCAGTGTGTGTGTGTGTGTTATACCATAATATACACGTATATATTATGACATCCCCCCTTTTATATAAAGAACATGTGCCTGCGTGACAAATATCGTGTAGTGAATGTACCTGACTATGTGTGTGCGTGTTATTTACATGACTGTACATGAGGCTAATCTATTTACACGGGAAGGTGCTTGGTGCAGAGAAATAGGGTGTCACACCAACAACGAAATGAACATTATATACAAACTACTGGAACGATGAAACAGGATAACAGAACAGATCAAAGAGTCCAACATTGTAAAACTCATAAGTCAAGTCTCTGAGGTGGGCGACGAATTCTGGTTGACCGTCAGGGTGGCACACCACTCGTCGTCTGGATCAGTGCTGTGCTCCGACAGCGGCTGGTGGTTTTGATTCAGGGACAGCCTGTTCTTTGTTATAACAGCGACTCGAAAAGGCTCCCTCGGGTCCTCGGTGTCACTGATCTGCGGGAAGTCGGAATCGGACTCGGTGAACATGGGTTGAATTGCCCGAACGTTCCTGCGAGGCTGGCTGAAGCGATGCGAATTGGCAGGCTGAGCTGCTCGTCAGCAGGCAGCATAGTGGCCAAGTCTGCCCATTCGTAGGCATTGTCGCGATTTTGCAGGACATTGCCATTTTAAACGGGCGGAGCCACAGTTGCCGCACGTCGTGACATCAGTACGCTTGTTGCGCCACCGCGCATGCGCGGTGCGGTTCTGCGTGGTGCACGCCTGCGCATCATGTTCCTCCACGTTGCCGTCCCCTCGCTTGCCGTGTACAAGCGAGGGAGGCCGCGAAAAGCGCGTGAAATGGCCGCCCTCATCCAGGCTGCAGCCTTGGAGGTGTTCAATTGTTTGGACCCGTTCCGCCTCGTGGGGACCTTGCCGCACGTTTCAGCCATCTGTATGTGGGAGTACCACATTCAGCCGCCTGTATGTGGCATTTTCATGCAGGACACGGGTCTCGATGGCAGTCGCTAGGGTGAGTTGCTTAATTTTGAGGAGCTGCTGACGCAGGGGGTCCGACAGAACACCAAATACGACCTGGTCGCGTATCATGGAGTCGGAGGTGGGCCCGTAGCCGCAGGACTGCGCAAGGATGCGGAGGTGTGTTAAAAAGGATTGGAAAGGCTCGTCCTGCAAGCGCTGCTGGAACAGGTATCTTTCGAAGCTTTCATTGACCTCTATGCTGAAGTGGGTATCGAATTTGAGGAGAACCGTCTTGTACTTTGTCCTGTCCTCGTCGTCTGCTAATGTGAGGGAGTTGAAGATGTGGATGGCGTGTTGCCCGGCCGTGGAGTGGAGCAGAGCAATCTTCCTGGTGTCCGAGGCATTCTCCCTGTCCGTGGCTTCGAGGAAGAGCTGCAAGCGCCGTTTAAAAATCTTCCAATTGACCCCGAGATTGCCAGCGATGCGGAGGGGCGGCGGCGGGTTGATGTTCTCCATACTTCAGGATGCCGGAATGCTGATTAGTTGCAGGTGGGTCTCAGAAGTGCTAGTATGCAACCACTCCTTGTACCACGATGTGTTGGGTGTTCTGGATCGCAAACAGGTCACCAACACTGGAAGTGGTGCAACTCTATTTTATTATAAGGTTAACTATATTAACATACCATAATATATTGGTGTATATTATGACAAGGCTATGCATGAGATTTTAATTAGGCTACATAAGGGAACTGAATATTTTTTGTGGACGAGGAAGCAGTACTGGTATTTGGTATTTCTTAACTTTGGGGTGCACTAGACCACAGTGGGCCTTTGCAATAGTATCCATTTCTTTATTCCTTATCTGCCTTGTGTTATCATAGACTTCACTTTTTCTGATCAGAGTATACCTGTTTCACAGACTGAGAATAAAGGCTTCTTCCTTTCCAGGGAAATGAATAAGCGACTAACAGAAGATCAAGCAAGAAAAACGTTTGAGAGAGCCATAAAACTTGAACTGGAATTTACAGAACACTTCACAAGTTAGTATCATATTGCCTCCTGCCACAACTGTCTGTGCGGCTAATTGAAAATGTGTCCAAAGTCTTGTTAGTTCATTTCTCCTGGACAAAAATCTGAGAATGCTTCATAAATAAATTGTTGAGAAAGCTTGATTGAAATCCACCAAGAATTGCCTGCACCCTTGTGAATAAGGCTCTCAGTTATAACATTATAGATGGCTTTCTGTTATGTTGATCACTTCTTGTATGAAGTTCTTCCTGGCAGCCTGCTTATATTTCCCTTTCACCAGTTTCAATCTATAATCCCCTTGTTCTAGCCCTGCAGTAGTGATTCAGATTAATCGGCACCTAAATTCACATGGAACCTTACAGTAAAATAGAGACGGCTTTTCATCACTTCAGTGTGAATTTGATGTGCCCTCCCAGTTCCTCTTGCCATCATGAAATAAAACCGTAAATGCAAAACCAGTCAGTCAGTATATATATATATAAAGAGTAGAGACTTTGGAGTGGGGACTCATCAGAATTCATTTCCAACCTTTCTCTCCTTTTATACATGGGGATTGATGTGTTTCTCCAGAATTTTTGTTTTTTTATTTCAAATTTCCAGCATGTATTTTTTTCTTTTGCTATCATGCCTTTGGATGTAAAGATATAAAGAATGTCAAAAGTCCAGACTGCCAGATATTAACTCTTGTTTCTGCTTTGGTGGTCAGGTATTGTACAGGGAGACTTACTGGAGGAGATTTACAACCAGGTGAAGCAGATTATTGAAGAGCAGTCGGGGCCTTACATCTGGGTTCCAACCAAGGAGAAACTGTGAAGTCTCTTCATAATAATCATCCTCCATTACTCGCGATGAGTCTGGACCCCTTCTGCAGGACTCACTCTGACTCCTGTTGATCACAGATCTCTCTCTCTTTGTGTGTCATGAAAAGTGATTTGTCTTTTACCTGGGGGCGTTCACATCTCCTGTTTGTGAAAATTGCTTGTACGTGATACCTGATAAAATTACCACCATAGTTTTTTTTAACTGAAGGGGAAAGGCCTGACGAACTGTTGAAGGGAGATTCTATGGTACAGTTCCTTAATGTTTAAGGGCAACAATTCTTCAGCAATTTTCAGAAAAGCTTTATATATATTTTTCTTTTAATAATAAACTGAAAGAAAGGAAAAAATAATCTTCATGTTTAACATTGGGTTTGGAAACGAAATAATTCTAAGCAGCTTTTTGCACGATGAACTTTGGAAGCATGGTTTTGGCAGCAGAAACCCTGATCGTTTTATCGTTTGTTGGCTCCTCCTGCGTAACTTATGCAGGTCATTATTGGAGCTGTCTAATTTTTTTCATTTCTGTGTTTCAGTAATTTCAGGTTTTGTTGAACGAGTTATAAAACATGAGCCTTTAAAGTGCAACGGAATTTTTATTCACTTTACAAATGTTCTTTACAGACCATGCTTTTATTTTTTGTTTTTCCTTTTGCCAATTGAAGTGCACGATGAATAAATAAATGTTTATATTGAATGCCGATCAGAATGTGTTCAAGTGACATTGAGAATAATTACTTTCGCTCTTGTAGAGAATCTACTTTTATGAATTTGATTATTGAAGGGGAGAGGGGAAGCAAAGAGAAGCCAGTAAATATGACTATTTTAAGTGATAACTGACATAATTTTCAATAGGACTTTTCAAATACGAATGATCTGGGAGATGGGAGTATAAATAAGGATTTGGATTTGGCTGAGGAATGGAGCTGAAACCTAATCATGACTATTTGTAATGGGCTTAAGACTTGAGATTTTAAGATATATAAATAATTAACTCACAGTAACTATGTATTTTGATATAAATGATCAACTATATTAAGCATACTTTTAACAAAATACACTATATAACTCACCAGGACTGTGTATCTTTAAAATAGCTGCACATATATTTTCTTTCTGTCTAGCCATCTTTCTCCATCAATGTTTTCTTCTTTTATTCCAAGTAGACATAAATTAATGTTTATCATTTTTAACCATAAGGATCATGTGGGAAATGTGGTGATGGGGGTTAAACAGTATTTTGAGAATAACTGCAAGAAATAAAAAGTAAAATGAACCAGTTCTCCTCTTTCCCCCCCACCCTCCCCTGTGAATTTTGTGTGAGGTTATTCAAAGTGATGTGCATGTTTTCAAACTGTTAAGAGCAATTTTAAATAAAATAATTTTTACATTTTGTGTACATTTGCAAGTGGGAATTGCAAAAATGTCATATCTTCCATTGTAGCTCTCAATCAGAGGCTTCTGTGTTGAGAAAATATATTTTAACAGTTATAGGGTATGTTCTCAAATGAAACTTTAACACTACATTTAGATTAACTGCCTGGTACCCAACCTTTGCTAGTAATTTGGAGATGACTTGTTTTATATAGGAATAATGTGCTTACAAGCAGTTCGGTACACCTGACCTTTCTGGTGCTGCTGTTTGTACAGACTCTCATCTATATCCATTCCATTGTCAAGAGGGGAACAGCTAATAAACTTTAATGTACAATTTACTTCTTTGTGATGTTTTTTTTAAACTGTTCCAATTCAAAATCATCCATTTGAAAATAGCAAGGAATTGTGATGATTCAGGCTGCCACCAGAATAAATTGACTTTTTGGTTGACGTAAACAAAAAAGTCCCAGGTTCCATCCTGGCCTGTGTCGGATGTGCTAGTGTCGGCTGGGTAAGGATAATACTACAGGGGGCTTTGTTCCTTGGCTACAGATAGAAGAGTCAGGCAGGCTCAGTCGTCCTGTTTCAAGCCCAGCAATATTTGCAGCAAAGACTAAAGGGATACAGGCAAGATTGTGTTTTACTGTGGTGTCCCTCTCAGCAAATTGCCTTTCAAAATTCATGTGGCTTGTACTGGGTGTTGGGTGTTTAAAACTCTACTCCAGCACGTGTGTGCGACTGGCATAAAAGGCTAGTTAAATTAATCTAATGATTCCTCACATTAAATGTTAGATATAGATGGGAGCATCAATGCTTGCTATTGTAACCTCGTGAAGGCTGCATGATTGGTTTGGGGTGGGGTCAGTTGGTGAGGAGTTTTCCAGAGTAGCATTCCTATATTTATGACCAGAGAATTTGGCTGCAGGTGCAGATGATCACAATACAGGTAAAACTGCATGCCTGCTAGAAGAACTAGTTGATCTTTTTTTCATGGTTTGTAAACCCACTGTTGCCCAAGATGAGATTGGTTTTAACTGAAATGATGCATATAAATATAATAAGCATCATATTTCTACATAAACCAGATGTGTATGTAAAAGGAAGAGTAGAAAGATGTATGCTGAAAGACTGAGGAGAGTGGGACGAGACTCATGTGGAGTATAGACACTGGCACAGACTAGTTAGGCTGAATGGCCTGTTTTTGTTCTGTACCTGTGAATGCAATTCTATACGATTAATGCAATGTAAATCGGGCATTGACTTTGAACTTCCTTGGAAGCTGCATATTGAGCCAGTGAGGGCCTTTCCTGGCCTGGCGACATTCCTCTGCCATTGGAGGCACGGTAGCACAGTGGTTAGCACTGTTGCTTCACAGCACCAGAGTCCCAGGTTCGATTCCAGCTTGTGTCACTGTCTGTGCGGAGTCTATACGTTACGCCTGTGTCTGCGTGCATTTACTCCGGGTGCTCCAGTTTCCTCCCAAAAGTCCTGAAAGACGTGCTTGTTAGGTGAATTAGACATTCTGAATTCTCCCTCAGTGTACCCGAACAGGCACCTGAGTGTGGCGACTAGGGGATTTTCACAGTAACTTAATAGCTGTGTTAGTGTAAACCTACTTGTGACAATAATAAATATTATTATTATTCCTTATTTCATCAACTAAACATCCTTTTTTTAAATTCATTGATGGGATGTGGCCTTTGCTGGTTAGGCCAGCATTTAATGCCCATCTAGTTGCCCTTCAGAAGGTGGTGATGAGCTGCCACTTTGAACTCCTGCAGTCTAGGTGTAGGTATACCCACAGTGCTGTTGGGGAAGGAGTTCGAGGGTTTTACTCCAACGACAGTGAAGGAACGGCGATATATTTCCAATTCGGGGTGGTGAGTGTCTAGGAGGGAAGCCTTCTGGCGGGGGGGGTTTTCAGGTATCTGCTGCTCTTGCCTTTCTAGATGGTAGTGGTCATGGGTTTGGAAGGTGCTGCCTAAGGAACCTTGGGCGAGTTACTGCAGTGTATCTTGTAGATTTACATACAGCTGCTACTGTTTGTCGGTGGTGGAGAGGTGAATGTTTGTGGAAGGGGTGGCAATCAAGTCGGCTGTTTTGTTAGTGTTGTTGGAGCTGCATTAATCCAGCCAAGTGGAGAGTATTCCATTTCACTCGTAACTTGTGCCTTGTAGATGGCGCTCAGGATTTGGGGGCCCGGAGGTGAGTTACCTGCCATAGGATTCGTCGCATTTGAACTGCTCTGATAGCCACAGTATTAAAATTGCTAGTCCAGTTCAGTTTCTTATCAATGGTAACCCCTAGCATGTTGAATATGGGGGATTGTGGGTAATGCCATTGAATGTCAAGGGGCAGTGGTTCGATCCTCTCTTGGAGGAGATGGTCATTGCCTGGCACTTGTGTGGCGCGAATGTAACTTGCCACTTGTAGGCCCAAGCCTGGATATTGCCCATTTCTTGCTGCATTTGGACATTGACTGCTTCATTAACTCAGGAGTCACAAATGGTGCTGAACATTGTGCACTCATCTGCAAACATCCCCACTTCTGACCTTATGATGGAAGGCAGGTTATTGATGATGCAGCTGAAGATGGTTGGGCTTAGGACACTAGCCTGAGGAACTCCTGCAGTGATGTCCGGGAGCTGAGATGATTGACCTCCAACAATCATCTTCCTTTGTGCCAGGTATGTCTCCAACCAGCATGTCTCCCCGATTCCCATTGACTCCAATTTAGCTAGGGCTCCTTGATGCTATACCCAGTCAAATGCTGCCTGATTTTTTTAATACATTTACGGGATGTGGGTGTTGCTGGTTAGGCCAGCATTTATTGCCCATCCCTAGTTGCTCTTCAGAAGGTGGTGGTGATTTACCTTCTTGAACCGCTGTAGTCCTTCAGGTGAAGGTACACCTACTGTGCTGTTTGAGAGGGAGTTCCTGGATTTTGCCCCAGTGACCATTAAGGAACGACGATATATTTCCAAGTCGTGGTGAGTGACTTGGAGGGGAACCTCCAGGTGGTGGGGTTCCCAGGTATCTACTGCTCTTGTCTTTCTAGATTGTAGTGAATCATGGGTTTGGAAGATGCTGTCTAAGGAACCTTACTGCAGTGCATCTTATAGCTGGTGTACACAGCTGCCACCGTTTGCTTGTGGTGCAGGGTTTGAATGTTTGTGGAAGGAGGCTGCTTTGTCATGGATGGTGTCGAGCTTCTTGAGTGTTGTTGGAGCTGCACTCATTCTGATCAATGGTAACCCCCAGGATATTGATTGTGGGGGATTCAGCGATGGTATTGCCATTGAATGTCAAGGGGCGATGGTTCGATCCTCTCTTTTATGAGCATTGCCTGGCAGTTCTGTGGCGCGAAACTAACTTGCCACTTGTCAGCCCAAGCCTGGATATTGTCCAGGTCTTGCTGCATTTGGGCACTGACTGCTTCATTATCTGAGGAGTCGTGAATGGTACTGGACATCATGCAGTCATCTGCGAACATCCCCACTTAATGATGGAAGGGAGGTCATTGGTGAAGGAGCTGAAGATGGTTGGGCCTAGGACACTACCCTGAGGAACTCTTGCAGTGATGTCCTGAAGGTGAGATGATTGACCTGCAACAACCACAACCATCTTCCTTTGTGCCAGGTATGACTCCAATCAGCAAAGCGTTTTCCCCTGATTCCCTTGGCTCCAGTTTAGCTAGGACTCTTTGATGTCATACTCGGTCAAATGCCACCTTGATGTCAAGGGCAGTCACTCTCGCCACGCCTCTGGCATTCAGCTCCATGTTTGAACCAAGGCTGTAATGAGGTCAGGAGCTGAATGACTAAATCACTGAGTATTTTTAAGACCGAGATAGATAGGTTTTTGATCAATAAAGGGATCAGGGGTTATGGGAGAAGGTAGGAGATTGAGGATGAGAAAAATATCAACCATGATTGAATGGTGGAGCAGACTCGATGGGCCGAGTGCCTAATTCTGCTCCTATGTCTTATGGTTCTATGGACCCTGGCGGAACCCAAACTGAGCATCCATGAGCAAGCAATTGCTGAGTAAGTGCCGCTTGATAGCACCGTTGATGACTCCTTCCATCACTTTGATGATGGAGAGTAGACTGATGGGGTGGTAATTGGCTGGGTTGGAATTTCCCTATTTCATGTACAGGACACACCTGGGAAATTTTCACATTACTGGAAAGATGCCAGCGTTGTAGCTGAACTGGAACAGCTTGGCTAGGGGTGTGGCAAGTTCTGGAGTTCAAGTCTTCATTATTGCCGGGATATTGTCGGCTCACAGCCTTTGCAGTATCCAGTGCATTCAGCCCTTTCTTGATATCACGTGGAGTGAAAACTGAGATCTGATGCTGGGGACCTCCAGAGGAGACTAAATTGGATCATCCACTCGGCACTTCTGGCTGAAGATTGTTGCAAATGCTTTGTCATTTGCACAGATGTTCTGGGCTCCTCCATCATTGAGGATGGGGATATTTGTGGAGCCTCCTCCTCCAGTGAGTAGTTTAATTGTCCACCACCATTCACGACTGGATGTGGCAGGACTTAGATCTGATGCATTCATTTTGGAATCACTTCGCTCTGTCTATTAATTGCTGTTTATGCTGTTTGGCACACGAGCAGTCCTGTGTTGTAGCTTCACCAGATTGATACCTCATTTTTTAGGTATACCTGATGTTGCTCCTGGCATGCTCTTCTGCACTCTTCACTGAACCAGGGTTGATCCCCTGGCTTGGTGGTAATGGTAGAGTGGGGGATGTGCCGAGTCATGAAATTGCAGGTTGTGGTTGAATACCATTCTGCTGCTGCTGATGGCCCACAGCGTCTCATGGATTTCCAGTCTTGAGTTGCTAGATCTGTTTGATGTCTACACATTTAGCATGGAGATAGAGCCACACAACATGATGGAGGGTATCCTCAATGTGAAGACACAGGACATTGTCTTCACAAGGACTGTGCAGTACAGATGCATCTGCAGCAGGCAGGTTGGTGAGGATGAGGCCAGGTACGTTTTGCCCTCTTGTTGGTTCCCTCATCACCTGCTGCAGTCCCAGTCTGGCAGCTGTGTACTCTGGGACCCTGCCAGCTCGGTCTGTGGTGGTACTACCGAAGCACTCTAAGTCCCACACCCAGAGTATGTTCTGTGCCCTTGCCACCCTCCGTGCTTCCTCCAAGTGGTGCAAAACATGGAGGGTATTGATTCCTCAGCTGATGGTGGACGCTGCATGATCAGCAGGAGGTTTCCTTGCTCATGTTTAACCTGAAGTCATGCGACTTCATGGAGTCCAAAGTCGATGTTGAGGACTCCCAGGGCAACTTCCTCCCAACTGTATACCACTGTGCTGCCACCTCCGCCGGTGAGACAGGGCATACCCAGGAATGGTGTTAGTGGTGTATGGGACATTGTTTGTAAGGTGTAATTCTGTGAGTATAACTATGGTCAAGCTGTTGCTTGACTAGTCTGTGAGACATCTCTGCCAACTTGGGCACAAGCCCCCAGATTTCAATAAGCAGGACTTTGCAGGGTCGACAGAGTTCAGTGTGTGGTTTCTGGGGCCTAGGTCAATGCCAGGTGGTCTGTCCGGTTTCATTCCTTTTTTGTGTTTTCATAGCGGTTGAATACAACTGAGTGACTTGCTAGGCCATTTCAGGGGCATTTTAAGAGTCAACCACATTGCTGTGGGTCTGGAGTCACACAGAATCATAGAAAAGTTACAGCATAGGAAAATCCATTCATTCCATCTTGTCCATCCGAGCCCAAGGACACTCGGGTGCCCTTTCTAATTTCACCTTACTGCATCGGGTCCATAGCCCTGTAGCTTAGAGCACTTGAGGTGCTGATCCAAGTGCCTTTAAGAGTTTAGGGTCTCTGCCTCCAAGGCGGGCAGCAAATTCCAGACTCCCACTACCCTCTGCGTAAAAAAAGGCTCTTGCTCATGTCCCCTCGACACCTTCTGCCACTTATATTGAATTTGTGTCCCCTGGTTCTAGAATTCTCCAAGGGAAAAATGTTATCCTGTCCACCCTACCTCTTCCCCTCATAATTCTGTACACCTCAGTTAAGTCATCCCTCAACCTATTGTTGCTAACTTTGCCTTAGTTTAATTGCTCTGTTTTATCACCTTTACTCTTGAGTCACCAGGTATCTTTATGATACCGCCACGTGGTTCAAGTCCGAGTAATGATCAATAATCCAATACACCGCTTAGTAAGATTTAAATTAAAGCGCATTTATTATACACAGTAATCACTACTCGTGTACAAATTCTACGTCTAAGCTACTTCTACAGTTAACAGGCCAATACTTAACTTGGAACAGGTCCACCAGGTCAGGGAAACGAATGGCCTTTCGTTCGGGTTCTGAGCCGGCGGGATTCGAAGTTGGTACAGATTGGTAGCTAGGAGCGCCTATCTCGTAGCGAGCGTTGAAGTAAGACTTACTGGATATCGGCGGCGGCTGAACTGGTCACTGTCGAGGGTTGGTTCATGTTGCTGAGTGACCCGGTCAAGAAGAACGATTTGAACTTGGGGCTTAATTCTTATAGTCCCCAGGGCCTTCCCACCTTTCGGGGCGGCCCCTGTACCTGGTTCCAAGTGGTTGGACTTTGTCCCAATCACTTGGTTCGAGTTTCTCCAATGCTGGAGCGGTTCCCTGATCGATGGGCGGTCCTGAGGTGGTCGTTCACCTCCCATTGTGTAGGCTTCTGCTGGCGCCAAAGAGTCTGGTTTTGCTTTGTGTGTCTAAATGTTGCTTATTGTTCCCGGGGATTGCTCATTAATATACAGATGGCTGGTGTTTTGTTATGCTGATGGTTGCTGGTATCGATCTTGTCTGGCCTTTCCAGAGGTAAATACACACTCAACCTGCAGCTGCACGTTTGTGTCCTGTTGGCTGACTTTCCCATCAGCCTTTGCCGTTCGCCATTTTAAATCGGGAGTTAGCCAATTTAAATCGGGAGTTAGCCATTTTAACTGGCTACATTTCCTCCTTGTGATCCTAACGCGAAGCGTGAAGGATCACATAACTATGTTGCTTTCCATTCCCTGGCCTGGGGGGGACACATCCTTCATGGCCTCTGCACTGACCATAGCTATGCAAAAAAAATTTTAACTAACAATTCTAAGGGCGCTATGTCAAACAGGGACGTGCATTACAAAACAGTAAACTGGGAACCTCTAACTATTCTTAATACACTACACTCACTTAAACATTTCATCATCCTAACTTCCTCAACCATACAAACAAAATCATAGCATTTTTTATATCAGTCTTAAGGCTTGGCAGTCAAGCTCAGAATCGTACAATTTACTCATGAACAGCTCTTTACATTTCTTTATTTACAATAAACGCAAGTGAATGCACTTTATTATAGATCGCGGGGGTCGGGGGTCTGGTCGTATCCGAACATAGGGGATCTGATCCTATATACCGGGGTTCGAGCGCGGTAGGCTCTCCTTCTCCATTTCCGTAGACGCATAGTCTGCACAATGCAGCAGAGTATCGCTAATACCAGTCATGTTTCTATTACATAGGACAGGGAGTACCAGGTTATAAACCTGGCACACCAAGATGATGTGGTGTCGCTGGTGACTGGGCTCTGGGTATTGTGGGGAAGTGAAACATTAACGGCTGAGGGGCTTGAAGTCATGGGGTTCGCGTTCACGCGCAACCAAAAGTCCATAAAGATGATCCATGTGGAGGAAGTCCTCATGGCTCTTTTTCCTTTTCTTTCTTCTCTTCTCCGGTCATGGAGCTTCTGGAGTTCTGTGGAAACAAGCATAGTGTCTGTAACTATCTTTGTTTAATATCACGTATGATAGTGTGTCTGTCCTGTAGTGCCAATTACTCCCTTTATAATTGGTCACTATGTGTGACTCCCTCATTTTTTTTTCAAAAATCGAATTTTAGGGCAAGACACACTTCCCAATAATGAACCAGTGCGAGCCGTCTCACAGACTGCGCAATTTACCATCCAAATGTTTCAGGATGTAAATAGCATGTGGTTGGCAACCTAAGGGTTACCTAAAACAAAACACAACTTTTTGCACTGAAAGTGCCAAAATGAGGTACATATGGGCCGCGATGGGTAAGAGTTGGGTGGAGTCCCCGGGTAGGACGGCTACCAATGCCGTGTTTCTCCTACCCGAGCGTAGTTGACCACGGGGGGTTCCCAGGAAGGGCGGGTCCCAAGCCGTTTCTCCACTGCCTGAGCAACCAACAAGAAAGGGCAAAAAATGTAGTCATCGTGGTGGGGCTGCCGTAGTGGTTCTACGTTCGAACCAGAAGGGCAGTTACGAACAGGCGTCTAGTTCCTTAACCAGTCTCTGCAGACAAGTCCTCAGAGGTTCCTGTTGAACTAGTGTCTGGCAACGGTGAGTCTCTGGAGGCAAGTCCTCAGAGGTTTCAGCCGAATAGGCGTGGGGCAGTGAGAAAAAAATTTCTCCTGTCGGACATACAACATTTAACAAACTTACAAACAACATAAAACATTCTGCAGGTTCCATCAGAAAGGACAACACTTCTCCCAAGCGGTTCCTTTTAAAACATCATCTGGACACCTCAGTTCTCGGTTGCGAACAGGGTCGCAAAGGGGTTCTCGGTTTGGGAGTCAGACCCAAGGTCGTCCTCTTCTCCTGGGTGCCACACTCTTGAGTGTATCAGGGCTGAAAGGGCTGCATGGTGTGAGGTGGGGTTGCTCTCGTCGTTGCGGACAAGTCGGAACGAGTTATCTCGGTGCCAGTAATTGGTGTCTAGTTGTGTGGGGACAAAATCGGGGTCGTCAGTGTGGTTCGGTGGTCGGTGGTGGGGTTTATTTAGGAAAGTGATCATGAAGGGATCACTTGGATCATAGTCGGAATCGCTGGGTGTGGATCCTGTTGCATGGGAATAGTAGGGAGGCGTGCTGTGGCTATCGTCCGAGTCACAGTCGCTGGATCTGCTGCTGCAGTCTGTGGGCGTTCCGGGGCGGAGTGTATATTTCGGGGGTGGAATCGAGGTCGAGTCCGTGGCTGGGCTGGATGTGTTGGGGGATGGTAGGGTTATGTTGGCTGTGGGCGGGGTGTGGTGTGCTGCGTCAAGCCTGACTGTGTGCATGGTTCGACTGTGTTCCATATGCCTTCAGCTGGTTTATATGAAACCACGCAGTCTTACCGTTGGGATACTTTATTTTATAAACGGAAGGGCTTACTTTGACGGAATGGAATACCGACCCGAGTATTTTGGTGACGGGAATGTGCTGGGGTTATATACAGAGAGCATGACTTGCTGTCCTAGACTGAACTCAGTCGCATGCACTGTCTTATCGAAACAGGCCTTGCTCTGTTTCTTTCTGGTGCCCAATTTTACTGCGGCTGCTAGCTGAGCCATTTTAACATTTTCCACTAATTGTTCTACTGCATTCTCGTGTGTGAGGGCCGTCACTTCGGGGCTGGTCAAGTCCAAACCTAATAAATATTCTGTGCCTTTCATGGGGCGTCCGGTCATGAGGGTGTGTGGGGTGTAACCTGTGGAAGTAGAAATTGTGTTACGCAAAAACATCAGCGCAAAAGGGAGGACTGAGTCCCAAGTGGTGTTCTGCTGGACCATTTTTCTGAGTGGATTTTAGGGTCCAATTCATGCGCTCCACGATACCACTCGACTGTGGGTGGCATGCTATGTGGAATTTTTGGGTGATGCCAAATATCGTGAGGACGTTCTGCATGACACGTCCCGTAAGATGGGAGCCTTGGTCGGATTCAATGCTGCAGGGGAGTCCCCATCTTGTAAAGATGTGGTGGGTCAAAATCGTGGCTGTGGTTTTTGCAGTGTTTGTGTGGGCTGGGAATGCTTCCACCCATTTCGTAAATGTGTCAATTACCACAAGTACATATTTATAGCCATTCCTGCAAGGGGGCAATGGTCCTATAAAATCGATCTGGAGGTTAGTCCAGGGGCCATTAATGGATCGGGTGTGGCTGAGTTGAGCCTTTTTGGCATATCTGTCCGGATTATTCTGGGCACAGATAAGACAATTTTCTATGTAATGGTTTACATCTTCCATTAAATTCGGCCACCAACAAAGCTGCTTGAGATGGGCTGTAGTGGGATTGATTCCCTGATGTCCATGACCGTCATGGAACAAGCAAATCAATTGATTCCTGTCCTGTTCAGGAACCACATAAAGGGTGTCTTTTAACACCACACCGTCATGTGTGGTCAGTGCATTTCTAAACCTCTCATAGGGAGCTGGATATTGTCCTTTTACAATCACCCTGAGATTGCTGTCCTGCTTCTGGGCCTGCACTAGATCCTCGATCTTAGTCTGTGAGACCTGAACTGCACTCACTGGTGCGCTTTCGGGGGGTGTCCAAAAGTATCCATGCCTGGAACCTGCTTTAGCCAGTGCGTCGGCTTTCACATTTCCAGGGGGGGGAGGAACGATGGTGACTGCGGACTTTGATTATCCCATAAGTCCTGTTCTGTGCTCTCTCTAAAATTTGACGGAGCAATGGGGCTGAGGGGAGGGGCTTTCCGTCTGCAGAAACAAATCCTCTTGCTTTCCACAGGGGCAGAAATTCCGTGAGGCTGTTGCAGACATAGAGGCTGTCCGAGTATATGTCTGCTGGGCTGGGGAAGGAATCTGGGTGCTCAACTATATATGTGACGGCCGCAAGCTCTACTGCCTGCGCGCCTAAGTGTCCGGGTAGTTTTAACGATATTTCCTCGAGGGCACGCCCCTGCGCATCCTCGACATAGATACCGCAACCTGTTATGCGCTTCCCATCCAAGACTGTGGAAGATCCTTCCACATCGATCTTTATGGGCTCACACGTGTCCGTGTGCTGGGGCTCTGGTTTGAACTACCTATCTTTCTGGGGGGTGTTTTCGCAATAAAGGGGCCTGTGTTGTGGTGTGAAGTGATAATTTCGCATTCATGGGGGGTTCCGGGGTGCTGTAAGTTGTCGGCTAAATAGGTGTGTGACTTTGTCCTTTTAACAGTGATGTCCCGTCCCTGCAAGAGAAGGGTCCATCTCGCTGCTCGAATCTGACTAACTGTACCGTCCTTGCGTCGTCCGTCCAGTAAAAGTTGGGTGGGGGTGTGTTCGGTCAGAATGGTGATGGGGTTCAGTCCGGTAATGTACGAAAAATACTGGACTGCCCAGAATACTGCGAGCAGGTGCCTCTCACAGGCTGAAAATCCCTGCTCCACAGCATCTAACAGTCTGGAGGCGTAAGCCACAGGCCTTAACTGGTCGTGCCATTCCTGCAGGAGCACGGCCGAAAGGGTGCAGTCTGTGGTCGCTACCTCTATAGCGTAAGGGGAAAGCGGGTCTGGAACTTGTAGTGCGGGGGCTGCTATGAGTGCCTGTTTTAAAGAGTCCACAGCATCCGTATGCTGCGGACGCCATTCCCAGGGGGCTCCTTTCTTTAGGAGGTCTGAGAGGGGCGCTGCCTTGCTGGCGAAACCGTCAATGTGGTTTCGGCAGTAGCCAATCAGTCCTAAAAACGACCGGAGGGCTGAAACGTTCTGGGGAAGGAGCAATTTAGCGATCGAGTCAATCCTTTTATGCTCAATCTCGCGTTTACCGTGTGTGATAATTGTTCCCAAATATATCACTTTATCTTCCAAAATCTGGGCCTTTTTGGGGTTGACTTTACAACCGATTGAGTGTAAGAGTTCCAGGAGTTCGGACAGAAGCTCAATGTGCTCTTCCCTGGTGTCTGTCTGCAGTAGTAGGTCGTCTACGTACTGAACCAGACATTCGGGGCGAGAGAATTTGGCTAAACCATTTGCCAGCTGTCGGTAGAAAATGGAGAGGGAGTTGTGGAAGGCATGTCCACGTGTACTGCTGTGCTTTAAAGGTGAAGGCAAATTTGTACTGGCATGCCTTTGCCAATGGAATGGACCAGAATCCATTACTGACACCCAAAACCGTAAAGAATCGGGAATTGAGTTCCTGCTTGAGCATGGTCTCGGGACTTGTTGCTACTGTGGGGACTGCTGCGGGGGTGATTTTGTTGAGTTCCCGGTAATCAATGGTCAGTCGCCATGATCCATCGGGCTTTCTCACTGGCCAAATCGGGGCATTATTAGTGGAGGCTACTGATCTAAGTACGCCCTGCTCTAATAAGCTTTCTATTACCTTAGAGATTTCTCCCTCTGCCTCTTGGGGAAATCCATATTGTTTTGGGGGTCTAGGGTCAGGTCCTGTTACTTGTACGGAGCCAGTCATCCGTCCACAGTCGTGCTTGTGGGTCGCGAATGCTGCCCTGTTCTTTTGCAGAACTGCCCTAACCTGCTTGTCCGTACTAAGCGTGGTCGGGTTGAACCAAAATTCGCCTACTGCACTAATTTTGTTCATGTACTCCTATGTTGAGCGTTGCGGGGGCTCTTGCGGATTTTGCCATCTTCCAGACACACTGGTTGACTGGATCGAATGATAAGTTGTGGGAATTCATTAAATCAATTCCCAGAATGTGTTCTGCTGTGTGGGGCAGGTCAACTAAAACTACGGGGTGCTTGGTGGTGATGGTACCGATTTGAATGGGTACAGGGGCTATGATGTGTCCCTGCTGTGAGTGGCCTGTAAAGCCGCTGAGGGTGATAGTGGCTGTAGTGGGCCACGTGTCTTTTTGAAACAGGGTGGAGGAATTTATTGTGGTGCGCGACCCTCCTGTGTCCCAGAGAAATTTGATGAGTTGTCCACGAATTTTTGCTGCAACTACTGGTCATCCGGGCCTATCCCAAAGGGTGTCGCAGACCCAACTGGGGGAGCCCGTACACCGTCAGTCCGTTCCAGTCAAGTCCGTCTGATCCGAACGGGCGCAAAAGCTATGAATGGGCTCTATCTTTTTCTTACTCAGACTGCCCAACTGCTGGGCTCTCTGTGGCTTTTTAGGGGCATTGCACTCTCTTGCGAAGTGTCCCAACTGTCCGCAGTTGTAACACACCTGTGACTTTGGTGGGGGAGCTGTTCTTTCCCTCATTCACCCACGCGGGGGCGTGGTGTGTTGTCTTTACTGCCTGCATATCTGCGCGGGCCTGCGTTTCCTCAGTATTCTTAACTGAGGGTTTACTTTGAACAGATTGCTCCCAAGCGCGGGACAATCTTTTCACTACCCACTTCTCATTATGGGCCTCCTCTGAGGGATCATAGCTCGTGCAAGCTTTCTGTCCTGTTTCTGTGGCATGGGAGATAAGGCTGCCGGTCCATTTGGCCATGTTGTCTGGGGACAAATGGGCACGGTCTCAGTCTCCAAAGACTGCTGCAAAGTGAATCCACAGGCGTCCAGCAAACGCTGTGGGGTGCTCGGATTTCTTTTGCCTACATTTGTTGAGACCATCTACGGGGTCACCCCGGTTATACCCGATCGCATCCAGGATCGCGGTATGCATTTCTGCAAGGGTGCCTCCTCCTAACTTCTGTGGGTCGGGAAGGGCTGCTGCTACTGACGGGTCGAAACTTAAAACGGTGAGCTTTACATGCTCTAGCTCATCCAGGCCGCACATGGTCGCCTGATGTTTAACTGTGGCAAAGAAATGGTGGGGGTCTGAGATGGGGAGGAACGGTGTGATCTTATCGCAAGCGTCCCGTAATTGGGTCACTGTTCAGGGGGTGGAATATAGAAATTCCGCATCGTCTGATGTGGCTGTGCGGTGGGTGGTTACTGGGTTCATTGGAGCTTGAATTATCTGCTCTCGAGGGGGTTGGGGCGCTTTTCTCTTTTGTGGCTTTCCCTGCGCGCATGTTCCCTGAACATATCTCTGCGCTGTTTCATTCAATTCTTCCCAATCAGGGCCGTCTTCCTGATCTAATCTTTCTCCAAAGGTTTCCTGAAAACCTTTTTGAACAGAAAGCAGTGATTGCAGCTCTGCAATCTGCTTCCGGCACTTTGCGTGATCTAATGTGCTTTGTCTTTGTTCTGTGGTGGCAGCATGGAGTGCTCTTAATGCTGCCTTGAGGTCACTACACTGTTTTTGTAATGCCTCTACCTGTTTTTCCATTTCTTCTCGTACCAGGACTGCACGTTGTGTGTGCTGATAGGCCTTTTCGTATTGATACTGGAAGCTGCTTAGGTGCGCCAGACAAGACTGGTGAGCCCTTTTGGCGTCATCTACCTCTCCATCTTTTGCTGCCAATTTCCTTCTCAAGTCTAAATTCTCCTTTTCTACCTGGCTTACATCGACCGTACTCATCCGATGTATGCCCTCTACTTCTTTCCGGAGCGTCCTAACGACCTCCTCTGTGCCTCGCAATTGTGCCAAGCAGGACACGATTGCCATCGGCTTGCGAGCTTTCCCTAAGCTCTTTTTGTGGATCTCGCTCAGGTTCTCCCACCAAGTATGTCCTATACTCCCGGGACCTGATTCCTCGTTGTCACAGAATTCATTCCAAGGGGGCCATCCTTTCCCTTTGAGATATTTCCTGATCTCTTCCTCCCAAATGGGACATTGTCCCACTCTACTGCTGCTGGTCGCTGCGACGGCAAATTCCTCGGGGTTCATTAGGCGCTGCATTGCCATCCTTCCTATCCAAATGCTTATTTTAAATTTGAAACAGGGGAGCTAAGGCGGTGCTGTAAATACGGGTACAGCTTTCACTACTTTCCGATATACAAACTTCCGACAGTTTTGACGCAACAAAAATCTATCAGTTTTACATGATCGCCCTGTTAGTTACGCAAGCATACACACACTTCCGAATGGTGAGTATGGATCAGAACAGCTTGAACACTTGTCATTTTCTGTTTCCAATTGGATCTCTAATTCAAATTCTGGGTTCTCCCGGAGTGGTTTTCCACTTCTAGATCGGGTCCTGGCGGAGTCGCCAAATAATGTTGCTAACTTTGCCTTAGTTTAAGTGCTCTGTTTTATCACCTTTACTCTTGAGTCGCCAGGTATCTTTATGATACCATCACGTGGTTCAAGTCTGAGTAATGATCAATAATCCAATACACCGATTAGTAAGATTTAAATCAAAGCACATTTATTATACACAGTAATCACTACTCATGTACAAATTCTACGTCCAAGCTACTTCTCCAGCTAACAGGCCAGTACTTAACTTGGAACTGGCCCACCAGGTCGGAAACGAATGGCCTTTCGTTCGGGTTCTGAGCCTGTGGGATTCGAAGTTGGTACAGATTGGTAGCTAGGAGCGCCTATCTCGTAGCGAGCGTTGAAGTAAGACTTACTGGATATCGGCGGCGGCTGAACCGGTCACTGTCGAGGGTTGGTTCAAGTTGCTGAGTGACCCGGTCAAGAAGAACAATTTGAACTTGGGGCTTAATTCTTATAGTCCCAGGGGCTTCCCGCCTTTCGGGGCGGACCCTGTACCTGGTTCCAAGTGATTTGGTTCGATTTTCTCCAATGCTGGAGCGGTTCCCTGATCGATGGGCGGTCTTGAGGTGGTCGTTCACCTCCTTTTGTGTAGGCATCTGCTGGCGCCAAAGAGTCTGGTTTTGCTTTGTGTCTAAATGTTGCTCATTGTTCCCGGGGATTGCTCATTAATATACAGATGGCTGGTGTTTTGTTATGCTGATGGTTCCTGGTATCGATCTTGTCTGGCCTTTCCAGAGGTAAATACACACTAACCTGCAGCTGCACATTTGTGTCCTGTTGGCTGACTTTCCCATCAGCCTTTGCCGTTCGCCATTTTAAATCGGGAGTTAGCCAATTTAAATCAGGAGTTAGCCATTTTAACTGGCTACACTATCCAATATCTCGTCATAGCCACACTTTCCCACATTCTTGTAAACCTCCTCTGCACTATCACCAGAGCAATAACGTCCTTGTTGTAATGTGGCAACCAAAATCTCCCACAATATTCCACTTGTGGCCTTTGCAGTGTTTTATACAGTACTAGCATTATCTCCTTCCTTTTATGGGCGGCATGGTGGCACAGTGGTTAGCACTGCTGCCTACAGCGCTGAGGACCGAGGTTCGATCCCAGCCCTTTGTCCCTGTGTGGATTTTGCACATTCTCTGCATGGGTTTTCTCCTCCACAACTCAAAGATGTGCAGGTTAGGTGGATTGGCCATCCTAAATTGGCCCTTGGAAAAAAAATAATTGGGTACTCTAAATTTATTTTAAAAGAATATCCTTACTTTTATATTCTAGACCTCGGCCAATGAAGGAGAGAGTTCCGTATGCTTTCAACAATCTTGTTTACTTGAACTGCTGCCTTTAGGCCCCTGTGTACCTGTATACCAAGATCTCTCACTTCATCCATCCCTCTTAGTATTGTGATTGATTGTTTCTTGTAACTGATTGACCTCGCTAAATGCATGACCTGACACTGTGTTAAATTCCATCTGCCACTTTATCGCCAGTTCATCAATCCATCAATATAATTTTAAAGATTATGGCTATCCTCTACACTGTCTACCACTTGGCCAATCTTTGTGTCATCTGCAAATTTCCGAATCATGCTCCCCATGCATCATACTCCCCATGTTCACATCCAAATCATTAATATTTAACACCAACAGTAAGGGTCCCAACACTGAGCCCTGTGGAACACCACTTGAAACAACTTTCCAATTGCAAGGCAGCCATTGACCATTACTCTTGACCGTTACCCTTTGTTTCCTGTTCCTAAGCTAACATTTTATCCAGTTTGCCATCCATTCTATGGGCTTTCACTTTCTTGACCAATCTGTCATGTGAGACTTTGTCAAACGCCTTACTAAAATCCATGTACGCTTCATCCACTACCTTCATCAACCTTTCTTGTCACTTTCTCAAAGAATTTGATCAAATTTGTGAGGCACAACCTTCCTTTAACAAATCCATGCTGACTATCCCTGACTAATCGAGCTTTTCTATGACAGTTATATCTCTCGGGATTCATTCTACTAATTTGCCCACCACCTACGTAAGACTAACTGGCCTATAAGTGTTATGCATTTCCTTCGATCCCTTTTTAAATAATGGTATCATGTTTACATTCCTCCGGTACCTCCCCTGTGTTTAGTGAGTATTGGAAAATCATCCTCGGAGCATCTGTTATCTCCTACCTGACCTCCTTCAGTAGCCTCGGAAACAATCCATAGGCCCTGGCGACTTCTCAACTTTCAAGGATGTCAATCCTTCGAGTAATTCCTCTGCCTTTATGATTATCCCACCCAGTATCTCTGTGTTCCTCCTGGACTACTATATCTGGATCATCCATTTCCTTTGTAAACATGGAGACAAAAACCTTTCCCACAGCTCTGCATCTAAACACAAGTTCCCCTCTTCATCTCTAACAGGTCCCACTTTTTCTTTAACTACCTTTTACCATTAATATATTGGTAAAACATCTTTGTGTTTTCTTTAACTTTACTTGCTCATCTTTTTTCATGCCCTCTCTTTGATTCCCTTCTTTCTTTTTGGAGATGGAGATGGTTAGCAGTTTCAAATTCCTAGGGGTGCACATCTTCAAAAATCTGTCCTAGTCCACCCACGTCGACGCTACCACCAAGAAAGCACAACAGCGCCTATACTTCCTCAGGAAACTAAGGAAATTCGGCATGTCCACATTAACTCTTACCAACTTTTACAGATGCACCATAGAAAGCATCCTATCTGGCTGCATCACAGCCTGGTATGGCAACTGCTCGGCCCAGGACCGCAAGAAACTTCAGAGGGTCGTGAACACAGCCCAGTCCATCAGACGAACCTGCCTCCCATCCATTGACTCCATCTACACCTCCTGATGCCTGGGGAAAGCGGGCAGTATAATTAAAGACCCCTCCCACCCGGCTTACTCACTCTTCCAACTTCTTCCATCGGGCAGGAGATACAGAAGTCTGAGAACACGCACGAACAGAGTCAAAAACAGCTTCTTCCCCGATATTTCCAGATTCTTAAACGACCCTCTTATGGACTGACCTCATTAACACTACACCCCTGTATGCTTCATCCGGTGCTTATGTAGTTACATTGTGTACCTTGTGTTGCCCTATTATGTATTTTCTTTTATTTCCTTTTTTCATGTACTTAATGATCTGTTGAGCTGCTCGCAGAAAAACTACTTTTCTCTGTACCTCAGTACACATGACAATAAACAAACCCAATCCAATCCACTTTCAATACTCGTCTAGGCTATCTACAGTGTTTAGTTCTTTATGCCTATTGTATGCTTTCTTTTTCTGTTTGATCTTCCCCTGTATTCATCTAGATTTGGCAGTACCACTCTTATTCATGGAGGGGACATGTTTATTTTGTACAGTTAGGATCTCTCCTTTTCGTGCTTCCCACTGGTTTTCCATTGATTTATCGTCTAGCAATGCTGGCCAGTCCACCTCAGCCAAGTTCCAAGTCCCTTCTCATTTTTACAAAATTCCGGTTTACTATAATCATCCCTTCTCACAACTGGAATTGATTCTTTAACCATTCGTGCTATCTCCTTTTTTCATCTCCCCCCTCTGTCCTGCCTGAAAATTTTGCCCTCCTTTTGGCAGGTTTCCGTTATAGCAATGATATCCTACTGCCATGTGTCGACCTGTGCTTTTAACTTGATAACATTGTTTGTAATACTCGTATTGAAGTATAAACAGTTTAACCCCACTATTTTCCCTTGCTGGACACTTTTTAAACTTTGCTTCCCCTATCATTCCAAGTCTATCATTACATCACTAACTAATGTTCTGCCTCTATTTTCCTAATGTGAGTTTGACCTATCCAATCCTACTCCTGGAATCTATCCCTCTGCCACACTAGTTTAAATACTCCCCAGTAGAACTAGTGAAAGCCCCTGCTCGGATATTGGTCCCAGCTCTGCCTGGGTGCAACCTGTCCGGTTTATACAGTTCTCAACAGCCTAAGAACTGGTCCCAGTTCCTTAATAATCTGAATCCCTCCTGGCTATACCATCTCTCCAGCCACACACTCATCTGATCTATCCTCCCATTCCTGCTCTCTCTGGTGCATGGGAGTAATCCTGAAATTACTACATTTGAGGTCCTGCATTTTAGTTTATCCCCAACTTCCTGTACTGTGCTTGCAGTTCTTCATCCTTTAATTTATCTATATCTTTGGTACCAATGTGTAGCAAGACCACTGGCTGTTCACCTTCCCTCCCCAAAATGCCCTGCTCAGTGACATCTTGGACCCTGACACCAGGGAGGCAACATACCATCCTTGATTCACGTTTGTAGCTACAGAAGTGTCTGTTTGTGCCCCTAACTTTTGAATCTCCTATCACTATATCCCTACCACTTGCTTTTCTCCCTCGCGTCTGAGCAGAAGAGCCACCCACAATGCCGTAGATTTGGTTACTGTTGCTTTCCCCTGAGAGGTTATTCCTCCAACAATATCCAAAGCAATATATCTGTTTGAGAGGGGGATGAACACGGGACTCCGAGCCTTCTTGAGTTTATTACTGTTCCTGATGGTCACCCGTTCTCTTTCTGCCTGTGCAATTCTCGCCTGCGGTGTGACCATCTCGCTAAATGTGCTGTCCATGACTTCCTCAACATTGTGGATGCTCCATAGTGAGTCCACCCGCAGCTCCAGCTCCGAAATCTGGTTAGCAAGAGGCTGCATTTGGACACACCTGCACACGTGGTCACAAGGGATGTTTCCCACATTATGCAGGAGGAGCATATCACAGGTCTGAGGTCTCCTGCCATGATATCCTTCATGATTAAACTAGTTAATCCCTGAAAAGGAAAATTACGTTAGCTAGGGAACTTATTTACGTTAGTTAGGAACCTTATTTCTTACTTAACACCTATTGTGATTGTGCAGTACTAATCTATACGCTTTTCTATTTTTTATTTATTTTTAGTCCCAACTAATCTTTAAGCAATGAATTTGATTAAAAGATGGCAGATTTCCTTCCCTAAAGAACATTAGTGAACCAGAGGTGTTTTATGGCAATTGTTTCATGGTCATCATTAGACTTTTAATTCCAGATACTTTATTGAGTTTATATCCACCATCTGCCAGGGTTCGACCTCGGCCACCAGATTATTACACTGGGTTTCTGGATTACTAGTCCTGCCTCGCCTGGTTCGATAGTCTATTGACAAGTATATTATATAGTTTTAGAATTTTAAAGACCAAGATTTGTTCTTGGTTAGCTTCTTCAATTCTATCTTCATTTATTAATTGAGTCATGGAAACATTCTCCTTGTACCTATTTCGGTATCCTTTTTGCAAATATGATTCAAGAAGGACAGCATGGTGGCACGTGGTTAGCACTACTGCCTCTCAGCGCCAGCCTTGGGTCACTGCCTGTGCGGAGTTTGTATGTTCTCCTCGTGTCTGCATGGGTTTCCTCCGGGTGCCCCAGTTTCCTCCCACGGTCCAAAGATGTGCAGGTTAGGTGGATTGGCCATGCTAAATTGCCTTTTAGTTTCCAAAAAGGATAGATGGAGTTATTGGATTATGGGGATAGGATGGGGGCATGGGCCTAGGTAGAGTGCTCTTTCAGAGGGTTGATGCAGTCTCGATGGGCAAAAGTGATTCTATGATTCTATCATGTTTCAAAGGTGCACAGTTGTGATATGTTGAGGAATTTTGAATCATATTGAATGATGGCCTTTGGCAGGATTCCCAAGCAACACCTGTGAAGTTTAAACTAAGGGCCTCTTAAGGATACTGAAAGGGGAACTGAGGGCTACTGAAAGGGTACTAATGAGTTATTAATGGTTAAACATTAAGGTGTAGGGCAGCACGGTGGTGCAATGGACAGCACAGCTGCCTCACGGCGCCGAGGTCCCAGGTTCGATCCAGACTCTGAGTCACTGTCTGTCTGGAGTTTGCACATTGTCCCCATGTTTGCGGGGGTTTCGCCCCCACAACCCAAAAGATGTGCAGGGTAGGTGGGTTAGCCACACTAAATTGCCGCTTAATTGGAAAAAATAAATTGAGTACTCTAAATATAAAAATAAATTAAAATGTAGAATTTGTGCTGGGGTTGTCCTCTCTTGCCATATCTTTAGTAGAAGCCATACACACGGTGTTGATGCGTTTACGCCAAAGTTGCAGTCGGGGACTGCGAAGACTCCTGCAGAAATTACTGATGGTCTTAACAAAGCTCGCTTTTGACATGGGTCAGATGATTGAAGATTCAAACTGCAGTTGAGACTTGGCATTCAGTGCCTATTTGGTCCCACAATTACCCCACATTTTGTGTTCCGGGTCTGTTGATGAAAATGGGTATGGTTTTATCAATTCTTTCTATTACTAATAATTCTGCTATCCATTCTCTTCAGGAGATTAAGCAGCATATCTGTGATAAAGCAAAGACCAATATGTTGAATGATAAATTGCGAAACCAGTAAAGCGGGCAGGATACAAAATCAAGGAAGTCTAACTAAGATCATGCCATTGGATCATTAGGTGTGGATGTAAATTGATACTGAGACTGGAGATCAGCTTAATGTGTTTCACCCAGTTCAGCTATGTAGGAATGCTGGCCTTTGGCAAGATTCCCAAGCAGCACCTGTGTAGTTTAAACTAAGGGCCTCTTAATAAGGATACTGAAAGGGTTTAGAGTTACTGAGTGATGTGCGAGCTACCAACCCAGAAAAAGATCTGCTGGAATAAAAATTGCCTCAAAGTTCTCGACCACAAGCAATCCTTAAAATTAAACTGGACGGCACAGCGAGCAGATAAAAACAGATTTCTGGGAATGCTGAAGCAAAAACAGAAAATACTGGAAAATTGCAGCTGATCTGACAGCATCCTTGGAGAGGAAAGAGCTAATGTTCCCAGTCTGGGTGGCTCTTTGTCAAAATGAGCAGAACCTGTTACATCTGCTGAACCAAGAAAGCAAATCTACTTTAGAGGCTGGGAGACAGTTTCCTCCAGCTGGCGAATCTGGAACACAGGGTCACAATCTCTTTTTTTTATTAAATATATTTATTCAAAATTTTCAACAGATTTTGCCCCCCCCCCAACAAAAAGCAAGAATCAAGAACACAACAATCAAAAATTATACATTGGATTTCCCCCATATACATATGACATTTAAAAGCACCAATAGGGAAGATCCCCCCCCCCCCCAAAAGAAAGCCCCCCCCCCACCCCTGGGCTGCTGCTGCTGTTGACCTCCTCCTAACGCTCTGCGAGATAGTCTAGGAATGGTTGCCACCGCCTGAGGAACCCCTGCACAGACCCTCGCAAGGCAAACTTTATCCTCTCCAGCTGGATGAACCCTGCCATGTCATTGATCCAAGCTTCCACACTAGGGGCTTTGCATCTTTCCATAATAGCAAAATCCTCCGCCGGACTACCAGGGACGCAAAGGCCAGAACACCGGCCTCTTTCGCCTCCTGCACTCCCGGCTCGTCCAAATAATGCCAACCCTCAGCTCGGCCTGACCCGGGCTTTCACCACCTTGGACATAGTCCTCGCAAAGCCCCTCCAAAACCCATCCAGCGCCGGGCACGACCAGAACATATGGACGTGATTTGCCGGGCTTCCCGAGCACCTCCCACATCTGTCGTCCATCCCAAAGAACCTACTCAACCTCGCCCCTGTCATATGCGCTCTGTGAGTAACTTTGAACTGTATCAGGCTGTGCCTGGCGCAAGAGGAGGAAGAATTAACCCTACTCAGGGCATCAGCCCACAGACCTCATCTATCTCCTCCCCCAGCTCCTCCTCCCACTTGCCCTTTAACTCCTCCACCGAGGCCTCCTCCTTTTCCTTCAGCTCCTGGTAAATCGCCGAAACTATGCCTTCTCCAACCCATACACCCGAAATCACCCTGTCCTGAATCCCCTGTGCTGGGAGCAGCGGGAATTCCCTCACCTGCCGCCTCACAAACGCCCTCACTTGCATGTACCTGAAAGCGTTTCCCAGGGGTAACACAAATTTCTCCTCCAGTGCCCCTAGGCTCGCAAACGTCCCATCGATGAACAGGACCCCATTCTTCTAATCCCTGCCCGATGCCAGCTCCGAAACCCCCCATCCATCCTTCCCGGGACGAACCGATGATTCTCCCGAATCGGGGACCAAACCGAGGCTCCCACCTTGCCCCTGTGTCGCCTCCACTGCCCCCAGATCTTAAACATCGCCGCCGCCACCGGACTCGTAGTGTACCTTGTCAGCGAGAGCAGCAGCGGTGCCGTAGCCAGTGCCCTCAGGCTCGTGCCCACACAGGACGCCATCTCTAACCTCTTCCACGCCGCCCCCTCTCCCTCCATTACCCACTTACGGATCATCGCCACATTGGCTGCCCAATAATAGCCGCACAAATGCGGCAGTGCCAGCCCCCCCCCCCCCGCTACTCTCCAGAAACGCACTCTTCACCCTCGGGGTCTTATTCGCCCACACAAATCCCATGATGCTCCTGTTTACCTGTTTGAAAAAGGCCTTGAGGATCATAAAGGGAAGGCACTGGAACACAAAGAGATACCTCGGGAGGACCGTCATTTTGACCGACTGCACCCTATCCGCTAGTGAGAGTGGCAGCATATCCCATCTTTTTAAATCCTCCTCCGCCTGTTCCACCAACCACATCAAATTGAGCTTGTGCAGGGCCCCCCAACTCCTAGCTACTTGGATCCCTAGGTACCAAAAGCTCCTTTCCGCCCTCTTCAACGGTGGCTCGTCTATCCCCCTTCCCTGGCCCCCTGAATGCACCACAAAGAGCTCACTCTTCCCTATGTTGAGTTTATACCCCGAAAAGTCCCAAACTCCCTTAGGATCCGCATGACCTCCGCCATCCCCTCCACTGGAACTGCCACATACAGCAACAGGTCGTCAGCATACAACGACACCCGGTGTTCCTCTTCCCCCCCGCCGGACCAGTCCCCTCCATTTCCTGGACTCCCTTAGTGCCATGGACAGAGGCTCAATTGCCAGTGCAAACTACAAGGAGGACAGGGGGCACCCCTGCCTCGTCCCCCGGTACAGCCGAAAGTACTCCGACCTCCGCCGATTCGTAGCCACACTCGCCACCGGGGCTCTATATAGCAGCCTGACTCAGCTGATGAACCCCTCCCCGAACCCAAACCTCCGCAATACTTCCCAAAGATACTCCCACTCCACCCAGTCAAAGGCCTTCTCCGCATCCATCGCTGCCACTACCTCTGCTTCCCCCTCCACCGGGGGCATCATAATCACATTGAGGAGCCTCCGCACATTTGTATTTAATTGCCTACCCTTCTCAAATCACCCCCGGGACACAGTCCTCAATTCTCGTAGCCAGCACCTTTGCCAGCAACTTAGCATCAACATTGAGGAGCGTGATCGGTCTATACGACCCACATTGCAGTGGATCCTTGTCCCTTTTCAGGATCAAAGAAATCAGCGCCCTAGACATTGTCGGGGGCAAGGTCCCCCCCCCCCCCCCCCCCCCCCCCCCCCCTCGCCTTATTGAAAGTCCTCACTAGCAACGGGCCCAGCAGGTCCACGTATTTCCTGTAGAATTCAACCGGGAACCCATCCGGCCCCGGGGCCTTCCCCGCCTGCATGCTCCCCAATCCTTTAACCAGCTCCTCCAGCCCAATCGGCGCCCCCAAACCAGCCACCTCCTCCTCCTCCACCCTCGGGAACCTCAGCTGATCTAAGAATCGTCGCATCCCCTCCTCCCCCGCTGGGGGCTCAGACCTGTACAGATCCCCATAGAAGTCCCTAAATACCTTGTTTATTCTCACCGCACTCCACACCGTATTCCCCACTCTATCCTTAACTCCACCAATCTCCCTCGCTGCCTCCCTCTTACAAAGCTTGTGTGCCAGCATCCGACTCGCCTTCTCCCCATACTCATACGTCGCCCCCTCCGCTTTCCTCCACTGTGCCTCTGCTTTCCCTGTGGTCAACAGGTCGAACTCTGTCTGGAGATTCCGTCGCTCCCTGAGTAGCCCCTCCTCGGGAGCCTCTGCATACCTCCTGTCCACCGTTAAAATCTCCCCCACCACCCTCTCCCTCCCCTCTCTCTTCTCCCTGTGGGCCCTAATGGAGATTAACTCTCTCCTGACCACCACCTTCAGCACCTCCCAGACTACCCCCACCTGCACCTCCCCGTTGTCGTTGGCCTCCAAATATCTTTCAATGCACCCCCGCACCCACCCGCACAGCCCCTCATCCGCCAATAGTCCCACATCAAGACGCCACAGCGGGTGCTGGTCCCTCTCCTCCCCCAACTCCAGCTCCACCCAATGTGGGGTGTGGTCCGAGATGGCTATGGCCGAATATTCCGTTCCCTCCACTTTCAGGATTAGCGCCTACTCAAAATGAAAAAATCTATCCGGGAGTAGGCTCTATGGACGTGGGAAAAGAAGGAAAATTCCCTGGCCCAGCGGCCTGACAAACCTCCATGAATCCACTCCCCCCATCTGGTCCATAAACCCCCTGAGCACCTTGGCCGCAGCCGGCCTCTTGCACGTCCTGGACCTAGAGCGGTCCAGTGCTGGGTTAGCACCGTGTTGAAGTCCCCCCCCTCCATCCTCAAGCTTCCTACCTCCAGATCCGGAATCCGACCCAGCATGCGTTTCATAAATCCGGCATCATCCCATTTCGGGGCATATACGTTCACCAGTACCACCCGCACCCCCTGCAACCTACCGCTCACCATCACATATCAACCTCCATGATCCACTACAATATTCATTGCCTCAAACGACACCCGCTTCCCGACCAGTATTGCAACCCCTCTGTTCTTCGCATCCAGCCCTGAATGGGAGAAATGCCCTACCCATCCCTTTCTCAGCCTAACCTGATCTGCCACCTTCAAATGTGTCTCCTGGAGCATAACCACGCCTGCCTTCAGTCCCTTTAAGTGCGCGAACACCCGGGCCCTCTTGACCGGCCCGTTCAGGCCCTTCACATTCCAAGTTATCAGCCGGATTGGGGGTCTACTCCCCCCCCCCCCCCCCCCCCACCCCCCCTGCCGACTAGCCATCTCCTTTTCTAGGCCAGCCACGTGCCCGTGCCTCCCGCACCCTCCAGTCCCCAGGCGGCAGACCCCCGCCCCGACTACCTCTCCTACTTCCAGCTCCCCTTTGGCCAATGCAGCAGCAACCCGGTTCCCCCCCTCCCCCCTACCCCCTGCTAGATCCACATCTAGCCATTTTGCTCCCCCCATGACACTCCCGTAAATCAGCTGACTCCTGCTGACCCTGGCCTCTCCCACCATTCCATCGACCCCCCCAGGGTGAGAATCCCTCCTCCCCTTGGCAGTCAGTGTGCGCTTCTCTCCAGCACCGTCCTTCCACCCCCGGCCCCACCCCCCTCCTTCCCTAACGCGGGAAAAAGCCCGCGCTTTCCTGAGCCGGCCCCACCCCCTCTGGCACAGCTCCTTTTTGCGGCCTTATCCCAACTCCCCATCCCCGGGCCTCCACTCCCCCTCTTCCTCCGTGGGGGCCTGCCCCTCCAACACCGACTCCCACAGCCCCCTCATCAAATCCATTCACCCATCCCCACCCAGCACTCAAACCAAAAGAACATTCCCCAAACGTAATAAACACAGTGAACACAGTATACATCCCCCCAGGACAAACCCTCAATTTGAGTCCAACTTTTCAGTCTGTATAAAGTTCCATGCCTCATCGGGCTTTTCAAAATAGTGGTGCCGATCTTGGAACGTGACCCACAATCGCGCTGGCTGCAGCATACCGAACTTCACCCCCTTCCGATAGAGCACCGCCTTAGGCCGATTGAAACCAGCTCTCTTCTTAGCCACCTCCGCACACCAGTCCTGGTAAATTCGGATCTCTGTGTTCTCCCACCTGCTGCTCCGCTCTTTTTTGGCCCATCTCAGGACACACTCTCTGTCCATAAAGCGGTGGAACCTCACCATTACAGCCCTTGGCGGCTCGTTGGCTTTGGGTCTCCTTGCCAGGTCCCGATGAGCCCCATCCAGCTCCAGGGGCCTCGGGAAAGCTCCCGCGCCCATCAGCGAATTTAGCATCGTGCTCATATATGCCCCAGCATCGGGCCCCTCCACTCCTTCAGGGAGACCCAGAATCCGAAGATTGTTCCTCCTCGACCTATTCTCCAGGTCCTCAAATTTTTCCGCCCACCTCTTGTGCAGCGCCTCGTGTGCCTCCACCTTCACCGCCAGGCCCAAGATCTCATCCTCGTTCTCCGAGGCTTTTTGCCGCACCTCCCGGATCGCTGCCCCTTGGGCCTTCTGGGTCTCCACAAGCTTCTCAATCGCCGCCTTCATTGGCGTCAGCATTTCTGTCCTCAGGTCCTCAAAGCAGCGTTTAAGAAACTCCTGCTGCTCCTGCGACCACTGCGCCCATGCTGCTTGGTCTCCACCCGTCACCATCTTGCTTTTCCTCCCTCGCACTTTTCGCTGCCCCAAGATCACTTTTTTCACCCCTCCACTCCTGGTCCAATCCATATAATGTTGGGGCGACCTCGCTGTCACCTTCCCACACTGGAAGCCGTCAAACAATTGCCGTTGGGGCCCCTCTGGAGAACCCAAAGGTCCGTTCCCGGCGGGAGCTGCCGAACGTGCGACCTACTTGGGCATAGCCGCAACCGGAAGTCCCAGGGTCACAATCTCAATAATGAACCAGCCATCAAGAACTGAGAGAAGAAATGTCTTCATTCAAAGACTTGTGAAGCTTTGGAATTTTCCACCATAGAGGGCTGTGAATGGCCAGTCTTGAATATAGTGTTATGAGAAGGGAATGAACTGACTCCCCTCTATTCAACCTCCTCAGCTGGTCCCAAGAAAGCTTTAAGTTTCTCTTTTAGAGGGGTGGGTGGCGCGTGGCGCAGTGGTTCGCATTGGGACTACGGAGATTAACTCTGATCCAGTTTAAGGTGGTGCATAGGGCCCACATGATGATGCCAAAGGTGAGCAGGTATTTTGAGGAGATGGAGGATAGGTATGGGTGGTGGGGGGGGGGGGGCGGATCCCGTTCACATGTTTTGGGCGTGTCCAGGATTGTGGGGGTCAGGGGTTCTTGGACGTTATGTCCGAGTTTTTAGGGGTGAGGGTGGCCCTGAGTCTGGAGGTGGCGATATTTGGTGTGTGCTGGGGGAGGACAGAGGTCACTGTATTGGCCTTTGCCTTCCTGATAGCCCGGAGATGGATTTTGTTATTTTGGACAGACTCTGAGTGTGGGTCCGTGACCGGGCAGAATTCCTGCGGTTAGAGAAGATCAAGTTTGCTCTGCGGGGGTCGGTAGAAGGTTTCACTCGGAGATGTAAACTCTTCATCGAGTTCAAGGAGGATTGAAGTGTCAGCGAAGTGGGGGCATTCGGGGGGGTTAAAAAGGAGAAGGCAGGACGTGGTTGGGGACTGGAGGGTTGTTGGTTGGGTTGATGTGATGGTCCTTTCCTACTCTTTGATTGTTCTTTGGATATTTTGTAGATTTATCATTTGGCTGAAAAGCCTTGAAAAAAACAAAATCTCAGTTTGCCGGTTGGCTTCTTGAACCAGGCGACACTCTTAATCTATAAGTGAGAGCAAGCAGCCATCAGCTTGTTTCCCTGCTGAAGATGTGACGCTGCCTGTGTCACTTGCAATCTCTCTCTATTGGTTGGCAACCTGACCTTGAAATACTTTACCCATTGTGTATTTCAAAGACATTTTGGTCTGTCTCTGGCAGCCGTTGTTTCGATACCCTGCACTTTTAATGTCTATTCCTTAGACTGTTACATGGGTGTCTGGATATTAGGAAATTTTAGGAAATCACTTCCTTGAGGATGATTTGTTGGTTTCTCACCTTCACCTTGGAAATTGACCTTGCAATTTAAAAAAATAATTTAGAGTACCCAATTCATTTTTTCCAATTAAGGGCAACTTAGCGTGGCCAATCCACCTAGCCTGCAAATCTTTGGGTTGTGGGGGCGAAACCCATGCAAACACGGGGAGAATGTGCACGGACAGTGACCCAGAGCCGGGATCGAACCTGGGACCTCGGCACCATGAGGCAGCAGGGCTAACCCACTGTGCCACCGTGCTGCCCTGACCTTGCATTTTTAAGCAGATTGCTCCGGTCTCAGTTCAAATTGCAAAATTTCCAGTCAGTTGAAAACTGAAGAATCATATTTTCAAAAATAAGCAAGTATGGCCGTGTAACATGTTCTCCTACTCAACAATGTGTTAGTGTTGTACAAATAAACAGTAAATACTTATCACAAGTTCTTTCTGGTTTTAAAAAATGTCTCTAAAAGTGTTGCTATTCGTAGGATTTTCCTCCAATTTTGGGTCCCTGATTTCAGCGACAGAATGTACTAGCTAGGATAACGCAAGCTGAGAGGGGTTCCAGTTGAGTATTTCCAATTGCTGTCAATGTAAAACATTAGCAAATGTTTAGTGAAGTTTTCTTTTAAAAGCCTACCAGTCCCTGAACAATGAGAAGTGTCTGTGACAAAAATACATGCAATTTGTCTATTAACCAGATTCTATCTTGATGAATACTGCACACATGTAACTTGAGTCAATCTCATTTCACTTCTTGGGACATAGCAGCGATATGCATCATTCAGGTAGTCATTTCCCTGTGTGGTTTAATTGTTCTCATTGGTACCTAGGTGGAGATCTGACTATCAATTTAAAGCATTTGATACATATCAAATGAATCAAGACATTCCAGTCTATTCATCTGATCACCTCCGCTACGGTTGAATAGAGAGGAGCAGGAAAGTTTTTTGAGCAATACTAGAAAATGCTGATGTACTGTAGATTGCAGTGTATAAATTGACTCAGCTTACAGAATGACCCCACTTTTCCAGACGCAACACTTTTGGAGACATTTTTAAAACCAGAAAGAACTTGGAACTTGTGATAAGTATTTACTGTTTATTTGTATAACACCAACACATTGTTGAGTAGGAGAACATGTTACACGGCCATACTCGTTTATTTTTGAAAATATGATTCTTCAGTTTTCAACTGACTGGAATGCTTTTTGCACATTTTGAACAAACCCCCTCTTCAGCCTGAACATGCTAAACTCGCATTAGTAGTGAGCCTCAATTTTCCATCCTGCAAATGTATGTTTTTCATCCCAGTACCTTAAAACTGGGTGCAAGGGACCAGGCAGGTGGTAAAGCTTGTGTGCAAAGATCCGATAGGTTGTGTGTGAAGATGCGCAGGAGTTTAAGACTCGCCCACAAAGACCAGACACCAAATAGCGAACGTCAGGTGTCTTAACAACTAACCGACTCGTCAAATAACGGATGCTCAGCAAGGGAATTTGGTGTTGGTGAAAAACTGGTGAGAGGAGGGCAGCACGGTGGTGCAGTGGGTTAGCACTGCCGCCTCATGGCGCTGAGGTCCCAGGTTCGATCCCGGCTCTGGGTCACTGTCGGTGTGGAGTTTGCACGTTCTCCCCGTGTCTGTGTGGGCCTCACCCCCACAACCCAAAAATGTGCAAGCTAGGTGGATTGGCCCCGCTAAATTGCCCCTTAATTGGAAAAAATGAATTGGGTACTCTAAATTAAAAAAAAAAAACTGGTGAGAGAATGGAGGAAAAAGGAAAACATCCTGCAGTTTCCCAAGAACAAAGGCACAATGAGAGCAGGGACCAGTCACTGACGTGAACTTGAAAAGCGTGTATCAGAATGTGCCTTCGGAAATAGTTAACGTTTATATTGTCACTAGAAATCCAATGTGTATGTACGCAGTTCAGTGGGCCAAATCAAACCCGGAGATCAGCAAAGATTTCAAAGCATAGAATCATAGAATTTACAGTGCAGAAGGAGGCCATTCGGCCCATCGAGTCTGCACCGGCTCTTGGAAAGAGCATCCTACCCAAGCCCACACCTTCTCCCTATCCCCGTAATCCAGTAAACCCACCCAACCTTTTGGACAGTAAGGGACAATTTATTTTGGCCAATCCACCTAACCTGCATATCTTTGGACTGTGGGAAGAACCGAATCAGCAAGTTAGTGTCGCCACTTTATAGAACAAAGAAGTCTGGTTTTGAGACTGGGGACCAAGATTGCTCAGAATACCAAGTGACCTCTGCCAGAATTATCAGTTTCCAGCGATTCATCATCCGAGATCACCAAGAACACGAGTACCCATTATGTCACCTCTAGCGGGTTGATTGCAAGGCAGAATTCTGAAACCAAGAGCAGCAAATCAGATCCAGAGTGGGGTCCTTTTGAGGATGTCTTTGTCAAAGTGATTCAGAATGAATTTGCTGAACTCTGCTAAAAGCCAATTACTGCCGATGCAGGGATCTGAAACAAAAGCAGACGATACTGGACAATCTCAGCAGGTCTCACCCAGACTCCAAACGTTCGCTCCCCTTCTGCCTCCACAGATGCTGTCCGGCCTGCTGCGATTATCCAGCATTTCCTATTTTTGTTGTTGATGAACTCTGCATTGGATGCCAAAGTCAAACAATTTGATGAGTTTTAAAATGCATTGATTGTGATTAAAAGCATCTCTGTTCAGTTAATTTATTCAAGGAACTGTTTGTCTTGATATGCAGATAATGATATACAGAAAGGCAATGAATGAACACAGAGAACAGGACATGACCAATGAGCAGGCAGGACACTCGGGTGGTATCTCACTATAAAAGGCACGAGGCACTCACACTCCACCTCTTTCCACTGATGAACATCTACAGAGTGAGTCAGGGTGTATGTACAGTATCAGACCTCCAGCACGTGGCTAAGAGCTAGTCTGGTTCAGTCAGCCAGAGTAACCACACTTAGGTTAGCAGAGAGTTAAACTCATAGAGAACTGAGCTAACTGTGCTACTGGTTCAATAAATTAGATTGAACTAACTTCAAGGTCTGGAGTATCTTTTGGTTAAAGCTGCATCCAGTTGTCGCCTGTGTTATCCCAGAGTACATAACACATCATGCTACCAGGTGACTGCTTAATCTAGGTGGTTTACCTCAGTCCGTTCCGTGACGACCAGCGACTGTATCCCGGCACCATGGAGAAGATTCAGGCTCCTCACCAGCTCAGGACCTCCGGCAATCTCAGTGCCAACTGGCGGACATTCAAGCAAAGGTTGTACATCGAAGCGCCAGACCTCGTGGGTGCATCTGATGCAAGGAAGATCGCGCTTCTCCTCTCAACAGCGGGTGATCAAGCCATCAAACTCTTCAACTCTTTTCACTTCACCGAAGGCCAGGGCAAGACAAAGTTTCAGACCATCCTGGACAATTTTGACATTCGCTGTGAAGTGGACACCAATGAAATCTTTGAGCGCTACATATTCACACAGCGTCTACAAGGTAAAGATTAATCTTTCAACTCCTTCTTAACTAACCTCCGCCTGCTATCGCTGTCCTGCAACTTTGGTGATATTGCTGACTCCATGATCAGAGACCAAATTGTTTTTGGAGTTCACTCTGATCCTCTGAGAGAGCAGCTACTGAAAATAAAGCATATGACCCTGCCAGTCGCGATTGAAACATGTACAGTACATGAGCACGCCAAAAATCGCTAGGCCCAGTACAAATCGGCTTAAAATGAGCGAACGGGATAACGAAGCGGCCGACACGCGCACTGCGCATGTGCGACGACGCGCGGAGCGTCAGGACACCGACGTCATGATGTGCTCGAACTGTGGCAACGCCCACATAAAGAAACACTGCCCTGCAAGAGGCAGGCGATGTTTAAACTGCGGGAAGCCTGGACACTATGCAGCCTTGTGCAGGTCTGCACCACTAGTCAGCGGCCAGCGCTCCCAATTCCACCGACGGCGCGTTCAGAGTTTGCAACAACGATTACAGGATTCTGATCCTGGCGGCACACCGGATCCAGAGGAAGAATGCCAGGACCCCGCCTACTGTGTGGGCATCATTACCGAATGTGAATATGCCACATACAACTCATCACAAATTCAATCCATCCTCGCTGTGGATTCTGCGGACGAATGGCATGCGGTGATGCAGGTCAACCACTGCTCCATCCAGTTTAAGCTGGACACAGGTGCTTCTGCCAACCTCTTCTCACAGGCAGATTTCAAATGCATCAAGAAGCCCCCCAAGGTCCTTCCAGCAGCCTGCAGGCTCCTGGACTACAACGGAAATGCCATCACGGCTCTGGGATCCTGCCATCTACTCGTCTCCAACCGGAGCACCCATGCACGGTTACGTTTTGAAATTGTCAAGCCAGACAGGGCATCCCTACTTGACGTGCATGCCTGCAAGCAGCTGAACCTCGTGCAGCGGGTTTACACAACGACATCCTCCAATGTGGATCTTCAGGCCGACATTGACGACATCCTCGCTCAGTATCCGGATGTGTTCAACGGGATGGGCACGCTGCCATATCGATACAAGATTCTGCTACGACCTGATGCCAAGCCAGGGGTCCACGCACTACGCCGGGTCCCGGCTCCGCTGAGGGAGCGCCTGAAGGCACAGCTCAAGGATCTTCAGCAACAGGACATAATTTCCAAGGTGACCGAACCGACTGACTGGGTCAGCTCGATGGTATGTGTTAGAAAGCCTTCGGGAGACCTGCGCATCTGCATTGATCTCAAGGATCTCAATTAGAATATAATGCATGAACACTACCCCATCCCGAAGCGGGAGGAGCTCACCAGTGAGATGGCACACGGATGTTTTTTCACCAAGTTAGATGTGTCACATGGACTTTGGCAAATCCAGCTGGATGAGTCCAGCAGAAGGCTCTGCACCTTCAACACACCGTTTGGCAGATACTGCTATAATCGCATGCCGTTTGGCATTGTCTCGGCATTGGAGACCTTCCATCGCATCATGGAGCAGATGATGGAGGGCATTGAAGGGGTTCGTGTGTACGTGGACGACATCATCATATGGTCCACGACCCCTGAAGAGCATGTTTCCCGTCTCCAGCAGGTATCCCGCCGTGTCCATGCCAATGGCCTGAAGCTGAACAGGTCCAAATGTTGCTTTGACATGTCGACACTCAAGTTCCTAGGTGACCAGATCTCTCAGCAGGGCGTGCGCCCGGACACAGACAAGGTCAAGGTCATTGAAGCCCAGAAGGTCCCTGAAGACAAGAAGGCGGTGTTGCGCTTCCTGGGCGTGGTCAATTTTCTGGGGAAGTTCATCCCAAACCAGACCTCACACACCACGGCCCTACGAAACCTGGTGAAAAAGTCCACTGCCTTTGAGTGGAAGGCAACACATCAGGCAGAGTGATTGGAGCTGAAAGCCGAGCTCACCACTGCACCCGTCTTGGCATTTTTCGACCCAGACAGGGAGACGAAGATATCGACAGATGCGAGCCAGGATGGCATCGGTGAGGTGCTGCTTCAACGCGCTGACACTTCGTCCTGGGCACCGGTAGCCTACGCATCGAGGGCCATGACACCCACCGAAACAAAGTATGCGCAAATAGAGAAGAAATGCCTGGGTCTTCTCACTGCATTCTCAAATTTCACGACTATGTCTACGGCCTGCCGACATTCACCGTCGAGACGGATCATAGGCCTCTGGTCCACATTATCCACAAGGACCTGAACGACATGACGCCTCGGTTGCAGCGCATCCTCCTCAAACTCAGAAGGTACAACTTTGACTTAGTGTACACTGGAGAGAATTCTTAGAGACAGGATCTACTCCCATTTGGAAGCAAATGGACGTATTAGTGAGAGGCAGCACGGTTTTGTGAAGGGGAGGTCGTGTCTCACTAACTTGATAGAGTTTTTCGAGGAGGTCACTAAGATGATTGATGCAGGTAGGGCAGTAGATGTTGTCTATATGGACTTCAGTAAGGCCTTTGACAAGGTCCCTCATGGTAGACTAGTACAAAAGGAGAAGTCACACGGGATCAGGGGTGAACTGGCAAGGTGGATACAGAACTGGCTAGGCCATAGAAGGCAGAGGGTAGCAATGGAGGGATGCTTTTCTAATTGGAGGGCTGTGACCAGTGGTATTCCACAGGGATCAGTGCTGGGACCTTTGCTCTTTGTAGTATATATAAATGATTTGGAGGAAAATGTAACTGGTCTGATTAGTAAGTTTGCAGATGACACAAAGGTTGGTGGAATTGCGGATAGCAATGAGGACTGTCTGAGGATACAGCAGGATTTAGATTGTCTGGAGACTTGGGCGGAGAGATGGCGGATGGAGTTTAATCCGGACAAATGTGAGGTAATGCATTTTGGAAGGTCTAATGCAGGTAGGGAATATACAGTGAATGGTAGAACCCTCAAGAGTATTGAAAGTCAAAGAGATCTAGGAGTACAGGTCCACAGGTCATTGAAAGGGGCAACACAGGTGGAGAAGGTAGTCAAGAAGGCATACGGCATGCTTGCCTTCATTGGCCGGGGCATTGAGTATAAGAATTGGCAAGTCATGTTGCAGCTGTATAGAACCTTAGTTAGGCCACACTTGGAGTATAGTGTTCAATTCTGGTCGCCACACTACCAGAAGGATGTGGAGGCTTTAGAGAGGGTGCAGAAGAGATTTACCAGAATGTTGCCTGGTATGGAGGGCATAAGCTATGAGGAGCGATTGAATAAACTCGGTTTGTTCTCACTGGAACGAAGGAGGTTGAGGGGCGACCTGATAGAGGTCTACAAAATTATGAGGGGCATAGACAGAGTGGATAGTCAGAGGCTTTTCCCCAGGGTAGATGGGTCAATTACTAGGGGGCATAGGTTTAAGGTGAGAGGGGCAAGGTTTAGAGTAGATGTACGAGGCAAGTTTTTTACGCAGAGGGTAGTGGGTACCTGGAACTCGCTACCGGAGGAGGTAGTGGAAGCAGGGACGATAGGGACATTTAAGGGGCATCTTGACAAATATATGAATAGGATGGGAATAGAAGGATACGGACCCAGGAAGTGTAGAAGATTGTAGTTTAGTCGGGCAGTATGGTCGGCACGGGCTTGGAGGGCCGAAGGGCCTGTTCCTGTGATGTACATTTCTTTGTTCTTTGTTCTTTGTACACGCCTGGCAAGGAGCTCATCATCGCTGATGCATTGTCCCGCTCCATCACATTGCCCAGTGAACCGCCGGAAATCATCCAGCAGATTGACCCACAGGTGTAGGTGTGTGCTAGCACCCTCTCGCCATCTGATGAGAAGGTGATTCGTATCCGCGAAGAGATAGCCAAAGGCCCCCTCTTGTAGCGTGTCATGCACCACCTCGCCAATGGCTGGCAGAAAGGGCAGTGCCTTCAATTTTACAATGTAAAGGACGACCTGATGATGATTGATGGAATCCTCCTCAAGTTGGACCGGATTGTCATTCCACTCAGTCTCCAGAGCTTGGTGCTCCGCCAAATCCATGAGGGACACCTGGGCGTCAAGAAGTGCAAACGCAGAGCCCGGCAGGCTGTCTACTGGCCCGGTATTAGCCAGGACATCTCGAATATGGTCCTCAACTGTGCGACCTGTCAACGCTTCCAGCCAGCGCAGAGCAAGGAGACGCTCCAGTAGCATGAAATCGAGACCTCCCCGTGGTCCAAGGTTGACATCGACCTCTTTCGTGCGAATGGTCGTGACTACGTGTTGATTATTGACTATTTCTCCAATTACCCTGAAGTCGTGAAGCTCTCAGACCTCACATCTCGGACCGTCATCAAGGCCTGTGAGGAGACATTCTCCAGGCATGGTATCCCACTCACTGTCATGAGTGACAATGGCCCGTGTTTCAACAGCCACGAGTGGTCTATGTTTGCCAAGTCAAACCATTTCAAACATGTCACTTCCATCCCACACTATCCGCTGTCCAATGAGAAGGTTGGAAAAGGGGCACATTGTGAAACAGCTCATCTGCAAGGCCGTGGATTCTGCTTCTGACACCTACCTCGCGCTGCTTGCGTACAGGACGACCCCACTGTCCACTCAACTCCTGATGAACAGGGACCTGCGGACGACACTTCCAGCCATACACTTGCCCAACCTGGATCACCTCCCGGTGCTGCAGAAGGTGCAGCAGCTCCGAAACCAGCAAAAGCAGGGCTATGATGCTCATGCCACCGATTTGCCCGTGTTATCCCCGGCAGACACTGTCAGGATCAAAATACCGGATGGTGGTTGGTCTGCTCCAGCTGTCGTTGTTCGACAGGCTGCGCCTCGTTTGTATGTTGTACGTATGGCTGATGGTTCTGTTGTGTGATGAAACAGACGGGCACTGCGCAAAGTTGCCTGCCCGCAACCGCTTTCTTCTCCATTTCCATCCGTTGTTTTGCCACCTCCTGATACCTCGAACTACGAGGCCACCAGTCAGGCTTCCATCCTGCCTGTCAAGGCGCCGTCGTCTCCGGCGGTCAACAAGGATCAGACGCAAGCCCCAGGGACTGGACTGATGAACATTTGTTTTGTTTGCTATATTCTGTTTTCTCACATTAGTCAGCTGTCTTTGCATGTAAATACGTTCTCATGTGCCACCGCTTGTAAATATGTTAATATATGCCACCACATGTAAGTACGTTCCCATGTGCCAACAAAACATTAAAAAAGGGGAGATGTCATAATATGCAGACATGCAGATAATGATATACAGACATGCATAGGCCGGCAGCTAATGAACACAGAGAACATGACATGACCAATGTGCAGGCAGGACACTCAGGGGTGGTATCTCACTATAAAAGGCACGAGGTACTCACACTCCGCCTCTTTCCACTGATGAACATCTACAGAGTGAGTCAGGGTGTATGTACAGTATCACACCTCCAACACGTGGCTAAGAGCTAGTCTGATTCAGTCAGACAGAGTAACCACACTTAGGTTAGCAGAGAGTCGAACTCATTGAGAATTGTGCTAACTGTGCTACTGGTTCAATAAATCAGATTGAACTAACTTCAAGGTCTGGAGTACCTTTTGGTTAAAGCTGCATCCAGTTGCAGCCCGTGTTATCCCAGTACGTAACACATCACTGTTGTTACAATAACTGTATTTGAATTTGCCAGTGTTCTGTATTTTTGAACCACATCAATGTATTTGTTCACATTTTTTTTCCAATTAAGGGGTAATTTAGCGTGGCTAATCCACCTACCCTGCACATCTTTGGGTTGTGTGGGTGAAACCCACGCTGACACGGGGAGAATGTGCAAACTCCACACGGACAATGACCCAGAGCCGGGATCGAATCCAAGTGGTTCACATTTTTTTTACCCAGCATAAAATTTGATCTCTGATTTTGAGGGATTTTCTGACGCTTCAAAGGTCAACTCGTGCCAACATCAATAGTGCTTGGATATATATCTTGGTTAATTAACGTTAATCTGATGAAATTGCAAGATCAGTAAATGTTCAAAGAATATTGAATAATACATCTCATTACATAGAACATACAGTGCAGAAGGAGGCCATTCGGCCCATCGAGTCTGCACCGACCCACTTTCCTCACTTCCGCCCTATCCCCGTGACCCAATAACCCCTCCTAACCTTTTTGGTCACTCAGGGCAATTTATCATGGCCAATCCACATCACATTGAGAAAGTGATTTTGTAATTCATGTTTTCGGAACGAGCTTTTAGTTTAGGAATTGAATTTAAATGTAGATAAATTGAAACACTTGATTTGGTAACTGGTAACCATCCTGAAGTAAGTGCAGATCAAGCAGACCTGGGGTAATTGCAGTTAAAAGGGTAACTTTTGTGGACTTCCGGTGGTGGGAGTGGTCGCACATTTGGTGGCTCCCGTTCAAGGTGGATTTTATCGACCCGAATGGTGTGGTAGTTGAGGACAAAAGGTGCGTGTGTGCTCTGGGGCGGTAATAATAATACTGGTGAGGCTGGTGCATGGATCAGTGGACGAGAAGTGCCACGGGAAAGAGAGAGTTAGAGCAGGAATGTTTTTATGGTGCGAGAGATGAGATGGTGGAGGTCAAAGGGGCAGCGCTGCCTGTCCAGGGATCGACTGAGCACCTGGTGGAGTTTTTGAATAACATTCCAGCTGCAGAGGAAGGAGCATTTGGCCAAGGTGGTGGAGACGCTCAGGGTGGCGATTGAGTGAGTAGAGCAGAGGCAGGTGATTCAGCAATCCAGAAGGTGGAGGAGTGGGTTGGGGAGGGTAAGGAGTGGCTGGCCTCGATGGAGCTGGGGATGGTGTTGAGTAGCCACAAGAGGCTGAGAGAGAAATTGGAGGATCACGAGAACCGCTCCAGGATGCAGGACTTGAGAATTGCCGGGATGGCTGAGGGCATTGAGGGAGCAGAGGCCAGCATGTATGTGGCGAGCATGGGGGAGAGGGTGATGGGGGAGGGGGGGCCTTCGACCGGCCCCTCGAGGTGGATCGGGTGCACAGGCGCAGAGGAGGCCGCAGGTGGCGGAACCGCCGAGAGCGAAGGTGGTGAGGCTGCAGCGATCTTTGGACAAGGATAAAATTCTGAAGTGGGCGAGGCAGACCAAGAAATGCACCTGGGAAGGGACTGAGCTGCGGATTTACCAGGACCTGGGTGCGGGGCTGGCGAAGCAGAGGGCTGGATGCAACCGGATAACGGCAGCTCTCTTTTAAGGGGGTGAAGTTCACGGTTTGTACCCTGCCCGCTTGTGGGTGGCCCGCCAAAAGCAGGAATTTAATTTTGACTCGCCAGAGCAGGCAATGAACTTTGAGGAACCATGGACGGGAGCAGTGTAAGAGCGTTGTACTTTGGAGAGGAGGCTGTGTCCATTGTAAGACACATGGGGTGGGCAATGGGGGCAGGTTTCCACGGGGGTGCGTGACGGTGAGCGTGCCATTTGTTTCTCTCAAGCGTTGACGCATTTGGGGAGTCTAAAGGCAGACATTGTGTTTCTACAGGAGACAGACCTCAAGCTGGGGGATCAGACCAGCCTGAAGTAGGGATGGGGTGGGGCAGGTGTTCCACTCGGGGCTGGAATTGAAGACGAGGGGGGTGGCAGTGTAGATTAATAAGAGGGTGGCTTTTTAGGTGGGCAGCATTGTGGCCGATCCGGGGCTTACGTCTGGGAAGCTGGAGGGAATGCCTTTTGTCATGGTAAATGTCTATGCCCCAAATCTGGATGACAAGTACTTTATCCAGCAGGTGTTAGGGATAATCGTGGACCTGGAGATCCATTGGCTGATTATGGGGGCGATTTCAATACGACCCTGGACCCGAGTCTGGAACGGTTGAGGGTGTCGGCAGTGGCGAGAGATTTGAGGGGGTATATGGAGTGCATGGAGGAGGGGGGGTGGGGGGTGAACCCATGGACGTTTGGGAGACAGAGTGCGAAGAAAATTTCATACTTCTCTGTACACTGGGTGTACTCCTGGATCGATTTGTTTGTGATGGACGAGGCTGCCAGTGGGGTTGCCCGCTCGCGGGTATTCGGCATTTGTATTTCTGACCACGGGCCACACTGAGTGGATTTGCGGGTGGTTCAGGGGCAGGCCCAACAGCCGCAGTGGAGGTTGGATGTGGGGCTGTTGGAGGATGAGGGGGTTTTTGAGTGGATGAGGGGGTGTATTGGCGGGTGAGGGCTGCCATTCGGGGTTTATGTGAAGTTCCAACGATACGGGAGAAGTCACGACCGCCATGCTGTGAGAGGCATTCAAGGTGGTAGACAGGGGGAATTTATTTTGATTCGGGCGCATGGTGGGGGTGGAGCAGGAAGAGAGGGCAACGTTGGTGGACAGGATTCTGAGGGTGGATCGGAGGTACTCTGTGGCACCAGAGGAGAGGTTGTTAAGAGACAGAGGCTCCACTGGAGTTTTGATTAATGTCCACGGGGAAGGCAGTGAGGCAATTGCAGAGGGCCAGAGGGGCACTGTATGAGTACGGGGAAAAGGCGGGTAGGATGCTGGCCCATCAGTTGAGGAAGTAGGCAGTGGCAAGGGAGATTGGTGGAGTGAGGGATGAGAGGGATAAGGTGGTGTTGGACCCGGAGGGGATGAATGGGGTATTTGAGGCAGGCTGTATGAATCGGAGCCCCCGAGGGGGGATGAGGGGATGAGGAAGTTCCTGGATGGATTGGAGTTTACCAAGGTGGAAGGGGGTGCGTACATGGCCTGGAGGCCCCGATTGGGATGAGGGAGGTGATGGATGGCATGGGGGCGATGCAGACAGGGAAGGCCCCGGGGCCGGACCTGTTCCCAGTAGAGTTTTATCAAAAGTTTGGCGTGGAGCTGGGGCCACTCCTGGTGAGGAGATATAATGAGGCAAGGGAGAAGGGGCTTCCATTTCCCTGATTTTAAAGAAAGATGAGGACCCGGAGCAGTGTGGGTCGTACCGCCTGATTTTGCTACTCAATGTTTACGGTAAAATGATATAGTGTAGATTTATTTGTTCTTAAGGGCAGCACGGTAGCACTGTGGATAGCACAATTGCTTCACAGCTCCAGGGTCCCAGGTTCGATTCCGGCTTGGGTCACTGTCTGTGTGGAGTCTGCACATCCTCCCCGTGTCTGCGTGTGTTTCCTCCGGGTGCTCCGGTTTCCTCCCACAGTCCAAAAATGTGCAGGTTAGGTGGATTGGCCATGATAAATTGCCCTTAGTGTCCAAAATTGCCCTTAGTGTTGGGTGGAGGTGTTGACTATGGGTAGGGTGCTCTTACCAAGAGCCGGTGCAGACTCAATGGGCCGAATGGCCTCCTTCTGCATTGTAAATTCAATGATAATCTATGATTAATCTAGGATAAAGGTTCGGCACAACATCGTGGGCCTGTTCTGTGCTGTATTTTTCTATGTTCTATGTTCTATGTTGATGCTAAGGTGTTGGCGAAGGTGCTAACATCACAAATTGAGGACTCTGTGCCGGGGGTGATAGGTGAGTACCAGATGGGATTTGTGAAGGGAAGGCAGTTGTCAGAGAAAGTGCGGAGGCTACTTAATGTAATTGTGATGTCCTCAAAGTGGAGGAGGTAGAAGTGGTGGTGGCAATAGTTGTGGAGAAGGCTTTTGATCGGGTGGAGTGGCCGTATTTGTAGGAGGGGCTGGGGCGGTTTGGGTTCAGGCAGGGATGTGTGGTCTAAGTACAGCTGTTTTACAGGGCGCTGGTAGAGAGAGTCCGGACAAATTGGATGAGTTTGGGGTATTGTGGGCTGCATCGTGGGACGAGGCGGGGGTTCCCGCTCTTCACCTTGGCGGTAGAGCCGTTACTAATGCCGCTTCGGGCATCAGAGAGGGATTGAGCTAGGGGGCTGCCAAGCATAGGGTTTCGGGATGATTTATTATTATGTATCTCAGACCCGGTGGACAGCATTGGAGGGATTATGGAGATTTTGGAGGAATTTGGCCCATTTGCGGGATATAAATTGAACATGGGAAAGAGTGAGAAGTTCCCGATCAATGCCAGAGGGCAAGAGAGGAGATTAGAGGCATTGCCGTTCAGGGTGGTGGGGACGAGCTTTAGGTATTTAGAATTTCAGGTGGTGCAGATCTGGGCCCAGCTACATAGATTAACTTGGCTTGGTTGGTGGAAGGAATGAAAGCAAATTTTAAGAGGCGGGATGATTTGCCGTTATCGCTGGCTGGGCGTGTGCAGATGGGGAAAATGACGGTGCTGCCCAGGTTTCTGTTTGTGCCCATCTTTGTCCCCAAGTCTTTTTTTAGGAAGGTTAAGGGGATAATTTCAGGGTTTGTGTGGGCGGGGAAGACTCTGTGGGTGAGGCGGGTGTTTTTGTACGGGGGCGGGGGCTGACGATGCCGAATTTGTTAAATTGCTATTGGGCGGTGAATATAGCGATGATGAGGAAATGAGCTGTGGAGGAGAGGTCGGGTTGGGGACGAGTGGATGGGGTGTCATGCAGGGGAATGTTGTTGGCACCAGCCAGGTTCTCTGTGAGCCCAATGGTGGTGTCGGCATTAAGGGTGTGGGGACAGTGCAGGAAACATTTAGGGCATGAGGGCATGTCGTTATGGGCGGCGATGGTTTATGTCAGCAGGTTGGATGTGAGGATCTGGGCTGGCGGCAGGTGGGGTAGAATAGTTTAGGGACTTTTTTATAGGGGGCAAAGTCACGGGGTGCACGGGTTAGAGGAATTGTTTGAGTTTCCCAAAGGGACAGACCTAGGTACCTGTAGGTGAGGGATTTTGTGAGGAGAGAGATGCCGTCCTTCCCAGGCTGTCGCCTCTGGTATTACAGGATAAGCTGTTGTCGGAGGATGAAATAGGGGGATGTAAGGGGGCAAAAATGGGGAAGGCACGATGTGGTGCAGTGTTGATATCAGGGGACCTTGGAGATCTGAGGTTGTTGTGTTGATCTTGTGATAGATTGTGTGTATATATGTAAAAAGCCTTGAATAAAAATATTGTTTCAAAAATCAGAATTAGAGCTGAAAACATTAAACAATAGATGATCCATCTCTGAGCTTTCAATACCAATGGGTGGTCTAAAGTTATTTCAGTAAGGTACTTAAATTATTCATGTTCCCAGCTCAAAGAAACTAAAAGCACTTTGCACATAAGGGGGTTTCCTGGTAGAAGCATCAAGATGGAAAGAGAGCTGTTAACTCCAATAGAAATATAAATTATCCATGTGGGTCCTAGAATCACAAAGTTCTTTTAAAATAAAAAATAACTGAGTTATATTGCTGTTTGGGAGCATCCCGAGTGTGCCCCATTGCCATGGAGATGTGTTGTGGGAGTGAGGGAAATTCATATGTTTTAATTTATCTGTTTGTGTTGCTCATTGAAGCAGGCAGTCAGCAGTCAGTGTCATTGGAGCTTAGAGGCAACAAGATCAATCTGTTTGGAGCAGTAAAGTAGCTGTTGAGCCATAGGCTGTACAGGAGCTGTGATGGACACACTGAAAGAACGCAATTTGAGTCTGTCCAAAGCCAGGACAAGAAGCAAGCCAGGACAGTAGAACCAATTCGGAACGAGGGGTGTTCCTGATTTTTCCATCACTAAACATGAATGCAAGGAGGCCCAATATTGAACAGAGAAGTCCCCAGTTGTGAGGTTTTGAAGAAAAATTGGAACACCGCTGAGCCAAAAGATAACGGAAGAATCCTCATGAAATTTCGTACCTCAGAGAATAGCTGGAACACAGAGGTGACCTCCAAGTGAGTCCAGGAGAACTGTGGCATATTTGGTTTGATTCTATAAGATCTCCTTCTATAAGGAAATTCGTGCGGAATTAGGAGTAAAATGGGAACTGGATTTATATTTTTGAGTCTTGAAAATTATGGGCTTGATTCAACCAAATGGGAACAAAATCCCAGAGCGAGCGCACTTAGCTGCCTGTTTCCCAGCATAAGCAGTGCCAAAAAACACAGGCTATTCAAAATGACTTGCATTGTATAAGGGGCCTCAACGGGGAATGTTCAGCTGAGGCCGCACAGAGCCTGCTTTTGTACACTGGAGCTCCCCAGTGTAGCGAGAGATGTGGACGCCATTTGTAAGTGGTGTCCCGATTTCCGAGGCCCCTAAAGTGATCCCTGACCTTCCCCCCTCCCCCAGGCTGAACGCTCCATGGGAGGGTTACCGGCCCCCTCCAAACACCCACAAAGGGCACCCCCAGCCCGATCACACATGCACAAAATGCCAGCTTGGCACTGCCAAGCCGGCATCCTGTCAATGCCCCTGCCAGGTGGCATTGCCTGGGTGCTGCCACTGCCAGGGTGCCAGGCTGGCAGTGCCAAGCTGCCCAAGCAGTGCCAGGGCACCATGCTGCCAAAGGGCATGCAGCTGGGGGGCCTCTGATCTCCTGGGATACCTCCCACAAGTGTTTGTTGGGACCAGTAGTCCTGAGGTCTACCTCAGGAATCTGCACATTAGAGTGAAACTGTCTCGCCCTAATATGTAGATTTGCCAAAAGGTGATCCATAGGATCATAGAATTTACAGTGCAGAAGGAGGCCATTCGGCCCAACGAGTCTGCACCAGCTCTTGGAAAGAGCACCCTACTTTTTGTTTTTCATTCTTTAAAATAAATTTAGAGTACCCAATTCATTTTTTCCAATTAAGGATCAATTTAGCGTGGCCAATCCACCTAGCCTGCACATCTATGGGTTGTGGGGGCGACACCCACGTAAACACGGGGAGAATGTGCAAACTCCACACTGACAGTGACCCGAGCCAGGATCGAACCTGGGACCTCGGCAACATGAGGCTGCAGGACTAACCCACTGCGCCACCGTGCTGCCCAAGAGCACCCTACTTAAGCCCACACCTCCACCCTATACCTGTAACCCAGTAACCCCATCTAACCTAAGGGCAATTGAGCATTGCCAATCCACCTAACCTGCACATCTTTAGACTGTGGGAGGAAACCGGAGCACCCGGCGGAAACCCACGGAGACACAGGGAGGATAGAACATAGAACAATACAGCGCAGTACAGGCCCTTCGGCCCACGATGTTGCACCAAAACAAAAGCCATCTAACCTACACTATGCCATTATCATCCATATGTTTATCCAATAAACTTTTAAATGCCCTCAATGTTGGCGAGTTCCCTACTGTAGCAGGTAGGGCATTCCACGGCCTCACTACTCTTTGCGTAAAGAACCTACCTCTGACCTCTGTCCTATATCTATTACCCCTTAGTTTAAAGTTATGTCCCCTCGTGCCAGCCATTTCCATCCGCGGGAGAAGGCTCTCACTGTCCACCCTATCCAACCCCCTGATCATTTTGTATGCCTCTATTAAGTCTCCTCTTAACCTTCTTCTCTCCAACGAAAACAACCTCAAGTCCAAAAGCCTTTCCTCATAAGATTTTCCCTCCATACCAGGCAACATCCTGGTAAATCTCCTCTGCACCCGCTCCAAAGCCTCCACGTCCTTCCTATAATGCGGTGACCAGAACTGTACGCAATACTCCAAATGCGGCCGTACCAGAGTTCTGTACAGCTGCAACATGACCTCCCGACTTCGGAACTCAATCCCTCTACCAATAAAGGCCAACACTCCATAGGCCTTCTTCACAACCCTATCAACCTGGGTGGCAACTTTCAGGGATCTATGTACATGGACACCTAGATCCCTCTGCTCATCCACACTTTCAAGAACTTTACCATTAGCCAAATATTCCGCATTCCTGTTATTCCTTCCAAAGTGAATCACCTCACACTTCTCTACATTAAACTCCATTTGCCACCTCTCAGCCCAGCTCTGCAGCTTATCTATATCCCTCTGTAACCTGCTACATCCTTCCACACTATCGACAACACCACCGACTTTAGTATCGTCTGAAAATTTACTCACCCACCCTTCTGCGCCTTCCTCTAGGTCATTGATAAAAATGACAAACAGCAATGGCCCCAGAACAGATCCTTGTGGTACTCCACTTGTGACTGTACTCCATTCTGAACATTTCCCATCAACCACCACCCTCTGTCTTCTTTCAGCTAGCCAATTTCTGATCCACATCTCTAAATCACCCTCAATCCCCAGCCTCCGTATTTTCTGCAATAGCCTACCGTGGGGAACCTTATCAAACGCTTTGCTGAAATCCATATACACATCAACTGCTCTACCCTCATCTACCTGTTCAGTCGCCTTCTCAAAGAACTCAATAAGGTTTGTGAGGCATGACCTACCCTTCACAAAGCCATGCTGACTATCCCTGATCATATTATTCCTATCTAGATGATTATAAATCTTGTCTCTTATAATCCCCTCCAAGACTTTACCCACTACAGACATGAGGCTCACCGGTCTATAGTTGCCGGGGTTGTCTCTGCTCCCCTTTTTGAACAAAGGGACCACATTTGCTGTCCTCCAGTCCTCTGGCACTATTCCTGTAGCCAATGATGACATAAAAATCAAAGCCAAAGGTCCACCAATCTCTTCCCTGGCCTCCCAGAGAATCCTAGGATAAATCCCATCAGGTCCCGGGGACTTATCTATTTTCAGCCTGTCCAGAATTGCCAACACCTCTTCCCTACGTACCTCAATGCCATCTATTCTATTAGCCTGGGGCTCAGCATTCTCCTCCACAACATTATCTTTTTCCTGAGTGAATACTGACGAAAAATATTCATTTAGTATCTCGCCTATCTCTTCAGACTCCACACACAATTTCCCATCCCTGTCCTTGACTGGTCCTACTCTTTCCCTAGTCATTCGCTTATTCCTGACATACCTATAGAAAGCTTTTGGGTTTTCCTTGATCCTTCCTGCCAAATACTTCTCATGTCCCCTCCTTGCTCTTCTTAGCTCTCTCTTTAGATCCTTCCTCGCTACCTTGTAACTATCCATCGCCCCAACTGAAACGTCACACCTCATCTTCACATAGGCCTCCTTCTTCCTCTTAACAAGAGATTCCACTTCCTTGGTAAACCACGGTTCCCTCGCTCGACCCCTTCCTCCCTGCCTGACCGGTACATACTTATCAAGAACACGCAGTAGCTGATCCTTGAACAAGCTCCACTTATCCAGTGTGCCCAACACTTGCAGCCTACTTCTCCACCTTATCCCCCCCCAAGTCACGTCTAATGGCATCATAATTTCCCTTCCCCCAGCTATAACTCTTGCCCTGCGGTGTATACTTATCCCTTTCCATCATTAACGTAAACGTCACCGAATTGTGGTCACTGTCCCCAAAGTGTTCTCCTACCTCCAAATCCAACACCTGGCCTGGTTCATTACCCAAAACCAAATCCAACGTGGCCTAGCCTCTTGTTGGCCTGTCAACATATTGTTTCAGGAAACCCTCCTGCACACACTGTACAAAAAAACGACCCATCTCTTGTACTCAAACTATATCTTTTCCAGTCAATATTTGGAAAGTTAAAGTCTCCCATAATAACTATCCTGTTACTTTCGCTCTTATCCAGAATCATCTTCGCCATCCTTTCCTCTACACCCCTAGAACTATTAGGAGGCCTATAAAAAACTCCCAACAGGGTGACCTCTCCTTTCCTGTTTCTAACTTCAGCCCATACTACCTCGGAAGAAGAGTCCCCATCTAGCATCCTCTCCGCCACCGTAATACTGCTCTTGACTAGCAGCGCCACACCTCCCCCTCTTTTGCCTCCTTCTCTGAGCTTACTAAAACACCTAAACCCCGGAACCTGCAACATCCATTCCTGTCCCTGCTCTATCCATGTCTCCGAAATGGCCACAACATCGAAGTCCCAGGTACCAACCCATGCTGCCAGTTCCCCTACCTTGTTTCGTATACTCCTGGCATTGAAGTAGACACACTTCAAACCACCTACCTGAACACTGGCCCCCTCCTGCGACGTCAAATCTGTGCTCCTGACCTCTATACTCTCATTCTCCCTTACCCTAAAACTACAATCCAGGTTCCCATGCCCCTGCTGCATTAGTTTAAACCCCCCCCAAAGAGCACTAACAAATCTCCCCCCCAGGATATTTGTGCCCCTCAGGTTCAGATGTAGACCATCCTGTCTGTAGAGGTCCCACCTTCCCCAGAAAGAGCCCCAGTTATCCAGAAATCTGAATCCCTCCCGCCTGCACCATCCCTGTAGCCACGTGTTTAAATGCTCTCTCTCCCTATTCCTCATCTCACTATCACGTGGATGTGCAGACTCCGCACAGTGACCCAAGCAGGAATCGAACCTGGGACCCTGGTGCTGTGAAGTCATAGTGCTAACCACAATGAGTGGGATTTACATTCCAATGGCTCGCGAGAATGCATTGATCTTGCGAGACGTTACGAGCCGGATAAATCCCGAGAGTGGGGGGTCTTCCAGCTGTTATTGGCCACATTGCGTAGCGGCGAGCTGCTTTTCCGGCACAGCATGACCATTGAATCGCGCCATATATGTTGTTAGGAATGTTTGCTATGTTTAATTTTTGTTATATACGGAAAACAGGAAACCTTGTGGCATAATTTCAATTGATACTTGGGTGCTCGAATTCCTGGTTAAATGTTAACAGTCTCAATGGAGACCGTGACAGCCTATATTTTGTTTTGTTGCTTTGCAACTATTTACAGTCTAAAGCTATCAGGAAAATTGAGTTACATCAGCGGTTCCATAATAAACATTTGGCATTTAATAACTCAGTAGCTGAACTTAGGTTGAGATTTTTTTTGTTGTTTTTTAATTTATAATTTTAGTGTACCCAATTCATTTTTTCCAATTAAGGGGCAATTTAGCGTGGCCAATCCACCTACCTTGCACATCTTTGGGTTGTGGGGGCGAAACCCACGCAAACACAAGGAGAATGTGCAAACTCCACACGGACAGTGCCCCAGAGCCGGAATCGAACCTGGGACCTCGGCGCCGTGAGACTGCAGGGCTAACCCACTGCGCCACTGTGCTGCCACTTTTTTTGTTGTTGTTGTTTTGACATAAACTTTGCAAGTTGCTGTAAATGCACCATTTGTCTTGAATGTGCCTGTTAAATATTTTAATAATGTCTTTTGGTTTATAGCGTGAGCCTCGGTCTGATAAAGTCTGTATTCAATTTGAAGATGGCTATAACATGATGGCAAGTAAAATTTTCCAGAAAGCCAGATTACAGATAGCAAAGTTCAATCTTAAGTCTCATTATAGTTTCCTAGAAATTGGGAAGAATTTGGTCAGTAAGGAACTGAGGCCCACTTAGCAAGAGTGGCCACTGACACTGAACCAGGGTTGTAAATCAAATATGATATTCTCAAAAACATATGAGGGCACATTCCAGATGGATGCACTTGTCTACTCCATTTGTTGATCTAGTGAAGCTCTACAAGAAGGATCACTGAAAATAGGGGGGAAAAAAATAGTAAAATTAATTGTTCAAAAATAGATATTATACATCGTTGAATATTTTAAAGTATTTATTAAAAGTGCTTCTACAAGCCAGGGCTGCCTTTGGTGCCCTTTCTGCAATATGTTCAAATAAAAATGACATCACTGGGGTCTCCATCAGTACTGCTAAGTTTACCACAGAATATTAACTTGTAAACAAAAGGGATATCAAGTTATTGTTTATAAACCAACATTCTCTGGAAAGTTTGTTGTACTTTGGCATGGCCATAGTACATGCTGCCTTTAGTGTCAACCTTGTAGTTGGTAAATGATCTACATTGGCGACCTGAAAAGTGAATTGGTGGGAAATAAATACCTTAAATTATAACCACAAAAAGGTTAGTGCCAATATTAGGAACATAATTTTTGTTGTGAGGTTTACTAAGAGCATCAATCACACATAGAGGATACAATGTTGTACATTATGTGGCATACACATTAAAACGGCATCTGGATGAAACTAATCATGTGTTACAAATTAAAGAGTAGAACTCCCTCAATTGTTCCAGCAATATGCCTTCATCCACCCCCTGAAGAAAACCTTTGGTACACAGTCACATCCTATCCCAGGCATACTTGGGGACATTTTGAGCAAGCTGCCAACTTGGATCCAATTTATTAGCAGTTCTATGCTGTGGATTCCTGACCCAATTTAGTTTATTGAAGCTCTTTGACTAGGATCTTACATTCAGAAGAGACTGGATTGAAAACCAAGTGTTAGAACTAAATGGTGGGATGCTATTTCTTTTGGTCAAAAGCCATGAAAATGCCCAATGAAAAAAGAGGAAATGGATTATTTCTCACAAGTGAACGCCAAGATTTTCTCATCTACTTGTGGAAAAGATGAATCCAAGATGAACTTTTAGTCTGTTTGGGGGGGGGGGGGGGGTGAAGCTTTAAATAGGACAGCTAGAAACTGTGCCTCAAAGAATATTACAGTGACAAAGGGAGCCATTCAGCCCGAAGCTTGATGCTGTGTCCTTTCTTCAATTCCATCCAAATTTATCTTTTCATTTTTCAGGACTGCAACGAGCCATGGGGCAGGATTCTTCCAAAATAATTCTAAATGTGGTCTCCGGCGGGAAACGATCTGCGATTCCCGCCGTGTAGATCGGTGTGATCCAGATTGCAATCCACCCACACTTGGAAATATTTTTTGGATCCGGGGTGATTTGCACCTTGGGACCTGAAGATGTTGGCACAGTTGGATCCTCAGAGAACAGAATAATACTATAGCACTCCCCCAAAATCACTGGCAAGGCTACCCCCACCCCACTAACCCATAGTGAGAAACACCCCACCATGGGTTTGGCTCAGGCTCCCTCTTTCAGGCCCCACCCTTTGGCAGTGCCAAGCTGGCACTGTCAGGGTGCTGGAGATAGCACTCAGAGCAACTGGTCTTTCTAAGACGGACTTCAGAACAGAGAAACCCCAGCAGAAAAAAAGCAGTCAGACAGAGCACATGGTATATCTAGGAAGGACCTAAGCGAGGAAACCCCAGCAGGAAAAAACTAGTTAGAAATAACACTTACTCTTTCTAGTTAGCTCTTCAGAACAACAAATAGCCTCTTTACAACAAAACTGCGGTTAGAAACCACATCTAATCTTTCTGGGAAGCACTTCAGAGTTACGGACCATGAAGAGCTATAAAAACAAACAAAGCTAATCCCTCCTTTGAAATATTTTGTACCAATAAATCAAGAGGCTTGTAAAAGGTAATGGACTGTGAAATTGAATGTAAATCATGCAGTTCAAAGCTTTTAGACTTCGCAGCAAGAGGATTGAAAAAGCTCAAGTGGAATCAAATTGAATGTGTAAAAGGCATTTCCAACAGATCAAAGGGAAGACGTTTACCTTCATCTGACAGATCATTGAAATTGACATACTGAGAATTTTCAAGGCTACAGAGGGAAAACTTGCCACATGACCTTCATCCCAGGAAAGAACACCGACCTGTGCCCCTCTAGCCCAAGTCCCCCCGCCCCCCCCCCCACCTACCCTGATGGTCTCCCTTGGCACCCTGGAGGTAAGTGTAGGGAGAGTACTCAGCCCCTTGCTCCTCCTCGGTGATCCTGGAGCATCGGGATCAGTAGCGATTCGTGCCCGACTTCCTGCTTGACGGAGGGGAGTGAATACTGGGAGGCTGCTTCATTCAACTTTAATCTTGTTAATTAGATTAAAATGAATGTAAATGAGTTGTGATCAGGTTCTTCTGGAGTGGAGCAGGAGAACGGAAAACTGATTTGCGCCCCGCACAAATCCCGTTTCGGGACCCTCCCGCAATTCTCCCGACATAGCAGGATTTGCGCTGGGTGCAACGAGGATGGAGACTCTCTCCCCCCCCCCCCCCCCCTCCCATGTCTATCTTCTATGCTATCCAGGCCCTGACTCTACTCTATAGCATTCCATTTCTCCTCTCTACCAGCACTACAATTTTCTCCTCCAAAAACAAAATAATGAATAGCATCTTGGGAGTAGTCTCCAAAGTTTCTGAAAAGATAAAACAGATTTGCAGGAATCTTCCATTTAACTAACACATGTTAGTGAGTAGAAGCTGACACAAACAAAGCAACTATGACTGCTGGAGAACAATTCTACTAGAAGGTACGATACTATTGTGTAACAAGCAATTGCATATACACTGATATGGCCGTTGCGGTTAGAGATGGTATGCACAGGGTAAGTAACAGGCAATGTTTACCCTCTGATATATTTGCCTAAACAGAAGTGTTTCAGACAGTTTCTATTGAAGATGCTGTATAAGCCCTACATATATTGTAAGGCATCCTGCATAAATCATTTTGTTGTATAAGTTGTTCCATTAAATGTAAACAGTATCAACTAAGTATTTCTACAGCAGTATTTAAAAATAATATGCAATGTACACACACTGATGTAGCATCTGCTTTTACAGAAACTGCTGATAAGTAACAAAATCTGAATGCAACTAATAAATTACTACATACAACGAAAGGCCTCCTCTTTAAACAGTCATGATCAATCCCAAATCATTTTTCTACCACTTGTACATAAGTCTACAAATTACTCTTCTTAAATCAGCTGTTCTGTGACATCTCTGAGCTGTGGTGGCATTACAAAGCTGGGGAAAACGAGCCATCCTTTATTGCTTTCAGTGTCTAAATCGTTGCAACTCGGTAGCAGATTAATTTGTGAACTCCATTTTGTCCGATGCAGAGTGTTTTCATGCTTGTTTCAGTTCCTCTCTTCGAGTAGCTTGGATCAACAAGGACAAATTGCCCGCACATCTCTGATTTGAAACGGGTCGTGTGGCAGGTCATGGACTTGGCGATTACAAGAAGAATTTAATGTGTAACATTAAAATGAGTAGACACAACGATGACCTTGTGGATGGAATCACTGGAAGAAAGAGGGATAATTTGAGTTAAGTCTCAAATAAAAATAAAAGTCAGTAATTTATCAATCTAAAAATCGCATTTGATAGTATTGTCAAAATGTCACAAAGCCCTTCACAAGATAAATTAGATTTTGGAATGGAGAGTACTTCTTCAAAAAAAATAGGGAGAAACAGGGTGACAGCTGTGGAACTGAAAATACTAACAGCTGTAACCCCTTCAGTATTGTTTAGCATCTATACAAAGTGCTGTCTGCGCTATTTTAACTTGCGCCTTAATCTTTTTAATTCACTTTTTATATAGGCTATAAATCAAAGTGAAATTAAAATGCAATTTTAAAATTGTATATGTTTACGATGTATGTAACTTGGTCCCTATAATGACATGCTATGCAGAAAGCAATGCACTTCGTAAACAGAGGTAAACTGAGCTTTCTGCTAAAGAAAGTGCAGCTGAGACATAGAATCTGTGTGGCACAGACACAGGTCCTTTGGCCAAACTAGTCCATGCCAACCAAACAGCCCATCTAAGCTAACCCCATTTGCCTGCAGTTGGCCCTGTTCCCACATGTGGGGTAGGACATTCCAGAGTTCATTCTTCATTTCTGTCAACTAACTTAAATCATCCAACTGGCAGAGCCACAATAGCTATCTGCCTTCCCAGGTCAGAGGTGGGATCAAAAGAAATAGGCTTGGTTCCTAATCCTGATAGCCATCCAACTCTCTGCTGGAAGTATACACATGTAGACGTTGGTCAGGACGGAAATCCCGTCAGGCTCAGAGCTTTTCTATGGGTGGCATGGTAGCACAGTGGTTAGCACTGTTGCTTCACAGCGCCAGGTTCAATTCCCGGCTTGGGTCACTGTCTGTGCGAAGTCTGTACGTTCTCCCCTTGTCTGCATAGCTTTCCTCTGGGTGCTCTGGTTTCCTTCCACAAGTCCCGAAAGACGTGCAGTTAGGTAATTTGGACATTCTGAATTCTCCCTCTGTGTACCCGAACAGGCGCCGGAATGTGGTGAGTAGGGGCTTTTCACAGTATGTTCATTGCAGTGTTAATGTAAGTCTACTTTTGACAATAAAGATTATTATATTATTATAAAATAACTGTGGTGGCTTCCAAATGTCTGGTAGCCTACTAATATTCATTGCCTGTGTTCTCACGTCAGCAAAGTTTACTTGGATGATGTGTGGAACCACCACAAGGAGGAAATACTGCAACGCCTGTGGATCTATAATCCAATATGAATCTATGTTTTCAGGTTAAAAGTTAAGGGGAGAAAGCTGGCAGATAAAAATAAGTAACACATTGAAAAACAGAATCAAAATATGAGCACTCCCCTTTAAATATACGATAATTGCAGAAATAGATGGGTGTATAACTCACTTGCACCAGAACATTCAATTCTTTTAATAGCCTCCAGGTAGTTCTTTCCAAGCCAATCCTCATAAGTAATTTTCTCCCCAACTGAAATGATTCTCTCAGTAGAATCTTTAAAGAGCAGATCACTTCCACCGTAATCTGACGAATTAAACATCTTAAAACCATTGGGATTATCGTCATGCCCAAAGAAATCCTAGAAGAAAAGTGCACTTATGTACCATCTCACAGGGCATTGCATACCATGGATTACTTTGAAGGGACTGTCATACAGGAAAGCCGCTTGCCATTTATTGAACACATAGTAGACAAGATACCACCAAACGTTTAAACTAGACTTAGAATCATAGAATTTACAGTGCAGAAGGAGGCCATTCGGCCATCGAGTCTGCCCCGGCTCTTGGAAAGAGCACCCTACCCAAGGTCAACACCTCCACCCTATCCTCACAACCCAGTAACCCCACCCAACACTAAGGGCAATTTTGGACACTAAGGGCAATTTATCATGGCCAATCCACCTAGCCTGCACATCTTTGGACTGTGGGAGGAAACCGGAGCACCCGGAGGAAACCCACGCACACACGGGGAGGATGTGCAGACTCCGCACAGACAGTGACCCAAGCCAGAATCGAACCTGGGACCCTGGAGCTGTGAAGCAATTGTGCTATCCACAATGCTACCGTGCTGCCCTGATTGACGTTACCAGTCAATTTTTGATGCTGTTATTTGAGGAAAGTATGTTGGCCAGAATACCAAGGGATCTCCCTATTTTTCTTTGACTAAATCCACCTAAACAGTAGAAAGGCTGGCAGAGATTAATGTCCAATCTGAATTGCAGTACTTCTGATATTGTAGCACTCTCACAGTACTTTTTTGGAAGATTAGTTCAGAGAATGCACTGAAATCAATGGTTAACCAAGGAGATGGAACTGTAAGCTTTAACTAAATGAATAGTGCCTTGCCTTGAACTTTAACAAAGATGTGCAGGTTAGGTAGATTGGCCATGATCAATGTGGGGTTACGGGGGGTGGGAGAGGAAGACCCATCAGGAAGAAGCAAGGTCAGAGATAGCCCGACAGTACCACAGCTCTGATCCTCTGACCTGTTTTTATTGAGCACAGTTCCCTACAGAGTGTGCAGAATCTATCAGTCTTTCTCAATGCATTTGATTTTTATTCAGAGTTTTCATACTTACTAGAATGGCTACAGTATTGACATTGTTTGCTTTACATTCACTTTGCTTTTAAATCATTCTGGACAACAGCCTTCCTTTCCTTGCCAATAAAGTGAATGAACTCCAATATTTTTTATTCTACTTCAGAACCTCAAAAGTGCAAAGCATAAAATATAAATATTGTAAAGATTAGCAGCTCTAATTGTGTTTAGCAATGACAAATACACACCAGGCATAACAGAAAATCTGACAAGTAATATAAATTCTGGGATATTCATATTGCTAAAACTGGTTATTCCAATGTTCAAGCCAGAAAATTACTGATTGCAGGTTTAAAAATATCCCTTTGAGAGTTGTGGGCACACTGGCATTTGTCACCCACTTGCAGAGGGCAGTTCAGAGTCAACCACATTACTGTGGCTCTGGAGTTGCACGCAGGCCAGACAAGGTAAGGATGATTTCCTTGGGGAACAAGATGAGTTTCTACAACAATCAATGATAGTTGTCATGGTTACCACTCCTGAGACTAACTTTCAATTCCAGATTTATTAATTGAATTTGAGTTTCCCCAGTTGCCATGGTGGGATTCGAACCCCTGTTCCCAGAGCACTAGATTGCTAGTTCAGTGACATGACCACCACGCCACCATCTCTCCTTAATTAAAATGAACTAATTAGTTAAATAAGGCCAAAGCTTTTGTCACGCCTTTTTGGCTGTTATTACATCAGGTGATTTTGATTTCAAGATACATGTCTTGGGCCTGATCCTGCTCCGTAGGAAGTGTGAATCTCATTCACATCCCAGCCCGACATAGCGTGTGCTCAGGCTTTTTGAACATTGGTCTTTGATAAAGCCTTGACTGCGTTTAAAACGTTCAAAGCTTCACTCTATGCCGCACAGAGATAACCTCCACGCTGGAGTTTAATTTGCATTGTTGAGGCACTGTTCTAACAGGTTTGTGTAAAATCCTCTTTGCGCACTACTTTATAACTGCCCGTATCCTCTCATACAGAACAAATTAACTTCTATTAATTTGTAGTCCTATATGCTATTGGAGGGTTAGCAAATTTCTGTGAACAAAGGCAGGTTGCTTTCCATTGAGAAGAAAGGAAAATTACTCCCTGTGTGTGCAGGAATTGCTGTTATTCTCATTGGCAACTGCTAGCTTATTTAACAGCAACTGATGCAACAATAACTAGTATTCACAGAGCACTTTAATGTAAAGGAGCATCGCAAGGCCTTTGACAAGTAGATGTAAATTGATATTTGGCATAGGTAGCGTGAGATTAGGAGGGATGACCAACTGTTGCATCAGTGGGATGGGTCTAGGCAAGAATTTTGAAGAGGTGGGTTCAAGGCAGCAGCAGGCTCCTCCACAAAGGAAGGAGAGAATGCGTAAACGCTGGGGATGGAGGAATAGAGCATTTCTAGTGAGGAAAAGTACTGGAGGAGATGTGTGTGGGGGGGTGGGGGATTTCAAATGTAATGCATTAAGAGGATGAGAACCAAGATAAGTCTGTGATAAGAAGAATTGTGAGTGAGACTTGGGACAAAACTAAATTAGTGCGGTAGAATTATGGCTGAATTTGGAGCTTATGGAGTCTGTAGCTAATAAAGGCTGCAAAATAATTTCAGTGATATGGGGATAAAGTAGGGGCAGAGCTAGGCAAAGTTACAGAAATAGACATATGTTTTTAATGGATAGAAAGTGGGTTTAAAGTGGCACCACGGTCAAGAATGGTTTGATCCTAGCCAAGACAGTGGCTCCAGAGTAAAATAAGTCAGAAGCTTAGGAGTGAAGTTTATGGCAGGATCAAAAGCAGTAACTCCAAAAGCCCTGATGTTGAGCTCCAGAAAGTTTTGACTTAAGTAAAACAGCATGCAATGTACAAAAGGATATAATCAAGATACATGTGAAAGCTAGCCCCATGCCTTCTGGGGATGCCACTGGCATTATTTAGATGAGGAAGAGACTAGAGATATATCCTTGGGAGAGCTCCAAATATAACTGTGTTGAAAGAGAAAACCCAGAACCTATATCAATACAGCATTTTTAACATAATTGGGAATGCGCAACAGGCTGAGATTAGAGGAGTGCAAATATTATGGAGGGTTGTTGGGATGGAGGAGATTACAGAGATAGGGTAGGATGAGATGCTGCTAGACCAGGAGCACAGCGAGCATCGAGGTGATAGGGCAATGGGACCTACTGCGAATTAAGACATGGTCAGCTAGGTTTCGGATGATCTCAGATGATCTGAGGGCTGGATGTAGGAGAGTAGTCAGCATGCTGGAGTAGTTGAGCCTAGAGTGAACGATGGCATAAATGAGGGCTCAGCAGCAGAGCTCAGGCGTCAGTCTGGAGCTGGAAAGAGACAATCTTTGTGATAGCACAATGAAGTGTAATCAGAATTTCATCTTGGAATCAATTAACCATTGCAGGAGATGCTTCCAAACTTGGTTAGGCAGAATTGGAACGATGTAAGGGTAGCAGCATGGAGCTGGATGATAGCACAATCATTGGAGGAGGATAATAAAGTCAACTGTCTCCTTTCCTAACAGCATTGTGGATATACCTACACCACATGGTCTGCAGCAGTTCGAGAAGGAGGCTCTCTCCCACACCCTTGAGGGCAGTTAGTGATGGGCAATAAACGCCGACCTAGCCAGCAATGCCCACATCCCATGAAAGTCAAGGCCAATGAGGAAAGATAATGCACCATGGTCGCGAATACATAGGATAATCTTTATGTTTTGGCCATTCAAGTGGTGGATGAAGGCCAGAAACCAAAATGCAGTTATTCAAATAGGGAGTTTCAGGGGAATTCGGCATGAACTGGGGCATGTTCAAGAATCCGAGAGAGAAACGCAGGATGCAGTAGGGCAGGAGTTGTAGGCAGCAGATGTATAGATGATGGGTCTTTGACAAAGGGATGATGATGGAAATTCTGAAAGGGAACTATTATTCATATCTGCTAACAGAAGGCCACAATGGAGAATTGAGTAGGATAGAGACCATGAGATAAGGAAAAGCAAGTAATTGGCCTAATGGATAAAGATGGACTTGTTGGCGCCGAGGTCCCAGGTTCGATCCCGGTCCACTGTAAGTGTAGAGTTTGCACATTCTCCCCGTGTTTGCATGGGTCTCACCCACACAATGGTGGATTGGCTATGCTAAATTGCCCTTTAATTGGGAAAAAAAACAATTGGGTACTCTAAATGTTTTTTTTAAAAAGATGAGCTGGGAGAGATGAGGCGAATCTCCAGTAAGCAAAATTCAAAACTGGTGTGAGTGGGGCAATGTTGGAAACCAGGGCGAGGGCAAAGGAGAGACAGCTGCACAGATTACATCAATCTTTGAGATAACAAAATACAAACTCCTCAAAGTTGGTGTTTAAGTTAAGAGTACAGAGGATTAGCATGAGTGATTTATAAAGATGACTAATCGACAGTTGTTGAGATAGCACACAAGTCAAGTTGTTCATTCTTCTACCCTTGAGTGAGGCATTTACTTTGTTGTTCTTTTATTGCTTGGAAAAGCAACTGAAGTACAAAGACAGTGCCTGAACTACTTACCTGTCCTTTATCAAGTAACCCAAAGACCGCAGTGATGGACGTGGAAGGATTAACCATCACTGCGTGCGATGGAACCCGAGCCAAATTACACTCATTCCACTGCCCCACTTCTGCCCGTGCACCATTCATGCACAGTAGCTGGTAGTCATTGGATTTGAGGTTCACAGCCCATGGTTCCTGATTTGTTCCTAATGAAAAAAGATCACATTCATTATGTATGAAGTTTGAATATCTGGTGCAGCTAAACAAGTACAATTTAAAGCAATAAAAAGGTTCTCCCAGATTAGAGTGCATAGGTGAAAGGAATGCATGGATTTTTAGATGCTTAATTAGTTATAAAAATTACATCACTTAGCAGTAAAAAAAATAAATTGACTGCCTGGCTTAGAGAATTGTAAAGGAACTGAAAGCAAAGAATGCAGCTAAATATCTTTGGCTTGGCAGCTTGTGGGTATTGGTATGCCCTGGGAAAAATGGCAAGCTGTGAGGACGAATGTAAAGATTGGAGGCTGTTGGAGTGGGCAGTTATGTGGCAGATTAATTTCAATGCAGGGAAATGTGAAGTAGCAGGTTTTTTTAAAAAAGAGCAAAATAAGGTGGAAGTGGTCGAAATATATTATTTTATTTATGTGTGCATTTTAGAACATATTTTACCCTGGCAGGATCTGGGGTGGAAACCTGATCCACAATAGCTTTTGAAAGATAAATATTTGAAAATAAATATTTAAAAGGGATTGGAGAAAAAGTCGGGGGGAGGGGGTGCAAACAAGTGAATATCTATTTCAGAGCCAGCATTGGCATATTGGGCTGAATGCTGTAAAGATCTATAATTCTAAACAAATATGTGACAGCAGTTTGTGTAGATGGAAACAAAGTCACCATACCACAAGAGGCACAACATGATATTGAAAATGATATAGCAAAGTGCTAAGTCTGACACGGGCGTCATTCTCCGACCCCCCAGCGGGTCGGAGAATGGCCGTTGGCCGCCGTGAATCCCGCCCCCGCCGGTTGCCGAAGTCTCCGAAGGGAGAAAAGTCGGCGGGGCGTTAATGGCGCCGCTGACGTCGGAGAATGGCACGGGTCTGCGCAAGGCAGCCGATTTTTGGCCTGCCGATATTCTCCCTTCCGGATGGGCCGAAGTCCCGTCGACGTGATGACCGTTCACATCGACGTAAATCAAACCTCCTTTTCATCGGCGTGACCCTGTGCTCCAGGTTCACGCCGACCAGCGTGGAGGTGAGTGACGGCCTGGGGGGTTGGCCGCTGGGCAGGCGATGGCGTGGCCGCAGTCTGAATGTGTGAGGAGAGGTGTGTCTTGGGTTGTGTGTGTGTGTGTGTGTGGCGGGGTGGTTAGAGTGGGCTGGGCTCCGGGGGAGTGCCGGGAGGGGGGTCCGTGCCGGGGAGGAGGATGGGGGGTCCGTGTCGGGGAGGAGGTTGGGGTCCGTGCCGGGGAGGAGGATGGGGGGGGTCCTTGCCAGGGAGGAGGATGGGGGGGTCCGCGCCGGGGAGGAGGATGGGGGGGTCCGTGCCGGGGAGGAGGATGGGGGGGGTCCGTGCCGGGGAGGAGGTTGGGGTCCGTGTCGGTCAGGGGGATGGGGGGGGTCCGCGCCGGGGAGGAGGTTGGGGGGGGTCCGTGCTGGGGAAGGGGATGGGGGGTCCATGCCGGGGATGAGGTTGGGGTCCGTGCCGGGGAGGGGGGTCCAGGCCGGGGAGGGGAATGGGGTGGTCCGTGCCGGGGAGGTGGTTGGGGGGGTCCGTGCCGGGGAGGGGAATGGGGGGTCCGTGCCGGGGAGGAGGATGGGGGGTCCGTGCCGGGGAGCAGGATGGGGGGGTCCGTGCCGGGGAGGAGGATGGGGGGGTCCGTGCCGGGGAGGAGGATGGGGGGGTCCGTGCCGGGGAGGAGGTTGGGGTCCGTGCCGGGGAGGGGGATGGGTGGTCCGTGCCGGGGAGGAGGTTGGGGTCCGTGCCGGGGAGGAGGATGGGGGGGGTCCGTGCCGGGGAGGAGGATGGGGGGGTCCGTGCCGGGGAGGAGGATGGGGGGGTCTGTGCCGGGGAGGAGGTTGGGGTCCGTGCCGGGGAGGGGGATGGGGGGGGGGGGGGTCTGTGCCGGGGAGGGGGGGTGCGAGGGCAAGTGAGTTGGTCCACCTGGCCAGGTGCCAGCCTCCAACAGTTGGACCCATACGGTCCATGCCACCTGGCTGGGGGGGAGGGGATATGGGCAATGATGACATGTCGTAGTCCCCCCCCCCCCCCCCCCCCCACCCCACCATGCTGTCATGTTTTCCGATCATCCAGCGATGTTGGCCGCCGTGGCGGCAGCCGCTAATGTCCATGTTGCCCTGGATGAGGAGGAGGAGCGTGCCAGAGAGGCGGCGCAGGCTGCCGCAGAGGGGCAGGCGGCAGCCGCCCAGGCTGGAGGGACACCTGACCGACAGGACGAGGAGGGGAAGGAGGACGTCGCGGCCCCACGGCAACGGAGGCACCCAAGGGCGCCCCGTGTGTACCGGCCCCGGCAGTCATACCAGGACCTCACGGACCGGGAATGCAGGAGGAGACTCCGGATGAGGCGGGAAACCATGGCACACATCTGCCACCTGCTGGCACACCTGTCACCGCATGGCACTGGCGGGGGACACCCTCTCCCCGTGTCCGTCAAGGCTACGGTGGCCCTGAACTTTTATGCAACGGGGTCATTCCAGGCACCGAGTGGGGACCTGTCCGGCATATCGCAGACATCGGTGCATCCGGGCAGTGACAGATGGCCCATATGCCATGGCGCACCGCTACATCCGCTTCCCTGTGGACCGGGCCAGCCAAGATGCCCGGGCCGTGGGCTTCTCTGCCGTGGCTGGGTTCCCCATGGTCCAGGGCACGATTGATGGGATGCACGTCACCGTGCGGCCACCTGCAGATAACAGGGCCGTGTTCACCAATTGGAAGGGGACCTATTCGATGAACATACAGGTGGTCTGCGACCACCGCATGATGATCCTGCAAGTCTGCGCCCGTTACCCAGGCAGTGTACACGACTCATACGTGTTGTCGCGGTCATCCATCCCCAGCATGTACGAGGGACGCCTTCCCCGGCTGAGGCGCTGGTTGCTGGGCGACAGGGGCTACCCATTGCGATCGTGGCTGATGACGCCTATACGGAGGCCACGCAATGAGGCGGAGAACCGCTACAATGATGCCCATGTTGCGACAAGGGGAGTGATAGAGAGGTGCTTTGGAGTGCTGAAGATGCGTTTCAGGTGCCTGGACCTCTCTGGGGGCGCCCTCCAGTATCGGTCAGATAGGGTCGGCCGCATCATTGTGGTGTGCTGCGTCCTGCACAAAATAGCCCAGCAGAGGGGCGATGTGCCGCAGGCAGAGGAGGGCGGAGTGGAAGAGCAGCAGGAAGAGGCGCAGTCCTCCCCAGATGAGGGGGATGGGGGGTAATGGTCAGGGCAGATGGGGTAGACACAGGCGGGTGGCTGTCCACCGTTACCGGCTGGCCCAGCGGGCACGGGACAGACTGATAGCCGCCCGCTTCACTGACTAGATGGGCGTGGGAATCGGGTAGTATGGCCACAGACCGCACACCATGGCAACAGCCGACCACCCACACCCCCCACCCATCCACCCACCCAGCACCCTCACCCCCCCTCCCAACCCCACCCACCCCACCCGCATGCACACCCCCCCCCCCATGCCGATCCACCTGCGGCACAACGGGTGCGGGGTGGACGCGTGTCACACAGTTGCGGGTGGACGCGTGTCTATTGCAGGCCATGGAGGATGATGACAACCCGCCCTGCGGTGAGCTCCTGGCTCCACATCGTTGGACTATGTCTGACCCATGGCCACAGTACCACCATCCACCCAGACCATCCCTGCATGCGGCTGTGACACTGCAGCGCACGGTCCCGTCCTCTGCCCGGGGGGATGTTGATGGCGGCCCAGGGGAACGGGGCAGACTCACCTGGGGCTGAGGTAAGACCACCCCCTCACACACACACTTGCGCTCAACGTACATGCACCCCCGCACGCTTTGGACAGAGCACAAAGGCAGCTTCTGTAGGTGTAACATTGACTTTAATAACCAAACGAGTTCATGCACGTGCCCTAGCCCCTAAAACTCATCTGTGCCCTGCACCCGTGCCAACTTACTCAGTGCCTAATTGTTTGGCCTTACGGGCCCTTTGACTACGTCTACGTGGTTCCCCAGACGGTGCAGCAGAACTGGAGGTGGACTCCTGTGATTCCTGCCCTCTGACACTGGATCCCTTTGGCGGCCGTTTCCTGGGGCGTCCTGGCCTAGATGGGCCAGGCTGCGGCCCGGGCGACTGGGATGGCGAGCTGCCAGCCTGTCCTGCCCGTTGCCCACCCGATGCACCTGGGACGGAAGGGGGGGGGGGGGGGGGGAGTCCGAGGTGTCGCGGTGTTCCGGGATCTCCCCTACAGGGGGAGCCGGGACGGACCATACCACCTCCTCCTCCCGCGGGGTGCCCGATGGCCCCAGGCCTCTACATGGGTGGGGGATGCGAACGGACTGGCCATCCGACGCCCCCCCGACATCTGGCGCTGCCAGTTCTGGAGGCCCGTGCTGGTATCGACAGGGGTCTGCAGGTTTGCAGCCATGGAGCACAGGGGGTTGGCAAACCCTGTCTGTGACAGTGTGATGCCGGCTCGCACATGGCCACTGGCGCCGATGCCCTCAGCGATGGCCTGCAGAGACTGGGCCATGGCCTGCTGAGACTGGGCTATGGTGTTGACCGCCTCTGCCATCTGGCGCTGGCACTGGCTCATGGCCTCCTGTGAGAGGGCAGCCATGTCCTGGGCCACAGACGCCGCCTGCACGGAAAGCCCCAGGCCTCGCAAACCGTTCCCCATGTCTGACACCGTCGCACCCATTGCCTCCACCGCGGACGCCACCCGTGCGGTGTCGGCCTGGGTGGCACGCATGACCGGCACCACTTCCAGCTCCTGGACGCGGGTGGACTCCTCCACCTGCGACTGCAGCCGCCGCAAGCCGGCCGTCACCCTCTTCGCTCGTCTCCGGGTCGGTGGTTGCATCGGATCTATGTGTGGGTGTGGAAACTCCAGGAACCCGGAATCCATCTGGGCGGCAGATGTTCGCTTGGGCTGGGCTGCCCTCCGACCGCCCGGCCCCTCTGCTGCTCCTACCTCCACCTGCTGTACCGGGACGGCTGTGTTGTGCGCACCAGTGAGTGTACCAGACGCCTCATCACTAAAGTGCCCAACCGAGGTGAGTGTTTCTGCGATGGTGGAGGGTGTTGGTGACAGCAGTGGCGTTGTGTCGTGCTCTTCGTCCCACTCTGAGTCCATGGCACTTTGGGGTGGGGGTTCGTCTCCACCCATCCACTCTGAGTCACTGACCGGTATTTCGTCTTCCTGGGTAGTGGTGTCCCGGGTAGGGGTGTCCTGGGCAGTGCTGTCCTGGGTAGTGGTGTCCTGGCTCGGATGTGACGGGGGCCTGTGGCTGCCCCCCTCGTCGCTGGGTGGTCGCTCCCGCACGTGACGGGGGTGTCGTCTCCCTGTTGCTCCAGGTCTCTCCGTCTCCCGTGGTGTGCGAGGGCATCCTGCGGGCGTCGCATGCTGGAGGGTCCGGGTCTCTCTGTCTCCCGAGGCCTCCGAGGGGCATCCTGCGGGCGTCGCATGCTGGAGGGTCCGGGTCTCTCTGTCTCCCATGGCCTCCGAGGGGCATCCTGCGGGCGTCGCATGCTGGAGGGTCCGGGTCTCTCTGTCTCCCGTGGCCTCCGAGTGGCATCCTGTGGGTGGTCTGCATCTGCGGGGATGGGTGCCTGGACGTTTGGTCCTGCGATACACAATGAAGCATGCATGGTTAGACACGCAGGCAGTTATCAGGTGATATGGGGAGGGGGATATAGGGGAGGGGGGGATATGGGGGAGGGGGGGGATATGGGGGAGGGGGGATATGGGGGAGGGGGTATATGGGGGAGGGGGGATATGGGGGAGGGGAGGATATGGGGGAGGGGAGGATATGGGGGGAGGGGGGATATGGGTAGGGGGGATATGGGGGAGGGGGATGTGGGGAGGGGAATATGGGGGATGGGGAGGGGGAGATATGGGGGAGGGGGAGATATGGGGAGGGGGAGATATGGGGGAGGGGGAGATATGGGGGAGGGGGAGATATGGGGGAGGGGGAGATATGGGGGAGGGGGAGATATGGGGGAGGGGGAGATGGGGGATATGGGGGAGGGGGATATGGGGAGGGGGGGATATGGGGGTGGGGGGATATGGGGGAGGGGGGATATGGGGGAGGGGGGATATGGGGGAAGGGGGATATGGGGGGAGGGGGGTATGGGGATATGGGGGAGGGGGGATATGGGGGATGGGGGATATGGGGAGGGGGGATATCGGGGAGGGGGGATATGGGGATGGGGGATATGGGGGAGGGGGGATATGGGGGGAGGGGGGATATGGGGGAAGGGGGATATGGGGGGAGGGGGGTATGGGGATATGGGGGAGGGGGGATATGGGGGATGGGGGAGGGGGGATATGGGGAGGGGGGATATCGGGGAGGGGGGATATGGGGATGGGGGATATGGGGATGGGGGATATGGGGGAGGGGGATATGGGGGAGGGGGATATGGGGAAGGGGGGATATGGGGGAGGGGGGATATGGGGGAGGGGGGATATGGGGGAGGGGGGGGAAATGGGGGGGATATGGGGAGGGGGGATATGGGGGAGGGGGGATATGGGGAGGGGGATATGGGGGAGGGGGGATATGGGGGAGGGGGGATATGGGGGAGGGGGGGATATGGGGAGGGGGGATATGGGGGAGGGGGGATATGGGGGAGGGGGGATATGGGGGAGGGGGGATATGGGGGAGGGGGATATGGGGGAGGGGGGATATGGGGGAGGGGGGATATGGGGGAGGGGGGATATGGGGGAGGGGGGGATATGGGGGAGGGGGGATATGGGGGAGGGGGGATATGGGGAGGGGGGATATGGGGGAGGGGGGATATGGGGGAGTGGGGGATATGGGGAGGGGGGATATGGGGGAGGGGGGATATGGGGGAGGGGGCAATTTAGCGTGGCCAATCCACCTACCCTGCACATCTTTGGGTTGTGGGGGCGAAACCCACGCAGACACGGGTAGAATGTGCAAACTCCGCACGGAGAGTGACCCAGAGCCGGGATCGAACCTGGGACCTCGGTGCCGTGAGGCAGCTGTGCTAACCACTGTGCCAACTTTCTGCCTGCCATCCACGATAATAACAATGAACGGACATGATTCTCCCTTTTGGGGACTAAGTCCCCATGCCTGCCAGAAAGCGGGCGAGAATCACTCTGGACTTTTTCCTCGAAAGTCCGGAGTGATTCTCCGTTTTCCAGGGGGCTAGCGGTGCCCGGGCATGCGTCCCGCAGCTCTGGCCAGACCGCGCAGCCGTGCGTAGGCGCCGCCGACATGACGGAGCCACACAGCGGGTCCGCGCGGAGTAAGGTAGGTCCCCCACAGATCACAATGGCCTGCCGATCAGCGGCCCTCGATCGCGGGCCTGGCCACCGGTGAGGCCCCCACAGTCAGATCTCCCCCGCCGCCCCACCAGCACCATCACCGTGGCCGTGGGTCCGAGCTCCCGCCGGGTGGTACCAGATGTACACCATGCCAGCGGGAGTTCGGCCGGTAGACCGCAGAGAATCGCCGCGGGGGCCTGTTCCAATTGCCCCCGATAGGCGCCGCATCGAGCGCGTGCGACTAGCGGGTCCATGAATAATCGCAGAAGGGCCGTCGCACCGGAGTGAACGGCTATTCTCCACCCCCGCGCCGAGCGCGATTCCAGCGTGCAGGGTCAGAGAATCCCGCCCCAGAAGAGGAGACGGACGATAAAATCAGTCATTTGAAAATGGAGTTGAGATTTATGGTGAGACTTGTTGAGAGATTATAGGTAGTGAACTGTGTATTCTGCTTTTGAACTTCAGAGTTTGCTAGACAGATCAATGATGGTATTTGGATTCCAACGTTCCTTTGACCAGGATAGAGGAGTAAAAGTGAGGCGAGGAAAAAAAATACATGGGCAGGAAGATTGTGGAGGAGACTAGAATGGGAGATAAGACATGGAGAAGGAATATATACATAGCGCAAGTGTGGGAGAAAAGTGGCCAGGATTGTAATTGAAAGGAAATTAGAGGTCGAAATAGAGATTTGGGATATCATGGAAGATGGAGAAAGAAGAGTAGACTTACCATCAGTGTTAGCAAAAACTGTTGTGTGTTTAACAAATGCTACATCTCCTACTTCTGCAAGACACCTATTGATTTCAAAGAAAATAAGTTACTTTCATGTAATTTCTACAACATACAAAAATTATGCTGGCACAGTAGTGCGATGTGCTGAGTGATAATGTGCAGCCTACAAAGTTTCTAAACATTAATTTTCCCCTGTAACCCGATATGCAATGAGTTCCCAATTCTTGAGTTCTGTGCTTGAAAATTCAGTGCAGTAAATCCAATTATTTCATTCTCCTTCTCATTTTGTGCCTTTTCCAACTCCGTCAATATTTATAAGCAATGTAAAGCATCTTATGCGGGTGGTACACTGTACAATTGGATTATATGGTCAGCAACAAAACAACACTACTCGCTGCTGACCTTGAAGAAAGCTCTCGAAAAAATCCAATGATCTTTGTGTCATGGACATCCTGTTTCCTGATAATGGTGTGAGTCAAGTCATGGGAATTTCCAGGGGTGCAGCAAAATTGATGTCAGAAAACAAGACATACAGCCAATCATACTGAAGTAGTCTCACAGACAGCAAACCAGTAAGTTAGAAACATCTAATTTAAAATCTCAGATAGTGAATTAATTGGATTAAGATGGAAACTAAAATATTATCAACATACTTCAACCAAATATATAAACACATGGCATCATAATAGAGAAATTTGACATTCCATTATTACAAAATTTCAGGCCTTGTGAGGGTGTTTGGCAATAATTCTGAATTTTGTATGTTCCTGTACAATGCTCCTGGGAAACGCTTTGGGGTATTTTATTATTTATATAGCACATTTAAAGTAGAAGTTGGGGTGATTCTCCGGGACCTTTAGCCTTAGCCGGGATTCCCACTGGCCCTTTGAATGGGTCGCGAGGTCCAAAAGTGGATTCTCGCCAGGGGTCAAACATATCGAGTGTCTCCCGGCTTCTCGGACCCCCCCCCCCCCCCCCCCCCCCACCCAGCGAGATCAGGTTCTCACCCAGAAACGGTGATAATCTGATCAGAACACATTAGCCTCCATTTCAATCTCATTAGCAAGACTGAAGTGGAATGCAGTGGCCTCCACAAATCACTGCTGGTCACTAAAAGCAGGGACCGGGCGCCATGGACAATGAGGGGGAGCAAAAGGGTGTGTACCCTCTCTACACTTACCTCCAGGGTGCTGACAAGGGTTCTTCAGGGGAGGTGCGGTTTGGGCTGGAGGGGTTCAGGTCAGGAGTCTTTCCCAGGCCAGGAATCAAGTCTTCCCACTGTCACCTTGAAAACCTTTAAACTCTCTTTCAACATGTAAATTTCAATGATCTGTCAAATGAGGGTAAAAGTCTTCCCTTTATAACCTTCAAGCAGGTCAAGTTCAAAGACATATCAGATGAATGTAAAATCTTCCCATTAATGTGTTAAAACCGTTGAAGTACTTTTTTCACGGTCAATTTCATTCAGCTTTAACTTTTTCAAGTCTCTGGGCTTGCTGAGAATCCAACAAGTTTTGAACTGGATAGTTTACATTCAATTTCATGGTCCATTACCTTTTATAAGGTAATGGACTATACAGGTTCAGGCTATTTCAAAGGAGGGTATAGCTTTGTTTTTATAGCTCTTCACCATCCATTACCTTTTACAAGCCTCTTGATTGACAGATCCAGGCTATTACAAAGGACAAATTAGCAGTGTTTGCATGTATTTTTAGCTCTTCCCTGTCCATTAACTCTGAAGTGCAGGTTGCTTCTGACCACAACTTTTTTCTGTTGTGGTTTCCTCAGTTCTGAAGTGCTTCCTGGAAAGACCAGTTGCTCTGTCTGAGTGCTGCACCCTGGCAGTGTCAGGTTGATGGTGCCGGGGTAGTGCCATGTTGGTACAGTCAAGGTGTGGGACCTGAGGGGGAGCCGTTGGCGAACCCATAATGGGATGATACTTACTTTGGGGGGGGGGGGGGGGGGGCAGTGCCAGCAATTGGGGTGGGTGGGGCCTTGCCAGTGGTTGGAGGGGGAAGGAGGTGGGGGCCTATCCAGAGATTTGGAGAAGGTGGGGGCCTTGCCAACGATTTGGAAGGGGTGGTGCTGTAGTGGTCTTCTGAAATCGGGGGCGCATCATCCATGCTGCAACTCACCCTAGCTCCAAAACATGTCTAAGTGTGGGTGGATTGCGATCTGGATCACGCCTATCCACCCGGTGAGAATCGCACCTCATTTCCTGCCGGAGACCGCACATAGCAATTTCTGGGGAGAATTCCGCCCGTTGTTGCTGATGTGACAACTCATTCAACAAGATGTAACTTCTTCAAGGGTTTTTACAGTGAGAATAAATGAAAGTTGTTTTTATAAATTTAGAGGACCCAATTATTATTTTTTTCCCCAATTAAGGGGCAATTTAGCGTGGCCAATCCACCTACATCTTTGGGTTGTGGGGGTGAGATCCATGCAGACAGAGGGAGAATGTGCAAACTCCAGACGGACAGTGACCCGGGGCCAGGATCGAACTCGGTGCCGTGGGGCAGCAGTGCTAACCACTGAGCCATCCTAAACGAAAGATTTTTTAAAAAAATATTTTTATTCTCCTCCTTTTTCACATTTTCTCCCGCATTTACACCCATCAACAATAAACAATAATCAGCAAGATATGTCAATCCCCATAATAACAATGATCCCATCCGCCCACCAACCCCCAAATATCAGCCCGCATGTTTACATAAACAAATGACAAAAAGGAATCAGGGATTACCCAGAGTCACCCTGAATCTACACAGCCCCCCTCCCTCCCCGCCCCCCCCCCCCAAATAATGTTTGATGTTATCCAGTTCTTGAAAGTGCATAATAAATAGTGCCCATGACTTGTAGAAACCCTCCGAGCTTCCTCTCAGTTCGAACTTAACCTTCTCAAGGGTCAAGTATTCCAACAGGTCCCCCCGCCACGCCAGGGCACTGGGTGGAGAGGCTGCTCTCCATCCCAGTAGGATCCGCCTTCGGGCGATCAACGAGGCGAAGGCTATGATATCTGCCTCCGCTCCCGTTTCCAACCCTGGCTCGTCCGGCACCCCGAATATGGCCTCCTGGGGACCCGGGTCCAGTTTCACACGCACCACCTTGGAAATTACCCTAAACACCTCCTTCCAGTACTCCCCTAGCTTTGGACAGGACCAAAACATATGAACGTGATTGGCGCCCCCCCCCTCCTCCCCGCAACGCTCACACACATCCTCTACTCCTTCAAAAAATTGGCTCATCCTCACCCTCGTGAGGTGCGCTCTATATACCACCTTCAGCTGTATCAACCCCAACCTCGCACATGAGGTGGAGGCATTCACTCTCCGGAGCACCTCACACCAGACCCCCTCCTCTATAACCTCTCCCAGCTCTTCCTCCCACTTTGCTTTGATCCCTTCCAGTGGTGCCTTATCCTCTTCCAGAATAGCTCCGTACACCGCTGACACTGCCCCCTTCTCCAGTCCCCTTGCCGTCAACACCTCCTCCAGCAATGTGGAGGCCGGTTCCTCTGGGAAGCTCTGTATCTCCTTCCTGGCAAAATCCCGAACCTGCATGTACCTAAACACTTCTCCCTGCTCTAGCCCATACTTCGCTTCCAGCTCCCTCAATCCTGCAAACCGACCCCAAAGAAACAAATCCTTTAGCGTCTTAATCCCCTTCTCTTCCCATTTCTGAAAACTTCCATCCCACCTCCCTGGCTCAAATCTATGGTTCACCCGAATCGGCATTTCCCTTGACCCTAAACCCAACCCGAAGTGTTGGTGAAACTGCTTCCAAATTTTCAATGAAGCTATTATTACCGGACTCCCTGAATATTTCCCCGGAGCTATCGGGAGCGGCGCTGTTGCTAGTGCCTTCAGCCCCGACCCCCTGCACAAACTCTCCTCCATTCTGACCCACTGAGAATTAACCCCTCTGACCCAGCTCCGCACCTTCTCCACATTCGCCGCCCAGTAGTAGTACAACAGGTTTGGAAGACCCAAACCCCCTGCCTGCCTTCCCCTCTGTAGCAGCACCTTTCTCACTCTGGCCACCTTCCCTTCCCATATGAACGAGGTAACCCTTCCCTCAATCTCCCTGAAAAAAGACTTTGGCAGGAAAATCGGTAGGCAATGAAAAATAAACAGGAATCGCGGCAACACATTCATTTTAACCGCCTGTACCCGACCTGCCAGTGACAGAGGAAGGCTGTCCCACCTTGCCAGATCGGCTTTCATTCTCCCCACCAAACTAGTGATGTTGTACCTGCGAAGCCTCCCCCACTCCCGGGCAACCTGCACCCCCAGGTACTTAAAAGAGTCCCTGCTCTACGGAATGGCAGCCCCCCCCTCCCCTGCCCCCACCCCCGGCCGAGACACCACAAAATACTCACTCTTGTCCAGGTTCAGCTTGTAGCGAGAAAGACCCAAATATCCGCAGTAGCTCCAATATTCCTCCTATCGACGCACTCGGCTCCGACACATACAGCAGCAAGTCGTCGGCATATAAGGACACCCTATGCTCTATCCCCCCCACCCCCCACACTATTCCTTTCCATGCTCCCGTCATTTCACCACTTGCTTTGGAATTACAGCCTGGTAGACATCAACAGCTTATTTCTTGGAGAAGGATAGGATCACTGACAGCAGTTTCTGCTGATCTAGGCAGTTTCTGCTGATCTAGGCAGTTTCTGCTGATCTAGGGTTATAAGTGGACAAATCATTAAAAGTAGCATCGCAGTCAGCAAAGCACTGACACTTATTTCTAGAGACAGAATTCAAAAGTAGTGACATTATGTTAAACTTGTATAGGGCCCGGATCAGGTTATACATCGGGTACCAAGTACAGTTCTGCTCTCCATACAAAAAGGGCATAGAAACGTTCGGGAAAATACAAAAAAAAGATTTACCAGACATATTACAGCAATTGGGGAAAAAATTGCACAGGTTAGAGCTTTTTTCCTTTAGAAAGGTGAAGACATAGAAGAGACCCGTTATAAGTCTTTGAACCAATGAGGTAGATGTGGAGAAAACCTTTCCACTTGTGACAGAATCGAAAACCAAGGGCGATAAATACGAGATAAACCAAGGGCGATAAATACGAGATAGTTACAAATAAATCCAATATTGAAATGAGAAATTTATTTGCTCAAAGAGTAGTTAGAATGGGGAGCTTGCTACTACAAAATGGTTGAGGTTAACAATTTACATGCCAGAAAACTTGGATGTGCCACAAGAGGAAAGGGATATGCAGCAAGGCGAAGGTAGGTAGGTGGAATAGGGAGAGGCGCATGTGGATTACAAACACCAGTACGGACCCTCTGAAGCTGCGTGGCCTGTTCCTATGTGACGTATTCTTTGGATCTAATTCTGGATTTCAGTATTATTCTAAACACATGCAAACACCTGAAGTTGCTATAAGTTTCATGGAATAATGAAGGTGATAGCAGATAGTTTCAGTCATTATCACCCAAAGTCCACACCAATATGTCACTTACTGGATACATGCGTTATCTGTAAATTAATGCAGGAATTACTATATAATTCTGTACACAGAATCTCCCCTTTCAATTATTTTACTGCGAACAATGTCTGCCTAACGCCCCTCCCCCCATCCAGTTAATCATTAAGCCATGTTTTAAAGCATGTGCACCTTTAGTTAAACTGTGACTGCTAAGATTTTACTGTTTTATTGTTTAAACAGTATTTTATAGTCATGGATGCTGACTGAGTTTTGTCTTATGCAGTATAAGGTAGTTGTCTTGTACAGCCACAAGCCTTTTTTAGTTACCACCGTTGGTCCTGACCTGTGATCAATTTGCCTTCATTAGCTTCAGATAAATTTCCACCTCACTGTTTTACATGGGTCTGCCAGTTCTGTCTAAGCTGTCACATTCACCATCTAGATAAACTCATCAAACTTCATGCAGAGAGACCAGCAAAATATTGAACCAAATTTTACATGGAGAACAGGGCCGAAATTCTCCAGAAACGGCGCGATGTCCGCCGACTGGCGCCCAAAACGGCGCAAATCAGTCGGGCATCGCGCCGCCCCAAAGGTGCGGAATGCTCTGCATCTTTGGGGACCGAGCCCCAACCTTAAGGGGCTAGGTCGGCGCCGGACGAATTTCCGCCCCGCCAGCTGGCGGAAAAAGCCTTTGGTGCCCAGTCAGCTGGTGCGGAAATGACATCTCCGGGCGGCGTATGCGCGGGAGCGTTAGTGGCCGCTGACGGCATTCCCACACATGCGCATTGGAGGGAGTCTCTTCTGCCTCCGCCATGGTGGAGATCGTGGCGAAGGCGGAAGGAAAAGAGTGCCCCCATGGCACAGGCCCGCCCGCGGATCGGTGGGCCCCGATCGCGGGCCAGGCCACCGTGGGGGCACCCCCCGGGGCCAGATCGCCCCGCGCCCCCCCAGGACCCCGGAGCCCGCCCGCGCCACTGTGTCCCGCCGGTAAGGTAGGTGGTTTAATCTACGCCGGCGGGACAGACATTTTAGCGGCGGGACTTCGGCCCATTCAGGCCGGAGAATCGCGCGGGGGGGCCCGCCAACCTGCGCGGCGCTATTCCCGCCCCCGCCGAATATCCGGTGCCGGAGACTTCGGCAACTGGTGGGGGCGGGATTCACGCCAGCCCCCGGCGATTCTCCGACCCGGCGGGGGGTCGGAGAATCTCGCCCCAGATATCAAAAGCGTGCTCTTCAATTTCTTTGTAACTGTTACTTCTCCTGAACGGTAAGGGTCACAGAAGAAATAGTGATCTGTTTTTTTTTTAAAAAAGAGTTGTTTCCCATATTCCCTCTTTCCCAATATTGATGCGGTGGTTGATGAAGCAGTGTAAATGACAATTATTAATTGGATATTTTTTTTTGTTTTATTAAAAATACAAGCACCGAATTTTTTTTCCAATTAAGAGGCAATTTAGTGTGGCAAATCCACCTTACCTGCACATCTTTGGGTTGTGTGGGTGAAACCCACGCAGACACGGGGAGATTGTGCAAACTCCAGACAGACAGTGACTAGGGGCCGGATCGAGGCGTTTGGACAGGGTAAATAGCAAGCTGCTGTTCCCTATGGTTGGGTCAATCACAAGGGGCATAGTTTTAGCGTGAGGGTTGGGAGATTCCAAGGGGATTTGAGAAAAAAAAAATTCAGAGGGTAATGAAAATCTGGAATGCACAGCCAGGGAAGGTAGTGGAGGCTGGAAACGTCACAACCTTTAAAGAGAACTTGGATGTAACACCATCACATTCCAGGTTGAGACAAAGTGCTGGTAAATGGGATTAGCGTGAGATTAAGGGTAGTTGTTGCCGGTGCAGACTCGATGGGCCTTTTCTGTGCTGTACGACTCTATGACAAACCTTGCCCTGATCTAAAGCTCCACTGAAGTAAGGTGTACAGATCTTGGTGAGGGATAAATGATAATTGCAAGGTTATTGGTCCTCTGTAATAACAAGGTTCAAATGTTGCAATGATTTCAACAAAACCTAACTAGGGAGGGAGCTAGGAAATGTTAACCCTTTAGATCGCTTTTAGACTCTTCTGCGCCTTTAGTTTGTAATTCCCACCCTTATTTTTGTAATTATTCTCCCCATTTCTGCGGTTAGAAAGGGAGTTTGAAGATTGTCTTGAAGGGCCTTGCCAGTGATGCACCAAATTAGCATGGGTAGATCCTTGGCGACATAAGCTGTAATGATGTGGAAATGCACAGGGAAGTCATAGACAGAAATGGAACCAGAGAAGAGCAGCCCTACTCAGATGGTGTCGAGGCGTTGGACGAGGATGGTGTGGTCAATCAACAAAGGTTACAGACAGGACGAGGAGGGACACTTGTGGTGCATGAGAGGTTACACAGGTTGCCATAAGGTTACCTTCCAGTTTTTCTCCCAACAGCGCGACAAAAAAGCCTAAGATTGAATTTCTACTTGCCACTGGGCGTAAATGGAACGAAAATCAGGTGGTTTCAAAACCAGGTGACTCATCCAGAAAAATGGATGAATTACCCCTTAGATTCTGAAATTGGAAGTGGAATAATGCCACTCGATACATATCCTACCACCCTGCAACTCTCAAGAATTCATATGCCAATGGATCCCAGAATATGACTTTTGCTCCTTCAGTTTACAGTGCCACTGTAAACAGTTGACTGTGACATCTTGTAAAAAGATTCAGACCCAGCTATTATTCAAGTTACCTTATTCTATCAGATTACCTGAATGCCCCTGAATAGCCACTGTATCGTTCTTCTGCACTGAAGGCACACTTTGACTTCCCTGTGTCATCTCCAATGCACAATTCACAAAGGCTCGATGGGTAACCTGGCTGGTCAGCACCTGGCACACAGCTCGCAGAAAAAAACTCACTGACTGCTGTAAAAGGGAGACAATGGAATTGTCAACCATCTCCATATTTGTTACGGTAACTCATGTTACTCTGCATATGAACTTAAAAGATCGCTTGCACAGACTAGAATGCATGTTGGGACTACTGTCATTTTGATTGGCTCTGCAGAGCTTGCATGAATTTGGGCACAAATTAGGTGGTGGTGGTGGTAAGACTGAGCTGGGTGTCATCGGCATACATATGGAAACTGATGCCATGTTTTAGGATGATGTCACCAAAGTGGCAAGGGTAGATCCTTGGGGACATAAGCTGCAATGATGTGGAAATGCATAGAGGCCATTTCAGGCGAGTCTTTAGCCATGGTTAGATAGACAGAAATGGAACCAGATGAAAGCAGCCCTACTCAGATGGATGATGGTGTAGAGGATGAGGATGGTGTGGTAAATCATGTCAAAGGTTGCATACTGGTTTAGCACAGGGCTAAGTCGCTGGCTTTGAAAGAAGACCAAGGCAGGCCAGCAGCACGGTTCAATTCCCGTACCAGCCTCCCTGAACAGGCGCCGGAATGTGGCGACTAGGGGCTTTTCACAGTAACTTCATTTGAAGCCTACTTGTGATAATGAGCGATTTTCATTTCATTTCATACAGGTTGCGGAGGGATAATTTATCATGGTCATAGTCACATAGGTTATAACTTATGCCTCCAGTAAGGTTCATTTTGTGCTGTGGTGGGCGAAACCTGATTAGAGATGTGCAAACATGGAGTTCTGGCAATGGTGGCCAGATTTGGGAGGCAACAACATATTCACTGACATCGGAGAGGAAAAGCAGGTTGGAAATGGGGCAATAATTTGCAAGGACAAAAAGTTCAAGCTTCTAGTGCATGAAAATCCATTCTATAGTACAATGACCAAAATCAGATTTGCTACTTCAGGTGTAGTATTGTTCACCTGGAATGTATGCTCTTTACTTGAAAGGGAAGGATTTGCAGAGCTTTGAGGTAAGGACAGGTGAACAGGAATAAATAGAAATCTTTATTAAAGAGCGAACACTGACACAATGAGCCAAGTTGTCACCTGTGGTTGTGTCATTTTTTGATTCTATGATCCCCACTGGATATGGTGGTTAGCCTTCAATACTGATGCTGCATATTGTACCGTTACATTATTGGTTTCAACAGCCCCATTTTATGTGTTATCCAATGCGACCTACAGTCATATTGTTTATATTCCTATTTACTTCCATCCCTCAATGTCATTCTCTTGAATTAATGCATTTTAAATGATACTTGCTACTGGTTACGCCCTTCGACATCCATATCTTTTATAATAGATATGCTTGTTCCCTCTTAAAGTAAAAAGTTGCCATAGTCCCAGATGACCATTGGCTGCTTTCCCCTGTGAGGGGGGGAGCTGAGTGGTGGTGATTTAACCGGAGGATCACCACACCTCAGGCGAGGGGCAAGATTGAGAAGGAGGGGCCTTCATGAATAACCTCAGCCGGTACGGGAATTGAACCTGCGGTGTTGACATCACCCTGCATCATGAACCAGCTTTCCTCGGCCAGTGTTCGCACCAGTGCCTTGAGCTCGGGGTACTTCCAATTAAATAGGGGGACAAGGCAGGGATCTCCAGTGTCCCCCCCCACTCCCCTCTGAACCCTCAGCTATTGCTTTGAGGGCTTTGGGTAAGTGGAAGGGGATAAATAGGGAAGAGGTGGACCATAGGGTGTCCCTATATGCTGACGCTCTGCTGCTTTAAATGACGGACCCGTTCCCCACTATGGGTGAAATAATGGAGATACTGAGGAGCTTTAGTTCTTTTTCGGGACACAAGTTGAATTTAGAAAAGAGAGCGTACGTTCTGGTTAACCCCCCCTCAGGGAGGTGAGCCAACTTGGGGGTGCTGCTTTTTCACCTGGCCAGCTCTAGCTTCAGGTATCTGGGTGCTCAGGTGGCCCACGATTGGGCCCTGCTCCATAAATTGAACTATAAATTGGGAGGTTGGAGGCCTTGGTGGGGGCCACCATGCTAGCTGGGCTAGTTAATGGGAGTGCCATGGGGATTGTCAGGGGTAGACACAGGGGAGGGGGAAGGGGCTGATGGTTTGTTTGGGAGAGATGGGGGTGACTGGAGCCACGGTTGGTGTGTGGGAAGGGGCTTGAGAGATTCAGGGATTTGTTTGCTGAGGGATGGTTTGCCAGCTTGAGAAAACTTTGGGCACAGCTTGACTTTTGGGGCCGAACTCGTTCAGGTACCTCCAGATAATTAATTTTGTACGAGGGGCCTTCCCGACATTTCCCCTGGCACTGCCATCGTCTCTGATGGAGAGGATCTTTTCACCAGCAGAGTTGGAGGAGGGTAGCACATCCGGCATTTATGGGAGGATTCTACCAGAGGATTCAGACCTGGTCGATGAGGTGAACGCAAAGTGGAGAGGGAGTTGTGTTCAATAGTGGGTGATGAGGTGTGGAGTGAGGCCCTATGTAGGGTAAACTTTATGTGCACAGCTTGGTCTGATCCAGCTTAAGATGATGCATAGGGCGCACCTGACCAAAGTTAACATGAACAGCTTCTTTCTGGAGGTAGAGGACAGGTAGCAAGTGGTGTTCTTGGAGGCTGACTAACCACACCTACATGTTCTGGTCTTGTCCCAAATCGTTAGGGCTTCTTCTTTAGCACCATGTCAGCGGTTCTGAATATTGATCTGGAGCCATGTCCATTGGTGGCCATTTTCGGGGTGTCAGTGTGGCCAGGCTGCAAATGGGGGTGAAGGCAAATGCCCTCACCTTCGCCTCATTGATTGCCTGGAAGAGAGGTCTACTGGGGTGGAGAACTCCTACTATGCCCAGCTCCAGGGTATAGTTGGATGACCTAATGGAATTCTTGTACCTGGAAAAAGTGAAGTACATCGTCAGGGGGTCGGGTGAAGGGTTCTACTGGTGATGGCAGCCATTCATTGCCTACTTTAAGGAATTAGTCACCATCACTTGCTTGGGGGGGGGGGCGGGTTGAATTTGTATGTCTTTTTTCTTTGTTCTGGGGAGAGATGTTTGATTATAACATTTATTGTAAATGGAAATCTTTAATAAAAATGAAAATATATTTTTTTTTAATGAACCAACTGTCCAGCCAGCTGAGGTAAACCAGCAATTACATTAATTGCAAAAAAGAAATCTTCCTCACCTTTACCAACATTACATTTTTTGAACTTGATGTCCCCTTTCTCAATCAAGGTACCAATGGGGATGTTCCAGCCCGCTGTCCTGGCCAACCCAGTGTGACAGGACCTCTTTCCTTTCAGTTGATTGATGGTGAAGGAGTTATGACTCGACTTTTTTACTACTGCCACAGCATAATATGATGCTCCATCATGATCACCTAGAACGGGAAATACAAATAAAGACATTAATGAATGGCATTGGGAATGAAATTCAACTTTGCAATGCGTACAAAACAAAGTAATGGGTCAGCCAACTTTGGCAGGAACCTCAATGGAAAGGGAAATCAGTCAGGATGTGCAAAGGACTGTCGATTCACTACCACCTCTTTTGTCTATCCGTTAAATTAAATTTAACCCCCATTGTAACTGGTAAGACATCAAAGTGCATTGGTTGAATGAGACACAGATAGTGGCCAGGGACAGATTTGTTCCCACCAGGACCTTTATAATTCAAAATTCAATCCACCCTCATCTTATTTAACTTTATTCAATATTTATTTAAGTAAAACATGTAAGAGAACCAACATTTCACTATTGGTTGCCCGATCCAGCATCACTAGCTTCCTACCCAGTTAGCACAGTTGTTTCACAGCTTCAGGGTCCCAGGTTCGATTCCCGGCTTGTGTCACTGTCTGTGCGGAGTCTGCACATTCTCCTCGTGTGTGCGTGGGTTTCCTCTGGGTGCTCCGGTTTCCTCCCACAGTGCAAAGATGTGCAGGCTAGGTGGATTGGCCATGCTATATTGCCCTTAGTATCCAAAAGGGTTAGGTGGGGTTACTGGGTTATAGGGTGGGGGGGTGGGCTTAAGTGGGGTGCTCTTTCAAAGGACAGGTGCAGACCCGATGGGCCGAATGGCCTTCCTCTGCACTGTAAATTCAACCATTTCTACCCCATGGCCACACTGTCTATCCTACTGAGAATTGCCATGTACATCAAATCACGGCATTGTCAAAAACCCACAATTGTCAGGGAATCCTCAAATAACTGTTTCTTAAATTCAGAACGAGATGGTCTTGTACTGAACTCTAATCAACGAGCTTGGGTAACTCGCATCTATATTAAAATCACTTGAAAGAAAATTGAAGCTGCAAAGTAATGAAGGAAATCCTCTTGCTGAAAAGCCAACTGGATCTGGCAATGCACAGGGATACATGCTTAGTTTCAAGCAGATCTTGCTTTTCCAAACTAGTGCTATCTGTTTAACATTGTACAGTACTAGCATAGCACCACTGAAATACAGCAGGTGTTGCAGGTAAATGTGAACACTTTTACAATGGAAGAGTTCACAGAAGAGCCTCAAATAGGAGTTTTCCATTTATTTTGAAATGGAAGGTTGCAGCTCCTGCAGAGATGTTAATATACACCTGTGACATTTGAAAACATGACTACTTTTGGCGAACAGGTCTGTCCACCTGATGTCCAAACTGGAATTTTTGGCCTATATGGAAATACCTATTCTTTGGAATAAAATATTTTTCTAATTGCACTCAGCTGACTATTATGTCTGATTGAGAAAAAAACTGACAAGCCCAATGCCAAAAGATTGCATGGAAGAGCAAATGGTTGTCTACTTTGAAAGCAGTGGCAGGATCAGTCAGAGTCAGCATGGATTTATGAAGGGAAAATCATGCTTGACAAATCTGTTGGAATTCTTTGAAGAGGTAACCAGTACAGGCGACAAGGGGGAGCCAGTTGATGTAGTATATTTGGGCTTTCAGAAAGCGTTTAACAAAGTCCCGCGTAAGAGATTATTGTGCAATTGGGGGAAATGTTGGATGGAAAACTGGTTGGCAGAGAGGAAACAAAGAGTAGGGATTAATGGGTTATTTTCAAATTGGCAGTCAGTAACCAGTGGGGTACCACAGGGATCGGTGCTGGGACCCAGCTATTCACAATATATATTAATGATTTGGATGAAGGAACAAAATGTAACATCTCAAAGTTTTCAGATGATACCAAATTAGGTGGGAGGGTGAATTGTGAAGAGGATGCAGGAATCCTACAGCAAGATCTGGACAGGTTGGGTGAGTGGGCAAACCAGTGGCAGATGCAGTATAATTTGGATAAGTGTGAGGTTATTCATTTTGGAAGCAAAAACAGGAAGGCAACTTACTACCTGAATGGTTGTAAATTGGGAGAGGGGAGTGTGCAGCGGGACCTGGGTGTCCTTGTGCACCATTCGCTGAAGGTAAGCTTATAGGTGCAGCAGAGGGTAAAGAAGGCTAAAGGTATGTTGGCCTTCATTGCAAGAGGTTTCGAGTACAGAAGCAGGGATGTGTTGTTGCAATTGTACAGGGCCTTGGTGAGGCCACACTTGGAGTATTGTGTGCAGTTTTGATCTCCTTCTCTGAGGAAGGATGTTCTTGCTCTTGAGGGAGTGCAGCGAAGGTTTACCAGACTGATTCCAGGGATGGCATGATTGTCATTTGAAGAGAGAGTGACTAGGTTGGGATTGTTCTTGCTGGAGTTCAGAAGAATGAGGGGGATCTCATAGAGACTTATAAAATTCTAACAAGACTAGACAGGGTAGATGCAGGGAAGATGTTACCAATGATGGGTGTGTCCAGAATCAGAGGTCACAGCCTGAGGATTCAGGGTAAACCATTTCGGACAGAGATAAGGAGACATTTCTTCACACAAAGAGTTGTGAGCCTGTGGAATTCATTACCACAGGAAGTAGTTGATGCTAAAACTTTGAATATATTCAAGAGGCGGCTGGATATAGCACTTGGGGAGAATGGGATCAAAGGCAATGAGGAGAAAGCAGGTTAGGCTATTGAGTTGGATGATCAGCCATGATTGTGATGAATGGCGGAGCAGGCTCGAAGGGCCACAAGGCTCCACCTGCTCCTATTTTCTACGTATCTATGTACATGGAACGCCATCTTCTCCTTTACCGCATCTTTCTTTCCCCATTGACTCCAATTCAATTTTCCAAACCAGAAGCAACCAGTCTTCCAATCTCAAAGGCAATTTGTTGTTCAAACAAAGACCTCCACGCCTGCCAATGCCATGCTATGTAGCCTTGAACTGAACAATCTTTAATACTGGCGAAAATATTCAACAAAACAGCTCACAATTTATGGTCCTTTGACGATATGGTCAGCAACATGTCTTAGTGTTTGAACAGGTTGAACAGGTTGTTCTCAGTAAGAGTACAATCAATTAGGTAATTGGGTTTTATCTACACATCAGTTTAGCCTAAGTCAATAATTACACTGCCGTGGAGATAAAGACTGGCCTGTGGACCGCTAGCAATTTATAAAATCAGTATCTTGACAAAGCCTTGAAGCAAATCCTTCCAGAGGACAAAGGGGATAGTTAATGAGAACAAGAAAATAAATTCATGGATTTTTAAAAAATATATAAATTTAGAGTAGCCAATTCACTTTTACCAATTAAGGGGCAATTTAGGGTGGTCAATTGAGGGCAACACGGTAGTATTGTGGATAGCACAATTGCTTCACAGCTCCAGGGTCCCAGGTTCGATACCAGCTTGGGTCACTGTCTGTGCGGAGTCTGCACATCCTCCCCGTGTGTGCGTGGGTTTCCTCCGGGTGCTCCGGTTTCCTCCCACAGTCCAAAGATGTGCAGGTTAGGTGGATTGGCCATGATAAATTGCCCTTAGTGTCCAAAATTGCCCTTAGTGTTGGGTGGGGTTAGTGGATTATGGGGATAGGGTGGAGGAGTTGACCTTGGGTATGGTGCTCTTTCCAAGAGCCGGTGCAGACTCCATGGGCCGAATGGCCTCCTTCTGCACTGTAAATTCTATGATAATCTATGAATCCACCTACCCTGCACATCTTTGGGTTGTGGGGGCGAAACCCACGCAAACACGGGGAGAATGTGCAAACTCCACACAGACAGTGACCCAGAGCCGGGATCGAACTTGGGACCTTGGCGCCGTGAGACAGCACTGCTACCTACTGCGCCACCATGCTGCCTCTAAATTCATGGATTATTAATGGACAAAGTTCAAATGAATAACCTTTTGACTCGCTTCTCTGAAATATTTTCTTGCTTAATTCCTCAGCTTAATATTTTGTCTGAAACAGTGCCTTTTGAACAATCCCATGCTGCCGAACCAATCCCACTGGATATCTGTGTGATACTAATTATGCAAACAAATTCAGTTTTTTAATCAGTAAGAGACCTTGAAATTCTAATCACTCTTGTACAAAATGCTTTCTCAGTTTGTTGCTGAACTGCTAATTCTATGATTCTAGGGATTATGTGATTCGATGAATACCTGAAGGAATGATTGAAAATCAATCTATTAATTATCTGCATCAATTTAGATCCAGCAAGGGGTCCCTCATTGCACGTTTCAAAACTAACCTACGCTAAATGTATCTGATGGAGGTAGAGTGTCTTAGCTTGCCAGGAGGACTCAATGACCTCTTCTGGCCGTTATTGTTTCAAGGTTGCAAGGCAGTTCCAGAGGTAGAAGTGCAACTCCCGCATCGTTTAAGTGCAGTTTCTCACTGGAAGTATGAGTTCAGAATTACCCTTTATTTTCTTACCAGTATAGCTTTCAGCTGCAGCAGGCACCAGTTCATACAGCTTTCCAGCTGTGTAAACCTGTCCGGCATCCAATGTAACTGCATCAATGTCCTTATTCTGAAAGAAGCAAATAAATTAATCAGCACTGCAATTAATGAAAGCTTTATCAAGGAGGTTAACATAAATATAAATCTCATTACATACTTAAGGAGAACATAGAACATTACAGCGCAGTACAGGCCCTTCGGCCCTCGATGTTGCGCCGACCTGTGAAACCACTCTAAAGCCCATCTACACTATTCCCTTATCGTCCATATGTCTACCCAATGATCATTTGAATGCCCTTAGTGTTGGCGAGTCCACTACTGTTGCAGGCAGGGCATTCCACGCCCTTACTACTCTCTGAGTAAAGAACCTACCTCTGACATCTGTCTTATATCTATCTCCCCTCAATTTAAAGCTATGACCCCTCGTGCTAGACATCACCATCCGAGGAAAAAGGCTCTCACTGTCTATCCTATCCAATCCTCTGATCATCTTGTATGCCTCAATTAAGTCACCTCTTAACCTTCTTCTCTCTAACGAAAACAGCCTCAAGTACCTTAGCCTTTCCTCATAAGATCTTCCCTCCATACCAGGCAACATTCTGGTAAATCTCCTCTGCACCCTTTCCAATGCTTCCACATCCTTCCTATAATGCGGCGACCAGAATTGCACGCAATACTCCAAATGCGGCCATACCGGAGCTTTGTACAGCTGCAACATGACCTCATGGCTCCGAAACACAATCCCTCTACCAATAAAAGCTAACACACCGTACGTCTTCTTAACAACCCTCTCAACCTGGGTGGCAACTTTCAGGGATCTACGTACATAGACACCGAGATCTCTCTGCTCATCCACGCTGCCAAGAATCTTACCATTAGCCCAGTACTTTGTCTTCCTGTTATTCCTTCCAAAATGAATCACCTCACACTTTTCTGCATTAAACTCCATTTGCCACCTCTCTGCCCAGTGCTGCAGCTTATCTATGTCTCTCTGTAACTTGTAACATCCTTCCGCACTGTGATATGATAAGAGAAGTTACTTCCAAAATGAAGACTAGCCCACATTGTTAGGAGTACCAGGAAGGAGAAAAATGCAGGTGTATTCTGCTATATATCATTCAAAATCTTTTGCGTGAGTCACTGCCTAAAGAGCTGCCTTTGGTAGGCCTAGATGTGGGTAACCTGTCACTCGGTTGATGGGTTCATCAGTGAACGAATGTCATACCATACTTGGTCCAAGATACTCTTCATTTGCCTATCATTGAGTTTCTTTTACACTCATGAAGCTCCAGCATTGGGATCAATGGCTAAGGATGCAAGCTGTGTTGATCAGTTTCACTCAGCAATTGACTTATTGGGCAGGATTCTCCGAAATGGAGTGTTTGCGCCGTCGTGAATGCCATCGAAGTTCACGACGGCGCGAAACGGCCCCTGTCCCGACCGATTCAGGGCCCGATAATGGGCTAGGAGCGGCGCCGTGTCATTTCCACGCCCCAGGCCTTGGCGCCGCGTAAAGGCGGTGCCGCATACATGACGAGGCCGGCACCGCATAACTGGTGTCACCCGCGCATGCGTGGTTGCCGTCCTCTCCGAGTCCGCCCCGCAAGAAGATGTCAGGCGGATCTTGCGGGGCTGCGGAAGAAAGGAGGTCCTCCTTCAGAGAGGACGGCCCAACGATCGGTGGGCACCGATCGCGGGCCACATCCCATTTGAGGACCCCCCCCCCGGTGCAGGATCCCCCCTCCCTACCCCGCAGGCCGCCCCCCCCCCAGCGTTCCCGCGCTGTTCCCGCCGGCAGCGACCAGGTGTGGACGGCGCCAGGGGGAACCCGCCGTTTTGAGCTGGCCGCTCGGCCCATCCGGGCCTGAGAATAGCAGGGGTGCCGGAGAATCGCCATTTTGGGTGTCTCCGGCGATTCTCCGGCCTGCGCCGCGCGGAACTCGATGGGGCCTTCCCGCCACTTGGGAGAATCGCGGGAGGGCGTTGGACCGGCGTCACGGGAAAATCTGGCGACCCAGGCGATTCTCCCAACCGGCGCGGGAGCGGAGAATCGCGCCCATTGTTTTTGAACCAAGCAGCTCTTTAAAACACCAAAAGTCTGGTAATCATTAGTCCTATAACTAACATTTTAAACTGCATTGGCAAAATTTTGACGTGTTCTCCATTTTTCCTCTTGCCAGTTACTTAATATGGAAAACGTTTTGAGGGTGTTTATACCTACACAGAATCTTATTGATGAAATACCACAGATCTGAAACACTGAGCTGGATTTAATGGCCACAGTACTGGCCACCATTAAACATTGACATAGAAACTAGGAGCAGGAGTAGGCCACTTGGCCCTTCGAGCCTGGTCTGCCATTCAATATGATCATGGCTGATCCTTGATCTCAATGCCATATTCCCACTTTCTCCCCATACTCCTTGATGCCATTAAAATCTAAAAATTCTCTCTCTCTTTCTTAAATACATTCAGTGGCTTGGTCTCCACAGCCTTCTGTGGTAAAGAATTCCACAGGTTCATTAAGTGAAGAAATGTTTGAGTGAAGAAATATTTCCTCATCGCAGTCTTAAGTTGTCTCCCCCATATCCTCAGACTGTGTCCCTTGGTTCTAGGTTCCCCAACCAGTGAAAACATCCTTCCTGTATCTAGTCTGTTCAGCCTGGTTACAATCATATACGTTTCAATCAGTATACGTTTCAATCACATCTCATCCCATCCTTCTAAACTCTAGGAGAGTTTTCTAGATTCTCCTAGTCTGGGCTTAAAGTAAAAAAAAGTGTGAAGCATAACATTATTTAACCATTTATAATAAAAACAGAGAATGCTAGATAAACGTTTATCCAGCATTTGGTGTTTTATGGGGCTGCACGGCGGCGCACTGTTGCCTCACGGTGCCGAAGTTCCAGGTTCGATCCCGGCCCCGGGTCACTATCCGTGTGAAGTTTGCAGATTCTCTCCGTGCCTGCATGGATCTCATCCCCACAACCCAAAACGATGTGCAGGGTAGGTAATTTGGTCACGCTAAATTGACCCTTAATTGGGAAAAAAAAGCATTGCGTACACTTAATTAAAAAAAAAAAATTGTGTTTTTATTTTTATTTTCAATATCTACAGGAACACGAAACATAATTATCCACCCACCTTGAACTTTTACAGTTAGTGGCATTGTACAGATGTGGATCCCCCTACCTTGATCTTTTTCATGCAGTCACTGGGATTGTCACCTGACACACACTGAATTGACGGTGTCAGGTTTTTGTTATTGAAAGCTTCCGCCATATCTCCACATTTCAGCAATTCACCTCTGGACTGTGTGCACCAGCGCAGAACGTTGGGCATTCCTGTAGTAAGCAAAGCAGCACAAACTTACTGCTTCTCTGGTACAATCACAATATCACAATTGTCTTTTTACATAACAAATGTAACATACTTCCATTTTACGGCTTTCGAATTAGCTTCAATTCAAGCATGGCGCTGGCAAATGCATATCTCTGCACCATAAACTATCACATCGTTGCCCAAGCTCACCAAAAGAAAATGTCAAGGAGGGACTTAAAAACTGCTTCACAAGCCCGGCGCAGGATATTGCTAATGTGGAAAGAAGCCAAGCCCCCGGGGGTGGAGACCTGGATAAATGACATGGTGGGGTTTATAAAGCTAGAGCGGATTAAGTTCGTTCTAAGGGGGTCGGCTCAAGGGTTCACCAGGCGGTGGCAACCGTTCGTCGAATACCTCGCAGAAAGATAGACGGAATGGGAAAAAGAAGGCAGCAGCAGCAGCCCAGGATCGGGGGGGGGGGGGGGGGGGGGGGGGGGGGGAACCAGAAGGACTCTCAGGGTTGTTAATATATACTGTATAGTATGTATAGGTCGTTGCTACAGATAATTATATATTGGACTGTTAAATTATATTTTTGGAGAGTGTTACTTGTGACAAGGCAGTTGCCAATTAGGGCTAGTTTTCATTTTTGTTATTTATTATTTATTCATTTTTTGTTTATAAAATAGGTCATTGTTATTTGTGTTGTTATAATATTGTGTAAAGGATGCACAATGTACTGTGTTGGTTGACCAAAAATTTTCAATAAAATATTTAATTAAAAAAAAACTGCTTCACATGAAAGAAGGGAAAACCATTGCCTAAATCCTAGGAAATTGGCACTCAATGGGCATTCGTGGCTTGCCTATGCATCTCCTGTCTATCTAACGCATCCCTACAGTTAAACCCCACCTGCAGCCAGAGACTTCAATTCTCATGTATAAAGGGCAGCACGATGGCACAGTGGATAGCACTGGGACTACGGCGCTGAGGACCTGGGTTCGAATCCCGGCCCTGGGTCACTGTCCATGTGGAGTTTGCGCATTCTCCCAGTATCTGCATGGGTTTCACCCCCACAACCCAAAGATGTGCAGGTTAGGTGGATTGCCCATGCTAAATTGCCCCTTAATTAGAAAAAAAAAATTATAGTAGTTGGGCACTCTAAATTTAAAAAAAATTAAAATTTCTCATGTATAAAAGGAGGAAATGCAGTTGTACAGTTTTAAACTTTAAGTTGAGATCCAGGGGAAATCCGCAAGTCCTCGGAAAATGTGCCTCTCTGTTCTGCAGTATTCCTTTGTATCGACTGAGGGAGTACCACATGCTTGCAATTAAGAGCACTCAGCCAATATCCTGATTATTAAAACAAACTCAAAAATATATATACAACTATAACACAGCCAACGTGTCCAAGACCAGAGCATTCAACACTTTATTTAAAAATCTGCTGGACATGTTTTGCTGTGACCATGGTGGGCCTGGGACCTAAGAATTTGTAATGAAGGGATGGTTAATGGTAATGGCTTACTCAAAGGTTGGAGGGGGGGTGATCAAAGCTGGCCCCCATTAGTGTGAACCACTTGTTCGAGCCAGCGCAGTTGGATGCTACGTTTAGGGGGTGGAAGGGGAAAGGGCTGGAGAGAGTGAGTGATTTATTCCTGGACGAGCGATTTGCCAGCCTGGAAAATTGATGGGAGAATCTGGGGCTCGGACCCGTTTAGGTACTTCCAGGTACGAAATTTTATTAGGCGGTGTGGTGATATGCATCACTGTAAATACACAAGGGGTTAATGTAAATACACTATGACTAAGTAAACACTAGAGGGAGCACCAAAGACGTCATGACATGCAGACATATAGCTAATGAACACATAGAATAGGGCACGACCAATGGGCAGTCAAGACACCCAGAGGTGACACTACCATAAGGGGGCATTACACAACCCATATATAAGGACAGGGCACACATGCTCTGTCTCTTTCCACAGGCGACACTTAGAGAGTAGCATAGGGGCAGATCAGAAGCATCACTCCCACCACGTGGCTTAGAGCAGACTGGTTAGTTAGACTGAGTTATTATAGCAAGATTAACTGGAGAGTCGAACTCAGAGAGAACTGTGCAAATGGTTCAATAAATCACACTGAACTTACTTCAAAGTCTGGAGTACCTTTTGGTCAAAGCTGCATTGAGTTGCAGCCTGTGTTATCCCAGAGTACATAACACAACAGGCAGATGTTTAGAGGAAGTGAGGGACCTTGGAGTGAATGTCCACAGATCCCTGAAAGTAGCAAGACAGGTTGATAAGGTAGTTAAGTGGTTAAGCGAGGTATAGAATATAAGAGCAGGAAGGTAATGCTAGAAATATATAAAATATTAGGCTGCAACTTGTTACAGGCGTGCAATTCTGGTCACCTCATTACAGAAAGGATGTAATTGCACCAGAGAGGGCACAGAGTATATTTAGAAGATTGTTGCCAGGACTGGAAAATTGCAGCTAAGAGGAAAGCTTGGATCGGTTAAGATTGTTCTCCTTGGGTCAGAGGAAGCTGAGGAGAGATCTGATTGAGATGGACAAAATTGTGAGGGACCTGGACAAAGTGGATGGGAAGAGCCTATTTACTTTAGCAGAGAGGTCAGTGACTAGGGGCATAAATTTAAAATGGTTGGGAGAAATATTGGAGGGGAGATGAGGAAAAATGTTTTCACCCAGAGGGTGTCTGGAACTCGCTGCCTGAAAGGGTACAAGCGGCAGACACCTTCAACTCATTTAAAACGTGTCTGGGTATGTGCCTCGAGGGGACCATGACTTCCGGATCATGGACCAAATGCTGGAAAGTGGGATTAGGCTGGGTGGTTCATTTTTCTGCTGGTGCAGAGACAAGGGGCCAAGTGGTCGGTTGTCAGTGCTGTAAGCCTTCTATGATTCTATGAAATTTCCACTGCTGGTAAACCTGCTGCCGCTCAGTAACAGGAAGATCCAGCTCAGTGTTAGTGATTCTGAACTATCTTCAACAGAAAGAAATCACTTACTGTAGCAATCAAGTCCATTCAAGGATTGTAGATATTCTGAGCCCAGCCAGGCCTGATAAGTTTGATTCTTGATGAGTACGAATTCTTTGGTGGAGTCCTTAAACAGCAAGTCTCTGCCATCATATGAAGCAGAATCAAACATCTTAAAGCTAGTGGAAGTAATGCCAAACTTTTTCTGAAAATAAAGGATTTTTTTCAAGTGAATGGTTTGATAGAATCGACTTTCTTCAGAGTTATATAATTCATTGCCACCAAAAGAGGTGGGCTTGCCTGCATGTTGGCTCAGGGTCTACATAAATCAGTGAGATTGAAGAACTTACATTTTTGTTGTTTTAACAAAGGCTAACTTACAAATAGACACGGAAATAGAACATTGCAATTGTATTGCTTCATGTGTGCTACACAGCAATAATTCATGTTATTGTGCTGTTAACGCTCAAGAGGAAACATCACTCCCAAACTTATTTTAAATGCAAATAGATCTAACTTACACTCCATATGGGGATGTACAAATGACAAAGTATAATCCCTGCCACTTTATTGCTAAAACCAAGGGCGGCATGGCGGCGCAGTGGTTAGCACTGCTGCCGCATGCTGCTGAGGACCCAGGTTCAATCCTGGCCCCGGTCACTGTCCGTGTGAAATTTGCACATTCTCCCCATGTCTGCGTGGGTCTCACCCCCACAACCCAAAAAGATGTGCAAGGTAGGTGGATTGGCTACACTAAATTGCCCCATAATTGGGAAAAATATGAATTGGGTACTTTAAATTTATTTTTAAAATGTATTGCTAAAAGCTGCCTCACCTACTTGCTGATTGTAGCGCACAATGACTTACGAGAGAGACAAATAGAGATGAAGTTGATGAGGCTTTATTAAGCGTGACTTGTTCCCCGCAGTTCAGCAACAGACTGGAGCTGCGGGGAGAAGCCAGTGTTCTTATACTCCGCCTTCAGGGCGGAGCTAGGGATCAACGGCCAACCAGGACCCGGGATCTGTCAGCCAATAGCATCACGGCTTCACAGTCCCACATGACCCCTAATGCATACTACCACATTCACCCCTTGTTAAAATGAACCCGGCGGGGTGGTGCTTCGCATGGTGGTAGGGGTTTACAAGGCTGGTCCTGGGAGGAAAAAAATTTTTTGGCATGTCCTTTCAATGCCCTACACTTTGCCCTACATTGGGCTATGTACAGGGTTTGTGAACTATTTACAATATTCGTTACAGTCCAACAACATTCTTGTGTTACACCGATGCCACGAGTCAAGCGGGCGGTCTGGTCTTCCTTGTCGATCGCCTCAGCCCCGGTGGTGGTGCAGGTGCTTGTTCCAGCGTTATCGTCTCCGGGAGCTTTTCGGTGTCTGCTTCTGTTTCACTCCTGGTCGGACATGGGAGGAGGACCGATCCTCCCGGGAAGGGGGCGGTTGCGGGGTGCGCCGGTGGCAGGGAGGGGGTGATCGGTGTCGGGGGGGTGTGCGTGTTGCCGGCGGGCGCCAGGTCTCGCAGGGAGACCGTGTCCTGTCGGCCGTCGGGGTACGCCACGTAGGCATACTGCGGGTTCGCATGGAGGATATGAACCCTCTCGACCAACGGGTCCGACTTGTGCGCCCGCACATGTTTCCGGAGCAAGATTGGTCCTGGGGATGCCAGCCAGGTCGGCAGCGACGTTCCAGAGGAGGACTTCCTGGGGAAGACAAGGAGGCGCTCATGAGGCGTTTGGTTAGTGGTGGTACACAGCAGCGACCAGATGGAGTGGAGAGCGTCCGGGAGGACCTCCTGCCACCGTGAAACTGGGAGATCCCTGGACCGTAGGGCCAGTAGGACGGTCTTCCAGACCGTGCCGTTCTCCCTCTCTACTTGCCCGTTCCCCCGGGGGTTGTAGCTGGTCGTCCTGCTCGAGGCTATGCCCTTGCTGAGCAGGAACTGGCACAGCTCGTCACTCATGAAGGAGGACCCCCCTGTCGCTATGGATATATGCGGGGCAACCGAACAGTGTGAATATGGTGCTAAGGGCTTTAATAACTGTGCCGCTGTCATGTCGGGGCAGGGAATGGCGAAAGGGAAACGGGAGTACTCGTCCACCACGTTCAGGAAGTATGTGTTGCGATCGGTGGAGGGGAGGGGCCCTTTGAAATCCAGACTGAGGCGTTCAAAGGGGCGGGAAGCCTTGATCAGGTGTGCTCTATCTGGCCTGAAAAAGTGCGGTTTGCACTCTGCGCAGATGTGGCAGTTCCTGGTGACTGTACGGACCTCCTCCACAGAGTAGGGGAGGTTGCAGGACTTTATAAAATGGTAGAACCGAGTGACCCCCGGGTGGCAGAGGTCCTCGTGGAGGGTTTGGAGACGGTCTATTTGTGCGTTGGCACATGTGCCGCGGGATAGGGCATCGGACGGCTCGTTCAGCTTTCCGGGACGGTACAAGATCTTGTAGTTGAAGGTGGAGAGCTCGATCCTCCACCTTAAGATCTTGTCGTTTTTAATTTTGCCCCGCTGTGCATTATCGAACATGAAAGCTACCGACCGTTGGTCAGTGAGGAGAGTGAATCTCCTGCTGGCCAGGTAATGCCTCCAATGTCACACAGCTTCCACTATGGCTTGGGCTTCCTTTTCCACTGAGGAGTGGCGGATTTCTGAGGCGTGGAGGGTTCGGGAGAAGAAGGCCACGGGTCTGCCCGCTTGGTTAAGGGTGGCCGCTAGAGCTACATCGGAGGCGTCGCTCTCGACCTGGAAGGGGAGGGACTCGTCGATGGCGCGCATCGTGGCCTTTGCGATATCGGCTTTGATGCGGCTGAAGGCCTGGCGAGCCTCTGTCGACAGGGGGAAGGTAGTAGTCTGTATTAGTGGGCGGGCCTTGTCTGCATACTGGGGGACCCACTGGGCGTAATATGAAAAAAAACCCAGGCAGCGTTTCAGGGCTTTGGAGCAGTGGGGGAGGGGAAATTCCATAAGGGGGCGCATGCGTTCGGGGTCGGGGCCTATTATCCCATTGCGCACTACGTATCCCAGGATGGCCAGCCGGTTTGTGCTAAACACACACTTGTCCTCGTTGTATGTGAGGTTCAAGGCGTTTGCGGTCTGGAGGAATTTTTGGAGGTTGGCGTCGTGGTCCTGCTGATCGTGGCCGCAGATGGTTACGTTGTCGAGATACGGGAACGTGGCCTGTAACCCGTGTTGATCAACCATTCGGTCCATCTCCCGTTGGAAGACCGAGACCCCGTTTGTGACGCCAAATGGGACCCTTAGGAAGTGGTATAGTCGCCCATCTGCCTCGAAGGCTGTGTACTTGCGGTCACTTGGGCGAATGGGGAGCTGGTGATAGGCGGACTTGAGGTCCACAGTGGAGAAGACCTTATATTGGGCAATCCGATTTACCATGTCGGATATGCGGGGGAGAGGGTACGCATCTAGCTGTGTGTACCTGTTGATGGTCTATGACCATCCTTTGCTTCTCCCCGGTCTTTACTACTACCACCTGTGCTCTCCAGGGACTATTGCTGGCCTGGATTATGCCTTCCTTCAGCAACCGCTGGACTTCGGACCGGATAAATGTCCGGTCCTGGGCGCTGTACCGTCTGCTCCTAGTGGCGACGGGTTTGCAATCCGGGGTGAGGTTTGCAAACATGGATGGCGGTTCAACTTTGAGGGTTGCGAGGCCGCAGATAGTGAGTGGGGGTATTGGGCCGCCGAATTGAAACGTTAGGCTCTGCAGGTTGCACTGGAAATCTAATCCCAGTAATGTGGGCGCGCAGAGTTGGGGAAGGACGTAGAGCCTGTAGTTTTTAAACTCCCTTCCTTGCACCGTTAGGGTCACTATGCAGAACCCTTTGATCTCTACGGAGTGGGATCCTGCAGCTAGGGAAATCTTTTGCGTACTGGGACGGATGGTCAAAAAACAGTGTCTTACCGTGTCGGGGTGGATGAAGCTTTCGGTGCTCCCGGAGTCGATCAGGCATGGTGTCTCGTGTCCGTTGATCAGCACCGTTGTTGTCGTCGTCTGGAGCGTCCGGAGCCGTGCTTGATCCAGCGTCACCGAGGCCAGATGTGGTCGTAGTGTCTCAGCGTCTTCTTCGGACCCCGTGGAGCCGTCGATGCTGGGGTCCATTGTTGTCATCCAAGATGGCGGCGTCCATGAATCGCACGTGGCCGGTGGTGGACAAAATGGCCGCCCCCACGGGTCGCACGTGGTCGGGGTGGACAAAATGGCCGCCCCCATGCATCGCACATGGCTGGGGGGTCACAAGATGGCGGCGCCCATCCTCCCCTTGTGGTGGCCGGGACCCAAAATGACGGCGCCCGCGGGTCGCACCTGGGGCGCTGGGGGGTTGGGGAGTGTTTGGGATGCGCTGGACTCTTTCTTCTCCGGGGACAGCGGCGACCCCCCGGGACCGGCACACAGCCGCGAAATGGCCCTTTTTGCCGCAGCTCTTGCAAATCACTGGGCGGGCCGGGCAGCGCTGCCGGGGGTGTTTCGCCTGCCCTCAGAAATAGCAGCGGGCCCCCCCGGGATGATCTGGCGCCTTAACCGCGCAAGCCTGTGAGGGGGTCCACGGAGCTCAAGGGGCTGCCGCGCAGTCGGGGCTGTAGGCGCGGGCGTTTTGCGAGGCCACATCTAGGGAGGCTGCGATGGCCCGTGCCTCTGAGAGTCCTAGCGACTCTTTTTCTAAAAGTCTTTGGCGGATTTGGGGAGAGTTCATACCTGCCACAAACGCATCGCAAATTAACATATCCGTGTGTTCAGTCGCGTTTACCAGCGGGCAGCCGCAGCCCCGTCCCAAAATTAGCAGCGCGGCGTAGAACTCCTCTAGCGATTCTCCGGGACTTTGCCGTCTCGTTGCGAGTTGGTAGCGTGCGTAGACATGGTTCACTGGGCGAACGTAGACGCTCTTTAGTGCTGCGAGCGCCGTCGGGAAATCCTCTGCGTCTTCTATGAGAGGGTAAATTTCCGGGCTTACCCTTGAGTGCAGGACCTGTAGTTTCTGGTCTTCTGTGATCCGGCCGGGGGCCGTTCGGAGGTAGCCTTCGAAACAAGCCTGCCAGTGTTTAAAAACTGCTGCTGAGTTCACTGCGTGGGGGCTGATCCGCAGGCATTCTGGGGCGATCCTGAGCTCCATAGTCCTTTAAGCACGCTTAATAAATTGTAGCGCACAATGACTTACGAGAGAGACGAATAGAGATGAAGTCGATGAGGCTTTATTAAGCGTGACTTGTTCCCCGCAGTTCAGCAACAGACTGGAGCTGCGGGGAGAAGCCCGTGTTCTTATACTCCGCCTTCAGGGCGGAGCTAGGGATCAACAGCCAACCAGGACCCGGGATCTGTCAGCCAATAGCATCACGGCTTCACAGTCCCACATGACCCCTAATGCATACTACCACACTGTATTAACAGAATGTGAGCTGATTTGATCTGTGTATGGTGTTCCATACATCGGGAGGAACTTCCCCCAATTCTTTCACAAGCCACCTCATCAATCAAATAACCTAACTCTTTCACATGAACTCTATTCTCGGGTTTTTCAACGTGTGGGTCGCGACCCGCAGGTGGGTGGGCTTCAGAAGGGTTGTGGAGCCAAAGATCGCATGTAATTGGATCGGGGTGGAGGGTAGAATTAAGTGTCTTTGTGTACTTGGAAGCATTGCCATGCGATTATTTGCATTCTGACAGGGCTGACAAAAACATTAGTTTCCTGTCTCCACAAAAATATGGTGAATCGAACAGCGCAGCACCCCCCCCCCCCCCCCCCCCCCCAGCACCGTCACAGTGACAATCAAACTCTTTCTTGTTTTGAACACATCACTGCGAGGCGTACAGCTGATGTTCCACGAAAAGCCAAAAGAAAACAAATCACTTCCAAGTTAAAGTTGGCAGTGAATGCAGAAACCAATCTATCGGGAATTTATATCACCGGCAAAATAGCTTCACTGGAAATCTTGCTTAAAAGTACCATTGTGTTATATTTTGTGGAAATGTATTTACATCTGCAGCAGCCAGCCAGGTAGGAATCATCAATGGACGCACAAACTGTATGGCCTTTGATAAATCTTTCCTCATGTTAGCGATTGAAAGCTTCAAGTTTGTACACAAAGGCAGTGTATTCATTCTACAGTTTTAGTGATGTGTCTCGTTTTTGCAGTAAGTTATCACTGCACATGAAGAACAGGCTTCCAGGTCACAGAAGAGAATTTTGAGGATAACATTGGCAGCAAAAAATAAATAAGTAGCCATCAATTAACTTCAGAATTCCCCAGTAGGTCGAAATGTAAGAGGTGACTATTTAATGCCCATAGCAAGTTTAAGTTGAGAATTTGATCGCAGCTCCCAAATGTCTGTTCAAATCATGAGCTTCAGTTAGAGGCAGAAGGACAATTTTCCAAGTCTCACATTTTCGTGGAAGAAGAAAATCAATCATTACATTTCACACTCAATAGGCATCTACTTACTGATTCAGCAGTTACAACAATTGACGTGGAAAGTATTTGAAATGAATTGCTGCATTTACTCGTGAAAACTGTATAACCACCCAATTTGTTGTCTGGAAATTCGATAGACTGAGCAGGACGTCAGTAAAATATTAAAGATTAAATCATAATTTTTATGTGCGGAAGCGGCGAGGTTATGAGTGTGCAATGTCATTACTTGGGAAAACTGAAAAGAAATTGGGAGACTGCAGGTCGGCATGGTGGTTAGCACTGCTGCCTCACGACACCGAGGACACAGGTTCAATCCCGACCCCAGGTCACAGTCTGTGTGGAGCTTGCACATTCTCCCGTGTCTGTGTGAATCTCACCCTCACAACCCAAAGATGTGCAGGGTAGGTGGATTGGCCGCACTAAATTGCCCCACAATTGAGGGAAAAAAAGAATTGAATACTCTAAAAAAAAAAAATTAAAATTGGGAGACTGCAGTTGTAATGTGACTGGACTAGCAAACTAGCAAACTGGACTAGCAGACAAATGGTCTGGGGGCACATGGGTTCAAAAATCGCACCGTGGCAGCTGGTGGAATTTAATTTTTGATGATTGGTGGCACAATGGTCATCACTGCTGCTTCACCGTACCAGGGGCCTAGGTTCAAATCCAGTCTTGGGTGACTGTGGAGTTTGTGTGGAGTTTGCTCCCCGTGTCTGCGTGGCTTTCCTCTGGTGCTCCGCTTTCCCCCCACAGTCCAAAGATGTGCAGGTTAGGTGGATTGGCCATGATAAATTGCCCCTTAGTGACCAAAGGATGTGCAGATTAGGTCAGGTTATGGGGATATGGCAGGGGAGTGGGCCTGGGTAGGGTCTCTTTCAAAGGGTAGGTACAGACTCGATGTGCCGAATGGTCTCCTCCTGCTCTCTGGGGATTCACTTGTGTGCTTTTCGTATTCTTTATGCAAAAGCTGTTTCAACTAAGTATCACGTCTAATTTTCTCTTGTTCGTAAATACTTCTTTAGAGGTTTTTAAAAAAATGTATTTAATTTTACAAATAGGCTGTCGGTAGAAAGCCTCCATACCTGAGCAGCATCCAGAGCATTGAAGACAGATGTTCCATCAGTATCCGATCTGACTACAACTGCATGGACAGGCACTCTGGCAAGGTGGCATGCCTTCCAATCTGTTACACCAGCACGGCTTCCATCACGACACAGAAGCTGATAGTTGCTCGAATTAAGGATTTTTGCCCATGCCATGGGATTTTTTCCTGTAAAACAGTTTATTGCCATCATTGGCCAAATCATACTATGTATAAAATTCTAACAGGAGTAGACAGGTTAAATGCAGGAAGGATGCTCCCGATGGTGGGTGTGTCAAGAACCAGGGGTAACAGTCTGAGGATATGGGATAGACCATTTCGAACAGAGATAAGGTGAGATTTCTTCACCCAGTGAGTGGTGAGCCTGTGGAATTTGTTACCACAGGAAATCGTTGAGGCCAAAACATTGTATGTTTTCAAGAAGCAGTTAGATATAGCACTTGGGGCGAAGGGGATCAAAGAGATGGGGGGAAGCAGGATTAGGCTATTAAGTTGGATGATCAGCCTCCTCCTGCTCCTATTTTCTGTGCTTCTATGATGCTCCACATAATTCACATTTCTCAACTACCAACGCAGTTACAATTTAGAGCAGCCAAGTAAAAATTGTAGCTGCGATTATTACATTTGCTGAGTCTGTAATACAAAGAGCAACAACTCGTCAGTGCTGCCTAAATCAGCACTCGTTTGATCATACTTTGGTGCAACGCCTGCCATCCTTTGACACTAAATGCCTAACATTGGCTCAAATGCGATTGACCTGAGCTCAAGTGCTCTACCACTTGAGCAGAGAGATTACATCAATCCCAAATCTGTTGTTAAGGAGTAAAATCAAGCATTTCACAGGCTTGGGAAACAAAACAAAGTCAGGAGTGGGGGGGGGGGAGGGAAGGAAGACGAAGAACAAGTAATCCTTGAACAAACTCACAGCTGTCCTAGTGAGACAATTACAAACAGTCATTTTCCAGTACCATAGTGTGCCATGCCTCAGTCAGGCACAGCCCCAGTGCTCTTGTGTATGTTACATAAGGGCTTATATCATCTCTGCCATACATCAGATCTTCAGGCTGTGCTAACACAGATTCTGAATGAGTTGGCTAAGTGTTTTTCTTTCAAGAACTCTGGAAGCAGGTGCAACCCAGAATCCCTTCATTGACAGTAACAAGCGTTAGAATTCGTAGGAAAAAAAATTCAGATAAGAACCCTACACATTAAGAGTATAATCAAAATAGGGCTACCACAATGCTTTTGATGCAGATTTATAAAGCAAAGTACTTTACAAAGATTTATAAACAAGGTAGGGGAACTGGCAGCGTGGGTTGGTACCTGGGACTTCGATGTTGTGGCCATTTCGGAGACATGGATAGAGCAGGGACAGGAATGAATGTTGCAGGTTCCGGGGTTTAGGTGTTTTAGTAAGCTCAGAGAAGGAGGCAAAAGAGGGGGAGGTGTGGCGCTGCTAGTCAAGAGCAGTATTACGGTGGCGGAGAGGATGCTAGATGGGGACTCTTCTGCCGAGGTAGTATGGGCTGAAGTTAGAAACAGGAAAGGAGAGGTCACCCTGTTGGGAGTTTTTTATAGGCCTCCTAATAGTTCTAGGGATGTAGAGGAAAGGATGGCGAAGATGATTCTGGATATGAGCGAAAGTAACAGGGTAGTTATTATGGGAGATTTTAACTTTCCAAATATTGACTGGAAAAGATATAGTTCGAGTACAATAGATGGGTCGTTTTTTGTACAGTGTGTGCAGGAGGGTTTCCTGAAACAATATGTTGACAGGCCAACAAGAGGCGAGGCCACGTTGGATTTGGTTTTGGGTAATGAACCAGGCCAGGTGTTGGATTTGGAGGTAGGAGAGCACTTTGGGGACAGTGACCACAATTCGGTGACGTTTACGTTAATGATGGAAAGGGATAAGTATACACCGCAGGGCAAGAGTTATAGCTGGGGGAAGGGCAATTATGATGCCATTAGACGTGACTTGGGGGGGATAAGGTGGAGAAGTAGGCTGCAAGTGTTGGGCACACTGGATAAGTGGGGCTTGTTCAAGGATCAGCTACTGCGTGTTCTTGATAAGTATGTACCGGTCAGACAGGGAGGGAGGCGTCGAGCGAGGGAACCGTGGTTTACCAAGGAAGTGGAATCTCTTGTTAAGAGGAAGAAGGAGGCCTATGTGAAGATGAAGTGTGAAGTTTCGGTTGGGGCGTTGGATAGTTACAAGGTAGCGAGGAAGGATCTAAAGAGAGAGCTAAGACGAGCAAGGAGGGGACATGAGAAGTATTTGGCAGGAAGGATCAAGGAAAACCCAAAAGCTTTCTATAGGTATGTCAGGAATAAGCGAATGACTAGGGAAAGAGTAGGACCAGTCAAGGACAGGGATGGGAAATTGTGTGTGGAGTCTGAAGAGATAGGCGAGATACTAAATGAATATTTTTCGTCAGTATTCACTCAGGAAAAAGATAATGTTGTGGAGGAGAATGCTGAGCCCCAGGCTAATAGAATAGATTGCATTGAGGTACGTAGGGAAGAGGTGTTGGCAATTCTGGACAGGCTGAAAATAGATAAGTCCCCGGGACCTGATGGGATTTATCCTAGGATTCTATGGGAGGCCAGGGAAGAGATTGCTGGACCTTTGGCTTTGATTTTTATGTCATCATTGGCTACAGGAATAGTGCCAGAGGACTGGAGGACAGCAAATGTGGTCCCTTTGTTCAAAAAGGGGAGCAGAGACAACCCCGGCAACTATAGGCCGGTGAGCCTCACGTCTGTAGTGGGTAAAGTCTTGGAGGGGATTATAAGAGACAAGATTTATAATCATCTAGATAGGAATAATATGATCAGGGATAGTCAGCATGGCTTTGTGAAGGGTAGGTCATGCCTCACAAACCTTATTGAGTTCTTTGAGAAGGTGACTGAACAGGTAGACGAGGGTAGAGCAGTTGATGTGGTGTATATGGATTTCAGCAAAGCGTTTGATAAGGTTCCCCACGGTAGGCTATTGCAAAAAATACGGAGGCTGGGGATTGAGGGTGATTTAGAGATGTGGATCAGAAATTGGCTAGCTGAAAGAAGACAGAGGGTGGTGGTTGATGGGAAATGTTCAGAATAGAGTACAGTCACAAGTGGAGTACCACAAGGATCTGTTCTGGGGCCGTTGCTGTTTGTCATTTTTATCAATGACCTAGAGGAAGGCGCAGAAGGGTGGGTGAGTAAATTTGCAGACGATACTAAAGTCGGTGGTGTTGTCGATAGTGTGGAAGGATGTAGCAGATTACAGAGGGATATAGATAAGCTGCAGAGCTGGGCCGAGAGGTGGCAAATGGAGTTTAATGTAGAGAAGTGTGAGGTGATTCACTTTGGAAGGAATAACAGGAATGCGGAATATTTGGCTAATGGTAAAGTTCTTGAAAGTGTGGATGAGCAGAGGGATCTAGGTGTCCATGTACATAGATCCCTGAAAGTTGCCACCCAGGTTGATAGGGTTGTGAAGAAGGCCTATGGAATGTTGGCCTTTATTGGTAGAGGGATTGAGTTCCGGAGTCGGGAGGTCATGTTGCAGCTGTACAGAACTCTGGTACGGCCGCATTTGGAGTATTGCGTACAGTTCTGGTCACCGCATTATAGGAAGGACGTGGAGGCTTTGGAGCGGGTGCAGAGGAGATTTACCAGGATGTTGCCTGGTATGGAGGGAAAATCTTATGAGGAAAGGCTGATGGACTTGAGGTTGTTTTCGTTGGAGAGAAGAAGGTTAAGAGGAGACTTAATAGAGGCATACAAAATGATCAGGGGGTTGGATAGGGTGGACAGTGAGAGCCTTCTCCCGCGGATGGATATGGCTGGCACGAGGGGACATAACTTTAAACTGAGGGGTAATAGATATAGGACAGAGGTCAGAGGTAGGTTCTTTACGCAAAGAGTAGTGAGGCCGTGGAATGCCCTACCTGCTACAGTGGTGAACTCGCCAACATTGAGGGCATTTAAAAGTTTATTGGATAAACATATGGATGATAATGGCATAGTGTAGGTTGGATGGCTTTTGTTTCGGTGCAACATCGTGGGCCGAAGGGCCTGTACTGCGCTGTATTGTTCTATGTTCTACTCCAACGGTAACTGCGTCAGGCCATGAACATCCCATGGTTTGTTCTTACCCTAGAAGACTGCATTTGCTTGGGCAACTTCTGATCATACCTTTGCTGTCATCCAACCATCGGATATAGAAACGGCTCTTTGCTCGCTAGACAAGAATTTTAACCGAGCGAAGCTGACAAGTTGATCTCTCCTTTCATATAAGATACAGGATTTGATCACATGACAAGTCTGACCATGTGATGTCAGCAACTGTTATTTCATTTTTCTCATGATGGACTGGGTCTCTGTGGTTGAGTTTTGTTTGTGCTTTTGCACCAACAGCTGTTGTGTGCAACGTTACAACAACCAGGTGGCCATCGGTGAGCAGGCAAAGAAGTGAAACCTAGGGCTAGGCCAGGGAAGAGGGGAAACTGTATATGGAGGGAGCCATTCAAAAAGTGAAAGTCAGAGATGGCAGAAATTTGGGATCCACCAGCAACTAACAATAGTTCGCAGAAATTGCACCGATAAGTAGTAGTAAGACCAAAATCAATCAAATTTCCCTTGAAACCAGTACTAACATAAAAGATCACTAAAAATCCACATATTCAGGCGGCACGGTGGTGCAGTGTTAGCACTGCTACCTCACGGTGCTGAGGACCCAGGTTCGATCCCGGACCCCTGTCTGTGTGGAATTTGTACATTCTCCCAGTGTCTGCGTGGGTCTCACCCCCACCAACCCAAAGATCTGCAGGTAGGTGGATTGGCCATGCTAAATTGCCCCTTAATTGGAAAAAAAAGAGAATTGGGCACTTAAATTTATTTTTTAAAAATAAAAAATAAAAATCCATATTCTATTAGTAATAGGTGTAATACCCCAAAGTCTATCTATATCTAATAGGAACAGTGGGGCAGCTAGTATTGAGGAAGCGGGGGGCTGCAGAATGACTTGGATAGGCTAGGAGAGTGGGCAAAGAAGTGGCAGATGGAATACAATGTGGAAAAGTGTGAGGATATGCACTTTGGAAGGAAGAATGGAGGCACAGACTATTTTCTAAATGGGAAAATAGTTAGGAAATCAGAAGCACAAAGGGATTTGGGAGTCCTAGTTCAGATTCTCTGTGCAGGTTCAGTATGCAGTTAGGAAAGCAAATGCAATGTTAGCATTCATGTCAAGAGGGCTAGAGTACAAGATCAAGGATGTACTTCTGAGGCTGTATAAGGCTCTGTTCAGACCCCATTTGGAGTATTGTGAGCAGTTTTGAGCCCCGTATATAAGGAAGGATGTTGCTGGCCTTGGAAAGGGTTCAGAGGAGGGTCACAAGAATGATCCCTGGAATGATGAGCTTGTTGTATGAGGAACGGTTGAGGACTCTGGGTCTGTACTCGGTGGAGTTTAGAAGGATGAGAAGGAATCTTATTGAAACTTATAGGATACTGTGAGGCCTGGATTGAGTGGACATGGAGAGGATGTTTCCACTAGTAGGAAAAACTAGAACCAGAGGGCACAACCTCTGACTGAAGGGACAATCCTTTAAAACAGAGATGAGGAGGAATTTCTTCAGCCAGAGGGTGGAAAATCTGTGGAACTCTTTGTTGCAGAAGGCTATGGAGGCCAAATCACTGAGTGCCTTTAAGTCAGAGATAGATTTGATTAATAAGGAGATCATGGGTTATGGGGAGAAGGCTGAAGAATGGGGATCAGAAATATATCAGCCATGATTAAATGGCGGAGCAGACCCAATGGGCCGAATGGCCTAATTCTGCTCCTATATCTTATGGTCTTATTATGATCTTATGGAACCCTATCATCCACTGATATTCACCCGAATCTCCTTGCACTGCACAAAGTGCAATCAGGTTCCCTTGTGGAGAACACTTTGACAGTTCTGATATCTCTCCCTGTCCTTTTAGACTTTGGTTTCGATTCAGTTTATGTGTGAAAATGAAAACTCTGAAGTGGAGGCCTCAGTTGGAGATGATTTATGCATAGACTTCATTCCTCAGAATGGTGCCTGCAGAAACTAATCTGAATCAACGTAAGATCACACAGAAGGGTTGTGAGTTTGATGTTTGGGCATCAGACAGGGGACACATCGTCCTAAAGCACATTCCATGTGTAAGACAATCAGTGAGAAAGGCCATGGGAGCTTGCAAGTATGTTTTAAACTTAAAGTTAGCAGAGGAAACATAAGGAGACTACAGATGTGTTCATCAATCATGTTTGAATATCATAATATAATACCATTCCTTTAACAGACCAAGCACAATGGAACAGAATATAGAAAGTTACACTGTTACTCACCATCTGTATTCTCTGGCACAGTAGAATGTTTAACAAAGGCAATATCACCCCTTTGTTCAGCCAGGCACCTGAAGTGAAACAGGGGTACGTTTAAATAGCCAGGTACAGGTAAAATGTATGTTGATGATAAGATGTAAAAGCTGTACCAAATGATACAGCAGTATGTTGTGATTCCTTCAGCTACCCCACCCTTTCATCTCCAAACCTAAGCCACCCACGAAAGTCACAATCGGCATCCAGAACAAAATATTTTGCAAAACATTTCTTTATCGAACAAGGATCAATATTCAAGAGCTTGTGGGCAATGTGTTTACATTAAATAACATTTTTCCACCAGCGCCATTTGCTGCTAATTACACAACTGTAACCTGGGGAGTAAGGAGCGGAGTTGTGCACAGTATTGATACTAGCGGGAGGAGGTAAGCGGGAAAAACTTGGGGGTGGGATTCTCTGAAAATGGTCCCCACGCCGGCGACAAAACAGGCGCGAATCACTCTGGACGTTTTTCTCAAAAGTTGTACTTTGAAAACTCATGCACTCACGGTTTCACTGTGTGATACAACAGGATGCAGTGCAGCAGAAAGCTTCAATCTCTACCTCTCTGCTGAGTTCCTAATCTCAGTCTGATTACCAGGAGGAGGAAATTTAGATAATAAAATCACTATTGGGCTACCTAGAAGTTCACTGCAGAGAGGTATTGGCAAAGGCTGACACTAGATCACCCAGATGTTCTTTAACTGCTGCTTGTATGATCCCAGTGTGAAAAATAAAAATAATGCTAACCAACTTTTATCCAGGCTAAGTTTCTCAATGATGTACTTGAGGATGGTAAATCACTTCAAAAATATTTATGCCTTGCCTCATGTTTTGAAGGTCTGGATAATCAGCGTACTCAATATTACTCAACCACCTAAAGTGCTTCACAGGTCAGCAGCATGGTATTCCATACAAAGGAACATAAATATGAATAGAACAGGGAAATATAGTGGGTGCCAAAGATCCTCCAAGGCAGCCAAGAACAAAAGCTGGTTTAGCTTGCTGTTTTGGCAAATGGGGTTGAAGTCCACACTTGGGTCAATTGCCCTGAGGCTCACTTAAATGCTGATTGCCATTTCAAATTGGGCTCATTAAGGAGGCTGCCGACTACTTTGGTCACAAGCCCTTGCCTTAACAGTAACCAGCTATTTGGGAATTAAGAAGATATGGATGTGGATTCACAAGCGCGACTTAAAGGGATACCCACCATTTCATGTTTACTTGCTACTGATGCTGTGAAAAGGACCTCAGGACCATTTCTAGGACACTTCCCGGAACTCTAACAATATTCTGTTAATTCCTTATAACTTCTTAAAGAGATTGAGTGCTGTCCTACTCCACTTTATAGGATCACCAGAGTGCTTGGTCGTCAGCATCTTGCTAGGGGTCTGCATGAGGGATAGAAGGAGGGCATGAGCCCAGGCAGATCTGCATCAATTGCTGCAGCAGAGAACAGGATGCTGAGGAGGATGAGATGGCATCCTTTCCTTCCGCACAGGCAGGACAGCCCTCTATCTCTGGATGGGCCTCTGTCACCAGGATCTCTGATGTCACATCCAAAGACCTGTTAGCACTGTCCCTTTAAGCCACCCTGCAGTTTGCCAGTGTGTGCTCACAGCACACTCTGCACCTTGAGTGGAAGTAGATGCCAGGAGCCTACGTAAGCAGCTTCGTGCAAATTACACCTAATCAGCACCGAGTGCTAAACCTTCAGGTTTCTGGTTTAGCACCTGCTGTCAAATTCAAATTATGATAATCAGCAGTTAGGAACCAAAACTACACGCTAAAACCTTTTTCAAAAACATTGACTTATTAGCACAGCGCCTGTTTACTGCCTATTTTCACCCGTTGGCTAAAATAACCCCAGTTGGCCTGGCAGATTCTAGAATAAGTCATAGCCCACTACATAAAACATTTTGTAATACCACATTACTGCTTCTCTTCTTGAGAGAATTTTGAGTGCAAATTCTTTGTTATATTAACCCTGCAATAACTGAGCTACAGTCATTAAACCAAAGGTTTGATCAAGACTTTTTTCCCATCATCATTTCATAACAGTTTTGTGGTGCACTAAACGTCAGGATAAATGAATCTATTCCCTCTTGAGTGAAACATGCAATGAGATGAACCTTTTTTTTACCAACACTGAAGGTAACCTATCAGTAGTATTGACATGGAATAAGCTAACTAAATATGGAGACGGGACTGAACCTGGGAACTTGCACTACACCCATTAGGTCAGTAAAAGGGATCAATCTTATGATCTTTATCTAACATACTGTCAAGTGCTTTAAATGGTTGTGAAACTATTTGTTACAGTTTACAATAAAAGAACACAGGTGTTGAAATTTTATACCTGAATGCCCCATTGTCGCCAAAATATCTCTCGTTAGCATTGTCTGCACATTTGTTTTCGCCTTTTTCATCACCGACACACAACTGGCAAAGACTTGATGGGAAATTTATCTGTTGTGCTCCAGGAATGCAACTTTGAGTGAAAAACTCACTCACAGCTGAAAAGAAGCACAATAAATAATTAAGCAGTAGTGATCAGGCTTGGAAGGATAGCCCACCTTGAATCAATATCTTCTGTCAAGAATTGAAATTGGATTATGAATTTTGTTGCACAAACTTCAGTCAGATTTTTTGTCGGATGACGGAATAAAGCTGCGAGACAAAGACGTAAAAGAAAATGACGGGTAATCTTACACTTTATCACAAGGTGGGAGGCAAGCTATCGTAAATGGGTTATTCAATTTATATGCTGCCTGATGGTAATTTTTATCCTTGCTCCCTAACTTACAGAGGATCAATGTCAAGTTCCTGGGTGCCTTACAAATAGTGGTGATTGCGTATATTTTCATTTCATAGACATAAACTCGGTTTAACTGATCGACTAAATGAGAGGTATTATGTTATATCAGGTTCCACCCATTTAGCCACCATTCCAATTTTACAAATGTATTTTATTTTGCACCAGCAGTGCCCACCAGTTTGTCGTTTGTTATATTATCCTTAGGTCTCAATTACAGCAGACAGATATTCACACATTCGTCCAGTCTTTACACTCAAAAAACATTCGATCATCCATTGTCCACTGACTTTTTTTTTAAAATTTAGAGTACTCAATTCATTTTTGTTTCCCAATTAAGGGGCAATTTAGCGTGGCCAATCCACCTACCTTGCACATCTTTGGGTTGTGGGGGCGAAACCCACGCAAACAAGGGGAGAATGTGTAAACTCCATACGGACAGTGACCCAGAGCCAGGATCGAACCTGGGACCTCGGCGCCGTGAAGCCACAGTGCTAACACACTGTGCCACTGTACTGCCCTCATTGTCCAATTACAATGGGTGTCCTGAAAAGGTCTGTTGCTTGTGATTCTCTACTTCTATGTTCCACCATAGACTTCTATGTTGACCCACTCAGATGAATGGCTATGGTGGCACAGTGGGTATCTTAGTGGACTATTGGCCTAAACTAATAACCCAGGGATCCTGAGTTTAAATCCAGTGGGGCAGTTTGAGAATTAGATTTTGGTTTTTGAAATAGCTATCATTTAAAGTGACAGTGAAGCCGTCAGATTTTTTTAAAAACCTAGCTGGTTCATTAATAGAAATACTTATTATGTAAACTGGGTGGCACGGAGGGGCAGTGGTTAGCACTGATGTAAGATTATTTTTTTAAATTTAGAGTACCCAATCCTCTTTTTCCAATTAAGGGGCAATTTAGCTTGGCTAATCCACTACCCTCCACATCTTTTTGAGTTTGGGGGGGGGGGGGGGGGGGGGGGGGGTGGTGGTGGTGGTGAGACCCACGCAGACACGGGGAGAATGTGCAAACTCCCCATGGACAGTGACCTGGGGCCCGGATCGAACCAGGGTCCTCGCCACCTTGCCACCCCCCGACGTAAGATGATTGACCTGAAATGTTAACTCTGAACATTTCAGAATTTCTATTTTTAAGATTTGCAGCAATATTTTGAGATAAATTTGAAGCTTTTCTCTTGTTATTGTTATTTTGTTTCTTTTCACCTTCTTGGTCAGAAGATTTTGTGTTCAGTGTTCTGGGACTATCATATTTTTGGTATATTCACTATACTGGGATAATGGCTTTTCCATTCGTGGGTCTTTAAACAGGCTGGTGAATAGTCTCCACACGTTGTGGAAACCTTCTTCTGAACCTCGGATGACGTATTTGACCTTTTCTAGTCTGAGAACTTCTGCTAGTTCAGACAGCGAGTCTGCGGCCGATCACTAGCCGAGCAGGAGTCTTTGGCAAGCGATAAGGTCTGCCCCTATCTCCATAAAGAGCTCTGGCTGTTTCGATACCCCAAGGACCTCCACTAGTGGGCACGGCTCCACCCTCATCACCACAACTTTGGACCTGGCCCAAACAAGGTTGTCCAGTACCCGACAAGCCTAGGCCAAGACCTGTGGGTGTGGTTGCCCGGTTGCTGAGGTTATTCATGAAGGCCCCGCCTTCTCACACCTGCCCATCTGTGGTGATCCTCAGGTTAAATCACCACCAGTCAGCTCTCTGCCTCAAAACAGGAAAACAGCCTATGGTCATTTGGGACTATGGCACCTTCACTTCATTTGGGCAGAGACTGTTTCCTGCCTTCACATTTGTCATGACAGCTACTGAATATTTGTTATCCAGTCGAATTATGTCCAGTTGAAAAATGTGTGGACATTCCCAAAGTTACTAACATTTTTGCTCCATGAGTGGCCTTATACATTTAAGGATGTCTTTAAATCTAGCCATCAGCTTTGTATCTTTAAGAATTGTTTACATGCACGTTCCTCATCTCCTTTGCAATGAACTCTTAATGGAAGGCTCAATATGGGCCAAGATCTCACCCATATTATATGACTGAAGTTGAACCTGTAAAATCAGACAATGTCAGCGTGCTCACACCCCAATTAGTGATCAGAGGCCTAATCATGTCCCTGATCAGTCACAGAGAACGATATTAGAAATGATAGGGAAATTCTTCTTTGCCCAATGATGTAAAGGCTCCTGAAGCCAAGTTTTTATCAATAGTGTTGCATTTATTTTTTTTTTAAACTTTGTTATATAAGAGGATTAATCATATCTGAAGAGTGCAATGGTTAAACGACTGTGCCTAAAGGGGAAAGTGTGAGAAAATGTAATTGTAGGAAATTAGGCAAAGCAGAATAGATGAAGACGGAGATAAGAAAAAGGACACATATGCAGAGCAAGAGTGGGTAATGGAGAGAGACACAAAATGACACAAAAGATTGTCAGAAAGATAAACAGATGAGGCAGGCAGCAAGATACAAATAGAATAAAGTAGGCAGATTGACAGAAACAGAAGGTGACGGAGGAGCGACAGAAATAGAAACAAATGGTTATAGAGTAGTTGATCAGGGAGAGAGAGGGAGACGCAGAGTGAAAAAGACGGGAACAGACAGAAAATGCAATCCACCGACACTGTCATTAAGAATCAATTACTTCAGCTTTACCTTGTGGAATGTTACAACCCATGACAGACATTTTTCCTGTGTTAATCAGATAGCCAACAGGAGCATTCCACCCTGCTGTTGTATTATATCCAGTGTGACAGGATTTTAGTGTTTTCAGATTGTTGATCGTGATTGAAGTGTCTGATTTTCTGACAACAGCCACTGCATAATAATGGGTTCCAGCTTCTAAAGAAGCAAGATAGAAACAGAAAATATAATAGCGCCAATATCAGTCCAAATAAATCACACAAACTATTGGAATGTATCAGAATTTTACCAGTGCAACTCAGTGCCACACCAAATATTGTTTTATGCCCACAAAACTATAGTGAGATCTCAGATATAGTTAATATCTCTTCACCCCGTCCCCTGTCCCAAATATAAAAGAATTTATAAACAAACCCAATTCTCTTAGAGATTCGCATACAGCTCTCAAGACTTTTTTCCACAAAAACTAAAAAAGTTAAAGGAGCATGTTCGCTGAAGTATCTCTAAACAGCCAGCCTTGGAACCATCCACTTCAGGTTTTAACATAGGGTCCCCGTGCCTCATCCCCACAACCCAAAGATGTGCATAGTAGGTGGTTTAGCCACGCTTCAATGGGAAAAAATGGTTTTAACATAGGAGGGTGTGTGTGTGTGTGTGTGTGTGTGTGTGTGTGTGTGAGGTTGGGAGTGGGGGGGGTTGTTTGGGCGTGGGCAACTAAGCAGGAAACCAAGCCACCGCAGGGAGGCAGATTTCTCATTCAAATATTTGAATTAACCCCAGACATCGGGAAACCCGTCAGCTACAGGGAGGTGAAGACTGCTTGTGGGCCATGAGGAACTAGAGCGCGTGTAAGACTACTTGAGAGGGGAGACAGAACCAGCTCTGCTGGTATGGGCTTGGAGTCGCGATTAGGGCAGACTGGGTAAAGCTAGCAGTGTTCCTAACATAAAAGGATATTAGGAAACCAACAGTAATATTTATTGTGATCCTACAGATTCATAATCACTGCTACTGGTACCAGCCTTTCATTTCCAGATTTACTGCCATGATATAGTTTGGACTCAGGTTTGCTAGATTATAAACTCACATTGCTGGATTGTTAATCCAGTAACAAGGCGAGCCCCAATCAGCTCCTGGCCATTTCAGCCTTAGTCCAAACATAGACAAAAGTGCTGAACTCAAACTCAAGAGATGAGGTGAAAGTGACTGCCGTTGACATCAAGGCAGCATCTGACTGAGTTTGGCATCAAGAAGCCCCAGTAAAACTGGAGCCAATGGTAATCAGTGGGAATTCTCTACACTGGTTGGTGTTATACCGAGGGTCCTAGGCCCACCCATTTTTACCTGCTTCATCAATGATTTTCCCTCCATCATAAGGTCAGAGTGGGGATAATTGCACAATGTTCAACACTGTTCACAACACCTCAGATACTAATGCAATTGTGTCCATATGCAGCAAGACCTGGACAAAATTAAGGATTGGGCTGATAAGTGGCAAGTAACATTTGCGCCACACAAGTGCCGGGTTATGGTGATCTCCAACAAGAGAAAATCCAATCATCTCCCCTTGTTATTCAATTGCATTACCGTCGCAGAATCCCCCATTGTCAACATCCTGAGGGTTAGCATTGACCAGAAACTGAACTGGACTACAAGAGTAGTGGCTACAAGAGCAGGTCAGAGGCTGGCAATTCTGCAGAGAGTAACTCACCTCCTGACTCACCAAAGCCGTCCACCATCTACATGGAATAAGTTAGGAGTGAGATGGATCCATTTGCCTGGAGTGCAGCTTCAACAACTGGAAGCTCAATACCATCCACGGTAAAGCAGCCCGCTTGATTAGCACCCCATCCCACACTTTCTACATCCACTTCCTTAATTCTTGACAGACTGTGGCTGCAGTGTCTACCATTTACAAAATGCACTGCAGCAACTCACCAAGGTTCCTTGGACAGCACCATCTAAACCCACACCACGACCACCTAGGACAAGAGTGGCAGATGCATGGGAACATCACCATCTGCAAGTTCCCCTCCAAGTCACTCTACCATCCTGACTTGGAAATATATCTCTGTTTCTTCACTGTCACTGGGTCATATTCCTGGAACTCCATCCCTACCAGCAATGTGGGTGTACCTACACCACATGGACTGCTGCGGTTAAAGAAGGCAGCTCACAACCACCTTCTTAAAGGCAACAAAAATGCTGGCCTAGCCAGCAAAGCCCACATTCCGTGAAAGAAACTAAATAGAACCACATTACCATACCCATTATGAATGGTATTAATCACTGGGTCTCTATGTGCTGTACCTTGATCATAGGTCTCACCAACGACAGGCTTTAGTTTATGCTCCTTTGCAGCCTGATAGAGAGTCACACCGTCCATTGACACTGCATCTGCTTCTTTGTTCTGATAAATGATTGTAGAAAGTTACAAATTAAATAAATAATTTTGAAAACATAATTTTAATATTTTCAACAGCAGCATCATACCATATAACAAAAAAGAGCTAGTATTCATAAAGCACCTTTCATCAACTCAGAACATGCCAAAGCACTTTTGAAGTGTATTCACTGCTGTGATGTAGAATGCACACCAGTCAAACTGCCCGCACAAGGTCGCACAATGAGCAGATATTTGTTTTCAGACAATGGTTGAGGGAGAAATGTTGACAAGGATCTTTTTCAGAAGAGTGCGGTGAGATACTCCTGCATCATAGCATTTACAGTGCAGGAGGCCATTCGGCCTATCGAGTCTGCACCGGCTCTTGGAAAGAGCACCCTACCCAAGGTCAACACCTCCACCCAACACTTAGGGCAATTTTAGACACTAAGGGCAATTTATCATGGCCAATCCACCTAACCTGCACATCTTTGGACTGTGGGAGGAAACCGGAGCACCCGGAGGAAACCCACGCACACATGGGGAGGATGTGCAGACTCTGCACAGACAGTGGCCCAAGCCGAAATCGAACCTGGGACCCTGGAACTGTGAAGCAATTGTGCTATCCACAATGCCACCGTGCCTGCATCCATTCTAGAAGACAGGCAGGCAGGCCTCACTCTAACAATTTAATTATGCATCACAATCCCCTTACTTAAATTCAGCAGCCATTCAATTTAGCCCTATTAATTCTAGAAGGCAAGGACACAAAGTCCTTAAGCTTTTAGTCCTGGGCCGAGCAGTTGCCATACCAGGCTGTGATGCAGCCCGATAGGATGCTTTCTATGGTGCATCTGTAAAAGTTGGCAAGGGTTAACGTGGACATGCCGAATTTCCTTAGTTTCCTGAGGAAGTATAGGCGCTGTTGTGCTTTCTTGGTGGTAGCGTCGACGTGGGTGGACCAGGACAGATTTTTGGAGATGTGCACCCCTAGGAATTTGAAACTGCTAACCATCTGCACCTCGGCCCCGTTGATGCTGACAGGGGTGTGTACAGTACTTTGCTTCCTGAAGTCAATGATCAGCTCTTTAGTTTTGAGGGAGAGATTGTTGTCGCTACACCACTCCACTAGGTTCTCTATCTCCCGCCTGTATTCTGACTCGTCGTTATTCGAGATCCGGCCCACTATGGTCATATCGTCAGCAAGCTTGTAGATGGAACCATATTTTGCCACGCAGTAGTGTGTGTACAGGGAGTAGAGTAGGGGGCTAAGTACGCAGTCTTGCGGGGCTCCGGTGTTGAGGACTATTGTGGAGGAGGTGTTGTTGTTCATTCTTACTGATTGTGGTCTGTTGGTCTGAAAATCGAGGATCCAGTTGCAGAGTGGGGAGACAAGTCCTAGGTTTTGGAGCTTTGATATGAGCTTGGCTGGGATTATGGTGTTGAAGGCGGAGCTGTAGTCAATAAATAGGAGTCTGATGTAGGAGTCCTGGTTTTCGAGATGCTCTAGGGATGAGTGTAGGGCAAGGGAAATGGTGTCTGATGTGGACCGGTTGCAGCGGTATGCGAATTGCAGTGGATCAAGGCATTCTGGGAGTATGGAGGTGGTGTGCTTCATGATCAACCTCTCGAAGCACATCATTACGACTGAAGTCAGGGCCACTGGACGATAGTCATTGAGGCATGTTGCCTGGTTCTTCTTTGGTACCAGTATGATGGTGGTCTTCTTGAAGCAGGTGGGGACCTCGGAGTGGAGTAGGGACAGGTTAAAGATGTCCGCGAATACCTCTGCCAGCTGGTCCGTGCAGACTCTGAGTGCACGGCCAGGGATCCCGTCCGGGCCCGTCGCTTTCCAAGGGTTCACTTTCAGGAAGGCCGATCTGACTTCGGAAGCTGTGATGGTGGGTAAGGGTGAATTATGGGCTGCTGGGGCACTCGACAGCGGATTGTTGGTTACCTGCTCGAACCGAGCATAGAATGCATTGAGTTCATCGGGGAGGGGTGCGCTGCTGCCAGAGATACCGTTCGGCTTCGCTTTGTAGCCCGTTATGTTGTTTAGTTCTTGCCACAGCCGCCGAGAGTCTGTCTGTGACTCTAGCTTGGTTTGATATTCTCTCTTGGCATCTCGGATGGCTTTGCGGAGGTCATACCTGGATTTCTTGTATAGGTCAGGATCGTCTATCTTGAACACCTCAGATCTGCCCTTCAGTAGGGAGTCAATCTCGCGATTGAGCCATGGTTTCCTGTTGGGGAACGTACGTACTGCTTTCTTTGGCACGCAGTCGTCCACACATTTGCTGATGAAGTCTGTGACGGTGGTGGCATACTCATTTAAGCTGGTCGCTGAGTTCTTAAATATGGACCAGTCCAGTGTCTCTAAGCAGTCACATAAGAGCTCTTCTGTCTCTTCGGACCAGCACTGCACAACCTTCCTTAGCTGGATTCTCCCACTTGAGTTTCTGTTTGTATGTCGGGAGAAGGAGCACCGTCTTATGGTCTGATTTCCCAAAGTGCGGTCGGGGGGTGGAACGGTAGGCGCCCTTGATTTTTGAGTAGCAGTGATCAAGAGTGTTGTCGCCCCTGGTGGGACAGGAGATGTGCTGGTGGAATTTTGGCAGTACACTCTTGAGGTTGGCCTTGTTGAAGTCTCCAGCCACGATGAACAAGGCCTCCGGGTGTTCTGTTTCGCAGTTGTTTATAACTGTGTATAGTTCGTCCAGCACCTTTCTCACTTCTGCCTGGGGTGGGATGTAGACCGCTGTGATAATGGCTGAAGTGAACTAACGTGGAAGATAGTATGGGCGGCACATCATGGTCCGATATTCCAGGTATGCGGAGCAGTAGGTCGCCAGGGTCGCTACATCCAAGCACCAGGAGGAGTTGATGAGGAGGCACACCCCTCCACCCTTCGCTTTGCCTGATAATGCCGTGCGGTTCGCCCGGTGAATTGAGGAGCCTTCAGGTTGTATGGCACAGTCCGATGAGGCAGGGGTGAGCCATGTCCCTGTGAAACAGAGCACACAGCAGTCTCTTACTTCCCTCGGAGAGGTAAGTCTAGCGTTAAGTTCATCCTGCTTGGTTTCAATTGCTTGGACGTTTGCCAGGAGTATGCTGGGAGAGGGGTCTTGTGCTAGGGGCTTGGATGGGGCAGAGTTTCAGAAGTATCCAGGAGTGCTTCTTGATGCAATCTGTACATAGTCCAACTAGGGAAAGGGCAGTACTGGACCTGGTATTGGGGAATGAGCCTGGACAAGTGATTGAGGTTTCAGTAGGGGAACATTTTGGAAGTAATGGCCACAATTCCGCACGTTTTAGGGTACTTTTGGATAGGGATGAGGGAAACCCTCGGTTAAGGTACTAAACTGGGGAAAGGCAAATTACAATAATATTAGTCAGGAATTGAAAAATTTGGGTTGGGTGCGGCTGTTGGAGGGTAAATCAACATCGGACATGTGGGAGTCTTTCAAGCGACAGTTGATTAGGATTCAGGAAAATCACGTTCCTGAGAGAATGAAGGATAAGCATGGGACATTTAGGGAGCCTTGGATAACGAGGGATATTGTGAACCTCGTCAAAAGAAAAAGGAGGCTTTTGTATGGTCTAGAAGGGAGGGAACATTCAAAACCCTTGAGGAGTATAAAGTAGGAAGGTACTTAAGCAGGAAATTAGGAGGCTAGGAGGGGTCATGAAAAGTCCTTGGCAAATATGATTAAGGTGAATCTCATAAAGCTTTTTATTCATATGCAAAGAGAAAGAGGGTGGCCAAGGAAAGGATTGGACCACTTAAGGACAGTGGGCGGAATCTATGTGTTGATCCAGAGGAAATGCGTGGGGTACTAAATGAGTTATTTGCATCAGTGTTCACCAAAGAAAGGGACTTTGTGGAAGATGATTCATGGGTAGGGTGTGTGGATAATCTGGGTCATGTTGACATCAAAAAGGAGGAGGTATTGGGTGTTTTGAAAGACATTAAGGTAGATAAGTCTCCTGGGCCTGATGGGATTTACCCCAGAATACTGAGGGAAGCAAGGGTGGAAATTGTTGGGGTCTTGACTGACATCTTTGTATCTTCATTGGCTTCAGGTGAGGTCCCAGAGGACAGGAGAATAGCTAATGTGGTACCGCTGTTTAAGTAAGTTACCAGGGATAATCCAGGAAACTATAGACCGGTGAGTCTCACGTCGGTAGTCGGTAAATTATTGGAGAGAATTCCCAGGGACAGGATTTATCCCCATTTGGAAACAAATGGACTCATTAGCATAGTTTTCTGAAGGGGAGGTCATGTCTCACTCACTTGATCAAGACTTTTGAGAAGGTGACAAAGATGATTGATGAGGGGAGGGCGGTGGATATTGTTTACATGGACTTCAATAAAGCCTTTGACAAGGTGCCTCATGGCAGACTGGGTACAAAAGATGAAATCACTGGGATGAGAGGTGAGGTGGCAAGATGGATACAGAACTGGCTCTGTCACAGAAGGCAGAGGATAGCAGTAGAAGGGTGTTTTTCTGAATGGAAGATTGTGACTAATGGTATTCCACAGGGATCGATGCTAGGGCCTCTGTTGTTGTAGTATACATAAACAATTTGGAGAAAATGTAGCTGGTTTGATTAGTAAGTTGGAGGATGACACCAAGGTTGGTGGAGTGGCAGATAGTGTTGAGGATTGTCAGAGGATACAGCAGGACATAGATAGATTGGAGTGTTGAGCAGAGGTAATGGTAGGTCTAACATAGAGGGGAAATCTACAGTAAATGGCAAAACTCTGAGGAATATAGAAAGTCAGAGAGATCTGGGTGTACAAGTCCACAGATCTTTCAAAGTGGCAACACAAGTAGACAAGATAGTTAAGAAAGCATATGCAATGCTTGCCTTCATTGGACAGGGCACAGAGTATAAAAATTGACAAGTCATGCTTCAGTTATATAGAACCTTGGTAAGGCCGCATTTGGAATATTGCACACAATTCTGGTCGCCACATTATCAGAAGGATGTGGAGACGTTGGAGAGGGTGCAGAGGAGGTTTACCAGGATGTTGCCTGGTATGGAGAGTGTTAGCTATGCCGAGAAGCTGAATAGACTCGGAATGTTTTCATTAGAACGACAGAGGTTGAGGGGTGACCTGATAGAGGTCAACGAATTAAGAGGCATGGATAGAGAGGATGGGCAGACACTCTTTCCCAGGGTGGAGGGTTCAGTCACTAGGGGGCATAGGTTTAAGGTCCGTGGGGCAAAGTTTAGAGGAGATGTGCAGAGCAGGTTTTTTTTACACAGAGGGTGGTGAGTGCCTGGAACGCGTTGCCTGGGGAGGTTGTGGAAGCAGATACATTAATGGCGTTCTAAAGTGATCTCGGCAAATACATGGATAGGATGGGTATTGGGAGATACGACACTAGGAGGTGCTGAGGGTTTTGGGCAAGGGTGGTATCATGATCGGTACAGGCTTGGAGGACCGTGTGAATCCTGTGCTGTATTGCTCTTTGGTTGTTCTATTCCTATATTTCTGCACCCCCTACAAAATTTCATATCTTTCTTCAAGTGCAGTGCGCAGAGTTGGACACAATACTCCAACAGATGCCAAACCAGTGTTTCATTCTAACTGCTTTGCTTTTATACGGCGGCACAGTGGTTCGCACTGCTGCCTCATAGCACCAGCGACCCGGGTTCAATTTCGGCCTTGGGTGACTTTGTGTGGGGTTTGCACGTTCTACCTGTGCCTGTGTGGGTTTCCTCAGGATGCACTGCTTTCCTCCCATGGTCTAAAGATGTGCAGGTGAGGTGGATTGGCCATTCTAAATTGCCCCTTAGTGGGGCAGCACGGTGGTGCAGTGGTTAGCACTGCTGCCTCACGGCGCTGAGGACTCGGGTTCGATCCCGGCCCTGGGTCACTGTCCGTGTGGAGTTTGCACATTGTGCGTTTGTGTGGGTCTCAACCCCACCACCCACCAACGATGTGCAGGGTAAGTGGATTGGAGATGCTACATTGTCCCTTAATTTAAAAAAAGTTGCCCCTTAGTGTCCAAATATGTGTAGGATAGGTGGGGTTACATGGCTATGGGGATAGGGCGGTGACTGGGCCGAGGTAGGTTGCTCTTTCAGAGGGTTGGTGCAGATTTAATGGACCGAATGGCCTCCTTCTGCACTGTAAGGATTCTATGTACTTATAGAATCATAGAGTTTACAGTGCAGAAGGAGGCCATTCGGCCCATCGCGTCTGCACCAGCCCTTGGAAAGCCCACACCTCTACCCCATCCCCATAACCGAGTAACCCCTCCTAATCTTTTTGGACACTAAGGGCAATATAGCATGGCCAATCCACCTAACCCACACATCTTTGGACTGTGGGAGGAAACCGGAGCACCCGGAGGAAACCCACATAGACACGGGGAGAAAGTGCAGACTCCGCACAGACAATGGCCCAAGCCGGGAATCGAACCTGGGACCCTGGAGCTGTGAAGCAACAGTGCTACCAAATGTGCTACAATGCCGCCCTTCTTCTATGCTTTATTTATTAAGCTCGGTGATCCATGTTTTTTCAACCACATTCTCCACTTGCCCTGCTGCTTTCAATGATTTGTGCACTTAGACATGTCCCCAGGTCTCTCTGTTCCTCCACCCCCTTTAAAAATGTGCCCTTTTCTTTCAATGTATCACTTCACACTTACCTGCATTAAATTCAATCTGCCACATGTTTGCCCATTCCACCAGCCTATCTATATCCTCTTGCAGTTTATCCCTATCCTATTCATGGTTCAAAACGCATTTAAAGTCCTGTGTAATCTACAAATTTTGAAATTGTGCTCTGGACACCTAAGCATGCGTCACTGACAAAAATCAAGAAAGCAGTGGTCCTAATACTGACTCCTGGAAATGGCACAGGAAACCTTCCTCCAGTTCAAGAAACAACCGTTCACCAGTATTCTCTGTTTCCTATCACTGAGCCAGCTTCATAGAATTTACAGTGCAGAAGGAGGCCATTCGGCCCATCGAGTCTGCACCGGCTCTTGGAAAGAGCACCCTACCCAAGTCCACACCTCCACCCTATTCCCATAACCCAGTAACCCCACCCAGCACTAAGGGTCATTTTGGACACTAAGGGCAATTTAGCTTGGCCAATCCACCTAACCTGCACATCTTTGGACTGTGGGAGGAAACCGGAGCACCCGGAGGAAACCCACGCAGACACGGGGAGAACGTGCAGACTCCGCACAGACAGTGACCCAGCGGGGAATCGAACCTGGGACCCTGGAGCTGTGAAGCAATTGTGATAACCACCATGCTACTGTGCTACCTGTGCTTCATATTCATCATGTCACTAACCCCATTTATTCCCTGGATTTCAACTTTGCTGACAAGCCTATTCTATGGCACTTTATCAAACACCATTTGCACCACAACACTTACAGTACGCTTCTCCTTTCGGTTATCTCATCAAAACAAAAATCAATCAAGTTAGTTAATGACAATTTGCCTCTAATAATTCCTTGCTGGCTGGCTCTCCTTAATTAACCACATTCTAAATTAAGTTAATTGATTACAATTGCACAGTTAACTGATTTTAGGATATCTGACGAAAGCAGACATTTTTGTGAGTGGTGCTGATGAATTGAACACTTGGGCCAAAGTGGTACCATCCCCTGTACACTGTTTAGTTGGGTTGTGAGGGTTGTCTGAGTAACACAGAAATTATGAGCTGCAGGACAAGCTGTTTACTACAGCAAGTAACCTTTTCATTTTTTTTCCCGCTGGTTGGTGGTTTCTGCTGACTTGTCTGATGTAATGTGAAAGTCTTTGTGGTTAGCAATTTGAATAATGTGGTCAGCTGGAGAATCCCAGTCATCTTGTTTTTCTCCCACCAGGTGCCTGTGAAAGGAATGGTCAGTCAGCTGTATTTTCTTAGGGCCGGATTTTGCACCAACAAATGGGGCTTCAACTCTGGTTATTTTTGTTTATTTTCTGTGGCCGATAGCTTTTTTGGGGGTGGGGCCACGACATCTATGGTGGAAAATAAATAACTCCACACAGCCGTGCAAATATCTAGAGGGAACTTGGAAAGCCCCAATAATAGGTGAGTTCGGGGGAGGTGGGACGGCAAAAATGTGAAAAGTTTCAAACCCCAAACCAATCGGCTGACGTCCAGTTTTTTTTTACTGGAGCTGGGATGGGAGGAGGGGAGGGAAGAAGCAACAATTCAACCTGTTCCGAGGAGGTGGGTTGCTCATTTAAATGTTTTACTAAGGCTGCATGCCTCAGATTTTCTTTCTCTTCCAGTTTTAAAGCTATCTGACTGGGTTTCCTGAGCCTCACGAATACCGGCAGCTAAAGAGAGGTGACTGTTCTCTGGAAGAGATAAGTGTCTTTCGAGCCCTGTATGTGGCCCAGGAAGAGAAGGAATGCTTTTCCTCTATCTCAATAAGCTATCCTGCTTCCCTTCCAACGTTCGCAACATCCCACAATGCGATTGATTCCCTGGAAATTGGCGAGACCACCCCCCGGGATAGGCTAGCCCCACCGCCCTACCCCCGCCCGCTCCATTGGAGGAATACGTGTAGCACAATCAATTACTCACGAGTCGAGAAGTGATGAAGTCAATCGAGGCTTTATTAAGCAAGACCTGTTCCCCAGCAGCTCAGTTACAGAATGCGGCTGCTGGGAGAACCCGGGCTCTTATACTCCGCCTTACTGGGTGGAGCCAGCAGGCGGCAGATCCAACCAGGACCCAGTGTCTGAATACCAATAGCCTCTTGGCATCACAGGTACCGTACTACCCCTAATATATACCACCACATTCACCCCTTGTTAAAAAGGAACCCGGCGGGGTGGTGGGTCGCATAGTGGTAGGGGTTTACAAAGCTGGTCCTGGAATTATTTTCCTACAGTGGCTATGCATTGAGCTCAACAGTTAACTATTTACAGGTTTTGTCAGAATTATTTACAGATTTTTGTCACACGGATTCCACGAGTCGAGGGGGTGCCCTGGTCGTCCTCGTCGATCGCCTGAGCCCCGGTGGTGGTGCAGGTGCTGGCTCGGGCACTGTCGTCTCTGGGAGCGTTGCGCTGTTCGTCCCTGTTTCCTTACTCCTAGGCGGGCACGGGAGGAGGACCGATCCACCCGGGAAGGGAGCAGCCGTGGGGCGCGCCGGTGGGAGAGAGGGGTGATTGGTGTTGGGGGGGTGTGTGTGGTTCCGGCGGGCGCCAGGTCCCGCAGGGAGACCGTGTCCTGTCGGCCGTCGGGGTACGCCACGGAGGCGTACTGAGGGTTTGCGTGCAGAAGGTGAACCCTCTCGACCAACGGGTCCGAATTGTGCGCCCGCACATGCTTTCGGAGCAAGATGGCTCCTGGGGCTGCCAGCCAGGTCGGCAGCGACGTTCCGGAGGAGAACTTCCTAGGGAAGACAAGGAGGCGCTCGTGAAGCGTTTGATTAGTGGTGGTACACAGCAGCGACCGGATGGAGTGGAGGGCATCCGGGAGGACTTCCTGCCAACGGGAAACTGGGAGATTTCTGGAGCGTAGGGCCAGTAGGACGGTATTCCAGACCGTACCGTTTTCCCTCTCTACCTGACCGTTCCCCCGGGGGTTGTAACTGGTCGTCCTGCTCGAGGCAATGCCCTTGCTGAGCAGGAAGTGATGCAGTTCGTCGCTCATGAAGGAGGACCCAACAATTCAGGAGAGTCAGGGGGCAGAGTTGAATATGGTAGCCATCACAAAGGAGAAAGTGCTAGAGAAACTAAGAGGTCTAAAAATTGATAAATCTCCGGGCCCAGATGGGCTACATCCTAGAGTTCTAAAGGAGATAGCTGAAGAAATAGTGGAGGCGTTAGTTATGATCTTTCAAAAGTCACTGGAGTCAGGGAAAGTCCCAGAGGATTGGAAAATCGCTGTTGTAACCCCCCTGTTCAAGAAGGGAACAAGGAAAAAGATGGAAAATTATAGGCCAATTAGCCTAACCTCGGTTGTTGGCAAGATTCTAGAATCCATTGTTAAGGATGAGATTTCTAAATTCTTGGAAGTGCAGGGTCGGATTAGGACAAATCAGCATGGATTTAGTAAGGGGAGGTCGTGCCTGACAAACCTGTTAGAGTTCTTTGAAGAGATAACAAATAGGTCAGACCAAGGAGAGCCAATGGATGTTATCTATCTTGACTTCCAAAAGGCCTTTGATAAGGTGCCTCACGGGAGACTGCTGAGTAAAATAAGGGCCCATGGTATTCGAGGCAAGGTGCTAACGTGGATTGACGATTGGCTGTCAGGCAGAAGGCAGAGAGTTGGGATAAAAGGTTCTTTTTCGGAATGGCAACCGGTGACGAGTGGTGTCCCGCAGGGTTCAGTGTTGGGGCCACAGCTCTTCTCTTTATATATTAACGATCTAGATGACGGGACTGGGGGCAGTCTGGCTAAGTTTGCCGATGATACAAAGATAGGTGGAGGGGCAGGTAGTATGGAGGAGGTGGGGAGGCTGCAGAAAGATTTAGACAGTTTAGGAGAGTGGTCCAAGAAATGGCTGATGAAATTCAACGTGGGCAAGTGCGAGGTCTTGCACTTTGGAAAAAAGAATAGAGGCATGGACTATTTTCTAAACGGTGACAAAATTCATAATGCTGAAGTGCAAAGGGACTTGGGAGTCCTAGTCCAGGATTCTCTAAAGGTAAACTTGCAGGTTGAGTCCGTAATTAAGAAACCAAATGCAATGTTGTCATTTATCTCAAGAGGCTTGGAATATAAAAGCAGGGATGTACTTCTGAAGCTTTATAAAGCATTAGTTAGGCCCCATTTAGAATACTGTGAGCAATTTTGTGCCCCACACCTCAGGAAGGACATACTGGCGCTGGAGCGGGTCCAGCGGAGATTTACACGGATGATCCCAGGAATGGTAGGCCTAACATACGATGAACGTCTGAGGACCCCGGGATTATATTCATTGGAGTTTAGGAGGTTGAGGGGAGATCTAATACAAACTTACAAGATAATGAGTGGCTTAGATAGGGTGGACGTAGGGAAGTTGTTTCCATTAGCAGGGGAGACTAGGACCTGGGGGCACAGCCTTAGAATAAAAGGGAGTCACTTTAGAATAGAGATGAGGAGAAATTTCTTCAGCCAGAGAGTGGTGGGTCTGTGGAATTCATTGCCACAGAGGGCGGTGGAGGCCGGGACGTTGAGTGTCTTTAAGACAGAAGTTGATAAATTCTTGATTTCTCGAGGAATTAAGGGCTATGGAGAGAGAGCGGGTAAATGGAGTTGAAATCAGCCATGATCGAATGGTGGAGTGGACTCGATGGGCCGAATGGCCTTACTTCCGCTCCTATGTCTTCTGGTCTTATGGACCCCCTGTCGCTATGGATGTACGCGGGGAAACCGAACAGTGTAAAGATGGTGCCGAGGGCTTTAATGACTGTGGCCGCGGTCATGTCGGGGCAGGGGATGGCGAAGGGGAAATGAGAGTATTCGTCCACCACGTTTAGGAAGTACGCGTTGCGGTCGGTGGAGGGGGGGGGCCTTTGAAATCCAAACTGAGGCGTTCAAAGGGACGGGAAGCCTTTATCAGGTGCGCTCTATCTGGCCTGAAAAAGTGCGGTTTGCACTCTGCGCAGATTTGGCAGTTCCTGGTGGCTGTTCGGACTGCCTCAACAGAGTAGGGGAGGTTGCGGGACTTCACAAAATGGTAGAATCGAGTGACCCCCGGGTGGCAGAGGTCCTCGTGGAGGGCTTGGAGGCGGTCTACTTGTGCGTTGGCACATGTGCCGTGGGATAGGGCATCGGACGGCTCGTTCAGCTTTCCGGGACGATACAAGATCTCATAGTTATAGGTGGAGAGCTGAATCCTCCACCTTAAGATCTTGTCGTTCTTGATTTTGCCCCGCTGTGCATTATCGAACATAAAGGCTACCGACCGTTGGTCAGTGAGGAGAGTGAATCTCCTGCCGGCCAGGTAATGCCTCCAATGTCGCACAGCTTCCACTATGGCTTGGGCTTCCTTTCCCACTGAGGAGTGGCGGATTTCTGAGGCGTGGAGGGTCCGGGAGAAAAAGGCCACGGGTCTGCCCGCTTGGTTGAGGGTGGCCGCCAGAGCAACATCGGATGCGTCGCTCTCGACTTGGAAGGAGAGGGACTCGTCGATTGCGTGCATCGTGGCCTTTGCGATATCCGCTTTGATGTGGCTGAAGGCCTGGCGGGCCTCTGTCGACAGGGGGAAGGTAGTGGACTGGATTAACGGGCAGGCCTTGTCTGCATATTGGGGAACCCACTGGGCGTAGTACGAGAAGAAGCCCAGGCAGCGTTTCAGGGCTTTGGAGCAGTGGGGGAGGGGAAATACCATAAGGGGGCGTATGCATTCAGGGTCAGGGCCTATCACTCCATTACGCACTATGTATCCCAGGATGGCCAGACGGTTGGTGCTAAACACGCATTTTTCCTCATTTATAGGTGAGGTTCAGGGCGTTAGCGGTCTGGAGGAATTTGCGGAGGTTGGCGTCATGGTCCTGCTGGTCATGGCCGCAGATGGTTACATTGTCGAGGTATGGGAACGTGGCCCGCAACCCATGTTGATCAACCATTCGATCCATCTCCCGTTGGAAGACCGAGACTCCGTTAGTGACGCCAAATGGGACCCTTAAAAAATGGTAGAGCCGCCCGTCCGCCTCGAAGGCCGTGTCCTTGCGGTCACTCGGGCGGATGGGGAGCTGGTGGTATGCGGACTTAAGGTCCACGGTGGAAAAGACCTTCTACTGTGCAATCCGATTGACCATGTCGGATATGCGGGGGAGAGGGTACGCATCTAGCTGCGTGTACCTCTTGATGGTTTGACTATAGTCTACGACCATCCTCTGCTTCTCCCCGGTCTTTACAACTACCACCTGGGCTCTCCAGGGACTATTGCTGGCCTGGATTATGCCTTCCTTCAGCAGCCGCTGGACTTCAGACCGGATAAACGTTCGATCCTGGGCGCTGTATCGTCTGCTCCTAGTGGCGACGGGTTTGCAATCCAGGATGAGGTTCGCAAACAAGGAAGGCGGTTCAACCTTGAGGGTCGCGAGGCTGCAGATAGTAAGTGGGGGTATTGGGCCGCCGAATTGGAACGTTAGGCTCTGGAGGTTACATTGGAAATCTAACCCTAAGAGAGTGGGAGCGCAGAGTTGGGGAAGGACATAAAGCCGATAATTCTTAAACTCCCTCCGTTGCACCGTTAGGTTCGCGATGCAGAACCCTTTGATCTCTACCGATTGGGATCCCGCTGCCAGGAAAATCTTTTGGGTGCTCGGACGAATGGAAAGAAAACAGCGTCTTACCTTATCCGGGTGGATAAAACTTTCCGTGCTCCCATAGTCGATCAGGCATGGCGTCTCGTACCCGTTGACCAGCACCATTGTTGTTGCCGTTTGGAGCGTCCGGGGCCGTGACTGATCCAGGGTCACCGAAGTCAGTCGTGGTTGTTGCATCGGGGCGTTTTATTCAGACCCCGTGGAGCCGTCTATGCTGGGGTCCTTGGCTATCAGCCAAGATGGCGGTGTCCATGGATCGCAGGCGGTAGGCGGCGGACAAAATGGCCACGCCCATGGATCGCACGTGGCCGGGGGGTCACAAGATGGCGGCGCCCATCCTCCCTTCGTGGCGTCCGGGACCCACATGGCCGCACATGGATCGTTGTGGGGGTTGAGTCTGCTGTCCCCGTTCTCCCCCGGAGATTGCGGCGACCCCCCAGGACTGGCACACCGCTGAGTAGTGCCCCTTTTTGCCGCAGCTTTTACATATGGCCGAGCAGGCCGGGCAGCGCTGCCGGGGATGTTTCGCCTGCCCGCAAAAATAGCAGCGGGGCCCACCCGGATGGTCTGGTGCTCTGGCTGCGCAGGCTTGCGGAGGGGTGGGGGGTGCCGGGGAGTCGGTCGCAACGGGGGTCCACGGAGCCCAAGGGGCTGCCGCGCGGTCGGGGTCTTAGGCGCGGGCATTTTGTGAGGCCACGTCGAGGGAGGCCGCAAGGGCCCGTGCCTCTGTGAGTCCTAACGAGTCTCTCTCTAGCAGTCTTTGGAGAATTTGAGAAGAGGTCATACCTGCCACAAAAGCATCCCTGATTAGGAGCTCCGTATGTTCGTTTGCGCTCACCGACGGCCAGTTGCAGTTCCTTCCCAATATCAGCAGCGCGCTGTAGAACTCGTCCAGCGATTCTCCGGGGATTTGCCGTCTCGTCGCGAGTTGGTGGCGTGCGTAGACTTGGTTTATGGGCTGAATGTAGACTCCTTTCTGCATGGTGAGCGCCGTCGGGGAATCCTCCGCGTCTTCGATGAGCGTGTAGATCTCCGGGCTCACCCTGGAATGCAGGACCTGCATTTTCTGGTCTTCCGTGGGCCGGCCGGGGGCCGTTCAGAGGTATCCTTCGAAGCATGCTAGCCAGTGTTTAAACACGGCCGCCGAGTTTGCTGCATGGGGGCTGATTTGCAGACACTCCGGGGTGGTCCGGAGCTCCATAGTCTCTTTAAGTCTGCTTAATAAATTGTAGCACAATCAATTACTCACGAGTCGAGAAGTGATGAAGTCAATCGAGGCTTTATTAAGCAAGACTTGTTCCCCAGCAGCTCAGTTACAGAATGCGGCTGCTGGGAGAACCCGGGCTCTTATACTCCGCCTTACTGGGTGGAGCCAGTAGGCGGCAGATCCAACCAGGACCCAGTGTCTGTCTACCAATAGCCTCTCGGCATCACAGGTACCGTTCTACCCCTAATACATACCATCACAATACGCTAGGGAAGTATTGTAGTCACGAGGAGTCCCGAAAAGGTTTGTCCAAATAGTTTCATTTCCAACATGAAGCGAAGCCACACAGTGGCAGAGAAGCACACCTTGTCCCAGCTGGAACCATCAAAAGATGCCCATTCTCCCTGTGTCTGAGTGGGTCTCACTCCCCACAACCCAAAGATGTGTAGGGTAGGTGAATTGGCCACGCTAACATTGCTCCTTAATTGGAATTTTTTTTAAAAAAACTGCCGGCCTAAGTTTTGTTTAACTATTTACATGTTGAAGCATCCTTGCGGTCTCCAAACTGCATCAGCAGTACTCCACTCTTGGCGATGCTGCCAAGGCTCCAGAGCTGCCAACCCTCTGATTGGCCTGCAGCATGGACGGTCGGTCGCTATCCACAATAGGATGGCAAAACCTAGGAGACTACCTCCCAAAAGATACTGAGCCAGTCTCGCTACAGGCAAATGTAGGTTCAGGCACCCCATGTGGTCCCAATGTCAGGGTCTGGAAAACCACAGAAAATCCTACCAGTAGATTCTTAGTATCCAGATGCATATTTTTTTATTAGCTTTACTAAGAGCACTCTGTATTTTAATGAATATATACTGCAATAACCTGTTGGTACATTACAGGCTGAAAAGTGTGCATATTTTGTGTTTTGGGTGACCAACCAATAACCCAGGGCTTTCCAAACTGTGGGCTATGATATTCCAGTGGAATAGCGAGATGAGATTTTGAGGTTGTGAACTACAAGGTGGGATTGGCCTACTTCTCTGAGGCTCAATTGCTGCTGCAATAAAAGCCTGTGAAAAGATAGATGTTGGTTTTTGTAAAAACCCTGAATTTTCATCAACTCCCCCAACTCATTAGCCAATGCCAAACCAACACAAACCTATAGTTTGGGTATTAAGATAGATGCAACAAGCTACCACCTCACTTGCCATTGCAATAGCTAAAGCTTCTGCAAATCCGTCAACATTTGACAGATGTACGTACACAGTTTTAAAAAGTATACTTACTACATTTATAGGGAAGAGAAGGTTTTTATGATTGTATATTACATCAATATTTTCTGTTGTGTATAACCAAAAGCTTATTGCAGTGCCTATTGAAGTTATGTAAATCAAATGTCCTGTACATGCGGAAATGAAACTTCAAGATTAAATGTAAATCAGAATTATAGATAGTTATAGTTAGAAAAAGTTAATTATGCACAAATCCAATTTATTTTAATTTTTTTATAATTTAGTGTACCCAATTATTTTTTTTCCAATTAAGGGGCAATATAGCGTGACCAATCCACCTAACCTGCACATTTTTTGGTTGAGGGGGTGAAACCCATGCAGACACGGGGGAGAATGTGCAAACCTCACACGGACAGTGACCCAGGGCCGGGATTTGAACCCGGGTCCTCAACACCGTAGTCCCAGTGCTAACCACTGCACCACCACGCTGCCCTACAAATCCAATTTATAATGTAAATATTATAAGACCTCAAATTTTAGATTTGATTACTGCAATTATTTAGCTGCTTCAAGTGCTCTGCGCAATAATGAGAGCACAAGCTGTCTGTCTGAATCCTCCCCAATCCCCTACCCATGGACCATGGATCAGTGGACTCATTAACATCAAGCAACAAGTTGCCTGGTGCCAAATGAGTGTTTCGATACAACTCACCAAATTGTTGCCTGCTCCAGCCAGCGGTGTGGCATTGGATCAGGGGAGGCAGAAGGAGATTATTTCTGTCGAGTCTGGGCTAGCGTTGCTGGCCCCATAAAAAATATCTCAATTATCTTTATTGTCCATGGAAACCTGAGGAGCATGCACAATGCACATTCTGGCCAACTGAAAATGGTATAGCGGTCCTAAAACCCCAATTTTCATACTTAATTGAACCTAGTACCAGAAGCAGCCAGGTTCTTTAAATGCCCAGTGCTGTGTCATTTCAAAGTGGTGCAGGTCGCATATTGGAATTAAGAGGACTGTCAGACTACCGATCATATTTTGTGGTCATTACAGGCCATACAAGTTAAAATCAACCCCACCACATTCGTTGTTACTCAGCAAAACAGGTAGATTGGCAAGAGCCTCTGCCGCTAATGCAAACTTGTATTTCGACAAAAGAAAACAATGTAAGAAAGTCATGGAAAATGAGATAGGCCAAATTGTTACTTTAGTAAAACATATCTATATAGACAAAGCAGTGAAAACCTAACAAAATATTACAGAGTAAATATGCCTGAAAGAAACCAATAAGACAAATCAAATCCATTTTGTTTTAGGAAAAGTAGAAATGGGGAAAATGACCAAAACATACCACTATCTTTTTCACACAGTCCAGTGCAGAGGCTGCTATAACACAGGATATTGAAGGATGTATTTCAGCAGATTCAAAAGCTCCTTTCATATGGTTGCACTTGTTCATCTCCAGATTGGAAGTAACACACCATCGAATTTCCTTTAACCCATAAGCTGCAGTAAAGATAAGAGAAAGGACAACTGATCAACTCATATGAATTCCAGGCTGTTTTTAACCAAGTGTGTTTCACTGCTGGTGAAAAGTCATTCTTGCAGTGACAACGTATAACTAACAGCAAGTTCCAGTTTGCAGAGAGAACCCACTTCTTTTTAGGGATATTTAAATTAAAATATTTGGATTTTTTTTCCCCCCAAACGCATAATCCACTGGATGTGAAAAGCAGATTTTGTTTCCTCAAGCTGCTTCAATAGATGTGACCTGAATCGGCCATTAGAAGTTGTCTTACTTTTAAAATGTTGTTTGTCTCCTTACTCACAATGTGGCAACCTAAAATGACAGGTTAGTGAATTATGGTTTGAAAGCATTTTCTTTCCCACATTTCACAAGTAAATCTAGTAACTTAACGCTTGCAGGGCAATGTCTTCATCAGAAGGAATGTGGGAGTGAGCAAGGGCTCAAATATCAAATTTGGGTCTTGCCGAAATTCAGACTGAATGAGTGCACAGGTTTGACAAATGGTGTAACTAATTCTTCAGTTGTATTGCTTCCATTCTTTTCCAAACTTGCTTCCATTCATTTCCAAACAGATTAACCTTACATAAATTGGAATATTGTGTGCCCCCACCCCCAGCATTCACAGCCCCACACCCCAATGATTAAAGTTAAGTCTTCAACAGGTCCTGTTCACAGAAATAAATTAATGCCAACTAACCTGGGGGTGCTGATGATTTTTAATTGTTTGTACAAATCTATTTTCATGGGTTGGCTAACTCCCAGCGTGACAAATTAATTTCCTGATAAACTATTGGATGTTCTTGGAATCTCCAGTGTGTAAATGGTTTAGCACTGGGCTAAATTGCTGGCTTTGAAAGCAGACGAACGCAGGCCAGCAGCACAGTTCAATTCCCGTACCAGCCTCCCCAAACAGGTGCCAGAATGTGGAGAGTAGGGGCTTTTCACAGTAACTTCATTTGTAGCCTACTTGTGACAATAAGCGATTTTCATATTTTTTCAAAGCCATAAAGTTACTTCAGCTCCACAACCAGATAGCAATTATAAAGGTGGTCCTGGAGGCTGTAAATTACACTATCAAATAGTTCAAAGTTCAAGTCTCTAACAATTTAGACCTGCTGAGGGATTTCAAAACTTGAGAAACTTTAATGATGGGACTGATCTGTATCTATTTTTTTAATCATTCGCAGGATGAGGTGCCACTGACAAGGCCACATTTAACACTCATCCAGATTCATAGTTCTCTACAGTGCAGAAGGAGGCCAATTCAGCCCACTGGGTTTGCACCCCACGTCCACCCCAGCCTATTTCCCGTAACCTAACCTGCACATCCCTAGGCATTAAGGGGCAAATTTGTCTGGCCAATCCACCTAACCTGCACATCTTTGGACTGTGGGCGGAAACCGGAGCACCCGGAGGAAACCCACGCAGACACAGGATAACGTGGAAACTCCACACAGACAGTGACTCGAGGCTGGAATTGAACCCGGGTCCCTGGAGCTGTGAGGCAGCAGTGCTAACAACAATGCCACCATGCCACCCCATCTTGGGAAGATGGCGGGTCCAACTGAGTGGCTCACTAAGCCATTTCAGAGAATACTTGGGAGTCAATCACTTTGCTGTAGGGCTGGAGTCACATGGAGGTCAAACTGAACAAAAAAACCTTCTGTAAAAAACATAAGTGAACAAGATGGCTCTTTATTACCTTCAAGCAGTATCTTTTTTTTTCTTTTTTATAAATTTAGAGTACCCAATTTATTTTTTCGAATTAAGGGGCAATTTAGCGTGGTCAATCCACCTACCCTGCACATCTTTGGGTTGTAGGGGCGAAACCCACGCAAACACGGGGAGAATGTGCAGTTACCCACAGCCGGGATCGAACCTGGGACCTCGGCGTGTGAGGCAGCTGTGCTAACCACTGCGCCACCGTGCTGCCCTCTTCGAGCAGCATCACTATTACTGATCCTAACTTTTTCTAGATTTATTTAATTCAAATGCTCCAACTATGTTGGGAGTTAAAACACATCTCTGTGCAGCAGATTAACCACTTTCTACATACCCTAACACACACTGAAAATATACAATTGGCAGCTGTATGATAAATAATGTCCTGAGTTCGCTATATTCTAAATTCTCGGCAGTCTTGCAGTGAACTGTGGGCCTTACATTCTATCAGCATCAGCCTGATTGTAATGCTTTTGAAATGAAAATCGCTTATTGTCACAAGTAGGCTTCAATGAAGTTACTGTGAAAAGCCCCTAGTCGCCACATTCCAGCACCTGTTCGGGGAGGCTCGTACGGGAATCGAACCGTGCTGCTGGCCTGCCTTGGTCTGCTTTAAAAGCCAGCTATTCAGCCGAGTGTGCTAAACCAGCCCCTTCTTTGATAAGCTAGTGCTGCTAGGAGTCTGAATCCCTTACGACAGTAGTTCTCAAACATCTGTGGTCATGTACGCCTATCAGATTTACGATCTTTCTGCATAGCCCTACAGGCAGTTTCTATGTGATGCTATGTTGCATGCTCAAGCTTTGTTTTTAAGCATCTTTATGAGGATTTTACGTTTTAGAAATTGACACAACAAAGTTACAAAACAATACTATGCACACAAAAAAAAAGTATCCAACCCACACCCCCAATGTCTCAGGCAACTTTCTCAGAAACATCAAAGAGGAGAGTCAGCCAATCCTCCAATCCTTGGGAACGATATCAGTCAAGGTTCTGGCCGGCCTAGCCCAGCACCGTCCAAAAAGAAAACTCAGGAAATCATGTCCCCAGGACCTTCCACACAACCCCAGAATCCACGTCCCACCAAATCTGCACCCACCCACCTCCACCCAGGTCAATGCACCAGCCCCACTCCACAAGGAGAAAAATCATAATCCCTCTAATCCTAGCCAGGAACGAATCCCAGTCTGGGAGAAGACGAACCGTCAAGTTCCATGAATCGGGTGCCCTGGGGGCGAGAGCCGGCCCTTTCCACCCATCTCCCTATCCTGACTCCGCTCATCTTCCTTTTAAAAAAGACAGGGGGTGATGATGAAGGGCACCCTCCCTCCCACAATCACAAGGATTATATGGCATAATTACATCCAGGAGTGAAACTGTGCACAAATCCCATTTCCCATTTGCTAGATCAGGATAAGTGCGCATACTTTTTATTTGCATTCATTGTATTCTCTTTGGTACATTTGAAAATCATTTAAATACTCCAGCTACATCTTTAATATATGATGAAGAAGCTAATTACAAAATTTTGATCAGCATATCGAAAAAATATTACTCCCTCCCTCCTCAGAATCAGTTACTCAACAGCCCCTCTTCCCAAACCTCCTTCTCCCACTCACTCACTCAGCAGCCCCCCTACCTGCACTTACTCCTTTGTGAGACACCTCCACCAGGGTGACAATCTTTGGCCGAGCAGGACAAGTCTACCGCGCGTCAAGCAGTGTCTTCTCCCACTCGGACATTGTTTGGGCCAGCAGCTCTAGCATCACCACCACACCAGTGCTCAAGCTCATGTGCCCCCTCTCACCTCCTTACTCAAGTTGCTTTTAACAGCAAGCACAAAGAAACAATCTGTGACTGGAGGAGCAGCAAGCAGCAGGAAGGTGAGTGGCAGCACATGAGCTTGAGCACCAGAAACACTTGCAGTTGGGAACTGGTGGACTACTAAGAGGGGGAGGGAGAGGTTGGGAAAAAATGTTATCCTTGAAAATCCATTATACCATTAAGAAAAAAGACATCTGACATACCCCCCAGGGGTATGTATACCCCACTTTGGGACCTACTGTCTTGCAATGTAATGGTGAGGATGTATTTTATTCTCAGGCAAAATACTGCTGGAGATTTGAAGCTTTAACAGCCTAGTTATGCATCAGGTTCAATATACTCAAACTTTACAATGATCTCACCAATCAGATCCCCGTTATTCAAAGAATTCTACCACAACCATGAAGAATGAGCCAATTAGTCAATTGATGTTCTCCATGTAAAAATGATACAGAATCATAGAATACTACAGTGCAGAAGAGGCCCTTCGGCCCATCGAGTCTGCACCGAAGCATGAAAAACATCTGACCTGCCTACCAAATCCCATTTGCCAGCACTTGGCCCATTGCCTTGAATGCTATGGCGTGCCAAGTACTCATCCAGGTACTTTTTAAAGGATGTGAGGCATCCTGCCTTTACCACCCTCCCAGGCAGTACATTCCAGACCGTCAACACCTTCTGGGTAAAAATGTTTTTCCTCAAAACCTAAACCTCCCACCCCTCACCTTGAACTTGTGACCCGCTGTAACTGACCTTTCAACTAAGGGGAACAGCTCCTCTCTATCCATCCTGTGCATGCCCCTCATAATCTTGCACAACTCAATCAGATCACCCCTCAGTCTTCCCTGCTCCAGCGAAAACAACCCAAGCCTATCCAACCTCTAGAACAAAGAGAAATGAAAAACTAGTCTTTCGTCAAATATGTAACCACGGATCTCAGTGCTCTGGTTAGATGAATTAACTCTTTATATGGAATTTTTAAAAAATTTAATATACCCAATTAGCTTTTTCCAATTAAGGGGCAATTCAGTGCGGACAATCTACCTACCCTGCACATCTTTGGGTTGTGGGGATGAAACCCACGAAGACACGGGGAGAATGTGCAAACTCCACACAGACAGTGACCCAGGGCTGGGATCAAACCCAGGTCCTTAGCGCCATAGGCAGCAGTGCTAGCCACTGTGCTGCCCTTTCTTTATACAGAAATAGTGATTTTTCTGTTGATCAGTTCACCTTCCAATTCTGCATGGAGCTATGTTGAATATTCATTTGTGCATTGTCTCTAAGGCTAATTACTTTTTTATGTAAATAAGTTCAGACAAACAATCTATTCAATGAAATTGTTTAGGTCATTAATTCAGGGTACATGTTCCTGATAAATGTTCATGCTGTTTTATATTTTTCAATTAATCTAATTAAATTGCACTGTGCAATATTAGCATGCGAGCAGTTAACAGATTTATGTAAAATGTCTTTGTCCACTATTTCAGCAGAGGCATTCATTTATTTTGAAGGAGCTTTTAAAAAAATAGTACACAAATAATTTTGTACAAATGTGTTGCATGTCCGTATGCAAACTTTACACCACATGATTCACCTTACAAAGGTGTTGAATTCTATTCCACATCCCCCCCCAAAAAAAAAATCAGGGCCTCACAGCATCTTTAAATGTTAAGCATATGGTTTATCCTCTGATTCTTCACAAAGTGAACTCAGAAGATTGCAGAAAAGTCCTGTAACGCAGATAAAGATAAAAGGTGCTTTCCCTCACATGGAAGGGGGGGGGGGGGGGCGAGGGGGACAGGAATGCTGAATTACTGCAGTGCATTGATGTGAATCTCCAAACAGCCAGCTAACAGAGACATAAACAGGATCCCTCTGAGCCAGACTGTCAAAAAAAGGTCTACATCTCAATTCGCTGCTGGGGCATGAGGCTGGCATGGTGGAACAATTGCCTGATTTTTATTCCCATTGAAATTAAAGTGGAACTATTATCTAATTTAATCAACTGAAATTGGGTGTACGTTGGTTCAATCGGAATTAACCAACAGCAAACATCAATGTGCATCAGCATGTGGAATGCTGAAGGTTCAGTCACCCAAAATTGGTTTTGAAAAGCTTTTTTTTTGTGTGATTCTTCAGTCCCACACTTCAGTTTTTAGCTTCCAGCCTGGAGCATCTTAAAAGCTAGTCGTTGGGAACTTAATGGTGAATAGGGTCCACGTTTTAAGCAGTTTAGTGACAGTGGCAGCCTGGATTCTAGATATGAAATCCTATTCTATCAGTTTACTGATGGGCTATCTGTCCAAGTTCCTCGTATGCTGATTGAGTGGTGGCTGTGTGTGGGAGCCTTTGGCAGGCTAGATGGAGTATGTATGACTCAATGTCTGCCAATCCAACGGGAGGTGTGAGTCTGTGTCCCAAGTTCCAGGTAATCTCATGGAGACTCGTCCTATTCAACTGTATAATTTTTCTGCTTCTGCTGCACATTCACAGAATTTGGATTAGGTACCAAGAGTGAATTTACTCCAGTGCTGGTCTTGAATATGCGGTGCCTCCGTGCAAAACCAACCTTAAGATCAAAGAGCCTTGTTTGTAAGTAGTGCAAAGTAGTGGAAAGTTTAAGCCATACAAACTCTTCACCATAAACACGGAATTTCGAAAAGATTGGTATTGACTAATGTTTCTACTTGTTATTTGCAGGATGCATTTGGGATACACACACAAGATGCGCTGAATGTTGTGAGTTAGTTATTTTGAAACTGTCCACTTGAATTCCTCCACACACTCCAGACTGAACTCCAAACAGACTCTTGTACCTTTAGCCTCAGATTACATCCCTACAGAGAAATGAAAGACTGTTTTGTACTTGCCCAAGTTGAAAATGCCGACTGCAATGCACACAGCCCATAGAGCGGATCCCTGCACGGTGCGTCCCATGTTAAACCCCATCGAGGACCAGCTCACCACCGATGATTTCCTTCAGCTCCCTTTGTACCTCACGGCGGTGTCCAGGTTCTTTTGTCAAGTTAATGATTGTAAGAGGCTGGGGTTAAGAATTGGACTTTCCTCCAGTCATATTGCAAGTTGCAAAATGTCCTTCGGAGGTTTTACTTGATTTATCGCTCCAAGAAAAAATTGTGCAATTTGTTTTCTCTCTCTCCTCACTCTCTCTCTCTCTTCCCTCCCACCCGAGGAAAGCGGACGCTCAGCTCAGCACATCTCTGATCACAGCGTGTCTTCACACCCTGATACACTGTGCACTTTGTGTTTCACAGAGTTTTTTTTTTAAAGGGGTATGACCTAGTTCGTCGCAATTTGGGGGGGGGGGGGGGGGGGGCATATCATATCAACTATTGGGAACGTGACATTCCTGCTGGATGGACCAAAGTTGTAAGAAACATAATTCATAAACAGTGAATCATTGGGGAAAATAGCAATTGCTTAACGGCATTGTAGAAAGAGGTAGTCTTTAAAGAAGAGTATTTTCAAACTTTTACCTAAATATCAAATACTTTAGGGAATTAATGACACCAAAAACAATCGTTCCCAAATATCATTGCTTCATTTATTTTTAAGGTCACCTCAATGGAAGTGCAAGCCTGACTGTTTTTGGCTTCTGTCCTTTCCCGGAACAATAAATGGTCTTTCTAATTAGGTTACGGGGTAGGCCATGCTAAATTGCTAAATGTGTTGGTTAAGTGGGGTTGCAGAGAGAGAGGGTGGGAGCCTGAATAGGGAGCTCTTTCAGAGGGTCGGTGCAGACTTGATGGGCTGAATGGCCTCCTTCTGCACTGTAGTGATTCTATGATTCTAATTATTTCTTCATGAAGATTTTCCTTTATTTGTTGGGGGGGGGGGGGAAATGGGGAGGTCACCTTGTTGCAAACACCTTTCTTGCCCCATGGACCGCGTGCAAATATTGCCCACTTTACAGGGACCATCAGCAAATATACTCCCAGGATCCCAGAAATACAGTGGCAGGTGAAAGTGAGGCACTCTGAAGGGGAAAGTGTGTTGCCTTCAGACAAAAGGTGTTTTTAATTAGGACACGGCAACAAAAATAATGCGTCAATGGAATCATCAAATACAGAAAGTCACAGAAATCTGTTAGCCTCACAGATCACCTGACTTCCCTTCACCAGCACTTTAGGATTAAGTTTGAGAACCTATGATGATGACTATCCTCTCTTTAGCCAATGATAACATTCTATTTGTCAGGAAACCACCTCTTGTATTTGCTGTTGGCATCAAGGAACCTAGGAAATAGGAGCAGGAGTGAAGCCATTTAGTCCATCCCGCCTACTCAGCACTCAACTAGACCATGACTGGTCTTCTAGCCCAGTGCCATTTTTCTGCACTGTCCCCAAACCCCTTGATGCCTTTAATATATAAAAATCTATCGCTTTCAATCTTGAACATACTCAATGACCCAGCCTCCACGGCCTTCTAGGATAGGGAATTCCAATGAATCTGAGTGTAGAAATTCCTCCTCATCTGAGTTCTAAATAGCCTACCGCTTATTCTGAGGCTGTGTCTCCTGGCTCTAGACCTCCACCCTGTCACCACTCAGCCAGTGGAAAGGTCCTATAAGAATTTTGTGGGCGAGATTATCCGTCCCACCAGCTCCGTTTTTCGCCGTGGCCGCCCCCGCCGGCAGCGGGATCGTCCATTCCGGCAGCCGGCCAATGGGATTTTCCATTGTGGAGTGATTGAAGAGACTAGGCCTATATTCTCCAGAGTTTAGTAAAATGAGAGTTGATCTCATTGAAACGGGAAACCCGCGAGCGTGGGTGCGCTTCCGGCGAAGCGGAGGATCCCACTAATGGAGAATCCTGCTGTGTATGTTTCAATGAGATCAACTCTCATTTTACTAAACTCTGGAGAATATAGGCCTAGTCTCTTCAATCACTCCTCATAGGGCATTTCTGCCACCCCAGGGAATCAGTCTGGTGTGCCTCTCCTGCACTGCTTCCATGGCAAGTATATCCCTCCTTAAGTAAGGAGACCATAAGTGTACACAATACTCTGGTTCAGTCTCACCAAGACTCTGTACAAATGCAGCAAGACCTCTTTACTCCTGCACTGAAATCCTTTTATAATAAGGCCAACATACCATTTGCCTTCCTAATTGCTTGCTGCACCTGCATGTTAGCTTTCAGTGATTCATGAACAATGACAGCCAGGAGCCTTTGGACATCAACACTTGCCAATCTTTCAATATTTAAGAAACTCTCTGCATTTCTGTTTTTCCTCCCAAAGTGGATAACTTCACATGTTTCCACATTATATTCCATCTGCCATGTCTTTTTATCCATTCACTTAGCCTGTCTAAATCCCCTTGAAATCCCTTTGCATCCTCCTCACAACTCATAGGCGGGATTCTGTGATCCTGAGGCTGAGCGTTGACACCGTCGGAAACATCGTCGCGTTTCTCGACGGCGTCAGCACGGCCTCAGGATCAGCAATTCTGACACCTACAGGGGGCCAGCACGGCACTGGAGCGGTTCACGCCGCTCCAGCTGCTGATCCCGGCGCAACTGGGCGCTGCGGGATCCACGCATGCGCAGTGGCACCAGCGCCAATGCGCACATGCACAGTGGCACCGGCGCCAACGCCACATGCGAAGTGGCTTCCTTCAACGCACCGGCCCCGACGCAACATGGCGCAGGACTACAGGGGCTGGCCCGGAAGAAAGGAGGCCACCAGCCAGAGAGGCCGGCCTGCCAGCCAGAGTGGCCAGCCCACATCAGAGGCCCCCTCCCTGCAGGCCGCCCCCAACCCTTCCATGGCGAGTTCCCGCCGGCTGAGAGCAGACGTGGACGGCGCCGGCAGGGCTCGGCGGTTTTACTACGACCGCTCGGCCCATCCCGGGCCAAGAATCAGCGGGCCGGCCTCGTCAAACGCCCCCCGACCGGCGCCACGCCAACCATGCTGGTGCCAATGCCACCGATTCTCTGTTCTGTGGAGAATTGCGTGCTGGTGCGGGGAGACATGGCGCGATTCGGGCCAATCGTGGGGATTCTCCGGCCCGGCCCCGGGCTGAGAGAATTCCGCCCCCCATTTCCACCTAATTTGTGTTATCAGCAAATTTAGAAATATTACAATTGATCCCCACATCCAAATGCAATAGATTGTGAATAGCTGGTGACCAAACACCTTGCGATACCCCCACTAGTCTCAGCCTGCCAACGTGAGAATGATCCATTTATTCCTACTCAATTTTCAGACGAGCTATCTTTAGAAATCTGAATTCCTGGGGAACAGCCACTTCAGTAAATTCTCCAACTTAGTATCAATTCAAGTTTAAACTTCTCTTCTCTCCATAGCCATCAAATCTATTCAAATACCACCAACTTTCTTTTATATAATGCGCAGGAAAACATGGCAAGACACTTCATTGGAGCATTATCGAACAAAATTTGGCACTGGGCGATACAAAGAGATATTCAGGCAGGTAACCAAAAACTTGATCAGAGGAAGGAGCGACTGAATGGAGGAGAAAGAGGAAGAAACATGGAGAAGTTTGGGGAAGGAAATTTTAGAACTTAAGGTTCAGGCAGTTGAAGACACAGCTGGTAGCCAGGTGATTTTCCTTTTTTTATATTTACGCAGCTTTTGTGGGCCAGGTGGACCTAGAGTTCCCCCCTCGGGTCTTGGAAAGAAACCATGGGCCTCCTTTGCCCTGACCACCCCCTTCCGCAAACAATTTCCTTCAGGGAACCGTTCCTACTTTTTTTACTCACAGCAACATTAGCACAGTGAAACTAACCATTTGACACAAATTCAGGTCAAAGTCCAATATTCACAGATCAGGTAAAAACCTGCTCTGTTGGAGATCTACAAGGATTCCTGCTGAAACAACAAGCAGTCTCATTTTAGTCCTCCCAAAACTGTCTGTGGCTCAGCATTAATTAGCAGTCTGCCTTGGGGAAAATACACAGATAAAGAAATATGGACGGCACAACGGAGCTCAGTCTTCTGACGAGGCCTAAAGCTAAATGTTGGAGCTGAGTAGGATAAGTGTGATTTGCATCTACCCCACAATCAGCCTGATCTGACAATGTTCGCAAAAGTGAGAAAATGTTTGATTTTCTATATTGATATCCCTCAACCAAGATTCAATATGAACAAAAAAAAATCAATAACTGCAATCGCACACGGTTTAAATGCAATTGATTTTACCCAATGTATCTTAGATTCAGTCCACTGAATGCTGCTGAATCGTAAAAATCCTGTGGTAAATTCATTACATTCCAAAATAGCCCCCAGCATCCCTTCTCCACTGCAAGCTATCTTCTTGCACTCTTCTCCCTGCCCAACTTCATTCTCACTTCCACTAATAAGCGAAAGGAGCTCATGACATCTTTATCATTAAGACTGTGACCATTCATTCAGCTGCCTCTCCGGTTACCCCCACTCCTAATTGTCCAGTGAGCCAAACGTTCTCCCAGGTTTTCCCACCCAGGACTTGCATTTTCTCTCAGTTCACTCCTTTCTTCGCTCATGTTCTCCCCTAGCTCATTTTGTCCATGAAACCAATCTCCTGCTCCGTCAACCGTATCCTCACAAACCCAGCTTCCCTTCCTAGCCTCCTTGTTCGCTGATATTAATGATTCCCCCTCCTCTGGTGCTGACCTCCCAAATTCCTTGAAAAATCAACCCTTTACACTCTTCCGGCCTTGAAATCTATGACCCCCACCTCCAACCTTCTTTTTCTCTCCAAGGCCTTAAATATGTTCTCACTTCCCAAATTCATGCCTATTTTTCCTACAATATATTTGGATCCCTCCATTCAGGTTTCTGTTGGTGCCACAGTATGGAAATTGTCCTTCTCATAGCCACAAATTACTTCCTATGTGATACCATGTGTTACTGTGGTAACATCCTATGTGAGGTAACTTTTTTGATTTGATTTGATTTATTATTGTCACATGTATTAGTATACAGTGAAAAGTATTGTTTCTTGCATGCTATACAAACAATGCATACCGTACATCGGGAAGGAAGGAGAGACTGCAGAATATAATATTACAATTAGAGCAAGGTGTAGAGAAAAGATCAACTTAATACGAGGTAGGTCCATTCAAAAGTCTGATGGCAGTAGGGAAGAAGCTGTTCTTGAGTCGGTTGGTACGTGATCTCAAACTTATCCTTCATCACCTTTCCCCATCTACTTGCAGATTTTGATGCCATTGACCATATCATCCTTGTCCAACACCTCTCCTCCATCATCCTGCTGGGAGGGATGACTTTTGCCTGGTTCCATATTCATCTATCCAGTCATACCTAGGGAATCACTTGAATTTTCTTCCCGCTTCTGCGCCATTATCTCTTGAGTCTCCAAGGATCGATCTTTGCCCCCTACTATTTCTCTAAATGCTGTACCTTAACGAGATCTTGCAAAAACTTATTACATTTCACATATATACTGTCAAAACCCAGCCCTATCTCAAACCACCTCTCCCACCTCCTCCAGTATCTCAGGTTTAACACAATGCAATATTAGATCAGCATAAATCTCCTTCAATTAAATATTGAGGAGACTGAAGTCATTGATTCCCACTATAGATTTTGTTTCCCCGCCACCAACTCTAATCCTCTCTCTGCCTACAGTCTGACGATGAACCACACTGTTTGGAACCTCGGTGTCTCATTTGGCTCAATTCAAATTGCCAACCCCATTTCCTCTCCATCACCAACACCTCCAACTTCTGCCTCCAAAAGATTACCCCTCTTCGCCCTGCCTCAGCTCTAATTTGCTGCTGTAATCCTCATCCATGCATTTGTTACCTCTAGACGTGACAATTACAATGCTCTCCTGTTTAATAACATCTTTCCTATAGCAAGGCGTCTAAAACTGAACACAATACTCCAGGTGCGGCCTCACCAACGACCTGTACAATTGCAACATAACTTCTCAACTTCTATACTCAATGCCCTGACTGATGAAGGCCAGCATGCCAAAAGCCTTCTTCACTGCCCTATCTATCTGTCACTCCACCTTTAGAGATCTGTGCACCTGAACTTAATTTCCACACCATTATAACCTGCCTCTTTAAATGTTATGAACATCAGATTTTGTGGTGCAGGCATTCATCATAACTCAAGTATAACTATAAAGAGTATAGCTTAAAAGTCATCATATCTATTGGAACACACTGTTCTTCATACTACTTCTCTTAACTGAATAAGAAATGTTTAAATGATATTGTATTACATTGATTAGAAATATAAATTCACAGACTGGTAATTATAACTGAGCAATGACAATTCAACTGCTGCATCCAAAGACCAGTGTTTGAATTTCAGTTTTAGCTATTCACAATCTGGTCATCGAGGGCAGTTCATTGCACAATGGTTGAATGTAGCTCTTGATAGTTTGACCAAAGAACAATACTGATGTCATGTAGGTGCTGGACTGTTAGCCTCCTTTGATTGCGAATGAAACTTGGGAGGAACTGAGAGGAGAAAGTAAAGTAGAAAATGTTCAAAAATATTAGGCAGATAAGTGGTATCAATCCAGCTTTAAAAAAGATTATCTGGTACGTTCTTTGTGTTTGCTTTAAAATTGCACTTTTGCTTGTTTAAGAATATGTTAATCAAGATATTCAAGGGTAGCTTTTCCAATGTTTCAATAGCTTCAAGTACAGAAAGAATAAGTTCTTTGTCTTTCTGGGAGCAGGCTGCATGGTAGAGTAATTAAAGTGAGAATGACAAGATGTCATACTGAACAGAACAAGCTATTGTATCAATGCTCCATATATATATTTAATAATAAAGTTCATTAAGGACAAAGGCTCAAAGTGAAAATGTGTTGAAAACACTAGAGATTACTTTGATTCCAATTATATTAGACTGGATAGGTTTAGAGTTCAAATCAAACCTCATGACATTATTTTTATTATTTTTAGCAATAGTTTGTGTTATTTTTGTAGCAATTGTCTATTTCAAAATAATGAAAACAGCTCATAAAAATTATCAACAAAACTTTAAACTTAATAATTGCATTTATTCCATTTCAAATATACAGATAAATGAATTGGCTTTGCACCACTCCATTATGAGGATATTAAATTATCATTCACTTTCAGTTCAGTCCAGCTGCACTGTACAAGTTGGAGTTTAAAGACATTTTCTTCCAGTGTTACAATGTGGAGAGTACTACAATTGAACTGTAGTGTTGTGCGAAGATGGGAGAGACCATTTTTTAATTATAAATTTAGAGTACCCAATTCTTATTTTTCAATTACGGGTCAATCTAGCATGGCCAATCCACCTACCCTGCACATCTCTTTGAGTTGTGGGGGTGAGACCCACGCAGACATTCTCCAGGGGAGAATGTGGAATCTCCATACGGACAGTGACCCGGGGCCAGTGATCCTCAGTGCCACGAGGCAGCAGTGCTAACCACTGTGCCACGGTGCTGCCCGTAGATGGGAGAGACATAGGTTTAAACTCCTACTCTGTTGTGTCCCTGATATTAGTCATATTCTGTGGGGCTGTGCTGGTTAGAAACTATCTTTTTAATATAAAATTAAAGTATCCCCTTTTTTTTATCCAATTAAGGGGCAATTTAATGTGGCCAATCCACCTAAACTGCACATCTTTGTTTATTTATTACAAACGTATATAAAAAGTTACAACACATAAACAATTCGGGGAAACAAGCTTCCCACCAAACACCTATACATTGTGCACATTTTTCACCCTCCCCCTCCCTCCCCTCCTCTCCACGAACAACTCCTCAAACACGGTCACGAACATCCCCCACCTTGCCTCGAAACCCTCTGTTGAACTGCTTAACTTGTAATTGATCTTTTCCAGCCGAAGAAAGTCATATAAGTCCCCCAGCCAGGCCGCTACCCCCGGTGGCATTACTGGCCGCCACTCCAATAAAATTCGTCGCCGGACAACCAGAGAGGCGAAGGCCACAACAGTGGTCTTCCTCCCCTCCATCAGCTCCGGTTTCTCCAATACCCCAAATATCGCCACCAAAGGGTCTGGCCTAACCTCCTCCCCCACTATCCTTGCTAGCACTGCAAACACTCCCGCCCAGAATCTCTCCAACCTTTCGCAGCCCCAGAACATATGTGCGTGATTTACTGGTCCCTGCCCACACTTCTCACACTCATCTACCACCCCCTGGAAGAACCCACTCATTCTTAACCAAGTCATATGTACCCTGTACGACCCTGAACTGTGTCAGGCTCATCCTTGTGTATGAGGAGATCGCAGTTACCCTTCATCATGCCTCACTCCGTCCTCCCCAGTTTATCTCCCCTCCCAGCTCCCTCCCATTTCTTCTTAATCGTCACCACCCGTTCACCTCCCTGTTCTCCCAGCCAACTGTGTATGTCTCCGATCCTGCCCTCCCCTTCCACATCTGGAAGCAACAGCCCCTCCAGAAGGGTGTACCTCGGCAACCTGGGAATCTCCTTCCAAACCTTCTGCGCAAAGTCCCTTACCTGCAGGTACCTAAACTCACTTCCTCTCGGAGGCTCTGCCCTCTCCTTCAATTCATCTATACTAGCAAGCCCTTCTTCCAGATACAAGTCCCTCACCTTAACCAGTCCCACTTCTCTCCACTTCCTATACATGCCAACCCTGCACATTTCATAGAATTTACAGTGCAGAAGGAGGCCATTCGGCCCATCGAGTATGCACCGGCTCTTGGAAAGAGCACCCTACCCAAGGTCAACACCGCCACCCTATCCCCATAACCCAGTAACCCCACCCAACACTAAGGGCAATTTTGGACACTAAGGGCAATTTATCATGGCCAATCCACCTAACCCGCACATCTTTGGACTGTGGGAGGAAACCGGAGCACCCGGAGGAAACCCACGCACACACGGGGAGGATGTGCAGACTCCGCACAGACAGTGACCCAAGCCAGAATCGAACCTGGGACCCTGGAGCTGTGAAGCAATTGTGCTATCCACAAGGCTACCGTGCTGCCCCTATGGTTATGGGTGTGAGACCCACGCAGACATGAGGAGAATGTGCAAAACCACAAACCTGGTTGGACACTGGGGGCCAGATTTTTGCAGAGTCAGGAGTACTCTGCAGACCTTTCAAAATGGTGAACAGGACCGAGATGCAGACGCACCACCCCACCATTTCTGACCGGTCTAATGTTTGCCAGGAGGGGTAAAGGGTGGGCAGGATTTGCACAGGAGGGTATGCCAAACTCAAATCGGACATTTGAAATCCATGCTGAGTTCAAACAGACTCCATTTTTACTGGTGTGAGGGCCTTAACCCACAGTGTGGGAGTCACAAATTGATGGAATAGATGTAAACATTCTTTTTTTGAAGTAGATTTAGAGTACCCAACTCATTTCTTTTCAATTAAGGGGCAATTTAGCATGGCCAATCCACCTACCTTGCATATCTTTGGGTTGTGGGGGTGAGACCCATGCAGATACGGGTGGAATGTGCAAACTCCACAAAGACAGTGACCCGGGGCTGGGATCAAACCCGGGTCCTCAGCGCCGTGAGGCAGCAGTGCTAACCAATGCGCCACAGTGCCGCCAGATGTAAACATTTTTGAAGGATGAATAAGGTGTTCATATCTGTCATGATACAAAGTTTTTTTTAAAAAGCTGTCGAGACCACAGGCGCAGGAAGTGCAGCTTTTCCATAGGCTCTGGCGCCACACGCTTTATAATCCATCATTTATCCTGATTGCCCAGCATAGACTTTCCTAATCTGTGAATTAACATTTGATGTTACATCTCTAGAAGACTTCTGGATTGGTATTGGTGAGAATATGCCGAAAACATGAAGGAATCTGACCATAAAGGGGCTCAGTTAGATTCAACGGGGTAGACCCGTCTCTTCAACATGGCGACTCGATGGGTGAGCAGTCTCTTGACCTGCCGCTCTCTGAGATACTCTCTGAGATGCTGAAAACGATGACTACCAACATTATCTGAGTTATTGATCAGAGACACAGGGTTTGAGTGCTCATGCGACCGAGTTGTAGAATAGCAATATAAGGCTCGATGAAACGGAAGAAAGAATCCTGAACATCAAAAATGTTGTTTCTTCAGAAGAAGCTCATATTCAATCCTGGGAAAACCAGCTGTGTGGCATGTCACATATCCTGGAAAGTTTAGAGAACCAAGGTCGGAGAAATAATGTCTGAGTCATCAGTTTGCCTGAGGGAGTGGAGGGTAAGTCTCTTATTAGGTTTTTTTGAGAACTGACTGCCACATTTTCTTAAGCTGGATGTGAAGGCTGGGCATTTCAAATTGGAAAGGGCGCACCATATCCTGTCTTTGAGACACGGAACAATCAACATCACAGGCCTGTAATCATTCACTTCCACAATTTTAAAGATCACCAGGCAGTACTGGAGACGGCAAAGCGTGACAGGGCCTGCTTCCACAAAGAAGTGAGGATTTCCTTTTTCAAGGGCTTTTTGGCGGCTACGCAATAAGGGTCGAAACTTCAACCAGGTTCGAAGACAATTTAAGGTGGCTGGGCGGGATTCTGCCGTAATCGGCGGGGCGGGCAACTCCGGCGGGAAGGAGTGGCGTGAACCACTCCGGCGTCGGATTCTGCACCTTTAGGGGCTAGGCCGGCCCCGGAGTGGTTTGCGCCGCACCGGCTGGTGGGGAAGGGGCTTGGCGCCACGCCAACCGGCGCCGAAGGGCCTCCGCCGGCTGGCATGAGTTGGCGCACATGCGGGATCGCCAGCATGTGCTGGCGTCATCCCAGCGCATGCGCAGAGGGCTTCATCTCCGCACCGGCAATGGCGGACTGCTACAGCCGCCGGTGCGGAAGAATAGAGTGCCCCCACGGCACAGGCCCGCCTGCGGATCGGTGGGCACCGATCGCGGGCCAGGCCACCGGGTGGGCACCTCCCTGGGCCAGATCCCCCCGCGCCCCCCTGAGAACCCCAGAGGCTGCCCGCGTCGCCAGGACCCGCCGGTAAGGACCTACTCTAATTTACTCAGCGGGACCAGCAAAAAACGGGTGGCCATTCGATCCATCGCTGGGGGGGGGGGGGGGCACTGCCAGCGGCCGCCGACCGGCGAGGCGCGATTCCCCCCCCCCCCCGCCAAATCTCCACTGCCGGAGAATTCGGCAGCGGCGGGGGCGGGATTCACGCCGCCCCCCGGTGATTCTCCGGCCTGGCGGGGGGTTGATCTCCACTATCCTGTGACGATCCGTCAATCAGTGATATCTGACGACTACATTACAGATAATCTGACCACTGCCTTGGCCTTCATTTAGTCCATGAAGGGCAGGGAATTGAACTGATGATCTGCACCTCAGGAAGCTCAAACGCTCTAATCCGGACTCTTTCCCTATCATGGTGTTTGTCTGATTTTATTGTCATATATCCTGCTTAATGAGAGATGTTAATATTTGAGCACTGTAACGAATGTCTTCTTCTTGTCCTTGAGTGCTTTGGGGACTCTTATTATCATTATTCATGGTAGCTGTGCCAGATGGAACATAGAACATAGAACATACAGTGCAGAAGGAGGCCATTCAGCCCATCGAGTCTGCACCGACCCACTTAAGCCCTCACTTCCACCCTATCCCCGTAACCCAATAACCCTTCCTGACTTTTTTGGTCCCTAAGAGCAGTTTATCATGGCCAATCCACCTAACCTTCACGTTTTTGGACTGTGGGAGGAAACCGGAGCACCGGGAGGAAACCCAGTGCAGACTCCGCACAGACAGTGACCCAGCCGGGAATCGAACCTGGGACCCTGGCGCTGTGCAGCCACAGTGCTAACCACTTGTGCTACCGTGCTGCCCATGCTAGTCTTGCCCATGTGCTGCCCATGCTAGACCGATGCTAGTCATCAGTCGAGTGGTGCCATTGTCAAAGGATGGGTGGTGAACACAGGTCTTCATGGTTGGACTTACAATGCGGGAGGGGCATTTGACTCACATTATTGCCTCTCTTATTCTCTTCCTCGTTGAGAGGTTGTAATCTGTGAGTAATGACAGCATGGCATAGGTTTAGTCCCAAGGGTCCTCATGTTTTTGAGGATTGTCCCTTTAGGACTATTGTGGTTGTGATTCTTTTGTATTGTTATTAGATTGGGGTCTCTATGTTGTTGACTATGGCGGACTTCCAAATGTGGCGTGGAAATCCCATCCTACCTTTTTTCTGGTGGTCTATGCAATGTCATAGAATCATAGAATGAACAGTGCAGAAGGAGGCCATTCGGCCCATCGAGTCTGCACCGGCTCTTGGAAAGAGCACCCTACCCAAGGTCCACACCTCCACCCTATTCCCATAACCCAGTAACCCCACCTTACACTAAGGGCAATTTTGGACACTATGGGCAATTTAGCATGGCCAATCCACCTAACCCGCACATCTTTGGACTGTGGGAGGAAACCGGAGCACCCGGAGGAAACCCACGCACACACGGGGAGGATGTGCAGACTCCGCACAGACAGTGACCCAAGCCGGAATCGAACCTGGGACCCTGGAGCTGTGAAGCATTTGTGCTATCCACAAGGCTACCGTGCTGCCCGAATGTCAGTAACTAATTTTAAACTTTGTTCATGGAATGTACGGGGAATTCACTATGCTATCACAAGGGGAAATATCCTCTCTTTTCCTAAGAAGGAGAAAGTGGACAGAGCCCTGTTACAGGAGACTCACTTGGATGACAGGGAGCATTTAAAATTAAGGTGGGGTGGGTCTTTTCACCTCTGTTTAAATGAGTAGTAGGGGTGTGGCAATCCTGATCAACAAGCATGTCATCTTGAAGACAGAGAACTGTGTTAAGGATAAGAGTGGCAGGTATGTGATTTTTAGGGGACTGGTACACAAGGAAACTGTCTCAACAATGAATGTGTATGGCCCACCGAATTACTCCACGGTGTTTGTCACTAGGCTTTTCCAGACTTTGCAGATTTGGTCTTAGCTAATTTTTTTGTGGGTGGTGAGTTCAATTGTCATCTGAATGCCTTGATTGACAAGCTTCTGGTCTTTAGAACTCCCCCACCCCCCGCCCCCAAGTCCTAAAGGCTAGAGCACTGGCCTCAGCGTGTGAGGAAGTGGGACATTTGGACATGCGGAGGACTTTCCATCCCAGGGATAAAGATTTTACTTTTTTCTGCCACCCCCCCCCCATCTGTGTCACACTAGAATTGACTATTTATTTGTGCCTAGGGCGATCCTACATTTGGTCTCCTCTTGTTCGAAAGGCAGTATTGTAATTTCAGATCTTGTTCCCAGAAATTTACTGGAATTTACTGCTTGAGGGTTCGCACCTCCCCAGGTCATGACGCCTTCCTACTTAGGGATATATCTTTCACCACATATTTTAAGAGAGAGTTTGAGTTTTTCTACTCAGTTAGTTCTACTTCTGACGTCACTCCTTCCACTTTGTGGGAGACTTGTAAGGCCTATGTTATGGGGCATGGTTATTTATTCACGGCCAACAAAAGGCATAGAATTCTGGAGCATCAGCATCGATTGGCTAATGCTGAGGAGAGGTATATGAGGGCCTCTAACAAGCAGTTATCAAAGGAGGTTAATGCAGCAAGGGTGGCTCTAGACTCCTTATTGATGTAGCAGGCTGAGAGAAGCTTCAAATGTGCAAGGCAGAATAAGCCGAGTAAGTACTTTGCTTGTCTGTCTCAGAAGAAGGCAGAGTCTAGGGTTATTCCCTCTGAGCGTTGTTCGGGAAGTGGGAGGCTAATGAAGACTGAGGAAATTAATGGGGCTTTTTGGGATTTCTATGCTGAGTTATATAAGTTGGATCAGTCTGGTGATGTGATGGCAGATATGGAATGTTTTTTCTCTTCCCTTGGGCTCCCTGTGGCATTGAAGAATCAGCACTTGGCCCTTAATGAACCTATCTTTAAAGACAAGGTGGCTGTGGCTATTAGGGAACTTCAATCGGGCAAGGCTCCAGGGCCAGATAGTTTTGAGCATGCAATTTGGGGAATTTAAGGATCTGTTGATGGAACCACTATTGGATATGTACTGTTGCTCTTTTGAGGCTGGGCGGTTGCCACCGACACTTTGGGAGGCCAACATCTCCCTGATTTTGAAGACCCGTGAAAGTCTGGAGGAATATACCTCTTACAGGTCAATCTCGCTTTTTATAGAATTTACAGTGCAGAAGGAGGCCATTCGGCCCATCGAATCTGCACCAGCTCTTTGAAAGATCACCCTACCCAAGCCCACACCTTCACCCTATCCCCATAACCCAGTAGCCCCATCCAACACTAAGGCAATTTTGGACACTAAGGGCAATTTAGCATGGCCAATCCACCTAACCTGCACATCTTTGGACTGTGGGAGGAAACCGGAGCACCCAGAGGAAACCCACGCATACGCGGGGAGAACGTGCAGACTCCGCACAGACAGTGGCCCAAGCCAGGAATCGAACCTGGGACCCTGGAGCTGTGATGCAATTGTGCTAACCACTATGCTACTGTGCTACCCCTTTTGAATGTCAATTTGCAATTGTTGTCCAAGATACTGGCAAGGCGGATGGAGGATATCTGGTTTATTAAGGGCAGGTTCTCCATTAACAATATTAGGAAATTGCTGAATGTGATTCAAGCCTTCCAGAAATGGGCTCTGGATGGTCTAGTACTCTCCTTGGCCATGGTGAAAGCCTTTGAATGGATTGAATTGAATTACCTGGTGTACATGCTGTGGAGATTTGGGCTGGGTGAGGACTATGTTAAATGGATTCAGATGTTGTACCATAGGCCTGTGGTGACTGCCTTCATGAATGGTTTCAGGTCTGAGAACTTTGGGCACCAAAGAGGGACCAGGCAGTGCTGCCCCATCTCCCTTGTTATTTGTGCTGGCCATAGTGCCATTGGCAGACGTTATTAGGCGGGACACCCTAATATCGGGACTGGAGTGTGAAAAATGAAACCACCTGAAGTTGATGGGTTTTTTTTCTTTTTCTTGGGGGGAGGTGTCATATGAGAGTACCTTTAAGAAATGTACCATTAAGAAATGGGTGTTTATCAGTAATGTCAGCGTGTGGGTGGAGCTGGGCTGTTTGTCAGCTTTTTAATTTCGTTTTAGGCTGTTTTCTGCAGGGTGTGTTTTAGTTTCGTTTTCAGAGCTGCATAGCTGCATTCACAGCCAGAAGGGGTATTAGTCTCTCTCTCTCTGTAATCTAAAAACTGTAAATTAATCCTTTGGTGATTTAAGGGTTAGGGTTAGGGTCAATAACTGCTCTCAGTAGTGACTTTAACCTGATGTGCTTCTGTCAAAAGTTCTTTTTTAAGTCTTATGGATGTTAAAAGGACAGCTTAAGGATTATTTAGTGTTGTACTCTTTGGGGGTTGTATTTGAATTAATGGTTGCTAAGATGTTCACTGTATGTTTTAAAAAGGTTAACTTGTGTTCATAGAATAAACATTGTTTTGCTTTAAAAAATACTTTTCCATTTCTGCTGTACCACACCTGTAGAGTGGGCCGTGTGCTCCCCATATCACTCTCTATTAAAAGTTGTGGGTTAGGTGAACTCCATGATACACTTTGGAGTTCTCAAAACCCTGGCTCATAACAAACTGGGGGCTCGAGGGGGATAAAAGTCTATCTATTGGATTGGCTTAGTGAACTTAAAGACAGTGAGGGGTGAGCATATTGTGGTTGCTTTTCAGGTGTGGTATTCTAGTTTAAGTAGGGAGTGTGTTGTGGACAATGGCTCTTTCAGAGGCTCAGAGGTTTTTGCGAGTGGAGACGGTCACATGCAGTACCTTACGGACAGAGACTAAAAACAGACTCTTAGATTTGTCAAAACATTGCAGTTAACATTACCTGACAAAATGCGAAAAGATGAGGTAATTATTGCGATGGCTAAGCATTTAAAGTTGCCTGAGATACAGTTTGACTGATTGGAAATGGCAAAAATTCAGTTACAAATTAAACAAATGGAACATGAGAAAGAATTAAAGCAGCTTGAATACGAAAGAAAGGAAAAAGAAAGAGAGAGAGCAGAAAAAGAAAGAGAAAGAGATAGAGAGGAAAAAGAAAAAGAGAGAGAAGAAAGGAGAAAAGAAAGAATAGCTCGAGCAGAACAAAAAGAAAGAGAAAGGGAGATACAGATCATGGAAAAAGATAAAGGGAGAGAGTTTGAACTTCAGAAAATGGCCATGAAACATGACAGTCAGTTAAAATTGGCAGACGTAAAGGGAAACATAAAGTTGGATGATAGTGATGAGGATAGTGAGAAAGAGCTTCTAAGTCGAAGGCTTGGTGGGAATCTATTTAAATATTTTTTAAGCATTGCCAAGGTTTGATGAGAAGGAGGTTGACGCCTTTTTCATTTCATTTGAGAAGGTAGCTAAACAAATGAAATGGCCACAGGACATGTGGGTATTACTGATTCAAACAAAGCTGATAGGTAGGACTAGTGAAGTGTTTACATCGCTACCAGAGGAGGTATCTGGGACGTATGAGAAGGTGAAAAAATCCATCTTGGGTGCATATGAACTAGTGCCTGAAGCCTACAGACAAAGGTTTAGAAATTTAAGGAAAGAATTTGGTCAAACTTACATGGAGTTTGAAAGGATCAAACAAAGTAATTTTGATAGGTGGGCTTTGAAAATCGACCAAATGTATGAAGCTCTCAGAGAAATTATACTTTTGGAGGAGTTTAAAAATTCAATTCCTGATGTAGTGGGACCTCATGTGGAAGAGCAGAGGGTTAAAACTGCGAGGTTAGCAGCAGAAATGGCAGATGATGATGAATTAGTTCATAAATCAAAGTTTGGTTTCTGACATCAGTTTCAGCCTGTGAGGGATAGAAACTGGGGACATGAGAAATACTCAAGTGGTAAAGGTAAAGGTGATGTGATGGGAGATAATAAGGAGAGTGTACCTCAGACTAAAAAAGAAATCCAGGACGGTGGAGAAGAAATGAAAAGTTCAAATGTTTTCACTGTAATAAACTAGGCCATGTAAAGTCAGTGTTAGTGGTTGAAGAAAAGCACTGGGAAGACTGATGTGGTAAAACAGGATAAGACAGCGGGGTTTGTTAAAGTGGTAAAGGAAAGCCCAAGTGAAGTGAAGGAGGTGCAAAAGATTGTACAGCTTGATCAAGAGGTGATTGATAAAAGATGCCAGATCTCTTTAAAGAATTTACTTGTGTGGGTAAAGTTTACTCGTGTATCAGGAGGAGCAGGTAAAGAAGTCAGAATTTTAAGAGATACGGGAACTAGTCAATTTTTAATGGTAAGAGATGAGGAGTTTTGTAGTTTGGGAAGAATATTGCCAGAAAAGGTGTTAATATGTGGAATTCAGGGTGAGAGGAGTAGTGTTCCATAATATAAGGTAAGGTTGGAAAGTCCAGTGAAGAGTGGTGAAGTGATAGTAGGAGTAATAGAGAAACCATCTTGTCCAGGAATGCAGTTTATCTTGGATAATGATATAGCTGGATCGCAGGTGGGAGTGATGCCTACTGTGGTTGATAAGAAAGTGGATAATCAGACAACTGAAGTGTTGAAGGACGTATATCCTGGGATTTTTCCGGATTGTGTAGTAACAAGGTCGCAAAGTCACAGGTTAAGACAAGAGGAGAAATCAAAGAGTGAAGATAAAGTTGAAGTGCAATTATCAGAAACGATTTTTGATCAGATGGTTGAAAAAGAACAAGAACAGGTGGAGGATGATGCGGATATTTTTAGTTTAGGAAAATTGGCGGAGTTACAACAAAAAGTAATAGAAATAAAACGGATGTATCAGAAAGCATATACGGAAGAGGAAGCTGAGTGTATATGAGAGTGTTATTACCGTAAAAGTGATGACTTGATGAGAAAATGGAGACCTTTACATATGCAGGCGGATGAAAAGTGGACAGAAGTTCATCAAGTAGTATTGCAGGTAGGGTATAGAAAGGAGGTGTTGCGAGTTCCACATAAGGTACCATTGGAGGTCATTTGGGAATAAGGAAAACTCAAGCTAAAATCCAAAAACATTTTTATTGGCCTGGACTAAATAAAGATGTAGTTAAATTTTGTCAATCATGTCACACATGTCAACTGATAGGGAAACCTCAAGCAGTGATAAAACCAGTGCCTTTAATACCCATTCCAGCATTTGTGGAACCTTTTACAAGGGTCCTAATTGATTGCGTAGGATCGCTTCCTAAAACAAAAAGTGGGAATCAATATCTTTTGACTATAATGGATGTGTCGACTAGGTTTCCAGAGACCATTCTAGTGCGTAATATTACAGCTAAAAAGATTGTGGAGGAGTTAATTAAATTCTTTCCCAGATATGGACTATCCACAGAAATACAATCGGATCAAGGATCAAATTTTACCTCAAGGTTATTCAAAGAAGTTATGGATAGCTTAGTAATAAAACAATTTAAATCAACTGCGTACCATCCAGAATCGCAGGGAGTGTTAGAAAGGTGGCATCAGACATTAAAGACAATGTTGAGGGCTTATTGTCAAGATTATCCAGAGGATTGGGATAAAGGAATTCCATTTGTACTGTTTGCAATTAGGAATGCACCTAACGAGTCAACCAAATTCAGTCCTTTTGAACTAATTTTTGGTCATGAGGTAAGAGGACCACTTAAATTGATTAAAGAAAAATTGGTGAGTGAGAAATCGGAAATTACATTATTGGATTACATGTCAAATTTTAGGGAACGATTAAATAGAGCAGGTGAATTGGCCAGACAACATTTAAAGGCTGCACAAAATGTGATGAAACAGGTAGCGGACAAGAAATCCAAAGTTCGTAGTTTTGCCATTGAAGATAACGTTTCAGTGTTGTTACCAGTGGTAGGTGAACCTTTAAAAGCTAGGTTTTGTGGGCCTTATCAGAATGAAAGGAAATTAAGTGAGGTAAATTATGTGGTAAAAACACCAGATAGAAGGAAGACTCACCGAGTGTGTCATGTGAATATGCTTAAAAGGTACTTTGAAAGGGAAGGAGAGAAAAAGGAGGAGGTTTTAATGATTCTAACTCAAAGTGACAAACCAAATCCAGGTGACTGTGAATTTGACAGACCTCAAATTAAATTGTAAAATGAGGATGTTCTTAAAAATTGGGATAAATTGTTGAGTTACCTTCCAGAGGAATAACGAACTAACCTGAAAGAGTTATTGATATCACATGGGCAAGTTTGTGGAGTACTAAAATGGCTATACATGATGTAGATGTGGGAAATGTTGTTCCAATCAAACAATATCCATATAGACTTAACCCTTTAAAATTGGCACAGGTTAACACAGAGATTGAGAGTATGCATAAAAATGGCATAATTAAAGTGGGTTGCAGCCAATGGAGCTCATCCATAGTGATGCTACCAAAACCAGATGGTACCCAATGGTTGTGTGTGGACTATAGAAAGGTTAATGCAGTTACAAGAACGGACTCTTATCCTATCCCATGTTTGGAGGATTGCATTGAGAAAGTGGGTCAATCAGCTTTTATTTCTAAACTGGATTTACTTAAAGGTTACTGGCAGGTACCTTTATCCGAAAGAGCAAAGGAGATTTCAGCTTTTGTGACTCCAGATGGTATATACCAATTCAAAGTTATGCCATTTGGCATGAAAAACGCCCCAGCCACATTTCAACGGTTAACTAACAAGTCGTTTCAGGATTAGCCAATTGTGCGGTATACATCGACGATCTGGTAATTTTCAGCCAGACATGGAAAGAACATTTGAAACATCTGGTGGAGTTATTCAATCGACTTCAGGAGGCAGGTTTGGTGATAAAACTAGCCAAAAGTGAATTTGGAAAAGCCCAAGTCACTTTCCTTGGCCATACAATCGGACGAGGTCGAATGGTCCCACGGGATGTGAAAACAAAAGTTATTGGGGAGTTTCCGATACCCTCGACATGATGGGAATTAATATGATTTCTTGGTATGAGTGGATTTTACCGGAAATTTGTACCGAATTTCAGCAGTGTGGTCGCTCCACTGACGGACTTGCTCAAGAAGCGTAACAAATTCCAGTGGACAGCGGAGTGTCAACAGGCATTTGACGGCCTGAAGGCTGTGTTAACCACTGCTTCTGTGTTAGCCATCCCAAATTATACGAAACCATTCAAAGTGGCTGTGGATGCGAGCGATGTGGGTGTAGGTGCGGTGCTTCTACAAGACGACGACGAAGGGCTATTGGTTATTTTTCAAAGAAATTGAATTCTCACCAGAAAAAGTATTCAACGATTGAGAAGGAGATGTTGGGTTTGGTGCTAGCTTTGCAACATTTTCACATTTATGTTACCAGTAATCCGTCTGACACCATTATATATACTGATCATAATCCGTTGATGTTTTTGGAGCGATTCCGGAATAACAATGCAAGACTGTTTTGCTGGAGTTGATTGTTACAGCCATTTCATTTAAAAGTAGTACATGTGGCAGGACGAGAAAACGTGATAGCCGATGCTTTGTCACGAATGTAATGAACGGAAGCAGTTTCAGTTGGAGGACGAAGAACGAGAAAAAAATGGACTATATTATTATACCTGTTTGCATGTGTTGTTTTTCTGAAACAAAAAATATATTTACTGTGTGCATTTCTTAACGGATAGTGAAAAGGTGAAAAATGAAACCATCTGAAGTTGATGGTTTATTATTTTTTTTCTTGGGGGGAGATGTCATATGAGAGTACCTTTAAGAAATGTACCTTTAAGAAATGGGTGTTTATCAGTGATGTCAGTGTGTGGGTGGAGCTGGGCTGTCTGTCAGCTTTTTACTTTTGTTTTAGGCTGTTTTCTGCAGGGTGTGTTTTAGTTTCGTTTTCAGAGCTGGATAGCTGCAGTCACAGCCAGAAGGGGTATTAGTCTCTCTCTCTGTAATCTAAAAACTATAAATCGATCCTTTGGTGATTTAAAACTAATAACTGTTCTCAGTAGTGACTTTAACCTGATGTGCTCCTGTTAAAAGCTTTTTTTACCATGGCAGCACGGTAGCAGTGTGGATAGCACAATTGCTTCACAGCTCCAGGGTCCCAGGTTCGATTCTGGCTTGGGTCACTGTCTGTGCGGAGTCTGCACATCCTCCCCGTGTGTGCGTGGGTTTCCTCCGGGTGCTCCGGTTTCCTCCCACAGTCCAAAGATGTGCAGGATAGGTGGATTGGCCATGATAAATTGCCCTTAGTGTCCAAAATTGCCCTTAGTGTTGGGTGGGGTTGCTGGGTTATGGGGATAGGGTGGAGGTGTTGACCTTGGGTAGGGTGCTCTTTCCAAGAGCCGGTGCGGATTTGATGGGCCGAATGGCCTCCTTCTGCACTGTAAATTCTATGATAATCTATGATAAAGTCTTATGGATGTTAAAAGGAGAGCTTAAGGATTACTTAATGTTGTATTCTTTTGAGGTTGTATTTGAATTAATGGTTGCTAAGATGTTCACTATGTTTTAAAAAGGTTAACTTGAGTTCATAGAATAAACATTGTTTTGCTTTAAAAAATACTTTTCCATTTCTGCTGTACCACACCTGTAGAGTGGGCCTTGTGCTCCCCATACCACATTCTTTTAAAAGTTTTTTAACAAAATATATTTTTATTCAATTTTAGCAAATTTCCAACAAACCCCCCCCCCCCTACAGAAAAAAGAAAAGCATAAAACACACAGATCAACATCGTACACTTATATCGCGAATTCCCCCAATGTACAAACCCCCCCATGAAACAATAATAAACACATACCCGAACCCCCCTTTCCTCCCCCGTCCCACCCTGGGTTGCTGCTGCTGCTGACCACCTCCTAACGTTCTGCGAGAAAGTCTAGGAACGGGTGCCACCGCCTGAAGAACCCTTACACAGACCCTTGCAAGGCAAACGTTACCCTCTCAAATTTAATGAACCCTGCCATGTTGCTGATCCAGGCTTCTACGCTTGGGGGCTTTGCATCCTTCCACTGTAGCAGAATCCTCCGCCGGGCTACCAGGGACACAAAGGCCAGAATACCGGCCTCTTCGCCTCCTGCACTCCCGGCTCGTCCGATACCCCAAATAATGCTAACCCCCAGCTAGCTTGACCCGGGTGTCCACCATCTTAGGCACAGTCCTTGCAAAGCCCCTCCAAAACCCATCCAGCGCCAGACATGCCCAGAACATATGAGCGTGGTTTGCTGGACTCCCCGAGCACCTCACACACCTGTCCTCTACCCCAAAAAACCTACTCAACCTTGCCCCTGTCATATGCGCTCTGTGAAGAACCTTAAATTGTATCAGGCTAAGCCTGGCGCAAGAGGAGGAAGAATTAACCCTACCCAGGGCATCAGCCCACAGACCCTCATCTATCTCCTCCCCAAGCTCCTCCTCCCATTTACCCTTTAGCTCCTCCACCGAGGTCTCCTCCTCTTCCTGCATCTCCTGATAGACCGCCGAGACCTTGCCTTCTCCAACCCACACCCCCGAGAGCACCCTATCTTGAATCTTACGTGCTGGAAGCAGCGGAAATTCCCTCACCCGCCGTCTCACGAACGCCCTCACCTGCATGTACCTGAAGGCGTTTCCGGGGGGCAGCCCAAATTTCTCCTCCAGCGCACCAAGGCTCGCAAACGTCCCATCTATAAACAGGTCCCCCATTCTTTTAATTCCTGCCCGATGCCAGCTCAGAAACCCCCCATCCATTCTCCCCGGGATGAACCGATGGTTCTCTCGGATCGGGGACCAAACCGAGGCCTCTACCTCACCCCTGTGGTGCCTCCACTGCCCCCAAATTTTCAGAGTCGCCGCCACCACCGGACTCGTGATGTACCTTGTCGGCGGGAGCGGCAGCTGTGCCGTCACCAGTGCTCTCACACTCGCACAGGACGTCATCTCCAGCCTCTTCCACGCCGCCCCCTCCCCCTCCATTACCCACTCACGGATCATCGCCACATTGGCAGCCCAGTAGTACCCACATAGATTGGGCAACGCTAGCCCTCCTCTGTCCCTGCTACACTCTATAAACGTTGTGGGTCAGGTGAACTCCATGATACACTTTGGAGTTCTCTAAACCCTGGCCCATAACAGCGGACAATATGCTACTGTTTGTGTTGAAGCCAGACGTCTTGGTTCCCGCTATCATTCACGTGGTAGATAGATTCTCCGGTTATAAGATCAACGTTACAAGTCAGAGGCCATGCCAGTGGGAGAGCTGAGGGGCTGACCTCCCCCCTTGCTAATTTCCCCTTTATGTGGTCCCCTTTGGAGTTTAAGTACCTGGATGCTGTGATTACAGCTTTTTTTTTAGACAATTGTATGGGATCAATTTCCCTCATTTGATTGTTTCAATTAGGTGGGACTTGGCTCTTTGGTCATCTCTGCCAGTTATATGGCTGGGACGATTTCCTTGATTAAAATGAACGTGTTACCTAGATTTTTAAACCCCATACAGATGTTGCCAATATTGCTGTCAGCTGGAGTTTTAAAGGAGATCAATGGAATGCTCAATTCAGTTACCTGGAATAAGAAGAAGTCTCGCCTTAAGTTTACTAAGCTCCAGCTCCCAGGGGCTAAGGAGAGTCTGGGTGAGCCGAATATTAGGCTACATCAGCAGGCGTCTCACCTCAGGTTCATAAGGGATTGGGTTCGGAAGGAGCCTACACTCATTTGGCTCAACATTGAAGCAGACAAGCCTGCTTACCCTCTGCAGGTCTTGTTATTTTATGGAGACATTAAGGCAGGAACTGCTAAATGTGATAATCCTATTATTTAGCAATTTCCTAATAAATAAATAAACCAGATACCCTCCAACCGTCTTGCCAGTATCTTGGACAACAATAAGAGTACTATTATTAATACTCTTAGCGCATGGAGGTTGGTCTGCCAAGTAGAAGGGAGATCTAAATTGCCTCCATTCTTTCTCCCATCCAGGGCAGCCCAGACTTCCCAACGGGTCTCATTGACCATGGATTCAATATATGGAGGGATAGAGGTATGTATATGCTGGAAGCTCTGTTCCTCCTTGTCATTCTCTGAGCAGACTTCCAGTGGCAGCCATGGTGTGAGTGGTCTCACACAGGGCAGCACCTGCTTGAAGGCACAGTAAAGAGCTCATTTTACCCAAATTTGGGGGCACCTTCGACAGAAAAGTGCAGCTGAAGGTTGGAGAAGAGGTTCCCCCCGGGGGCAGCACGGTGGTGCAGTGGTTAGCAATGCTGTGTCACGGCACCGAGGTCCCAGGTTCAATCTAGGCTCTGGGTCACTGTCCGTGTGGAGTTGCACATCCCCGTGTTTGCGTGGGTTTCGCCCTCACAACCCAAATGTGGAGGGTAGGTGGATTGGCCGCACTAAAATTGCCCCTTAAGTGGAAAAAATGAATTGGGTACTCTAAATTTTTTTTTTTTAAATGAAGTTCCCCCGAGGGTGGTATGCCTGCTGGTTACCAAACCCGGCAAAAGAAGGTGAAGGACCTGGCCAAGGGGTTGGAAGAGACCTGTGGGGCAGTAGCCAGTGGACGGATGGCAGAGGGGGAAGGGCTGGTGCAAGCGGAAAGCCCCAGATGGAACAGTTGATGGCTTTCATCAAGGAAGAGTTCCGCCAACAGAAGAAGGAGATGCAGGAGGATCGCTCGAAGGCCATCAAAGGGATTGTGGCACCCCTGGAAAGGGCAGAAAAGTGTCTGGAGGCACAGGGGCTGCAGATCCGAGAGATGGAGAGGGTGATGTCGGACCACAGCGATCGGGTGGTAGCATTGGAGGCGGAGGTGGGGCTCTTAGGAGACCGTTGCAAGATGTTGAGAGCAAAGGTGGGGGAGTAGGAAAATAGATCGAGAAGGCAGAATCTGCGGATAGTAGGGCTGCCTGAAGGAGTGAAAGGTGTGCCTGCCACAAGGTATGTTTTGAGGATGCTGGAGGGGCTGGTGGTGGAGGGGGTGTTGGATAAGGCCCCCGTCGTGGACAGAGCGCACAGATCTCTGAGGCAGAAGCCTACAGCGGGGGAGCCTCCGCGGGCGGTGATCGTGAGGCTCCATAAGTTTGCGGAGAAATAGAAGATTCTGTAGTGGGCCAGAGAGAAGCGCAACTGTGACTGGGAGGGGAACAAGGTCCGAATATAGCAGGACATTGGAACTGAGCTGGCAAAATGGAGTGTGGAGTTCAACAAAGCCAAGGCGGTGCTGTATCGACGGCAGATCAGGTTTGGGGTGCTTTACCCAGTGAAGCTTTGGGTGACGTATGAAGGCCGGGAGGCGGCCAATGACTTAATTATCAAGGAGCATAAACTGGGGGAGAACTGAACTGAACAATTCTGGGAGACGAGGTGCTGGCACTTTGAAGTAATTGGGAATATGGGTAGAGTGGGGGTTGGGGGGGTTTCTTTTCCTACAATGTGGAGGTTTTTTTTAACTGTTGGATTGACAAAGAGTAGTCGGGGTGAAAAGTTTGCAAGAGGACAGCTATCCCCATTCCCCCCCCTCCTGCTGCCTGGGGCTGTGTGTTTTTCTTTTCTGTTTGTTTGTTCTTGGGGAAGGTGACCTGTGGTTCGAGATGAGTCTTTGTTTGGATGGGGGAGGGGGAGGTCAGCGGGGAGCCTTCTTCACAGAACAGTGAGGTGAGGGTGGGAGAGGGTAGGGGCCAGTGGGAGAATCCTTTGGACAGGCGTTGCCACGCTGGCAGGTAGTGCTAGTGAATGGAAGTGAGGTGGGGGAGAAGGTAGAGAGGTGGCCGTAGGGAGGAGGGGAAGGGGGAGGGGGAGGTGGGGAAGGGAGGGTGACGCAACGAGGTGAAGTTGGAGAAGAAATATGGTCAGGGACGGAGAAAGGGGCCATTTTGGATGGGCCAGGTGTAGGGTGAAATTAACAGGAGTAGAGCCAAAAGGGGAGGATGGCGGACGGTAGAGGGGAATGGAGGCGTATGCCCTCGGTAAGGCTGATAACATGGATTGGATTGGTTTATTGTCAAGTGTAACAAGGTACAGTGAAAAGTATTGTTCTGCGTGCAGTCCAGACAGATCATTCCGTACATGAAAAGAAAATGCATAATAGGGCAAACATAAAATACTCAATGTAAATACATAGACACAGGCATTGGGTGAAGCATACAGGAGTGTAGTACTACTCAGTAGAGAAGATGGGTGAAGAGATCAGATCAGTCAATAAGTCCTTCAGTCCATAAGAGGATCGTTTAGGAGTCTGGTAACAGCGGGGAAGTAGTTGTTTGCGAATCTGTTGGTGTATGTTCTCAGACTTTTGTATTTCCTGCCCGATGGAAGAAGTTGGAAGAGTGAGTAAGCCAGGTGGGAGGGACCTTTGATTATGCTGCCCGCTTTCCCAAGGCAGCAGGAGGTGTAGACAGAGTCAATGGATGGGAGGCAGGTTTGTGTGATGGACTGGGCGGTGTTCACGACTCTCTGAAGTTTCTGGCGGTTTTGGGCCGAGCAATTGCCATACCAGGCTGTGATGCAGCCAGGTAGGATGCTTTCTATGGTGCACCTGTAAAAGTTAGCAAGAGTCAATGTGGACATGCCGAATTTCCATAGTTTCCTGAGGAAGTATGGGCATTAGTGTGCTTTCTTGGTGGTTGGGTCGACCAGGACAGATTTTTGGAGCTGTGCACCACTAGGGACTTGAAGCTGTCAACAATCTCCACCTCGGCACCATTGATGAAGACGGGTGTGTACAATACTTTGCTTCCTGAAGTCAATGACCATTTGCTTCCTGAAGTCAATGACTTTGCTGACATTGAGGGAGAGATTGTTACACCACTCCACTAGATTCTCTATTTCCCTCCTGTATTCTGACTCATTATTGTTATCCAACCCACTACGGTCATGTCATCAGCAAATTTGTAGATGGAGTTGGAGCCAAATTTTGCCACGCAGTCGTGTGTGTATTGGGAGTATAGTAGGGGGCTAAGTACACAGCCTTGTGGGGCCCTGGTATTGAGGACTATTGTGAAGGAGCTGTTGTTGTTTATTCTTACTGATTGTGGTCAATGGGTCAGGAAGACGAGGATCCAGTAGCAGAGTGAGGAGCCAGGTTTTAGGTTTTGAAGCTTTGAGATGAGTTTGGCTGGGATTATGGTGTTGAAGGCGGAGCTGTAGTCAATAAAAAGGAGTCTGATGTCGGAGTCCTTGTTGAACATTGAACATAGAACATATAGTGCAAAAGGAGGCCATTTGGCCCATCGAGTCTGCACCAACCCACTTAAGCCCTCACTTCCTCCCTATCCCCGTAACCCAATAACCCCTCCTAAACTTTTTGGTCACTAAGAGCAATTTATCATGGACAATCCACCTAACCTGCACATCTTTGGACTGTGGGAGGAAACCAGAGCACCCGGAGGAAACCCACGCATACACGGGGAGGATGTGCAGACTCCGCACAGACAGTGACCCAGCAGGGAATCGAACCTGGGACCCTGGCGCTGTGAAACCACAGTGCTATCCACTTGTGCTACCATGCTGCTCGGTTAAGATGCTCCAGGAATGAGGGTAGGGCCAGTGAGATGGCGTCTGCTGTGGACCGGTTGCGGCGGTCTGCGAATTGCAGTAGATCTAGGCCTTATGGGAGTATGGAGTTGATGTGCCTCATGACCAACCTCTCGAAGCACTTCATTACGATCGATGTCAAGGCCACCGGACGGTAGTTATTGAGGCACGATGTCTGGTTCTTCTTACAGGTATGATGGTGGTGTTCTTGAAGCAGGTGGGGACCTCAGAACAGAGTAGGGAGAGGTTGAAGATGTCTGTGAACACATCTGCCAGCTGGTCCGTGCAGGATCTGAGTGCAGGGCCAGGGACCCCATCCGGACCCGTCACCTTCCGAGGGTTCAATTTCAAGAAGACCGATCTGACTTCAGAAGCTGTGATGGTGGGTGTGGATGTGTCTGAGGCTGCTGGGGCAGTCGACAGCGATTTGATGGTTTCCTGCTTGAACCGAGCATAGAATGCATTGAGTTCATCGGGGAGGGGTGTGCTGCTGCTGGAGATTCTGCGCGGCTTCGCTTTGTAACCCGTAATGTTGTTTAAGCTTTGCCACAACCGACGAGAGTCTGTAATGCTAGTCTGTGACTCTAGCTTGGTCTGATACATATATATATATGTTTTGTTCTTTTTTATAAATTTCGAGTACCCAATTATGTTTTCCAATTAAGGGGCAATTTAGCGTGGCCAATCACTCTAACCTGCACATCTTTGGGTTGTGGGGATGAAACCCATGCAGACACGGGGAGAATGTGCAATCTCCACACAGACAGTGACCCGGGGGCAGGACCGAACCCGGGTCCTCAGCGCCGTAGGCAGCAATGTTAACCATTGCACCACCGTGCCGCCTGTAGCTTGCTCTCATACTGTCTCTTGGCATCCCGGATAACTTTGCGGAGGTCGTGCCTGGATTTCTTGTGTAGGTCAAGGTCATCTGACCTGAATGCCTCAGACCTGGCCTTCAGTAGGGAGTCAATCTCCTGATTAAGTCATGGTTTCTGGTTGGGGAACGTACGTACTGCTTTTTTTGGCACGCAGTCTCTGCACATTTGCTGATAAAGTCTGTGACGGTGGTGGCATACTCATTTAAGTTGGTCGCTGAGTTCTTAAATATGGGCCAGCCTTCTGTTGCCTTGGACCAGCACTGCACGACATTCTGAACCCGATTCTCCCGCTTAAGTTTCTGCTTGTATGTCGGGAGAAGGAGCACCGTCTTACGGTCTGATTTTCCAAAGTGCGGTCGGGGAATGGATCGGTAGGCTCCCTTGATCTTTGTGTAGCAGTGGTCGAGAGTGTTGTCGCCCCTGGTGGGACGGGAGTTGTGTTGGTGGAATATTGGCAGTACATTCTTTAGGTTGACCTTCTTGAAGTCTCCGGCCACGATGAACAAGGTCTCCGGGTGTTCTGTTGCGTTGTTGTTTATACCTGTGTACAGTTCGTCCAGCGCATTCTTCACTTCTGCCTAAGGTGAGATGTAGACCGCTGTGATAATGGTTGAAGTGAATTCATGTGGAAGGTGGTGTGGGCGGCACTTCACAGGTATTCCAGGTCCAGGGAGCAGTAGGTCGCCAGGGCCGCCACATCCGAGCACCAGGAGGAGTTGATGAGGAGGCACACCCCTCCACCTTTCACTTTGCCCGGTGACGCCGTGCGGTCCATCCGGTGTATTGAGAAGCCGTCAGGTTGTATGACACAATCTGGTGAAGCAGGGATGAGCCATGTCTCTGTGAAACAGAGCACACAGCAGTCTCTTACTTCCCTCGAGAGGTAAGTCTAGCATTAAGTTCGTCCAGCTTGCTTTCAGTCACTTGGACATTTGCTAGGAGTATGCTGGGGAGAGGAGTTTTGAAATTGCGTTGCTTTAGTCTCACCCGCAGACCACCATGGTTCCCTTGCTTCCTCAGTTGGCGGCTGCTTCTGGATGGTCCCGGGATCTAATGAGAGAAGACTGACCTTGTGGAAGGTAGGTGGTTGCGTCTGGCGGGAGCCGGGGCACTGTTTTTGTTTTCGGGGTCCCGACGGACAGGGTTCCGGGCGCTGGTTGCGATTTTGGGTTGCCGGGGGTGCATGTTTGTGATCCGGTTGGACCCTCGCCTTCTGCGAGGACAGGTCTACCTTGCAGCGCGGTCGGGTCCTCGTGCGGGGTCTCCGCCGTTCCGGGGGTCTTGGGATGCAGGCAGGTTGGGCAGGGTCCCGTGTTCTGCTCCAGCGTTGGTGGTCTGTTCGGGTTCCTGGAGTGGGGCCTTGGGGTAGGCCTGGTCGGGGCTCCACGTTAATTCTTCCTTCCACCCTTCGGTAAGTCGTGTCGCTGGGCGGGGCTCTCCAAGTCGGGACGGGTCTCGTGGCCAGGGTCTGGGTCATGTGCTCCGGCAGCAGGCTGTCCTGGGGCTTTGATTCCTAGGGCGGGTTGGGCATTCTGTGGACCGGGTCAAGTCCAAATCGAGGTCAGGGTCGGACTTCCGATTTGGGCCTCTTAAACTTCCAGGTCAGGTTGTTCTAGGAGTCCGGCGGGTTGGGCCGGGTCGAGTCATCAGCTCCATTCCAAGGGCCCCTGAGGATCTCCAAACTTGCAAGAGAACATAAAAGAGAAAGGTTACTGAGAGTGTTAGTGTTGGAATTATGTTTTAGAGATTAGTACGGTTGTAGCAGATGTAAGAAATGAATCTGTGTGAAAGAGCTTGTAGAGAGTCACCAGGCTCTGGCGCCATCCATGCGAGGGCTCAAAGGACTGGTCAAAAGATCTTGGGTCTTTGTCACCTTAGGAGCTTGAAAGCGGAGGTGGCCTTTCTGCTGGGGACCACCTCCACGTGAAGGAGCGGGTAAGGCTAAGGAAGGGGTGAGTGAGTCAGGTTTCCCACTCGGGGTTTGATTAAAAATGGCGGGGAGTGGCAATTTTGATGAGTAAGAAGACGGGGTTTATGACGTCGAAGGAAATGAGGGATTCGGATGGGAGATTTGTGATTGTGAATGGGGTATTAGAAGGGATGCTGATGGTGTTGATGAATGTGTTCGCCCCAAATTGGGATGATGTGGGTTTTATGAGGGGTTGCTGGCAACGATCACGGATTCGGCCACGCACCAGTTGATTATGGGAGGAGATTTTAATTGTGTCCTGGAGCCGAGGGTAGCTAGATCAATCACCAGGTCAAGGGTTTGAATATGAATGGCAAAGGTGCTGGTGGGTTTATGGAAAGGATGGATGTGGTGGACCCGTGGCGCTTCAAGAACCCAGGGGGGAGTATTCCTTTTTTTCGCATGTCTATATGGTGTATTCCAGAATTTGCTTTTCTGTGGTGAGGCGGGAGATTTTGGTCGGGGTGGAGGGGATAGAGTATGTGGGGATAGTAATCTCAGACCATGCGCCCCATTGGCTGGAAATTCAGTTTCGGCTGAGACGGGAGCAGAGGCCGGGATGGAAGCTCGATTCGGGGTTGTTGGCAGATAGAGGCTTGTATGGCAAAGTGCAGGCTGTGATTAAAGATTATGTAGAATTGAACCGAAATGGGGAGGTGTCAGCGGCCACATTTTGGGAAGTGCTAAAAGCAGTTGTCTGAGGGGAGAATATCTTGTTCATGGATCAAGCGGATAGGAAAAGGAGGGAGGTATATGAACGGCTAATGAACGAGACAGTGGAGGTAGATAGGGAGTACTCGAGGGTGCCCACCACAGAGGAATGGCGAGGAGGGAAAACATTAATGAGGCAATTTGATAGGCAGACAACGGGGAGGGCGGTAGGACTGCTGCGTAGGGCAAGAGAGTGCAGTACGAATACGGAGAGAAGGCGAGTCGAATGTTAGCGCATCAGCTGCGGAGGCAGGCCATGTCCAGTTAAATATTGAAGATACTGACTGGGGCAGGGGCTATGGTGTCGGAGCAGGGGAACATAAACAAGGCGTTTAGGGATTATTATGAGGAGCTGTACAGGGTGGACCCAGGGGGTAAAGAGGGGGACATGGGATGGTTCTTTGACGAAATGGAGTTTCCACAGATGGAGGAAGAGAAGAGGCAGGCACTAGAGGAGCCTCTGGGACTGAGGGAGACAGTATAAGGGGTATGAAGTCAGGGAAAGCCCCGGAGCCCGATGGGTACCGGCAAAATTTTATAAGGAGTTTGCGTCAGACCTGGCACCACATCTCTTGGGGGTGTTTAATGAGGCATTGGAGTAGGGGGAGATGCCGGAGACGATGCTGCAGGCAGTGAACACGTTAATACCAAAAAAGAGGTAGGACCCATTGGAATATCATAAAATCATAGAATTTACAGTGTAGAAGGAGGCCATTCGGCCCATCGGGTCTGCACCGGCCCTTGGAAAGAGCACCCAATTAAGCCCACACCTCCAACCTATCCCTGTAACCCAGTAACCCCACCTAACCTTTTTGGACACTAAGGACAATTTATCATGGCTAATCCAACTACCCTGCACATCTTTGGACTACGAGAGGAAACCGGAGCACCCGGGGCAAACCCACGCAGACACAGGGATAAGGTGCAGACTCCGCACAGACAGTGACCCAAGCCGGGAATCGAACCTGGGACCCTGGAGCTGTGAAACAACTGTGCTAACCACTGTGTTACCGTGCCGTCATATAGGCCCATATCACTGTTAAATGCAGACATGCTAGTGTTAGCTAAATTGGTGTCCGGAAGGATGGAAGGTTGTGACCCGGGGCTGGTTGCAGTGGACCAAACAGGCTTCGTAAAGGCCAGGCAGCTTTCTAGTAATGTAAGGAGGCTGTTAAATGTGATTATGACCCCGTCGGGAGCTCAGGTGCCAGAGGTAGTGGTGTCCATGGATGTGGAGAAGGCATTTGATTGGGTGGAGTGGCGGTACCTGTTTGAGGTCCTGGAAAGGTTTGGGTTTGGACCGAAATTTGTGGCATGGGTGCGCCTGTTATACGTGGCATTAAGGGTGAGTGTGCGGACCAATGACACGGGTTCACGGAACTTTAAACTACACAGGAGAATAAGGCAGGGGTGCCCGCTGTCGCCGCTGCTGTCTGCCCTGGTTATACAGCCTCTGGCAATGGCTCTTAGGGGGTTGGCAGAGTGGCAAGAGATTACGAGGGGATGAAGGGAGCATCGGGTGTTACTTTATGCCGATGGACTTCTATTGTATGTTTCTTGACCCGCTGGAGAGCATGGAGAGGATCATGGGCCTGTTGAGGAAGTTTGGGGCGTTCTCGGGATATAAATTAAATGTAGTGAAAAGCGAAGTGTTCCCGCTAAGTGAGTTTGGTCGGCGAGCCAATTTACGGGGAATGCCATTTAAGGTGGCTAGAGACAGGTTTTGATTCCTGGGGATTCAGGTAGCGAGGGAATGGGTGATGCTTCACAAATGGAATTTAACAAAACTGGTGGAGGAGGCTAGGGAGGATCTCAAGAGGTGGGACATGCTGCACTTGACTTTGGCAGGGATGGTCCAAGTGGTGAAGATGAACATTCTGCCGAGGTTCCTGACACTCCCGATCTTTATACCTGTAGAGATCTACCATGCGGATCGAATGGCACTTGTGAACACTAAATCTCAGTAGAAATTTGAGTTAGCACTTCTCGGGTGCAAATAGGAATCGTTTTATTGACTCTAGTTGATTACAATTGAGAATCACTTAAATCTTATTCTCTAATAAGTCCAGCTAGCAAAAGGACTCAAAGAGAAGCAATTTGTAGACAATATAACTTTCAAATAATACAGAAATGATTTTCTTGCTTACGGCAAACAGCTTGCATTTACTTCAAGATTTAGAGTGGAAAAGTGAAAATAAGAAAAATAGAGAGACAGCGAGTAAGTTAGATCAAGGTGTAGATGATTTGTGAATGGAAAATGGCCGTACGATCTATTATGGTTATACTAAATCATATCAGTCTTTAGCCATCTATCTACACCCCTATGTATTCCTAATTGGTTTGGGTTAGAATAAAATAAGTTTGATTTGATGGTTAGCTGTCTGCCTTTAATGTGCAAAATCAACTTGAAATGTTTCATAAATGAATTCTTATATGTGTTATGGAATGCGATTTGGTGCCGTTATCGCAAGCGGCTTGAACTGGATTCTTGCTGACTTGACTGTTAGGACAATGGCTCCTTTAGGTACTGTACCGTTGCTATGCTGTTGTCATGGAGCCTGCCCTGTCCTTGGACTGCTTAGCGTCACATTATCTTGCAAATGTATTTGTTAGCTGAATAAGAATGCCGTTTTAATCTATCATGAATTATGCTGTTTCTGCGTTCTGTTGAAACTATGTTTTAAAATGACATGAGGTTATGAGAGTGCTGAAATCCTTAATTTAAAATGGGTAAAAACTGGGGTTTAATAGTTATGCTATTACCTATCAGGTGTATTAGAAAATAGTTGGTTTCTACAATACCGAAGGCCTTCTTTCGGAAACTGGACACAATTATTTCGGACTTTGTATGGGCAGGGAAGGTGCCACGGGTTAAGAGGACCCTGTTACAGAGGCAGCAGGGAGGGTTGGCGTTGCCGAACTTACAGCATAACTATTGGGCAGCAAACGTGGAGAAGGTGGGATGGAGAAGGGGTAGAATGGATTAGGATGGAGGAATCCTGTAGGGGGTCCAGCTTAAGGGCTATAGTGACGACAGTGTTGCCAATGGCACCGATCAGATACTCAAGGAGCCTGGCGATGCAGTCCATGGTGAAGATCTGGAACCAACTGAGGAGGTACTTTAGGATAGAGGGGATGTCGGTATTAACGGCGTTGTGTGAAACCCACAGTTTTGTGCCAGGGGAGATAGATGGCACATATAGGAAGTGGAGAGAAGTGGGGTTGGTTAAGGTGAGTGAGGTACCCTCAATAACGACGCTTAGAGTATAAATGGTAAAGAAGGCTTTATTAGACTAAGAACTATGCTAGAGCTGAGACATGTGCTAACTGCTGTACAGCCCACAAGGCAGCCCTTTATATATGGCTCACAGATGGGCGGAGCCAGAGGCGGAGTCCCCAAGGTTCCAAGCCCGGTCTTAAAGGGGACATCACCTCACATGATGATAAGGCAGTAACTGTTCATCACATTCACCCCCTGTATAAAAAGAGTCCGGCGGGGGTGAAGTGCCATCATAGGTCCATCCGTTTCGGTGGCCGGATCGTCCTCATCGACCTCCTCAGTTCGGGCGGTGGTGCGGCGGGCACGAACGTCCCGGTTGAGGGCACATCCGGGAGAACAGCGGTCAGAGCTTCGGTCCGGGTCGGGGCAGGGGGACTAGGCAGGGCCGGGGGTAGCGGTGCCGGCGCCGGCGGGGTGTGTAAAGGGGTGGCGCGCGGTAGGTGCTCACCAACGGGGGTAGGGCCGGAAGGGGGTGTGTTGTAGGGGGCGCCGGGTCCTGCAGGGGAGCGGCGCGGGAAGGGGCGTTTGTGGTGGGGGATCCAGTCGGTGCCAGATCCCGGAGGGAAACCGTATCTTGCCTGCTGTCGGGGTACTCAACATAGGCGTAACTGGGGTTGGCGTGGAGCAGTTGGACCTTTTCAACCAGGGGGTCCGTTTTGTGGCTCCTCGTGTGCCTCCGGAGAAGAACAGGTCCCGGAGCCATCAGCCGAGGTGGAAGCGAGACCCCGGAGGTAGACTTCCTGGGGAAGACAAACAATCGGTTGTGAGGGGTCTCGTTCGTGGCAGTGCAGAGGAGTGACCTAATAGAGTGTAGGGCATTGGGTAGGACCTCCTGCCAGCGGGTGGTTGGGAGACTTCTCGACCGCAGGGCCAGAAGGAAGCAAAGTACTGTACACACCCCTGTCAGCATCAACGGGGCCGAGGTGGAGATGGTTAGCAGTTTCAAATTCCTAGGGGTGCACATCTCCAAAAATCTGTCCTGGTCCACCCACGTCGACGCTACCACCAAGAAAGCACAACAGCGCCTATACTTCCTCAAGAAACTAAGGAAATTCGGCATGTCCACATTGACTCTTACCAACTTTTGCAGATGCACCATAGAAAGCATCCTATCGGGCTGCATCACAGCCTGGTATGGCAACTGCTTGGCCCAGGACCGCAAGAAACTTCAGAGAGTCGTGAACACCGCCCAGTCCATCACACGAACCTGCCTCCCATCCATTGACTCCATCTACACCTCCCGCTGTCTGGGGAAAGCGGGCAGTATAATCAAAGATCCCTCCCACACGGCTTACTCACTCTTCCAACTTCTTCCATCGGGCAGGAGATACAGAAGTCTGAGAACAAGCACGAACAGACTCAAAAACAGCTTCTTCCCCACTGTTACCAGACTCCTAAATGACCCTCTTATGGACTGACTTCATTAACACTACACCCTGTATGCTTCATCCGATGCCAGTGCTTATGTAGTTACATTGTATATGTTGTGTTGCCCTATTATGTATTTTCTTTCATTCCCTTTTCTTCTCATGTACTTAATGATCTGTTGAGCTGCTCGCAGAAAAATACTTTTCACTGTACCTCGGTACACGTGACAATAAACAAATCCAATCCAATCCAAGGACAGCCTTCCACACTGTCACGTTCTCCCTTTCCACCTGCCCGTTTCCCCGCGGGTTATAACTGGTCGTTCTGCTCGAGGCGATGCCTTTGCTGAGCAGATACTGACGCAGTTCATCGCTCATGATTGATGTACCCCGGTCGCTGTGGATATAAGCGGGGAAACCGAACAGTGTGAAGATGCTGTGCAGTGCCTTAATCACAGTGGCTGAGGTCATGTCGGGGCAGGGAATAGGAAATGGGAGAACTCATCGATCACGGTGAGGAAATAGGCATAACGATTGGTGGATGGGAGGGGCCCCTTGAAGTCCACGCTCAGTCGCTCAAAGGGACCCGAGGCCTTCACGAGCCGAACCTTGTCTGGCCGGTAGAAGTGTGGTTTGCACTCCGCACAGATCTGGCAGGCCCTGACCATGGCCTTGACCTCCTTGGTTGAGTAAGGTAGGTTGCGGGTCCAAACTGGGTTTGTGAAGAGGAGACAGCTGAATACGAATATACGGAGGCTGCTAGGGGTAATGATGATGCCCCCACCAGAGGGGGAAGCGGAGATAGTGGTGGCGATGGATGCCGAGAAAGCATTTGATAGAGTGGAGTGAGATTATTTGTGGGAGGTGTTGAGGAGATTTGGCTTTGGAGATGAGTATATTAGATGGGTACAGCTGCTGTATAGGGCCCCGATGGCGAGCGTGGTCACGAATGGACGGGGGTCTGCGTATTTTCGGCTCCATAGAGGGACGAGGCAGGGATGTCCTCTGTCCCCATTATTGTTTGCACTGGCGATTGAGCCCCTGGCAATAGCATTGAGGGGTTCCAGGAAGTGGAGGGGAGTACTCAGGGGAGGAGAAGAACACCGGGTATCTCTGTATGCGGACGATTTGTTGTTGTATGTGGCGGACCCGGCGGAGGGGATGCCAGAGATAATGCGGATACTTGGGGAGTTTGGAGAATTTTCAGGATATAAACTGAACATGGGGAAAAGTGAGTTGTTTGTGGTGCATCCAGGGGAGCAGAGCAGAGAAATAGAGGACTTACTGCTGAGGAAGGTAACAAGGGACTTTCGCTACTTGGGGATCCAGATAGCCAAGAATTGGGGTACATTGCATAGGTTAAATTTAACGCGGTTGGTGGAACAGATGGAGGAGGACTTCAAGAGATGGGACATGGTATCCCTGTCACTGGCAGGGAGGGTGCAGGCGGTTAAAATGGTGGTCCTCCCGAGATTCCTCTTTGTGTTTCAGTGCCTCCCGGTGGTGATCACGAAGGCTTTTTTCAAAAGGATTGAGAAGAGTATCATGAGTTTTGTGTGGGCCGGGAAGACCCCGAGAGTGAGGAAGGGATTTTTGCAACGTAGTAGGGATAGGGGGGGGCTGGCACTACCGAGCCTAAGTGAGTACTACTGGGCCGCCAATATCTCAATGGTATGTAAGTGGATGGGAGAAGAGGAGGGAGCGGCGTGGAAGAGATTGGAGAGGGCGTCCTGCAGGGGGACTAGCCTACAAGCTATGGTGATGGTGCCGTTGCCGTTCTCACTGAAGAAATACACCACAAGCCCGGTGGTGGTGGCTACTCTGAAAATTTGGGGGCAGTGGAGACGGCATAGGGGAAAGACGGGAGCCTCGGTGTGGTCCCCGATAAGAAATAACCATAGGTTTGCTCCGGGGAGAATGGATGGGGGATTTGGAACATGGCAAAGAGCAGGAGTAACACAATTGAGAGATCTGTTTGTAGATGGGACGTTTGCAAGTCTGGGAGCGCTGACTGAAAAATATGGGTTTGCCCCAAGGGAATGCATTCTGGTATATGCAACTGAGGGCTTTTGCGAGGCAACAGGTGAGGGAATTCCCGAGGCTCCCGACGCAGGAGGTGCAGGACAGAGTGACCTCAAAGACATGGGTGGGGGACGGTAAGGTATCAGACATATATAGGGAAATGAGGGACGAGGGGGAGATTATGGTAGATGAGCTGAAAGGGAAATGGGAAGAAGAGCTGGGGGAGGAGATTGAGGAGGAGCTGTGGGCTGATGCCCTGAGTAGGGTAAACTCATCGTCCTCGTGTGCCAGGCTAAGCCTGATACAATTTAAGGTGTTACACAGGGCGCATATGACTGGAGCACGGCTCAGTAAATTTTTTGGAGTAGAGGATAGGTGTGCGAGATGCTCGAGAAGCCCAGCGAATCACACCCACATGTTCTGGTCATGTCCGGCACTACAGGGGTTCTGGGTGGGGGTGACAAAGGTGCTTTCGAAGGTGGTGGGGGTCCAGGTCGAACCAAGCTGGGGGTTGGCTATATTCAGGGTTGCAGAAGAGCCGGGAGTGCAGGAGGCGAAAGAGGGTGATGTTTTGGCCTTTGCGTCCCTAGTAGCGTGGCGCAGGATACTGTTGATGTGGAGGGAAGCCAAGCCCCCGGGTGTGGAGACCTAGATAAATGACATGGCAGGGTTTATAAAGCTGGAACGGATTAAGTTCGTCCTAAGAGGATCGGCTCAAGGGTTCACCAGGCGGTGGCAACCGTTCGTCGAATACCTCACAGAAAGATAGAGGGAATGGAAAAGAAGAAGACAGCAGCAGCAACCCAGGGGCGGGGGGGGGGAGGAACCAGAAGGACTCTCAGGGATGTTAGTGTGTAAGTATAATATGTATAGGTTGCTGTTATAGGTAATTGTATATTGGACTGCTGGATTGTATTTTTGGAGAGTATTTATTTGGGACAAGGCAGTTGCCACTTAGTTTTGTTTTTAATTTTGATGTTGTTTATATATTATTTATTTCTTGTTTAAAAAACTGGCCATTGTTATTTATATTGTTATATTACTGTGTAAAGGATACACAATGTACTGTTATGGTTGGCCAAAAATTTTGAATAAAATATATATTTTTTAAAAAGGTAGGTTGCGGGACGAGATAAAATGGACGAGCCGGGTAACCCCCGGGTGGCAGAGGTCATTGTGGATGGCTTGCAGGCGGTCGTCCTGCGCGTTGGCACATGTGCTGCGGGACAGGGCATCTGGGGGCTCGTTGAGCTCCCCTGGATGATACCTGATATCGTACGTGTAGGTGGAGAGTTCAATCCTCCACCTCAAAATTTTATCATTTTTTATTTTGCCCCGTTGCATGTTATCGACTGACCGTTGGTCGGTAACGAGGGTAAACCTCCTACCGGCGAGGTAGTGTCTCCAGCGCCGCACAGCCTCCACAATGGCTTGTGCCTCCTTTTCGACTGCAGAGTGTCGAACCTCGGAGGCGATGAGGGTTTGGGAGAAGAACGCTACTGGTCTGCCTGCCTGATTGAGGGTAGCAGCCAGGGTGATGTCTGATGCATCTCTCTCTACCTGGAAAGGGATGGTTTCGTCCACCGCGTGCATAGCGGCCTTGATGATGTCGGCCTTGATGCGGTTGAAGGCCAATTGAGCCTCAGCCGAGAGGGGAAAAATGGTGGTCTTTATGAGTGGGCGGGCTTTGTCCGCATACTTGAGGACCCACTGGGCGTGATAAGAGAAAAGCCCCAAGCACTGTTTGAGGGCCTTGAGGCTGCGGGGGAGAGGGAGTTCCTTAAGGGGGCGCATGCGGTCGGGGTCGGGACCTAGGACCCCGTCTTCCACGACATAGCCGAGGATGGCTAGCCGGGTGGTGTGGAAAATGCATTTGTCCTCGTTATAGGTCAGGTTAAGGCTCGGGCGGTCTGGAGGAACTTTTCGAAGTTAGCGTCATGGTCCTGCTGGTCATGGCCGCAGATGGTGACATTGTCCAAGTACGGGTATGTAGCCCGCAAACCGTACTGGTCCACCATTTGGTCCATCGCCCTTTGAAAGATGGAGACCCCATTTGTGACACCGAAGGGGACCCTGAGGAAGTGGAAGAGCCGGCCGGCTGCTTCGAAGGCAGTATAGGGGTGGTCTTTTGGTCGGATGGGGAGCTGGTGGTAGGCGGATTTGAGGTCGACCGTGGAAAAGACTCGGTATTGGGCGATCCGATTTACCATTTCCGCGATGCGAGGAAGGGGGTACGCATCAAGCTGCGTGAATCGGTTTATGGTCTGGCTATAATCCACGTCTATCCGTTTCTTCTCCCCGGACCGGACTACCACCACTTGCGCTCTCCAAGGGCTGTTGCTAGCCTCGATGACCCCCTCTCACAGTAAACGCTGAACCTCTCACTTGATAAAAGCCATATCTTGGGCACTGTAGCGCCGGCTCCTGGTGGCGACTGGCTTACAGTCGGGAGTGAGGTTCGCGAATAGCGAGGGAGGTGCGACTTTCGGTGTCGCAAGGCAGCATACCGTGAGAGGGGGGCAAGGGTCCGCCGAACTTCAGTGACAGGCTTCGGTGGCTGCACTGGAAATCCAATCTGAGCAGCAGGTGGGCACAGAGGTGAGGGAGGATATAAAATTTGAAACGGGTGTATTTGGCACCCTGGATCGAGAGATCCGCAATACAGTACCCCTTGATTTGTACCGAGTGGGACCCGGATGCGAGGGCTATGGTTTGGGATGCGGGATGGGTGCCGAGGGAGCAGCGTCTTACCGTTTCAGGGTGGATAAAGTTCTCCGTGCTCCCGGAGTCGAAGAGGCATGCAATGTCGCGCCCGTTGACCTGGACCTGCATCATAGAGTTTTGCAGGTGTTTTGGCCGGGTTTGGTCGAGGGTGATCGCTCCCACTCGCGGGTAGTCGGAGTCCTCAACCGAGTTGGACTCGTAAAATGGCCGCCGCCGTCGGTCGCACGTGTCGGGTCGAGAAGATGGCCACCGCCAAGATGGCCGCTCCCATGATTCACAGGAGGCATTAGAAGGGGGCGTGTCGGGTCGGTTCGCAGCCACATTGCGAGGCCTGCGGGCCTGAGAGCCTGATTTTCGGGCCGGCTGTTCTTTGTTTTCCTGGCCCCTGGGTCTGGCCAGGCAGACCCTCGCAAAATGCCCTTTCTTCCTGCAGTCGCTGCAGATCGCGGAGCGGGCTGGGCAGCGTGGGCGTGGATGCTGGCCCTGCCCGCAGAAGTAGCATGGTGTGCCCCCATGGTGAGCGGGTCGCCGCGTGGCGCAGGCCTGTAATACGGCTGAGTCTGAGGAAGTCCGGGGGGGGCTCGCAGAGTCCGCGGGGTACATACCCAAGTTATGTCGGGCCACCTCCAGCAAGGAGGCGAGCGTTAGCGTGTCCGGGAGGTCTTTTGCCCCGTTTTTGAGCAGCTGCTGCCGGATGTAGGTCGAGCGGATGCCGGACACAAAAGCGTCTCTGATGTGCAGGTTCATATGGACCTTCCCTGTCACATCCTGTGGCCACAGTCCCTGGCAAGCGCGGTGAGTTTCTCGACAAATTCATCTAATGATTGCCCCGTGTGCTGCCGGCAGGTAGAGAGCAGATGCCTGGCGTGTACCTCGTTGATGGGCTTGACAAACCGCTTGCGGAGTAACTCGACTGCCTCTTCATAAGTCGGCTCCTTTTCGAGCGTGGCGGAGATTCTGTGACTCACCCAGGCGTGGAGTAGGCGCAGTTTGCGTGGCCCCAGGATGAGAGTCTCTGCGGTGTCCAGGTAGGCCTCGAAGCACCGCAGCCAGTATTTAAAAATTTCCTTTGCCTCCGGAGTCCGTGCTCCCAGGTTGAGCTTCTTCGGTTTTAGGCCTGTGTCCATCCTGAATCTAGTTTAGTCTAAAAATTGAGGTACCCTCAATAACGACGCTTAGAGTGTAAACGGTAAAGAAGGCTTTATTGGACTAAGAACTATGCTAGAGCTGAGACGTGTGCTAACTGCTGAACAGCCCACAAGGCAGCCCTTTATATATGGCTCACAGATGGGCGGAGCCAGAGGCGGAGTCCCCAGGGTTCCAAGCACGGTCTTAAAGGGGATATCACGTTACATGATGATAAGGCAGTAACCGTTCATCACAGTGAGTGATCTGTACCTGGAAGAAGGGTTTGCCAGAATGGATGAATTGAAGGAGAGCTAGAGTTCCCGAGTGGAAGTAAGTTTAGGTACATGGCAGGTAAGGGACTTTGTGTGGATAGGTTGGAAAGAGTTCCCCAGGTTGCCGAGGTACACCCTGCTGGAACGATTGTTGTTTCCCGATGTGGAAGTGGATGGCAGGATCGGAGACATATACAGGTGGCTTGGAGAGGAGGGAGGTGAGCGGATGGTGAAGGGTAAGGAGAAGTGGGAAGGAGAGCTGGGAGGGGAGATAAGCTGGGGAGTATAGAGTGAGGCACTACGAAGGGTAAATGCGATCACTTTGTGCTCAAAGATGAGTCTGATACAGTTCAGGGTCCTACACAGAATACATATGACGTGGGCAAGAATGAGTGGGTTCTTTCAGGGGGTGGCAGACGAGTGTGAAAAGTGTGGGTGGGGACCAGCGAAACAACGCACATCTGTTCTGGAGCTGCAAAACGGAGAGATTCTGGGAGGGTGTGTTCATGGCGCGAGCAAGGATAGTGGGGGAGGAAGTGGAGCCGGACCCTTTGGTGGCGATATTTGGGGTATCAGAGAAGCCGGAGCTGATGGAGGGTTGTGGCCTTCACCTCTCTGACTGCCCAGGCGACAAATTTTAAGTTAAGGGGTTCAGCGGAGGATTTCAAGGCAAGCTCATGATCGTGACCGTATTTGAGGAGTTCTCTGTCGCGGGTGGGATGCGGTTGAAGGTGGAGGTAGGGGGATGGCGAAAAGGGGGAAAAATTTGTACAAACTGTGTAGTTGTGTGTTGGGGCGTTTGTTTTCCCAAATTGTTTATATGTTGTAACTTTTCATATGCGTTTGGAATAAAATACATTTAAAATGTCATTCTCTGAGCAGCTATGCCAACAATGTGACATTTCGAGACACTCCCTTTTAAGTATTTACAACTTAGAGACTTTAGCCTTAATAAAACAACCGTATGTCTTTCAAAAAAATATTTTTATTAAACATTTTTCGTTGCTAACAGACACATCAACATCAAGCAGCCCAGAGAACAGCTCCGACATAGTACAGTGTCATAACAGCAATATATATATTTAAAAATCCAATGAAAACCTCACAATTGATCTTATAACTCCCACCAGCCCAACAAAAATTACCTACCCGCAACAATAATAATAGCAAGGATAGCAATCATTAAGGAGGAAATAGCGGGGCACCTGGAGGGAAATTGGCCCATTGGGCAGACGCAGCATGGGTTCACAAAGGGTAGGTCGTGTCTGACTAATTTGGTAGAATTTTTTGAGGACGTTACCAGTGCAGTAGATAACGGGGAGTCAATGGATGTGGTATATCTGGATTTCCAGAAAGCTTTTTATAAGGTGCCACACAAAAGGTTGCTGCATAAACTAAAGATGCATGGCATTGAGGGTAAAGTGGTAGCATGGGTAGAGGATTGGTTAACTAACAGAAAGCAGAGAGTGGGGATAAATGGGTGTTTCTCAGGCTGGCAACCTGTAACTAGTGGGATCCCTCAAGGATCAGTGTTGGGCCCGCAGTTGTTCACAATTTACATAGACGATTTGGAGTTGGGGACCAAGTGCAATGTGTCAAAGTTTGCAGACGACACTAAGATGAGTGGTAAAGCAAAAAGTGCAGAGGACACCGGAAGTCTGCAGAAGGATTTGGATAGGTTAGGTGAATGGGCTAGGGTCTGGCGGATGGAATTCAATGTTGCCAAGTGTGAGGCTATCCATTTTGGGAGGAATAACAGCAGAATGGATTATTATTTAAACGGTAAGATGTTAAAACATGCTGCTGTGCAGAGGGACCTGGGTGTGCTGGTACACGAGTCACAAAAAATTGGTGTGCAGGTGCAACAGGTGATTAATAAGGCTAATCGAGTTTTGTCTTTCGTTGCTGGAGGGATGGAGTTCAAGACTAGGGAGGTTATGCTGCAATTGTATAGGGTGTTGGTGAGGCCGCATCTGGAGTATTGTGTTCAGTTTTGGTCTCCTTACCTGAGAAAGGACATATTGGCACTGGAGGGAGTGCAGAGGAGATTCACTAGGTTGATCCCAGAGTTGAGGGGATTAGATTATGCCGAGAGGTTGAGTAGACTGGGACTGTACTCATTGGAGTTTAGAAGGATGCGGGGGGATCTTATTGAAACATATAAAATTATGAAGGGAATAGATAGGATAGATGCGGGCAGGTTGTTTCCACTGGTCGGGGAAAGCAGAACTAGGGGGCATAGCCTCAAAATAAGGGGAAGTAGATTTAGGACGGAGTGTAGGAGGAACTTCTTCACCCAAAGGGTTGTGAATCTCTGGAATTTCTTGCCCAGTGAAGCAGTTGAGGCTCCTTCTTTAAACGTTTTTAAGAAAAAGAAACCTTTCTAAAGAATAAAGGGATTCGGGGATATGGTGTATGGGCCGGAGAGTGGAGCTGAGTCCACAAAGATCAGCCATGATCTCATTAAATGGTGGAGCAGGCTCGAGGGGCCAGATGGCCTACTCCTGTTCCTAGTTCTTATGTTCTAATAACCAGGGCAGCACGGTGGCGCAGTGGGTTAGCCCTGCTGCCTCACGGCGCCGAGGTCCCAGGTTCGATCCAGGCTCTGGGTCACTGTCCGTGTGGAGTTTGCACATTCTCCCCGTGTTTGCGTGGGTTTCGCCCCCACAACCCAAAGATGTGTAGGTTAGGTGGATTGGCCACATTAATTGCCCCTTATTTGGAAAAAATTAATTGGGTACTCTAAAATTATTTTAAAAAACAATAATAACTATCCCGCTCCCTTCGCCACCCTTCTAAACAGCTGATAGTGTCTAATTGTTTAAAGTAAGAGAAGAATGGTCACCACCTCAGGTAGAACCGCTCCACTGATCGCCTAACAATGTACTTGATATTTTCCAAATATAGAAATTCCGTGAGGTCACCCAACCAGGCCGAGGCACTGGATGGAACGGAAGCGCTCCATCCCAGCAAAACCCGCCTCCAGGCTATCAGCGAGGCAAAGGCAAGAAAATTCACCTTCATCCACAGTCTGTAGCACCGGCGTGTCCGGTGCTAAATTGTCCCTGAATTGGAGAAAAAAGAATTGGGGACACAAAATTTTTTTTTTAAGAGGTGGCAAGAGCGTGGTTTCAGTACCTCGAGATCCAGGTAATGCATCAGTAGGCCACAATACGTAGGTGGAACCTGATAGGGTTGGTGGAGGAGATTCCTGTTTGTGTTTCAGTCTGTCCCGATTTTTATCCCCAAAGCCTTTTATCAGAAGATGTATGTGCTAATCTCGGAATTTGTGTGGTAGCCAAGGGTGAAGAGGGCTTTGTTGCAAAGGCAGAGGCGGGAAGGGGGGACTGGCGCTCCTGAACCTGTTGCATTATTATTGGGGGGGGGGGGGGGGAGGAAATGTATGGGATGTATAGGTATTGGAGGGAGGAGGGGTTGGGGGTGGTTTAGGGTCATGTTTTCAGAGGGGGAGTGTTCGCTGGGCTAGAAGAGCTGAAGGAGAGGATTGAGTTACCAAGGGCGAGTTAGTTTAGGTACTGACTTGTGTGAGACTTTAAACATAAGGAGCTATCTTCGTTCCCTCCGGTGCTGGAGTATATGTTTCTGGAGAAAATGCTGTTCCCGGACGAGGTGAGGAATGGCAGGATTGGGGATATATATGGGTGGTTGGGGGAACAGGACAAGACATTAGTGAACAGGATCAAACGGAAGTGGGGGGAGGGGTTGGGGAGGGAGGTAGGATGGGGACTTTGGTGTGAGGTAATGCGGCGAGCGAACTCAGCCTCCTTCTGCACAAGAATTAGTTTGCTACAATTTAAGGTGGTGCACAGAGTCCATGTGAGTCGGGGGCTTGAGGAATTGGAGAACCTTTGGGAGGCGGTGATCGGGACTCTAGCGAGAATTGTAGGAGTTGAGGTGAAGCAAGTTTTGGGGTGTCGGAGGTGCTGGAGCTGCCGGAGGGGAAGGGGGTCGATGTTGTGGCCTACACCTCTCTGAATGCCTAATGTCGTGCCCTACAGCTCCACCTCTCTGATTGCCTGATTGCCCGGTGACAGATACATTTGAATTGGAGGTCGGGAATGCCACCGGCGCGGGGGGGGGGACCACGATCTCCCCAGCGAGACTTGTGTTTCCCAATTCTCACGAGATTGGCGAATGCAGACTCATGATTCTGCCCTGAACTTTGTTTGTCTCTCTCCACAGATACTGCCAGACCTGCTGAGTCTTTCCAACATTTTCTGTTTTATTTCAGATTTCCAGCACCCCCAGTATTTCCCTTTTTGTTTTAGTTCTGAGTTCACAGTTTGATTGGCAGCTTAACAAGATTAGCTGTCTTTGATATGGGGTCTGAGTAGAGATTGGTTCATTTTTAATAAGAGATCAACCATTTGAGGAGATTTGAAAGCTTTGCATGGATTTTATGAATGGATGTTTTGTCACCGTCAAGTCTGTAGGAGTGACAGCTGACTTAGATTGTTAGAAGATTCCGTGAGAAAATTGGTCTGTGGAACTGGAGAGTTCTGTGTGAGCTTGACACAACGTTTCAAGTCCAAATGACTCTTAGTTTGCTCCACCCCTGCTTAAAATGGATAACATTTCTCCTGAAGAAGAGTCAGAGAAACAGAGAGGTAAATTTTCCAGTCCAGTTGCAGGAATTATCGCAGGCGGGATGGAAAATTTGGCAAACCATTCAAAGGTCCATTGACCTCAGATGGAGATTTCGAGGCTGGGGTGTGTGTGACCAGAAAATGCCACACAGAGTTAATGTTTCAACATAATGATATCCCTCAGGGAAATAGCAACATAAAGCTCTAATAAAATCGCACAACCATATGCTACTTTTTTTCTAACTTACACCTGTCAATCAAAGCAGTCCAGCAGAGGTTGTGTTTAAATTTGCACTGACAGCTTTTTTTTCACTTTTTTTAGATTTTTAAATTTTTTTACAAATATCACAGCAAGCAATAAAAAGAAAGTAACTATCAATGCAAAACAGGTACAATACAGAGCAAGAATTATTACAAATATAGGAAAAACAAGACAGGATGAATTTAGAACAATATACGTAAGGAACCAGTGCCTCCAGTTTTGATACCAGATCAATCCACTAACGGGTTAACAACAGCTTAAGGGGGGGGAAGGAGGATGAAGCCATATAAGTACGAAAGGATAACAGTTGAGGCCACACACTTTCATGTATTGTGAGATGAAGACTTACAATATTGCTCATGGAAAGCCGAACAAGAGCATGTCAGACAAGGTGGAGCCTATAAATTTAAGATAGGGATCCCAGACTTCACAGAATGCATCTGACTTAGAACCAATGTCAGGAATTCCATAGGAATACATTCCATAACTAATTTATGCCAGTTTTGAATTGAAAGGTATTTGTCATTAATCCACGAGCATAGGATATTCTTATGAACTGCAAAAGTCAGGATATTGTACAGCCTTTTATCATTTATATTGGTAATTCGCCCATCTGGAAAACCCAGAAATTTAGCTTGGCCAGTCCACCTTCCCCACACATCTTTGTGTTGTGGGGGTGAGACCCACACAGACACGGGAGAATGTGCAAACTCCACACGGACAGCGACCTGGGGCCAGGATCGAACTCAGGTTCTCGGCACCATGAGGAAGACGAGAATTAGAAATATAGGATTAAATTGTAAGGCTGTCAAAGATCATCTCCAGCTCTCTGACTATACCAGACCAACAGGATTGAATCTTAACACAGGCCCGTATAATGTATATAATCACCTTCGACTACCAGGCCCTTTCGGCACATCGGCAATATATCAGGATCAAACCTCAGTCTAAGACTAGGAGTGGTGTGCAAATGATGCAGTATCTTAAATTGGGTCTCCTTCATTTTTTTGCAAAGCGAAATTTTACTGGCATAATCCCAAATATTACCTCATGTCTCCTCATCAGTGTTAGTTACCAAGTATTTTTCCCAAGACTGCAAGGTACCCAATGTACTAACTCATGATCTAGAACACAAAGTACTATAAAACTTGCTCATTAACTGTTTAGGATCCACAGAATTCAGTAATTCTTTCCACCTGGGAAATAGAGGAGTCAAGACGTAAGGTTGTCTTAGGACTTCCGATGGTGACATGTGAGGGAGAGGTCGCTCATTGGATAGCACCAACTAGGAACCATGTTTTTTAGGCATTTTTGCATGATTTTCTGAGAGATTTCTACAAGAAAGCATTCTGGATTAGTACTACGAGGTTCCCTCGTGAACACATGCCAAAAAGAAAAGGGAAAGGAAGCAAGAAACCCACAGTGGACAATCCTCAGCCGGACTTGGAGGTTTCACGCAGTTCCTCAGCGGAGAAACTGGCGACGGCAGCAATGCCAACGATGACCACCCGATAACAGCAGGCATGCTCTCTGGTGTGCTCGTAAAGGAGTTTGAAGTTTCCCGTACCAGCCTCCCCGAACAGGCGCCGGAATGTGGCGACTAGGGGCTTTTCACAGTAACTTCATTTGAAGACTACTTGTGACAATAAGCGATTTTAATTTTCATTGAAAAATTTTTCGACAAGAAGTGGAAGTTGGTGTCAGAGAGTCTATGCAAATCGATCGAGGAAGCACTGGGCCCCGTCTGGGTGAAACTTGATAAGACTGTCGAGGTGGTATAGAAGTATGGCGAGGTGCTAGAGGATGTGGAGAAGGTGCTCATGATACAAGGTGAGCTGCTTGGATCATTGGAGGCCAAGATGATGGTGGTGGCTGATGAAAATAAGAGATTGAAGGCAAAGGTTGAGAAGGCACAATCTCAGAGTCGTGGGGTTGCCAGAGGGGGTGAAGGGCCTGAATCTCACTGAATATCTGTTGCAGATGTTTAGGAATATGATGGGCGATGGTGGCCTCGCTCCCCCCCACCCCCCACCCTCTCCCTCCCTTCCCCGTAGCTGGACCACCAGATGCTTCAGCAGAAGCCTCGACTGAATAGGCCAGCTCGATTGATCATCATTCAGTTGCACAGCTTTTGGGAGGAGAGGGTCCTAATGTAGGGTATCACCCTGCCCAGATGCAAAGCAAGGCCATCAGCATGGGTTCACATTCCCGTACCGGCTGAGATTATTCATGAAGGCGAGATTATTCCCCTCGCCTGAGGTGTGGTGATCCTCAGGTTAAATCACCACCAGTCAGCTCTCCACCTCAAAAGGGAAAGCAGCCTCTGGGACTGTGGCGACTTTACCTTCGTAATGGAAGCAAGGGAATGACAGAGATTGAAAAGTATTGTGTATCTGTCTTAACAGTAGAAAATACAGAACATATCCCAAGAATAGTAGAAAAACAAAAGGCAGGGAGAAACTTAAAACAATCATGATCACTAGAGAAAAAAATACCAGGAAAGGTAATGGTCTAAAGATTGACAAGTCCCCAGGACCTGATAGCCTGCATCCTAAGGTCCTAAAAGAAGTGGCTGCAGAGATAGTGGATGCATTGGTTAGAATCTTCCAAATTTCCTGAGATTCACAATAGGTCCCAGCAGATTGGGAAGCTGCAAATGCAGCAACACTATTCAAGAAAGGAGGGAGAGAAAGCAGGATACTACAGGCCAGTTAGCTGAACACCTGTTATTGGTAAAATGTTGGAATCCATTATTGAGATTGTAGCAGGACATTTAGAAAACCTTAATACAATCAGGCAGAATGAATATGACTTTATGAAAAGAAAATCGTGTTTGACAAATTCGCGGATGTATCGAATAGGGTGGATAAAGGCAAACCAATAGATGTAATGTATTTAGATTTGCAAAACGCATTCAATAAGGTGCCACATCAAAGATTCTGCTCAGATAAGAGCTCATGAGTCACACTAGGTGATGCTTAACACAGAGTTATCCACTATTGCCCATACCATCACCTTACGGAAGGCTGCCACTTGCATTTATGGATCACTGGGACATGCCATTGATTTCCTTCAGTCACAAATAGTTAAACTGATTTTAAAATCATAGAATCATAAAATCCTGACAGTGCAGAATGAGGTCATTAGGCCATTTGAGTTTGCACCGGCCCCTTTGAAAGAGCACCTTGCTTAAGCCCGCGTCTCCACCCTATCCCTGTAACCCAGTAACTCTACCTAACCTTTTGGACACTAGGGGTAATTTAGAATGGCCAAACCACCTAACCTGCACATCTTTGGACTGTGGGAGGAAACCGGGGCACCTGGAGGAAACCCAGGCTGACACGGGGTGAAAGTGCAAACTCGAGTGAGGCATACAAGATGATCAGAGGATTGGATAGGGTGGACAGTGAGAGCCTTTTTCCTCGGATGGTGATGTCTAGCACGAGGGGACATACCTTTAAATTGAGGGGAGATAAATATAAGACAGATGTCAGAGGCAGGTTCTTTACTCAGAGAGTAGTAAGGGCGTGGAATGCCCTGCCTGCAACAGTAGTAGACTCACCAACACTAAGGGCATTCAAATGGTCATTGGATAAACATATGGACGATAAGGGAATAGTGTAGATGGGCTTTAGAGTGGTTTCACAGGTCGGCGCAACATCGAGGGCCGAAGGGCCTGTACTGCGCTGTTATGTTCTATGTCTATGTCTATGTCCACACAGTGACCCAAGGCTGGAATTGAACCTGGGACCCCGGAGCAATGAGGCAACAGTGCTAACCATCTATGTACGTAAATGCACTTTATTTTTAAAATGCCTCCATTCACAGCTTTTGCACCCAGAACAAAAAACTCACGTATCATGTTTGCAAGATATCATGTTTTATATTTTCATTATGTTGTTTTTCATCAGTTTGTCTTGATCAAATTCCAGTTATCCTCAGTACTTGCTGTAATTGGTCCTTTTATTATATATAGGGTGGCACATTATTATATACAGTTCACACTGCTGCCTCACAGCGTCGGGGACCCGGGTTCAATTCTGGCTTTGGGGAACTGTGTGGAGTTTGCACTTTCTCCCAGTGCCTGCGTGGGTTTCCTCCGAGTGCTCCGGAGTTTCCTCCCACAGTCCAAAGATATGCAGGTTAGGTGCATTGGCCATGCCAAATTGCCCTGAGTGTCTTGGCCATGGTCAATGTGCGGGGATAGCGGTGAGTGGCCAGGGGTAAGGTGCTCATTCAGAGGGTCGGTGCAGACTCGATGGGCCGGATGGCCTCCTTCTGCACTGTAGGGATTCTATGAAATCTGTAATATTATTTACCAGAGGACCTCGCTGCATTAGTTCCTCCTGCTGTCTTGATAGTGTGATTCAAGCTATGGCTGCTGTGCGCAATCTAAACATGCAATAGATGGAACATCAATCACGGTGAAAACTGCAGACAGCAAAGATTTATTGTCCGCCAGGAACAAACTATTCCCTCTGGAAAGCCGCGCCACTGCGCCTTTAAAAGGAAAAGAACCGTTGGCCAACACCTTGACAACGGAACCTGTCGACAACGGCACCTGACAACAAGCAGCCAATCGAAGCCACCTTCTTTGAATATATTAGCGGCTATTTCCGGCTATGGCGGCGATGCTGTGGTCAAGATAACCGTTCCACAGATTACCACCGGGGAACCGTGCCAGGCCCGTCCCGCAACCCTGTCTCCCTCAGCGTTTTAACACGGAGAGTGTGCGACGTGTCCGCCCCGGAAGCTTCTCAATGACACATGCAGCGGCGACTTCCTGCCTGGTCCGGTGAGGAGCACCCAACACCAATGTCACTGTCCAGTGAGGTACATTGTGCACATAACACCAATGTCACTGTCCAGTGAAGTGCATTGTGAACTTAACACCAATGTCACTGTCCAGTGAAGTGCATTGTGAACTTAACACCAATGTCACTGTCCAGTGAAGTGCATTGTGAACTTAACACCAATGTCACTGTCCAGTGAAGTGCATTGTGAACTTAACACCAATGTCACTGTCCAGTGAGATACATTATGCACCTAATACCAATGTCACTGTCCAGTGAGATACGTTGTGCAGCTAATACCAATGTCACTGTCCAGTGAGATACATTGTGCACCTAACACCAATGTTACTGTCCAGTGAGATACATGTGCACCTAACACCAATGTTACTGTCCAGTGAGATACATGTGCACCTAACACCAATGTCACTGCCCTGTGAGGTGCATTGTGCATCTAAAACCAATGTCACTATCCAGTGAGATACATTGTGCATCTAACATCAATGTCACTGTCCTTCCAGGTGCATTGTGCACCTAACACCAATGTCACTGTCCAGTGAGGTACGTTGTGCACCTCACACCAATGTCACTGTCCAGTGAGGTACAATGTGCACCTAATGCGAGTATCTCGTTTCCACTGTGGCCCCACAATATTTATTTATTTAATTTTTGATGATCTGTTTGAAGCAGTTTTTAATAAATTTATTCTTAAGTTTGACTGATTCATATTGTTATGGATTGGAGAACAGTCTCCCTGAATATACATCGGTGGAGTTGAAGCACAGTCCTTGCTAATCATGGAATCACTTGGGGCTACAATCTTACCAGAGAGGAGCATATTTAATTTTATTATCGTGCTATTTTACTTGTGTGATATTGAAGTGGGACTGATCTTGCCTGTGTGTTTGTGAGAATCATAACTCAAGCACCTAATCAAACATTATTTAGAACATGATAATTAAAGTGTCATTCTATAACATAGAAATTAGGAGCAGGAGGAGGCTATTCGGCCCTTCGAGCCTGGTCCACCAGTCATTATGATAATTGCATGCATATCTCTCTCATTATCTTTTCTGCTTTTGTCACTCTCCCTCTGCATGCAAGTCCCAAGGACATCCCTCGCTTTCTCCCAAACTCGGCTCCACTCCATCTCTCATCCTATCCCCTTAACTCAGTAACCCCCCCTAACTTCTTTTGGACACTAAGGCCAATTGAGCATGGCCAGTCCACCTAACCTGCACATCTTTGGACTGTGGGAGGAAACCGGAGCACCCGGAGGAAACCCATGCATACACTGGGAGAGCATGCAGACTCCGCACAGACAGTGACCCAAGCCGGGAATCGAACCTGGGACCCTGGAGCTGTGAAGCCACAGTGCTAACCACTATGCTACCGTGACTGTCTCCTCTTCCTGTGCTCCACACACTGCCTCTCACTGTCTGTCTCCCTCACTTCCTTTATCTCATCCCATTTTCTGTCTGTCTGCATCCAGCCTGTAATTTGTCCATTGCACTGTCCCCCGCTTCTGTTTCTGTCGTGTTTCATTTGTCTCCTCTCTGGCCATCTCCCTGCCTTTCCTCCAGTTGTTCAGTCTTTGTTTTCCCACCATCTGTTTCTGTCCCCCTTGTCTCTTCCCCGAATTCTGTCCTAATAGGAATAACTTTGGAGTGCTAAAGAGAAATTGTAGGGGAATAGGACTAGTTGAGTTGCTGTTGTAGACAACTAGCATGAACATGTGAATCTGTATGGCTTTCTATGCTGCAACTATTTTATTATTCAATATTTAGAATGCCTTTAATGTCATAAAATGTCCTAAGGCACTTCTCAGGAGCATTTTAATGCAAAATTTGATACTCCCAGAAGGAAGGATGATCAAAAACTTGGCCAAAGAGGTGTAAGTGCTTTAAAGAGAGGGGGGTGAGGTATAGAGGTTCACGGAGAACATTCCAGAGCTTAGGGACTAGGTTGCAGAAGGCATGTCACCAATAGGGAAGCAATTAATAACAGTGATGCGCAAGAGCCAGATTTAGAAGAGCGTGGAGAGTTTTTGGACTGGAGGAGGTTACTGAATTTGGTAGGAGATATGCCATGCAGGGATTTGAAGGCAGGTAAGACATGGTCCATGAGGGACAAAAGGCATCTCTCTCTGTTAGAGAGGACTGGAAGTTTTATAGTTTGAGGGACACAACTCTACATTAAGTGTTATCAAGGCGAGAGGCAGGCTTTCATGAGCTACCACAGTCGGTCTGAGGATTGGAATTATAGAATCCCTACAGTGTAGAAGGAGGCCTTCCGGCCCATCGGGTCTGCACCGATCGTCTGAAAGAGCACACGACCCAGACCCCCTTCCCGCAACTCCACCGAACCTTTGGGCACTAAGGGGCAATTTAGCATGGCTATTCACCTAACCTTTGGACTGTGAGAGAAAACCGGAGCATCTGGAGGAAACCCATGCACACACGGGGAGAATGTGCAAACTCGACACAGTCACCCAAGGTTGGAATCGAACCGAGGTCCCTTGTGCTGTGAGGCAGCCGTGCTAACCACTGGCACCATGGCACCCTCAGCCTGTGCAGTTGGTGTGATTCTGCAACATAGTCTAGCCAACTGAACTAACCCACATTTAAAACTGATTCACCGTTAGCCGACGTCGAGATCGGGAAAGGCAATTGGGCAGAGAATCGATTCCGATGCTGAAATCGCAATGCTCCAGCGCCTCGACAGCGGTGTCAATGCGCTCCAGAAGGCACGTATAGTAGACACCGTTTTCATATCATTAGCAGGCCCAACCTGGCATTCTCAGGGGCCTCCGCGATTCTCGACCTCTGATTGGCTGAGTTCCCGACAGCGTGGTTCACTTGCGCTTTTAAAAATTGTGGCGGCTGCTGAGAGAGAGGGGGTACAGAAAGTATCCAACATTGCCTTAGTGTGCTGACAGTTGTGCCGCTGGCTGGGGCGTTCTACCACATCTGGGGGGAGTAGTAGGGGTAGCCAGGAGGTGGGCTGTGGGGTCAGGGTGGACAGGCAAGGAACACCATTGCCACAGCTGGCAAGGCAGCCATGCAACTGCGCACACCACTAACAGCCCACATTAAACTGGCCCCAGCCGACCCATCAGCTGTATGGGCACGTTCCAGCGCAACCAGCAATCTTGTTGGCTGGGATGAGTGTGTGTGGGGATTGTAATGTGTATGTGTGGCTGGAGCTTGTCAGTTTCCCGAGTGTCGATCACGGACCCAGTGAATCCCGCACCATTTTTCATTGGAATCGATTGTGTTCCAGCGGCACTGGTGCCAGTCCCTTAACGGTAGCGGAATCGGTCCAGGTGCGGCGCCAGTTTTTCTGTCGTAAAAGTCCATGGATTCTGCATTGGCGTCAACACTTACTCTCAGAAACGGAGAATCCCAACCATTATCTTGTCATTATTGCAAAGCTGTTTGTGGGATTCTACTGTCTACAAATTGGTTGCCGTGGTTCCTACATTACAATAGTGACTTCAAAAAGTACTTCATTCGCTGTAAAGCATTTTGAGATGGACTGAGGCGATGGGAGGCATTATTTAAATACAAATTCCTTCTTTTGTGTAATGTGCTATTATTCAGAGATGACCTTCAGTTATTTTGATGTTAAGACCTACCTATCTTCACAGATATATTGTGAAGATAAATACAGTTCCATATGTTTAAAATAAAACAGAAAGCACTACAAGTGTACAAGTCCATCAGAATCTGAAAAACAGACCAATTAATGCTTCAAGGTAGGAACCTTTCGTTACACCTTATTTTTCTCTTTAAAGATCATGAATTACCTGTTATAATGGTCTTAACAATTTTCATTCTTGTACAATTGTTAAAATGTTTTAATGTAACTTTTAATTTCTTTTATAAAATTGATTCATCTGCTATTTCTTTGCTATTAAAAATTTAATTTTTTTTTTTTGTTGAACAGTCGTGTGAAGTTTTGAACCCGAGGATGGCACTCAAGTTAATGTGGTTGGTACTTGGAGGAGTCCGGGTGCTATGGTGCCTGGCACCACAAACAGGCTACATACATCCTGATGAATTTTTTCAGTCGCCAGAGGTTATGGCAGGTAAAATAGCGAATAACTTATTTATAATCTGTTGTTCAGAAAAAAACTCTACAATTAATTTCCTTTGTTTGCTTCTGAAACAAACCACTTCATCCCATGCTCATAAACTTTGTAGATATAAGGAACTCATTTGTAATGTGACGTGACTCAACCCAACCTGCTGACATCTGCATAAACTTGCGAAGTGTCCAAACGTAATGCTTTGTTGTGCTACTTGGCTGCAATATATTGAGCCTCGCTGGCTACACTAAAAAGCAAATGAGGCACTGATTGCCAGAAGTTCACAGACAAGAGTACAACCAAGATAAAGTTGAATACTTCAAAAACATACATAATAAATGAACTTTTTTATTAAATGGTTATCAATGATAATATTTTGCTATACAATTCCATTTCAGTTAAAATACTCTTGGCTAAATAATAATCTTGTGGTAAAATACTGCTTCACAACAAAAATAAAGTGCCGTTAACATAGTAAAATAATAATCATCTTTATTGGTGTCACAAGTAGGCTTACATTAACACTGCAATAAAGTTACTGTGAATGCTTCAAGGCACTGCATTGGAGTGGTATCAAACAAAATTTGACATTGAGCCACATAAGGCTAGAACATAGAATTTACAGTGCAGAAAGGAGGCCATTCATAGAATCATAGAATTTACAGTGCATTCGGCCCATTGAGTCTGCACCGGCCCTTGGAAAGAGCACCCCACTTAAGCCCCACACCTCCACCCTATCCCAGTAACCCCACCTAACCTTTTTGGACACTAAGGGCAATTTAGCACGGCCAATCCACCTAACCTGCACATCTTTGGACTGTGGGAAGAAACCGGAGGAAACCCATGCAGACACGGGGAGAACATGCAGACTCCGCACAGACAGTGACCCAAGCCAGGAATCGAACCTGGGACTCTGGCGCTGTGAAGCAACTGTTCCAACATACTGTGCTACCATACTGCCCTATATATTTATATATGCTGGATATATCAGGCAGGTGACCAAAAGCTTGGCCAAAAAGGTAGGGCTAAAGGAGCAAAGAGTGGTAGCGAGGTTCAGGGATGGAATTCTTGAGCTTAGGCCTCAGGCAGCTGAAGGCATGGTCACCAATGATGGGTATTTACAATCAGGGCTGCAAAAAAGACCAGAATCTGAGCAGCGCAAAACTCCCGGAGGGTTTTGGGGTTCCAGGGGATGAGTGAGATAGGGAGGGATTTGAAAACAAGGATGAAAACTTTAAAATTGAGGTGTTGCGGGATCAGGTGTGAATGTCAATCAGTAAGCACAGGTGATGGATGAATGGAACTTCGTGAGAAATAGGATAAGGACAGCTAAGGTTTGGATGAATTCAAGTTTATGAAGGGAGCACAGGCAGGTGAACATTGGGACGGTAAAGGCATAGCTGAGGGTTTCAATAGCAGGTTAGCTGAGGCAGAGCAAAAATAGGCAATGTTTCAGTGGTGAAAGGAGATGGTCTTGGGAGTAATGTTGATGGGATTGGAAGCTTATCTCTGGGTCAGACTGGATCCTAAGGCTGTGAATGATCTAGTATGGACTCTGACATTAACCCTGGAGAGGGGTGGCAAGGAAATGGAGTTTGCGGTGGGAACTGAACATAGCAGCTTCCTGATATTTAGTTGGAAATTTTTGCTTGTCCAGGTTTGAAGGTCTGACAAGCAATATGGCAATTCAGATGACGGAGTGGTCAAGAAAGGTGATGTTGAGGCATACATGTGGTAGCTGGCGTGATTGATATAGCTGAGGGGCAGCACATTAATGGAAATATTCAAATCATTTGTATGTTTTAATGATAGGTCCCACTCCTCATTTCGGAAGATACAATTTCACAGGGAACAATGGAATTCAACATTTTGTTTTCATTTTCATGTCTTTTTCAAAAAATTTAGAGCACCCAATTATTATTTTTTATTAAGGGGCAATTTAGCGTGATCAATCCACCTACCCTGCACATCTTTGGGTTGTGGGGGCGAGACCCCAAAAAACATAGAGAGAATTTGCAAACTCCACACAGACAGTGACCCGGAGCTGGGATCGAACCTGGATTATCGGCACCGCGAGGCAGCGGGGCTAGCCACTGTGCCACCATGCCGCCGCTCATTTTTATGTTTGGAAGCAACCTGTCTCAAACTGTAGCCAAAGACCTGTTTATGATGGGGAACACTGCGACACCCAATAGAAAATAAAAAACATTCCATGATGCAATCTGACATTTATCAGCAAAACACATGTAATTTCACTAAAATACGGGCATGACATTTGCATATAATCAATCTTCATGTCCAGGGGTTGCTTAAAAAAACACATTGTGAGAACCGGGTAGGTGGGTATTTTGTGGATGCTCTCTTACAACACGAACTTTCACAAAGCCAACCTACAATAAAGTACCATTTTATTTTCTTCAGTCTCTGTTTCGCACCCACATTTATTAGCTCTGTTCATGACTCCATCTTCATGGTGGAACAAGGGGAAATGATAGAGTAAAAAGGTATGGGCAATTTCCATGAATTGTCTGGTCCAGTAACTCATGCATTCTTGATTAAAATGCTTCAGATGTTTGTTCCCTGAGGTGTTTAAAGAAGCTGGAATATGTTTTTTCTTTGTTAGGATGAAACCTCCGTGAAGTATTCTACCATGACAAAAACAATAGAACAGAAGAGGAGTTCAATCAAGAAACAATGATTAGATGATCCCAAGTATTTTGAAAGCTTAGATATTGTAGGAGCAATTGAAGTCGGAAGGGGGTAAGAATTTCTATAGATTTTAAGTTTTGGAAAGGAATAATTTTGAGCACAAATTAGAATAGTAAGTCTTGATCTCAACACACTGAGAACACAAGGAAGACTGTGTAATTTTCATTTGAGAGGAAAAGAGTAATGACTATATTAGGTTTTCATTATATTGACAAAGGTTGCACATGAGGGAGCGTGGAGTCCAGAAGTGAGAGAAGGATCATCAATCAAATAGCATTTTCCTGTATCTCATATGCGTGAAAGAGAGGGAAAAAAGTGTTTACCACAGGAAAACAAATCTTGTTTCGTTGAGCCAGCTTTAGCAACAGAGGAGACAGAGTTCTATTAGAGATCAGTGGAGATAGTGAGATCAAGAATTGGTGGAGACTAAGATGAAATCAACAAGGTAAGAGGTGCTAAATTGATGGCGTGATTTTGTAGAGTATATAAAACTTTAAAAAGTTTGCTTTTCTCATTTTGGATGCATTTTTGTTTTCTTTACAGGTGACATTCTGAATCTCAAAACCTTCCGTACTTGGGAATTCAATACAAGCTACCCCAGCAGATCAGTTCTTTTCCCATTAGTCACAACTGGATTTTCATTCACAATACTTAAAGTTTTACACAATTCTGGCCTTTTTGGCAATATTATAAACAGCTATAGTTTGTTGGTTTTCCCCAGATTCTATCTAACATGCCTGTCCTTTATACTGGACTATTCTGTATACCATTTAGCTTACCTCTGGGGAGCAGATCCATGGAATGCATTAACACTGCTCAGTGGGTCACATGTGATGCTGGTTTTTTATACCAGGACATTTTCAAATGTTATAGAAGCAGCTCTATTTGCATTACTGATGCTGTTAGTGGCCATGGACATAAAGCAAGCAAACGTGGCACCGCGTCCTGGGAAAAAGGAAAGAAAGAACAATCAACATCTTATTGGGATTGTTTTAGTTTCTGGTTTTTTTAACAGGCCCACATTCATTGGTTACGCTTTAGTACCAATGCTCTTGTGGTTTTCTCGTGATCAGAAATGCACATTTCAATTTAGTTTAAGACAAATTATGAAGAGTTTCTTTGGTCTTTTGTCTTCTGTAATTGCAACCAGCTTTCTTTTCATTGCGACTGATACACTGTATTTTGGTTCATTGTTGTCTGAAACGGATTGGCTTTTGAAAGATGGGAATACCATGTATTCACTATTTGTCAACATAAGCCAATGTCTAGTTTTAACCCCTGTCAATCTCATTTTGTACAACTTGGACCAAAAAAGCCTTATTGCACATGGTAGTCATCCCTGGTTTACACATCTGACTGTGAATGGCTTTATGCTGTTTGGTGGTCTTCACATATCTGCTGTTGTGACTGGTGTCAAAACGATGGTCAACAAATTTGCCTGCAAAGCCAGCTGTCATATTTCTCACAAAGACAATGTGGGGAAGAAGTTGCCCGCACAATGTTCTGCTGCTACTCAAATTACTGAATATTTATTGTTGGTTTATTTTACCCCTCTCCTCATTTTGTCAATGTTTAATCATCAGGAACCAAGGTATATTAGCCCGCTCATTGTGCCACTTGTTATTCTCAGTGCTCCAAAATGTGAGATGCTGAGGTGGAAAATTGTAATAGTCCTGTTTAATGTCTTGGGGTCTGTGCTTTTTGGTTGTTTGCACCAAGGTGGGCTAATTCCTTGCCTGTCCTATTTAGAAAAAACTCTTCACTCACAGAATCCTCAGGCCAGCCCGCCTGAACACAGTTTAGTATTTTACCACACCTACATGCCTCCTAGATATCTCCTGAATGTAAAATCGGACCAAGAGTTTACTCGAATCATTGACCTGGGAGGGTCTGATGTGTCTGTGCTCAATAACACAGTGAATGGGCTACTTGACAATTTCTCTTCTGAACACATTGGGAATAATCAGGAAATGAATGTTTACATCATTGCACCTGGCACCGTTCAAGATGATATTGATAACTGTGGTTTTCAGTGGAAAACTGTAGCATCATTCTTCCCTCATTTAACAATGGAAGATCCTCCTGATATTCCATCTCTTCTATCTGAAGATGGATTAAACCAACTAAACCTTTACATTTTCAAAGCGCATATAAAGGGAAAGAAACTTGATAGGACTTGATTTGGTTTTGGTGTCTTCCTGTTGTAAGGGCGGCACGGTAGCACAGTGGTTAGCACTGTTGCTTCACAGCTCCAGGGTCCCAGGTTTGATTCCCGGCTTCGGTCACTGTCTGTGCGGAGTCTGCACGTTTCATAGATTATCATAGAATTTACAGTGCTGAAGGAGGCCATTCGGCCCATCGAGTCTGCACCGGCTCTTGGAAAGAGCACCCTACCCAAGGTCAACACCGCCACCCTATCCCCATAACCCAGTAACCCCACCCAACACTAAGGGCAATTTTGGACACTAAGGGCAATTTATCATGGCCAATCCACCTAACCTGCACATCTTTGGACTGTGGGAGGAAACCGGAGCACCCGGAGGAAACCCACGCACACGGGGAGGATGTGCAGACTCCGCACAGACAGTGACCCAAGCCGGAATCGAACCTGGGATCCTGGAGCTGTGAAGCAATTGTGCTATCCACAAGCCTACCGTGCTGCCCCGATGTTCTCCCCGTGTCTGTGTGGATTTTCTCCGGGTACTGCGGTTTCCTCCCACAATCCAAAGATGTGCAGGTTAGGTGGATTGGCCATGCTAAATTGCCCCTTAGTGTCCAAAAAGGTGAGGTGGGGTTACTGGGATAGGGTGGAGGTATGGGCTTAAGAAGGGTGCTCTTTCCAAGGGCCGGTGCAGATTCGATGTGCTGAATGGCCTCCTACACTAAATTCTATGAATCTATTTCTGCAGTATGTTTGTGGGTATTTTGGTGCAGGGTCGAATTGTTAAAGCATCAAGGTCCTTTCATAGAGGTTCACTTGTAACAGTATTTTTAGTAGTTGAAGCCTGAACATAATGGAGTAAGGCATTTTAAAATGTTTATGGTTTTAACAAATAATCATGGGATGTCAGTCAAAGAAACATACAGAAATAATGTACTTAAATATTATGGTTTAACTTCTCTTATCTGCAGAACAATTATCATGTAACAGTAGTCTTCAGAAAATTGGAGTAAAACTACAAGTATTAGATGATGGATCCTGGGCAATATGTTGTAATGGGTTTATGCCTCTGGTTTCCCTTCTGTAAACTACTCATTTTGTTGTTTTTAGACAGATCCCCAGTAGTTCACTAATTTGTGACGTTAGTGAAAAAGATTTAAAAACTTTATATTTTGCTATGTAATGATGTGGGGCAGAAGGGTGGAGGAATCTTAAACAGAGGAATAAAACTTGATATTTATGAGAACAAATGTATTTTGTGTTTGGGAAATAAATATTACAAAGCCTCTTTGTAATGCTGAGTGCATCATTTCATCGTGGTTCTTGTGATCAAATTACGACAATTGTAATATGGAGAAAACTGACATATCAATTGCACAGTCTATTTCCCTTCCAACCTTATTTTGTTTTTTGTAGCTGATATTAAATAAAGTATCTAAAGATGTGCACACCAGATAAGATAATTTTTCCGTTTTTTTCATATGATGATGAATGTGATCCATTTCCCTTCTTGTCTAATAGCGTATTGGTTAACATTTTGGAACACTTTGTTTGACCTACATGTGATGATAGAAGGTTTATATTCACTTTACAATTTGTGCTGGACTGAAGAGAAGGCGTCAAACTAAACACTAGGTACATGTCATCTTTTCAGGTCAAGTTATGTTCCAATTTTATGGATCAAGACATTGTGCAATTTGAGAGAGGTACTTTTCTTCCTTGCTTAGAATATACTTATGTGAAGTAGAAAATGATCACCTTCAGTATAATTTTAAATGGTGAAGAGAGACACTTCCCTTCCTACTGCACTAATCATGGAAAGTTATTCCATTATACTCGCAAGATGAATTTAGACCAATAATCTTGTTCCCATAAAGAAATAACCAATTATGACTTCCGGTGGCAGACATGGAGTGAGAGGTCGTTTATTTGGTAGCTCCCGCTCGTGGTGGACTTTTCCCTCAATTTATGGGGGATTTGACCGGTACAATTGGAGACTGGTGAGGCAGAGAAGAGGAATCCTCCACCAGTTTATGGAGTCGTGGACCTGGAGTGGTCTGCAAAGAAGAGATTGTTGGGCAAAGAAGATTGGATTGGATTTGTTTATTGTCACGTGTACCGAGGTACAGTGAAAAGTATTTTTCTGCGAGTAGCTCAACAGATCATTAAGTACATGAAAAGAAAAGGAAATAGAAGAAAATACATAATAGGGCAACACAAGATACACAATGTAACTACGTAAGCACTGGCATCGGATGAAGCATACAGGGGTGTAGTTTTTTAAAATAAATTTAATTACCCAATTAATTTTTTCCAATTAAGGGGCAATTTAGCATGGCCAATCCACCTACCCTGCACATCTTTGGGTTGTGGGGGTGAAACCCACGCAGACACGGGGAGAATGTGCAAATTCCACACAGACAGTGACCCAGAGCCGGGATTGAATCTGGGACCTCGGTGCCGTGAGGCAGCAGTGCTATCCACTGCACCAACGTTCTAGGGGTGCAGTGTTAATGAGATCAGTCCATAAGAGAGTCGTTCAGGAGTCTGGTAACAGCGGGGAAGAAGCTGTTTTTGAGTCTTTTTGTGCGTGTTCTCAGACTTCTGTATCTCCTGCCTGATGGAATAAGTTGGAAGAGTGAGTAAGTTGGGTGGGAGTGGTCTTTGATTATGCTGCCTGCTTTCCCCACACAGGAATGGAGGTGTAGATGGAGTCAATGGGTGGGAGGCACATTCATGTGATGGACTGGGTGGTGTTCACGACTCTTTGTAGTTTCTTGCAGTCCTGAGCGAGCAGTTGCCATACCAGGCTGTGATGCAGCCAGATAGGATGCTTTCTATGGTGCATCTGTAAAAGTTGGTCCGAGTTAATGTGGACATGCCAAATTTCTTTAGTTTTCTGAGGAGGTATAGGCGCATGTTGATGTAGCATCGACATGGGTGGACCAGGACAGATATTTGAAGATGTGTACCCCTAGGTATTTGAAACTGCTAACCATCTCCACCTCGGCCCCGTTGATGCTGACAGGGGTGTGTACAGTAATTTGCTTCCTGAAGTCAATGACCAACTCTTTAGTTTTGCTGGCATTGAGGGAGAGATTGTTGTCGCTGCACCACTCCACTAGGTTCTCTATCTCCCTCCTCTATTCTAACTCGTTATTCAAGATCCGGCCCACAATGGTCGTATTGTCAGCAAACCTGTAGATGGAGTTGGAACAAAATTTTGCCACGCAGTCGTGAGTGTACAGGGAGTAGAGTTGGGGGCTAAGAATGCAGCCTTGCGGAGCCCCAGTATTGAGGACTATTGTGGAGGAGGTGTTGTTAATTCTTACTGATTGTGGTCTGTGGGTCAGAAAGTCGAGGATCCAGTTGCAGAGTGAGTAGCCAAGTCCTAGATTTTGGAGTTTTGATATGAGCTTGGCTGGGATTATGGTGTTGAAGGCGGGGCTGTAGTCAATAAATAGGAGTCTGATAGAAGTCCTTTTTGTCGAGAAGCTCTAGGGATGAGTGTCGGGCCAGCAAAATGGCGTCTAGTGTGGACCAGTTGCGGCGGTATGCGAATTGCAGTGGATCAAGGCTTTCTGGGAGTATGAAGGCGATGCGCTTCATGACCAACCTCTCGAAGCATTTCATTATGACTGAAGCCAGGTCCACCGGATGGTAATCATTGAGGCACGTTGCCTGGTTCTTTGGCACCGGTATGATAGTGGTCTTCTTAAAGCAGGTGGGGACCTCGGAGTGGAGTAGGGACAGGTTAAAGATGTCCATAACATCTGCCAGCTGGTCCGCGCAGGCTCTGAGTGCACGACCAGGGATCGCGTCCGGGCCCGTTGCCTCCCGAAGGTTCACTTTCAGGAAGGCCGATCTGACTTTGGAAGCTGTGATTGTGGGTATTAGTGAGTTATGGGCTGCTGGGGCACTCGACAGCGGATTGTGGGTTTCCTGCTCGAACCGAGCATAGAATGCATTGAGTTCATCGAGGAGGGGTGCGCTGCTGCCGGAGATACTACTCGGCTTCGCTTTGTAGCCCGTAATGTTGTTTAGTCCTTGCCACAATTGCCGAGAGTCTCTGTGACTCTAGCTTGGTTTGATATTCTCTCTTGGCATCTCGGATGGCTTTGCGGAGGTCGTACCTGGATTTCTTGGATAGGCCAGGGTTGTCTCACTTGAACGCCTCAGATCTGTCCTTCAGTAGGGGGCCAATCTCGCGATTGTGCCATGGCGTCCGGTTGTGGAACGTACGTACTGCTTTCTTTGGCATGCAGTCCACACATTTGCTGATGAAGTCTGTGACGGTGGTGGCATAGTCATTTAAGTTGGTCATTGAGTTCTTAAATATGGGCCAGTCCACTGTCTCTAAGCTGTCACATAGGAGCTCTTTTGTTTCCTCTGACCAGCACTGCACGACCTTCTTAGCTGGATTCTCCTGTTTGAGGTTCTGCTTGTATGCCGGGAGAAGGACCACCGTCTTATGGTCTGATTTCCCAAAGTGAAGTTGGGGGATGGAACGGTAGGTGCCCTTGATTTTTGAGTAGAAGTGGTCAAGAGTGTTGTCGTCCCTGGTGGGACAGCAGATGCGCTGGTGGAGTTTTGGCAGTACACTCTTGAGGTTGGCCTTGTTGAAGTCCGGCCACGATGAACAAGGGTGTTCTGTTTCGTAGTTGTTTATAACAGTTCGTCCAGCGCCATCTTCACTTCTGCCTGGGGTGGGATGTAGACCCCTGTGATAATGGCTGAAGTGAACTCACGTGGAAGATAGTATGGGCGGCACCTCACCGTCAGGTATTCCAGGTTCTGGGAGCAGTAGGTCGCCAGGGTCGCCACATCCAAGCACCAGGAGGTGCTATGTCCAAGCTGGGTAAGAGAGTATGGAACAACAGTAACCTAACTGAAAACACCAAACTGCGAGTCTTCCAAACCTGCATTAGTGCACTATACAGTGCTGAGACGTGAACAACATATGCTAGGGTAGGAGAATAGACTGAACAATTTCCATCTACGCCGTCTCAGATGTATCCTCAGCATCTGTTGGCAAGACAAGGTCACCAACTCAGAGGTCCTGGAATATGCTAATTCCATCAACATACACTCATTGCCAAGCCAATGACATCTATACTGGCTTGGCCGTGTTTAGCAGAGGGATGATATCCGTATACCCAAGGACCTTCTGTTCAGTGAATTGACTGGAAGGGGCTAGTCCAGGGGGAGGGGTTTGATGGAACACAGACGACCTACTCTTATGCATTTCTGACCTGTTAGGGAGGACGGGGGAGATTATGTGGATCTTAGGGGAATTTGGCCAGTTCTTGGGGTACAAAATTGAATGTGGGTAAAAGAGGTTTTTGTGATTCAGGTGAGAGGGCAGGAGAGGAGACTGGCGGAGTTGCCGTTTAAAGTGGTGGGAGGGAGCTTCTGTTATTTGGGAATTCAGGTGGCATAGGGATAGGAGCAGTTACATAAATTAAATTTGACCCGGCTAGTTGAGCAAATGAAGGAGGACTTTCGGAGGTGGGTCATGCTCCCGCTGTCACTGGCGATGAGGGTACAAACCATAAAAATGACGGTCCTCCCGAGGTTTCTGTCTGTTTTCCAGTGCCTCCCTATTTTCATACCAAAGGTCTTTTTTAAGTGGGTCAATAGGGTGATCTCTGGTTTTGTGTGGGCGGGTAAAACCCTGCGAGTAAAGAAAGTACTGCTGGAGCGAAGCCGGGGGGGGGGGGGGGGGGGGGGGGGCTGCCGCTACCGAACTTTAGTAATTACTACTGGGCGGCAAATATAGCCACGCTCAGGTAATGGGGGGGGGGGGGGGGGGGGTCGCTGTGGGAGCGAGTAGAGGTGGCATCATGTAAGGGCACAAGTTTGGGGGCATTGGTAACGGCTCCTCTGCTGCTCTCGCCGGCCCGGTATTCCACACGCCCAGTGGTGGTAGTGGCCCTGAGAGTCTGGGGGCAGTAGCGGAAGGGAGCGTCGGTGTGGGCTCCAATTTGTGGTAATCACCGGTTTGTCCCGGGGAGGCTGGATGGGGGGTTTCGGAGTTGGCAGAGAGCAGGGATTGAGAGGCTGGGGGATCTATTTATTGATGTGAGCTTTCCATGTTTAGAGGATTTGGAGGAGTTTGAATTGCCGGGAGGAAATGGGTTTCGATATCTGCGGATAAGGGATTTTGTGCGAAGGCAGGTTGATACAATCTGCCTTCGCCACAGGGGATACAAGACAAGGTAGTTTCTAAAATGGGGGTGGGGGAGGGGAAGGTTTCGGATATCTATGAAGAACTCATGGAGTGGGAGGAAACTCAGATAAGTGAGCTAAAGCGTAATTGGGAAGATGAGCTGGGAGGGGAGGTAGAGGCGGGTCTCTGAGCAGAGTCAACACGTCCTCATCATGTGCCAGGCTCAGCCTGATACAATTCAAGGTGGTTCACCGGGCACACATGACGGTGGCCTGGATGAGCAAGTTTTTTGGGATAGAGGACAAGTGTGTGAGGTATAATGGAGGGCCAGCAAACCATCTCCATATGTTTTGGGCATGCCCGAAGCTTAGGGGATTCTGGCAGGGATTTGAGGATGTCATGTCCACGGTACTAAAAACAAGGGTGGCGTCGAGTCCAGAGGTGGCGCTTTTCGGAGTGTCGGAATATCCGGGAGTACAGGCGGCGAGAGAGGCTGACGTTTTGGCCTTTACCTCCTTGGTAGTCTGGAGTCGGATCTTATTAGCATGGAGGGATTCGAAGCCCCCTAAATCAGGGGTGTGGGTTACTGACATGGCGGGGTTTCTCAGACTTGAAAAAATGAAGTTCGCCCTGAGAGGATCAATGTTAGGGTTTGTCCGAAGTGGCAGCCGTTTATCGACTTCTTTGGAGAAAACTAAACACTCAGCAGATTCGATAAGACTGGGGTAGGTTAGGGGGTAGGGGGGAATTAGGCTATTTTGGGTTTAGAGTAGGTGGGAACAAGGGGAGATGGAGGCATGTGTTACGCATTGAACTAAGTGTACAGTTGTATTTGTATTGTTTATTGTTATAAAATCATAAATGCCTTAATAAAATGTTTTAAAAAAAAAGAAATAACCAGTTATTTTCCTTTACAGGAAAGTGGCTGACAATTGCAAAAAAAAAAGATTATCGTGTATTGGAAATGATCCAGTTATTAATGTAAAATGCATTGAGATGGAAAACAAAAATTAAATGACTCGGGGAGAAGAGAAAATGACACTAATGAATAACTGGCAAAATTGAAAGATGAAATAAATTAGTTGGTTTCTATAGTAGAATGATGCATGATAACAAATGTTATTTTAGGGAAATCTGCAGTATAGAATAGTCATAAATACCAAACATTTATGATTATTCTAAAGCCTGAGATTTTCAAAGCTTCACACAATCCAAGGACAGTGAATATCCTGATTAAATTCTATTAGAACATTCTCATTCAGTAAGGAGGCCTTTTACAGAAGAAGTTATAAGGAATGAATGTAGTTTTACATGGTTACATTTGAGGAAACAAAAATTAGTACCCCCACATGCTGGAAAGGAATGGAGATGATATTTTACAAATGTGAGATATGTTTTGGTAATTAATTCCTTCGACTATAGAAAATGATGCATATGCACAATTCCAGTAACAACAGATGGGACGCAAATACTGCTCTTGCCAGCAATGCTCACATTCTATGAAGGAATAAAAAAAGATTGCTAACAGAGTACCAGTATATGTGAGATCGTTGGAAAATATTACAAGCTAAAGCTTTGGGGGGGGGGGGGGGAAATGTGAATAGAATAAATAGAAGTACAACAATAAGGTTTGTGCTAGACAGAAAAAGTAGTCTGTGATTTTACATGAGCGATCGATGCGGAAGCAGGCTTGTCCAACATGCGACCCACAGGCTGCATTGTGGCCTGTGAAGCTCCTTTATGTGGTCCTTGGAGTCCTTGGAGCTACTGATCAAAATGCTGGTACTGAGGGCGGCACAGTGGTGCAGTGGTTAGCACTGCTTCCTCATGGCGCCGAGGGCCTGGTTTTGATCCCGGTCCTGGATTACTGTCCATGTGGACTTTGCATATTCTCCCCATGTCTGCGTGGATCTCACCCACTGTGGCAGTCACCACTAGTAGTATATTAAGGCGCTGCTCCCTCTCGGTAGACAACTCACCCTGAAAATCTCCCTGGCCTCCGGATCCCATTCTGTGGAAATCCGGCGGTACTGCATCGTGACCCTCACCGTCCAAGGCATAGAGTTCAGCAACTCCCGGCTCTACGTCCTCCTCCACCTCTGCGCTGCACTGTTACTCGGCCTGGACTTTCAGTGCCATCTCAAGCCCAACCTTAAAATTCAGCGGACCCCTACCCCATCCACGACCCCCGACCTGACACCGCCCCCCCCCCCCCCCCCCCCCCCCCCCGGTTGCCTCATTCACTCCTGCGCCACTCACCGTCCCTCCAGTGAACCTCATCGCAGCCCCCGCCCCAGTAGGATCCGTCCTCCCACTGGTTCCACTCAGGGGTGACGAAGACGAGGACAACACGCTCCCGTAGTCGCAGGTGACCAAGTCGGCGCCCACATCACCACCAGGACTGAGGCGATCGCAGAGGAGGGTCAAGGCCCTCGACAGACTTAACTTGTAATGTTTTCCACCACCCCCGCCGGACTCTTTTAACAGCGGGTGAATGTGGTAGTCACCACTAGTACTATACTACATGTATTACGGCACCGCCAGTACAGTAGAGGTACATGGGTAAGTCCCTGCCTGCTGGCTCCGCCCAGTAGGCGGCATATAAATGTGTGTGCTCGCCGGTGCTGCAGCCATTCTGGTTCCAGCTACAGGAGGCACAACATCTTTGCTCAATGAAACCTCGATTATTCCACTACTCTCGTCTTTGTGGTAATTGATAGTGCATCACCCCCACAACCCAAAGATGTGCAGGGTAGGTGGATTGGCCACATTAAATTGCCTCTTAATTGGAAAAAAATAATTGGGTACTTAATAAAAGAAATGCTGGTACATGGTCAATTAATTTGAAGAATTCTGCAAGGGCCACTCTCAAATCACAGCCTGTTCCTCTGCCATGATTTCTGGTGTTATGTGGAAACTTGTGGGGCGCACAGGACCCCAGTTTCTACCTCACATCCACCCGACTCTGCGCTTGACGCGGTTTTCACCTCGCTTCCACCCAGCTACACGCCCCACCCACCCTGTTTCCCTGAGTTCCCACCACATTCCTCCCACTCGGCACTTTCCCCAAGCTTACACCCTATTCCTCCCACTCTACATTTTCCCCGAGCTCCCATCACATTCCTCCCACTCTCGGCTCTTTCCTCGAGCTTCCATTGCATTCCTCCCACCCTTGGCACATTCCCTGCGCTCTCCCCCACATCTTGCCATTTTCTCTCCCTCTCTCCCCACTTCTCTTGGCCAGCAACATTTTCCCCTGGCTCCCACTGCTTTCCTATGACTCTCGGAGTGCACCTGCATTTGCGCCGCTGCCCCCAAGTTTCGCTCTTGCCCTTTCATTGCACTGCCTCCCACCCTTATTTAGTGAATGAGGATGGGTAATTGAGGGTGTGGGTGGGTGATTGGTTTCCACACAATGTCCCTGAACCATTCCATAGGTCAGTGTTTTTCAAACCTTTTTGTCTGGGACCCATTTTTACCAACCAGCCATCCTTTGGGACTCATGCCGGCTGGGCGGCTTTCACGACCCACACCACCCGAACTTCTTGATCCACCATTTGTGCTGACCTTTAATGTGACAGGTAAACCTGCTTGGTCCTCACTTGCTTTGTCATTCAATGTTACTGTGGTAAACCACTAGTATATTATATGTAATGTGGTAAACTGCTATTGTATTACATGTAATGTGGTAAACCACTGCCTGGTGGCTCCACCTCCCCTCGGGCTCGGTATAAAGGTGGCTGATCTCTGTGCCTGCCCCAGTTCGGGATCAGAGGCCAGGACGCTTTCTGTTTAGCTTATTAAAGCCTCAGTTACGTTCACTACTCGTCTTGTGTTCATCGATGGCACATCAATTTAATAAGCTAAACTTTTAAGATGAATTCATCGCTCATGCCAGATCACCTGGAGCTGGACCCACAGGCAGCCGACGCCACTGCAACATTCGAGCACAGGCTAAACTGCTTCGAACCTTACCTCGGATCCTCCACCGAAGATGTCACCGACCTCCAAAAGCAGCAAATACTCAACGCATGGGTGAGCCCGCAAGTTTTCCTTCTTACCGGCCTTGATGCGGCCTTCAACCACATCAAGGCAGATATCGCGAAAGCCGCGATGCATGCTGTGGACGAGTCCATTCCATTCCAGGTGGAGAGCGATGCGTCGGACTTTGCCCTGGCCGCTACCCTCAATCAGGCGGGCAGGCCCGTGGCTTTCTTCTCCCGTACCCTCCATGCCTCCGAAATTCGACACTCCTCCGTCGAAAAGGAAGCCCAAGCCATTGTAGAAGCTGTGCGACATTGAAGGCATTACCTGGCCGGCAGGTGATTCACTCTCCTCACTGACCAACGGTCGGTTGCCTTCATGTTTGACAATACACAGCGGGGCAAAATCAAGAAAGACAAGATTCTGAGGTGGAGAATCGAACTCTGCACCTACAACTACGAGATCTTGTACCGACCGGGGAAGCTCAATGAACCCCCAGATGCCCTATCCAGCGGTACATGTGCCAACGCACAAGTAGACCGACTTTGGGCCCTTCACAATGACATCTGCCACCCGGGGGTCACCCGTTTTTTTCATTTTATCAAGGCTCGCAACCTGCCTTACTCCATCGAGGAGGTCAGGACCATGACCAGGGACTGCCAGGTCTGCGCGGAGTGCAAGCCGCACTTCTTATTGGCCAGACAGAGCGCACCTGGTAAAGGCCTCGCGCCCCTTTGAGCGCCTCAGCATCGACTTCAAAGGGCCCCTCCCCTCCACTGACCGTAACGTGTACTTCCTCAACGTTGTTGACGAATACTCAAGATTCCCCTTTGCCATCCCATGCCCTGACATGACCTCTGCCACCATCATCAAGGCCCTGCACAGTCTCTTCACCTTGTTCGGGTTCCCCACCTACATCCATAGCGATCGGGGTTCCTCCTTCATTTTTAAAAAATATATATATTTTATTCAAATTTTTTTGGCCAAACAAAACAATACAAAGGTCTTCCTTTTTACAACAGTAAAACAGTATAAATAACAGTGGCCGTTTTTGACAAATAAATAAATAATATACAAACTAAATGGCAACTGCCCTATCAAAAATAATAACTCTCCAAGATAAAATCAAACAATCCAATATACATAGCCTAATACAAATATTTATACAAAAACACCCCTGAGGACCCGCCCGGCCCACCCCCCCCCCCCCCCCTGGGTTGCTGCTGTTACCTTCCCATTTCCTTTATCGTTCTGCGAGGTAGTAAATGAACGGTTGCCACCGCCTGGTGAACCCTTGAGCCGAACCCCTTAGTGCAAACTTTATCCGTTCTAGTTTTATAAACCCTGCCATGTCATTTATCCAGGTCTCCACGCCCGGGGGTTTGGCTTCCTTCCACATAAGCAATATCCTTCGCCGGGCTACTAGGGACGCAAAGGCCAAGACATCAGCCTCTTTCGCCTCCTGCACTCCCGGCTCTTCTGCAACCCCGAATATAGCCAACCCCCAGCTTGGCTCGACCCGGACCCCCACCACCTTCGAAAGCACCTTTGCCACCCCCACCCAGAACCCCTGTAGTGCCGGACATGACCAAAACATGTGTGTGTGGTTTGCTGGGCTTCTCGAGCATCTCCCACACCTATCCTCTACCCCGAAAAATTTACTGAGCCGTGCTCCGGTCATATGCGCCCTGTGTAAAACCTTGAATTGTATCAGGCTTAGCCTGGCGCACGAGGACGACGAGTTTACCCTACGTAGGGCATCAGCCCACAGCCCCTCCTCAATCTCTTCCCCCAGCTCTTCTTCCCATTTCCCCTTCAGCTCATCCACCATGTTCTCCCCCTCGTCCCTCATTTCCCTGTATATATCCGACACCCTACCATCCCCCACCCATGTCCTCGAGATCACTCTATCCTGAACCTCCTGCGTCGGGAGCTGCGGGAATTCCCTCACCTGTTGCCTCGCAAAAACCCTCAGTTGCATGTACCGAAATGCATTCACTTGGGGCAACCCATATTTTTCCGTCAGCGCTCCCAGACTCGCAAACGTCCCGTCTACGAACAGATCTCTCAGTTGCACAACCCCAGCTCTTTGCCATGCTCCAAATCCCCCATCCATTCTCCCCGGGACAAACCTATGGTTATTTCTTATCGGGGACCGCACCGAGGCTCCCGTCCTTCCCCTATGTCGTCTCCACTGCCCCCAAATTTTTAGTGTTGCCACCACCACTGGACTTGTGGTGTATTTCTTCGGGGAGAACGGCAACGGCGCCGTCACCATTGCTTGTATGCTGGTTCCCTTGCAGGACGCCATCTCCAATCTCGTCCACGCCGCTCCCTCCCCTTCTCCCATCCACTTACACACCATTGAGATATTGGCGGCCCAGTAGTATTCACTTAGGCTCGGTAGTGCCAGCCCCCCCCTATCCCTGCTACGCTGCAAGAACCCCCTCCTCACTCTCGGGCTCTTCCCGGCCCACACAAAACTCATGACACTTTTCTCAATTCTCTTGAAAAAAGCCTTCGTGACCATCACCGGAAGGCACTGAAACACAAAGAGGAATCTCGGGAGGACTACCATTTTAACCGCCTGCACCCTACCCACCAGTGACAGGGGCACCATGTCCCATCTCTTAAAATCCTCCTCCATCTGTTCCACCAATCTTGTTAGATTAAGCCGGTGTAAGGTTCCCCAACTCCTGGCTATCTGAATCCCTAAGTACCGGAAATCTCTTGTCACCTTCCTCAGCGGTAAGTCATCTATTCCCCTGCTCTGCTCCCCCGGATGCACCACAAACAGCTCACTCTTACCCATATTCAATTTGTACCCCGAAAATTCCCCAAACTCCCTGCGTTCCTGCATTATCTCAGGCATCCCCTCCACTGGGTCCGCAACATACAGCAATAAATCATCTGCATACAAGGATACCTGGTGTTCTTCTCCTCCCCTGAGCACTCCCCTCCACTTCCTGGAGCCCCTCAGCGCTATGGCCAGGGGCTCAATCGCCAATGCAAACAGTAACGGAGACAGGGGACACCCCTGCCTCGTCCCTCTTTGAAGACAGAAGTAATCAGACCTCTGTCTGTTCGTGACCACGCTCGCCACCGGGGCCCTATACAGCAGCTGTACCCATCCGATATACCCTTCTCCAAAACCAAATCTCCTCAGCACCTCCCACAGATAATCCCACTCCACTCTGTCGAACGGTTTCTCGGCGTCCATCGCCACCACTATCTCCGCCTCCCCCTCTGGTGGGGGAGGGGGTTCCTCCTTCATGAGCGACAAGTTGCGTCAGTTCCTGCTTAGCAAGGGCATCGCCTCAAGCCGGACGACCAGCTACAACCCCCAGGGCATCGGCCAGGTGGAGAGGGAGAACATGACGGTCTGGAAGGCTGTCTTGGCCCTACGGTCTAGAAGTCTCCCACTGCAGGAGGTCCTCCCCGATTCGCTCCACTCCACCCGGTCGATCCTGTGCACTGCCACCAATGAGACCCCTCACGAACGTATGTTTGCCTTACCTAGGAAGTCCACCTCCGGGGTCTCGCTCCCATCCTGGCTGACAGTCCCAGGGCCCGTCCTCCTCTGGAAGCATGTGAGGAGTCATAAATCGGATCTCCTCATCGAGAAGGTCCTGCTCCTCCATGCCAATCCACAATATGCCTACGTGGTACATCATGACGGGCGGCAGGACACAGTCTCCCTCCGGAGTTTGGCACCTGCAGGTTCTCCAGCGACCATCACCACCACTACCCAGCTGCTTCAAGTTCTGGCACCCGCAGGCCCACCGGCGACCATCACCACCACCCCCGCCCCAACACTGCCCCCCCCCCCCCCCCCCCCCCTCCACCGACTCAACGTCTGGGTGAAGAAGAGGACAACATGCTCCCGGATGCGCAGTGTCTCGACACCAGTGCCCACACCACAGCCGGGACTGAGGCGATCACGGCGGAAGGTCAAGGCCCCCAACAGACTTGATCTTTAAGTCCATTTCGCCCCCGCTGGACTCTGTTTTTAACAGGAGGTGAATGTGGTAAACTACTGTAGTATATTATATGTATTGTGGTAAACTGTTACTGTATTACATGTAATGTGTTAAACCACTGTCTGATGGCTCCGCCTCCCCTCGGGCTCGGTATAAAGGTGGCTGATCTCCGTCTCTGCCCCAGTTCGGGATCAGAGGCCAGGAGGCTTTCTATTTAGCTTATTAAAGCCTCAGTTACATTCACTACTCGTCTTGTGTTCATTGATGGCACATCAGTTACATTTCTGCTAAGGACTTGAGCTGATGATTTAAGATCTCACTGCATCCACTGAAAAAAATCCAAGAGGTTAGTCCTCGACCTCCCAATGTCTTGAAATGCCTTTGAACATTTGAGGGTTTTAATCCTTCATTTGCCAGTATTTCCCTATATATCATACACATGAACTTTGCATCCTGATTTTCAGTGGCACAATTAATACACCCATACCTCAAGTAATCATCTTTAAGCTGCTCTGTTCCTGTTTTAAGTTTCTTCATGGGTTGTTCACCAGCACTGCTGGCAACAACAAAATGGAGGAATCTCTCCTGCGCCCAGAGCACGTGACCTGCTCTCTGCCACCGCTTCAGGCAGGAAGTCTCCATCCTGGATCAGTGCGCGGACGTCAGGAGGAGGTGGTCTACCTCGCTGGGTTCTGGCCGCCGCGCACTGCTGAGGGGGCAGGAATGCCATGGGAGCTCAGGGAAAACGCAGAGTGGGAGGAATAGGGTGTAAGCCTGGGGAAAGTGCCGAGTGGGAGGAATGTGGTGGGAACTCGGGGAAACAGGGGGGTGGGGGGCTGTAGCTGGGTGGAAGCGAGGTGAGAACCGCAACAAGCGCAGAGAGTCGGGTGGAAGTGAAGTGGAAACTGGGGTCCTATGCTGGCATTCTGAAAGCCGGTCATGGCTGGTATTTTTAAAAGCTGGTTGCGGCCATAGGGCACTTCTTCCAGCGATCGGGAACACCGCAACAGATTGCCCCATGACCTTCCCGGCATCCGTGACCCACCCACGGATCATGACCTTGACTTTGAAAATGACTAATAGGTGGTTCAAGCATGTTCCAATTTGTCTTAGCAAAATGAGTGTTGACGACCCAACCACATGGATTACTGACATCACTTTTACTGTAAACATCCAATCCAGCCACCTGTTTGAGCGAATGTTTACTGTTACCACCCATCCAAATACAACTTTACCCATTCTTATATTGTTAGTTATAAGGGTGAATGTGTGAGGGAGGTGAATGTGTTTGTGTGGAATGGGGTAAGTGAGGGAGAGTGCCTGGCTCACTCCCAATCTCGAGGTTCTCATTCATCCTCACCTGCACACACTCCCTACTGAAGGTCAGATCTGAGGCGTTCAAGTGAGACAACCCTGACCTATACAAGAGGTCCAGGTACGACCTCCGCAAAGCCATCCGAGATGCCAAGAGAGAATAGCAAACCAAGCTAGAGTCACAGACAGACTCTCGTCGATTGTGGCAAGGACTAAACAACATAACGGGCTACAAAGCGAAGTCAAGCAATATCTCCGGCAGCAGCACACCCCTCCCCGATGAGCTCAATACATTCTATGCTTGGTTCAAGCAGGTAACCAACAATCCACTGTCGAGTGCCCCAGCAGCCCATAACTCACCAATACCCACCATCATAGCTTCCGAAGTCAGATCGGCCTTCCTGAAAGTGAACCCTCGGAAGGCGACGGGTCCGGACGCGATCCCTGGTCGTACATTCAGAGCCTGCGCGGACCAGCTGGCGGAGGTGTTCGCGGACATCTTTAACCTGTCTCTACTCCACTCCGAGGTCCCCACCTGCTTCAAGAAGACCACCATCATACCGGTGCCAAAGAAGAACCAGGAAACGTGCCTCAATGACTACCGTCCGGTGGCCCTGACGTGCTTCGAGAGGTTGATCATGAAGCGCATCACCCCCATACTCCCAGAACGGCTTTATCCACTGCAATTCGCATACCATCGCAACCGGTCCACAGCAGACGCCATTTCCCTGGCCCTACACTCATCCCTAGAGCATCTCGACAAAAAGGCCTCCTACATCAGACTCCTATTTGTTGACTACAGCTCCGCCTTCAACACCATAATACCAGCCAAGCTCATATCAAAGCTCCAAAATCTAGGACTTGGCTCCCCACTCTGCAACTGGATCCTCGACTTTCTGACCCAGAGACCACAATCAGTAAGAATTAACAACACCTCCTCCACAATAGTCCTCAATACTGGGGCCCCTTAAGGCTGCGTACTTAGCCCCCTACTCTACTCCCTGTACAGACACGACTGAGTGGCAAAATTTGGTTCCAACTCCATCTACAAGTTTGCTGACGATACGACCATTGTGGGCCGGATCTCGAATAACAACGAGTTAGAATACAGGAGGGAGATAGAGAACATAGTGGAGTGGTGCAGCGACAACAATCTCTCCCTCAATACCAGCAAAACTAATGAGTTGGTCATTGACTTCAGGAAGCAAAGTACTGTACACATGCCTGTCAGCATCAACGGGGCCGAGGTGGAGATGGTTAGCAGTTTCAATTTCCTAGGGGTACACATCTTCAAATATCTGTCCTGGTCCACCCACGTCGACACTACCACCAAGAAAGCACAACAGCGCCTATACCTCCTCAGAAAACTAAAGAAATTCAGCATGTCCACATTAACCCTTCCCAACTTTTACAGATGCACCATAGAAAGCATCCTATCTGGCTGCATCACAGCCTGGTATGGCAACTGCTCGCTCAGGACTGTAAGAAACTACAGAGAGTCGTGAACACTGTCCAGTCCAGCACATGAATGTGCCTCTCATCTATTGACTCCATCTACACCGCCTTTCTTGCGTGGGGAAAGCGGGCAGCATAATCAAAGACCACTCCCACCCAGCTTACTCACTCTTCCAACTTCTTCCATCGGGCAGGAGATACAGAAGTCCGAGAACACGCACGAACAGACTCAAAAACAGCTTCTTCCCCACTGTTACCAGACTCCTAAAGGACCCTCTTATGGACTGACCTCATTAACACTACACCCTGTATGCTTCATCTGATGCCGGTGCTTATGTAGTTACATTGTATACATTGTGTTGCCCTATTATGTATTTCCTTTTATTCCCTTTCCTTCCCACGTACTTAATGATCTGTTGAGCTGCTCGCAGAAAAATACTTTTCACTGTACCTCGGTACACGTGACAATAAACAAATCCAATCCAATATCATATGGTCTGACATCCTTTCACATTCTAATGGTCGTCTTTATTTAGTCCTGTTATTTAACAAGTATAGGGTGGCGGCGTGGGCTTGTGTAGGGTGCTCTTTCCAAGGGCCAGTGCAGACTCGATGGACCGAATGGTCTCCTTCTGCACTAAATTCTATGATTCTATGAAAAGTAACAATTTATTTCGACATTTTTATGCCCAGCAGGTTGTTTCTTTTCATATGTTAGCTTTTAAAAAATAATTCATGTTTAATGTTGTGTCAAACCGTATTTTTCTGAAATTTGCTCATTGGCCCCTTGAGTGAGAAAGAAAAGAAAATGTAGCCCCACCCCATGCAAAAAAGGTTGGACAAGCCTGGACTAAAGAATGAGAAAACTTTCCAGTTGATTACACAGTTGGTGAGGAATAATCTTATTGACATTACAGTTTGCATACAAGTGCTGGTAAACTGAATGGGAGCAGGTTGCAAACTGAGTTTGACAAGCTGAGTACTGAAACAACTGCATTTCCATTTGTGGAATAGGCAATTTGATTTGTTTTCTTGCACTTTACAAATGCCCAACTAGAAATTTAAAAACAGGAAAATATTAAGGATAAGAAAAGGCCATTCAGCCAAAAAGCTCTTCACTTGGTGTTTCTACTTACCCAGCTTGGCATTCAATTCCAGCTTAAACTTCCCTAGCTTCTTTGAATCCATCATTACTGGTGGATTACTCTTTGTGCATCATATTTTTTGAGTAAAGGCTTTTTTTTCATAAAATGTTTTAAAATGTGTATCATCCAGTGGGGATTAAGAGACGTTGAACACTTATCACTTCAAAACACCTTGGTACTTAGAAGTAAAGAGACAGTGGGTGGAATTCTAACAGGAAAGGAAAGGCGGGTTTGGGTGAATTTGGTGAGTTAAATCCTGTGAAGTGATGTTGGGTCCTGATCCCAACATCATCCTGCTGTCTTTGAGCTTTCACCTGGGCGGGTTTGAAGGCAAATGGAGAACCACTGTACGGTTGTCAGGTAAGGCATTTAAATGTTCTAATCTAATAGGTCATTGCGTTCTGTTTTAGTCAAAGAGCCTGGATTTAACAGACAGTGAACCTATTTCCCTGAGCTGTGTGGAACATGCCAGGGTCACCCAGTTCAGTGCACAACAAGGAGTGCTACTTCAGTGAAACTGAACAGCTGGGAAACATTTGATCAGTGAAACTGAAGAGTGCCAGCCATGGCTAGAAAAGAAGCTGCTGCTCACTGCACCTCTTCCTGGAGTGTATTACATGTATTACAGCACTGCCCGTATAGTAGAGGTACATGGGTAAATCCCTGCCTGCTGGCTCCGCCCAGTAGGCAGCGTATAAATGTGTGTGCTCATCGGTGCTGCAGCCATTCTGGTCCCAGCTACAGGAGGCACAACATCTTTGCTCAATAAAGCCTCGATTATTCCACTACTCTCGTCTTTGTGGTAATTGATAGTGCATCAATTTATTGAGCAAAGATTTTTTTAAATGATGGATCTCCGCATCAAGCCTGATCGCCTGCAGCTGAGCCCTCAAGCAGCCAACGCTACGTCCGCCTTTGACCACTGGCTAGCCTGCTTTGAAAGCTGCCTCAGGACAGCCCCTGAGGAACCCTCGGACTCGCAGAAGCTCCATGTCCTCTATTCACGAGTGAGCCCTGACATTTTTCCTCTCATCCGGGATGCGCCCATTTACTCCAAAGCGATGGAGCTCCTGAAGGGACATTATGTTCGACCAGTCAATCAAGTATACACCAGGCACCTGCTGGCCACGGGACAGCAACTCCCCAGGGAGTCTCTGGACGATTTCTGGTGTGCCCTGCACATCCTAGGTAGGAACTGTGACTGCCAGGCAGTTTCGGTAGTCCAGCACACCGAACCTTTAATTTGAGACACTTACGTTACGGGCATGAAGTCTGCGTACATCCGCCAGCGGCTACTGGAAGGGGGTATGCTTGATCTTGCAGGAGCTAGGCAGCTCGCTAATTCGTTAGAAGTGGCCTCCCGTAATGTCCAGTCCTACGCCCCCTACCGTGCGGCACCTTTGTGGGCATCGTGGGCGATGTCGTCCCAGCAGCCTTCACTTTCTGTATCGAAGCTGCTGGGGAAGAGTCCTAGCAGATTAAAGCCGATTAGTTATGCCTCATGTTGTCTTGAGAGTAATTGATTGCGCATCAATTTAATCTGCTACAACTTCAGTTGAAAGGATGGATCTCCGTATCAAACTGGAGTGCCTTCAGCTCAGCCCCCATGCGGACAACTCTGCTGCTATTTTCAAACATTGGCTGGCGTGCTTTAAAGGCTACCTCGACATGGCCGCTGACACCCCCACGGAAGGACAAAAGATGCATCTCCTACAGCCCTGGGATCTACCCTCTTATCGAGGAGGCGGCGCATTATGCTACCGCGATCGAGCTGCTAGAAGGACATTATATCCGCCCTATGAACAAGGTCTACGTTCGTCACCTGCTGGCGACTAGGAGGCAAAGCCCCGAGGAAATGTTGGAAGACTTCTACCGGGCGCTGCTGGTGCTGGGCCGAAACTGTGGCTACCCGCCAGCTTCGGGGAACGAGCACACGGAACTTTTGATCAGGGATGCTTTCGTGGCAGGTATGACCTCCTCCGATATCCGCTGAAGGCTCCTAGAAATGGACACTTTGGGCCTTGCAGTGGCACGTCCATGGACGTTGCATATAAAAACACGCTGTCCTTTGCTCCCGATCGCGCGGCGCTCCCCTGGGCTGCGTGGCACCCCGTAGCGGCAGCCCCTCAGACCTTTGCCCTGACCCCGCAAGCCTGCACGGCGGGACGCCCTGCTAACGACGCCGGACACCGCTTTTTCTTCTGCGGGCTGGCGAATCATCCCCGCCCGCGCTGCCCGGCCCGCACCGCCACCTGCAAAGGGTGCGGCAAGAAGGGCCACTATGTGGTGTCTGCCAGGCCCGCGCCGTGGCCACGGTCTCCAGCGACTATCGGCAACCCCCCTTTCAGGCCCCGACTGCCCAGCGCTCACCGCCCCCCCCCCATCCTAAGGCCACGTGCGACCCGCGGGCGGGGCCATTTTGCCCCCCCGGACACCACGCTGGACGGGTGAACGCCGCCATTTTGTCCCTCGCCGCTGCCATCTTCTTCATCCCCGGACACCATGTGCGACCCATGGGTGACTCCATCTGGGATGGGGCCTCAGGCCCTCAGCACAGCCGACTACATGCTGCCTGACCAGAACTCTCCATTACTGCAGCTGGCCTGGTGACTCGGCCCCGGACGCTTGCGAAAGCTACAACGATGATCTCCATCAACAGCCACGAGACGTTGTGCCTGATCGACTCTGGGAGCACGGAAAGCTTTGTTCACCCTGACACGGTAAGGCGCTGTTCTCTTGTCACCCATCCCGTAAATCAAAGGATCTCCCTGGCCTCCGGGTCACACACGGTGGAGATAAAGGGATTCTGCCTAGCGAACCTCACTGTCCAAGGCAGGGAATTCCACAATTTCCGCCTGTACGTCCTCCCGCACCTCTGCGCAGCCACCCTCCTTGGGCTGGATTTCCAGTGCCATCTGCAAAGCCCGACTTTTAAATTCGGCGGCCCTATACCCCCCCTTACTGTCTGCGGCCTCGCGACCCTTAAGTTTGACCTGCCTTCCCTGTTTGCGAACCTCACCCCGGATTGCAAACCCATCGCCACCAGGAGCAGACGGTACAGTGCCCAGGACCGGACCTTTATCAGGTCGGAGGTCCTGAGGGAAGGGGTCATCGAAGCGAGCAACAGTCCCTGGAGAGCTCAAGTAGTGGTGGTAAAGACCGGTGAGAAACATAGGATGGTCATTGACTACAGTCAGACCATCAACAGGTTTATGCAGCTGGATGCGTACCCTCTCCCCCGTATAGCCGACCTGGTGAACAGGATCGTGCAATACAAGGTTTTCTCCACGGTGGATCTCAAGTCTACCTACCACCAGCTACCCCTCCGTAATGGTGACCGCAAGTACACTGCCTTCGAAGCAGACGGGCGGCTCTATCACTTTTTAAAGGTCCCCTTTGGTGTCACGAACGGGGGTCTCGGTCTTCCAGCGAGAGATGGACCGAATGGTTGACCGGTACGGCTTACGCGCAACGTTCCCGTATCTGGATAATGTCACCACCTGCGGCCATGACCAGCAGGACCTCGACACCAACCTCTGCAAATTTCTCCAGACCGCGAAAATCCTTAATCTGACATACAATAAGGATAAATGCGTGTTTAGCACCGACCGTCTAGCCATTCTAGGCTACGTAGTGCGAAGTGGAGTCATAGGCCCTGATCCTGAGCACATGTGCTCCCTCATGGAGTTCCCCCTCCCTCACTGCCCCAAGGCCCTAAAGCGCTGCCACGCGTTCTTCAGCTATTATGCACAGTGGGTCCCCAATTACGCAATACTCGACCCCTGATCTAGTCCACAACCTTCCCCCTGTCGACGGAGGCCCGCCAAGCCTTCAGCCGCATCAAAGCAAACATTGCAAAAGCCACGATGCGCACCATCGACGGGTCCCTCCCCTTTCAGGTCGAGAGCGATGCGTCTGACGTAGCTCTGGTGGCCACCCTCAACCAAGCGGGCAGGCCTGTGGCTTTTTTCTCCTGTACTCTCCATGCTTCCGAAATTCACCAACCCTCGTTCGAAAAGGAGGCCCAGGCCATAGTAGAAGCTGTGCGACACTGGAGGCATTACCTGGCCGGCAGGAGATTCACTCTCCTCACGGACCAACTGTCGGTTGCATTCATGTTCCTTAATGCACAACGGGGCAAGATTAAGAACGACAAGATCTTGCGGTGGAGGATAGAACTCTCCACCTACAATTACGAGATCTTGTACCGTCCGGGGAAGCTGAACCAGCCTCCTGATGCCCTGTCCCGTGGCACTAGTGCCACCGCACAAGTGGACCGCCTCCGATCCCTCTACGAGGACCTCTGCCACCCGGGGGTCACTCGTTTCTTTCATTTTATCAAGACCCGCAACCTGCCCTACTCCATCGAGGAGGTCAGGACCGTCACCAGGGATGCCAAATCTGCGCGGAGTGCAAGCCGCACTTCTACCGGTCAGAGAGGGCGCATCTGATAAAGGCTTCCCGTCCCTTTGAACGCCTCAGCATGGATTTCAAAGCCCCCTCCCCTCCACCGACCGCAACACTTCCTTAACGTGATTGACGAGTACTCCCGGTTCCCATTCGCCATCCCCTGCCCAGACATGCCCACAACCACCGTCATCAAGGCCCTCCAGGGTATCTTTACACTGTTCGGTTTCCCCACATACATACAGTGATAGGGGGTCCTCCTTTATTAGTGACGAACTGCGTCAATTCCTGCTCAGCAAGGGCATCGCCTCGAGCAGGACGACAAGTTACAACCCCAGAGGAAACAGGCAGGTAGAGAGGGAGAACGGAACGGTCTGGAAGACCTTCCTGCTGGCCCAACGGTCCAGGAATCTCCCAGTCTCCCGCTGGCAGGAAGTCCTTCCGGTGGTCCTCCACTCCATCCGATCACTGCTCTGTACAACCACGAATCAGACACCTCACGAACGTCTCCTCATTTTCCCCAGGAAGTCCTCCTCCCGGACCTCGCACTCAACCTGGCTAGCGACACCCGGACCCATCATGCTTCGGAAACATGTGAGGGTGCACAAGTCGGACCAGTTGGTCGAGAGGGCCCACCTGCTGCACGCCAACCCCCAGTACGCCTACGTAGCGTTCCCTGACGGCCACCCGTCACCCCCTACAGGCGCCTTCCCCCCCTGTCCACCTTTTGCCCCAACAGCACCACCTAGGGGTGATGAAGCTGCCTGGGAGGACGACATCACGTTCCCGGAGTCGCAACCGCCGGGACCCCCATCAGAATCACCGCCGAAGCCCAGACGCTCCAGGACGACCAGGCCACCCAATCGACTGATTGCTGCACTATGAATACTTTGTTATTACTCTCGACATCACGGTACCTCCATACCTGGTCTTACCATGCGAAAGGCGACTATTAACGCTGGCCATCACCCCGCCGGGCTCTTTTTTAACAGGGGGTGAATGTGGTAATACCAGGTATTGCGGTACCTGAGAGGTGGATGACCATTGGTTAGACCCAGGACCGTACCATTGACTGATATACATAGCTCCGCCCTGAGAGGCGGAGTATAAGAACTGATGCCGTCCCAGCAGCCTTCACTTTCTGTATCGAAGCTGCTGGGGAAGTGTTCTAGCAGATTAAAGCATATTAGTTATGCCTCACCTTGTCTTGAGAGTGATCATTGATCAGCACAGCTTGAGTGGATTCTTGTGTTAGCACACCTTGATCTTTAGGTCGCCTAGTGGCGCAGTGGTTAGCACTGCTGCCTACGTCACTGAGGACTCATGTTCCATCCCGGCCCCGAGTCACTGTCCGTGTGGAGTTTGCACATTCTCCCCTTGTCTGCGTGGGTTTCACCCCCACAACCCAAAAAGATGTGCAGGGTAGGTGAATTAGCCACACTAAAATTGCCCCTTAATTGGAAAAAAGTAATTGGGTACTTTAAATTTATTTTTAAAAAGCAGATCTTGATCTTTCTGTTGTCAGCAGGAAAAATATCCTCCTCAAAGCTCACCACCGCTGACAGCTAAAACAAAGCACTCTCATTATCAGAGAACTTCAAAAATACTCCGCACGTGTCTGAAATCCCTTAGACCCCAACGGAACACATTCCACATGCTACAAACTGATGACAGCCCCACCTCTTGCTGGCACACCTCCTGATTGACTGCTGTCAGGTGAATGCCCCTTTAAGAAAGTGTTCGTCTCTTATCATGTGACTTGTAGCACATTGGGCTCAGGCTGTCAAGGTGAGAGGTTTTTTTAGATTTCAGTTTGACTGCTTTGGACTGCAGAAGGAGAAAGAAATGTAATCCCTGTTTTCATTTTAAAAGCTGTTCCAATAAAAAGAACATTGGTTGTGGCTAACTGCTCTGGTAACTTTAAAGATATAGTTGCTTTCTGGAAGGAGTTTGAAACTGCTGGTAGGAACTGGATCAGAATTTCAGGAAAACGACCAGTCCCATTCAAGTGAGAATACAGTGTGCTGGGCCACGCCCGTGATAAGTGGATTTTGTTATTGAACTGGAACAGCTAAGGGGGAAAGTGTTATATACATAGACTACTGTAGCTGTGTGGTGTCTTTATGTTTGTAATTGATAAAAATTCTTGCTGTGTTTATATATGTTAATTACATTCTTAGAATAGACCTTGTTTTGATTAAAGTGTCTAGGAAGTCTGATGAATCACACCTGCAGTGAAAGCTTTTGTGCTCATCCTAGCCAAATTCAACATAAAAGTTATAGGTTAGGTGAACTTCAAAATACACTTTGAAGTTTCTAAGCCCTGGCCCATAACATTGCAAACATCACTAAAAACAATCTCGCAACTGACATCTCTCGAGATGTCCCAGGTTTCAACCTTCCATGGAAAATTTGGACAAGCACTTGAGGATAGCCCAGGGATGTTGTAGTCACTTGCTCCATTTGAGGAACGGCTCAAATTATGACTGTAGCCACCCAAGTCAGACCATTGCCCATGTGCTGAAATACTGTCTTGAAAGATCCATTTCTCGCAGCATAACAACAGTTTGCACTGCACCGGCTGAGGCCATTGAATGGACTGTTAACTTCGACAATGACTGTTTCTCAGGGCATTTGGGGAAAAAAGTACCAATGGACAAAATCTGAGTGTCAGGATAGATTTCCTTATAACAAACCTTAATTTAACGACTCATCTGAAAGATGACTCCCTGACAATGCTGCACTCCTTCACTACTGCACGGTAGTGTCAACCTAGATTTGTGCCCCAGTTTCTGGAGTGGGAGTTGAAGCTACAACCTTCCAATTCATAAGTGTGAACGAGGGAGGCCAAGTGCATTAATAATATCAGATGCAATGGCCTCACGAGTGATGAGAATCACTTAGAGCTAGAGGACAGAATGGAGATGAGAGTTTAGCAAATTGAAACCTCAACCTAGATTTCTTGTTATGATAAAGCCAGAAAATGCTGGAAACAGCAAGATTGGCAGCATAGGTCGAGAGAGAGTTAAAGTTTCAGATGGGTGATTCATTAGAAGCTCCTCTTCTAGCACCCGGAAGATGGTGCTTTTGTACTGAAATTTATTGCTGTTTAAATTTCTTAAAATAGCTAGATCATAAAAGCAAATTACTGCAGATGCTGGAATCTGAAACAAAAACACTGGACAATCTCAGGTTTCACCAAAGCTTTGACAAAGAGTCATCCAGACTTGAAACGTTCGCTCCCTTCTCAGATGCTGTAAGACCTGCTGAGATTATGCAGTATGTTCTGTTTTTGACAGATCATTTTGTGCTCACTCAACAAAATAGTGGGTGGATGCTGTTATTTGTAAAGGGCTTGGAACTAACTGATAAAAGCAAATTACTGCAGGTGCTGGAATCTGAAACCAAAGAGAAAATGCTGTAAATATCAGCAGGTCTGGCAGCATCTGTAGGGAGAGAAAAGAGCTAACGTTTTGAGTTCAGATGACCCTTTGTCAAAGCTAAGAGACAGAGAAAGTGGGAAATAGTTATACTGTAGAGAGAGAATGAAAGATGAGTCATAGCCACAGAAACCAAGGGAACAAGGTGCTAATAGCCACAGAACCCTTGGGGAAAGAGTGGGAATAGCAGTCCCCAGAGAGAATAAAAGGTGTGAAAGGCCAAACAGCAGAGAAACTAACATAAGAGGGTAAACTGTGACAATGTAGATGTGGGGGAGGGGAAGCAAAGGGGAGATAAGGTAAGGAAAGGGGAATAAGATGGGGGGGGGGAGGGGATTTATATATAAAGAAAGAAATGGTAAAAGACAGTTAAAATGAAATGGGATGAAATCAAAGGGGTCGAGGTGAGGTAGAGCTAATCATCTAAAGTTGTTGAATTTGATGTTGAGACCGGAAGGCGTGCCTAACCGGAAGATGCAATGTTGTTCCTCCAGTTTGCGTTGAGCTTCACTAGAACATTGCAGCAGTGTGGTGCAACCAGTGTTGTATTGTGCTGCCACAGTATTACGTGTTGTACAGTATTGCCACTATATTACATGTTGTACGGTTTGGCTCTGCCCATGGCTCCTCCCCCTAGGACCTGGGTATATAAGCTGCTGACCTCTCACAGTGCCTCATTCTGGGGCACGCTGCCAGCTCTGTTGTAAGTCAATTAAAGCCATATTTAATTCGCTCTGCGTTCTCTGGTGACGGTGAGAGGGGCTGGGAGGAAGCAGTCAGTCCAGGGATCCCCTGTGGTCGTTCTCCTCAGTAACAAGTATATCGCTTTGGATACTGTTGGGGGGGCGGACTTACCAGGGGTAAGCCATAGGGTACAGGTCTCTGGCACAGAGTCTGTCCCTGTTGCTCAGAAGGGAAGGGGGGGAAGAGTAGGGCATTAGTCATTGGAGACTCCTTAGTTAGGGGGATAGATAGGAGATTCTGTGGGAACGAGAGAGACTCGCTGTTGGTGTGTTGCCTCCCAGGTGCCAGGGTGCGTGATGTCTCAGATCGTGTTTTCGGGATCCTTAAGGGGGAGCAGCCCCAAGTCATGGTCCACATAAGTACCAACAACATAGGTAGGAAAAGGGATAGGGATGTAAGGCAGGAATTCAGGGAGCTAGGGTGGAAACTTAGATCCAGGACAGAGTTATTATCTCTGGGTTGTTACCTGTGCCACGTGATAGCGAGACGAGGAAGAGGGAGAGAGAGGAGTTGAACACAGGGATGGTGCAGGAGGGAGGGTTTCAGATTTCTAGATAATTGGGGCTCATTCTGGGGTCGGTGGGACCTCTACAAACGGGATGGTCGACACCTGGACCAGAGGGGTACCAATATCCTGGGTGGGAAATTTGCTGATGCTCTTCGGGAGGGTTTAAAGTAGTTCAGCAGGGGCTTTGGAACCTGAATTGTAGTTCCAGTATAAAGGAGGTTGAGAGTAGTGAGGTCATGAGTAAGGTTTCAAAGTTGCAGGAGTGTACCGGCAGGCAGGAAGGTGGTTTAAAGTGTGCCTTCTTCAATGCCAGGAGCATCCGGAATAAGGTGGGTGAACTTGCGGCATGGGTTCGTACCTGGGACTTTGATGTTGTGGCCATTTCGGAGACATAGATAGAGCAGGGACAGGAATGGTTGTTACAGGTGCCGGGGTTTAGATATTTCAATAAGCTCAGGGAAGGTGGTGAAAGAGGGGGAGGGGTGGCATTGTTAGTCAATGACAGTATTACGGTGGCAGAAAGGACGTTTGATGAGGACTCGTCTACTGAGGTAGTATGGGCTGAGGTTAGAAACAGGAAAGGCGAGGTCACCCTGTTAGGGGTTTTCTATAGGCCTCTGAAAAATTCCAGAGATGTAGAGGAAAGGATTGCAAAGATGATTCTGGATAGGAGCGAAAGCAACAGGGTAGTTGTTATGGGGGACTTTAACTTTCCAAATATTGACTGGAAACGCTATAGTTCGAGTACTTTTGATGGGTCCATTTTTGTCCAATGTGTGCAGGAGGGTTTCCTGACACAGTATGTAGATAGGCCGAGAGGCGAGGCCATATTGGATTTGGTACTGGGTAATGAACCAGGACAAGTGTTAGATTTGGAGGTAGGTGAGCACTTTGGTGATAGTGACCACAATTCGATTACGTTTACTTTAGTGATGGAAAGGGATAGGTATATACCGCAGGGCAAGAGTTATATCTGGGGGAAAGGCAATTATGATGCGATGAGGCAAGACTTAGGATGCATCGGATGGAGAGGAAAACTGCAGGGGATGGGCACAATGGAAATGTGGAGCTTGTTCAAGGAACAGCTACTGCGTGTTCTTGATAAGTATGTATCTGTCAGGCAGGGAGTGGTCGAGCAAGGGAACCGTGGTTTACTAAAGCAGTCGAAACACTTGTCAAGAGGAAGAGGGAGGCTTATGTAAAGATGAGACATGAAGGTTCAGTTAGGGCGCTCGAGAGTTACAAGTTAGCTAGGAAGGACCTAAAGAGAGAGCTAAGAAGAGCCAGGAGGGGACATGAGAAGTCTTTGACAGGTAGGATCAAGGATAACCCTAAAGCTTTCTATAGATATGTCAGGAATAAAAGAATGACTAGGGTAAGAGTAGGGCTAGTCAAGGACAGTAGTGGGAAGTTGTGCTTGGAGTCCGAGGAGATAGGAGAGGTGCTAAATGAATATTGTTCGTCAGTATTCACACAGGAAAAAGACAATGTTATCGAGGAGAATACTGAGATTCAGGCTACTAGACTAGAAGGGCTTGAGATTCATAAGGAGGTGTTAGCAATTCTGGAAAGTGTGAAAATAGATAAGTCCCCTGGGCCGGATGGGATTTATCCTAGAATTCTCTGAAGCTAGGGAGGTGATTGCTGAGCCTTTGGTTTTGATCTTTAGGTCATCTTTGTCCACAGGAATAGTGCCAGAAGACTGGAGGATAGCAAATGTTGTCTCCTTGTTCAAGAAGGGGAGGTAGAGACAACCCAGGTAACTATAGACCAGTGAGCCTTACTTCTGTTGTGGGAAAAATCTTGGAAAGGTTTATAAGAGTTAGGATGTTTAATCATCTGGAAAGGAATAATTTGATTAGAGATAGTCAACACGGTTTTGTGAAGGGTAGGTCGTGCCTCACAAACGTTATTGAGATTTTTCAGAAGGTGACCAAACAGGTGGATGAGGGTAAAGCAGTTGATGTGGTGTATATGGATTTCAGTGAAGCGTTTGATAAAGTTCCCCACGGTAGGCTACTGCAGAAAATACGGAGGCATGGGATTCAGGGTGATTAAGCAGTTTGGATCAGAAATTGGCTAGCTGGAAGACAAAGGGTGGTGGTTGATGGGAAATGTTCAGACTGGAGTCCAGTTACTAGTGGTGTACCACAAGGATCTGTTTTGGGGCCACTGCTGTTTGTCATTTTTATAAATGACCTGGATGAGGGCGTAGAAGGATGGGTGAGTAAGTTTGCAGATGACACTGAAGTCGGTGGAGTTGTGGACAGTGCAGAAGGGTGTTACAAGTTACAGAGGGACATAGATAAGCTGCAGCGCTGGGCTGACAGGTGGCAAATGGAGGTTAATGCAGAAAAGTGTGAGTTGATTCATTTTGGAAGGAATAACAGGAAGACAGAGTACTGGGCTAATGGTAAGATTCTTGGCAGTGTGGATGAGCAGAGAGATCTCGGTGTCCATGTACATAGATCCCTGAAAGTTGCCACTCAGGTTGAGAGGGTTGTTAAGAAGGCGTACGGTGTGTTAGCTTTTATTGGTAGAGGGACTGAGTTTCGGAGCCATGAGGTCATGTTGCAGCTGTACAAAACTCTGGTGCGGCCGCATTTGGAGTACTGCGTGCAATTCTGGTTGCCGCATTATAGGAAGGATGTGGAAGCATTGGAAAGGGTGCAGAGGAGATTTACCAGAACGTTGCCTGGTATGGAGGGAAGATCTTATGAGGAAAGGCTGAGGGACTTGAGGCTGTTTTCGTTAGAGAGGAAGTTAAGAGGTGACTTAATTGAGGCATACAAGATGATCAGAGGATTGGATAGGGTGGACAGTGAGAGCCTTTTTCCACAGATGGTGATGTCTAGCACGAGGGGACATAGCTTTAAATTGAGGGGAGATAGATACAAGACAGATGTCAGAGGTAGGTTCTTTACTCAGGGAGTAGTAAGGGCGTGGAATGCCCTGCCTGCAACAGTAGTGGACTCGCCAACACTAAGGGAATTCAAATGGTCATTGGATAGACATATGGAAGATAAGGGAATAGTGTAGATGGGCTTTAGAGTGGTTTCACAGGTCGGCGCAACATCGAGGGCCGAAGGGCCTGTACTGCGCTGTAATGTTCTATGTTAATTGATGGCATATCAAGCAGGCCAAGGACAGACAGACATGTGGGCATGGGAGCTGGGTCTGGTGTTAAAATGGCAAGCAACGGGAAGGTCAGGGTCCTGAATGCGCACAGACCAAAGGGGCTCAGCAAAGTGATCACCCAGTCTGCGTTTGGTCTCTCCAATGTAGAGGTGACCACATTGAGAGCAGCGAATGCAATAGACCAAGTTTAAAGAGGTGCAAGTGAAACGCTGCAGACCTAATTGATGTACATCCAAGGCGGCCCGTTTACTGCTGCACTGTAGGAGTGAGCAAGTTTGTTCACCAGCCACCTGGGAAGCTGTGGCGAAGTTCCAACGTTTTGATTGTTAGTAAAAGTCTGATTATTTCGAGCCTCTGAGAACCAGAACGCGTGCTGACTTTAACATGAGCTCGTCCATTTACTGTCGGCGGTAGTTTCCTTTCCCCTTTAACGTTGTCTGGCTAGCCATCATTGGCTGGTCAGGCAGCCAATCAAATCCCCCTAATTGCCAACTGCCATTGAGCGCGCGCGGCGGTTGAGTGACGATTTGAATTGGCGGCGGCTGGAGTCTGGCTTCAGCCCAGGTGAATAAGCGGCAAGCTCCGCGATAATGGTAGCCGGTGAGGTGGAGATTGATACTCAGCCAACGACTCTCGTTTTTGAGGGTCAACGAATGAGAGTTTCCCTCTTTTGCCCCCTGCTCTCCCGAATGCCTGTTACTAGAGATACTCCGCTGCCCCAACCCCAGCCACTGGCCCTGGACGACATGTCACGCTGTTGAGAACGGTCAACGTCTCTGCTAATGGCGGATCGTGCGCGCACCTCTCGGGGCGGGGGTGTGTATGTGTGTATATATATCTGTGTGACGTGAAGCATGCTGGATGATGAATGCCTTGCTGCGTCTGACGTAATAAAGATGTCGGACGTGGACTACAATCCCCAGAGTGCCCTGCGGCCTCAGCCCACCTGTACTTCCACTGGGATTGGTGGTCACTGCATTTAAACTGAAGTTGCAGGCGGCTGGCGAGCCCCCCAGCATTGACCCAGAGTCTTCAGGGCGCCTCTGCCGCTGCAGCCCAGAAAAAAAATATCGGATAATTGAAGAAAAAGTGTTTTTTGAACATTTTCTTTAAAAAAAAATTTAGAGTATCCAATAATTTTCCCCCCCATTTAAGCAGCAATTTAGTGTGGCCTACCCTGCACATCTTTGGGTTGTGGGGGTGAAACCTGGGAGAATGTGCAAACTTCACACGGACAGTGACCCAGGGCCGGGATCGAACCCAGGCCCTCAGCATCGTAGGCAGCAGTGTTAATCATGTGCCGCCGCCTTTGAACATTTTCAATTGGTAATTGTAAAGATACTGGACATGGGAGGGGGAAATCCTGTCAACTAAACTACTCGGTTGATTTAGCCGGGGAACACAGTCTTTTGGTTTCCAATTGGTCTGGGTGGATAGTGTGCTTGGTGGATGGACTAATGGTGTGTGAGTGTGGGATGGTTGAAGTAGGGTGAGCGACTGTCCCATTTTTTAAGGGTTTGCCCCTTAAGGGATTTCTTTTGTCCCATGTTACGAGGGAAGCTTGTGGGAGAATGTTGGAAAATCTCAGCAGACCAGGCAGCATCTAAAGGAAGAAAAACAGTTAACAATTGGAATTGTTTTACAAAAAAATGACTCGCTTATAAAGGGCACCCCAATCTTCAGACAACTGTACAGCCCCCCACCCCAACTCACTGTTAGAGACCCTCCATATCACTGGTACCAGCACCACACCCCCAAATGATCGACGTCCTGCTATGAGGTCGCCGAAGGCCCCTCTTCCCCCCCCCCATACCTTCCCTTTCATTGCTATAACTTCTCTTAAACACCACCCCTTGGAAGTACCCTTGGCATTTGGCAGTGCCCCTTGGTACCCACGCAGTGCAAACCTGACACCCTCCCTGGCAATGCCCCCGGCTGCCTGGCAGTGCCCCATGGAACTCCAGACAGCCCCAAACTGACACCCAGGCAATTCTGAAACGAAGCCAGGACACTGCCCTGCCTTTGTCCCCAACCAGCCGGGAGCGTGCCACCGGGCCCCCCTTGTGGTTGCTGTTCATGGAGACCAGTAGTGATTCCCGCCGCCTTAGCTGCGCCCGTGGAAGTGGAGAATCCTGGGAGCTGGGAGACTCTGGTTTAAAGGCTCATTTAAATATGCTCACCTGGTTCACAGCCAGCAAGAATGTGAACCAGATCACGCCAGGTGCTGGTTTAGGGGCTCTTTGAATAGTGGGTGGTGAGCCGGGCAAAAAAATCGCCCCCAACATTTCGAGTCCGACTCTTCATCAGAATTAAAGAGACAAAATGTGTTGGATATTATATTGTATCTCAGAGATATTTCAACAAGATGTAGCAAACTTAAGAACAAGGGACAAGTAGCACAGTGGGGGTGGGTGGGGGTGGGGTGGGGAGTGAGGGTTCTTGCAGTGAGACAATAAATGTATAGGACATTAAAAAAATAGTTTAAGGTGGAGGAGAAAGGACGGCACAGTGGTGCAAGTTAAGTAATGGGTTAAGAGATTCCAATTAGTTATCTCATTTATGTTAAGTATCCAATAATTGACACTGGTATGTAAAGCGGCTTCAGGTGGCCTTTGTGTCAGGTGATGTGATGTTAGAGTTTTGTGCAGTGTCTGTTGAAGTAAATTAAAGGTGTTTCTGGAAAAGAAGCAGAACTTTTGACTCTATACAACAGCAGCCAAACATCTAACAAATGGTAGCAGAGGACGGTTGCTGTGCAAATGTGAAAGATCCAACTTTTCCAGACCAAACCAAGGAGTGACTGAGAAAAAAAAACCCAAAGTTATATGGCTGAACCTAGGATAAAGATGGCTGGATATGACTACCCCCCCTTATTTTCTGAAAGGGAATCGTACGACCAATGGAGAAGTGCAGTAGTTATGTGGACTAAGGTAACTGCCTTGGGAAAGAGAAAATAAGGTATGGCATTGGCTCTTTCTCTACCTTTTGAGAGTAAAATCCAGGGCAAAGTGTTTTCTGAGCTGGAATTGGAAGAGTTGGACTCAGAAGAAGGTCTGCAGACTCTATTACTCTATGGATAAGATTTATAAGAAGGATGACTTGTTAAGTGCGTATGAAGCATGGTTGGATTTTGATAGGTTCTGGAAAATAGAGGATTTCTCCATTGAAGACTATATAATGGAATTTGGCAGACTATATAAAAGGCTGCAGAAACACAACCTGGAATTTCCACAGTCTGTTGGCCTTTAAATTACTTGACTGTACTAGAGTGAGCAACATGGATAGGCTCCTGGTTTTGACAGGAGTTCAGTTTGCGGGTAAGGATACCTTATTCGATCAGATGACAGAAGCTTTAACAAAGTTTCTGGGGAAACATTCGATTCCGATGGCTCTGATGACCCAAATAGGTCAGCCGGCAACAAAGCAGAATATGGAAGATACACTACTAACAGGATGGCGAAATCGTACGGCAACAAACAGGTTCCAAGACTATAGAAGGGGATTGGGACCCAGAAATTATGAAGACAGAAACCCAGTTAGAACCTACAATAGGAAGGTGAATCCCAGAAATGCACGGGGCATGATAAATCGATGTTTTTGATGTGACTCAGTACCATTATGCTTTCAACTGTCCAACTCGTTATGATAGAGTGTTTTAAGCGACACATGACATGGAAGAGTCAGAAGAGGAAAAAGATAGTGACCAGAAACATGGCATTGTCCTATTAACAAGCAGTTTTACGCCGGTAATGAGGGTGTTGGTTGCAGAATCCTTCAATTGTGCTGTATTCGACAGTGGCTGCACATCTACTGTGTGTGGAATTGACTGGTTAAAATGTTACCAGGACTCCTTGAATGCTGAAAATCGTAACAAGGTTAAGGAATTTGAAAGTGCCACAAGTTTCAGGTTTGGGGATGATAATACTCTGAAAAGAGTGGTGATCTCTTGCAATATTGCCACAGTGAATCATTTCGTTAGGACGGATGTTGTATCAAGTGAGATACCTTTGCATCTGAGCAGACTGTTGATGAAGAAAGCACACATGAAACTGAATATGGAACAGGATAAGGCAACAGTTTTTGGAAAGACGAAGGACTTACAATTTACACAGTCGGGACATTATTGTATTGTATTACTGACAAATAATGTTTCAAGTAGAGTTGTTAAGGATATGTTAATGACAGTTGAAAATGGGACTTTTGCTGATAAAAAGCTTGTTGTATTAAAACTGCATAGGCAACTTGCGCATCCGTCTCCTCGGAGGCTGAACAATTTATTAAAGGATGCAGGGGTAAGGGATGAAGACTACTAAGCTAATAGAACAGGTTAGTGAACGGGACTTCCGGTGACGGCGGGCGGGAGGCAGCTGCACAATGGAGAGCTCCCGTTCGGGAACGGCATTTTCGGGCATTTAAGCCCGGTCCCAGGGTCCACGGAGGTGGCAAAAGAAGGGAGAAGGCACAGTGAAGGCACAGTAAAGGAAAATGTCGAGGGTGAGCAAAAAAACGGCCGTAAAAAAAACAGCTGAAGGTCCGTCGGGAGTGGAAAGGTCACCGCGGGGTCACCAAGGAAAATGGAGGCTGGAGCACCGGGGAGGCCGCATTGCTTACGGCTGAAGAAATAACAGGTGATGGCTGCGGAATTCGAAAGGCAGTTTACAAAATACATGGAGACAATGAGGAAGGAGATGAGGGAGGTTTTGAGTGTGCTAGTGGAGCAGGTGATTTCCTCGGTGACACAGTGGTGGAGATGCAGGAGCAAGGGGAGGCGTTGAAGGAAGTGGAGGAGACATTATTGCAGCACGGTGATCAACGTACCTCGATGGGAAAGGAGATGCAGAAGGTGATGGAGATTAACAAGGATCTGCGAGGAAAAATGGAAGACCTGGAAAACAGTTCCAGGTGACAGAATTTGAGGATTGTGGGGCTGCCTGAAGGAGTTGAAGGACCAAGGCCAACTGAGTATTTTGCCGCGATGCTGGCGAAACTATTGGGGGAGGGGGACGACCCCTCCCGATAGGAACTGGATCGGGCTCATCGGTCGTGGAGGCCTGTACCAAAGGCGAGTGAGCCGCCAAGGGTAGTGACTCTGTTCTTCCGTAGGTACAGTGTGAAGGAGAAGGTTCTGTGCTGGGCCCTGCAGAAGCGGGTGGTGCAGTGGGCTGGAGCTGGTATACATGTATACCAGGACTTTACGGTGGAGCTGGCGAGGAGGCGGGCTGCCTTCAACCGGGTGAAGAGGGCACTGTACATTAGCAAGGTGCAGTGCGGCATTGTATATCCAGCGAAGCTGAGGGTGACTTACAAGCTCAAGGACTTTTGTTTTGGAACGGCGGAAGCAGCGGAGGAGTTTGCGAAGACAGAAGGACTGTGGCAGAATTGAGAAATGGCCATGTGCCGATGTAACCTCATGACTGTATTTTCTTCTTTTTTGTTTCACTGCGTGCGGGTGTATGGGCTAAAGGAGCCAATGTTGTATATATTTGGACATGGGAAGTGATGGGACTTTCAGTCGAAATGAGGGCTCTTTGGAGTGTAGGTGCATATGCGGGGTTTGTGTGCTACAGGGGAATTTCTGGGCTTTCCTAGGGCCAGGCAAGGGGGAAAGGGACCAGGGCGGGGGCCTCCACGCTGGCCGGTTTAAGCCGGCCAGTGAACGGGGGTGGGTGGGGGAGTGGCTGCCACCAACGGAGCCTGGAAGAACAGGGTCCGAGTGGTCTAGCCGGGATGGAAAGTTGGGGGGAAGGAACCTAGGTTGGGGGGGAGGAGTTTTACACGAGGCAATGGACGGGAGGAGTTGGAGGGGGTGTGTGTTTACAACTCTTGGGTATTATGTACGGTACTCTTTCAGAGGTTGGATGGCGTTGAGTGTAGGTGGGGGGTGGAATCTATAGGTTAAGGGTGACCATGGGCGGTCCCGGACTCCTTTTTTTTTCTCCTTTGTTTTTTGTTTCCACCGTGGGAGGATTTGTTTTACTGGGTGCATATATTGACGGGTGGGCCGTTGTTTGGGGTGGTGGGAGGATGGGATCGTTGTTATTGTTAAGGTGATTGATTTTGTATTTGTTACCGTTTACTGTTTGTGGATGGGGTGTGGGTGGGGTGTAAGCTTTGAAGGAAAATGTGAAAATGGAGAATAAAAACATTTTAAAAAAAGAACAGGTTAGTGATCGCTGTGAAGTTTGTAGGAAGTACAGAAGGACACCAGCACGGCCGATAGTAACCTTACCTTTGGCCAGGGATTTTAACAACATTGTGGCCATGGACCTTAAGATCTGGGATAAAGCCAATAATACATTTATTTTGCATTTTGTAAATTTAGCAACCAGATTTAGTCAATCAACGATTGTACGAAGTAAAGAAAAGAGAGTAATTCTGGATCAAATCGTGGAAAAATGGATAGGGACAGGAATGGGCCCACTGGCAAAATTCCTTACGGACAATGGGGGAGAATTTGCTAATGATGAGTTTAGGGATATGTGTGAAAATGTGAATATCACAGTTCTGAACACGGCTGCAGAAAGCCCATTTAGTAATGGTGTGTGTGAAATAAACCATGCGGTAATAGATGACATGCTCTGGAAAATTTTGGCAGATAGACCAATTTGCAAGCTAAATTCAGCTTTAGCATGGGTGGTACATGCAAAGAATTCATTGCAGATGGTTGGGGGCTATAGTCCCTATCAATTAGTTTTTGGTAGAAATCCTAAAATTCCATCCATTTTGGATGAACAGCCTCCAGCTTGGGAAGGGACTACAGTTAACTGATATAGACAGGGTTTCTGTAGAGGAACACAACACTTCTGATGATTTAGAACAGGCCATTTTTCCGAAAGGACAACTGCCAAAAGTTGGTACAAAAGTGACATACTTGCCTGAAGGGTCTAGTCAATGGTAGGATGCAACTGTTATTAGTAGAGCAGGGAAGGCCACTGGAAAGTATAAACATTGGTTGAATGTACAGCATTCAGGGGAGGGAGTCAAGACAATGGATTGGGAACATGAAGTTCAAAAATGGGGGGCACAGAAACGCAGTGCCAGTTCAGATAGTACATCGGATAGTGAACAGGTCTGCAGGAAAAGGTCGAGAACTATTGAAAGGACATCCCACAGTAGAAGGGAAAGATCAAGCAGTAGCAGTACAGAACGAGATACCAGGCGGGAGAGGGGACGTAGTTTATCAAGATCTCGAAACATGAGTAAGACTACAAATACTAATAGGAATAGAAGCCCACATGCACGTGAGATTTTGGTGGCTTCCAATAAGTTGGATGAAAAAGTTACCAAAGATGCCAAATAGCAAGAGCTGCATAGTTGGAGTGAATTTGGGGTATACACGGAAATACCAGATAGGGGACAAAGAGCTCTATCCCACAGGTGGATTTGCATGGAAAAGGTTCTTCCGGATGGAACTTATAAGGCAAAGGCCAGGCTTGTGGCGAGGGGATTTGAAGAAAACTTAGGTCAGGATTTAAGGGTAGATTCACCTACGGCAGGAAAGGTTATTTTAAAGATCTTCTTGGCTCTTTAGCCACAAAGGCATGGGAATGCAAATCTATAGCTATAAAAGCTGCCTTCTTGCAGGGGCATCAGCTCCAGAGAGATATTTTTCTCTGTCCTCTTAAAGAGGCAGCTAGCACAGAAGGGGTACTCTAGAAGTTGAACAAATGTGTATATGGATTAAATGATGTGTCTAGAGTCTGGTATTTTTCGGTAAGGTCAGTTTTGTTAAAGTTAGGCTGTTGGCAGTTGAAAGCAGATCCGGCAATGTTTTACTGGCACGATAAAGGAAATATTTCTGGCATCTTTATGATGCATTGCGATGATTTTTTGTGGGGTGGGACCTGCCGAGGGGGAGTCAGTTCAGCTATCGACAGGTTAGGGACTTTGCGCGAAAGTTCTGTAGGTGGGTTTCATAGATTGCCTGGATACACCCTGCTGGAGCGACTGCTGCTTCCGGATATGGAAGTGGAGGGAAGAATTGGGGATATATATAAGTGGCTGGGGAGCAGGGAGGCGAACGGTGGTGACGATCAAGGGGAAATGGGAAGCGGAGTTGGGAGGGGAAATCAATTGGGGAGTATGGAGTGAGGCACTGTGTAGGGTAAACGGGACCTCCTCTTGTGCAAGAATGAGCCTAATACAGTTTAAAGTGGTGCACAGGGTGCATATGACTCGGGCGAGAATGAATGGGTTCTTTCAGGGCGTAGCAGATGAGTGTGAAAGGTGTGGGCGGGGGCCAGCGAATCATGGGCACATGTTTTGGGGTTGTGAAAAATTGGGAAGATTCTGGCGGGAGTGTTCACGGTCTTAGCCAGGATAGTGGAGGAGGGAGTGCAGCCAGACCCTTTGGTGGTGATATTTGGGGTTTCAGAGAAGCAGGAACTCATGGAGAGGAGGAAGGCCGATGTAGTGACCTTCGCCCCTCTGATTGCACAGCGGCGGATTTTACTGGAGTGGCGGTCGGCATCACCACCGGGGGTAGCGGCTCGGTTAAGTGACGTGTACGACTTCCTGCGGTTGGAGAAGATAAAGTATGAGTTAAGGGAGCGTTTGAGAAAAGTTGGGGGATGTTTGTGACCGTGTTTGAGGAGCTGTTCGTCGCTGTGGGGTTGGGGGTTGGGGCTGAAATAGGGAAAAAATCTGTACAGACTATATAGTTGACTGCTGAGAAGTATGTTTCCCAGGGTGTTTATTCACTGTAACCTGTTTAGAAGCATGTTTGTAATAAAATATGTTTTTTGTTTAAAGTTTGCCGAATAGGGTGAGGGCTGATTTGCAGAGGTGGGAGCCTTCCATTGTCTCTGGCGGGTCGGGTACAGGAGATTAACATGACTATGTTGTCAAAATTTGTTTTCTTGTTTTAGTGCCTTCCGGTCTTCCTGCCCAAAGCATTTTTCAAGGGGTTGGAGCAGTTTATAATGGGGTTTATGTGGGCGGGCCGACCGTCTGGGCTTCGGAGAGGCGTCTTACAGAGGGAGGGACAGTTGGGAGGGAGTTGGCGCTCCCGAATCTGTTGCTTTACTACTTGGTGGCCTTTGTGGAGAAGGTATTGGGTTGGTTCAGGGACTAGGATGTTATCTGGGTAAGGATGGAGTTGGGGTCATGTCAGGAGTTCTCCCAGTGAGCCAGATAAGACACAGCCAGAGTGAGGCACAGCGAAGAGTGAGTTTGGGAATCTGAAGCTAGGTGGGAATTGAATCGGTAAGACTGTTCCTTTTCAAATTTCAGGAATTTAAAATTAATCTAGAATTGTGCAGTGAAGGTTAACAAGGGGCTGCCCCACCCACTCACATAACTGGTTGGCAGTTAAGTGTCAGTCACCTTCAGCTACTTTGATCTAAAAGCAGGCGGGGGGAGTCAACTCAGGCCAATTTAAAAAGAGCAACTTTAACTCCCTCCCAGTGAGTTCTCCCAGTGAGCCAGAGAGGATACAGCCAGAGTGAGGCACAGCGAAGAGTGAGTTTGGGAATTTGAAGCTAGGTGGGAATTGAATCGGTAAGACTGTTCCTTTTTGAATTTCAGGAATTTAAATTAATCTAGAATTGTGCAGTAAAGGTTAACAAGGGGCTGCCCCACTCACTCACATAACAGGTTGGCAGTTAAGTGTCAGTCACCTTAAGCTACTTTGATCTAAAAGCAGGTGGGGCGGGGGGGAGTCAACTCAGGCCAATTTAAAAAGAGCAACTTTAACTCACTCCCAGTGAGTTCTCCCAGTGAGCCAGAGAAGACACAGCCAGAGTGAGGCACAGCGAAGAGTGAGTTTGGGAACTTGAAGCTAGGTGGTGAGGAGGTGGTTTTTATCCCTGGTAAGTGACTGGTAAATAGTTTTTCTTTTTATTTGTCTATTTATTTATTTTTTCTTTCGTTTTTTGGAATTGTAATTGTATAAGTTAACCTAAGGTTTACGACATGGCAGGAGATCCCAGACGCGTGTCATGCTCCTTATGTGCGATGTGGGAGCTCAGGGACACATCCACTGACCCTGGCTCCTTCACGTGCAAGAAGTGTGTCCAGCTGCAGCTCCTGTTAGACTGCTTGACGGCTCTGGAGCTGTGGATGGACTCACTTTGGAGCATCCACGATGCTGAGGACGTCGTGCGTTTAGCGAGTTGGTCACACCGCAGGTGAAAATTACTGAGGGAGATAGAAAATGGGTGACCAAAAGACAGAGCAAGAGTAGGAAGGCAGTGCAGGTGTCCCCTGCGGTCATCTCCCTGCAAAACAGATATACCGCTTTGGACACTGTTGAGGGAGATGGCTCACCAAGGGAAGGCAGCAGCAGCCTGGTTCATGGCACCGTGGCTGGCTCTGCTGCGCAGGAGGGCAGGAAGAAGAATGGCAGGGCTATAGTGATAGGGGACTCAATCGTAAGGGGAATAGACAAGCGGTTCTGCAGACGCAATCGAGACTCCAGGATGGTATGTTGCCTCCCTGGTGCAAGAGTCAAGGATGTCTTGGAGCGGCTGCAGGACATTCTGGGGGGGGGAGGGTGAACAACAGCCAGCTGTCGTGGTGCACATAGGCACCAACGATATAGGTAAAAATGGGATGAGGTCCTCCAAGCTGAATTCAGGGAGTTAGGAGTTAAACTAAAAAGTAGGACCTCAAAGGTAGCAATCTCAGGATTGCTACCAGTGCCATGAGTTAGTCAGAGTAGGAATGTCAGGATAGATAGGATGAATGCGTGGCTCAAGAGATGGTGCAAAAGGGAGGGATTCAAATTCCTGGGGCATTGGAACCGGTTCTGGGGGAGGTGGGACCAGTACAAACCGGACGGTCTGCACCTGGGCAGGACTGGAACCAATGTCCCACATCGCACCAATGTTTGCTAGTGCTGTTGGGGAGTGTTTAAACTAATGTGGCAGGGCGATGGGAACCGATGCAGGAAGTCAGAGGGAAGTAAAATGGGGCCAGAAACAAAAAGCAGTAAGGGGGAAAGTGCAAGGCAGAGAAGCCATAGTCAAAAATCAAAAAGCGCAACAGTACAGGGTAATTTGACTGAGGAGAGTGTGAAAAGGGAGGTGGCCAATGCAGGGTTGAGGGTGTTGTACCTAAATGCGTGCAGTACAAGGTAAATGAGTGTATTGTGCACATTGAAATTGGCCGGTACTATGTTGTGGGCATCACAGAGATGTGGTTGCAAGGGGATCAGGGCTGGGATCTAAATATCCAAGGATATATGTCCTATCGAAAGGACAGGTAGATGGGCAAAGGGGGCGGGGTTGCATTGTTAGTAAGGAATGAAGTTAAATCGATAGCAAGGAGCGATAAAGGATCAGAAGGCATAGAATCTCTGTGGGTAGAGTTGAGGAATCGCAAAGGTAAAAAGACCCTGATGGGAGTTATGTACAGGCCCCCTAGCAGTAGTCAGGATGTGGGGCAGAAAATAAATCAAGAGATAGAAAAGGCATGTAAAAAAGGCAATATTACAATAATCATGGGGGACTTCAATATACAGGTGGACTGGGAAAATCAGGTTGGTAGTGGATCCCAAGAAAGGGAATTTGTGGAATGTCTAAGAGATGTTTTTTGGGAGCAGCTTGTGACAGAGCCTACTAGGGAACAGGCAATTCTGGCTTTGGTGATGTGTAATGAGGCAGACTTGATTAGGGAACTTAAGGTAAAGAAACCATTGGGGAGCAGTGACCACAATATGATAGAATTTACCCTGCAGTTTGAGAGGGAGAAGCTGCAATCAGATGTAACGGTGTTACAATTAAATAAGGGTAACTACAAAGACGTGATGGAGGAGCTGGCCAAAGTTGATTGGAAAAGGAGCCTAGCAGGGAAGACAGTGGAACAGCAATGGCAGGAGTTTTTGGGGGTTATTAGGAAGGCAGAACAGAAATTCGTCCCCAGGAGGAGGAAACATGCTAAGGGGAGGACAAGGCATCCATGGCTGACGAGGGATGTCAAGGACAGCAGAAAGGCTAAAGAAAAAGCATATAAAGTGGCGAGGATTAGTGGGAAACCAGAGGATTGGGAAGCCTTTAAAAACGAGCAGAGGACAACTAAAAAAGCAATAAGGGGGGAGAAGATGAAGTATGAGTGCAAGCTAGCTAGTAATATAAAGGAAGATAGGAAGAGATTTTTTCAATATATAAAAGGTAAGAGAGAGGCAAAAATTTACATTGGACCACTAGAAAATGTGGCTGGAGAAGTAATAATAGGAAACAAAGAAATGGCAGACAAACTAAATAGTTACTTTGCATCAGTCTTCACGGTGGAAGACCAGTGGGATGCCAGAGCTCCAGGAGAACCAGGAGGCAGAGGTGAGTGCAGTTACCATTACTAAGGAGAAGGTTCTGGGGAAATGAAAGGTCTGAAGGTGGATAAGTCACCTGGACCAGATGGACTACACCCCAGTGTCCTAAAAGAGATAGCTGAGGAAATTGTGGAGGCATTAGTGATGATCTTTCAGGAATCACTAGAGACAGGAAGGGTCCCAGAGGACTGGAAGGTGGCTAATGTAACACCACTGTTTAAGAAGGGAGGGAGGCAGAAGACGGAAAATTATAGTCCGGTTAGCCTGACTTCAGTTATTGGTAAGATTTTTAAAAAAAATTTTATTCTCCATTTTCACATTTTCCTTCAAAATTTACACCCCACCAACAGGCAACAAATACAGAGTCAATACCCTTAACATCAACAACGATCCCATCCTCCCACCACCCCACCCAACTGTCAATATATGCCTCAAACAAAACAAACCCTCCCACGGTGGGAGAAAAAAAACCATAAGCGAAAAAGAAAAAGGAGTCCGGATTAACCGATAGAGTCTCCCCCCTCCACGACAACACTCAATACCATCCAACCTCCAAAAGAGTACCGTAAATGACACCCAAGAGTTGTAAACCCCCCAACTCCTCCCCCTCCACTTCCTCTTGTAAAAAAACTCCTCCCCCCCAACCTCTGTTCCCCCCAACGTCCACCCCTGCGAGACCACTCGGACCCTGTTCTGCCAGGGTCCGATGGCCGCAGCCCCTCCCCCCACCTCACTCCCGTTCACTGGCCAGCTTAAACTGTTGATTCCCAAATTTCTTTCTCTGTCAGTCTGGCCTCAATAAAAGTTGAGATGGATTCGCACGTAAAAAGAAGTTATTTATTTAGCTTGCAAGCTTATTTCATTTCATAGAAATATAAGAGACATCCAGTTTCCTATATCCCAGAAAGCGAATGAACAAAGAAACAAAGGGATCTCTGCAAATCAATTCAAATGGTATCAAGTTTCACATACTAGACGCCCATAGGTCAGCCTATATCCCTCCTGACCTGTTTGATCTATTCTGATTGGCTCACTTCCAATCCCTTTCTCTGGCCCCTATCAATGCAGCATCACTCTCATAGACACACCTCTTCCTGCTTTTTCCATGCGGTCTCAAATCCCTTTCTCCCTAACTGCCAGAATCAAAGTGGCTTATTTCTACATTACATTAACTAGTATCTCTAAAGTAACTATTTTATATCACATTCGTCAAAACCGGCCAGCGTGGAGGCCCCCGCCCGGGTCCCTTTCCCCTTGCCCGGCCCCAGGAAAAACCCAGAAGTCCCCTTTTAGCACAAAAACCCCACATATCCATCTATACTCCAAAGAGCCCTTATTCCGACTGAAAGTCCCATTTCTTCCCTTGTCCAAATATACACAACGTTGGCTCCTATAGCCCATACACCAGCACGCAGTGAAACAAAAAAAAAAATACAGTCATGAGGCTACATTGGTACATGACCATTTCTCAATTCTGCCACAGTCCTTCTTCCTTCGCAAACTCCTCCGCTGCTTCTGCCATCCCGAAATAAAAGTCCTTGAACTTGTAGGTCACCCTCCGCTTCGCTGGATATACAATGCTACACTGCACCCTGCTAACGTACAGTGCCCTCTTCACCTGGTTGAAGGCAGCCTGCCTCCTCGCCAGCTCCACCGTAATGTCCTGGTATACGCGTGTACCAGCTCCAGCCCACTGCACCACCCGTTTCTGCTTATCCCAGCACAGGACCTTCTCCTTTACACTGTACCTACAGAAGCACAGAGTCACTACTCTTGGCGGCTCACACGCCTTTGGTACAGGCCTCCACGACCGATGTGCCCGATCCAGCTCATATCGGGAGGGATCCTCCCCCTCCCCCAATAGTTTCGCCAACATCGCGGCAAAATACTCAGTCGGCCTCGGTCCTTCAACTCCTTCAGGCAGCCCCACAATCCTCAAATTCTGTCGCCTGGATCTGTTTTCCAGGTCCTCCATTTTGCCTCGCAGATCATAGAATCATAGAATTTACAGTGCAGAAGGAGGCCATTCGGCCCATCGAGTCTGCACCGGCTCTTGGAAGGAGCACCCTACCCAAGGTCAACGCCGCCACCCTATCCCCATAACCCAGTAACCCCACCCAACACTAAGGGCAATTTTGGATACTAAGGGCAATTTATCATGGCCAATCCACCTAACCTGCACATCTTTGGACTGTGGGAGGAAACCGGAGCACCCAGAGGAAACCCACGCACACACGGGGAGGATGTGCAGACTCCGCACAGACAGTGACCCAAGCTGGAATCGAACCTGGGACCCTGGAGCTGTGAAGCAATTGTGCTATCCACAAGGCTACCGTGCTGCCCCTTGTTGATCTCCATCACCTTCCGCAACTCCTTCCCCATCGAGGTAAGTTAACCACTGTGCTGCAGTACTGTCTCTTCCACTTCCTTCAGCGCCTCCCCTTGCTATCGCACCTCCGCCACTGCGCTCGCCACTGCTGTCCTCACCGGGGTAATCGCCTCCTCCACCAGCACTTTCAAAATCGCCCCCATCTCCTTCCTCATTGCCTCCATATGTTTCGTAAACTGCCTTTCGAATTCCACGGCCATCACCTTAGTTATTTCTTCAGCCGTAAGCAATGCGGCCTCCCCTAGCGCTCCAGCCTCCATTTTCTTTACTGACCCCGCGGTGACCTTTTCACTCCCCGCAGACTTTTAGCTGCTTTTTTCACGGCCGTTTTTTTGCCGGTCTTCGACATTTCCCTTCTTTGTGCTGTCTCCTGACTTTCACTGCCTTCGCTGGCCCTAAGACCGGTCGTTAACCCCCGAAAATGTCGTTCCCGAACGGGAGCCCTCCAATGCACAGCTGCCTCCCGCCCGCTGTCACCGGAAGTCCCACAGAGAGGGAATCCTTTTGGCAGTGTTTGCTTCACCAATCTGCCCCAAAAGTCTGTGGAAACTCCTGAAAAAGGTCTGAGAGTCCGTTCCAGACGGGAGCTGCCGAATGCGCGACCTACTCCTCCGTGGCCGCCACCAGAAGCCTCATCCCCGCTTCTTCAATGGCCTTGGTGAGATCTTTTCACAGTTGTTCCCTCTGCTGCTAGAATTCACCTTTAATAAAGGCCCTCATTTAAAGCTTGAAGTCTTTAAGCTTGCCCTTCCCCCGCCTGCATGCTGGAAGAGGCTTTTATCTTTACTGCAGCTCCAGCCAAATCTTTTACTGTTTCTGCCTGGTCTGGTAACCAAGAGACATACCATTCCTGGGGGAAAGTACCTCTCCGACATTCACCTACGTCTTTTCATCAAAACTCCACCCCGTATTGATTAAAAAAGAGCTCTTTTCTGTAACCTTGGGCAGGAGCTTGTGTGTGACCACTTACTCCATGGTCCACACCGGAAGTCGGTCATTGGTAAGATTTTAGAGTCTGTTATTAAAGATGAGATCGCGAAGCACTTGGAAGTGCATGGTAAAATAGGACTGAGTCAGCACGGCTTTGTCAAAGGGAGGTTGTGTCTGACAAATCTGTTAAGAGTTCTTTGAGGAAGTAACAAGCAAGTTAGACAAAGGAGAATCAGTGGACGTGATTTATTTAGATTTCCAGAAGGCCTTTGACAAGGTGCCGCATAGGAGACTGTTAAATAAGTTAAGAGCTCATGGTGTTCAGGGTAAGATTCTGGTGTGGATAGAGGATTGGCTGACTGGCAGAAGGCAGAGAGTGGAGGATAAAGGGATCTTTTTCAGAGTGGCAGCTGGTGACTAATGGTGTGCCTCAGGGGTCTGTGCTGGGTCCACAACATTTTACAATATATATTAATGATCTGGAAGAAGGTGCTGAAGGCACTGTTGCTAAGTTTGCAAATTATACAAAGATCTGTCGAGGGACAGGTAGTATTGAGGAAGCAAGGGGGCTGCAGAAGGACTTGGACAAGCTAGGAGAGTGGGCAATGAAGTGGCAAATGAAATACAATGTGGAAACGTGCGAAGTTATTTACTTTAGAAGGAGGAATTCAGGCATAGACTATTTTCTAAATGGGGAAATGCTTCGGAAAGCAAAAGCACAAAGGGACTTAGGGAGTCCTTGTTCACGATTCTCTTAAGGTTAATGTGCAGGTTCAGTCGGCAGTTAAGAAGGCAAATGCAATGTTAGCATTCATGTCAAGAGGGCTACAATACAATACTTCTGAGGCTGAATAAGGCTCTGATCAGTCCCCATTTGGAGTATTGTGAGCAGTTTTGGGCCCCATATCTAAGGAAGGCTATGCTGGCCTTGGAAAGGGTCCAGAGGTGGTTCACAAGAATGATCCCTGGAATGAAGAACTTGTCGTATGAGGAACGTTTGAGGACTCTGGGTCTGTACTCGTTGGAGTTTAGGAGGATGAGAGGGGATCTTATTGAAACTTGCAAGATACTGCGAGGCCTGGATAGAGTGGACGTGGAGAGAATGTTTCCACATGTAGGAAAAACAAGAACCAGAGGACATCATCTCAGACTTAAAACAGAGATGAGGAGGAATTTCTTCAGCCAGAGGGTGGTGAATCTTGGAACGCTTTGCCGCAGAAGGCTGTGGAGGCCAATTCACTGAGTGTCTTTAAGATAGAGATAGATAGATTTTTGATTAGTAAGGGAATCAGGGGTTATGGGGAGAAGGCAGGAGAATGGGGATGAGAAAATATCAGCCATGATTGAATGGCGGAGCTGACTCGATGGGCCAAGTGGCCTAATTCTGCTCCTATGTCTTATGGTCTTATGGAGTCATGCCTGGAGGCGTTGGCGACGGTCACTGCCGTTCACTCCAGTGAAGTATTCGTCAAACCCAGTGGTCATCTCCAAGTTAAAGATATGGCGCCAGCTCCGCCAGCACAGGGGTGTCAAGGTGGTCCCCTATCTGTGGGAATCATTTGTTTCAGCTGGGGAAACTTGATGCCACTTTTGGGGGTTGGAAAGGCAAGGGGCTGGAGCGAGTAAAGGATTTATTTTTAGAGGGTCGGTCTGCTGACTGGAAGGAGCTGAGAGGGCGGGCTTTTCTGGGGTGGGTATGTTCAGGTACTTTAAGGTGCGCGATTGGATCCAGTGAGCTTTCTCGACATTCCCAGTGGCGCAGCTGCCCACTTTGCTGGAAAAGATTGTTTCTTGTGTGGGGTTGGAGGAGGAGGTAAAGGCTAGGTAGGAAGAGGAGCTGGGTCCCATTTTGGAGGAGGATGCTTGGATTGTGTCTCTCTAGTGTGATTGCTACGTCATCCTGCGCGAGGTTAAGTTTGATACAACTCAAGGTCGTGTTCAGGGTACATCTCATCAAGGCCAGAATGAGTTATTTTTTTCGAGGGGGTTGAGGATAGGTGTGAGCGGTGCTCAAAGAGGGCCTCAGAATCACTTGCACATGTTCTGGTATTGCCCCAAGTTGGTGGGTTTTTGGAGGCTTTTAAAAAAAAAAAACCATATCAGCAATTTTAAATGTGGATTTGGAGCCCTGCAATATTCAGATTGTTGGACCAGCTGGAATTGAGGATGGGTGTGATGGTGGATGCGTTGGCTTTTGCCTCCTTGCTGGCTCGGCAACGGATTCCGCTATGTTGAAGGCAGGCAGCAGTGCCCAGTGCCGCAGCATAGCTGGGTGACTTGATGGAGGTTTATGCATCTTGAGAAGGTTACGTTCACAATGAGAAGAGTGATTAACGGGTTCAATGGCAGGTGGTGTCCATTTATATTGCATTTCAAGGATCTGGTCACTGTTAGCTGTTAGGGGGGGGCGGGTTTTACTGGGGGGGGGGGGGGGGATTTTGTTTTTGTTTGGTATGGTTTGTTGAGATTCTTGATGCATGCTTTATTGTTTGACTTAGTTATGTATAAAATGTTCAGAACTCAAATACATTTTTTAAAAAAGGGATTGTATTTGCTGGAGTTCAGAAGAATGAGAGGGGATCTCATAGAAACCTATAAAATTCTAACGAGCAATTGGGGATGTGTAATTAGGTGGCATGGTGGCACAGTGGTTAGCATTGCTGCCTCACAGCGCCAGGAACCAGGTTTGATTCTGAACTTGGGTGACTGTGTGGAGTTTGCACATTCTCCCCGGGTCTGCGTGGGTTTCCTCCGGAGGGTTTTCTCGCACAGTTAAAGATGTGCTATGCTAAATTGCCCCTTAATGTCCAACAGTTAGGTGGAATTTTAGGGATAGGGCAGGGCATGGGCCTGGGTAGGGTGCTCTTTCGGAGTGTTGGTACAGACTTGATGGGCTGAATAGCCCTTTCTGCACTGTTGGTATTCTATGATTCTATAAATGCCAGCTTTGTCAGTGACATTCACTTTCCAAGAACAAATAAAAAATGTAAAAAATAATATACCTACATATATATTTACAATTGCAAAATGATTGGCTTCATTCTTATGTACTGTCAGGCTGTATTCTTGTCACCTACAATCATAGAACATTACAACACAGAAGGGGGCCATTTTGCCCATTGTGCCTGTGCTGCATGCAATGACTCTCAGTAACTTTGTGGCTGAAATTACATCACTGTCACGCACTGCACAGTTGGCATTACATGATGTGCAAAGATCCTCTTCAATTGTCTCCTCCAAAATCCAGCAATAATAATAATAATCTTTATTATTGTCACAAGTAGGCTTACATTAACACTACATTACTGTGAAAATCCCCTAGTCGCCACAGCGCCTGTTTGGGTACACAGAGGGAGAATTCAGAATGTCCAATTCACCTAACAAGCACATCTTTCGGGACTTGTGGGAGGAAACCGGAGCAACCGGTGGAAACCCACATAGGCATTGGGAGGGCGTACAGATTCTGCACAGACAGTGACTCACCGCCAGTCGCGTCCTTTTCAACTTCAAAAAAGCCTTTCGTTCGGTCAAACATGAAGGCTTATGAAATGTGGAATATCCTCAAATTTTGCTACCGTACAAAATTTGTCACCTTACCAATGGGATCACCAGTCTCTTTTTCAGTGAAGACTGGGTAGGAACAGGGTTTGTCATCGTATTGACCCTCCTGTCATCTTCCTTGCTGCAATACTGCACCTCACCTCCAGAAAACTATCCACAGACATGGAGATTATTATGACAGGAAACTATGCCACCATCAATGCGAAACGAAAATTGCTGCAACTTCAGTCATTGAGCATTTGAAAATGAAATGAAATGAAAATTGCTTATTATCACAAGTAGACTTCAAATGAAGTTACTGTGAAAAGCCCCTAGTCGCCACATTCCGGCGCCTGATCGGGGAGGCTGGTACGGGAATTAGTGATTTGTTTGCAGCTGATGCTCGTGTGTGCATTAACTCAGAAACCAAGCTCCCAAGTTATTGACAAATCCTTCTCTGAAGCAGATGAGACAATGGTACTGTCGCTAAACACCCAGAAAACTAAGGTCTTCTTTCAATCAGCTCCAACAGCCCAAGATAACACCTATCCCACCGATTAAGATCAATAGTGAGATAATGGAAAATGTAGACAATTCCCCGTATCTTGGGATCTTCCTTTTGACAAAGGAAAACAATATTCATCATCATCCCCTCCGGTATGTCAGCTCAGCTTTTGGCTGACTGAGGAAAAGAGTATTTGAGGTTCTCAAACCTAAAACTAAAGTCATGATTTACTGGACAACAATGATCCCTGCTCTCACTGCTTCAGAGACTTGGACAAACTATGGCATGCACTACAAAGTATTACAAGTGGTGCCTTCACAAAATCCTCCAAATCAGATTGCAGGAGAGGCAGACTAGCATCAATTTCCCCTCAACATTGAGACACTAATCACGCAGAATCAGCTCCACTGGGCAGGGCACGTCACTCATTTGTCATCAGACCCCTGAGGCTTGGAACTGAGTTATGTCAGGAAACTCCCAGGACAGCGGAACTGCTTTAGGGATGCACTCAGAGCATCCCTGAGAGGTTAAACAGGCCCACAGACTCATGGGAGTCCCTGACTTGCGACCGACCAGAATAGAGATGGTTTATTAGGGAAGTCACCAACCACTTTGCTGAGAGACTTCATTGAGAACGCAAAAAAGGCAAAGTCGAGGTGACAGAGACAGCGTACAAAACTTCAAATAACTCATCTACCCAACCCTTCAAGCACCACCTGCCCACATGTGGCAAAGGTTGCAGATTGCTGGAGCCATCTCGGAAGCGAATTGGAGTGGAAGGAAGTTATCCTAAGACAAGGATTCCCAAGCTGGGTTCTGTGGAACTACCGGGATCAACAGAACTCGTCGAGAAGTTCTGTGGTAGGCCCAGCCATTTAAAATTTTTGAAAAAGCTGTCCTTCCAGTTGGACCAATGGAAGGTTTTTTTTTCAATTTGTTGGCTACTGATAGGCACTGTACCAGCAGCCTATGAACTGAGAAGCTGGCTTCTGATCAGTCTAGCTGGAAACACTGGCAAAGTCGGGAAATCTTTAAATTCAAAGGGAAGGCTTTTCACATTCATGGAGTGGATGAGGCTGGAGCCAGAAAGAGACTGTGGGGCTGAGAAAGGGACTGGAGACAGGGAGCGGGGCTGAGGAGGAGTGGGGGGCCTGAGAGAGGAAGTGGGGGTCCAAGAGAGGGAGTGGGAAATCGGGAGAAGGAGCGGGGACCCTGGAGAGGGATCAGAGGCCTGAGAGAGGCTGCGTGGCTGAGAGGCTGAAAGAGGATGTGGGGACTGAAGGAGGGAGCAGGGGCTCGAGTGGGGCTGGGGCTGTGGGGGACCCCAAGAGGGGTCTGTGTGTGTATGTATGAGAGAGGGGCAAGTATTTGTTTATGTGTAGTGAGAGTTGAGAGTTTGTGTGACAGAGAGGTGAGTGTGTGTTTGAGAGAGCGAGAGGTGTATATGGATGAGATGGAAAGTGTAAGAGTGTGTGAGTGAGAGAGAGATGATTGTGTGTGTGAGAGAGGGAGGAGTAAGTGTGTCAGAGAGGGAGAGGTGAATGTATGAGAGGGAGGTGTGAGTGTGTGAGAGGAGGAGTATGTGAGAGGAGGCGTGAGTTTGTGAGAGGCGGGGTGAGTGTGTTACGAGGGAGAGGTGAGTATGTATGAGAGAGGAAGGGGTGAGTGTGAGAGGAGAGAGTGTGTGTGTTCGAGGGGTGAATGTGTGTGAGAACAGGAGGGGTAAGAGGGAGAGGAGTGTGTGAGAGGGTGGGATGAGTGTGTGTGAGCAAGGGTGGGATGAGTGCGAATGAGAGAGAGGGTGGGATGAGTGTGTGTGAGAGAAGGCGTGAGTGTGCGTGAGAGAAGGGTAAGAGTGTGTGTGAGACAGAGAGATGATTGTGTGTGTGAGAGAGGGAGGGGTGAGTGGTGAGTGTCAGAAAGAGAGAGGTGAGTGTGTGAGAGAGGGATGAGTGTGTATGAGAGAGGGGTGTGTGTGTTTGTGAGGGAGGTGAATCAATGTGTTTGCATGTTTGTCTTTAATGAGAATCCAGCATTCCAGCAGCACTCCCAATTGTAAATTAATTTGTGAAAAGATCTACATCACTCCTCCCATTAAACATGACAAAAGAAGATAAGACTCAGAAGTATTTGTTGAATGACAGAATATTTTAATTAGAATAAATGGGTACATATAAGACATGATAATTTAAGTTTGTTTTTGTATGTTTTACTTAACGTGCAATAACAATTACTTAATTGTTGTTTAACTCTTCAAAATAATAAGAATGTTTCATAGGAGTTCCGTCAGTACTCTTGAGAGGCCAAAAGGGTTTCATGGCTGGAAAAGTTAGGGAAATCAAACCAGCCTAAGACATGAGTATTTCCAAACCTTCTTTGTTATCATATTTTAATTGATATGAATCCTGTTGAAGAGTAGCAGTTAACCCTTTGTGATCTGAGGTACAGTCAAATTAATATACTTTGATTGATCTTAAAATATTTTTTGCTGCAAAGGCTGTGCAAGTTGACAAATTTTATGAAACATGAACAACATTTATCACCTGGATCGGCATGATGTTCAGCCTTAGCTAGAAGAGCTTTGTTTATTATAGTTATTTGGATCATTTTTCATTTAAGCATTTACATAACTGGCTATTGCTCATATAGTTGGATAAACACTTTTACTCTTCCAGAGGTCTTGGGAAAATACATGGAATTTGCTGGAATCAACAGGACCCTGCCATTGTACTGCAAAAACTTGTATTTATATAATATTATTAAAATGCATCACAAAGTGAAATAAGTACAAGTCAATGGAAGAGACATTGGTAAAAGTGATCAAAAGTTTGGTGAAAGACATAGGTTTTAAAGAGCAGCTTAGAGGAAGAGCGAGAGGTTCAGGGAGGAAATTCTAGAGTTTATTTTTAAATAAATTTAGAGTACCAAATTCTTTTTTTCCCAATTTAAGGGGCAATTTAGCATGGCCAATCCACCTGCCCTGCACATCTTTTTGGGTTGTGGGGGTGATTCCCACACAGATATGGGGAGAATGTGCAAACTCCACACGGGCAGTGACCTAGGGCCGGGATCAAACCCGGGTCCTCGGCGCCGTAAAGCAGCAGTGCTAACCACTGCACCACTGCCACCCTGAAATTCTAGACTTTATGACTAAGATGGCAGGCAGCTTGACCACCTATTGTTGAGTGAAAGAAGTGAATGATGCATACAGGCCAAGGTTAGAAGGACAGTTTCTTGGAAAGTTATAAGGCCAGAAGAGATTACAGAGATATGTATGGGAGAGAGAGTTGAAGACTAGGATGAGATATTTTGAATAGAGGCATTTGTGGGTTGGGAATCGGGCTGGGGAATCAATGTCAACAGGGGTGGTGGTGACAAGGTCTTGGCACAAATTAGGATACAGGCAGTAGTGGTTTGGATTTCAAGTTAACGTAGGATGGAAGATGGTGACTGCTCAGGAGAATATAGGAAGTAACAAAAGTATGGATGATTGCTTCAACAGCAGATAGGCTTAGACAGGGAGTGAGACTTGGAAGAAATAAGGAGTCTTTGTGATGCAGAATCTTTCAGACCAGAAGGTCAGCTCAGGGCCAGATAGGATGCCAGCGGTGAAAACAATTTGGTTTAGCCTGACATAGTAGCTAAGGAGGTATTGGAACTTGTGGCTCGGAAAAGCGGTTTGTGATGAGAGCTGGATAATGGCTTCCAAATTCGCTGTGTTTAACTGGAGGACATTTTAGCCTCACAGCGCTAGGGACCCAGGTTTGATTTCAACCTTGGGTAACTGTGTGGAGTTTACACATTCTCCACATGTCTGCGCGTGTTTCCTCTGTGGTTTCCTCCCAGTCCAAAGACATGCAGGTCAGGTGGACTGGCCATGCGAAGTTGCACCTTAGTGTCCAAAGGTTAGGTGGGGTTTAAGGGATACTGCGGGGGCCTAGGTAAGTGCTGTTTCGGAGGGACTTGCACACTCGATAGGCTGAATGGCCTCCTGTACTGTAGGGATTCTATGATCTATGTAGCACTGGATGTCGGACAGGAAGGCAAAGGCATTTTGAGTGATCACTAATGGGACAGGGAAGTAAAGGAAAATGAAATGCCCCGGGGATGCGAAAATCCTTCACATCGCACAGAGTGTTAAAAGTATAATGTATTACTCTTCTTGTCCAACTGGCTGAAGCACTGCCTGGGTGCCAGGCTGCCAGTGCAAGGGTACCCGGGTACCAGGGTAGCACTGCTATGGGTCAGGGCCTGAGGGGGGCCATGCCCATGAAAGGAGAGTGGTGGGGGGGGGAGGGGGTTTAAGGGTGATAGTGTGCAGGGAAGATAAATAGGGGCCTCCAGGAGGTTGAGGGGGATGATGGGTAGGGGTCCTGAAAGGGAGAGGGTGCTGTAAAGGGGCTTGGAGGGGGCCTGAAGAGGGTGCCCCCCCAGGTACTCCATAGCGGGGGTGTCCTCGCTTGTGGATTGTGGGGTAGTGTCCATGTATGTGGGGGACCTACCAAGCTCACTTAAGAGATCAGGGCACCCTTTCAAAATGGCGGCTCGATCTCTGAGTTCAGCTCCCAGTGCTAAAAAACATAGAAACATGCAGGAGAAGAGCTTGAGATGTAATATATTGGCCTGGAATGGGAGCACAAATCAGGGAAATGGTGATTGCATGCGCAGGGTGCCCAATGTACAGTAAATCACAACAAAAAGAGGCACTTAAACCACAGTGTTCCAGAGAGTCCCTGGCAGAAAATTGTAGTGGATTTATTCACTTTTGACACCAGTGAGTACCTAATAGCAGTCGATTATTACTCTAAAGTTTTTTGAGTCTGAGAAAAGATAGTAAGAGCATCGCTGTAATTAATCATTTGAAATCAATTTTTGCTCATCATGGCATAGCTGAAGTGGAAGGTCGAAGGGCATGTTCCCGTGCTGTATTGCTCATCTCAGACAACAGCCCACAATTCTCAGGCACTGAGTATCTCAAAAGTTGCACAACTGGGAGATTTTCCTCACTACATAAAGTCCCAAATATCCAAAGATTGGCAAAAAAAACTTTTTTTTAAAAAACAAGGAGAAAAGCATGGGCGGCAGCATTCAGAGGAGTAAAAGCAAATTACTGCAGATGCTGGAATCTGGAGTCAGAGGAGTAACTTGGGTGAGAAGAGAGGTGGAGGCAGCAGTCGGACGAGTGCAGCACGGTAGCATTGTGGATAGCACAATTGCTTCACAGCTCCAGGGTCCTAGGTTCGATTCCGGCTTGGGTCACTGTCTGTGCGGAGTCTGCACATCCTCCCCGTGTGTGCGTGGGTTTCCTCAGGGAGCTCCGGTTTCCTCCCACAGTCCAAAGATGTGCAGGTTAGATGGGTTGGCCATGATAAATTGCCCTTAGTGTCCAAAATTGCCCTTAGTGTTGGGTGGGGTTACTGGGTTATGGGGATAGGGTGGAGGTGTTGACCTTGGGTAAGGTGCTCTTTCCAAGAGCTGGTGCAGACTCGATGGGCCGAATAGCCTCGTTCTGCACTGTAAATTCTATGATACTATGAACTGTAGTGGCAAGTGATCAGTTCCTCGGTTGGCAATTGTGGCTCATGAGTTACATACTCATGTAAAGACTCACCTTGATTGATCAGCCCACTTTTTTTCATCATCAATATTTAGAAAATAGCTAACTAATTGAAAAGATTTTTCGATATCTAAACATCTCCTTGGCAACAATTATTTAACAGAACAGCTAGAATTTGTGAAAGTTTTAATCACAAAAATAAAATTCTACTGAAAACTTGCTTTGATCAAAAATCATAAGTTACAGTTACATTATTTTGCAAAGCAAAATGACATCACGTATTATCATGTTAATGTTACCCGATCATGCAAGTCACTCACAGACATTGATGGTAACTAAAAAGCTTGTTTTATTTTTTGAAACATTTATTAACATTGTACTTAAGAGAAAGTATAATTCTATTAATAGTATTTTTATTAAAACTTTTAATGTTTTTGATAATCAAAACTTTCATTTATATTAATACATACTAATATTAACCCATCACTTCTCTTGAAACCAGATTTAACCATACTTTTATTTTTGGGTCACTTGCTAATTTTAATATCCTCATTCCCATTTATAGATATTGAGAATAGTAGTCCCAATACTCTCTGTTGTGGCCTAGCAGTGTTTTAATCATTCCAGCCCCAAAAGTACTACTCCCAGTTTGCTGTTGTTTAGTCAAACACATTTTCTGCTGCCATATTGACATTCATATCTTGTACCTTCACCAGACTTAATGTAACGTGGGCAGCACGGTAGCTCCAGGGTCCCAGGTTTGATTCTCGGTCTGTGTGGAGTCTGCATGTTCTCCTCGTGTCAGAGTGGGTTTCCTCTGGGTGCTCCGGTTTCCTCCCACAAGTCCTGAAAGACGTGCTGTTAGGTAATTTGGACATTCTGAATTCTCCCTCTGTGTACCCGAACAGGCGCGGAATGTGGCGACAGGGGGCTTTTCATAGTAGTGTTAATGTAAGCCTACTTGTGATAATAAATATTATTATTATTATTACTATAATGTGGTAAATTTAACAGGTTCAACATGAATAATTTCATTCAATCTCCAGAACTCTATGGAAAGCAGGTACCCAGTTTCTAAATGTGACAAGATATCAAGACCTTTTATGAATTGCTGGTTAACATTGATGACGTGTAGTGATTATATTAACTTATATTTTCCATAATCAATTGTTGATTACCACATTAATGGAACTGCTTCCAGGGAACATAATCGCAAATCACTATTACAGTTAGCACTAACGAGTAGAATCCTGATATGTGAATATAATAACTACCCCAGATTTTACAGCATGTATCAAATTTCTTTGCTAAGAAATATTCTAATGTAACTTTTCACATTTTCTTTTTCTGCACATCTGATCTACCTACATCAAAAACACTACTGTTTCTAGTGGGTGTTCTCAAAGATGCTCAGGATGGTATGGTTGGCACTTGGGTTGTTCAGGATACTGTGGTGTCTGGCTCCACAAACAGGCTACATACATCCTGATGAATTTTTTCAGTCTCCAGAGGTTATGGCAGGTAAACAAATTCTGATAGCTTCTTTAAAATATATTTTCTGCAAATTATTTTTGTTGTGACAATTCATTTTGTTTCCTCCAAGCAGTTAGCCTTTTTAATCACAGAGGTTCAGAAGACATAGCTCAACATGCCTGCTGTGCTTGACTGAAGGTCTACCTGTGACACCTGGGACTCTGCCTGTCCTCCACACTCAAAGCAAATGAGATTGAAAGAAATTGATTGAAATTGCACTACTCTTTGGGGAACACAGTTACAAATCTCAGTTAACGGTGGGATTTAAAGACAGTTGTCTCGATAAAATGTCTGTTTTCGGCTTCTTCCCAATATTTTTACTTATGTTCGGTGCAAATGTCAGCCTCTGTAGATTTGACCAAACATAGCCTAATGCATAAAATATATTGTATATTTATGTTTCTGACATTAAGTTATACATCTGGAAAAAATGCCATCAGATATGCTTGATCTCTTGGCAAGGACAGAAAAAAGCAACAGTGATAGACCATATTGCACAAGCTAAAATTACTGATTTAAACTTATGACAAGATGCAATTTTTTATGGAAGCAATGATGACTCTTTGTCAATATCCTTCAATATCCCTTCTAAACAACAAATCTTTAAAAAAAAATTTTTGTAATAAATTTTAGAGTATCCAATTCAATTTTTCCACTTAAGGGGCAATTTAGCATGGCCAATTCACCTAACCTGCCGATTATGGAAGCAATGATAAGTGAGGTTAAAAATATCAACACTCGAATGAAGGTATGAAAATGTGTGCACAACTTGTAAAGGGGGTGAGTGAACAGCAGGTGGCTGACTTGTTTAAAGATTTTGTATGTGAAGGGAAAGTAAGCAGAATGGAATGGGGAAAGAAATTAAAAATTTAAAAGCTACAGGAGCAAGTCAATCCCTAATGTTAAAGATATTTGTTGTGTGGGCAGCACGGTGGTGCAGTGGTTAGCATTGATGCCTCACGGCGCCGAGGTCCCAGGTTTGATCCTGGCTCTGGGTCACTGTCCGTATGGAGTTTGCACATTTTCCCTGTGTTTGCGTGGGTTTCGCCCTCACAGCCCAAAGATGTGCAGGGTAGGTGAATTGGCCACACTAAATTGCCCCTTAATTGGAAAAATTGAATTGGGTACTCTAAAATTTATTACAAAAAATTAAAAAAAAAGATTTGTTGTTTAGAAGGGATATTGAAGGATATTGACAAAGAGTCATCATTGCTTCCTTAAAAAATTGAATCTTGTCATAAGTTTAAATCAGTAATTTTAGCTTGTGCAATATGGTCTATCACTGTTGCTTTTGGTTTGCAGTATTCATCGGGTGGTTAAAATAATTCCTTTGGTTAAAGTGAACTTAAGTAGTTTGAAGATTGGATAAGTGATTGTAGGAGTGGTAGAAACGTTGCCCATTGTTGAGATGCAATTTATTCCAGGCAATTAGATAACTGGATCACAAATAATAGTGATGCCTATTGTGGTTGAACAGCCTGTAGAAAATCAAGCTGCAGAAAAATTGCAATGGATTATTCTGGAATGTTTCCTGATTGTCTGGTAACAAGGTAACAGGCACTTAAGATATAGGAGCAGAATTAGGCCATTTGGCCCATCACTCTGCTCCGCCATTCGATCATAGCTGATCTCATCCTGGCCTTAACACCACCGTCCTGCTCATTCTCCATAGCCACTCAACTCATTATCAATTAAAAATCTGCCTAGAGATTTGAAGAAAGCAGAGTTGGTACCTGGACACACACGGACATAAATCTGCTCACTCTTGTCTTCTCTCACTTCAGAAAGGCTGTGGGTTGATGTGTTCCTGAACCTACAGAGAACCTCAATGAATGAATCTACAATGAAACTATTATGGGCTGCAAACAGAGACCTGGATCTGAAAGCTTGCTTTGAAAGGAGGTCTGCTTAAAGACAATTATCTGTAACAAAGACTCTTTTTCTTTTTACTTATTATTTTCACCCCTCTCTTCCCCTCTGTGTTAATTTAATGTCTGTGTGTGTGATTGTGTAGAGAGAGAGTGGAGGGTAAGTTAAAGTGGGGGATTAGGAATTAGATGATAGTTAACCAGTTATATTTGCTGCATATTTCAATATAGTTAATGGGCGGATTCTCCACGGCAAAATCGTGTTCGGCGATTGGGCAGAGAATGGTCTCCAATGCCGAAATCGGGGCTGGCGCTGGTTTGACGCAGGTCAGCCATGCTCCACCCCCTCCAAACTGACGTCATTGCGTTGCGTGCCACGCGCCGTTGCAACGACATTGGCCCGTCACCGCCCGGCCCATCCGCGATGCTCCGCCCCCGATGGGCCGCGTTCCCGACGGTGTGGGAACCCGGCGTGGCGGCTGCGGACTGTGTCCAGCCCTGCCACATTTGGCCGGAATCCATGCCGCTGGCCAGGGAGGCTTCTGCAAGGGCTGGGGGGACTGGTGGAGGATAGCCAGGGGGTGGACTATGGGGTCACGGATGGCGGGTTGGGTCCGTACATGGTTGCTGCCATGTAGTACGGCGCGACCGCTGCAGGTCGTCAGCCATGAGCATGTGCGGCCCGAGACCCGGCCATTCTCCAGCCGTTTTCTGTGTGGGAGGCGGGGTTTCACCCGGCGCTGGTGCTGGCACCTTACCGGTCCCGGAATCGGTCAGGGTTTTACGCGATTTTCTTTGGTCGTAAAAGACACACATGCTCCGCTGGCGCCGGCACTTAGCTGCTGAAACGGAGAATCCAGCCCCTTGTTATTAATATAAAGTATGTGTTTAAATTTGCAAACCTGGTGACTGTAATTACTGGGTAGCCAAGGACCAGACTTTGGTATTTTCTAAGAATTATTTGTTAATTAGTTGTGTTGCGACTCTGAGACAAGACTGGAGCGGGCCTCCAGCAGTGGCAATGCCCCAGAGCTTGCTCTGGCCACAGCTCAGTCCCATGGAATAGCCGGGGTGCCATCGGCACCCATAGGGAGGTGATGGGTCCTGTGCTGATGGCCCCTCAAAGGGGAGGGGAAGGGGTGTTGCTAGAACACCACAGCGCCTTGGACTCCTGTCCCAGTGCATCCGATGGGCAGAACAGGGGGGCACCACGTCACCTGGGGTTCCCGAGCCAGGCCCGTCCAGGTCCGATCGTTCCAGAGGACAGTCACAAAGAGGACACAAGTCACGGCGGGAATTGCAGCAGGCCGCCTCCACCCTTATATACGTCTTGGAGATCCACCTAGACATAGCTTTAGGGCCCATAACACCTCAAAATTAGGCACCAGTTAAGTTGGCACGGGTGCAACACATCGGATAGAATTAGCGTTAGGGCACTGGTATAAAAATGTTCACCATTTCACAAAAAACACCCGTGCACAAACATCTCAATCTGCCTTGGTGCTCTGTAAGGATGTGAGAGATGGGCTTGGCTGGGCTGGCTGCAGAGGGGGCGCTGAGGGAGTGGTGGTGTGGAGATGGGCAGCTGTTGGACGGGGGCAAGGCCAGGGCCCCCAGTTCAGCCACTGTTCTCTGTCCCGGTACCCAGACTCATCCCCATCGCTCTCCACCCCAACCCCGTCCCCAAGGGTTCGATGGGACCTTGTGATGGAATGAGCAGCTCACATGCAGGGATCACCCAGGTGGAAAGTGCTACCGTGGGCATGATTTAGACATTGTCAAATCATCTAGAGCACCAGAACTCAATTGTGGAGCGGGTTGTGATCATCCTCCATCCCATGTATCTGACTCCCTGTTACTGCCATCCCAGGGCCCGCACCACATAGTGAGGCAGGTAGGAATCACGGAGGGGGTTGCAGGTGTAGGAGGGAGGGGTGGGGGTGTTGGTGCAGGCAGGGTGGACATGGGAAGGGGTGGTGGCTGGGGGTAGGACGGGATGTTCTCCTGGGCCCATGCCTTGCCCATCCTGGCCCTCCCCCACATTCTCGTCGGACGAGGCCTGCCGTTCATCGTCGTCCTCCTCCAGCATATCGCCCCTCTGCTGTGCGATACTATTGAGGACGCAGCAGGCCACCATGATGTAGGAGACTTTCTGAGAGCGATACTGCAGGGCCCTCCCAAAGCAGTCCAGGCATCTGAACCGCATCTTCAGAATGCCAATGCACCGCTTGATCATGGCCCTGGTTGTGGCATGGGCATCGTTGTAGTGGGTCTCCACATTGGTCTGTAGCCTCCGGATAGGTGTCATCAGCCATGACTGCAGCGAGCATCGGGTGTCGCTCTATGCCGATGACCTCTTGCTGTATGTTTTGGATCCGTTGGAGAGTATGGGAAGGATTATGGGCCTGTTGGGGAGGTTTGGAGGGTTCTTGGGATATAAGCTGAATGTAGGGAAAAGCGAGGTATTCCCGGTGAATGAGCTGGCACTGCGGGCTAATTTAGGGGGGATGCCATTTACGGTAGCGAGGGATAGGTTTAGGTACTTGGGGATTCAGGTAGTGAGGGAACGTTGTGCTTATTTTAAGGTAATAAACATTCTTTATTAATTGATTACAATGAGACTGGACTGTTCCTCACTGTTTGCATATCTTTCCTCACATTGTACCAAATTGAAATTATTCATCACTAAGAACCGGTGTTCTAATTTACCCTACTAGCTTTTGGAATACCCTCGCATTTAATATCATCAGGGTTTTTAACAGATGTACTTCAGATATTTATGGTTGCTGTTTTTACTTTCTGCAGTTTGCTAGCAGGCTAGAGCAAGACTTTAAATTGCACATACCGTATTTTTATTTACAAGTATTGAAAGTGTTTAAAATTGTGTATATTTTTTCATTTCAAACACGTCTTTCTTTTCTTTACAGGTGACATTTTTAATTTAAAGATATTTCGTCCTTGGGAATTCAATACCAGCTACCCCAGTCGATCAGTCCTGTTCCCACTGGTCACAACAGGCTTTTCCTTCATAATCCTGAAAACATTGCATAATTCTGGCCTTTTTGGCAGTATTCTAAACAGTTACAATTTGTTGGTTTTCCCCAGATTGTATGTAACATGTTTGAGCTTTATACTAGACTATTCTGTATACCATTTATCCTGTCTCTGGGGAACAAATCCATGGCGTGCTTTAATACTGCTGAGTGGGTCACATGTGATGCTGGTTTTTTATACCAGGACATTTTCAAATGTTATAGAAGGAGCTTTGTTTGCATTATTGCTGCTGTTAGTGGCAATGGACACAGCACAAGAACATGGAGCACCATATTCTAGGACAAAGGAGTGGAGGAACAATAAACATCTTATTGGGATCGTTTTAGTTTCTGGCATTTTTAACAGACCCACATTCATTGGTTACGCTTTAGTACCAATGCTCCTGTGGCTTTCTTGTGATCAGAAAGGCACATTTCAATTCAGTTTAAGAACAATATTAAAGAGATCCTTAGGCATTTTTTCACCTGTAATTGTAACCACTTGCATTTTCATTATTGTAGATACACTATATTTTGATTTATTGTTTTCTGAAATTGACTGGTTCTTGAAAGATGGAAGTGCTGGACATGAACATGCTTTTAATCTATGCAAACATCTAGTTTTAACTCCATTCAATTTTATTCGGTATAATTTAGATCCAGAAAACCTTTCTGCTCATGGCAGGCATCCCTGGTTTACACACCTGACTGTTAATGGGCTTATGATGTTCGGTGCTCTTCACTTGTCAGCTGTTATATCTGCTATCAGAATGATAACCCACAAATTTGTCAGTGCAGGTGGATGTCACATGCCAAAGAAAAAGCAGTTTGAAAAAAGATTACAAATGCATTTTCCAGCTACTCCTCCAATTGTTGAATATTTAGTTTTGGTTTATTTTGTTCCCCTGATCATCCTGTCCTTGTTTAGTCATCAGGAAGCACGGTTTCTTAGTCCACTCATTGCACCAGTTGTTATACACAGTGTTTTAAATTATGACATGTTGAGGGGGAAAACTGTAATGGTTGTGTTTAACATTTTAGGTTCAGTACTTTTTGGCTGTCTGCACCAGGGTGGATTAATTCCTTGCCTGTCTTATTTAGAAAAAGCTTTGCATTCAAAGGATCCTGTGCCTAACCAGCTTGAGCACAATTTGATATTTTACCACACTTACATGCCTCCTCGCTATCTCCTGAACATCAGAACAGACAGAGAATCTATCAAAATCATTGACCTGGGCGGGTCTGATTTTTCTGTCCTCAATGACATAGTGAATGGGCTACTTGGCAATTTATCTTCCAAACACATTGAGAGTAACCAAATAAATATCTATATCATTGCACCCGGTACTGTTGAACACATCATTAAATACTGTGATTTTCAATGGAGAACTGTTGCATCCTTCTTCCCTCATTTATCTATGGAGGATCCCCCTGAAATTCCTTTACTTTTTTCTAAAGATGGATTGAACCAATTGAGTCTTTATATTTTCAAGATACACAAGTGAAAGAACTCAGAATTGTAGTGAAACTATTTACATAAGAGCATAGGAAATAGGAGCTGGAGTCGGCCATATGGCCTTTCAAGTCTGCTCTGCCATTCAATAAGATTATGGCTGATCTCTGACCTCAATTCTACTTTTCTACCACATCCCCATATCCTTTTATTCCCCTAGAGTACAAATATCCATCCATCTCAGCCTTCAATATTCTCAATGACTGAGTATCCACAACCCGAAAGGTTAGAGAATTCTAAAAAAATAAATCTCAATTCTGAGTGAAGAAATTCCTCCTCATCTCAGTCTTGAATGCTTACCCTGAGACTATGGCCTGAATTTTCATGGGGACGAAAGGGTCTTCCACTTAGCCAAAAAGGTGCTGGCCTCCCGATTCCAGAGGTTGCATTCCTGGACCTGGTACCCACTATTTTTGGCGGGGGGCGGGGAAGAGGATGGGGGATGGAGATAATTGTAGATTGCACATTCGTGGTTCACGGAGACAACTGCACATGTAAGAGTGAAGCTACCTTTACACATATCATTTTTGTTTGTAGGATGTGCAAAACATGACTTGTGGGCTTTAGACGTTTGAGCAAAATGTCTAAAGCTGTTGGACTCACTTAAAGAGAAAGGATAGTCTTTTGGATAGATCCAAGGACATTTTTGGGAGAGGTAAGGTGCCCTGTGGGATTGCTAAAATTAAACATGAATGTGCATAAAAAATGGATAGTTGGAACAAGCAGACATAATTAAATATGCACTTTTAATTGTTTTCTAAAAGGAGAAACAGCCTGCTATGACTACTTACAATTTAATTTATTTCTGGTGACATGAGCTGAGAATTGTCATTTTAGGATTAGTGCTGCATGACTAATTTCATAACCATTCATTATCACAGTGAGGTGGGTGATGGGTGCTTTAAGTCCACAATTTGACTGACTGCTCCAAATGATTATATAATTTTTGATTATATATACAAATGCCAAAGAGAAAATGCTGGAAAATCTCAGCCAGTCTGGCAGCATCTGTAGGAAGAAAAAAGAGCTAATGTTTCGAGTCCAGATGACCCTTTATCAAAGCGAGTCATCTGGACTCGAAACGTCAGCTCTTTTCTCTCCCTACAGATGCTGCCAGACCTGCTGAGATTTTCCAGCATTTCCTCTTTGGTTTCAGATTCCAGCATCTGCAGTAATTTGCTTTTATATATACAAATGGTTGTCTTTATGTAGGATTAGGTACTTGAAATAATTTTAAGGTATTGAATGGGTTTTTAATCAATGAGAGTGTGTATTTAAAGTGAAGTAATTGGTAGACACCCGGAACTTAATTTTATTTAATTTCAGTATGGCTCCTGAAGTCTTTCCATGGTGGATTATGAGTGAGTTGGTATGGAGGGTGTAAAGGCAGTGGATAAGGGGTCGTGGGGTTTGCATAGGGACTATAAAGGGCTTTGGAGGGTGAGTAAATTGGCATTAAGGAAACGAGTGACTGGTGGGTAGGTAAAAGGGCATAGGTTGGCATGGACAGTATGAGGGGTCATGAAGGGTGGGTAAGAGGGGGATAATTTGGCATGGAGGAAATGGGCTATGGGGGATAGTTGGTCATGAGTTGGCATAGATAAGGCATGGGGAATGTGTGGGAGATGAGGGAAGGTTTTTTGATTTTATTATTCTTTTTAAACCCAGAGCATTGAGGCAGGCCTTTTCACTGGCCTGCTGGGCACCCAGCAGGCCCTGCGGCTGCCTCCAAATTCTTTCCTGTTTTGGGGAGAGCAGACTTGACTCCTGCTATTACTGATCCAACCCGGCCCCAGAGTGAAATTTAAACAAACCGCCAAGTTGGTTAGTGACATTGGGAATTTTCTTGACTCTGCACTCCAAAATTGGGAGCAAAGATTTGACCCTATGTCCCTCGTTCCACACTCTTCGGCAAGGGGAAACAACAATTCAGTATCTACCCTGTCAAGCCGCCTCAGAATTTCATTGAGGTCATCACTCATTCTTCTAAACGGCAGAGGGATTATTTTTGAAGACTTTATACTGGTTACTTCTGTGGTGTATTTGTGAGTGTTCTTACTTTTGCAAGAACAGGATATATCCGCTGAGAATTGAGAGAGCATAAAGAACTTGAAGGCTTGTGTGGCTGCAGGAGGCTACAAAGTCATCTAAAACAATCTAATTTGATGGAACTTTTCTATATTTAAAGTAATTGCTAAGCTCAGCTCTATGCTCTGATCACAGCTGCCTCTCAACTCCAAATGGCTTTTACATGACTTCACTGGAATTAATTGAAATTGTAAAATATAATTCATGGTTAAAAGTGGGAATTGTAGTTTAGCAATTTACTTCACAGACCCCTGTTAATTTTAGCAGATTCTGAGAAAAAAGTGTCCTAAACCAGCATAGATTCCAACTGCACTTAGTTTATTCATAGTCTCATTAAGAATTTAGAGATATGACTGTTGTTGCAGAGCACGTCTGTAGTAGAAATACACTAGCAATATAGAGCATTTAGTAATAAGACACTAGTGGCAAAGTTATCCTTAAGCAGTTACCTAACAATGTGTGTTGTACCTTTCTCATATCTGTTAAGTGAGTGCAAAAAACGACTAAATCCGGTTAAATAACCAGATGTTGCTCTTTACATTCTAGATAAGATGATTTAACGTTATGTAATCTTAATACAACTTGTTTGATTGATTTATTATTCAGTTTTTTGTTGAACTGTCACATTAACTTGTGGCATGTCAGTTGGAAAGTTTGATTAAACCATAAGGACAACAATAACCAAACTATATTGTCAGCATTTAATACAATGAACCAGCTGTATAAGTAGACATATCAGCACTGATTAACATCTGCAACTCAACATATTTCCTAAGCATTGTGCAGGAAATGGCCAAATTTTAGACACTTGGCTGTAACCAATATAATAATGAAAGAATCATAGAAACTTACAGCACAAAAGGAGGTGATTTGGGTGATTGTGCCTGTGCTGGCTCTTTGAAAGAGCAGTCATGTTTTGTCCCACATCACATTTTATTTCTGTAATCCACTAAGTTCCTCATCCTCAAACATCTATCCAATTTGCTTTCAACATTATTTATGGAACCAGCTGCCACAAGTTCAAGTAGATAAATCCAGATCTCAACAACTCTAAAACAAAATATAAAACCTCCCCCAGATCTTTTTCCAAAAATTGTGGATTTATGACATCTGGTTAATGGCTAACTTGCCAGAGGAAATATATTTTGCTATTTATCAAAACCTCGTATCATCTTAAATACTTCTAATTAGGTAATCTCTTAACCTCTTACAAGAACAGTCCAAGTTTTTCTGAAGCATGATGCCCAAAATTGTCCACAATACTCCAGCTGAGGCTTAACCACTGATTTATGAAATTCTTGTTTGTTCTCTTTTATGTTCTTCTATGTATAAACCCAGGTAACCCATACGCTTTTCTAACTGCCTTATCAACTTGTGTTGCCCCCTTTAAGGATTTGTGTATATGAACACCAAGGTCTGTCTCTGCTTATCTACACTTTTCAACATTGTCCCATTTATAGAATACTGCTTTTCCATCATTAGTCTTCCCAAATTGCATCACTTCACACTTCTCCACATTGAATTGCATCTGCTATCCTTTTGCCCAATTTACCATTCTGTCTATATCGTCCTGAAGCCTATAACTGTCCTCATCATGATCCACTACTTTACCAAGTTTTGTATGCTTTGCAAACTTTTAATGGCACTCCTTACATCTGATTGAAGGCCAATAATAAAAATGGCAAAATTGACCACAGGAGAACACCATCTCATACGATCAGTTTGAAAAACATAATTCTACCACCACCCTGTTTTCTTTCGCAGCTTTTAAAAAGTCTGTACCACCACTTTTCCCTTAATTTCATGGCTTTCTATTATCTTAGTAATCCTCCTGTATGGCACTTTGTCTAATCTCTTATGAAAGTTTGTATATGCAGTGTCCTAAACTACCTGTATAAACCTCCATTACCTCATCAAAGAATTCAATCGAGTTAGTCAGTCGGGACTTATCAGGGGAGAGAGGTGGCAGAAGCAGCAGGCCTGGGTGCCCTTGAGTTTGAAAAAGCGAGAGTAAAAGAAAATTCAAATGGAAGGAAGGTGTGTTGATTGGCTGGTGAGTATTACAGATGTGTTTCCCATCGACAAAGTTGCCAAGTAGGTCTAAGGACCTGGAAAATAAAAGAAAACTTTAAAAAAAATAAGGATTGAGAAAAACATTTCCGTAACCTGCCTTATATTTAAGTGATATCAGTTGAGGAGAAGTGAGTTTTTTAAGTCGTAGGTTTTATTATCCAATAGTTAGAGCAATGCCAGGGCAGCTCCATCTTTTGGTGTGCACATCCTGATAGTACGGGAACTCCAGGATGGTTACCACATCCTGGATAGCTGTATGCAGAAAATATTGTCAGCTGCAGCAGCTCAAGCTCTCCGTTTCCAAGCTTGTGCAGGATCTGGCATCACTGCAGCGCATCCATGAGGGTGAGAGCTTTGTGGATAGCAAGTTTATAAAATGTGGTCACCCCTCAGCTTAAAAGCATCAGGGAATGAGAAAATGGGTGAACATTAGGCAGTCAAGTAGAAATAGGCAAGTAGTGCAGGAGCCCCCTGGGTGCATCCCACTCTCCAGCCAGTATACTGATGAAAGTGGTGGCTTACCTTGCGAGTGCAGCCAGAGCTAAGTCCATAACACCATGGCTGATTCAGTTGTACAGGGGGCGAGCAGAGGTTTGGAAAAGCAATACTGACGGTTGATTAGGTAATTCAGGGAACAGACAGGCATTTTGCGGTTGCTGACAGGAATCCAGGGTGGTTGCGAGTGCAGCCAGAGCTAAGTCCATAACACCATGGCTGATTCAGTTGTACAGGGGGCGTGCAGAGGTTTGGAAAAGCAATACTGATGGTTGATTGGGTAATTCAGGGAACAGAGAGGCATTTTGCAGTTGCTGACGTGAATCCAGGATGGTAAGTTGCCTCCATGCCATGGCCAAAGGTGTCACTGAATGGCTGCAAAACACCCTCATGAAACCAGTAATGTGCTCTTCAGATTTAACCATACTTTATTTTTGGGTCACTTGCAAATTTTAATATCCTCATGCCGATTTATAGATATTGAGAAGAATAGTAGCCCCAATACTCTCTGCTGTGGCGGGCACTGTTTACATCATTCCAGCCCAAAAAGCTATTATTCCCAGTTTGCTGTTTATTCAAACACATTTTCTGCAGCTATGTTGACATTCATATCTTGTACCTTCACCCAGATTTGAGTAACGTAGGCGGCATGATAGCATTGTTGCTTCACAGCTCCAGGGTCCCAGGTTTGATTCCCGGCTTGGGTCTCTATCTGTGTGGAGTCTGCACGTTCTCCGTGTCTTTGTGGGTTTCCTCTGGATGCTCCAGTTTTCTCCCACAAGTCCTGAAAGACGTGCTGTTAGGTAATTTGGACATTCTGAATTCTCCCTCTGTGTACGCGAACAGGTGCTGGAATGTGGTGACTAGGGGCTTTTCACAGTAACTTCATTGCAGTGTTAATGTAAGCCTATTTGTGACACTAATAAAGATTATTATTATTAATAACACCATCCGTGTCACTTGGAAAGGCCAAGGCCATGACAGGATTGTCGAACAACACTCAGGGGGTGGGATTCTTTGAGCCGCGCTGGGTTGGAGAATCACCAGGGATGCGGGAAATTCCCGCTACGCTGCTCCGACTGGTGAATTGGCACCAATTGCACCAGTGCATCGCCGTGGCGCTGGTCGGGGGCCTCTTTGGCGATTCTCCGCAGTCGACCGGCCATCTATCCCCCCCAAAAAAGATAATTATGGAATTTGCACCAGGATAAATTAAGGATTAATAGATGGGTGGAACCGGAGCGTACGAACATGCAGCCGTTCCTGCACACACATCACGTGTCCGTCCTTGCAACTGTTTTTGTTCCTGTAGCAGTTGAACCGATAAGAATACATGGATCCTGCGATCCCAAAATGCAATGGCTTGCAAAATACAGCAAACCAGACACAACATACAATATGTAGCATTCTTTCCCATTTATTGGAAATGTTGGTTTAACATTACATTTTCTGAATTAGGGAAAGAGGGTAGACTGCCTAAAATCAAAACATGCATTTGCCTCAACTATAATTCAAACACTGAGGAGTCTTCTCTCTCAGTGTGGATTACAGCAGACCTCTGGTGCTTCTGCAGAGCAATATTCATTGAGGGCCGATAATTTAGGACTTGTAGCCGAATCTGATATTGTGCCTAATGCAGGTGAAGGTAAGATGACTTCAAGTTCAATCGAGCTAGGCTGAGGTGGGACTGGAGTCAGCACTCTTTGACTTCAAGGTGGCTCAGTTGAAGTGGTGAAATCAGGCTCTTCTGAGCTCCATCTTGGATTGAGCTTGACTTTGCAACAGTTGGTCAACATGTCTCCACCAGGTGAGATGATTCGCCGTTTGGACTGTGTACGAAACAGATCCTGTCTGAGCAATCACAGCAACAGGAACCCATTTAGCTCCGGTAGTATAATTACAAGATAGTACTTCAGAAAATTTGGCTTTTCTCTCCACTTGGTTGTGCTGTTGATCTTGCACAACCTGTCATGTTTTCATTGATTTCAATAGATCAAAGCAAGGGCCCAGTTGTCGTCCCATTAGTAGGAATGCTGGAGATGCTTTAATCATAGCATATGTCATGTTCCAGTATGTCAGCAGATACGTGACCAGGTGCTTTTGATCCCAGGAATGTCCTTGTGATGACTTGAAAGCACGTTTCATGGTTTGAACAAATCTCTCCGCTAATCAGAAACAGGAAAGGAGAGGTCACCCTGTTGGGAGTTTTCTATAGGCCTCCAAATAGTTCGAGGGATGTAGAGGAAAGGATGGCGAGGATGATCCTGGATAAGAGCGAAACTAACAGGGTAGTTATTATGGGAGACTTTAACTTTCCAAATATTGACTGGAAAAGATATAGTTCGAGTACATTAGATGGGTCATTTTTTGTAGTGTGTGCAGGAAGGTTTCCTGACACAATATGTTGACAGGCCAACAAGAGGCGAGGCCACGTTGGATTTGGTTTTGAGTAATGAACCTGGCCAGGTGTTGGATTTGGAAGTAGGAGAGCACTTTGGGGACAGTGACCACAATTCGGTGACGTTTACGCTAGTGATGGAAAGGGATAAGTATACACCGCAGGGCAAGAGTTATAGCTGGGGGAAGGGCAATTATGATGCCATTAGACGGGACTTGGGGGGGATAGGTTGGAGAAGTAGACTGCAAGTGTTGGGCACACTGGATAAGTGGAGCTTGTTCAAGGATCAGCTAATGCGTGTTCTTGATAAGTACGTACCGGTCAGGCAGGGAGGAAGGCTTAGAGCGAGGGAACCGTGGTTTACTAAAGAAGTGGAATCTCTTGTTAAGAGGAAGAAGGAGGCCTATGTGAAGATGAGGTGTGAAGTTTCAGTTGGGACGATGGATAGTTACAAGGTAGCGAGGAAGGATCTAAAGAGAGAGCTAAGACGAGCAAGGAGGGGACATGAGAAGTATTTGGCAGGTAGGATCAAGGAAAACCCAAAAGCTTTCTATAGGTATGTCAGGAATAAGCGAATGACTAGGGTAAGAGTAGGACCAGTCAAGGACAGGGATGGGAAGTTGTGTGTGGAGTCTGAAGAGATAGGCGAGATACTAAATGAATATTTTTCGTCAGTATTCACTCAGGAAAAAGATAATGTTGTGGAGAAGGCTGAGACCCAGGCTATTAGAATAGATGGCATTGAGGTACGTAGGGAGGAGGTGTTGGCAATTCTGGACAGGCTGAAAATAGATAAGTCCCCGGGGCCTGATGGGATTTATCCTAGGATTCTCTGGGAGGCCAGGGAAGAGATTGCTGGACCTATGGCTTTGATTTTTATGTCATCATTGGCTACAGGAATAGTGCCAGAGGACTGGAGGATAGCAAATGTGGTCCCGTTGTTCAAAAAGGGGAGCAGAGACAACCCCGGCAACTATAGACCGGTGAGCCTCACGTCTGTAGTGGGTAAAGTCTTGGAGGGGATTATAAGAGACAAGATTTATAATCACCTAGATAGAAATAATATGATCAGGGATAGTCAGCATGGCTTTGTAAAGGGTAGGTCATGCCTCACAAACCTTATCGAGTTCTTTGAGAAGGTGACTGAACAGGTAGACGAGGGTAGAGCAGTTGATGTGGTGTATATGGATTTCAGTAAAGCGTTTGATAAGGTTCCCCACGGTAGGCTATTGCAGAAAATACGGAGGCTGGGGATTGAGGGTGATTTAGAGATATGGATCAGAAATTGGCTAGCTGAAAGAAGACAGAGGGTGGTGGTTGATGGGAAATGTTCAGAATGGAGTTCAGTTACAAGTGGCGTACCACAAGGATCTGTTCTGGGGCCGTTGCGGTTTGTCATTTTTATCAATGACCTAGAGGAAGGCGCAGAAGGGTGGGTGAGTAAATTTGCAGACGACACTAAAGTCGGTGGTGTTGTCGACAGTGAGGAAGGATGTAGCAGGTTACAGCGGGACATAGATAAGCTGCAGAGCTGGGCTGAGAGGTGGCAAATGGAGTTTAATGTAGAGAAGTGTGAGGTGATTCACTTTGGAAGGAATAACAGGAATGCGGAATATTTGGCTAATGGTAAAGTTCTTGGAAGTGTGGATGAGCAGAGGGATCTAGGTGTCCATGTACATAGATCCCTGAAAGTTGCCACCCAGGTTGATAGGGTTGTGAAGAAGGCCTATGGAGTGTTGGCCTTTATTGGTAGAGGGATTGAGTTCCGGAGTCAGGAGGTCATGTTGCAGCTGTACAAAACTCTGGTACGGCCGCATGTGGAGTATTGCGTACAGTTCTGGTCACCACATTATAGGAAGGACGTGGAGGCTTTGGAGCGGGTGCAGAGGAGATTTACCAGGATGTTGCCTGGTATGGAGGGAAAATCTTATGAGGAAAGGCTGATGGACTTGAGGTTGTTTTCGTTGGAGAGAAGAAGGTTAAGAGGAGACTTAATAGAGGCATACAAAATGATCAGGGGGTTAGATAGGGTGGACAGTGAGAGCCTTCTCCCGCGGATGGAAATGGCTGGCACGAGGGGACATAGCTTTAAACTGAGGGGTAATAGATATAGGACAGAGGTCAGGGGTAGGTTCTTTACGCAAAGAGTGGTGAGGCCGTGGAATGCCCTACCGGCAACAGTAGTGAACTCGCCAACATTGAGGGCATTTAAAAGTTTATTGGATAAGTATATGGATGATAATGGCATAGTGTAGGTTAGATGGCTTTTGTTTCGGTGCAACATCGTGGGCCGAAGGGCCTGTACTCCGCTGTATCGTTCTATGTTCTATAATCAATTGATGGATGGGTGTATGGTGCGGAGGTGATGTGATGAATTCCGTTACATCTCAAAAAATTCTCAAACTCTTGCGAGACAAATTGAGGTCCATTGTCTGTCAAAAATTATTCTGGCAACCCGTAATGACTGAACATTTCTCTTAGCTTTTGAACTGTACTCTCAGCAGTAATAAAGGACATCATTGAAACTTCTGGCCATTTAGAAAGAGCATCCACAACCATCATGAACATTGTTCCTTCAAATGGACTTGGGAGGGTGCTTTGTGAAGCCCAGCAGCATCAATGACATGCCCCAAATGTTCGCAGAGGGTTGAAAAAAACTTGATTTGTCTTTGTGAACCCATAAGCCACACTCCCCTAGCCATTGTAGGTGCGTTACCAGGGGTTAACAGTAAATGCCAGCAAATGCGTATAGATGGTGTTGCCCATTGACTATGGGGGGAAGGGGGGAACAGTCTTCATGACTCCTAGCGTGGCCAGATGTTCAAGGTTATCTTTGACTTTCAGTCAAACGGCACAAAGCACAATTCTGGCCATTAGAAATTTTGATTGAGTTAGTTTGGAAATTCAATTTTACGGTAATTCCCTTCATGCTTCCCAAATCACCTTTGACAACAGCATGTATTTTGTATACCAGCTGTCAGAACAGTTTCATCTGTTGCAATGCTATGTATCCGCCATCTTGTCCAGCCATGTCCAGCGAAAGCAGGATAGTTGCCTTTTACCCGTGGTAACTTAGCAGTCTGTCCATATAGTTCCACTTTAACTTCCGTTCTGCCCATCATTGGTACAGATTTCCCTGTATGTGTTTTCAGAACAATTTTTGCAGGTGTCAAGAAAAGGTGTCAAGCTTTTCCTTATTCACAGCATCTGGGACCAGAGGAATTGCTGCCTCTATCCAATTCCATACGTATTGGTTGGCCCTCCAGCTGCGGTGTTACCCAGTAGCCCTGTGAACTACCTGTTATTGACAAGATGTGGAGGGGCCTTTCTTCTTCAGACTCTGTGTCACTCTGGTCCTCATGCTTGTTAACATGCAAATTATTCTTGTTACTCCAGAATGCAGATGGATTTCTTTGGTTTGTTTTTGTGATTCAGTACTTTTTTTACATGAACGCTTAATGTATCCCTTCTTGCCACACTGACGATATTCAAGGTCTCTGCACCAAACATTCAGATGGATGGGTGAGCAGGCTTTCCACAATGACAACATTCTCGGCTGCTTTCTATCTCGTGTGCATGGATGCTCAACTGGCATATTAGGCAGTCAAGTTGATGCATTCAGCTGCTGTGCTTCTTTCACAGCCAACTCCATAGAGACTGCAATCTCTATGGCTTTCTGCAAGGTGAGGTCAGGCAATATTTCTGGATTGCTTCACTATGAAAGCCACAGACCAACCTGTCACGCAGGATATCGTTCATTGAGCGGGTTGCGGTGATGCGGAGCTAAGCCGCGCGATTCGGCAGCTCCCGCAAAAACGGACTTTTGGGCCCGCTAACGGAGCCCCAACGGCACTTTTTTTAAAAACCAACCCGTGGGGAAGGAAGGAGAAAGTCCCCTACAGACCTGCATGGATCGGACCCGCAGCGAAACGGCGAAAAAAGCAGCCCTGGAGCAGCGGGAGAAGAAAGAAGAAAAAGAAGGAAAAAACAAAATGGCGGCGCCCACGGACAGAGAGGAGATGAAAGAGTTCATCAAGTGCTGCTTCGAGGAGCTGCGTAAGGAGATGGTGGCGCCTATACTGGCAATGGTTGAAAAACTTGGAGCAACCCAGAAAGCCCAAGAGGTGAAGATCCAGGAGATCCAGGAAAAAGTGAGTGAGAACGACGACGAGCTCGTGGGCCTGGCGGAGAGAGTGGAGTGGCACGAGGCGCTGCACAAGACGTGGGCGGGAAGACTCGAAGACCTGGAGAACAGATCAAGGAGAAACAACTTGAGGATCCTGGGTCTCCCAGAAGGAGTGGAGGGGGCCGATGCTGCGGCACATGCAGGCACAATGATTGGGACGCTGATGGGGGCGGACGCCCCCCCGGGATTGCTGGAGCTGGATGGGGCGCACCGAGTGCTAGCGAGGAAGCCCAAGGCAAAAGAGCCGCCAAGGGCGAAGGTGGTGAGATTTCACCGGTTTACGGACAGAAAGACGGACCTGAAATGGGCCAAGAAGGAACGGAGCAGCAAGTGGGACAATGCGGAGATCAGAATATACCCGGACTGGAGCGCGGAGGTCGCTAAGCGGAGAGCGGGTTTCAACCGGGCCAAAGCGGTGCTCCATTGGAAAGGAGTGAAATTTGGAATGTTGCAGCCAGCGCGACTGTGGGTTACACATAATGGCCAACACCACTACTTCGAAACGCCCGAAGAGGCGTGGACCTTTATACTAGCTGAAAAATTGGGACTCTAATTGAGGGTTTGTGTGGGAGGGGGGTGTTTGAGGGTTGAAGTATGATGGTTGTTGTACATAGGGGGTCAACCACGCGCCGGAAATGCTATATGGGCTGGGGGAGAGGGACAAGGCCATGACAGGAGCAGCGCCATGGGGGGACGGGGCAGGCTTTGGAAGGCGCGGGGTTGTCTTTCCCGCGCGCGGCAAAAAAGGCGGGAAGGGGAACAAAGGAATGTACATTGATTGGGAGATTCCCACACGGGGGGGGGGGGGGGGGAAGCCGGGGTCAGCTGACTTACGGGAGGGATATGGGGGAAGCAAAAAAGCTAGACGGGGATCTAGCGGGGGGGGGGGGGGGGGGAGGGAGGGAAGGGTTGCTGCTGCACTGGCCGAAAGAGAACGGGACACAGAAGAGGTGGCTGGGACGGGGGTCCCCCGGCTGGGGGACTGGAGAGTGTGGGAGACGCGGACAAGGGACTGGCCCAGAAAAGGAGATGGCTAGTCGGCGGGGGGGGTGGGTGAGAGTCCCTCCAATCCGGCTGATAACGTGGAACGTGAGGGGCCTGAATGGGCCGGTGAAGCGGGCTCGAGTGTTCGCGCACTTGAAGGGACTGAAGGTGGCCATGCTCCAAGAGACACACCTGAAGGTGGCGGATCAGGTCAGGTTAAGAAAGGGATGGGTAGGACAGGTATTTCACTCGGGATTGGACGCAAAAAATAGAGGGGTGGCAATTCTGGTGGGAAAGCATGTGTCATTTGAGGCCAAGACTATCGCAGCGGATAAAGGAGGGAGATATGTGATGGTGAGTGGTAGGTTGCAAGGGACGTGGGTGGTGTTGGCAAATGTATACGCCCCGAACTGGGATGATGCGGGATTTATGAAGCGCATGTTGGGGCGCATTCCCGACCTAGAGGTAGGAGAACTGATAATGGGAGGGGACTTCAATACGATGTTGGATCCAGCACTGGACCGCTCCAGATCAAGGACGGGAAGGAGGCCGGCGGCGGCCAAGGTACTTAGGGGGTTTATGGATCAGATGGGGGGAGTGGACCCATGGAGGTTTGCAAGACTGCAGGCCAGGGAATTTTCTTTTTTCTCCCACGTGCATGAGGCTTACTCCCGGATAGATTTCTTTGTTCTGGGCAGGGCGCTCATCCCGAGAGTGGAGGGGACGGAGTATTCGGCCATAGCCGTTTCGGACCATGCCCTGCACTGGGTGGAACTGGAGCTGGGAGAGGAGAGGGACCAACGCCCACTGTGGCAGCTGGATGTGGGACTGCTGGCCGATGAGGTGGTGTGTGGGAAGGTGAGGGGGTGTATTGAAAGGTACTTGGAGGCCAACGACAACGGGGAGGTGCGAGTGGGGGTGGTATGGGAGGCGTTGAAGGCGGTGATCAGGGGAGAGCTGATCTCCATCAGGGTTCATAGGGAGAAGATAGAGGGAATGGAAAGGGAGAGATTAGTGGGGGAGATCTTGCGAGCGGACAGGAGATACGCAGAGGCCCCGGAGGAAAGATTACTTGGGGAAAGGCGACGGCTCCAGACGGAGTTTGACCTGCTGACCACGGGCAAGGCGGAGGCACAGTGGAGGAAGGCGCAAGGGGCGACTTACGAGTACGGGGAAAAGGCTAGTCGGATGCTGGCGCACCAGCTCCGTAAGAGGGCGGCAGCGAGGGAAATAGGGGGAATCAAAGATGGAAGGGGAGCCACGGTTCGAAGTGCAACGAAAATAAATAAGGTATTCAAGGACTTCTATGAAGAGCTGTACAGATCCCAGCCCCCAGGGGGGGAAGGGGGGATGAGGCGATTCCTGGACCAGCTGGGGTTCCCGAGGGTGGAGGAGCAGGAGGCGGTGGGTTTGGGGGCACCAATTGGGTTGGAGGAGTTGAGTAAGGGTTTGGGGAGCATGCAGGCGGGGAAGGCCCTGGGGCCGGATGGGTTCCCGGTGGAATTCTATGGAAAATATGTGGACCTGTTGGCCCCGCTACTAGTGAGGACCTTCAACGAGGCAAGAGAGGAGGGAACCCTGCCTCAGACAATGTCGGAGGCGACAATCTCCTTGATTCTAAAGCGAGACAAGGATCCACTGCAATGTGGATCGTACAGGCCGATTTCGCTCCTCAATGTGGATGCTAAGCTATTGGCGAAGGTACTGGCCACTAGGATTGAGGACTGTATCCCGGGGGTGATTCACGAGGACCAAACGGGATTCGTAAAGGGCAGGCAGTTAAATACCAATGTGCGGGGGCTCTTAAACGTGATAACGATGACATCGGAGGAGGGAGATGCGGAGATAGTGGCAGCTATGGACGCGGAAAAAGCCTTTGACCGAGTAGAGTGGGAGTACCTCTGGGAGGTATTGCGCAGGTTTGGGTTCGGGGGAGGGTTTATTAGATGGGTTAAGCTCCTTTACAGCGCCCCGGTGGCGAGCGTAGTGACGAACCGACGGAGGTCGGAGTACTTTTGGCTGTACCGAGGGACGAGACAGGGGTGCCCCCTGTCCCCCCTGTTGCTTGCATTGGCGATCGAACCCTTGGCCATATCACTTAGGGAGTCTCAGAAATGGAGGGGGATAGTCCGCGGGGGAGAGGAGCATCGGGTATCGCTATATGCGGATGACCTGCTGCTATATGTGGCGGACCCAATGGAGGGGATGGTGGAGGTCATGCAGACTCTGAAGGAGTTTGGAGAGTTCTCGGGCTACAAGCTTAATGTAGAGAAGAGTGAGCTTTTTGTATTACAGGCAGGGGACCAGGAAAGAGGGATAGGGGACCTGCCGCTGAGGAGGGCGGAGAGAAGTTGGGGGGCCCTACATAAACTGAATTTGACGAGGGTGGTGGAGCAAATGGAGGAGGATTTTAAAAGATGGGACATGCTCCCGCTCTCGTTGGTGGGTAGGGTGCAGTTGGTCAAAATGGTGGTCCTTCCGAGGTTTTTGTTCATGTTTCAGTGCCTCCCCATCGTGATCACCAAGGGCTTTTTCAAGAGAGTAGGTAGAAGTATTATGGGGTATGTGTGGGCAAATAAGACCCCGAGGATTAGGAGAGGGTTCTTGGAACGCAACAGGGACCGAGGAGGATTGGCTTTGCCAAACCTAGAGAGTTACTACTGGGCAGCAAACGTGGCGATGATCCGCAAGTGGGTCATGGAGGGAGAGGGGACGGCATGGAAGAGGATGGAGATGGCGTCCTGTAAAGGAACAAGCCTGGGGGCGTTGGTAACGGCACCGCTGCCGCTCTCGCCGACAAAATACACCACAAGCCCGGTGGTGGCGGCAACACTAAGGATCTGGGGCCAGTGGAGAAGGCACAGGGGTGCAATGGGAGCATCGGTGTGGTCCCCGATCAGGGGTAACCACCGGTTTGTCCCAGGGAAGATGGACGGGGGGTTCCAAGGCTGGCATCGGGCAGGGTTAAGAATAGGGGACCTGTTCATTGACGGGACATTTGCGAGCCTAGGGGCACTGGAGGAGAAATTTGAGTTACCCCCAGGAAATGCATTTAGATATATGCAGGTGAGGGCTTTTGTGAGGCGACAGGTGAGGGAATTTCCGTTGCTCCCGGCACAAGAAGTTCAAGATAGGGTGATCTCGGGGGCATGGGTCGGGGAGGGCAAGGTGTCGGAAATATACCAAGAGATGAAGGAAGAGGGGGAAGCGCTAGTAGAAGAATTGAAAGGTAAATGGGAGGAGGAGCTGGGGGAGGAGATTGAGGAAGGGCTATGTGCGGATGCCCTGGGTAGGGTTACTACCTCCTCCTCGTGTGCCAGGCTCAGTCTGATACAATTTAAGGTGGTTCACAGAGCGCATTTGACGAGGGCGCAGCTGAGTAGGTTCTTTGGGTAGAGGATAGATGTGAAAGATGTTCAGGGAGCCTGGCGAACCATGTCCATATGTTTTGGTCATGCCCGGCATTGGAGGGGTTCTGGAGAGGTGTGGCGGGAGTAATATCCCAGGTGGTGAAAGTCCGGGTCAAGCCAAGCTGGGGACTAGCAATATTTGGAGTAGTGGATGAGCCGGGAGTGCAGGAGGCGAAAGAGGCCGGAATTAAGTTTGCTTTGAGAGGGTCTGCACAGGGGTTTTACAGGCGGTGGCAACCGTTCCTAGAATATCTCGCGGAGCGTTAGAAGAAAGTCGCTCAGTAGCTGCAGCAACCCTGGGGGGGGGGGGGGGGAGACGAGAGATTGTTCGAGGGGATGGACGAGCGGGAGATAGCATAGAGGGTGGGGGGAAACGGTACGTGCGGCCAAGAGCCAGTGTATAAAGCTATGTAAATATACCATCTTGCCATGTATATATTTTGCTCAGGGAGATTTTGCGTTATTTTGTTACCGGGGGGGGGGGGGGGGGGGGGGGGGGGTGTTACTGTTTGTAAGGGGAAAAATTGTGTTGTTAAAAAAACCTTAATAAAAAAATATTTTTTTTTAAAAAGGATATCGTTCATTGAATTTACAATGTTCGGGGAGCTTTTTAAGAACTCCAACATATATGCAATTGTTTCTCCCACTTGGTTTCTTTTGTGACACTGAAATCTTTCTGCTATGACAAGTGGCTTAGGTGGAAAATGTGCCTCCAGGACTTTAACAAAGTCCTTAAACGATTTTGTGCCAGTTTTGTCAGGCAGCACCAAGTTTCTTAATAAGCCAACGGCCTTAGGCCCCATCACACTTAAGAAAGTTGCCACCTTTCAATCATTTTCAATTCCATTTGCAAGGGCAATAAACTCAAACGTTCAGTGTCGGAGCTCCACCGTTCAACAATCTCATCAAAATGTGCCATAGGTCTGCTAAGTGTGGCCATTTTCAACATTTTATTTTCTCCTCTTTCAGTTGCGGTTTATAAATGTGCTGCCACTTTTAGTTTCTTGTGCTTCCGAAGTTCTTGGGCTCACCAGTAATGTGGCTGCTCTGTGTTTTAAAATGTTTCAAAACTTCTTTGTTGCTGGTTAAAGTACAGCAATGATCTCGGTTTTCTTTCTGGATGATTTGAGAGGGTGACGCCATTATTTTTAGTAAGAAGTCTTCCAACACCAAGTTAAAGTCCAACGGGTTTGTTTCAAATCACTAGCTTTTGGAGCACTGCTCCTTCCTCAGGTGAATGAAGAGGTAGATTCCAGAAACATATATATAGACAAAGTCAAAGATGCAGGACAATGCTTTGAATGCGAGCATTTGCAGGTAATTAAATCTTTACAGATCCAGAGAGAGGGGTAATCCCAGGTTAAAGAGGTGTGATTGTCTCAAACCAGGGCAGTTGGTAGGATTTCGCAAACCCAGGCCAAATGGTGGAGAGGTGAATGTAATGAGACATGAATCCAAGGTACTTATGTGTGCGGAACTTGGCTATAAGTTTCTGTTCGTCGATTCTGCGTTGTCGCGCGTCCTGGAGCCGCCTTGGAGAACGTTTACACGTTAATCAGTGGCTGAATGCCCTTGACTGCTGTAGTGTTCCCCGACTGGAAGGGAACATTCCTGTCTGGCAATTGTCACACGATGTCCGTTCATCCGTTGTCGCAACGTCTGCATGGTCTCGCCAATGTACCACGCTTCGGGACAACCTTTCCTGCAGCGTACGAGGTGGACAACGTTGGCCAAGTCACACGAGTATGTACCACGTACCTGGTGGGTGGTGTTCTCACGTGTAATGGTGGTACCCATGTCGATGATCTGGCACGTCTTGCAGAGGTTGCCACGGCAGGGTTGTGTGGTGTCGTGGTCGCTGTTCTGAAGGCTGGGTAGTTTGCTGCAAAAAATGGTTTGTTTGAGGTTGCGCGGTTGTTTGAAGGCAAGTAGTGGGGATGACCTTGGCAACATGTTCGTCTTCATCGATGACGTGTTGAAGGCTGTGAAGAGGATGTCATAGTTTCTCCGCTCCTTTCGACCAACCTTTCGACGAAGGGTACTCTGTCGGTTGTGTCCCATGTTTGTCTTCTGAGGAGGTTGGTGCGTTTTTTTTCTGTGGCGCGTTAGAACTGACGATCGATGAGTCGAGTGCCATATCCTGTTTGTACGAGGCATCTTTCAGCGTCTGTAGATGTCTGTTATGCTCCTCCTCATCTGAGCAGATCCTGTGTATACGGAGGGCTTGTCCATAGGGGATGGCTTCTTTAGTGTGTTTAGGGTGGAAGCTGGAGAAGTAGCGCATCATGAGGTTATCCGTGGGCCTGCGGTAAAGCAAGGCCCTTGATGGAGATGACTGCATCTAAAAATGCAACCGATTTTGGAGAGTAGTCCATGGTGAGTCTGATGGTGGGATGGAACTTATTGGTGTCATCGTGTAGTTGTTTCAATGATTCTTCGCTGTGGGTCAAAAGGAAAAAAATATCATTGATGTACCTGGTGTATATTGGTTGAAGGTCCTGTGCGGTGAGGACTTGTTCAAACTTGTACATGAAGATGTTGGCATATTGAGGTGCGAATTTGGTCCCCATGGCTGTTCCGTGTGTCTGGATGAAGAACTTGTTGTCGAATGTGAAGACGTTGTGATCCAGAATGAAGCGGATGAGTTGTAGAATTGCATCTGGTGATTGGCAGTTGTCGGTGTTGAGTACTGAGGCTTTGCAGCAATGCTGTCGTCATGGGGGATGCTGGTGTAGAGTGCCGAGACGTCCATTGTGACGAGGAATGTTTCTGGTTCAACAGGTCCATGGGTGCTGAGTTTCTGTAAGAAGTCCGTTGTGTCGCGACAGAAGCTGGGCGTTCCTTGTACGATGGGTTTCAAGATGCCCTCGATGTAGCCAGAGAAGTTCTCACACAGGGTCCCATTGCCTAATACGATAGGCCGGCCTGGTGTGTTGGCCTTGTGTATTTTCGGGAGGCAGCAGAGATCTCCAGGGAGTACGTGGCATGAGAGCACGTTGGGTGCTCTGAAGGTCTGGGTCCAAGGTCTTGATCAGTCTGTTGAGTTGGAGGGTGTGTCCTTGGTTGGATCTGCGGGTAACTGTCTGTAGTGTTCCTGGTTGTTGAGTTGTTGGTACACTTCTTTGCAGTAGTCCATTCTGTTCAGTATGACGGTGGCCCCTCCTTTGTCTGCTGGTTTGAAGACGATGTTGCGGTTTGTCTTGAGAGCGCGGATTGTGTTGCCTTGTGCTTGGGCGACGTTCGGGGCTGTCTTGTGAATGCAACTGATGAATCTGGCATTGACGCGATTCTTGACAGCTTGAGCATACATTTTGAGTCTAGGGCAGCGGCCATCTGGAGGGGTCCAATACGACTCTTTCCTCTTCGGTTGCTGCACCACAGAACTCTCGGTCTGCTGGCCCGGTTCATTGGTTGTCTCATTGGGTTCGCTGTCGGCCTCTTGTGGTCTGTGGAAAAACTCCCGGAGCCTCATTCGTCTGATGAATTCCTCCGTGTCTGCCGCAAGACTGATGGGGTCCATTTATGTGGTGGTACAGAAATTGAGCCCTCTACTGAGGACATCGATTTTGTCTGGTTCAAGGGTGTTGTCTGACAAGTTGTTATCTTCAATGGAAGGAGTGATGCTGGAAAAGTGGATTCTCATATTAGACACATGCATACACCGGTCTCTCACACACACACACACCTCTCTGACACCTCCCACATGCACACATTCACATACACTCACACCTGTCCCAGTCTTACACACCTCACACACACACATACCTCACACCCACCTCTCACACCCTTCTCTCTCACACACACATTCCTCTCTCTCACATACACTGTGCACCCACAGTTATCTCTCTCCGAGGCTCGAGCTCCTCCTCTCACAGCCTCCCCTTGCCTCTGCCGCCACTCAGTCACTGTTGCCCCCTTCTCTCTCCCGCTTCTCCGTTTCTGGCCAATCCATTTCCTGCTAGCTCCTGCCTCACTTTCAATTTTTGCTCTTGGCCATTGGCTTTTCTGTCCAGCAACAGCGAGATTGAATAAACCAAATGGGCCTCCTTACAAGGGCGAGGATGAGCAGGCTCTTTGAGGGGGTAGAAGATGTGTTCGAACGTTGCGGGGGGGGGGGGGGGGGGGGGGGGTGTGCGCACAAACCACGTTCATATGTTTCGGTCCTGTCCAAAGCTGGAGGATTACTGGCAGGAGGTTTTCAGGGGAATCTCTAAAGTGGTGCATGTGAAACTGGACCCGGGCCCTCGGGAGGCCATATTCGGGGTGTCAGACCAGCCAGGGTTGGAAACGGGCGTGGAGACAGATGTTGTAGCCTTCGCCTCATTGATCGCCCGAAGGCGGATCCTGTTAGGGTGGAGATCAACCTCTCCACCCTGTGCCCTGGCGACCTGCTGGAAATCTTGACGCTTGAAAAGGTCAAATTTGAACTGAGGGGAAGGCTGGAAGGGTTCTACAATTCATGGGCGTTATTTATTATGCACTTTCGAGAATTGGGTCACATTGAACATTGGGGGGGGGGGGGGGGGGGGGCGCGCGCTGGGAGGGTTGGGGAGAGGAGAGGGACTCTGTGTTAATGGTGACTATGGGTGATTCCTGATTCCTTTTTGTCATTTGTTTATGTTAACAAGTGGGCTAATGTCTGGGGTTTGATGGGAGGATGTGATCGTTGTTATTGATATGGGAATTAACATTATATTCGTTACTGACTATTGTTTGTTGTTGCGTGTAAATTTGGGAGAAAATGTGAAAAAGGAGAATAAAAAATATATTTTTAAAAAATCAAATGGGCCAATCAGAGTACGACCTCTTGGAGCACTAGGTGCAAATAAGATGACTGGATTTTTAAAAACTTTGCAAGGTCGAACCAGCATTCGCCAGTCAAGTGGTGGCTGAAATCTTTACTTGGTAAATTTCGCTGGGAGTTAGGTTAAATGTTGTCCTATATTGTTTCTGGTCACTTGATCTGCATGTCAGGGTGATTGATTTCTGGAGTTCCCAATGCCATATTTCAGATAAGGTGTTGATGTTCGGGTGGATAAAAATCCCAAGACACTTTTCAAGGAACAGTAAGTTCTTAGTTTATTGACCCTCAATAAATATCACAAAAATACTGTCTATTTGTTATAGTCCCCAACAACAGCACTTGCATGGTAATGTTAATTCATTGTGGAATTCTTGTTGTGAGATCATACAATACATCCTAGTACTCTTATTGATATCTTGACAGGTTTGACATACTGCAGACTGTTAGATCGGTCCCTCTCTTGTTAAATGCATTTTGCCACTGTTATTTAACTCCTGCTGAAATCTTGCATTTTGGCACCAATCGTAGTACTACCATACCCCATGATGTTACTGAACTATTAAGTCAGAGAATGTGAATTCAAATCCAATTATGGCTGAATTCAAATTCTGAATTTAGGGGATAATAAAAGCCCGTGCAGTAAAACGTGTAAACTTACATCAGTGGTCATTATATGCACTGTGGAAAAGTGAGTAAATACCCCAAATTCAGGTGGGTGGGTTGGGTTTAATGCCCTTCGAGCCTCTCTCCGGCCCCCTCTTTCCTCTGTTTGTTGCAGCTGTTTATGTTTGAAGTGTTGGTGGGGAAGGTCAGGAGGCTCGTCAGCTCTCGACATTCAGAAGGGAAATGTGATCCTCCGATCACAGCTTTACTTTTCCACTTTGTTCAGCTACTCACATTTTCAACTGGGCTTTGAGTGCCAAAGTCGTGCGTCGTGCCAGATCTCAGTCTGACTGAAACTTCCCCCCTGAGCAATTGCTTTCATACTCTGCAGCAGAGCACTTCTGCTGCAACGAATTTAAGAAAAAAAGTATTACACCACATGATGGCACTCCTGGACTACATTTTTACCCACAACTTCAGGAGTCTTAAGCTCTGGGATTCCCTCCCTAAATCTCTCATGCCCTTTACAAGCCACTCCTTCAAATCTACCTCTTTGACCAAGCTTTTGATTGCCTGTCCTAATATTTCTTCATGTGGCTCAGTCTCAAGTTATGACTGATAACAGTCCCATGAAGGGCCTTGTGACATTTAAGGTACTCGTGGATGCCAGCTATGAAAACAAAAACGAAAAGATTTTGTTCCTTCGCCTCAATCTCTCAATAAAAAAAACATTCTTGCATTGTGGACTCACCAATTAAAATAGGCTAGCAATTTTCCAAAGTCAAAGTGCCTTACTGTGAACACTGTAGAGCTATTATTTCCTGAACCGCACTGCCTTTTATTTCAAAATACCTTTCGACACAAATAGGAGCACTATGCAAGTTTTTCATTTTGTAAAAGGAAATGTATTTGCTAGAACAACTTGTCCATGTAATAAGGCAAATAAGATATCCCCCCCCACCCCGCCAAAATTCTTCGAAACAACCCAACTCCGCTCCAGTCTGTCTGTATCTGACGAACTGTGTGCATCTCGGTTGGTTCATATTGTCCCGAATGAAGCCTCGCGGTGTTTAAAATGCATCAAAACAGAGGGGATAACAGAGGCAAATTGTCAAATTAAACCAATTTCAAACCCTGGCTAGCTGTCCAATGTCGCTGATGATCCTGGTCTTATCCTTCACAATACATGTACATGAATCCTCAAGGATGTGAAGCTGAATGGGCGGTATTCCAATCCAAGCACCATGTGAAGACTGAAGGGGAGTTTGTCTGTTTTTGGGGGTGGGGTCTCTCTCCCCAGGACTGCTGCGTTATCCAAATGGGAACTCTCCGAAACATCCCTCCTGTCTCCAGTGCTGGCGGTTGGGGTGAAGAACCATTCCCCCGGCCTGGGCCCTTCCTTCATTTCTGCTTCTTCTGGCCCGATGCCTCCTTCGCGCCCTTCAGCTCCTTCGCCCAGGTGTCCCGGAGATGGGCCACCTTCTTGCTCAGCTCGTCCAGCCTGCGGGGCGCGTCCGTCCGCTCCCGCAGCCGCTCGGCCGCCTCCCGGCCGCCCCGCTCGAGGCGGCTCAGCAGGTAGACGGTGAGGCGGGCCGCCTGGCGGATGGGCGGCGTCTTGGACAGCTTCTCGATCAGCCGCGCGTTGTTGAGCACCGACATCAGCATCCTCCGCAGTACCATGGCGGGGCCTCACCGTCGCCCTCAACTCACCCTCCCGGCTCACTGCTCGGCCATCCATTCCCTCCCCTTCCCCCATCTCCATGGAAACGGTTCGACCGCCTCGGCGATCGGCAGTCCCGCTCCAGGACGAATCGTTTTTTTTAAAAAAAGATTCTCTTTTCATCTCTTTGCTCGATCGTTTTTTCTCCTGCTAGTCAACGCGCGCGACAAATAAGATAAAGAATAAAACTACGCAAACCGCCGATCGTGACCTTGTTCTTGGATTCTCGGATCGGGCGGGGACCATCGGCACAGAGCCGGTGGTGGCCCGGACGGGTTTAAGCGGGGGACGACGGGGGACGGAGATAACGGTCGGTTTCCGGTTGCGTGCGGGCGATTTCCTGGCTCCGGTTGCTGAGCGCCGCGGCTCTCTCGCCTGTCGGGCGCCATGGCTGTGGTGCTGAACGCCCTCAACAGTGACTCTCACGTGGAGCTGAGCCAATACCGGGACCAGCACTTTCGGGTAATGTGTCCGCATAAACTGGTAGCAAGTCAGTGACAACTGACCGCTAACCAGCCCACCACTACTTACCTCTTCTATCACAGTCAACGGGTAACTGTAGACAGTGAGTGAGCTGCACGAGTGCCCGCGGCTCTGATCCAGCCTCCCCGTTAATTCGGTTCCAATTTCTTGGGGGAAGCAAAACCCCCCCAAAAACATGACTTCCACCTGGCAATAAAATAGTTGCCTTTTACATCCCCAGCACGGCTTGGATGAAGGAACAGGGTTTGTATTTGACACTTAATATTACCAGGCACAGGAAGTTGGCAGAAGTAAGAAAATTACAAAGGGGCTAGATTAAAGGGAGTGAGGTGGGCGGGGAATGTTGGCGGATGGAGTTCAGTGTGGGCAAGCGTTGAGGTTGGATTTGGATCCCTGAGAGGCGAGCAAGAATATTTTCTTAATGGTAAGAAAGTTGGGACTGTAGAGGATGAAAGGGATTTTGGATGTCTTTATTATTAATGGAATGTTGGCCTTTATCTCCCAGGGATGGGAAGGAGTAGAAGCTGTGTCTGTGCAGAGCCTTGGTCAGACAGTATCCAGTAATGTATATGGCACTGCAACTCAGGAAGGCTATGAGTGAAATCCAGGACAAGGGGCAAAATCTTAAATGTAGAGATCGGTCATTCAGCACTGAAATCAAGACATGCTTTTCACAAAGATGGTGGAAATCTGGAACTCTTTCCCCCACCCCCCCGCCCCTGTAAAAGACCACGAAAAGACAGAGTGCCAGTACAATAAAAATATTCAAGACCAAATGTTGGCAACTTTTTTTTATCATGTAAGTGTATCTGGGGAGGTGGGTCAATTCAGTTGAGAAACCGATCAGCTATGATTCAGTAGAACGATGCAACAGCCCAAGGGCTGAATGGTCCACTTTTAATCTGATATTCTGATTATCAGCCATTTAATGAATTTTGAAGTGTAGTTTCTCTTGGGGATTTTGCATAGTAAGATCCCACAAAAATAAATGACCCCTTAATGTACTTTCAAAGGTGATGATTGAGAAGTAACTCCACTGTTCCTTTTCAGGTTGTGCCAAGATATCTTTAATACTAACCAGGAGCTGCTTTAGCACAGGGCTAAATAGCTGGCTTTTTTTTTCTTCCCTGCCGTCGTCTTTCCCCAAGTAATCTTTCCTCCGGGGCCTCTGCGTATCTCCTGTCCACTCTCAAAATCTCCCCCACTAACCTCTCCCTTTCCGTACCCTCTGTCTTCTCCCTATGAGCCCTAATGGAAATTAGATCTCCCCTGATCACCGCCTTCAATTTCAGTCTCTTTCCAGTCCTTGATTTGGAGCGGTCCAGTGCTGGATCCAACACTGTATTGAAGTCCCCTCCCATTATCAGGCCTCCTATCTCCAGGTCCGGAATGCGCCCCAACATGCGCTTCATGAATCCTGCATCATCCCAGTTCGGGGCGTATACGTTTACCAACACCACCCACGTCCCTTGCAGCCTACCGCTCACCATTACATATCGCCCTCCATTGTCCGCTACAATAGTCTTGGCTTCAAATGACACCCGCTTTCCCACCAATATTGCCACCCCTCTATTCTTCGCGTCCAGTCCCGAGTGGAATACCTGTCCTACCCATCCCTTTCTTAACCTGACATGGTCCGCCACCTTCAGATGTGTCTCTTGGAGCATGGCCACGTCTGCCTTCAGTCCCTTTAAGTGCGCGAACACTCGAGCCCTCTTCACCGGCCCATTCAGGCTCCTCAAATTCCACGTTATCTGCCGGATTGGAGGGGCTCTCACCCCCTCCACGCCCCGCCGACTAGCCATCTCCTTTTCTGGGCCAGTCCCATGTCCACGCCTCCCTCACCCTCCAGTCCCCCAGAGGGGGGACCCCTGTCCCGACCACCTCTTCTGTGTCCCATTCCCTTTCGGCCAGTGCAGCAGCAACCCTTCCCCCCCCCTCGCCCCCGCTAGACCCCTGTCTAGCTTTTTTGCTCCCCCATGTCACTCCCGTAAGTCAGCTGACGCCTGCTGACCCCGGCTTCCCCCGCCGTCCCATTGACCTCCCCGCGTGGGAGTCTCCCAATCCATGTGCATTCCTTCGTTCCCCTTCCCACCTTTCTTCCCGCGCGCGGGAAAACACCCCGCGCTTTCCAAAGCCCGCTCCGCCCCCTCTGGCGCAGCTCCTGTCGCGGCCTTGTCTCTCCCCCCCCAGCCCATGTAACATTTCCTGCGCATGATTGACCCCCTATATACAACAACCATTACACATCAAACCCCAAAACATCCCCCCCCCACCCTCACAAACCCTCAGTTAGAGTCCAACTTTTCGGCTTGTACAAAGGTCCACGCCTCTTCAGGCGTTTCAAAGTAATAGTGTTGGCCCTTGTATGTGACCCACAGTCGCGCCGGCTGCAGCATTCCGAATTTCACTTCTTTCCGGTACAACGCCGCTTTGGCCCGGTTGAAACCCGCTCTCCGCTTTGCAACCTCCGTGCTCCAGTCCGGGTATATTCTGATCTCTGCATTGTCCCACTTACTGCTCCGCTCCTTCTTGGCCCATCTCAGGATCCACTCTCTGTCCGTGAACCGGTGGAACCTCACCACCATCGTCCTTGGCGGCTCATTTGCCTGGGGCTTCTTCTCCAGCACCCGATGTGCCCCGTCCAACTCCAGCGGCCTCGAAGGGGCCTTCGTGCCCATCGTCGCCTCGAGCATAGTGCTCGCGTATGCCCCGGCATCAGCCCCTTCCACTCCCTCAGGGAGACCCAGGATTCGCAGATTCTTTCTCCTCGACCTGTTCTCCAGGTCTTCGAGTCTTCCCGCCCACCTCTTGTGTAGCGCCTTGTTCTGCTCCACTCTCATCGCCAGGCTCACGAGCTCGTCCTCGTCCTGACTGATTTTTTTCTGTACCTCCTGGATCTTAGCTTCGTGGGCCTTTTGCGTGATCCCGAGTCCTTCAATTGCCGAAAGCATAGGCGCCAACATCTCTTTGCGCATCTCCTCGCGCTGCTCCTCGAAGCAGCGCTTGATGAACTCCTGCAGCTCCCCTTTGTCCCTGGCCGCCGCCATTTTGTTTTCTTTCCCTCGCTTCTCCCGTTGCTCCAGTGCCGCTCCTTTGGCCGTTACACTTCTGGTCCGTTTCATAGAAGTTGGCAGTGTTTGCTTCACCAGTCTGCCCCAAAAGGTCTATGGAAACTCCTGAAAAAGGTCTGAGAGTCGGTTCCAGAAGGGAGCTGCCGAATGCGCGACCTACTCCTCCATGGCTGCCACCGGAAGCCTCATCCCTGCTTCTTCAATGGCCTTGGTAGATCGTTTCACAGTTTTTCCCTCTGCTGCTAGAATTCACCTTTGATAGAGTCAAGTCAGATTGCAGCTTTAAGCTTGCCCTTCCCCCGCCTGCATGCTGGAAGAGGCTTTTGTCTAAACCTGCAGCCAAAGCCAAATCTTTTACTGTTTCTGCCGGGTCTGGCAGCCAAAAGACATAACATTCCTGGGGGACACTGTCAGGGGAATGCTGCAGTCTTCTTCCCACACTGGGAAATGTCAAACAAATGCCGTGGGGGCCCTGTAAAAGAGCCCAAAAGTCCGTTCCAAGCGGGAGCTGTTGAATATGCGACCTAGCTCTGCATAGCCGCACCCGGAAGTCCAATAGCTGGCTTTTAAAGCAGGCCAGCAGCACGTTTCAATTCCCGTACCAGCCTCCCCGAACATGTGCCGGAATATGGCGACTAGGGGCTTTTCACAATAACTTCATTTGAAGCCTACTTGTGACAATAAGCGATTTTCATGTTCTTCTGAACAGGTGAATTCAGTTTAAGGTCTTATCTGAAAGATGACACTTCCAACAATGCAGTGCTCCCTCAGCACTGGCTGAAGTGTCAGCTTTGATTATGTGCTCAAATGTTTGGTATGGAGCTTGAATACATGAATAACAAGCTCAAAAGTGAGGCTGTCATCAATAAACCTGGTTATTTCACTCCATTGCATGTTACCGGCCAGTAGTTTAACTTGAGAACTTTAAAAAATATATATATATATATTTTATTGAAATTTTTCGTTCACAATTTTTTCCCCTTACACTTCAAACATAAAGAAAATTTAACAGTACATGTAACATGATAACCACACTCTTTAAAAAAAAAAGAGTAACTAACCAACATGGTAAACTAATCAATTAACATAAAATGAAACTTTCCCCTCCCTCCCCTCGCCCCCTCCCCTCCCCCCTGGGTTGCTGCTGCTGGTCATCTATCTTCCCTCTAATATTCCGCTAGGTAGTCGAGGAATGGTTGCCACCTTCTGGTGAACCCTTGAGCCGATCCTCTCAGTGCAAACTTAATCTGCTCCAGTTTTATGAACCCCGCCATATCGTTTATCCAGGCCTCCAGTCCGGGGGGTTTCGCTTCCTTCCACATGAGTAAAATCCTACGCCGGGCTACTAGGGACGCAAAGGCCACGACGTCGGCCTCTTTCGCCTCCTGCACTCCCGGCTCATCCGCAACTCCAAATAAAGCTAACCCCCAGCCTGGTTTGACCCTGACCTTCACCACCTTCGAAATCACTCCCGTCACTCCCCTCCAATACCCCTCCAGTGCCGGGCACAGCCAAAACATATGTGTGTGGTTTGCCGGGCTTCCGCCGCACCTCCCACACTTGTCCTCCACTCCGAAAAACCTGCTCAACCTTGCTCCTGTTATGTGTGCTCTATGTAGCACCTTAAATTGAATCAGGCTAAGCCTGGCACACGAGGAAGAGGAATGTACCCTGCTTAGGGCATCAGCCCACAGACCCTCCTCTATCTCCTCCCCGAGCTCTTCTTCCCACTTTCCTTTCAGTTCGCCCACCAGCTCCTCCCCCTCCTCTCTCATCTCTCGGTATATCTCTGACACCTTGCCCTCCCTAACCCACACCCCCGAGAGCATTCTATCCTGGATCCCCTGTGTCGGGAGCAATGGAAATTCCCTCACCTGTTGTCTTGTGAACGCCCTCACCTGCATATACCTAAAGAAATTTCCCCGGGGCAGCTTATACTTTTCCTCCAACGCTCCCAAGCTCGCAAACGTCCCGTCAATAAATAAATCTGCCACCCTCCTAATTCCCAACTGGTGCCAGCTCTGGAATCCTCCATCCATCCTCCCTGGGGCAAACCTATGGTTGTTCCTAATTGGGGACCCCACCAGGGCTCCCAGCACACCTCTCTGTCGCCTCCATTGTCCCCAGATATTTAATGTTGCCGCCACCACTGGGTTTGTGGTAAATTTTTTTGGTGAGAACGGTAGTGGCGCCGTCACCAGCGCCTCTAGACTCGTCCCTTTACAGGACTTTCTCTCTAGTCTTTTCCACGCCGCTCCCTCTCCCTCTATCATCCATTTACGGATCATCGCCACATTGGCGGCCCAATAGTAGTCGCCCAAATTCGGCAGCGCCAGTCCCCCTCTATCTCTGCTACGTTGTAAGAACCCCCTCCTTACCCTCGGAACTTTCCCTGCCCACACGAAGCTCGTGATGCTCCTGTCTTATTTTTTTAAAGAAGGCCTTAGTGATCAGTATAGGGAGACATTGGAATACAAATAGGAACCTTGGGAGGACCATCATCTTAATTGCCTGCACTCTGCCCGCCAGTGACAGTGGCTGCATGTCCCACCTCTTGAAGTCCTCTTCCATTTGTTCCACCAGTCGTGTCAGATTAAGTCTGTGCAAGGTTCCCCAGCTCCTGGCTATCTGAATCCCCAGGTATCGAAAGTTTCTTTCCACTTTCCTTAAAGGCAGGCCATCTATCCCTCTACTCTGGTCCCCAGGGTGTATCACGAAAAGTTCACTCTTCCCCATGTTAAGCCTATATCCCGAGAAATCTCCGAACTCCCTCAATATCTGCATGACCTCTGTCATCCCCCCACTGGGTCCGTCACATACAACAGTAGGTCATCCGCGTAGAGTGACACTCGGTGTTCTTCTCCCCCTCTAATCACCCCTCTCCATTTTCTGGAGTCTCTCAGCGCCATGGCCAGTGGTTCAATTGCCAACGCGAACAGTAATGGAGATAGCGGGCATCCCTGTCTTGTTCCCCTGTATAGTCGGAAATACTCCGATCTTTGCCGACCCGTGACCACACTTGCCGTTGGGGCCCCATAGAGGAGTTTGACCCAGCTAATAAACCCGTCCCCGAACCCGAACCTCCTCAGCACCTCCCATAGGTACTCCCACTCCACCCTGTCAAATGCCTTCTTTGCATCCATTGCCGCCACTATCTCTGCCTCCCCCTCTACTGGGGGCATCATTATCACTCCTAATAGCCGTCGCACGTTGACATTCAGTTGTCTCCCCTTTACGAATCCTGTCTGGTCTTCGTGCACCACCCCCGGGACACAGTCCTCTATCCTTGATGCCAGCACCTTTGCTAGCAATTTGGCGTCCACATTTAGTAGTGAAATAGGCCTATAGGACCCGCACTGCAGCGGATCTTTATCCCGCTTCAAAATTAGCGATATCGTCGCCTCCGACATTGTCGGGGGTAGAGTCCCTCCCTCCCTGGCCTCGTTAAAAGTCCTCACCAACAGCGGGGCCAGCAGGTCCACATATTTTCTATAAAATTCCACCGGGAACCCATCTGGTCCCGGAGCCTTCCCTGCCTGCATGTTCCCCAGCCCCTTGGTAACCTCGTCCACCCCAATTGGTGCCCCCAGGCCTTCCACCTCCTGTTCCTCCACCCTCGGGAACCTTAATCGGTCCAGAAACTGTTGCATCTCCTCTTTTCCCTCCGGGGGTTGGGACCTATAAAGTCTTTCGTAAAAGGTCTTAAACACCCCGTTTATCTTCCCTGCTCTCCGCACCGTAGCTCCCTTTTCGTCGCTAATTCCCCCTATCTCCCTCGCCGCTGTCCTCTTTCGCAGCTGATGGGCCAACAGGCGACTAGCCTTTTCCCCAAATTCATACCTCATCCCCTGTGCCTTCCTCCACAGCACCTCCGCCCTCCTGGTGGTCAGAAGGTCGAACTCCATCTGGAGTCGTCATCTCTCCCTGTACAGTCCCTCCTCCGGGGTCTCCGCAAATTCTCTGTCCACCCTTAAGATCTCCCCCAGTAATCTTTCCCTTTCCTTGGCCTCTGTTTTCTCTTTGTGGGCCCTGATGGAGATCAGCTCTCCTCTGACCACCGCCTTTAGTGCTTCCCATACCACTCCCACTCGGACCTCCCCGTCGTCATTAGCCTCCAGGTATCTCTCGATACATCCCCGCACTCTTCCACAGACTCCCTCATCTGCCAACAATCCCACATCTAATTGCCAGAGTGCACGCTGCTCCCTCTCCTCTCCTAGTTCCAGGTCCACCCAATGTGGGGCATGATCCGAAATAGCTATGGCTGAATACTCAGTTTCTTCCACCCTCGAGATCAACGACCTTCCCAGAACAAAAAAATCTATCCGGGAGTACACCTTATGAACATGGGAGAAGAAGGAGAACTCCCTGGCCCTCGGTCTAAGAAATCGCCATGGATCCACTCCCCCCATTTGGTCCATAAACCCCCTAAGCACCTTGGCCGCTGCCGGCCTTCTTCCGGTCTTAGATCTGGATCTATCTAACCCTGGGTCCAGCACGGTGTTGAAGTCTCCCCCCATTATCAAGTTTCCTACCTCCAGGTCCTGTATACGTCCCAGCATCCGCTTCCTAAATCCCGCATCATCCCAATTCGGGGCATATACGTTAACCAACACAACCTCCATTCCCTCCAGCCTGCCACTCACCATTACATATCTGCCTCCACTATCTGCTACAATGCTCCTTGCTTCGAATGATACCCATTTCCCCACCAGTATGGCCACCCCTCTATTCTTTGCATCCAGCCCTGAATGGAACACCTGTCCCACCCATCCTTTCCTTAACCTAACTTGGTCCGCCACCTTCAGGTGCGTCTCCTGGAGCATAGCCACGTCTGCCCTCAGTCCTTTCAAGTGCGCGAACACTCGGGCCCTTTTAATCGGTCCATTTAGGCCTCTCACGTTCCACGTGATCAGCCGCACTAGGGGGCTACCTGCCCCCTTCCCGTGTCGACTAGCCATCACCCTCTCTAGGCCAGTCCCACGTCCCGATTCCGCGCTCCCACTCGTTCCCCAGGTGGCGCATTCCAGCCCTGACCACCCTTTCTTTAGCCAATTCCTCTTTGATTTCTGCAGCAGCAACCCAGTTATCCCCCCCCCTCCCCCCGCTAGATCCCCCTCTAGCGTGATTGCTCCCCCCATATTGCTTCCGCAAGTCAGCTGACTTCAACTGACCCCGGCTTCCCCTGCTCACTCCTTGACCCCCCCGTGTGGGGAACTCCCATCTACCTTGCGCCTATCTTCCCGCCATCATCTTTCTGGCGCGGGAACATCTCTGTAGCTGACCCGCCCCTTGTGGCGCAGCTCCCTCTCCCACCCCACTCCCATTCTTCATCCTCCGCCTATGTCTCTTCTTTCCCCCCCCACCGGCGCCCACATTTCTTAGTGTCCCCCCCCTTCCCAATTTACATCTCTATATACATCGACAGTGACATTTCCCTCTAGTATCAGTCCCTCAGTTCCGATCCAAATTCTCATCTTTAATAAAGGTCCATGCTTCTTCCGCCGTTTCGAAGTAGTGATGTCTCTCCTGGTACGTGACCCATAGTCGCGCCGGCTGCAGCATCCCGAACTTCACCTTCTTGTGTAACACCTCCTTGGCTCGATTAAAACTCGCCCTCATTCTCGCCACCTCCGCACTCCAATCCTGGTACACCCGTACCACTGCATTCTCCCATCTACTACTCCGTACCTTTTTGGCCCATCTCAGAACCACTTCTCTCTCATTAAAGCGGTGAAATCGCACGATTGTCGCCCTAGGTGGTTCTCCCGCCTTTGGTCTCCTCGCAGGGACCCGATGACCCCCCTCCACCTCTAAGGGGCCCGAAGGGGCCTCAGCTCCCATCAGCGAGCTTAGCATCGTGCTCACGTAAGCCCCGCAGTCCGCTCCTTCCACTCCCTCAGGGAGTCCCAGGATCCGAAGGTTCTTCCTTCGTGCTCTGTTTTCTATGGCCTCAATCCTTTCAATGCACTTTTTGCGGAGCGCCTCGTGCGTCTGTGTTTTGACCGCCAGGCCCAGGATCTCGTCCTCATTATCCGTCACCTTCTGCTCCACCACGCGGAGCTCTGTCTCCTGGGTCCTTTGTGCCTCCTTAAGCCCCTCAATTGCCTGTAGCATCGGGGTCAGCACCTCCTTCTTAAGTAGCTCCACACACCGTCTTAGAAATTCGTCTTGATCGGGCTCCCATGTCGCCTTGGCTTTCTCCGCCGCCATCTTGCTTCTTTTTCCCTTCTGTCCCTATCGTCGAAGATTCCTCGCGATGTAGCCGCCGCCGTCGATATTTTTCTCTTTCGTTGGGGGGGACACCCTATTAACTCACCCCACACCGGGTTTCGTCGTGAAACAATTTCCCGTTGGGGCTCTTAAAAGAGCCCGAAGGTCCGTTTGAGCTGGAGCCGCCGAAACGTGTGGCTTAGCTGGGCATCGCCGCACCCGGAAGTCTAACTTGAGAACTTGATGTCAGAATTAGCAGATGATGAAGGGAAAATTCAACATACTCTGGCTTCTGATGTGCTTCAAAGCATTGGTGTAAATCACAGATTGATAATGCACAGTACTTAACATCTGTTTCAAGAGAACACCCAGCAGACCCAGATTCCACTTTGGCAGTTGGCATACTTTGGGTCTGGATGTTTGTGAGCTGAAATTCATCTCCCCTCCCAGCAAAACTAAAGAGCTGGTAATTGACTTCAGGAAGCAAAGTACTGTACACACCCCTGTCAGCATCAGCGGGGCCGAGGTGGAGATGGTTAGCAGTTTCAAATTCCTAGGGGTGCACATCTCCAAAAATCTGTCCTGGTCCACCCACGTCGACGCTATCACCAAGAAAGCACAACAGTGCCTATACTTCCTCAGGAAACTAAGGAAATTCGGCATGTCCACATTAACCCTTACCAACTTTTACAGATGCACCATAGAAAGCATCCTATCGGGCTGCATCACAGCCTGGTATGGCAACTGCTCGGCCCAGGACCGCAAGAAGCTTCAAGGAGTCGGGAACACTGCCCAGTCCATCACACGAACCTGCCTCCCATCCATTGACTCCATCTACACCTCCAGCTGCCTGGGGAAAGCGGGCAGTATAATCAAAGATCCCTCCAACCCGGCTTACTCACTCTTTCAAATTCTTCCATCGGGCAGGAGATACAGAAGTCTGAGAACACGCACGAACAGACTCAAAAACAGTTTCTTCCCCACTCACCAGACTCCTAAATGACCCTCTTATGGACTGACTTCATTAACACTACACCCTGTATGCTTCATCCAATGCCAGTGCTTATGTAGCTACATTGTATATGTTGTGTTGCCCTATTATGTATTTTCTTTTATTCGCTTTTCTTCTCATGTACTTAATGATCTGTTGAGCTGCTCGCAGAAAAATACTTTTCACTGTACCTCGGTACACGTGACAATAAACAAATCCAATCCAATTTTGGGTGCAGTGTTGAATTTCTCCCTTGATATCATGCAATAGATTGTAGAGTAGTGCTACTGTGCATAAATCTAATTTATTTTTATTGTCCTGGGTTTAAATTTAAAATCTTTGTTTTTAAGGGAAGCCGATATGAGCAGGACAAATTACTGAGATACAGCTGCACTCTCTATGTTGGGAATCTGTCGTTTTACACTACGGAGGAGCAAATCTATGAACTCTTCTCAAAAAGCGGTGATGTTAAGCGAATCATCATGGGTTTGGACAAAATCAAGAAAACATCATGCGGATTCTGTTTTGTGGAGTATCTTTTATGTGCTACTACGTCAAGTTTTTATACTCTGCTGTGCGAAGATCATTTTCAAATAGCAGTTAGTTTCATTAGATAAGTAAACTGTAGTGGACTAATATAAAGAGTTTTGGCCTTAAAAAGGCAAAACTTGCATTTCTACAATGCCTTTCATGACCACAGACATCCCAGGTGTTTTAGGCAGTGAAGTATTTTGAAGTGTAATGCAGGAAACCTGACAGCCAGTTTACGAACAGCAAATTCCCAGTACCAGCATTGGGATAACAGTCCAGTAATTTGATTTTGTAGTGTTAATTGAAGGATAAAGGTTTGTCAGGGCATTAGTGCTAACTTATCTACCCTTCAAAATAGTGCCATACGATCTTTTACTTCCATCAAGAAGGCGCCTTTGGTTTACGACCTCATCTGAAAGACGGATAGGAAGCCCTCATAAGTCTTTCCTTCCATTCAGTGCTATCATGGCTGATAGTTATCATCTAATGCTTTCTGTAGAGACAGGTTCACACTTTTGCATGGAGAAGTAGTGCCCAATGGCTCTCCTCAGTGCCCAATGGCTCAGCTCTTGTTTTTAAGATTTTAAAAATTTGTTTATGGGACGTGGGCATCGCAGGCTGTGCCAGCATTTATTGCTCATCTGCAATTGCCCTTGAGGGGGCAGTAAAGAGTCAACCACATTGTTATGGGTCTAGAGTCTCATGTAGGCAGCGATCCTTCCCTAAAGGGACATTTGTGAACCAGGTGGGTTCATGGTCATCATTGGACTTTTTAAATTCCAGATTATTTTTTTGTTAAATTCAAATTTCGCCATTCGCAGTGGCAGGATTTGAACCTGGATCCTCAGAGCATTACTCTGATTTACGAGTTGAATGATAATACCACTACGCCACCGCCTTCCCTAAATTATGTCTCTTTGTCCAAAACTTCCCAACATGGTTTCTCTTGATCTACCCCATCAAAACATTTCAGATTCCTAAAAAGTTGAATCAAATCACCCTTTAATCTATTCCAGGAAATATAAGCCTTTTTTTGTAATCGCTCCTCAGAATCTATCATTCTTGGCGCTCGAACATTCTGGTAACTCTGCCCAGCAATGCCAATTTTAACTTTGAGCTGCATTGCCCAGAATTAGTACACATCTGGTCTAACCAAATGTGGTCTAACCAGGGCTTTGTCTAGCTGCAGCAAAATTTACTTCTCTTTATATTCTAGCTACTTAGTACAATTATTTTTTTCTAATATGTCTTACTTTAGTTTTCTATACTGGACTACATTTTCTGAGGACATCCCCCCCACCCACACTTGATCATCTCAGAGCTCATTTAGAGTAGCGTTGGGCTGAGCCTGGAAGTAGACTTTCAGTTTCCCCTTGTCGGAAGAACCTAAAAAGGAGCTTTATTTTGCATGTGTGCCTGCATTATCCCAGGCTTCCGTGTATAACATGGGAACCATTTCAATGAGCATGGAAGTATTCTACTCCTATATCGATATGCCTCATCTAAAAACATGTAAATTTCACTGAAAAACATAGTGAAAAGTTAATTGCTGATGAATCCCTATCTTTATGCATCAGTACTTGTTCAAGTGGTTATTCTTAATGTTTAATTAGATATTACACACGTAGTGATGCTGAACAGTGCATGAGATTTATTAATGGAACGCGCTTGGATGATCGAATTATTAGAACAGATTGGGATACTGGCTTCAAAGAAGGCAGACAGTTTGGTCGAGGGAAATCTGGTGGTCAGGTACATTGTTTCAGTATGATACTGTGCATGCAATCAAATTTTGTAAAATGAAAACTCAAAAGATCAAACACAATCTTTTCAAAATATAGACTAAAGCAATTATCACCATAGTGTGAATTTCAAAAATGTTTAGACATAGGAGCAGAATTAGGCCACTCGGCCCATCGAGTCTGCTCCGCCATTCAGTCATGGCTGATATGTTTCTCATCCCCATTCTCGTACCTTCTGCCCATAACCCCTGATCCCCTTATTAATCAAGAACCTATCTATCCCTGTCTTAAAAGACACTGACTTGGCCTCCATAGCTTTCTGCGGCAATGAATTCCATAGATTCACCACCCTCTGGCTGAAGAAATTCCTTCTCATCTCTGTTTTAAAGGATGGTCTCTGAGGCTGTGCCCTCGGGTTCTAGTTTCTCTTAGTGGAAACATCCTCTCCACGTTCACGTTCACTCTATCTCAGTATTCTATAAGTTTCAATGAGACCCCCCCCCGCGCCCCCCCCCCCCCCCCCCCCCCATCTTTCTAAATTCCATCGAGTACAGACCCAGTGTCCTCAACCGTTCCTCGTATGACAAGTCCTTCATTCCGGGTTTCATTCTTGTGAACCTCCTCTGGACACTCTCCAAGGCCAGCATATCATTCCTTAGATACGGGGCCCAAAACTGCTCACAATACTCCAAATTGGGTATGACCAGGACCTTCTACAGCCTCAGACGTACATACCTGCTCTTGTATTCTAGCCCTCTCGGCTTGAATGCTAACATTGCATTTGCCTTCCTAACAGGCAGCTGAACCTGCACATTAACCGTAAGAAAATCCTGAATTAGGACTTGTATGTACCTTTGTGCTTTTGATTTCCAAAGCTTTTTCCCATTTAGAAAATAGTGTATGCCTCTATTCTTCCTACCAAAGTGCATAACCTCAAACTTTTCCACATTGTAATCCATCTGCCACATCTTTGCCCGCTCTCCTAGCCTATCCAGGTCCTTCTGCTTCCTTAACACAACTTGTCCCTCTACGCATCTTTGTTTTATTTATGTTTATAATAAGTGGAGCATCACTTACATTATCAACCAGTGGTTAAAAAATAACCAGTTCCGGCAGTTGAATTATGTTTGGAACTTGTCTGTTAACCCCTAAGAATTGAATGACAGTGTTATCATGTTATGTATTACTGTAAGGGTGTGTACGCCCCCCCCCCCCCCCCCCCCCCCCCCCCCACTGCTGACAGCTTATTTTTTCCAAAGAAGTCGATAAACGGCTGCCGCATCACGGCGAACCCTGAGAAAGCCAGCCATGTCACTAACCCATACCCCTGATTTTGGGGGATCTGAGTCCCTCCATGCCAATAAAATCCGTCTCCGGGCTACCAGGAAGGCAAAGGTCAAGACATCGGCTTCTCTCACCCCCTGGACTCCCGGGTTGTCTGACACACCAAAGATCGCCACCTCTGGACTCGGAACCACCCTTACCTTCAGTACCCCCGACATGATGTCAGCGAACCCCTGCCAGAATCCCCTAAGCGTCGGACATGCCCAAAACATTTGGACATGATTCGCAGGCCCACCCCCGCACCGCCCACACCTATCCTCCACCCCTTCAAAGAACCTGCTCATCCAGGCCACAGTCATATGCATCCTCGCTCCCATTCCATCAGCTCCTTATAAATCTCCCAATACCTTCCCGTTTTCGACTTTACCTTGTCCTTTAGCCCCGAGGGGTGATAGGTGCGTAAAGGTCGATACTTGCCTCCGCGCAAAGTCCCTCACCGGCAAGTAATGGAACCCATTCTTTCCAGGCAGCTCAAACTCCTCCTCCAACTCTTCCAGACACGGAAAGCCCTCGTCTATAAACAAAGGATAGTACAGAACAGGAAGAGGCCCTTCGGCCCCCCAAGCATGCGCCGATCATGGTACCTGCCTAAACTAAAACCATATGCATTTACAGAGTCCGCATCCTTCCGTTCACACACTATTCATATATTTGTCTAGATGCCCCCTTAACTGCTGCTATTGTATCTGCTCTCACCACCTCTCCATATATTTACCACCCTCTGTGTACAAAAATTTGCCTTACACTTCTGTTCTAAACTTTTCCCCATGCATTTTAGACCAATGTCTCCTAGCACTTGGCTCTCCAACCCTAGGAAAGAGCATCTGACTATCCACGCCACTCATAATCTTGTAGTCCTCATCAGGTCGCCTCTCAACCTCCGTTGTTCCAGTGAGAACAGACCGAGTTTATCTAACCTCTCAAATGCCCAAACCGCTCGATCCTCGCCCGCAGCCACCCCCGGAACCCCCCATCCAGCCCATCCCGGACCAAACTGATGATTACCACAGATCGATGCCCATACCAACGCCCTCTCCAGCTCCATGTGCTACCGCCACTGTCCCCACACCCTTAGGGCTGCCAGTACTACTGAACGTGTGGAGTACCTGGCCCGTGAGAACAGCAGCGGCGCCATTAACAGAGCCCCCAAACATGTGTCCCTACATGAGGCTGCCTCTACCCATAACCATCTCGTCCCCTTCCCCACTACCCACTTCCTGACCATCGCTATGTTTGCCAGCAAGGAATAATTTATTAAAGTTTGGAAGAGCCAGCCACCCCCCCACGACCCCGCTCTAGCAGCACCTTTTTCACCCACAGGGTTTTACCCACCCACACAAAACCTGAGATCACCACATTCACCTTCTTAAAAACGCCTTGGGTCACTGTCTGTGCGGAGTCTGCATGTTCTCCCTGTGTGTGCGTGGGTTTCCTCCGGGTGCTCCGGTTTCCTCCCACAGTCCAAAGATGTGCGGGTTAGGTGGATTGACCATTCTAAATTGCCCTTAGTGTTCAAAAAGGTTAGGTGAGGTTAACGGGATACGGGGATAAAGGGGTTAGGGTGGAGGTGTGGGGCTTAAGTGGGGTGCTCTTTCCAAGGGCCGTTGCAGACTCGATGGGCCGAATGGCCTCCTCCTGCGCTGTAAATTCTATGATTGGAAGGCTCTGGAAAACAAACAAGAACCTCGGGAGTACCGTCATCTTTACATCTGGACTCCCCCCACAAGTGACAGTGGGAGCGCATCCCACCCTCTAAAGTCCCCCTTTATCTGCTCTACCAACCGAGCCAGATTCCGCTTGTGCAGCTGCTCCCACTCCGTGGATGCCCAGATACCGAAAGCTCTGCCTACCACCTTGAATGGCACCTCCCCCATCTCTTCTCCTGCCCCCTGGCCTGAATCGGAAATACCTCACTTTTACCCATGTTCAATTTGTACCCTGAAAACCGGCCAAATTCCTCTAGGATTCCCACAATCCCTCCAATCCCCCCCCCTCCGTACTATCGCCTGCCAGTCCCCCGACGCTCTCAGCGCCACAGCCAATGGCCCTATAGCCAAGGCAAAAAGCAGTGGGGAAGGTGGACATCCTGCCTTGTCCCCCGGTGCAGCCTAAAATAATCCGAGCTCACCCGGTTCGTCCACACATTCACCACCGGTGCCTGATAGGGGCTGGTTTAGCACAGTGGGCTAAGAAAGCTGGCTTGTAATGCAGAACAAGACCAGCAGCGCCGGTTCAATTCCCGTTCCAGAATCCCTGCCCAAACCCAAACCATCCCAGGACCTCCCACAAATAGTCCCACTCTACCCTGTTGGAAACCTTCTCAGCATCCATTGCGACCACCACCTCCACCTCTTGTCCTTCGGAGGGCATCCCGATTAGTAACAATTATTCATTTCAACTTAAACTTCTCTTATAGCGAGAGTTTTATTTGTACTGAAGACTTAATATACATTGACATTTGGTATTCAGTCTGTGCTTAAGTCCAATCCTCTTGACAGTAGTGTGTTGGAATTCGCATACCTATAGGGATCTGTGACTTGAGGAATGTTCTGCAAAGTTGGGTCACTGTCTGTGCAAATTCACCCCGTGTTTACGTGGATTTTGCCCCCACAGCCCAAAGATGTGCAGGATGGGTGGATTCGCCACGCTAAATTGCTCCTTAATTGGTGAAAGTGAATTGGGTACTCTAATTTTTTTTATTTAAAAAGAAAAAAAAGGAATGTTCTGGAGGTCTCGTGATATAAATACAAAACTATACAACCAGGGTTAAGCCAAAAATCAATCCTATTGCACCAGTTCTCAACGAATAATTGTTTATATGATGCAGGTCATGTTGGTGCTGTTACAATTTTTATTTTACTGTCGGTTACAATTTTGTGAAGTTGTGGATTTATTTTTATTTTTTAAAATAATTTTTATTGAAGTTTTCACAAAATATCAACAACAGAATGAAAAAGGAACCCAATAGAACTAAATACAGAACAAAATAAAACAACCCCTGTGCCCCCCTCCCCCAGACAGAAGTAATAAATTAACACCCCGAATTAACACAAAGCAAACATAGCAAATATATACACCCCCTCAGATCCCCCAGTGTAAACAAACAAAAATAAAATAGAACTCCCCACCGCCTGAAGAACCCTTGCACCGATCCCCTAAAGGCGAATTTCACCCTCTCCAATTTAATAAACCCCGCCATATCGTTGATCCAGGATTCCACGCTTGGGGGCCTCTCATCCTTCCACTGAGGAAGAATCCTTCGCCGGGCTACCAGGGACGCAAAGGCCAGAATACCGGTCTCTTTCGCCTCTTGCACTCCCGGCTCCCCTGCAACCCCAAATATTGCGAGCCCCCAGCCCGGTTTGACCCTGGATCCTACCACCCCCGACACCGTCCTCGCTATGTCCTTCCAAAATTCTTCCAGCACTGGGCATGCCCAGAACATATGGGTGTGATTTGCTGGGCTCCCTGAGCACCTAACACACCTGTCCTCACCCCCAAAGAACTGGCTCATCCTTGTCCCGGTCATGTGTGCCCTGTGCAGCACCTTAAACTGTATGAGGCTGAGCCTCGCGCACGAAGAGGAAGAGTTCACCTCCCAAGGGCATCTGCCCATGTCCCCTCTTCGATCTCCTCTCCCAACTCCTCCTCCCACTTACCTTTCAACTCCACCACTGAGGCCTTCTCCTTCTCCTCCTGCATCACCTGGTAAGTTTCCGAGATCTTCCCCTCTCCAACCCACCCCCCCGAGAGCATCCTGTCCTGTACTGTACGTGGTAGCAGCCGCGGGAATTCCACCACTTCCCGCCTGGCAAACGCCCTTACCTGTAAATATCTAAAAGTGTTACCCGGGGGGAGCCCATACTTCTCCTCCAGCTCACCCAGGCTCGCGAACTTCCCATCCACAAACAGGTCCCCCAACCTTCTTAACCCTGCCCTGTGCAACCCCGAAAACCCTCCATCTATTCTCTATCTCCCATCTATTATTGGGACAAACCGGTGTTTCCCCCTTATTGGGGTCCACACCAAGGCCCCAACTTCCCCCCTGTGCCGCCTCCACTGCCCCCAGATTTTGAGGGTAGCCGCCACTACCGGGCTCGTGGTATACCTCATTGGACGGAGTGGCAGCGGCGCCGTTGCCAGCGCCTCCAGACTCGTACCCTCCCAAGACGCCGTCTCCAGCCTCTTCCACATTCTCCACCTTCGGAAACCTCAATTGGTCCAGAAAGAAGCCCATCCCTCCCTCCTCCAGTGGGGGCTCGGACCGATACAGTTCCTCAAAAGTCTCTGAAAACCCCATTGATGCCAACCCCACTCCGAACCACACTCCCTCCTCTATCCATAACTCCCCCGATCTCCCTAGCTGCGTCCCGCTTCAGAAGCTGATGCGCCAGAATCCGACTTGCCTTTTCCCCATACTCCTAAATCGCCCCCTGGGCCTTCCTCCACTGCGCCTCCGCCTTCCTGGTGGTCAACAGGTCGAATTCGGCCTGGAGGTTACGCATCTCCCTCAAAAGTCCCTCCTCAGGCACCTCCGCATACCTACTGTCTACCTTCACCATCTCCCCCACCAGCCTCTCCCTCTCCCTCTGCTCTCTCCTCTCCTTGTGGGCCCTAATGGAGATCAGCTCTCCCCTAACCACTGCCTTCAGCGCCTCCCAGACCATCCCCACTCGGACCTCCCCGTTATCGTTGGCCTCCAGGTATCTCTCAATGCTTCCTCGGACCCGCACACTCACCTCCTCGTCTGCCAACAGCCCCACCTCCAAGCGCCACAACGGGCGCTGGTCCCTCTCCTCCCCCATCTCTAGGTCTACCCAATGCGGGGCGTGATCCGAAATGGCTATCGCCGAGTACTCGGTATCCTCTACTCTCGCTATCAGCGTCCTACTCATAATAAGAAAGTCGATCCGGGAATAAGCCTTATGAACATACGAGAAGAATGAAAATTCCCTAGCCCCCGGCCTTGCAAATCTCCAAGGGTCCACCCCTCCCATCTGGTCCATAAACCCCCTCAGCACTTTAGCCGCCGCCGCCGGCTTCCTACCCGTCCTAGACCTGGAGCGATCCAGTGCCGGATCCAACACCGTGTTAAAGTCCCCCCCCCATTACCAGGCCGCCCCCCCCCGCTTCCAAGTCCGGGATCTGACCCAACATGCGCCGCATAAAACCCGCATCGTCCCAGTTCGGGGCATACACGTTGACCAGCCCCACCCTCTCCCCTTGCAGCTTACCACTTACCATTACATACCTGCCACCATTGTCTATCACAATGCTCGACGCCTCGAACGATACCCTCTTTCCCACCAAGATCGCCACACCCCGATTTTTGGCATCCAGCCCCGAATGAAACACCTTACCTACCCACCCCTTCCTCAATCTTACCTGGTCTGCCACCTTCAGGTGTGTCGCCTGGAGCATGAACACATCCGCCTTCAGCCCCTTCAGGTGCGCGAACACCCGGGTCCGCTTGACCGGTCCGTTCAGTCCCCTTACATTGCAGGTTATCAGCCAGATCAGGGGGCTACCCGCCTCCCCTCCCCTCCCCTGCCGACTAGCCATAACCCCTCCTCGGCCAGTCACGCGCCCGCACCCCACGCTCGGCCCGTTCCCCACGGCGGCCGACCCCTGTCCCAGCCCCCTCTTGACCATACCAGCAGCAACCCGGCTCTCCCCCTCCCCCCCCCACCCCCCCCCGGGCTAGGACCCCTGCTAGCTGCTTTGCTTCCCCCCCCCATTGCACTCCCGTAAGTCTGCTGACCCCGGCCACTCCCGCCTCTCCTTCGACTCCTCCCATTGTGGGACATACCCACCTCCTCCATTACCCATCAGCGGGCTCTCCGCCTCCCCCTTCCATCCCAAACGTGGGAAACAACCCTCGCTTCCCCGCCCTGGTCCCGCCCCCTCCAGCCTTCAACGCGGGAAAAAGCCTGCACTTTCCACCTACCCGGCCCCGCCACCTCTGACGCAGCTCCTTTTACAGGCCCAATCGCCTCACCCCCGACCCGGGCCTCCCCCTCCCCCACGGGGCCCCATTCCCCCTACCGGCCATCCACCCCTACTCCATTTACTTACCCCCCTCCAAGAGCCCACCCGACAGACCCAACCAAAACAGTGCCCTAACCACCCACATCGAACCAAAAAGAAACAGGAGCAAAAACCCCCCCTCAAAATGTAACACACCAACAGCAATCCCCGACCACCCATCCCGACCCTCAGTTTGTGTCCAGCTTCTCGGCCTGAACAAAGGCCCACGCCTCCGGAGACTCAAAATAATGGTGCCGGTCCTTGTAGGTGACCCACAGTCGCGCCGGCTGCACATGCCAAACTTCACCCCCTTCCTGTGCAGCACCGCCTTCGCCCGGTTGTACCTGGCCCTCTTCTTCGCCACCTCCGCACTCCAGTCCTGGTATATTCGAACCTCCGCGTTCTCCCACCTGCTGCTCCTCTCTTTCTTGGCCCACCTTGGAAATGTCGAAAAAATGCCGTTGGGGAACCTGAAAAGAGCCCAAAAGTCCGTTCCAAGCGGGAGCTGCCGAACGTGCGACTTAGCTCTGCATAGCCGCAACCGGAAGTCGAGTTGTAGATTTATAACGTGATCTGGTGACGACTATGAAATATGGTATTGGTCACTAACATCAATCAGTTTCCTATATCAGAAGCACCTGAATAAAGGGAATACTGTCATGTGTACCTGGTTGAGACATAGAACAGTTTTTAGTCAACAAGTGGTTTTATTCTGACACAAGAACAGAAAAGGCTGGATAAACTCTGCAGGTCAGGCAGCATCTGTGGAGAGAAACAGTTAACATTTCAGGTTGATGACCTTTCATCAGAACTGAAGAAAGATAGAAATATTAGAGCTTTTCAGCGAGTGGAAGGACAAATGTCTGTAATAGGGTGGTGGGCAAGGAAGATTGACTCTGATTTTTGACTTATATTTGGTGTAGTGGTATGTATGCCCTTAGAGAAATAGGTGGCAGTGAATGGAAGAGAGAATTGTAACAGCACCAACGTGAGTACAAATAAACCTCTCTCTATAATAGAAGTTTAAGTTGAAATGAATAATTGTTACAAAAATGGTTGTCACTTGATGAAAGATGAAGATTGAATTTCAGCAAAACTGGAGATCATAATCTTTTCATCATCCACTTAAGGGCAGGCTGACACTGACACTGTCAACATTCATCAAGGTGTAACAATTCAGGAATCCACGAAACAAAATACAAACTTAATGTTATACCATTAGATACATTCAGTTCTTCTGTACTTATGGGCAATATGCAGTTTGATTTCCGAATATATTTGTATTTTGCAGGTACGTGATGAATATAGGACAGATTATGACGCTGGCAGAGGTGGATTTGGAAAACTAGTCCAGATGCAGAGAGTCCCAGAACCAAGACAGAAATTCTAGACTTTCACCGACTGTACATTTGAGATAATAAAGCTAGAATCTTCATAGAAATCTGGGATTGAAGAATACAGCTGGGATTGAAGAAAACAGCTGACATGTTAATGCCTACAGCTTTGTGCTGTTCGTTCTTTCATCGGCCCAATGAACTCTTTTATCCAGTTTCAAAAAAGACCCACCCAGTTTCTGAGGTGCAATCATTGTGTCCAATTTTGGTTCTTTTTAAAGTTGTAATTTTTGTCACTCCTAATAAAAACAGAATAAAAATTAGATTGTTTAAAGTTGCCTTTGTAACCTGATGCAAAAGGCGTTGCAAACCTTGTGTGCATTTTCTTATAACCAAAGTTAGGATGATTGAAATAGCAATTTGAAATACTCCTGAAACCTCAAAAATCAATTTCTAAGGTTCATAGAATCATAGACACCCTACAATGCAGAAGGAAGCCATTTGGCCAATAAACTATGCACCGACCATTTGAAAGACCACCCTACACCGATCCAATCCTGCCCCATGCCTGTAACCCCAACTAACCTTTGGACACTTGGGGGCAATTTAGCATAGCCAATCCACCAACCTGCACATCTTTGGACTGTGGGAGGAAGCCGCAGCACCCGGAGGAAACCCACGCATACACAAACTCCACACAGCTGCACTCCCTGCTGAGCCTGAGAACAATTTGTTCTAGATCAGTCAGGTAAGGAATGGCCAAGGCAACATGCAGCCAATTTAAAGTGACACTGAGTATGAAAGCCATTGCATGCATTTCGTTGGTAGCTCCAAAGTCATTATCACAAAGGCCTGGATAGACTCCTCCAATTGCTCTGTAAAACCACGCAGTGCAGCTGGAAGTGCTGCTAGTATCTTGCACATTCTTTGCTGTTGCTCCAGAAGTATTCTTGTTCTAACATGGTCACCCTGCAGCTTAAGGAAGTGCAGTCAGAACAGATGGGTGACCAGTAGCCTGAAGAATTAGTAGGCAGGTGGTCAGGAAAGCCCCAGAGAGCATCTAGAGAACCATTTTTGTGTTGTAAAACGGTGATAGTTCTGGGGAATACAGCCAGAGCCAAGTTCATGGCTCTGGGTAGCTCAGTTGCATTAAGGGGGGAGGGGGGTGAAGTGGAAGAACAATAGTGGTTGGGGACTCAATAGTGGGGGTGCAAGCATGCATTTCTATGGCTGCAGATGTGACACCAGGGTGGTACTTCCCTGATGCCAGGGATGTCACTGAATGGCTGCAGGGCATTCTGAAGAGGGAAGGTGAATAGTCAGAGGATGTGGTTCCCACTGATGCCAATGACAGGTAGAAAGAGGGAAGAGGTCCTGCAACAGGAATTTAGGGAGCTAGACAGCAGATTGAAAAGCAGGACCTCAAAGTTTGTAATCTCTGGATTACTCCAGCTGCCACATGCACATTGAGTATAGGAATAGAAGGATAGAGCAGGTGAATATGAGACGGAAGAGATGGTGCAGAAGGGAAGGCTTTACTTTCCTGAATCACTGGGCCTGTCTCGGGAAGGTGGGACCTGGACAAGTTGGATGGGTTGCTCCTGAAACACAATGGGACCAACATCCTTGCGAGAACTTTTGCTAATTGCTGTTGGACGTAGGGCTGGTTAAACTAATTAGAAAAAAAAAAGAGCACCTAATAATTTAGGGGTAATTTAGAGTGGCCAATCCACCTAACCTGCACATCTTTGGGTTGTGGGGGTGAAACCCACGCAGATGGGGAGAATGTGCAAACTCCACATGGACAGTGACCCAGGGCCGGGATTCAAACCCGGGTCCTCAGCTCCATAGTTCCTGTGCTAGCCACTGTGCCACATGCCACCCTTGGTTAAACTAATTTGGCTGGCAATGGGACATTAAGTGGAGATAATAAGGGGCTGATGCATAGCCAAATTATAGATGAAAAACCAAGTCAGTCTGGAAGGCAGAGTGAAGTTAGACATGTTAAGATACAAAGGAATATGGCAAGGCTGCAAGGCATTTATTTTAATGCAAAGAATCTTGCGGGTAAGGCAGATTAATTGAGGGTATTGATTAACATAGCAGCATGATATTGCTATCACAGAGACATGGTCGAGGGAGGGGCAGGATTGGCAGCTCAATATTCCGGGGTATGGAATCTTCAGGTGAGATGAGGGGGTGTAAAAGAGGTGGGGGGGTCACACTATTGATCAAGCAGTCAATTAATAAATAACCTTTATTAGTGTCACGAATGATACCTTATCAGACCCTCAATTGAGGCCATATGGGTAGAACCTAAAAACAAAAGGGAAATCACATTGCTGGGAGTGGACTAGAGGGCCCCAAACAGTCGGGGGGGGGGGGGGGGGGGGGAAATCGAAGACAGATATACAGACAAATCTCAGGGAAGTGTAAAAACAATCAGGTAATAATAGTATGGGGTTTTCAACCTCCCCAATATTAATTGGGATAGTCAAAATGTGAAAGGCCTAGAGGGGGCAAAATTCTTAAGGTGCATCCATGAGAGCTTTTTGAGTCAGCATGTAGAAAGTCCTGCAACAGAGAGGGTGGTACTGGACTTAATTTTAGATAATGAAGCCAGGTAGGTGGTAGCAGTATTTGTGTGGAGCATTTCGGTGATAGTGACCACAACTTGGTAATATTTAGGCCAGAAATAAAGGTTCTCAACTGGGGGAAGTACAATTTTAATGTGTTAAGACAGGATCTGGCCAAAATGGACTGGTACCTGTCATTGAGAAACAGTGCGAAGAGATGGACCCGGCAAGTTAAAACAGTGGGGGAAAGGAGAGCAGCTTTAGAGTGAGAAACAGCACGGATAGAGGCGGACCCAGCGATTTAAAACTGGGGGAAAGGTGAGTAGCTTTGGAATGTGAAACAACGTGGAGAGCGACGGACCCGATGAGTTAAACAGCAGGGGAAAGGAGAGCAGCTTCAGAGCGATAAACAGTGCGGAGAGAGGCAGACTCGCCGAGCCATACAGCAGGGGGTGGGAACGTTCATTGTTTGGCAAGTAACTGCTAATTTGAATTACCCATTCTAAAGTGCTTTCAGATTACAGTGAATAGAAATATTTTACAGATGAAAAAACTAAAGACCAATCGGAAATTTAAAAATCAAATTAAAAAGTAATTAAGTAAAGTAACGATGCCAGGCCATGTGGTGTACCTGTATGATGTGGGAGCTGATGGACTGTATTCTGGTTAATAGTGACCACATCTGTAGTAAGTGTTGGTTGTACAAGGAATTTGGACTGAAAGTTGATGGGCTGGAATCTAAGCGTCAGGTGCTGCGACACACCAGGGAGGGGGAGAGTTACTTGGACGCTGTGTTTCAGGGGACAGTCACACCCCCTAGATTAGCTACCTTGAATTCGGCCAGTGGTCAGGGACAGGAGGCTACCTGAGCCATGAGCTAATTGGCACACGGTCAATAAGATTAAAGTGGTAAATGCATGGCTCAAAGATTAGTGTGGGAGAAATGGATTTGAATTCATGGGATATTAGCATCAGTTCTGGGAAAGGACGGAGCTGTACCGATGGGATGGGCTCCACCTGAATCATGCTGGGACCAGAGTCCTGGTGAATTAGAAAACTAGGGCTGTAGATAGGGCTTTAAACTAAATAATGGGTCAGGGGGGTGGGGGTGGGGGGGTGCATGAAAAATTAGTAAATTAAAGTTAAAGGAAAGGTATGAGTGCAACTTAGTGATATGGCTAATTGTTACAAAAAAATGAAAGGAAGGGATCAGAACATGTGAACGTCATATTGCACCAAGGAATCAGACAAGAGTAGGAAAATTTGATAACTTAAAGGCTATGTGTATGAGTGCACAAAGCATTTGAAATAAAATTAAAGAGTTAACAATGCAAATATAGACAAAGGAGCATGATTGGTGGCGATTATTGAGACATAGTTACAAGGAGACCAGGTCTGGGAGTTTACTATCCAAGGGTACTCAGTATATCTGAAGGATAGGCAGGAAGGCAAAGTAGGTAGTGTAGCTTTGCTCGTAAAGGAAGGGATCACGGTAGGGGCAGCACCTCTTGGTTTGTAAGACTTCTTACTGTGCCCACCCCAATCCAATGCCGACATCTCCACATCGTAGTGAGAAATTATATAGGCACTGGAAACCAAGATCAAGATTCTTTGGACTCTGGAATGGTTCTTACAGATTGGAGGGTAGCTAATATAACCCCACTATTCAAAACAGGAGGTATATAGAAAACAGGGAATTATAGACCAGTGAGCCTACGTCGGTAGTAGGGAAGTTGTGAGAGTCCATCAGCAAGGATTTCATAGCACAGCATTTTGAAAGCAGTGGTATATATAATCAGACAAAGTCAGCATGGATTTTTGAAAGGGAAATCATGCTTGACAAATATACTAGAATTCTTTGAAGATGTAACTAGTAGAGTTGACCAGGGAGAACATGTGGATGTGGTTTAATTAGACTTTCAGAAGGCTTTCGACTAGGTCTCATATAGCAGATTTACTATGTAAAGTTAAAGCACATGGGATTGCGGGTAGTGTCGTGAGATGGATAGAAAGCTGTTTAGCAGACAGGAAGCAAAACGATTAGCAGGCAGTGACTAGTGGAGTACCGCGAGAACCCCAACTTTCACATTATATATTAATAATTTGGACAAGGGAACTCCAAATTTGCAGATGAGACAAATTAGTTTTGGGAGGGTGAACTGTGAGGAGGATGCAGAGATGTTTCAGGGGGATTTGGACAGGCGAAGTGAGTGGGCAAAATGCAAGGCAGATGCAGTATAATATGGATAAATGAGGACATCCGCTTCAGTAGCGAAAATAGGAAGGCAGATTATTTGAATGAGTGTAAATTGAGAGGTGGATACTCAGCGAGACCTTAGTATCCTCGTGCATCAGTGGCTGAAAGTAAGCACGCAGGTACAGCAGGCAGTAAAGGCAAATGGTTTGTTGGCCTTCATAGAAAGGATGAGAGTTTCGGAATAGGGATGTTTTATTGCAATTGTATAGGGCATTGATGAGGCCACACCTGGAGTATAGTGTGCAGTTTTGATGAACTTATCTGAGGAAGGATCTTCTTGCTGTGGAGGGAGTTTAGCAAACGTTTACCAGGCTGATTCCTGGGATGGCGGGACTGTCATACGAGGAGACTTAGACGGTTAGGATTATATTCATTTGAGTTTAGAAGAGCGAGAGGGCATCTCATAGAAACGTAGAAAATTCTAACAGGGTTAGACAGGGTAGGTTCGGAAAGAATGTTCTCAATGCTGGAGGAGCCTGGAACCAGGGGTCATAGTTTGAGGATAAGGGGTAAACATTGTAGGACTGAGGCGAGGAGAAATTTCTTCACCCAGAGTGTTGCATCTGTGGATTTCACTACCACAGAAAGTAGTTGAGGCCAAAACGTTGTCTAATTTCAAGATGAAATTAGATATGGCTCTTGGGGCTGAAGGGATCAAGGGATATAGGGGAAAGACAGGATCAGAGAATTGAACTTGATGATCAGCCAAGATCATAATGAATGGCAGAGCAAGCTCAAATGACCTCCTCCTACTTCTATTCTCTATGTATGTTTCTATGCAAGATGTAGAAGTAGTCCGAATAGAAATAAGAGCAAGGGAAAGAAGTCCCTGATGGGAGTAATCTATAGGTCCCCAAACAGTAGTTCTACATTGGGGTGCAGTAAAAACCAGGAAATACTGGGGACTTGTAAGAAAGGATACAGCAATAATCATGAGTGACTTTAATATGCGTTTGGACTGGATTAATCAAATTGGCAAGGGTAGCCTCAGGGGAGAGTTCATTGAATGTATTAGATATTGTTTATCGGAGCAATACGTTGAGGAACCAATCAGGGAACAGGCTATTCTAAATTTGGTATTATGTAATGAGGGATTAATTAAGGATCTCATAGCTAAAGATCCTCTTGGGAAAAGTGATCACAGCATGTCAGAATTTCAAACTCAGTTTCAGGGTGAGAAACCAGAGTCCCAAACTAGTGTTCCAGAGTTAAACAAAGGTAATTACATCGGCATGAGGACAAATTTGGCCCTAGTGGACTGGACAGGAAGACTAAAAGGTAGGACAGTTGATGAGCAGTGGCAGATCTTTAAGGAGATATTCAATTCCTCCCAGCTGAAATATATTCCAGAGAGGAAGAAAGATTGTCAGAGAGAGAAAAAAAACCATCCATGGCTCAGCAAGAAAGTTAAAGATAACAAAGACAAAAACTAAACAAAAGATAACTAAAAGACAAATACCATATTACAAAGACCAGTGGCAGGCTGGATGATTGGAAAACTATTAAAGATCAATAAGTAATGAAAAGAGCAAAGGTAAACTATTAAAGAAAATTAATGCAAAATATATTAAAAGATAGCAAAAGTTTCTATAAGTATATACAAAGGAAGAGAGGAGCTGAAGTCAATGTTAGTCCCTTGGAGGATGAGACTGGGGAGTTAATAGTGGGGAACACAGAAATGATGGAGACATTAAATCAGTATTTTGCCTCAGTTTTCAGATTGGAAGACGCTAATACCATCCCATTAATAACAGGTAATGCAGAAGTAATAGAAAGGGAGGGACTTCGAACAATCATCATCAATAGGGAAAAAGTACGAAACAAACTATTGGGATTGAAGGCAGATAAGTCCCCAGGGCCTGATGGGCTACATCCTATGGTCTTAAAGGAAGCGACAGCAGAGATAATGGATCCATTGGTTATAATATTCCAAAGTTCCCTGGATGCGGGTAAGGTTCCAGTGGATTGGAAAATTGCTAATGTAGCTTGTTTATTCAAAACTGGAGGCAGGCAGAAACTTGGAACTTATAGACCAGTTAGTTTAACATCTGTCATTGGGAAATTGTTGGAATCCATTATGAAGGAAGTAGTAAGGGGACATTTGAAAAGTCAAAACACAATCCATCAGAGTCAGCATGGCTTCATGTTTGATTAATTTGCTAGAGTTCTTCAAAGATGTAACAAGCCAAGTGGATTATGGGGATCCTGTAGAAATAGTATATCTGGATGTCCAGACGTATTTGATAAAGTGCTGCACAAAAGGGTAATGCACAAGGTAAGATCATATGGGGCTAAGTGTAATTTGATAACATGGATAGAGAACGGACTAACCAACAGAAGAGTGCCGGGATAAATGGGTCTTTCTCTGGTTGGCAGGAAGTAACTAGTGGGGTGCCACAGGTTTCAGTCCTCAGGCCCCACCCATTTACAACCTATATTAATGCCGGAATAGAAGATACTTTACTCAATTTGCAGATGACATTAAAATAGGTGAGATAGTAAGTTGCAATGAAGAAATAATATTTACAAATAGATATAGATTGTTAGGTGAGTGGGCCAAAATTTGGCAGATGGAATTTAACATGGATAAGTGTCAGGTTATCCATTTTGGTTGGAAAAATAGAAAGGCACCTTATTATTTAAATTGAGAGAAAATTCAGAGTGCTGTGGTGCAGAGGGATCTGGATGTCTTCGTGCATGAATCGCTGAAAACTAGTATGCCGGTACAGTAGGTAATAAGAAAGGCAAATTGAATTTTGGTATTTATTTCTGATGGAATAGGGTATAAAAGAAATGCTGTTGTAACTGTACAAAGCATTAGTGAAACCTCACCTCGAGTAGTGTGTACAGTTTTGGTCCCCTTACTTGAGGAATGATGTAGTTGCATTAGAGTTCAGTGGTGATTCACTGCATTGATTCCCAGAGATGAGGGCGTGATGACTGAAAGACTTTAGGAATATTGAATTCTAAGTAGTAGGCAATTCAAGGGTTAAAAGCCTGGGGTTAGTGTGTGTTTGCCAGCAGTGGTCATGTTTAAAAAAAAAAAATCTCTAATTCTTTGCCTTCCAGTCTCATGTTGTGTGCTCTCTTCTACAGGGAGGGAAAGAAGAAATCAATGAGTAAAAGTAATGATGTGTTGGGAGGTTGAATGGATGCCTGCTGGGTAGACACATGGTGATTGTGAGGAAGTTCATAGGCAGATAGGGAAAGGTTCACCTGTAAGGTAAGTTGGTGTGAGGACCGATGTGCTGGAGTAGACTTGGAAAGGCAAAGCAAAGACAAATCAGGATGTAGAGGAATGTGTTATTTCTTTCGCCTTCTCTGCCTTGCTTAGGTCATTAACTTGCTTCCTGAATTATATCAAGGCACACAGTGGCATGTTCCTGCTGCTGACCTCTTCCCTCTCGCTGTTTCAGCACCCAGCAGCACATCCAGGGAGCCATCGCTGAAGGAGGATATGACCGTTAATCTTCCACAGTAAGACTTGCTTCTTGCTCCTTCTCATTTGCAAGTTCCAACTTGTTAGGATGAAATGTCACCTTCACAGAATCACTAAATATTACAGTGCAGAAGAGGCCCTTCGAGTCTGCACCGATGCATGAAAAACACCTGACCTGCCAACCTAATCCCATTTGCCAGCACGTGACCCATAGCCTTGAATGTTACGACGTGCCAAGTGCTCAGCCAGGCAAAGGATGTGAGGCAACCTGCCTCTACCACCCTCCCAGTCACCAGAATAAAAAATGTTCCTCACCTCGAACTGGTGTTCTCTCGTAACTGACCCTTCAACTACGGGGAACAGCTTCTCCCTATCCATGCCTCTCATAATCTTGTACACCTTGATCAGGTCGCCCCTCAGTCTTCTCTCCTCCAGCAAAAACTTCACTTTAAATCGTGAAGTTGAAATTACATCATAGAAGAATCATAGAATCACTACAGTGCAGAAGACCATTCAGTCCATCGAGTCTGCACCAACCCTTTGAAAGAGCGCTCTACCCAGGCCCCAGCCCTATCCCCTCAATCCCACCTAACCTGCATATCTTTGGAGACTAATTGGCAATTTTAGCATGCCCAATCCACCTAACCTGCACATCTTTGAACTGCGGGGGGGGGGGGGGGGGGGGGGGGGTTGAAACTGGAGCACCCGGAGGAAACCCACACAGACATGGGGAGAACATGCAAACTCCAGTTACCCAAGGCTGGAATTTAACCCAGGTCCCTGGTGCTGTGGGGCAGCAGTGCTAACCACTGTGCCACCATGCCGCCCATGATGGTGGCCCTCATGCCCCCTGAAGCCAATTGGTCAGGACATGTAGAAATCATGTTACTGTTGTGCGTTGGTTAAAAAGTCATTGCCAGACACATTGCAAACTTAAATTCCAGCTCTCTCTACCTGGTAATTGGTGGCAATTAAAATCCAGATCTTCATCTTTGATGTTGCCTGCTTGATAATCAGCTGAGATAATCAACTTTTTGAGGATGTGGAATACTACAGTACTAAGAGATCATTCAGCAGTGCATTTCAACATTAAGGTTTTCCTTAAGTTGCCTCTTTGCAAATCAGTGTCCTCCCATAGAATCATAGAATTTACAGTGCAGAAGGAGGCCATTCGGCCCATCGAGTCTGCACCGGCTCTTGGAAAGAGCACCCTACCCAAAGTCAACACCTCCACCCTATCCCCATAACCCAGTAACCCCACCCAACACTAAGGGCAATTTTAGACACTAAGGGCAATTTATCATGGCCAATCCACCTAACCTGCACATCTTTGGACTGTGGGAGGAAACCGGAGCACCCGGAGGAAACCCACGCACACACGGGGAGGACGTGCAGACTCCTCACAGACAGTGACCCAAGCCGGAATCGAACCTGGGACCCTGGAGCTGTGAAGCAATTGTGCTATCCACAAGGCTACCGTGCTGCCCCATCATTGAACCTTCCACCATTGGAAACCATTTCTCCTTATTTACTCCACTAAAGACTTAATTTTAAACACCTTTATCAAATTACCACTTAACCGTCTCTACTTTTAAGGAGAAAACCCCCAGTTTCTCCAGTCCCTGCCCATTCTTGCACCAGGAAGTGTGCGCAGACATAAGAATGTTAATATAGCGTATAGAAATGAAGATCGCCTGCAAATGGCAGGCATCAACTGCAGGCAGTTTGCCATGCATTAACAACTAGTTGCAAGTATCAACAAAATTCAAGATTAACAACTCTTGAAAGAAAAAAACCTCTTTCACATTTAAGTGGTTACCATTTAAAGTGCTGGAATTAACATGCATACACTGAACGTCAAATATTTACACCATTTTTATATTAGCAATGTTAATATTTCAGATTTGGGTAATTTAATCACGTGGATAACAGCAACGTACAAATACTTCTTGGTATTGTGTCATACATCATTCTCAGTTAAACACACAGCACAATTAACCAAAAACTCCAGACTGTGAACAGAAAATAGGCAAAAATAAACCCTTTCAAAAGGTCAACATCACACAATAAGGAAAAGATGCAGGGAAGACAATGAGAAGTCAGTAGGAAAGGGTTAGATACTTCTCAAATACTTTATTGTCCAATTTTCATAACAACATAGAACTAATTACAACAGCTCTCCTTGCGTGAGTAAAAAAAGTCTCTCCTACTTTACTCACAGCTTCTATTATTGCACTAATTTTATAATGTGACACATCTTTCCTCTCCTAATCTGTAAAAGACTTAGTGGGTTCTGGATACAATGGATGGTGTACCAAGATAGTTTTAGATCAGTACAAAGTAGCTCTTATAAATATTTAATTGCATCTTTGCACCCCCCTAAAGGGTACTGGCTGTGCGATGCACTGCCATTGCTCAACACCATGAATGCAGATTCAGTACAGCTAGATAGTTCCCGTGAGAGTCTGGAAATTCAGATTGAAAAGCTCCTTCCAGGATTGCGAAATCACAGTACCAAAATAAGGCAGTTTATTTTCAGAATCATAACCAGAACCTCCACCTGCAAGTATCCAGCACTTAAATGAGATAAAGATCAATTTCTGATGGAAATACTTAGTTCAAAGACTCTCACGCTTCCTAATACAGAAGGAAGTTTTAATCATTTTTCACTTACTGATTTGATTTCAAGTAATTGGGACAATCAACTGTCACAGTGGAATTCATGCTTTAACCAAAGCAATGAATATATATATTCTAGGTTTACTTGTTCAGACTGCAAAGTTATGGGCAAATTTTGAAAAGATTTAACTATGGGTGAAAAAAGTCAAATAATGAAAATCTGAAATCTATTTGCAGTATTGTTGCAGAGCAGTACGAGGTTAGCAGTCTATACTCTTTCCCCCCCCCATATTTGAAAACTGAGCACCATCCAGAAAAATTCTCACCCTCAAACACTGACTCAATTCAATCAAGAATGCCTCCACTTTGTTTCCATCTTTTTGTTTGAAAGAAAAGACAAAATTAAAAAAAGTTCATACTAGTCAGATACCAGTTTTCTAGGTTATAAATCACATGATTGACCAGTCAAAAAATATTAAATGGCAAATGGAACTATAAAAGTAGGTACAAGTTACAGTATTGTAATGGTTGCGCTATTAATTCTGAGCACATGCGCTCAAATTCCACCATTGCAGTTTGTAAATTTTAATTCATGTTAAAAAAAAGTATCAGTAAATTGAGAATGAAGGTGTCAGATTGTTGTTTAAAAAAAAGTCACAAACCTGAGGTCCTCATCAGGATTGGCCTAAATGTGACTGCAGTCTCATACCAGTACAGTTGACTCAAATGCCCTCAGTTGCATCATATTGCTTGCGGTTCATGGAGGCTCATCCCTACCTTCTCAGGGCAACTAGTGATGGATGATAAATGCTAACCTTGCCAGCCAAGTTCACAATCAAACAATTAAAAGCAAACGGTTACATTGGCAGTATCCAGGTTTTCAACACCTAGGTACTTGATGTTTAAAAGGAAAGAACTTCTATATTGAGCCTGATTAGTCCTTCAGAGCATAAGATCCAGAGTTAGAAATAAAATACAAAAGAATAATATTTTTGTTTAAGCAGGAAGGGAAAATGCTTTTCATCAATATCAAGCATGGCAAATACCAGGGGGGACGAGGGATATAATGTGGAAACATTTGTACAAATTGTGTATATTAATGGTATGTTTAATGTTCTCTGTAACTATAATTGATGAGAGTTTGGAATAAAATACATTTTAAAAAAAGCATGGCAAATACATACACCAACTCTGAGATCAAATTATAATGTCACTCTGGCAAATTCATTCCATTGTTTTACTAATGAAATGGGGAAGCATAGCCCATTGAACGGGAGAGGAAAATATAGAAAAACAAGTAGATTGAAAATATGCCTTGATTTAAACATGTAAAATTTATGGCATTGATGCCTAGTGTTACCATTGCCTCTGACATTCACAGTACGGACCCCAGAGTCACTGCGTTTTTTGAATGAAACTATTTTCACTTTTAAACATGCTGCAGGTCAACACCATGACCTAATGGTCATTAAACACCTGTGGAAAAAGTGAAACTCTCCCCAGTGAATATGAAGAGGGGGTTCTCACTTAATACCTGGAACAATTTCTACACTAAGACTTCAGTTTTCCCCTTAAGTTAATGTAAATTTTACTACTTCCTTTAGGGTTCTCAAAATATGCAGACGATAAGGAAGTCTAAATTTATAGTCTACTGCTACATGCAATTTGTCAGCAACAGGCCAATCGAGCAAAGTTGTGCTTTTGTTAAGTCTGAAGGTGCTCAGGCCATGCATGCACCTGGAAAGGAGGGGAACTCTGCCACTGTGCCTTCAGTACTTCCTCCCTGCCTTCCATATGTCATGTAACAGTACTGGCCACACCGTTCTTCTGGAATGCAATTTCCTGCGAGGAGTTTGAATCAGCTCTTTCCTGCCAGCTCACTCCAAAAGCTTGCACTCACACAGTTCTCTGTAGATCAGCTTTCTTACTTCAGGCATGTCTTTCTGAGAAAATTGAAAGGGTCTTCCTCGAGCCAGGCACTTGCAGTACTAGAACAGCAACAGAAATACAGCATCAGCATACTGAGAAAGTTTCAAATTCTTTAAAGAAATGGCAAGTAGCAGATGGGGAAACACACCGCCAGCCACACCCATGTCAATACATCAGAGAACAGAGGAATCAGGACACAGCAGAAAGGGGGAAAGGAAGTATTTATGTAGCACTCTATCAAATTTCTCCGAAACAATTGTATAAATAATACAGTAGGCTAATGTGGCATCCATATTGTGCACACCAACACTGCAGAAACAGCAATAAAATAAATTAAATTAGCAGAAGACATTGGTGGCATAATGGTTGCACTGCAGTGTCAAACTTGATTATACATTGGAATGGTGCACTGGAATGGGCTTTGAATCATAAATCCTCTGATTCAGTGCTACCAATGACACAATGACAAGCTGAAATATACTACTTGGGTTGAGTACACGTGCCCAAATGACAAGAGTTGGGTTAAATTGTCTTTACTTAGTTATACTTTCCCAAATTGAACCTTAACAGTCCATTCAGTTTATTGTGGAGAGACGTTTCTCACTTGTCTGAATCTTCCCACTAGCCTGCACATTTCATGCATTCCCAATACGATTTTACACTTGAGAACACAAGAAATAGAAGGAATATGCCACCAGGCCCTTCAAGTCTGCCCCATCATTCAATATGACCATGGCCAATCTATGCTGGTTCTCCTTCTCTGTACCATTTCCTCATAGACTTCTATTCCTCGATCTATCAAATATTTATCCACCTCCAGTTTAAATAATTCTAATGATCCAGCCTCCACCATCCACCGGGGTGGAGAATTCCCGAGATTCACCACCCTCGGAGAAGGAAATTCTATGCATCACAGTTTTAAATGACCGGCCCTTTATCTTGTAGCTATGACCCCCTTGTTTAAGACTCTCCCACTAGTGAAAATATCTCACCATCTACCCTATCATGCCCCCTCAGGATCTTGTATGTTTTAATAAGGTCACCCCTCACTCTTCTAAACTCCAAGGTATACAGACCCAAACTACTTAGTCTCTCTTGATAGAACAGCCTTCTCATCCTAGGAATTAGCCTGGCGAATCTCCTTTGGACTGCCTCCAAAGTTACTATATCCTTTTTAGGAAAGAGGACCAAACCTGTACGCAGCATTCCAGGTGAGGCCTTACCAACATCCTATACAATTGCAACAAACGTCCCCATTTTTAAACTCCAACCCCATTGCAATAAAGGCCAAAATGCCTTTTGCATTCTTAACTATTTGTTGGACCTGCCTGCTAGTTTGTGATTCATGCACTAGAACACCCTAATCCCTCTGTACATCACCCACCTTCAATCTCTCTCCATTTAGATAATCTGTCTTTTCATTCCTCCTTCCGAAGTGCATGACCTCACATTCCCCCACATTAAACTCCATTTGAGAGGTTTTCACCAATCCAATCTATTTATATCTCATTGCAGAATCACAACATCCTCATCACAACATGCCCTTCCACTATTTTCGTATCACTGGCAAATTTGGAAACCTTACATTCTGTTCCTTCCTCCAGCTTATTTTTGTAAATAGTGAACAATTGCAGGTCAAGTACTGATCTCTGCGGTACTCCACTAGTTACATCTTTCCACTCTGAAGAGGACCCATTTATTCCAACTCTGTCTTCTATATGACAGCCAGTTTTCAATCCATGCTAACACACTTCCTTAATCTTTCTTAACCATTATGTCCCTTATGTTAAACTTCCAACAACAATCTTTGGCTTGGAAGGATCTAGGAAGGCAACTCTATTACAAGCAGTAATTGTTTGTTGGTGCTGCAAAACAAAGGTGAGATGCAACCAAACTGAAACATCACAGCACAACCTGACACTGAAGTAGTAACTTATGATTGTCAACATAATCAACACAAATCAGGTTTACCACAGATGATTTAAAATAAAAGTAAAATTAAGGCTATTATAGTCAAGAAATCCTTAACTGTGGTCTTCGAAGGATGTTTTAGTTATCTCAGGAATGCTCAACAATGACCTGGATGTGTGAAGGTTTACATGGCCACTCCAGTGATGTGACTAGGTAAAATTCTTACATTCTGCCTCTCTGTCCTTTAACAGAAAGATTTTTTTAAAGTCAGCCAGAAGCCAAATGATACTTAATGTGGTTTCAGAGAAAATTGAGATACTGAAGAGAAACATGTTGCTCATTTAAACAAAACATTTAAGCAATACTTGGCAGAAATCAATACCAAAGACAAAGAGATTGTATCTAGATAATGATCACCTGCCTTACAAGTTGGTGCTATGGGGATTGTAGTTGGAACATATTTTTAAAGCTATAAATTTTTATTGAAGCATGCATTTTAGTACGATAACAAATCATCTTGCTATTTTAGCAACATAACCACAAATTATGGTGAGTTCTCCAGCAAAGTAAAGGTTCAGAGAAGCAATAAATGGCCGCTTTAGAGAGTCCAGAGTTCTGGTGCTTAATTTCTGCTTGTATGCTTGCATGCGAAAGCTTAATTCACTATATTACTTTGATTAATAATTTAAAAAACTTTTTTTTTTTTTTTTTTTTTATAAATCGAAAAAAGTTTAATGTTTCAAAGCTTGGTGACCATTTGCCTCGCTTTTCAGGTGCTGATATTTTCAGCATTTATATCAGTATTATCAGATTTAAAACATTTGCAGTTCTTAAAAAACCATGAAACAGCATTAAAATATTTTCTGGCACCACAAAGCCAATAGAATCAATAATATAACAGTACTTCAGCCTGCACCTTATTGGTTTTTGATTTTCTCCCAGGTACTCTCCTAAAACAGCACTTCAAATGCAACACAGTTAGTGAAACATTTTGACAGAGTTCCAAAATGTAACATGCAAAAGAAAGGCTTAATTTCCACTTTCTCCTTGTGAAGGTGGTAATCATTGCTGGGTTGCAGTTTCATTTGGGCCCTTGGCCCTACAAACCATCAAACACATTCAAAGAGTATTAATTTTAAAGCCACCACATGTCCTGAAAAGCAAAGATACATAGCAATGATAAAGTCCAAATGTGGCGTTGTTTCTGGTTATGTACCTAGTCTGCTGAGGTTCCAATTACTCCTCGCTAGAAACCATTTTCAGCCTTCACAGATGATTTGAATATTTTATTAGTCACGAAGCTTCACAACCACTTTACAAAACTAATTCAGGGAAAATGAGAAGTTATCCTTACCTGAAGAACAAACACACCACAGTCGCTATCATTTTTCTGTTGAGGAATACACTAGGGACGGAGAACACAGACATTAAGTATAATATGCAAGCAGCCAATTTGCTGAAACTGTCATTTTAAAGCAACTCTACTTTAAAAAAAAAATGTAACCCTCCCTCCCAATTTCTTCCAATGGAGTACAACCAAGTCCATGGGGAAAGCCAGCGATAGCAGTCAACCCAAACCCAATCTTCAAAATCAGATTCACACACGTGCAACTCCTCGGCAGATTTACAAACCGGTTTCTTGTGCAGAGGGTCGGAAATTAACTGCAGCAACCCAATTACCAACCTGATTGAGGTCAGTACAAGGACTAAACATTTGCTGGTGGTGTGGTGAAAAGCGAGGATTACAGGACAATATAGACAGGCTGGTCAGAACAGTGACAAATGGAATTTAACCCTGAAAAGTGTGAGATGATGCATTTTGAAAGAACTAACAAGGCAAGCGAATACACAATGAAGCATAGTGACCTAGGATGTAGAGGACCAGTGAGATCTTGGGGTGCATGTCCATAGATCCCTGAAGGCAGCAGGACAGATTGACAAGGTGGTTAAGGCGGCAGATGGGATACTTGCTTTTATTAGCCCAGGCATAGAATGTAAAAGCAGGGAGGTCATGATGGAGCTGTATAAAACACTTGGTAGCTCTAAAATGCTTGTTAGGCCACAGATAGTGTACTGTGTGCATTTCTGGTCATCACACTATAGAAAGGATGCGATTGCAGCACAAAGGATGTAAAGGAGATTCCGGATGTTGCCAGGGCTGAAATGTTTGAGCTATGAAGCAAGGCTGCTTAGCCTGGGATTGTTTTCCTTAGAGCAGAGAAGGCTGAGGGGAGCTGATAAAGATGTACAAAATTGAGGAATATGGATGGGGCAGGTGGAAGGAACATTTTCCCTTAGTAGAAGGGTCAATAACCAGGGGGCAGGAGGTCTAGAAAGGATTTGAGGAAAACCGTTTTCATCCAGAGGGTGGTGGAAATCTGGAACTCACTGCCTGAATGGGCTGCAGCAGCTGGAATTCTCACGACATTCAAGAAGCATTTAGATGGGTACTTGAAAATGCCACAGCATACAAGGCTACGAACCAAGTGCTAGAAAATGGGATTCGAATAGATAGGTGCTAGATGGCCTGTGCAGACACAATGGTCTGAAAGGCCTCTTTCTGTGCTGTAAAACTCTGACTGGAAATACTCAGGTCAGGCAGCATCTGACAGGAGAGGAACAGAGTTAATTTCAGTTCATGAACTTTCATCAGAACTGTAATGATAAAAAGGTCTTTTGACCCCAAACCCAAAACATTAATTCTAATTCTTGCTCCATAGATGCTGCCTGACCTGCTGAGTATTTCCAGCATTTTCTGTTTTTATTTCAGATTTCCAGCATCTATGGTATTCCGCTTTTCAATTAGTGTCCAGAAAGAGGAGCCAGAGTTGAGGGAATTAGTCAGCTTTCATGTAGAACCGAAATCACCCAACTTCAACCAACAGCAACGTAAAGGCAGACTACACTAAAGCTTCGTATTTATAAAGCTAAAGTACCATATGTACAATTTATGGCTACATCTGTAGTAATCAGTTAGTTAATTCCAGTCTGGAGCCTACTCGAAGTTGAACTTTAAGCAAGTTAATCTGCCTGAATCTTACCGTCGTGGCAAAAGCTTTCCACCCTTCCAGGAATGCAGGAAGATTTCTCTCACCAGCTTCTGTCTTTAAATACCTCAGAATGTTCTGTGAACCAGAAAAGTTGGGCAAATCAGACATAAGACAAGAAATAAGAAACAACATGCACCTTTTCGAAATTGCTCCAAGTTACTTTACGAGGAACAGAGAACTCAAACCTAGACTCACCACCTCACCCCCCACATCAATTTTAATTCCTCCCTGAAGGTGTTTACTTCAGCAACATGTTTCCACACGTGGCAGTTATCCTCTAGTACCTTACTCCAATTAGCTTGGGTAAAAAAAATTTAGAGTACCCAATTCATTTTTTCCAATTAAGGGGCAATTTAGTGTGGCCAATCCACCTAGCCTGCACATCTTTTTAAGTTGTGGGGGCGAAACCCACGCAAACACGGTGAGAATGTGCAAACTCCACACGGACAGTGACCCAGAGCCGGGATCGAACCTGGGACCTCGGCGTCGTGAGGCAGGAGGGCTAACCCACTGCGCCACCAAATCAATTTACCGTCATAAGGCAACAAAGGCACCCATGTCAACCTTATTGGAGTTTGATTTTTGCACCCCACAGCAGTTCCTAGAGTATTTATTCAAACTAAATATTTCAAGAACAACATTGCGTTCTACAGACGTGCTGTAAATATTTTAACAGGATTAGAAGGTGCCGTTGCTATGATGCTACAATATAGCCATGTTAAAGGAGGGCAGTAACCAGTTTGTGTTCAGGATTCTTCAAATAACAAGTTGCTAGTTTTGGTCAAGCCAACACAGAAGCTGGCAGATGGAGCTTGAAGTAATTGCATTGAGGCAGAAAGGTTTATATTTAAGTATTTATTTACTTGATAACTATTATACTCTAGGCTGCTCATGCTCATAAGTGGCTCATGGAACGGAGAGAAACAACACACTTCCTAGCTATGAAGTGAAGGCACTTCAGCAAAATAATGTAATTCAAAAAATAATCAATAATAAGTACTTTGAACAAACATATAAAATTCTGGAGACACTATTGGGTACAAAAGCCAATGTTCAGTGGTCAGCAATTTTCTTACTTATCAAGGAGTTTCATCTGGTAACATTTCAAAGACTTGGAGTATCTCTGTTCAGGTTTATTTCACTGGGATGATTTTACAACTCAGTCCACTTTTTGGTGGAATATCCTTATACCACTTCCTTACCTTGCAGGTCAGCTGTTCGGGAGAGAGAGGGAGCCAGGACCTTGGAAACAGCGCGGGAGTTTCAAAAAGCGCGGGAGCTGCGAGGCAGAGGGGACAGTTTAAAAGGGCGCGCTGTGGGTGAGGTAAGTACTGCATAACCACTTCCTTACCTTGCAGGTCAGCTGTTCGGGAGAGAGAGGGAGCCAGGACCTTGGAAACAGCGCGGGAGTTTCAAAAAGCGCGGGAGCTGCGAGGCAGAGGGGACAGTTTAAAAGGGCGCGCTGTGGGTGAGGTAAGTACTGCATAACCACTTCCTTACCTTGCAGGTCAGCTGTTCGGGAGAGAGATCAGTTTTGGGAGCAGGCCTATTGGCTGACTGTAAATCAGGAAGGATACAAAGGGTGTGGCTGAAGTGCCTTTAGAAACAGAGTGCTGAAGGCAAACAGAGTGTATCTGAGTTTGGGTAAGGCTGAGTTCGGGTAAGAGGGGAGTGACAAAAAAAAAAAAAAAAAAAAAATCAAGTTAATTAAGTAAAGTAATTAACTAGGTAAGGGAATTTGGTGCTCACCTGAAGGAGGTGCAGAGAAGCAGACCTGTGAGGGAGTCTCTGGAGCAACTACATCACAGCCAGCAGGTAAGTGTTTGGCTTGTAACTGGTAAGTGATTTCTCTCTCTTTGACTTTCTCCTAGCTGTGTAGTGTAGTTCAAATTTAACTTCAGGTTTAAGTCATGGCAGGTGAGCTCAGACCCGTGTCATGCTCCTCTTGTGAGATGTGGCAAGTCAGGGACCCTTCTGGTGTCCCTGACTCCTTCATCTGCAAGAAGTGTGTCCAACTGCAGCTCCTGTTAGACCGCTTGACGGCTCTGGAGCTGCGGATGGACTCACTTTGGAGCATCCGCGATGCTGAGGAAGTTGTGGAAAGCACATTCAGTGAGTTGGTCACACCGCAGATTAAAATTACTGAGGCAGATAGGGAAAGGGTGACCAACAGACAGAGGAAGAGTAGGAAGGCAGTGCAGGGATCCCCTGCGGTCATCTCCCTCCAAAACAGATTTACCGTTTTGGAAACTGTTGGGGGAGATGGCTCACCAGGGGAAGGTGGCAGCAGCCAGGTTCATGGCACCGTGGCTGGCTCTGCTGCACAGAAGGGCGGGAAAAAGAGTGGCAGAGCTATAGTGATAGGGGATTCAATCGTAAGGGGAATAGACAGGCGTTTCTGCGGACGCAAACGAGAATCCAGGTTGGTATGTTGCCTCCCTGGTGCAAGGGTCAAGGATGTCTCGGAGCGGCTGCAGGGCATTCTGGAGGGGGAGGGTGAACAGCCAGCTGTCGTGGTGCATATAGGCACCAACGATATAGGTAAAAAACGGGATGAGGTCCTACAAGCTGAATTTAGGGAGTTAGGAGTTAAACTAAAAAGTAGGACCTCAAAGGTAGTAATCTCAGGATTGCTACCAGTGCCACGTGATAGTCAGAGTAGGAATGACAGGATAGCTAGGATGAATACGTGGCTTGAGAGATGGTGCAAGAGGGAGGGTTTCAAATTCCTGGGACATTGGGACCGATTCTGGGGGAGGTGGGACCTGTACAAATCGGACGGTCTGCATCTGGGTGGGACCGGAACCAATGTTCTCGGGGGGGTGTTTGCTAGTGCAGTTGGGGAGGGTTTAAACTAATGTGCCAGGGGGATGGGAACCGATGTAGGAAGTCAGTGGGGACAGAAACAAAAGGCAGGAAGGGAGAGTGTGTAAAGCATGACCAGAGAAAGCAGGGCAGAGAGCAAGGAAGGTCTACATTAAACTGCATTTATTTCAATGCAAGGGGCCTGACGGGCAAAGCGGATGAACTCAGGGCATGGACGGGCACATGGGACTGGGATATTATAGCTATGACTAAAACATGGCTAAGGGAGGGGCAGGACTGGCAGCTCAATGTTCCGGGGTACAGATGCTATAGAAAGGATAGAACAGGAGGTAAGAGAGGAGGGGAAGTGGCGTTTTTGATTAGGGAGAACATCACGGCAGTACTTAGAGGGGATATATCCGAGGGTTCGCCCACTGAGTCTATATGGGTGGAACTGAAAAATAAGAAGGGAGAGATCACCTTGGTAGGACTGTACTACAGGCCCCCAAATAGTCAGCGGGAAATTGAGGAGCAAATATGTAAGGAGATTACAGATAGCTGCAAGAATAATAGGGTGGTAGTAGTAGGGGACTTTAACTTTCCCAACATTGACTGGGACAGTCATAGCATTAGGGGCTTGGATGGAGGGAAATTTGTTGAGTGTATTCAGGAGGAATTTCTCATTCAGTATGTGGATGGACCGACTAGAGAGGGGGCAAAACTTGACCTCGTCTTGGGAAATAAGGAAGGGCAAGTGATAGAAGTGCTAGTGAGGGATCACTTTGGGACAAGTGACCATAATTCCATTAGTTTTAAGATAGCTATGGAGAATGATAGGTCTGGCCCAAGAGTTAAAATTCTTAATTGGGGCAAGGCCAATTTTGATGGTATCAGACAGGAACTTGCAGAGGTAGATTGGGGGAGACTATTGGCAGACAAAGGGACGGCTGGTAAATGGGAGGCTTTTAAAAATGTGTTAACCAGGGTGCAGGGTAAGCACATTCCCTTTAGAGTGAAGGGCAAGGCTGGTAGAAGTAGGGAACCCTGGATGACTCGAGATATTGAGACTCTGGTCAAAAAGAAGAAGGAGGCATATGACGTACATAAGCAACTGGGATCAAGTAGATCCCTTGAAGAGTATAGAGATTGTCGAAATAGAGTTAAGAGGGAAATCAGGAGGGCAAAAAGGGGACATGAAATTGCTTTGGCAAATAATGCAAGGGAGAATCCAAAGAGATTCTACAGATACATAAAGGGGAAAAGAGTAACTAGGGACAGAGTAGGGCCTCTTAAGGATCAACAAGGGCATTTATGTGCAGAGCCACAAGAGTTGGGTGAGATCCTGAATGAATATTTCTCATCGGTATTCACGGTGGAGAAAGGCATGGATGTTAGGAAACTAAGGGAAATAAATAGTGATGTCTTGAGAAGTGTGCATATTACAGAGGAGGAGGTGCTGGAAGTCTTAAAGCGCATCAAGGTAGATAAATCCCCGGGACCTGATGAAATGTATCCCAGGATGTTGTGGGAGGCTAGGGAGGAAATTGCGGGTCCCCTAACCGAGATATTTGAATCATCGGCAGCCACAGGTGAGGTGCCTGAAGATTGGAGAGTGGCGAATGTTGTGCCCTTGTTTAAGAAGGGCAGCAGGGAAAAGCCTGGGAACTACAGACCGGTGAGCCTAACGTCTGTAGTAGGTAAGTTGCTAGAAGGTATTCTGAGAGACAGGATCTACAAGCATTTAGAGAGGCAAGGACTGATTCGGGGCAGTCAGCATGGCTTTGTGCGTGGAAAATCATGTCTCACAAATTTGATTGAGTTTTTTGAGGGAGTGACCAAGAAGGTAGATGAGGGTAGTGCAGTAGACGTTGTCTACATGGACTTTAGCAAAGCCTTTGACAAGGTACCGCATGGTAGGTTGTTGCAGAAGGTTAAAGCTCACGGGATCCAGGGTGAGGTTGCCAATTGGATTCAAAATTGGCTGGACGACAGAAGGCAGAGGGTGGTTGTAGAGGGTTGTTTTTCAAACTGGAGGCCTGTGACCAGTGGTGTGCCTCAGGGATCGGTGCTGGGTCCACTGTTATTTGTGATTTATATTAATGATTTGGATGAGAATTTAGGAGGCATGGTTAGTAAGTTTGCAGATGACACCAAGATTGGTGGCATAGTGGATAGTGAAGAAGGTTATCTAGGATTGCAACGGGATCTTGATCAATTAGGCCAGTGGGCCGACGAATGGCAGATGGAGTTTAATTTAGATAAATGTGAGGTGATGCATTTTGGCAGATCGAATCAGGCCAGGACCTACTCAGTTAATGGTATGGCGTTGGGGAGAGTTATAGAACAAAGAGATCTAGGAGTACAGGTTCATAGCTCCTTGAAGGTGGAGTCGCAGGTGGACAGGGTGGTGAAGAAGGCATTCGGCATGCTTGGTTTCATTGGTCAGAACATTGAATATAGGAGTTGGGACGTCTTGTTGAAGTTGTACAAGACATTGGTACGGCCACACTTGGAATACTGTGTGCAGTTCTGGTCACCCTATTATAGAAAGGATATTATTAAACTAGAAAGAGTGCAGAAAAGATTTACTAGGATGTTGCCGGGACTTGATGGTTTGAGTTATAAGGAGAGGCTGGATAGACTGGGACTTTTTTCCCTGGAGCGTAGGAGGCTTAGGGGTGATCTTATAGAGGTCTATAAAATAATGAGGGGCATAGATAAGGTAGATAGTCAACATCTTTTCCCAAAGGTAGGGGAGTCTAAAACTAGAGGGCATAGGTTTAAGGTGAGAGGGGAGAGATTCAGAAGGGCCCAGAGGGGCAATTTCTTCACTCAGAGGGTAGTGAGTGTCTGGAATGGGCTGCCAGAGGTAGTAGTAGAAGCGGGTACAATTGTGTCTTTCAAAAAGCATTTAGATGGTTACATGGGTAAGATGGGTATAGAGGGTTATGGGCCAAGTGCGGGCAACTGGGACTAGCTTAATGGTAAAAAACTGGGCGGCATGGACTCGTTGGGCCGAAGGGCCTGTTTCCATGCTGTAAACTTCTATGATTCTATGATTCAATAAGTTATCAAAATCCTGGTAACACAGAATTTATCACCTAAATGCCCATTGCTAGCATCAAAAAATATCCTGCAGCTCACCTGATTGTCTTTTTGGACACGGTGCTCGACATTTGACCCGTCATCTTCAGAGCCCCATTAGTTCCTTTACACCACTTCCTGTTTTGGGAATAACCAACCAAAAAGCTGGAATGTTTTTAGACTTGGACATTGCATTTTTTCATGTATATTGGGTGTTGAGAATTCTTATAAAGGGATCAAGGAGACCCCCCCCCCCTCAACCCACATTATATGAGATTAACTGCCTAACTCAAGGGTAATTTAGCCATGGGATGGTGACAAGTCCTCCGCTTTGCCCCACTACACTTTTCCCCCCTGCTTTCTGCATCCATTATTCTTCCTTTTCTTATTCAACTTTCCTGTTCAAAATATTGGCCTTCCATTTACAATTCCCCTTCTGATTTCGTCACTTAGATCTGGTTCTCTCAAAAATGTAATATTTTATTTATTTTTGAAATAGTGGTCAGCACAATCCAAATGGGGCAAGAATTACGTAATTACCATTTAGTAAGACAACATCAGAAGCTGAAAAAGATTATAGCCTCAGCGAGATCATCGGACTAATTCTTGACAACTGTTGTTACTGGACTGGCTCACACTTTGTAACTTTCTCAGGTTTATACAAAGAAACAAAACTGGGAACCATACTCGGAGTTGTCAGTAGCACATTAAAAAGGGAAAGTAGCCTAGGATAGCTCTGCAACATAGGTCAAATGTCTATTTGAGGAAATACCTATGTGTATATTGTTCTGTCCTATAAGGATGACATGAATAAATCAGAGACAAGGGCAATTTATTTTTGATTTACCCCAGGAAGTGATGCAAAGGAACTTCCTGTGCATATTTTAAAAGATAGTTTTAAACCCCTCCGCGGTTCATATTTCAGTACACAATGTTTCCATGCCGTACTACACATGGTTAGACAGCATCCTCTACATTTCTAAATATTAACAGAAGCTGTTTAAAAAAAATACAATATTAGGTGGTTTGTGAATAATACACTGAAGCCAACTGGATGATGCTTACTGTTCTTGCTGACAGTCTGAATCCAGTTTAAATTGATGCAATACAAAACTCCCCTTTCTACGTGGGGTAAGTGAAATGAGCACAGCAGCAGTTATCCACTTTTGAATCACTGTGCATTCACATTGCAGAACCAAGCACAAATTAGCAATATCATCTAGAGAGGACAGAAGGGCAACGGTTTGGCAAATCAGTGCCATTTTGGTTCAAGATTAGGGAACATTTTTAATTAAAAATAAATAAATTTAAGAGTGCCCAATTAAAAAAAAAAAAAAAAGAATTTAGTGTACCCAAATCATTTTTCCAATTAAGGGGCAATTTAGCGTGGCCAATCTACCTAGCCTGCACATCTTTGGATTGTGGGGGCGGGACCCACGCAAACATGGGGAAAATGTGCAAATTCCACACGGACAGTGACATGGGGCTGGGATTGAACCTGGGTCCTCAGCACCATGAGGCAGCAGTGCTAACCACTGCGCCACCGTGTCGCCCTATTAGGGAACATTTTTGATAGCTGGGGGAGGTGTAGGAAACAGAAAAGTCTTTGCTTTGCATTAACCTGTGCTCTACTTGATCTTTGACATGATGGTGACATCAGGGACACTGTAAATTACTCCATTCTTTAGTTAAGAACCATCACCTTGAGGATCACAAAACATCCTCCTCAAATATAGAGTAGAACAATCAGTACTCTCTCAAATTGTAATCAGCAAGTTACTGGGGTGAATTACAGATGTGTATGATAGAATCATAGAATCCCTACAATGCAGAAGGAGGCCATTTGGCCCATCCAGTCTGCACCGGCCCTCTGAAAATACACACTACCCAAGCCCACTCCCCACCCTACTCCAATAACCCCTGTACATCTTTGGACACTATGGGGCAATTTAGCATTGCCAATCCACCTAACCTGCACAATTTGGACTTTGTGAGGAAACCGGAGCACCTGGAGGAAATCCATGCAAACACGGGAAGACCATGCAAACTACAGACAGACAGTCACCCAAGGCTGGAATTGAACCTGGCGCTGTGAGGCAACAATACTAACCACTGTACCACCGATGCTCTCCTCCGAATTCTAGATGAATGGACAGAACACAGATGAAACATTATGCAGAAATGGACAGGTTGTGCCAAATGGACTGTTTATGTGCTATCTATCTTGTAGTATATCGATCCTGTAGTGTATCCTCTGTAATATTGCGTCAATGCTAAGTAAGTGCACCTTCTTTTTTCTACAATCTGGTAACTTCAGTTCCATTTGGGAGAGATCACCTATCACTTGAATCCTCATGCTTCATCCTCTTATGAAGCCACAATACAAAGTACTGTTATGTTTTGTCACACTGGATCACAGCTACAGGTTATAGGATCAATCAAACTAAATATTGAAACAAAGGCACCAGCAACCTGGAAATAAATTACCTGTTTTAAAAAAGTAAAGTTCCCACAAACAGCAATGTGATTGTCAGCAAGTAATTTGTTTCTGTGATGTTCATTGAGTGATAAATATTGGCCAGGATATGGGCGATAACATCATTGTTGTTCTTCTTCCAAATAGGGTCATCAGAGTTTTTGCACTCAGTCGAGAAAGCAGTGCAGCCTTGATTCAACATCTCATCTGAAAGATGGCTAGAACATAGGCCATTTAAGTCGAGGCTCTGACAGTAACACTCCCCCAGCACTGCACTAGAATGTTAGCCCTGATTCTTGTGCTCAAGTCCTGGAGTGGGACTTGAAATCACAACCTTCTGACGCAGAGGCAAGAATGTCACTGGCTGAGCTACGGCTAACCCCGTCATTAATGTTAACCATTACATTGCATGGTAGCACTCAACCAGAAGATTCAAAGTTTCAAACTCTGTGTTCACTTACTGAATAAATAAAAACTGTGACATGTAATCATTGATACAGCATAGAATTTAAGGTTGGTCCAAGAATTATTAGTTTGTTTGGTTACTAGCATATTTTGTAATGTATCAATAACAATGATTGACCAACAAATGGATTCAAACATTAAACCATCCAACAAAGTCCTGCTCCCAGGCAGAATCTTCCAATGGAGCTGTATACGTATACACCAACTCAAACCATTAAAAAAAATCTATTTGGTATCAATCTTCTGTTTAGTGGCTTTTATGGCTCTTCTACAAGGGTACACAAGTTTATCTGATTGTATATTATTGTGGCTGACAAGATCCCTTAACTCATAAGACAAATGGATTTTAAAACACCCCAGGAAGAAGTTACATTCCAATTGTAAATATGAAATGCTCATATATAAACTGAATTTCTGTATCCAAATATTTGAAAAAAACCTTCAACATCAGTCAGAACTCCATCTGGCCATTTTTCAACCTTGAAGAAAACTTCCGGAGAATGGCTACTCTGGGAAATGATATGCTGTGCAAGAAGAAAGGTTCACTCCTTTGCCTACATCGAATTAACTGCTCACACTGGGAATGCTATAACTGTCCTCACCATCCCTTCGCTAGAAAAGGATATCCATATAAGCAGAGGATCAAGCTCCCTGATTGAATGATCTACTGCTATTCACTGCATAGACTTACACATGAAAACACTGCCATTTAGGAGAGTTTCTATTAGTACTCATGTAACCATATTTCAGCTGGTCACTGCCTTCAAGAAGGGACAACAAAAAGGTGTTAAAAAAGTGACCAGAAATTACTTGAATGATTGCCTTACCTGAACACAGGAATTAAAATGGATGCCTTGAGAATCATAGAGACAAATTTTCCTATTTGGAAGATCAACTGTTAGCAACGACCAATGAATTTCCAAATGAATAGGGATTAGTAACAGGGCTTTACTGAATAAATCCACCTAAACAGAAATAACAAAATAAAGTCAGGCAGACAAATTGGCTGAAGAAAACAAGAACCTGCAGCTTGAACATAAGGTTCCGAGTTATGGAACAAAACTTGTGCAAAAGCAGAGGCAATGTATAAAAACATAAAATAGTTTGGGGGTTCTACTACTGGTTTTGGAATGGAAGAGAAAAGGACAACTTTTAAGGTCTTAAAATTATGAACTGGAAATAAGAAGTTATTTTAGTGTAGAATTAGTAGACATGATTATAAGCTGAGGATAGCCTGAATTTAATTCCATTCTTATGCGCGAATGACATTTTAACCTGACTATTCAGAGGTATTCTGCTTTAGCATGTCGATGATTAAAAGATTTTAATGGCATTTTGGTCCACTTTGTTGTTGCAATTTCCATCGAGGAGGTAGAATTAAGAGCTGAATATTATTTAAATGGAGAAAGACTGCACAAAATTGCAGTAGGGGGATTTGGAGATCCTCATGCATAAGTCACAAAAAGCTAGCATCCAGGTTCAGCAGGTAATTGGTTAGGCAAATGGAATGTTGGCCTTTATTTCACAGGGAATGGAGTATAAAAAATAGGAAGTCCTATCAAAACTGTACAAGGCACCAGTTATACCACACCTGAAATATTGTAAACAGTTATGGTCCTCTTAACCAAGGAAAGATACATTGGCATTGGAGGCAGTCCAGAGAAGATTGATTAGGTTGATCCCAGGTATTGAGGGATTTTCTGATGAGGAGAGGTTGGGCCTGTATTCATTAGAGTTTAGAAGAATGAGAGGTGACCTTATATGAGACATATAGAATTCTCAGAGGACTTGACAGGGTCGCTGCTGAGAGGATGTTTCCTCTCCAGGGGCTGGTTTAGCACAGGGCTAAATAGCTGGCTTTTAAAGCAGACCATGGCAGGCCAGCAGCGCATGTTCAATTCCCGTACCAGCCTCCCCGAACAGGCGCCAGAATGTGGCGACTAGGAGCTTTTCACAGCAACTTCATTTGAAGCCTATTTGTGACAATGAGCGATTTTCGTTTAATTTAGTTTCTTGTGGGAGAGTCTAGGGCCAGAGGCATAATCTCAGAGTAAGGTGTTGCCCATTTAAAACAGCGATGAGAAGGAATTTCTTCTCTCCAGAGGGTAGTGAATCTGTGGACTTCTTTACCGCAGAAGATTGTAGAGGCTGGGTTAAGTATGTTTAAGGCTAAGATAGACAGATTTTTAATCAGTAAGTGAATTAAGGGTTATGGAGATACGACGGAAAGGTGGAGTTGAGGATTATAGAAGATCAGCCAGAATCTCATCGAATGGTGGAGCAGTCTCAAAAGGCCTACATCTGCTCCTATGTCTTATGGTCTCAAGCACAAAACTTGACATTTCTGATACATTCATGTCTAATGAGTGAGAGAGAACAGGTCAAGTCCAAAATAAAGAAAAAAATAAAACTGGGGTGTTTAAAAATCGGTACATTAGTTAGAATTTCACACATCTGTTGGTTGGCTGTTACAATTCGGAAGTCTGTAAAAATGTGCGTGTGCGTGAGTTATGCTCAAGGTTCATCCTTTTAAATACCTAAATCTCGAAGGATCCAAATCAAAAAGGGTAAAATTCTCTTCAAAGTAATTAGACTGGAAAACATGGGAATGCTAGCTTAGATTGACTATACAACAACTTGGAAGTGGTCATCAGTTTTAGTATAGGGGTTGGGTTGGGTCAGAACTATCACCGATATTTGAAGGGGTCTGTTGGTGAGAATGCAGGCTTTCCACTCATGTAAAGACATGATTCCATCGGGACTGGTCAAGTCAATTCATCATACAAGTGGAAGACAAAAACATTATGCAGACATATATAGTGAACAACATTATAATTTGCAACAAAATGTTCGGAGTACCCCACGGTGTTCACAACATCGATAGCTTTCACAACAACTCATAAACTGTTTTCCTAAAATACACTGGACTTGCTGGTTGCCACAGTCCACTCCCTCAATGACTCACCTTTTTCGTCCACCTCTTAACTCCATTGTATCCTTTAGTTTGAAGCTGCTTGTAAAAGAAGCTATTGAAGAAGTGAACCTGGAAAGGCAAATAAGTAAACTTAATGAAGCAGAAACCGCTTAGCATGAGGCGTCCTTGCTTCTCCTGCCATCCAGAGTTTAAAAGGTGTATAATACAAGTCCACTTTTTGCCAGATTTATGCCCCCTACCTCTCTTGAAGGCATTAATAGCTGCCAAAGTAAAGTTCGATACAGATGACAACCACCCTTTCCTCAGTGGCCACGTTTCACAAGTATTGGCCAGCTACATGCCAGAATCACAGTTGAGCCTGATCCCGTCCTCACAGGCTAACCCATATACATGCAGCTGCAGCAGCGGTTACTGGATTTAACTCAAATATATTTTATAAAATATATTTTAACCAGGGGCACTAAAGCATCAATGTTGCCCATCCAGATGTGATCACCTAATTGAGAACACACTGGGGATTAGATTTGATGCTTCCTGTTATGCACAGACCAGCAATTCATTACTTTAAAGAACTGAGGGAGGTGCCTTTTATCTTAAACAAAATGCTTCTTTCCCCTTCAACCCCTCATCTCTCCCAATCAAGTAGGAAGGCAACATAAACGGCTGGTTTAGCACAGTGGGCTAACCAGCTGGCTTGTAATGCAGAACAAGGCCAGCAGCCCGGGTTCAATTCCCGTACCAGCCTCCTGAACAGGCACCGGAATGTGGCGACTAGGGGCTTTTCACGGTAACTTCATTGAAGCCTACTTGTGACAATAAGCGATTATTATTATGTTTCGGGGATTTTTTGTACTTTCTGGAACTGAATGAGCTGGCTAACTCAGTTGCAACACCGTAGTTTGTTATAATTGAAAGACATGAACACCAAGGAACTCTGAATGAAACAGTGAGGCATACTATCAAAACTATAACAATCAACCTTTTATAAAAGGTCAGCCTTTAGTATTATGATGCATAAACTCACCTTATCTGGTACTGCATCTACAATCAGTTCTCCATACATGTTTATTATCTGCAAGGGAACCAGACAGTTAGCTATTTGTTCACTACTACATACTCCATTTAGCTAAGGTGATACTTCCATTCAATAATGTTGAAAATATATCACACTAGCAGTGGAGATTACAAAATTATACAGGAGGTGGTAGAAGGTGGCTACTACAACCTTCCCTTAGTCTAAAAATAGCTCATTTTTATATGTTTACACCTCTACCTCACTCTAACAATAAACCAAATTGTCACCTTTCTGAAGTACATGTGACCCTCACAAGGGTCTATTACAGATAAACATTTCTGGCACAACTTGTCCTCTTGTCTGACCTGATCGTTCAACCAGTTTTCTCCATAAAGCGTAGCCAGGTCATCCAAAGTCAAAACATGCTTGTTGTAAACCACTTGGAAACTGGACACTGGTTTGTTCACCTGCGCTTTCTGATACTTTCGTACTTCCATTCGGATGAAGACCTTCCTGAAACACACAGAACATAGAGGATACAATTTAAAATGGTCTCTGTACTGAGAGGGGGGCCATATTTAGAATGAGCAATGCTCTTAAAGGACACTCAAAGTGGTCACATTTTTAATAGAAGCACAAGAGGAATTTTCCACCAGACTTGAAGGGTACTTATGCATTTTCTTCCCTTCTTAGCGGAAAGTACCAACTGTCACCAAGGTTTGGTTGCTCAGGCATGAGCAGAATAAAGTACCTCACACAAGTGGGAGCCTAGCCCGTGAATGTTGGCAAGTTGTTTCACTGTGGACAACATCACAGCCAAATCTCACTCAACATTTCAGCTGAAATAGGTTTTTCTGTTTGGTGGTGCAGGTGGACTTACAGAAAGTGAAATGTTTAGATTATAACCATAAGCAATGTTGCATGTCCCTGCACAAGAGTGGCTGCATTTCATAAGTAATTCTTTGGAAATTGAGCGATAAAGCATGTTATAAATGTGAGTTCTATTTTTCATGGCTTCATTAAGAAACATGTATAGTTACACATAACACGAGCCATATACTTGCTGAGAAATCACAGATGAAAGGTTTAATTTATTAGATATGTTTTCTTTGCAAAATCAAGCAGTTCCAATAATGCAGTCCAAATGGCTTTGGACTACTGAAATGAAGCATGTAAAAGCACATGCAGGCAAATGTCTTAGGGGACATTTTTGTTAATTAAGCCATTTGATAAATAAAATGTTACCCCTTTACAAAAGCTAAATCTCAAAGTCAAGGAGAATCTCAAATGGATCAGGAAAACAAACTATTCAAGCATTCATCACAAGGTGCTCTCTACCACACATACCTGTCGTGGAAATCTTGATGAAAGATCTGCTCTAGCTTCATCAGAACATCATTCTCGGTAAGTGGGATAAGACTCCCATACTTTCCCAAAAACTCATCTAGGAAAGCTGAGAAAAGCAAAATATAGATCAGAAAAGTACATTGTCCAGTATTACTCATAGCCTGGAGATAATCACACACTAAAACATGTGGTAGAAACAACCAGTTCTAGAGTTCACTGAACGTGGATCATGCTCACTAACTATTGAAGGAACCTGTGGCACCTACTGGCTTCGCGATCTACTACAACAGATAAGGTACAGTTAATATAGTTTGCAGTTTTGCTTTCTAAGCCCTGGTTTATAGGTGGTGCATGGTACAGCAAGAGATGTTCTTTGCTTCTGTTATATCAATAATGCCACCTGACCCAAAAGTAGCACAAAAGAGGAGAGTAGGGCATTGATATATGCAAGCAATTTAAATTTATTTAGGGTGTCTCCGCCCAAGGGGGGTAACTGAGAATGTGAGATTAAAATATTTCTGAAGATGGTAAGATTTTCTTTAAGATCAAAAATATCAACTATAAAAAGGATATACATATTCCTGGGATACAGGAAGTGATTTAACTTTCAAACAGACATGTAAAGAGAAACTGAGTTAGCGTTTCAAATTCGTATAACTCTTCATCAGAGCTCTGAAGTCACACAGACTTGAAACATCAACTTTGTTTCTCTCCACAGATAATGCCAGACCTGTTGAGGTTTTGCAGAATTTTCTGTTTTAGTTTCACATTTCCAGTACCTGCAGTATTGTACTTTTAGTTCAACGTTTGAGTACTTTGACTCATTGAGAACTTGTTTAACTAGAACGCTAGAAACTGTCACGACAAGCTAAAAGAAGATTCCATTTTCAAACTGAACAGCTTCAGTGATCCTTCTATTAATAAAGACCCAACCATATTTTGGGCGAGGAACTCACCAACCACTGAGTTTAGCTACACAGACCATGAAGGTTCAGTCCACAGTTGATTCTGAGTTAGCCTGGGGCATTACAATTAACCATAGGTACTCGATTAAGAAGAGGGAAATAAAAGCCACCAACAAAGAGAGCAAATTGGGGCCCATCTTTGAATGGCAGGTCAGACTTAGCTATTGTGCTCTCTACTGCTGTCACAAGAACACAAAAAAATAGGAGTGAAAAATGAAATGAAATTAAAATTGCTTAATAGGAGTGGACCATATGGTCCGTCGAGCCTGCTCTGCCAATCAGTATGGCCATGGCTGACCTTGGGCTTCAACTCCATTTTTCCACCTGCTCACCATGTCCCTTAACTCTTCGCAAAACCAAGAATCTGTCTATTCCAGCCTTAAATGTGTTCCAACGATAGTTCATCCACAACCTTCTGTGGTAGAGAATTGCAAAGATTCACAACCCTTTGAGTGATGCAATTTCTCCTCATCTCAATTCTAAATGAACAGCCCCTTATCCTGAGAGTGCTTTAATGTTTTAGATTTCCCAACTGGAGGAACAACCTCTCAACATCAACCCTATCGTGCCCCCTCAGAATTTTGCTGTTTTCAATCAGTTTGACTCTCATTCTTCTAAACTCCAGAGAATACAAGCCCAATTTATTTAGCCTATCATAGGACAGTCCCTTTATCCTAGGAACCAATCTAATGAATCTTTGCTCCATCCAATGCAACTATAGTCCTTCTTAAGTGTGAAGAACAATACTACACACAGTATTCCAGGTGTGGTCTCACCAAAGCCCTATACGACTAAAGCAAGACTTTTTTATTTTTGTACTCCAATCCCCTTGCAACATTCTATTTACCTTCAAATTGCTTGCTGCAGCTGCATGCTAACATTGTGTTCCTTCTACAAACACACCCAAGTCTCTGAACGTTATAAATGAAATGAAAATCGCTTATTGTCACAAGTAGGCTTCAATGAAGTTACTGTGAAAAGCCCCTAGTCGCCACATTCCGGCACCTGTTCGGGGAGGCTGTTGCGGGAATTGAACCGTGCTGCTGGCCTGCCTTGGTCTGCTTTCAAAGCCAGCGATTTAGCCCTGTGCTAAACAGCCCATTGTGAAACAGAAGTTTCACTACTTCTGAAAATTATTTCTATTCTTATGATCAAAGTGAATAACTTCACACTTCCCTGCACGATATTCCATCTGCCATTTGTTGACCACTAACATAACCTATCTACATCCCTTTGTAGCCTTTGTGTCCTCTACACAGCTTAGCTTCCCACCTAGCTGGGTATAATCAGAAAACCTTTAAAAAAATTTTGAGTACCCAATTCATTTTTCCAATTAAGGGGCAATTTATTGTGGCCAATCCGCCTACCTTGCACATCTGTGGGGGAGAAACCCACGCAAACACGGGGAGAATGTGCAAACTCCACACTGACAGTGGCCCAGAGCCGGGATCGAACCTGGGGCCTCGGCGCCGTGAGGCAGCAGCAGTAACCACTGTGCCACCGTGCTGCCTCATAATCAGAAAACTTAAATGCATTACCCTGTCTCTTCAACAAAGTAATTAATGTAGATTGTTTTAATATGATGCCTCAAAACTGATCCTTGTGGCACTCCATTATCCACTGCCTGCCAACTTGACAATCCAGGTTTATGCTCAATCTCTGCTTTCTATCCATTAACTAATCCTCTACCCATGCCAAAATACTGCCCCCAAATCCACAAACCCTTATTTTGCATATTATTCCCTTGTGTGGCACCTTGTCAAATGCTTTTTGGAAATCCAGACATACTACATCTATCGATTCCACTTTATCAACCCTACTAGTTTATCCTCAAAAAACTCCAATTTGTCAAGAAGGAATTCCCTGTAGTAAAACCATAATGACTTGTTGAATTGTTAAGGCCTCCTTATAATAGATTCTAGCATTTCCCAACAACTGATGTTAAACTAACTAACCTGTAGTTCACTGTTTTCTCTCTCCCACCTTTCTTGAAAAGTGTAGCATTTACTAATTTCCAATCTAATGGGACTGTCCCCAGATCGAAGAAATTTTGGAAAATCATTGCTAGCAGTTCACCATCTCTGCATCTACCTCTAAGAACGTAGGGTGTAGGTCAAGTTTTGGGGATTTGTTGCATTTTAGACCCCTCGCCATTTTCACAATAGTTTATCTCTGCTGATATTAATTACCCCAAATACCTCATTCATGTTAGCCCCTAGGATACCCTCTATTTCTTGTATTAAACGTGTCTTCTACTGTGAAGGCAAACAAAATATTTGTTCAATGCATCTATTATTTCCTCATTCCCTGTGATAATTTCATCTGTCCTTGCTTCTCAGGGGGCAGCGTTTACTTTAGCTACTCTCTTCCTCTTTATATGCTTACAAAAAGCTCTTAAAATCTGTTTTTATATTCCTGGTTAGTTTACTCTCATTCTATCCCCATTTGTATCAGCTTTTTCATTTTTAAAACACTTCCAATCTTCAGACCTGCTACTGTTTTTTGCAACATTGTAAGCCTCTTATTTTAATCTGATACTATCTTTAACTTCCTGAGTGAACAATACAGCACAGGCATAGTCCCTTCAGCTCTCCAAGCCTGTACCGGTCATGCTACCACGTTTGGCCAAAATCCTCAGCACTTCCTTGTGCCGTATCCCTCTATACCCATCCTATCCATGTATTTGTCAAGATGCCTTTTGAATGCCGTTCATGTATCTGCTTCCACAACCTCCCCTGGCAGCGCGTTCCAGGCACTCACCACCCTCTGTGTAAAAAAACCTGCCTCGCACATCTCCTTTAAACTTTGTCCCATGGACCGTAAACCTATGCCTCCTAATGACTGCCCCCTCCACCCTCTATCCATGCCTCCCTCAATCTTATAAACCACTATCAGGTCACCCCTCAACCTCCGTTGTTCTAATAAAAATAGTCCAAGACTATTCAGCCTCTCTGCACAGCTAACACCCTCCAGATCAGGCAACATCCCGGTAAACCTCCTCTGCACCATCTCCAAAGCCTCCACATCTTTCTGGTAGTGTGGCGACCAGAATTGTGCTCAATATTCCAAGTGCGGCCTTACCAAGGTTCTATACAACTGTAGCATGACTTGCCAGTTTTTAGACTCATCCAATGAAGGCAAGCATTGCATATGCTTTCTAGACTACCTTGTCCACTTATGTTGCCACTTTCAAAGATCTGTGGACCTGTATGCCCAGATCTCTCTGACTTTCTATATTCCTAAGAGTTTTGCCATGTGGGGCTGGTTTAGCACAGTGGGCTAAGCAGCTGGCTTGTAATGCAGAACAAGGCCAGCAGCGTGGGTTCAATTCCCATACCGGCCTCCCCGAACAGGTGCCGGAATGTGGCGACTAGGGGCTTTTCACAGTAACTTCATTGAAGCCTACTTGTGACAATAAGCGATTATTATTATTTACTGTGTATTTCCCCTCTATGTTAGACCTACCAAAATGCATTACCTTACATTTGTCCGGATTAAACTCCATTTGCAATTTCTCTGCCCAAGTCTCCAACCTATGTGCTGTTGAGTTTGTTTTTCAATGGAATATATTTCTCTTGAAGATTTTACTTGGTTTCTGTAACTGTTTCCCACTGTTTATTTCCCACCGCACATTTTAATTTGGTTACCCGATTAAACAACCGGTTCACCCCTCATACCTACGCAACTGGCTTTGTTTAACTTTAAGATTTCTGTTTGCGATTGGATGTCACTTTTAAACTTAACATGGAATACAATTGTATTATGATCATCATTTTCCAGAGGATCTTATACCAAGATATTACTAATTAACCCTGTTTCATTATACAATACTAGATCTAAGATAGTTTCATCCCTAGTCAGTTCCAAGTATTGCTCCAAGAAACTCACAAAAGCAATCTAACTCGCCTTCTAGCCCACTCTAGCCCAATTTGATTGTCCCGCTCTACATGAAGTTTAAAAACGCCCACAATTATTATATTATCTTTGTTACAAGCTCCGTTAATTTCTTGTTTAATGCTCTGCTAAACGGTATAACTACTATTAGGGGGTCTATAAACTGTTCCCAGTGTTTCCTGAATCTTGCTGTTCCTAATTTATACTCAGACTGATTCTACTTCATGACCACCTGAGGTAAGATCCTTTCTCATTTTGCCATATTTTACTATCAGAGCTACTGTTCTTCCATGGCCATTTTGTCTGACTTTCTGACATATTCTTTCCAAGTCTCTGAGATGGCGATCAAATCTAAATCATTTATCTCTATTTGTGCCACCCGTTCATTCATCTTATTGCAGATGCTTTGTGTGTTGAAATAAAATAAACTTTAATTTCTTACTTTTATTCCCTGCAATGTCCTTATTCGCTGATATACAAATTTTGTTAAGCTCTGTCCTGACCCACTCTGCTTGCCCTTACCCACATTGCTATACTGCTGCGATGCTTCTACCTTTCTCTTTAGATTTCTAAATCTCCCTTCACCCAAACTCTCTTTACCTCCTTTCTATCGCCTCTTACTTTAAAGCCCTGTCCGTAGCCCTAGTTATGCGACTGGCCAGGTCACTGGTCCCAGTCTGGTTCAAGTGGAGCCCAGCCCAAGGGAATAGCTGAGTACTGATGCCAGTGCTCCATGAATCAAAAGCCCTTCCTCCCACACCACACTTTCAGCCGTACATTTATTTTTTAAAAATCTGCTTGACCCTATGCCAATTTGAGCGCTGCTCAGGTAACAATTCAGGAATGATTATCTTTGATGTTATACATTTTAATTTGGTCCCTTGCTCCTCAAATTCTATTATATACAATGACATTGGTTCCTACATGAACCATGGCAACTGGATCCCCCCTTCCCACTCTCCAGCTGCGAGATGTTCTTAACCCTGGTACCGGGCAGGCAACACAATCTTCGAAGCTCCCAGTTGTGGCTAGAGAAAAATATCTAACCCCTGACTATACGGTTTCCCATTACCACATTCCTCTTCACTCCCCCTGCATGAATGGCATCCTTCAATAATAATAATAATCTTTATTGTCACAAGTAGGCTTATATTAACACTGCAATGAAGTTACTGTGAAAAGCCCCTAATCGCCACATTCCGGAGCCTGTTTGGTACACGGAAAGAGAAGTCAGAATGTCCAAATTACCTAACAGCACGTCTTTTGGGAGGAAACCAGAGCACCCGGAGGAAACCCCCGCAGGCACAGGGAGAACGTGCAGACTGCACACAGACAGTGACCCAAGCCCGGAATCGGAGCTGGGAACCTGGCGCTATGAAGCAACAGTGCTAACCACTGTGCTGCTGTGCCCCCATTACCATGGTGTCATAGTCAGTCCGCTTATCTACCTTGCCGTCATTCGCCTCATCTGCATAGCAAGCAACTTGTACCTGTTGGGACAAAGTCAGGGGCTGAGGCTGGTTCCCCAAACCTGCCTGACTCACAGACACACTCTCCGGTCCCTGACCACTGACCAACTCTAACGTTCTGCCTAACCCAAGGGTGTAACTGCTTCCTGAAACAAGCATCGAGGCAAATCTCCCCCTCTCTGATGCCTCACAATGTCCACAACTCTTGAGCTGAAATTGCCTAACCTGTAGCCATCTGGGATGGCCACTTACAAAGGATCCCGGAAATTCCGGCCAGCTGCAAAGGACCATGGGAAATTTGGTCAACCCAGGCGCTCAGAGCTTATGTATACTGGCAACTCAGATAACTAGACGCTATCGAAACCCCCAGCTACTTTGCATTCTAATGGCCCATTTCCCCAGAACAAAAGACTCAGGTAACAGATACAGATACAGACTCATCGGCGCCACTCCCTTTGCTCAGGGAGCCCAAAAAGCCAAGGTCAATGACCGCTCAGGACACGCCCCGCCATCAAGGTACCCACCCCTTTATTAGCTAAAATCGAAAGCAGTGATCGAAGCCTGCCGAATTATTGGGTCCAAAGTTAAGGACCGCCCAAAAGAGCGCGAAACCCAAGAAGGATAACGAGAGACACTGCCATGTGCTCAGTTTCTCTTGGTCCCGACCTATGCCTAAACCAAGTGTAGCATCACGACCAGAAAACAAGTTCAAGACCAATGATCGCTACCAGACGGTTGAGCCCAGCAGAAACAAAGTCAGTTCTCCAGACCCAGCCACGCAAGATCCGAACAAAGGCCTTGTTCCTCTACATAAAGCAGGGTGCCTGAAGTTAAGTACAGGTTGTTGTAGTGTTAGGTGTAATTTAGCTTGTAGTGTTTTATGTTGCATGTCAAAGTAATTCTTGTGTGTAAATAAACTATCATTGAACTTGAACTAACTAACTGGTTGTTTGGTCTTTGATCGATATCCGGCAAAACCTTGTGGTGGCATCATTTGATACCTGGCGACTCTGAAAAGCAATATCATCATTAATAATTGTCATATCAGTATCCAGTTAAAAAGAGCAACAAACCTAAGACGCTTTCTGCACAGAGGGTTGTCTGGGATTGCAGTGCATTCCAGATTCCCATATGGGGTAGTCACGGAACACCATGAGCCCTGTCATTGCTGTCCAACTGTATTTAGTCAATCAGCTAATAATTTACACAGCTAAGTTACACTCACCAAGCCTGGATCCAAGTAAAGAAACTCACCAACTACCGGTGACTGAAAAAAGTTTTTAAAAACTAGCACTTTTTGCCCCTCTGCACCAAATTCCCAACTCCTCACTCAACCTACATCCCATCCTAGCTGCATGCTCCTTTCTCTGTCAAACAACTAGTGTGTGAATGGGCTGTTTTTGTCAACATGGCCGCTTTGGCAATGGGACAACTCTATTCCTTCAGTCAAGGGCTCAAGGCTTAGAAACAGAGGAAAAACCCTTTGAATTGAAAGATGACTACTCTCAGCTGATTGGGCCGGAAATTCCTGGGCCTTGGAGGCCTTGAAATGGCCCAGTTCTGTTGGAACTTTGCCCGTTGCTTCCATGAACAGCTTTTCTGAAGGGGTGCAGGTGGTGTGAGGGGTTTAGACATGTCACGCACCCATCACCTTTTCGATGTGATCACTGAATGTCACTCTAAGTAGCGAGTCTAACAGGATGGCATCTCCCCTCAAACTGCTAGTAATTCCATCTTTAATGACACCATAATGGATATTTACTGGATCACAGTAGAAGAGGAGCCATCAATTGCACTAAGGAAGCAAGACCAGGAAAACAGCAATTTAGAAATTCTTTACTGAATGATCTGAAATGTTGCTCCAAAACCACCATCACCCAAACATGGAGCCAAGCTCCAGGCAGCACTGCGAACCTTTGGGAACTTATATCTTTTATGTAAATGAGCCCAGCTCTGAAATTTTGGATAGGAATCAATGATAAGACCGACTAGTGGCTGGAAGTGCCACTCTCTTACACAGCAGTAAACCAGGGCCCTAAGGGTTGTAGGCTCCAAGTCTTTATTGTGAGACAATAGACACTGGAACAGGCATAAATACTAGCTTTAGTACACTATTTTGTGCCGACCACTTATCCTAATCGAAGATCAACCTAACCTACACCCCTTCAATTTATTGCTGTTCATATGCCTGTTCTAGAGTCGCTTAAATGTCCCAAATGACTCTTACTCCACCACCTTCACTGGCAGTGCATTCCATGCACCCACCATTCTCTGTGCAAAGAACCTACCTCTGACATCTCCCGTATACCTTCCTCCATTCACCTTAAAATTATGTCCCCTCGTGACAGCCATTTCCGCCCTTGGGAAAAGTCTCTGGCTATCCACTCTATCCATGCCTCTCATCACCTTGTACACCTCTATTAATTCACCTCTCTTCCTTCTTCGCTCCAGTGAGAAAAGCCCTAGCTCCCTCAACCTTTCTTCATAAGACATGCCCTCTAGTCCAGGCAGCATCCTGGTAAATCTCCTCTGCACCCTCTCCAAAGCATCCACATCCTTCCTATAATGAGGCGATCAGAACTGGACAAAATATTCCAAGTATGGTTTAACCAGGGTTTTATAAAGCTGCAGCAAACTCTCGCGACTCTTAAACTCAATCCCCCTGTTAATGAAAGGCAACACATCATACGCCTTCTTAACAACCCTATCAATCTAGGTGGCAGCTTTGAGGGATCTATGTACGTGGACCCTGTATTAAGTATTCAAATTCAACATTCCAAAATGGATCACTTCACATTTATCTAGGTTGAACTCCATCTGCCAATTCTCAGCCCAGCTCTGCATCCTGCCAATGTCCTGTTGTAACATGCAACAGCCCTCAACACTATCTACAACTCCACCAACCTTTGTGTCATCGGCAAACTTACTAACCCACCTTACACTTCCTCATCCAAGTCATTTATAAAAACGACAAAGAGCAGAGGTCCCAGAACAGATACCTGCAGGACATTACTGGTCACTGACCTTCAGACGGAATACTTTCCATCCACTACCACTCGCTGTCTTCTTTTGGCCAGCTAATTCTGTATCTAGGCAGCCAAATTTCCCTATATCCCATGCCCCCTAACTTTCTAAATGAACCTACCATGGGGAACCTTATCAAAGGCAGCACGGTAGCATTGTGGATAGCACAATTGCTTCACAGCTCCAGGGTCCCAGGTTCGATTCCGGCTTGGGTCACTGTCTGTGCGGAGTCTGCACATCCTCCCAGTGTGTGCGTGGGTTTCCTCCGGGTGCTCCGGTTTCCTCCCACAGTCCAAAGATGCGCAGGTTAGGTGGATTGGTCATGATAAATTGCCCTTAGTGTCCAAAATTGCCACTAGTGTTGGGTGGGGTTACTGGGTTATGGGGATAGGGTGGAGGTGTTGACCTTGGATAGGGTGCTCTTTCCAAGAGCCGGTGCAGACTCGATGGGCCGAATGGCCTCCTTCTGCACTGTAAATTCTATGATTCTATGCAATGTCTTACTGAAATCCATATACACCATATCCACTGCCCAACCTTCATCAATGTGTTTCGTAACATCCTCAAAGAATTCAATGAGGCTTGTGAGGCATGATCTGCCCCTCACAAAGCCATGCTGACTATCTTTAATCAAACTATGTTTTTCTAAATAATCATAAATCCTATCTCTCAGAATCCTTTCCAGTATTTTGCTCACCACAGACATAAGACTGACTGGTCTGTAGTTCCCAGGGATTTCCCTATTCCCTTTCTTGAACAGGGGAACAACATTCGCCTCCTTCCAATCATCCGGTACTACTCCAGTGGAGAGTGAGGACGCATAGATCATCGCTAACAGCGCAGCAATTTCCTCCCTTACTTCCCATAGGAATCTTGGGTATATCCCATCTGGCACAGGGGACTTATCTATCCTGATGCTTTTCAACATTTCCAGCACATCCTCCTTCTTCATATCAATCTGTTTGAGCCTATTAACCTGGTTCCCTCGGTTCTCACGAGCAACAAGGTCCCTCCCTCTAGTGAATACTGAAGCAAAATATTCATTTAGTGCCTCCCCTACCTCCTCAGACTCTAGGCACAAGTTCCCTCCACTACCCCTGATCGCCCAACTCTCACTCTGATCATCCTCTTATTTCTCACATAAGTGTAGAATGCCTTAGTGGTTTCCCTAATCCTTCCCGCCAGAGCTTTTTCATGCCCCCTTCCAGCTCTCCTAAGTCCATTTTTGAGTTCCTTCCTGGCTACCTTGTAACCCTCTAGAGCCGTGCCAGATCCTTGCTTCCTCAACCTTACTTAAGCTTCCTTCTTCTTCTTGACTAGAAGCTCCACTTCTCTTGTCATCCAAGGCTCCTTCACCTTACCATTCCTTCCTTGGCTCAGTGGGACAAAACTATCCAGCACTCGCAGCAAGTGCTCCTTAAACAACCCCACATTACTGTTGTGCATTTCCCCAAGAACAACTGTTCCCACTTTATGCTCCTCAGCTCCCAATAGCAGTATAATTTCCCCTCCCCCAATTAAATACTTTCCCATACTGTCTGTTCCTATCCCTCTCCATGACTATGATAAAGGTCAACAGTTGTGGTCACTGTCACCGAAATGCTCTCCCACCGAGACATCTGACACCTGGCCTGATTCTTTGACGTGCACCAGATCCAATATGGCCTTCCCCCTTGTCGGCCTATCTACATATTGAATCAGAATCCTTCCTGGACACACCTGACAAAATCTGCTCCATCGAAACCATTTGCATTAAGGAGGTGCCAGTCAATATTAGGAGAGTTGAAGTCACAGCAACTCTGTTACTTCTGCCCCTTTCCAAGATCTGCCACACAATCTGTTCCTCCATCTTTCTACTGCTATTATAGAAAACTCCCAATAAAGTGACTGCTCCTTTCTTGTTTCTGATTTCCACCCATACTAACTTAGTAGACAAACCCTCAACTACCTCCTTTTCTGCAGCTGTGATGCACTCCCTAATTAAAAGTGCCACTCCCCCTCCTCTTTTACCTCCCTCCCTATTCTTCTTAAAACATCTAAACCCCAGAACATCTAACAACCATTCCTGCCCCTGTGAAATCCATGTCTCCGTAATGGCCACATCGCAGTTCCAAGTACTGACCCATGGTCTAAGTTCATCTCCCTTATTCCTGACACTCCTTGCATTGAAACAGACACACTTTAACCCATCCCACTGAGTGCAAAACCTTGTCCCATCAACCATCTATCCTTCCCACCTAAAAGGAGCTTATGGGGTTGGAGGAGACGTAGACTGAGGAGCTGAAGCGCAAGTGGGAGGAGGAGCTGGGAGGTGAGATAGAGGATGGTCTATGGGCAGACGCGTTGAGTAGAGTCAACGCGTCCGCAACATGCGCCAGACTCAGCCTGATACAATTTAAGGTTGTTCACCGGGCTCACATGACAGTGGCCGGATGAGCATATTCTTTGGGGTGGAGGACAGGTGCGCAAAATGTGAGGGAGGACTGGCGAACCATGTCCACATGTTTTGGGCATGTCCAAAGCTTAGGGGATTTTGTTAGGGATTTGCGGACGTCATGCCAAGGTTTCTAATAACAAGGGTGGCGCTGAGTCCGGAGGTGGTGATTTTTGGGGTGTCGGAGGATCCAGGAATCCAGGAGGAGGAAGAGGTTCTGGCCTTTGCTTCCCTGTTAGCCCGGAGACAGATACTATTGGCATGGAGGGACTCAAAGCCCCGAAGTCGGAGACCTGGCTATCGGACATGGCTAGCTTTCTTTGTATGGAAAAACTTAAGTTCGCCTTGAGGTTCACTGTTAGGGTTCACGCGGAGGTGGCAACCGTTCGTCGACTTCTTTGCGGAAAATTAATCGGCAGTAGACCGGGGGGGGGAGATGGGAGTAGTATATTTTAGAGTAGGGGGTCAATAAGGGTGGGACCTGTACGAAAGGTAAACGGCTTTTGCACTATGTTTATGGTTTCATGTATATTGTCTATTTTGTTGTTCTTACTATACCAAAAATACCTCAGTAAAATGTTTATTAAAAAAAAAACTATCTATCCTTCCTCACACACTCGCTGCATACTATTTCTGCCTGTTCAACAGCTACCCGATCCTCTGATCCGTAGCTCTGGTTCCCATTCCCCCTGCCAAACTAGTTTAAACCCTCCCGACGAGCTCTAGCAAACCTCCCGCTCAGGATATTGGTGCCCCTCCAGTTTAGGTGCAACCCGTCCTTCATGTACAGGTCCCACCTTGGCCAGAAAGTATCCCAATGATCTCCATATCTGACGCCTTCCCTCCTGCACCAGTCCTGTAGCCACGTGTTCAGTTGCACTCGCTCTCTGTTCCTTGCCTCACTAGCACATGGCACCGCTAGCAATCCTGAGATTACTACTCTGCTCGTCCTGCTTCCAACCTAATTCCCTAAAATCACTTTTTAGATCCTCATCCCTTTTCTTAGCTATGTCATTGGTGCCAATGTGCACCACGACTGCTGGTTGCTCCCCCTCCCCCTTAAGAATCCTGTAGACTAGATCAAGACAACCTCCTAAAAATAAAATGATCAACATCCATTATTTAAACTCAGACGTTTACAGCATAGGAGACCATTCAGCCCATGGTGACCACACCAGTCAACAAAGATCTGACTACACTAATCCCATTTCCAACACTTGGCCCTGGTTAAGGCAGTGCAAGTGAATATCTAAATACTTCTTAAATGTTACAAGGGGTTCTGAGTTAACCACACTTTAATGCTGCGAGTTCCAGACAACTATCACTCTCTGGGTGAAAAAGCTTTTCCTCAATTCCCCTCTTAGCTCTTTCCCTCTTACCTCAAGTCTATGTCCCCTGGTTAGTGACCCCTTGAGTAACAGAAAAAGTGCCTTTCTAGCCACTCTATCAATGCCTATACACCTCTATCAGATCCCCTCTCAACCTTTGCTGCTCCAAGGAAGATAGCCCCATCCTATCCAATCTCTCCTCATAGCTCAAACCCTCCAGCCCAGGCAGCATCCTGGTAAAATCTCTTCACCTGCTCCATGCGATCATTTCATTCCTATAATGTGGTGACCAGACCTGCACGCAGTAAGCACTCCAATTGTGGTCAAACCAGCGTTTTATAAAGTCCCAGCATGACCTCCCTGCTTGTGTACTCTGTGCATCTGTTAATAAAAGGCAAGTATCCCACATGTCTTTTTAGCCACCTTATCTACCTGCCCTGTCCCTTCAAGGAACCGTGGATATGCACTGCCAAGGTTCCTCTGATGTTCAGTAGTTTTCCAGGATCCTTCATTCATAGTGTAATCTTTGTCTTGTTAGCCCTACCCAAGTGCACTACCCCACTTTTCTGGATTGAATTCCATTTTTCATGGCTCTGCCCACCTGACTAGTCTATCGATATCCTCCTGCAGATTATGCTACCTCCTCACTATTTACCACCCTTCCAATTTTCAGGTCATCTACAAACCTCTTGATCATACCCCCTACATTCAACTCCAAATCATTAATTTACACCACAAATAGCAAGGGACCCAGCACCTAGCCCTACCAACCCCACTGCAAACTGACTTCCAGTCACATATATCCTCTACCATCACCCTCTGCTTCCTGGCTCTCAGCCAATTTTGGATCCAATGTGTCAATTTGTTTTGGATTGCTTGAACCCGTACTTTGACTGCTATGAGGGACCTTATCAAGAGTCTTGCCAAAGTCCATATAGACCAGATCAAAGGCATCACTCGAATCAACATTCCTGGCTACCTCCTCAAAAAATTTGATTAAATGTGTCAAACATGACCTTCCCTGAACAAACCCATGCTGACTATCCCTGATTAATCCATCTCTATCCAAGTGCAGATATATTTTGTCCCTCAGAATTCTTTCTAGTAACTTTCCCATGACCAAAGTTAGACTGACTGGCCTGAAATTTCCTGGTCTACCCCTACCTCCCTTTTTAAATAATGGGACAATGTTAGCAGTCCTCCAGTCCTCTCGTACCTCACCTGTGGCCAGAGAGGATTTGAAAATTACTGCCAGTGCCCTGAATATCTCCTCCCTTAGCAGCCTGGGATAAATCTCATCTGGACCTCTGCGTTTATCTACTTTTAAGGCTGCTAAACCCTGCTAGTACCTCCTCCCTCTTGCCATGCTAATTTTCTCTAATAAGTCACAGTCCTCCACCCTGATGTCTACATCTACGTCATCCTTTCCCATTGTGAAGACTAACACAAAGTATTCATTGAGGATGTACCCACATCTTCCGGGCCCACACACAGGTTATCTACATAGTCTCAATTGGTCCTACTCTTTCCCTAGTTATTCTCTTGCTCTTTATAAATTCAAAAAACCCTTTTGAGAGGTTTTCCTTTAATGTACCTGACAAAAGCTTTTTCATGCACTCTCGTAGCTTTCCTTATTAGCTTTTACAAATTTCCTTCAGAATTTTAGTCTTTCCCTAATTTCCTTTTCCTGTTTTACAAGAAAATGATATGATCAACTGTAACAAACTGTTTGTTTCTACATTAAAAAAAATATTTTGTTCAAATAATTTCAGAGGAAATAACAGCAAGGAGGTACCAAGATGAGGAAGCCTATTTGAAGCTCACAATTAAAGTTCCAGGTTGCACCTGAAGCATCAATGCAACTTCCTCACGCAGCAATCTCAGTAACTTCTCTCAGCTTGCCTCTCATTTTACAATGCCATTGGCTTTAGTCATCAGAACAATTGTTTGTTTAAAGATTTTTGAGAAACAGACAAGATATCAAAGCTCTGGAATTTCTTAATCGGGATTTCCGATAGAAGAATTGCACAATATGATTCACCAACCACCTGCTAAATAGAAAAGAAAGATACTCCCCCGCCCCCATTTGCTTCAAAAATTAAAAACATTAAAAAAAAATGTTTTTTTATAAAGAGTACCCAATTCTTTGTTTTCCCCAAGGGGCAATTTAGCGTGGCCAGTCCACCTAGTCTGCACATCTTTGGATTGTGGGGGTGAGACCCATGCAAACACAGGGAGAATGTGGAAACTGCACACGGACAGTGACCCGGGTCCGGGATCGAACCCGGGTCCTCACGTGTTGTGAGGCAGCAGTGCTAACCACTGCACCACCGCTGAAGCATATAATTTTTTTTAAAGTTCTTTCAAACTACTTAAAAAGTACAATGCACCTTTCGTTCAAAATAAAGATGCTTATGGGAGCACTTTTTAAAGTGACATACTCCTCTTCCCCCATTTGCATCTCATCTGCAGAATTATTGTGGCAAATGGACAACAGCCTGATTGCTGATTAATTTCTGTATTTCTCATCAAACTATTCTTTTAAAAAGTAGTATAATCTTAGAAAGAAATAGAAAAGGTTTTCTTAAACCGGCAACTGTACCATGAATACAGGATATTAATTGTTCACTGGCAACAGAGCAGGTATGAGATTCATTCTCCTTTCCCTTTTCGGCCAGACTTCTAGCAGGCAGTTCAGTCCTCACCAATGTGTGCTCAGTTTGTTCCTTGGTAGATCTATAGTAAATGTGGTCCATCAGCTGCGGTTGAAGCACAGGACATGGCTCACCACTTTGCAAACATACTGACTGGCCAGATTCATTAAGAGAAGAAGCGTTTGTGTGTCTACATGATACAGGACTCGAGTCCATTATAGCATCGATGACCTGCATCTCCCCATCACAGACTGGGGTTTGGTTTGAAAGTCTCCCCTGTGAGACAGTAAATAACTGGGATGTCCCGTCGGCTTTCGGCCACTTATCTGCACCCATAAGCTGGTTGGCACTAGTATCCAATCCAAGAGGGCTCAAGGGAGGTAACAATGTTTTTGCGATTTCGTCAACTGTTTGATTATTTTCAACAGGCTTTTCACTTGAATAAACAAAATCAGCATTTCCGTCCTGCGTTTGTGAAATGTCCATTCTCTCATCAAGGGGTAAAAGTGAAACTTCACGGCAATTAGACAGGCAGGAATTCTTGTCTTGTTTCATTGTCTCTGATGTACCACTATTCTGATCTTGATCTGAAGTAAACTGCAAGTTTTGGTTGGGATCTTCACCTTTGGGCGATGCCAGAGAAGTCATATCACATGCCATTTTATCCAAACATTGGCCAGCCTTTTTTGAATTTGAAGATTGCACCCAGTTTAGCTTCTCTTGCTTTTGACTGGTAGATTTTTTCCGCCTGTTTTGACTATTAAATATTCTATAATGGAAGCTAAAGAGAGACGATTTCCTGTAGAGCAGACAGATTTTGTGCCCTTTCAGCTGCCGCTTTGTCTTTCGAGGTAAATTGTTCACAGAATCTTTGCTCACTTGGAAGTCTATTCTTTTATAACCATTTAATAGCTTCTGATTTATAATCTTGCCTTGAAGCCCACTGTTGTTCTGTTGCTGGGATTTGGGGCAAGTTACCTTGGCAGGTGCAGTTAGATTTCTCGAGACTGCTTTACAATATAAAATCGATTTACAGTCAGAATCTGGGGCTACAGCATTGCTGTTCCAAACTTCACAAATTTCATGTCCCTTACTCTCTCCTTCCTCGTGGGGTGCCAAGGTTGTTGTACATGTTTCCTCGGTTGGTATGTCATTGATGTTCGAGTTCAACAATTCGTTCTGTGTCGCCTTCAAACATTTGGTGTCCTTCACAGATCTGCACTGTTGACAATCCAAAAGCGTTTTTCTGAGCACAGACCTGACCCGTTTTTTCCTGATTGACAGCCACAGACGTTGCTTCTGTTGATAATAAAACTGTCTTTGGGAGCACAGCGAGCCTTCCAGTTGCTTCCATTTGCTGTGGTGGGATCGCAGTTGCTCTCTAAGATTTGCCCTCAAGAATCTTTTACAGCATTTGCCATTGCTGTGCTCCTTCATAGTCTGACAGTCTGGCTGAGGAAACAGGAAAACAAAACTTTAAAGTATACATTGAAAATAATTTCTTAAATATCAGAACCAATACAGTGAGTTTAAACACCTTCTTTGGAAAGATATAGCTGATGTGGTGGCCTTTCAAAATCTGGGATCCGAGTTGGAATTCAGCCCAAACCGAAGGATGAAGCTCTAATCTGATTTCTTAATTGATTTCATGGATCCTGCAGGAAATAAGTATTGATAATCGTAACCCACATCTCACCAACAGGGACCCACACCACAAAATGTTAAAATAAACTGGCTGTATTAGTCACACAGAAGAATGGTCAATCTGGGAAACAGGAAACTTTACTTGTAGTCTGTTGTTTGTGCTTAATCTGAGGTTTAAAAGTGAATTTGAGCAAATTACTCCCACCAGTTTTATTTATTAATTATCTGTACGCTATCTCTACATCTACATCTATCAATTGTGCCTTATGTTGTCCATCCTAGAGAGCAGGCATGCAAATTGCTTCCGTCAACCACATCCTTTAAAGGTTTCAGATAGTTATCTCGAGTGCTGAGAGTTTCAATTGTCCTCCATTCCAATTGGAAAGCAAGTTGTGGTTAATCATCTTTTCAAGGAACCCACTTCCCTGGAAAAATGGATGGGCTGTCATCGGGAGAACTTTGTTAAACCACTGTGCAAACTGCACTAGTAATAGTTAATAACTATAGTTGCGCTATAAATTAACTCCATGAAAAATCCCACCCAGCGAAAAAGACTTGCATTTTTACATTGCTTTTGATGGCCTCAGTATGTCTCAAAGTGCTTTACAGCTTTTGAAGTATAGTCACTGTCGTAAAGTAGGGAAATTAAACAACCAATTTGCACACAGCCAGCTCCCATCTGTGGTGGCTGGCAAAGGATAAATATCGGCATGGAATCTTTAAGATCCATCTGAAGGGGCAAATGGAGCCTCAGTTTAACACCTCATTGGAATGTGTGGTTAATCATAGAATTTACAGTGCAGAAGGAGGCCATTCGGCCCATCGAGTCTGCACTGGCTCTTTTGAAAGAGCACCTTACCCAATCCCACACCTCCACCCCATCCCCATAACCGTGTAACCCGACACTAAGCGCAATTTTGGACACGAAGGGCAATTTTAGCATGACCAATCCACCTAACCTGCACATCTTTGGACTGTGGGAGGAAACCGGAGCACCCGGAGGAAACCCACGCACACACGGGGAGAATGTGCAGACTCCGCACAGACAGTGAACCAAGCCGGGAATCGAACCTGGGACCCTGGAGCTGTGAAGCAATGTTCTTAGTGATGGGAATAGAATTCTACCCATTTCAGGCATCCAATGGCAGTCACAACACAGCTAGATGCAGAGTAAGGCTCTCTGTGCCTTGCTCCAACTTGAAAAGAGTACCATCTATTGCACCAGTCTATATCCCCTACCCCATTTCCTTTTCCAGGTGAGGTTGCTAAACAGTGTTATATTCAGGGCAGTTTTGTGCTAATTTGGAACTGGATTGAGACTCCAAACTTATTTAACGGAGGATCCATAATTTGCAATCAGAAGTGGCTTTCAAAGTCAGTTTCGGCAGGAGTTCAATCCAGGTTTTATTTTTCTCAGAGTTCAAAAGCAGATATTATACATAGATATTATACATATTGTTGTCTCAGGCATACTGTGCTTTGGCTAGTTACAGAAGGCGAGCAAGCTGTGTGCAACCATCTAAAGTATAAAAAGTAAAACTGGCTGCAAACGTTTAAAATTAAACATAATTATAAAGGGCCACTTGCAGCATTGGAATAATGGCAGCAGAAATGAAGCACTCATTCACGTGAACATCAAAACCGTCTGAAAATCTGGACAGAAAAGGAACAACTGGCACTGTTAAAATAAAAGGCTCAGCCGTTTAACATTTTTTAAAAGCCATAGCTTAAGATGAGGGACAAACATTTTCATCAGAAAATGCATTGTTACGGTGCTTTGGGTCTGTATTTTCTTTTAGAAATAATGACATGATGGGAATCCTTCTGTGCATAAGATTCTATGAAATGTTCTACGAGAGTTAGCTGGACAGTGAGATATGAAAAATAAGAATGTTTCAGAAACATATTAGAGTTATTTGGAAAACAAAAAAAATAGTTTCTAGAATTTTCTTTCTGGTTAAACAAAATTCATTCTCAAATTTAGTTACAATGAGCTCCAAGTACAATGCTTTATTCCGGATGCCCATTTCAGTCTATTACATGATCTGGTTAATCAACAGTCTGTACTGTCTATCCAGTCAATTCTATTGCCATTCCAATTTTTAAAGTAATCATGCATATTTTATTACTGCCTGGCATTGATAGGAAATATTCATTAAACTTATTATGCTCTTGGAGCGTTATGATAGTTGAATATTCTTTGATCCCTAGATGGTTTGTGAACTTATGGTGGCCGAAGATCACCATCTATGACAAATTTGTAATGTTCACAAAGCAATATCCTTGGAAAATGCTGTGCTAAATAGATATCCACTATTCGCAGACCAGAACCACAGCTGGTTTAATTTATCTTGTTGTGCTGTTCACATGGAGCAGATCCGGTTTCCCCACATGTAGCCAGCTCACGGACCTGGCTCAGTTCTTAGACCTGATGCTTTGGCTCAGACTGGAAGGAAAGCCAGTGTGAGAGGTTAAAGATGAGTACTTAAACCACACATTCTTCAAACCAACTTCCTATAAGTTAAAGAACCATCAAACAAGCAATGCTGCCATAAGACATTCCAACAGCTGCCACCGTTGTTTTTTTTTTACAAATAAGGCAGAAATCCTGAAGTGGAAAACAAATACTTGCCCGCTATCTAAACCAGCAAATAACTTTGACTGGCCTGGGAAGTTGGGCATGTGATTAAGATTGCAGAAAGAAATTAAATTTTAGTTTTTCTACTCATTTTACCATATCTTCATGCTTCACTGTGGGAAGCAGACTTAAGTATTTGATATTCTTATTAACCCTATATCATAGAATCATACAGCACAGAAGGACACAATTTGACCCATTGTTTGTAAAGCAAGTATGCAGCAGATATCAATACAGAACCCCTCTGTACAGTCATCTTCACGCTCACCCAAAACCACACCACTCAGATCCATGCATTCCCCCCATCTTTAGGACACTCCACACACACACACACTATGCATTACGCCTCCGACCTTCAGGGCTCTCTGCATACAGTGTGCATGCCACTTCCCCGCCCCCTCCCCCCCTTTCCAGGGCTCTCGCTTTGCACCCTCCCGCCTATATTTCTGATGTTCCATGCACACTGTACTTGCACCCCACACCACGTGCAGTCTCTCTCCCAACATCTATCGGCAGTGTCCTCAATGCACACACAGTGGATCATTCCTCTTGTATCCAGGGCTTCTACGCTATTCATACCCAACCCCAATATCTGCTGGGCCCTATACACTATCGTGCCACCCAGCATCTGGTCCCTAGGGTATTGTGCCCGATCCCCCAAATCTCCAAGGCTCTCTAATTTTAATTTCCCCCAGACCCATCACCAGCACTTTATACAATATCTGTCCACTCTCCCCATATTTCCAGAGCTCTGCCCACTCTCCCCATATTTCCAGACCTCTGTCCATTCTCCCCACCTCCAGGGCTGTCCACTCTCCCCACCCCCAGGGCTTTGTCCACTCTCCCCATATTTCCAGAGCTCTGTCCACTGTCCCCACATTTCCAGGGCTTTGTCCACACTCCCATCGCCACAGCTCTGTCCACTCCCCCATATTTCCAGAGTTCTGTCTACTCTTCCCATCTCAGGCTCTGTCCACTCCCCCCATCGCCAGAGTTCGGTCTACTCCCCCCATATTTCCAGAGCTCTGTCCACTCTCCCCATCTCGAGCTCTGTCCACTTTCCCCATCTCCAGGGTTCTGTCCACTCTCCCCATCTCCAGGGTTCTGTCCACTCTCCCCACCTCCAGATCTCTGTCCACTCTCCCCACCTCCAGATCTCTGTCCACTCTCCCCACCTCCAGAACTCTGTCCACTCTCCCCATCTCCAGGGTTCCGTCCGCTCTCCCCATCTCCATGGTTCTGCCCACTCTCCCCATCTCCAGAGCTCTGTCCACTCTCCCCACCTCTAGGTTCTGTCCACTCTTCCCATCTCCAGGGCTCTGTCCACTCTCCCCATCTCCAGGGTTCTGTCCGCTCTCCCCACCTCCAGGGTTCTGTCCGCTCTCCCCATCTCCAGGGCTCTGTCCACTCTCCCCATCTCCAGGGTTCTGTCCGCTCTCCCCACCTCCAGGGTTCTGTCCGCTCTCCCCATCTCCAGGGTTCTGTCCGCTCTCCCCATCTCCAGGGTTCTGTCCGCTCTCCCCACCTCCAGGGTTCTGTCCGCTCTCCCCACCTCCAGGGTTCTGTCCGCTCTCCCCACCTCCAGGGTTCTGTCCGCTCTCCCCACCTCCAGGGTTCTGTCCGCTCTCCCCACCTCCAGAGTTCTGTCCGCTCTCCCCATCTCCAGGGTTCTGTCCACTCTCCCCATCTCCAGGGTTCTGTCCACTCTCCCCACCTCCAGATCTCTGTCCACTCTCCCCACCTCCAGATCTCTGTCCACTCTCCCCACCTCCAGAACTCTGTCCACTCTCCCCATCTCCAGGGTTCCGTCCGCTCTCCCCATCTCCATGGTTCTGCCCACTCTCCCCATCTCCAGAGCTCTGTCCACTCTCCCCACCTCTAGGTTCTGTCCACTCTTCCCATCTCCAGGGCTCTGTCCACTCTCCCCATCTCCAGGGTTCTGTCCGCTCTCCCCACCTCCAGGGTTCTGTCCGCTCTCCCCATCTCCAGGGCTCTGTCCACTCTCCCCATCTCCAGGGTTCTGTCCGCTCTCCCCACCTCCAGGGTTCTGTCCGCTCTCCCCATCTCCAGGGTTCTGTCCGCTCTCCCCATCTCCAGGGTTCTGTCCGCTCTCCCCACCTCCAGGGTTCTGTCCGCTCTCCCCACCTCCAGGGTTCTGTCCGCTCTCCCCACCTCCAGGGTTCTGTCCGCTCTCCCCACCTCCAGGGTTCTGTCCGCTCTCCCCACCTCCAGAGTTCTGTCCGCTCTCCCCACCTCCAGGGTTCTGTCCGCTCTCCCCACCTCCAGGGTTCTGTCCGCTCTCCCCACCTCCAGGGTTCTGTCCGCTCTCCCCACCTCCAGGGTTCTGTCCGCTCTCCCCACCTCCAGGGCTCTGTCCGCTCTCCCCATTTCCAGGGTTCTGTCCGCTCTCCCCACCTCCAGGGTTCTGTCCGCTCTCCCCATCTCCAGGGTTCTTTCCACTCTCTCCATCTCCAGAGCTCTGTCCACTCTCCCCACCTCCGGGGTTCTGTCCACTCTCCCCATCTCCAGAGCTCTGTCCACTCTCCGGGGTTCTGTCCACTCTCCCCACCTCCGGGGTTCTGTCCACTCTCCCCACCTCCGGGGTTCTGTCCACTCTCCCCATCTCCAGAGCTCTGTCCACTCTCCCCACCTCCGGGGTTCTGTCCACTCTCCCCACCTCCAGGGTTCTGTCCGCTCTCCCCACCTCCAGGGTTCTGTCCGCTCTCCCCACCTCCAGGGTTCTGTCCGCTCTCCCCACCTCCAGGGTTCTGTCCGCTCTCCCCACCTCCAGAGTTCTGTCCGCTCTCCCCACCTCCAGGGCTCTGTCCACTCTCCCCACCTCCAGGGTTCTGTCCGCTCTCCCCACCTCCAGGGTTCTGTCCGCTCTCCCCACCTCCAGGGCTCTGTCCGCTCTCCCCATTTCCAGGGTTCTGTCCGCTCTCCCCACCTCCAGGGTTCTGTCCGCTCTCCCCATCTCCAGGGTTCTTTCCACTCTCTCCATCTCCAGAGCTCTGTCCACTCTCCCCACCTCCGGGGTTCTGTCCACTCTCCCCATCTCCAGAGCTCTGTCCACTCTCCGGGGTTCTGTCCACTCTCCCCACCTCCGGGGTTCTGTCCACTCTCCCCACCTCCGGGGTTCTGTCCACTCTCCCCATCTCCAGAGCTCTGTCCACTCTCCCCACCTCCGGGGTTCTGTCCACTCTCCCCACCTCCAGGGTTCTGTCCACTCTCCCCACCTCCAGGGTTCTGTCCACTCTCCCCACCTCCGGGGTTCTGTCCACTCTCCCCATCTCCAGAGTTCTCGACACTGCCGAAATCCCCTCATCCGGGGGCCTGACTGAATCCTCCATCCCCAGGCTAGCTCCCTAGCGCCGTACAGTGGACCCGCAGCTCCGTGGCCCCCTTCAGCAGACGCAGTTTGATACCCAAGGGATGGCGTCCCGGTCCCTTCCCCGGGGGGGACTCTGAGTGTCACCGTTACCTGAGCACAGCCGTTACCACTGCCGCTTCCTCCGGCGCTGCCCCCAGGCCGCCGCCATGTGTCCCTCCGCCCTCCAGCCCCAGACCCGGCGCGCGCACGTGTCTACGCCCCGCCCACCCCCGGCGCGCGGCGCGCCATTCATGCGTCATCCACAGAAACAACGATCCGCCGGTGGACAGCAAGATGGTACCGACCGCGACTCCAGGAGACCACGACCCCTGCAGGATCAGCGGACAATGGGCGGAAGCGGCTGCTAACGGGCCCATTTTAACCAGTCTGGAAGAATAGATAAACAATAGCCATCATCTGTTTCAATGTCACAGAGGAAGAAGGCCAACCATAGTTCATCCTTTCAAAACGATCTTACAGTCCACACACAGCATTCAAATTGTTCTTAAATTAATCATTAGCCTAACTAAAATTGACTTTCTATTCATCACCCTTAATATGAGAAACTTCCCAACATCTAAATGTGCATTTATTAGTTTGAGCTGTGTGTGTGATGTTCTCTGTTGGGTCTATCAGGATGTCTTGAAAACGTAGTGTTGACAAAGAACATCAAGCTGAGTTATTGAACAAAGCTGATTTATTTACTAAATTATTTACTAACCAGTCAACAAGGAATAAATTATTAAATAAAACAATACAATATTCAACTAATCCATCTCACGCCTAACCACCATCTCCTAGAATCCTAGGAGTCACATGATATTTATATGATTGCTCCTTATCGCCATCTGGTGGTGAGAAGTACTAACATCTTATTGTTAACCCTTTGTATTCATTAACATACACATATTACAATGTGTGTCTTTGTTCTTCTCTCATGGTTTACTTTGCACTCTTGTTTCATATTTATGTTTCAGTACTGTTTGCTATCTTAATAGAATCCATACAGTGCAGAAGGAGGCCATTCAGCCCATTGAGCCTGCACCAACCCCCGAAAGAGCACTCTGTATAGACCCACTTCACTGCTCTATCCCCGTAACCCCTACATTGATCATGGCTAATCCACCTGATCGGCACATCTTTGGGAGGAAACGGGTACCTGGAGAAAACCCATCCAGACACAGGAAGAATGTTCAAACTCCACACAAACTATCACCCAATGCCAGAATCGAACCCAGGTCCCTGGTGCTGTGAGGCAAAAGTGCTAACCACTCTGCCACTGTGCCATCCGTGTGACTTGTATCACTGAAGTCAGGATTATTTCGCAGATGCTCATTTTTGTGCTGAATAGTGTAATAGTCCCTTATAACTCTGTTCTTTGACACTGGATCATGCTCATAGCTTAAATGACCCAGATGTTATTAGCTGAAACTGTTGTATCCAGGGTGCAGTCTTACAAGAGTATTAACAATGTGCTGAATTCCAATATGGGTAATGAGAATGTAGAACCTTCTCCCTCGAAAAGCTGTTAAGGATAAGCGAATTGAACATTTCAAAACCTTGATTGACAGATTTTAGTTAGGTAAGGGTATTAAGAAGGGAGGTCTTGTGGTGCAGTGGTAGAGTCCCTACTTCTAGCCCAGAAGCTCTGGGTTTAATATCCGGCTTCAGGACTTAATGGCCATGGAAGGTGCTTTCATAACATGACAGAATTTCACATTCAGTTTGCGGGTGAGAAGTGTGAGCCTAAGACTAGTGTCTTAAACTTAAATAAAGGCAATTAAAAAGGTATGAATGATGGAGTTTGCTTCAGTAAACTGGGAAAATAGGTTAAAGGTAGGGTAGTAGAGAAGAATGGATGACGTTAAAGGAGATATTTCATAACTCTCGGCAAAAATATGTTCCATTGAGAAAGAAAGACTCAATGAGAAAGAAGCACCTGGGTCATTTATGGATAAGGAAGTTAAGGATAGAATCGAACTTTAAGAAAAAGTGTATAACACAGAGAGGATTAGTGGTAGGTCAGAAGATTGGGCATATTTTAAAAAACAACAAAGGATGACTAAAATAATATAAAGGGGAAATTAGCGTATGAGACAAAACTAACTAGAAATACAAAAGATGGCAGTAAGTATTTCTACAAATGTTTAAAAAGAAAATAGTAACTAAAGTGAGTTTTGGTCCCTTAGAGGGTGTGACTGGAGAAATAAAAATGAGAAACACGAAAATGGCAGAAATATTGGACAGGTATTTTGTATTTGTCTTCACTGTAGAAGACAGGAATAAATCCCAGAAATACTTGAAAATCAAGAGATAAAAGGGAAAAAGGAACTTAGAATCACAATCACTAAGGGAAAGGTACCAGAAAAACGATTAGAATTAAAGACTGAACCTGGTAGCTTGCATCTTAGGGTTTTAAAGGAAGTGGTTGCAGTGATAGTAATTGCATTGGCTGTGATATTCCAAGGTTCCTTAGGTTCTGGAAAGATCTTCGTGGATTGGAAAATTGCAAATGTAACACTTCTATTCGAGAAAAAAGGGAGATAGAAACCAGGAAACCTCTGGTCAGTTAGCCTAACATTTGTCCTGGGGAAATGCTGGAAACCATTATAATGGAGGTATCAGGCAGGACAGTTCTTCTTCTATTTGTGTTTCCTGCCTGAAGGCAGGTCTGACCTACAGTGTCACGGCCTCCACCATGGGCTGAGCAAAGTAGAGTTTAAAAAAATATATTTTTTGACAGCAAAGTAATGTTGAAGCCACAACCAGATCAGCTGTGATTTTACGGAATGGGGAGCAAACTCCAAGGGCAGAGTGGCCTACAGCTGCTCCTAACTCTTGTGTTCTTGATCTAGCACATCACCGTCTTCAAGGTCCCTTTAGACGACCATGTTATGGAGCATGCAGCAGACCACCAAAAGGCATGAGATCATTACAGGACTGTACTGTAGGGCACCATCCAACTGGTCCAGTGACTGTAAACGCATTTTCAGAATCCTGATGGCCTGCTTGATGGCGATCCCAGTGAGCAGATGGCTTCTGCTGTAATGCATCTGTCTCAGGTTCTCATAAAGGGATGAATATCCATCTCTTCAAGGGATAACTCTTGACCCTAGAATTGATCAACATAGTTTGGGGGAAAGGTGGATGGAATTGTTGCAGAACCCTGGACTGCTAAAGGATGAAAGAGTCGTGGTAGCTGTCAGGAAATTGAGCACACACAGGAAGGAAACTCTTCTTTTGGTCACAGACCAGCTGAATGTTGAGGGAATGGAAGCCCTTGATGAATCGTACTCTCGGTCATCTGGTGCCTTGGTGGTCACATGGGTGAAGTTGCTGATACCCTGCACCTGCAGGAATTCAGTGATTAAGGCCAAATCCACTGTTATTTGTGCCTGTCTGGAATCAAATATACTGTCCTCTTGTAACTAGGGCATCAGTGACAGGTGAGATGCAGTATTGTGCAACCTCTGATGGAACATTACTAAGGTCCACAGCTGTAGGAACCAAAGGAAAATAAGTTGAAAGCCACAGTGAGACTGATGGCTATTGACAGGGAAAGGTGAGCTGTGCTCCATGGTGTGAGGCCTGCCACCACAAGGACGCAAATCTCTGTGACTATCTCCCTGGAGAGTCACGGTCTCCTGTGACACTAGTTCAGCCCTGTCCTCTATCCTCCTGACATCTGGGGCTTTTTCCTTCCTGAGAGGATACTGTTCCTCACTGCCCTGGACCCAAAATCTGGAAGTTATAATCTGTTTGCCAGCTGCTACTTTCTTTGTGCCCAGGTGGCCTTCCAATTGTATCTGAAAGCAGGATGACAGACCCCTGCACCACCCTTGTGCATGCAGAACACTCCCTCCGCAATCTACACAGACCTGATGACATTAGTGTGCCAATAGCTGACTGCCCCATTGAAGCTTCATTTTATGGCATCCACCTAATTTGTTTGGTCAGTCATGACTGACTCCTTACCTGATCTGCCCCTGATCCAGCATGCAATCTATGTACCCCCACCAAAATCTCAATATATCCCTTAACACACTTTCAATGAGCTCTTCAGCCTCCTGAAATTGACTCATTCATGGATTGCACAGGTTCCAGTGGCTGGCTTCCCCCATCCTGATGAAGCTTGCAGGAATGGCAATGGGAAACAGGCAGGCTGGTCTGCACCGCTGCTTTCACCACCCACCTGCCTCTATTCCTTCCCCAGCACAATCTTTAAATCCCCTCCAGGGAGCAGACCATCATGTTAATGATAAAGGATAACCCACAGCATTCAATTCATCAGCCTCATACATTGACCCACCCTTCTAAGCACCAAATCAAATATGGAAAATTAAGAGTTGTGTACATTGTTATGATGCTGGCCAGATCCTGGGTGAATCATAGAATTTACAGTGCAGAAGGAGCCCATTTGGCCCATTGCGTCTGCACCGGCCCTTGGAAGGAGTACCCTACTTAAGCCCACACCTCAATACTATCACTGTAAACCAGCAACCCCACCTAACCTTTTGGACACTAAGCGGAAATTTAGCATGGCCAATCCGCCTAACCTACACATCTTTGGACTGTGGGAGGAAACTGGAGCACCCGGAGGAAACCCACGCAGACACGGGGAGAAAATGCAAACTCAACACAGACAGTCACCCGAGGCCGGAATTGAACCCGGGTCCCTGGAGCTGTTGGGCAGCAGTGCTAACCACTGTGCCGCCCCATCTTGCACTCATCGGGTGTGGAGGGAGATCTGGTTAGATAGAGGGCTGGATTCTTTGCACCCCGGCGGCGAAATCACGGCTGGCGTGGGGGCGGTTAATCCATTTTCCCGCAAAAAATCAGGACCGGCGCCAGCTCCCTGATTCTGCAGTCCCAAAAAGCAGTGTACTCAAGGAATACGCTGCGCCGCCTAGGACCTATCTGCAGCCATTGCTGGAGGTCTGCTCCGCCTTCTCCGCCCCCGACCGGCCAAAGTCCCGACGGCGTGGATCTAATGTGGTCTAGCCGGTCGGGATACTCGTGTGGAAGCTGCGGACCCAGCCTGCGGCAGCCCTGGTCGGGGGCAGGTCATTCGGAGTGCGGAGGGGGGGGGGCCTTATAGGAGTCCGGGAAATGTTTGTACGGCGGAGAGGGTCAGTCGCGCGGCCCATTGGGAGGTTTATTTTTAGGGTCCAGCTCCGCGGTCCGAGTCCGCCATGGAGGATGGCGCGGCCGCTGGAGGCCGCCGCCGCCATGCGCATGTGTGGCCTCCGACCCGGAAGTGCGGGGGCCCGTATCTGTAGCAAAAGCTGCGAGATCTACGCCGGGTCCCTGCTAGCCCCCTGCAGGGCTAGGAAGTTGCGACCCTTTCACGCCAGTCTTTCTGGTGTGAAACTCTACAGTTTTGACTCGGCCGAGGGGACATAGTCCCAATAACGGAGAATCCAGCCAGATAGTTTGAGATTCAAGACACTTACTAAGTGAATACAGTCACAAGATTTTATTGGTTTGGAACAAATAAAATAAACTTTTTTAAAATAATAATCTTTATTGTCACAAGTAGGCTTACATTAACACTGTAATGAAGTTGCTGTGAAAATCCCCTAGTCGCCACATTCCAGCACCTGTTCGGGTACACAGAGGGAGAATTCAGAATGTCCAATTTGCCTAATAGCATGTCTTTCGGGACTTGTGGGAGGAAACCGGAACACTTGGAGGAAACCCACGCAGACACAGGGAGAACGTGCAGACTCCACACAGACAGTGACCCAAGCCGGGAATTGAACCTGGGATCCTGGCGCTGTGAAGAAATTGTGTTGCCCATTGTGCTACTGTGCTGCCTTTACTATACAAGTTCAGAAAGGTAAAACAATTTACAATATCTATCTTGCACTCTAACATTCAGGTTAAGTGTGAAGTACATGTAAATTAACAAGTCAACTGTGGTCGAATACACACTACAGAATAAATGTTAATTGCGAACAAACCTGATTCTCTGGCTTTTTCACTCATGCAGACGTTTATCACATTGTGAGTCAACAAATCTCACGGAAACTTTGTCTTTCTCACAGGGGTTTCCAATTTCCATCTTTGAAGATCTCGCCTGGGAATTCTCTCCAAAGGTCGCTTCTACACAGCTGACTTCAACAATGACCCACCTTGCAAGGTTTCAATCTTGCTTTCCAAGATTCATTTCCTCTGGATCTCTCAGTCTACTCTAGCTTCACCTTCCAAGCACAATTTCCAATCTTGGCTGCGCCAAGCACTCACATTTCCAAAGGAGTAACATGGAGTCACCAATCTTTCACTGCCTTCTCGGACCTCCAGGTCTTCCCTCCTGCCCACTTCACTCAAAGTCTGCTCCCTGCAGTCCTTCCTTCAATTTGGAGCATGGGCAGCACGGTTGCGCAATGGTTGTACTTTGCAAGCACCACAGGGAAGATAATCATTCCCATTCCGTAGGCCTCGTGTGTGCTATTCCAGCGACTTTCGAACTTCAGACAAAGGTAACTTGGTGCTTCTTAACAACAGAGACCCATCTGTCTCTGCATGCTTTCTCCCTTCTCTCTGACTATTACGGTCATTTATGCTTATTTATTTACACTTTAAAACCTTTCCCTTTCCCTCACCCATTTTACACCAGCTCATTTGTAGTCTGTAATTTATCAAAGTATGTTTATTGTCAGAATGATTACATACATGAAAGGGACACAAAGGAATATGTATCATAAACCTGAACACGTCATGGATCAGGCATAGTGTTTCTGCAAGGAAGATAAAAGGCCCAGGAAAAATACACAAAACAGCAACAAGCCGACATATAAAATGTATAAATATCAATTAATCATCACTAAGTAAAACAAATAAATAGACTAGATGATATAAAATAGTATATGATGAAGATATAAAGTTCCAAAATCAAAGTTCTTAAAAAAGGATCATTGCCTTGCTTTGATATATTTGCCCTGCATGTATTTGAAATACCTTCAAATGGGTTCATTGGGAGCAGTGCCTCTTCAATTTATTTAACTCTCTAAAGTTTCACTCAAGTCAATTTTCCTCATCTTCTGCCCCTTTTCTGAACATGTACCAGTTCAATTCCTTAAAATTCACCTAGAACCAAACTTTTAGATACCCCTCCTCATATCTCCCTTTCTGACTTGCAGTCATGTTTTCTTTACCCTATAATTGGCAGTCACGCCCTGGGGTGCTTTTCTACATTAAAGGTGCTATTTAAATGTAAGGCAGTTTTGTTGCCATTGTTGATGGACAAAGTACATGATTAAATAATGTCCAAATTGGAAAGAGCTTTGTTAAAGGCAAATCATATTTAATTAACTTTAGAGCTGGTAACAGAGGTGGCCGATGAAGGCAAAGCAGTTAATGTGGTGCATTTGGACTTCCAAAAGGCATTTGATAATGTGTTAATGATAAAAGCAAATTACTGCAGATGCTGGAATCTGAAACCAAAAGAGAAAATGCTGGAAAATCTCAGCAGGTCTGGCAGCATCTGTGGGGAGAGAAAAGAGCTAACGTTTCGAATCCAGGTGACCCTTTGTCAAAGCTAAAAGACAGAGAAAGTAGGAAATATTTATACTGTGGGGTGAGGGAATGAAAGATGAGTCATAGCCACAGAAACCAAGGGAAAAGAGTAGGTGCTGGTTTAGCACAGGGCTACATAGCTGGCTTTTAAAGCAGACAAAGGCAGGCCAGCAGCACGGTTCAATTCTCCTACCAGCCTCCCTGAACAGGTGCCGGAATGTAGCGACTAGGGGCTTTTCACAGTAACTTCATTTGAAGCCTACTTGTGACAATAAGCGATTTTCGTTTCATTCCATTTCATATTAGCCACTGAAACAAAGGAAAAAGAGAGCTAATGGCAGTCTCCAAAGAGAATAAAAGGTGTGAAAGGTCAAACAACAGAGAAACTAACATCAGAGGGTAAGCTGTGACAGTTGTAGGGGTGTAGGGGGAAGCAAAGGGAGAAAAGGTAACGAGAGGGGGAATAAGATAGGAGGGGGAAATATGTATATGATGAAATACAAGAAAGAAATAAAATGTAAAAGACAGTTAAAATGGATTGGTATGAAAACAAAGGGGTTGAGGTGAGGTAGAGCTAATCATCTGAAGTTGTTGAATTCAATGTTGAGACTGGAAGGCTGTAGTGTGCCTACCCAGATGATGAGATGCTATTCCTCCAGTTTGCGTTGAGCTTCACTGGAACATTGCAGCAAGCCAAGGCCAGACATGTGGGCATGGGAGCAGGGTCTAGTGTTAAAATGGCAAGCAACGGGAAGGTCAGGGTCCTGAATGCGCAGAGACCGAAGGTGCTCAGCAAAGCGATCACCCAGTCTGCGTTTGGTTTCTCCGATATAGAGACCACATTGGGAGCAGCGAATGCAATAGACCAAATTGAAAGAGGTGCAAGTGAAACGCTGCTTAACCTGGAATGAGTGTTTTGCGCCTGGGATGTTGAGCATGGGAGAGGTAAAGGGACAGGTGTTACACCTCCTGCGATTGCATGGGAAGGTGCCACGGGTGATGGGAGAGGTGTTGGGTATGGTGGAGGAGTGGACTAGATTATCTCAGAGGGAATGGTCTCTGCGGAACTCTGACAGGGGGAGTGAATGGAAGATGTATTTGGTGGTGGCATCATGCTGGAGTTGGTGAAAATGGTGGAGGAGTATGCTTTGCATACGAAGGCTGGTGGGTTGAAATGTGAGAACCAGGGGGACTATATCCTTGTTCTGGGAGGGAGTGGAGGGGGGTGAGGGTAGTGGCACGGGGGATGGACCGCATGCTGTTGAGGGCTCTTTCCACAACTGTGGGTGGGAAATCATGGTTGAGAAAGAAGGAACACATTTTTGAAGCATCACTTTGGAAAGTGGCATCATCGGAACAAATGCGACGGAGGTGATGGAGCTGAGAGAAAGGGATGGAGTCCTTACAGGGTGTAGGGTGCGAAGAGCTGTAGTCCAGATAGCTGTGGGAGTCACTGAGCTTGTAATGGATATTAGGAAGTAGTCTATTGCAGGAAATGGAGTCAGGAAGGTCAAGGAAGGAGAGGGGCGTGACTGAGATGGGCCAGGTGAAAGTGATGGAGTGGTGGAAACTGGAAGCAAAGTTGATAATCTTTCCAGGTCCTGACGAGAGCATGAAGCGGCACCAAAATAGTCATCGAAGTACCGGTAAAGAAGTTGTGGGAGGGGACCCGGGTAGGCCTGGAACAAGAATGTTCCACATACCCCATAAAAAGGCAAGGATTGCTAGGACCCATACGGGTAGCCATTGCTACACCTTTGATTTGGAGAAAGTGGGATGAGTTAAAGGAGAAGTTGTTGAGAGATAGAACGGGTTCAGCCAGGCGGAGGAGAGTGGTGGTGGATGGGAATTGTCCAGGCCTCTTTCGGGGAAGAAGCAAAGAGCTCTCAGGCCATCCTGGTGTGGGATGGAGGTGTAGAGGGATTGCACATCCCTGGAGAATAGGAGGTGGTTCGGGCCCGCGGACTGGAAACTGTCAATATGACTCAGGGCATCAGAGGAATCCCGGATGTGGGTGGGGAGGGAACGGACCAGGGGAGTGAGGATGGAATCATGATAAGAGGAAATAGGTTTGGTGGAGCAGGAGTATGCTGACTCAATGGGCCTGCCGGGACAGTCCTTTGTGTGGATTTTGGGAAGTAGGTAAAAGCGGGCTGTCTGGGGTTGGGAGACTATGAGGTTGGAAGCCGTAGGGGGAAGGCATCCAGAGGATATGAGGTCACTAACGGTGTTGGAGATAATAGCTTGATGTTGAGTGGTCTGGTCATGGTCCAGGGGGAGGTAGGAGGAAGTATCTGAGAGTTGGCGCTCGGTCTCTGCGAGGTAGTGGTCAGCACGCTAGACGACAACAGCACCCCCTTTGTCAGCAGGTTTGGTGACAAAGTCGGGGTTGGACCTGACGCAGTGAAGAGCGGAAAGTTCAGAGGGAGAGAGGTGTTAATGATAGTTTTGCCAGCAAAGTCAATGTAATAAAAGGAAAGTAGAAGTTAATGTAATAAAAGGGGAAGTGGCAGGGTGCATGGATGGGGAAGTGACTAGAAACAGGCAGCTGTGGTGAAGGACTGAAGGAAGGTAAACAGTGGAGTCAACAGAACTACTCCTTTTGGTGATATACATGAATGACTGCTATGGCGAACCTCTACAAAATACTAGTCTGACCACAAATGAAGTGGTATGTCCAATTCGGGGTACCACATTGTAAGAAGGATGTGAAGGCTTTATAGATGGTGCAGATGAGATTTACTGCAATGGTTCCAGAGATGAAGGACTTCATTTGGCCATGGGGAGGCAGTGCATAGTGGTATTGTCACTGGACTAGTAATCCAGAGATCTAACGCAATAATGCTTTGGGAACCAGGATACGAATCCCACCATGGCAGATGGTAAAATTTGAATTCAATAAAAATTGGGAATTAAAAGTCATGAAACTATTGTCAATTGTTGTAAAAACCCATAATGGTTCACTCATATCCATACGGAAGGAAATCTGTTGTCCTTACCTGGTCTGGCCTACATGGGACTTCAGATCCACAGCACTGTGGTTGACTCTTAAATGCCCTCAGGGATGGGCAACAAATGCTGACCCAGCCAGCAACACCCACATCCCAGGAACGACTAAAAAAACAATTACACGGATAATTTGGAGAAGATGGAGGTAATTGCTCTCCTTAGAGCAAAGAAGATGAAGATGAAATCATGAAGGCTCTGGACAGAATGGATTGGAAGAAACTGTTCCCATTGGTGTAAAGGTCAATAACCAGAGGACATATTTAAAACCAATTAGCAAAAGGGCCAAAAGTGATGCAAAAAGATATTGGAGGCAGATTCAATTGAGACTTTCAACGGGGACTTTCAAGCACATGAAGGGGGAAAAAGTACAGGACCAAGCAGAATGGGGGAGTGGAACTAACTGGATTGCTTTGCCAAGAGCCGGCATGAAGTCAACGGGACAAATTGTTTCCGTCTGTGCTGTAACCGTTCAACAATTCCATGGAATGAAAATGATTATCGAGCAGTGAAGCAGGGAAATAGGAATAGTAGTAAGTGAAAGGTAATCTATATTCAAAGAACATGGAAGACCAATCCTGTATAGCGAGTGGGCAATCACCATTGCTTTATCATTCAGTTCCTCTCCACATATGATAATATTGCCCTGGAGTCATACCAAATAATCGTGTGTTACCCATTATTTCAAGGCATTCCAGCATGGAAAGTGTTTTCTCCATAAGAGTCTGGATAGGAGTGTTTAGGAAATGTGAGGTTCCATGTGAAATCAATAAAAACAGTTCACATCACAGTGGGGATATCCATAGCTAGAGTGGAATAACTCTCGATGATTATCGACTTGCAAGTTACAGTGTAACATTCATCACGCATACTAATATGGTTAATACACACAAATCTTTATTTTTATATATACAAGCTGCAAAGGATGTTTGGTGATAATTATAATTTTATTAAAAGAGTTTGTTCAAGAAGGATGGAACTCAATGTTAGATGCTGATATGATCCAAATAAATGTAGCTGATTAACCCAACATGCCAAAACTGGATGGTGATTGGCTGAAGCATGAAAACTTCACATGTGAGGATATGTGCGTTTATGTGTCGCAAAAACAAAATATTTTTTATACTGAAAATCAGAAATAAAAACTGAAAATTCTGGAATTCTCAGATGACCAGGCAGCATCTGTGGGGAGAGAAACAGAGATAACATTACAGGTCAATGAAGGTTAACATCTATTTTTTTCTCTCTCCACAGGTGCTGAGAATTTCCAGCAATTTTCTGTTTTAACCCAACGTTAAGGGTTGCACAGCACATCCACAGATCCATGTTCCTCCTCACAGGCTATTAGCAGGTAGAGTTATAGATATTGGGGTGAGTTTCCACAGGGTTCCCAACTCCCATAAACAGCAGATACTCCAGGGAGATTAGGGAGTCCCTGCAGAAATTGAGGTGGAGAAATATGGGAATCAAATATTTTGTGCATTTGGATTAAAAGGAAATAACTGGATGTACAGATCAGAAAGAACTCTTGCTGCTAAAATCGGTCCTGTTCCATTTTCTAGATGGACCTCTTGTGGAAGCTTCATTATCATAATACAGCAGTTATTACACTTCATTGGCTGATAATCAGCTGGAGAATCCTTCCACCACCTCCCCTCACTTTCCCCCAAAGAGTAAAAAAATGTAGGTATGAAGATAAAAACAATTGGCTGTAATATCTTGAGTTCATGAAAGGTACTATAAAAATGTAAGACCTTCATTTTTAATATAAAAGGTTTGAGAAACGTGCTGTTCCATTTGCCGTCATGGGTGTGCTGAGCACCAAGTCTGATATGTGGACTATACATTCTTTGAAATGCCACAGATTTAAAAGCCTTCAGTGATATTTACTTTCTGCTGTGATTTATGTTCCCATGAGAATTTTTGTCTACCCTGACTCCAGCCAATTGGAATCCTCCAGCTGACATGTTTGGGTGGAAGAGAAGAGCCGGGAGAAGGGTACCCGTGCCGATCATCTTGCCTGATAGCTGCTCCTTACCCTCCTATTGGCACCTCTACTCCTGCATCTGAACAGAGGAGTGAAATTGCTGCACTTTAGTACAATACTGGCAAGACTTCACTTCCCGAAGGTGGATGTGCAGGCGGATCCTTGCAGGCACAACTTTGAGATGGGAATGCCTGAATAACCTTTATGCTAAAACGTTATTTAGAAGCTCCCCAGACACATGTTACACTTTGCTTAGTACTGTCAGAAAGGAGGCACTGCAGTCTTGTTTAACAGAGATGTACATGTAGAGTGGTGCCAGCTGCTGCAAGGACATCCACGGTGATCTGCAGCCGAGGATCTGAAAGGTGCAGGGTCAGCTTGAGACTTGGCTGAAGCCCCTCGCAGTTAAGTTCCAATGCTGATCTCTGGAAACTATTTCATGAAGTGGCACAGAAGGCAACTCTCGCAAATAACTCGTGTATCTGTAGATCGACTGAAATTATGCTGCTTTGCAGTCGTACTTGTGAGGACACATATAAAGTAACCAGACACTGCTTTGACTTCAACAGCTATCAAATTTAGTGTCAAATGTTGGGCTGCTTCCTCACTTGTTTGATGACTTATTCCTTCAGCTAAGATCTATCCCATAGTGTTGATCCAGGTGGAAAGGAAATGGGAATTCAGGATGAGAAGATTAATTTTCCAACTTGCTCCCTCTTCAGGTGATGTTCAGAGCATGAATATGCTGGATTGAATCTAGCAATCTAATTCCTTTCCAAAAGAAGCTCACATTCTATGAAAGTTAAAGATGTTACGAGTTTGAAATAATTGACTTTCCTATATACATATGACTCAGAACACACCAAGCAAAGCGCTGACAAAGATAATCTAATACCTGCAGAACATTATCACTTGAGAGTTTTGCTGTGGCATTGGGAACGTCACATGCAAACTCTAACTAGCACAATATATTAGGTTAATATTCAAGAGCTTTTATTGCATTTCAGACAGAAATTGCAATACCCCGCTCTCCCCCTGCCTTCCTGTGGTTAATTATTTTCTTGATTTAATTAACTGAGGGGCAGCGAGTCCGATACAGTGCAAAAGACAGACTTGTGACAGCTATTACAGTTAGCAGAAGTGGAGATGATAAGTTTTCTTTTCTTAAAGAAGAGAACTGATCATGAGACTCTCGCACTTGTAAAAGCTGTGTCCATTCAGTTTGCTTTCCTGTAACCACAGCTAGTTGTCTTTGGTATTGTCATTACCTGCAGTTTGTACAGTTAGCAGCTTTTCACTCGCTTATTCAATGACGCCTATTCCCATAGATCATATTCTACTGCGTTTTACCTCAGATTGTAATTAGTAGCTCTCTGCTTGATTTGTCTCACGTGATTGCTTTGCGATGTCAAGGGAAATATCAGACATGTAGCCTCTCTTTGCTCAACAATCGTTAAATTAATGAGAGATTGCCACAAGCTTGTTTCCTCAATTTTGGATTTTCCGAGACACTTGTGCCAGGATATTTAACTGTGAATGCCAAGTATACATTGAAGAACTGGTGAAAGACGAAAAAAATATAGATCTCAATAAACACGACAGATGAAACTGACCGAGGCGCAAAATCCAGGAAGTCCACTCTTTCAGGTTTCCTCATAAATAACTCTGTCGTTCTAACAGAAACAGCTTTGTTTACTGCAATGGTGAATCCAGATTTTGTTCAGATGCCATTCTTGTTGTGAGTTTCTTTACACCAGATTTGACCGATTGCCTTGGTTAGCACCTGTAGTAAAAAAACCACAAACTTGTATCAAAGTAGGTTGGTAAGTTTTACTCGCTGCTGCAATGAAATAAAACAGAAGTAGGTTGCAAAACATCAGCCGCCAAAATGAAACTGCAGAAACTGCAGAGAATGCCCTTGTGCAGTTGTCAAGTCTTTGATCAATTGCAGTTAAAACAAACTAAATTTTCAAAGTCATTTGGAGGCACAAAGTGGCTGGTCAATATTTTCAGGATGAATATGTTACGTAAGCTGATCAGCAATCTTTGAAGAGATATTTCCTCACGTACCTGCTGAAATCTGAAAATCTGATGATTTGGGAAGTGACACAGAAATAATAGTCTGGATGTGGTAACATTGTAGTTATTTTTGTACTGCATAACAACACAGAATTGATTGGGAAAGATGTGACTCACCTTTATGAGCCTGCGGTGTAAACCTGCGGTGATTGAAATGTTTTAACTGTTGCTGGGCCTTTGCCAGTAGTAGAAAGAACGTGAACTTGAATCTGATAAGTTGTCAAAGGCCGAAGATTAAGGATTGTCATAAAAGGTTGATCCTGGAAACAATAAAAGAATAGATCAGCTCAGCCATTACACAATTACCAGAGAGTAATCATCTGTAATGCAGCCAAGTGGATCAAATTATTTATATGTAGAAAAATAGTAACCTGGCTGTGTTTCTTTCCATCTGTCTCCCAGACATGTTAAAGACTGTAGCACAAATTTCCAACACTAGAGGGTGCTATTACTACAGCAAAGTGCAGTGCACCATTGGAAATTAACTTAGAATGTTCCAGCAATGTGGACTCACTGAATCAATTTTCAGCCTCTGCTGTATTTTGATTCCGGTTGAAAGTTATGGCAGGTTGGAAAGAGTTGACGGGGCATCGTCTGCATTTCCGCAGTGCCTAACGGCCCAATTTGCTTGTGAAGATGGTGTGGAGACCTAATTTGGACAGCACCCTTGAGTTTGAGAGGCCACGAGGAGAGGAAGATTTCCTTCCTGCCTGGGAGACAAGGTAATCTGGCTCATCTGGTCATGGGAAATTCGCAGTAGGAGCTCCACCAATTGAACTCTGCTACCCGGCTGGTTAGAGATCAGGGTTAAGCTCGCGACGGTCTCCATGTGGATCTGGAACTTTGGCGTTAATATCCATTGTAAATAGTTTGTTTCTCTAGGTTAAGCGGATTGAATGCATAATTTACAAACTTGGACCATGCAGGGTGATTTGTTATGTTTTCGGTGTAACATAAGAAGCTTCCTTGTGGTGCACTTGACAAAGGAAGGTTCAGACGTGGAGATAACTTCAACACGTTTATTAAACTATTTACACTTCTATTACTCGGGTTCGACACTACTGCTAATCCTACTATAGCTACCCAGACTGACTAACCAGTTGCTGCAATCCACGTGGTAGGTGTAATATTGAATCAACCCTGTGTCTGCTCTCACTGACTGTCTCCACTGGAAAAAGGCAGATCATGTGTGTGGTGTCCTTTATATATGGGTTGGTGTAATGCCCTCATGTAGTCGTGTCACCTCTGTGTGTATCGTGAGTGTCCATCGGTCGTGTCCTATCTAACTGATCTATTGGTTGAGTGTGTGTGTGTGTGATGTTTCTGGTGCTCCCTCTAGTGTCTAGCTAGCTTACATGCATTTACATTAATGCACATTACCATACAGGGCTCTTCACTGTTTCAATGTCACTCACCAAAGGACATTTGTTCAGCTGCAAGAGGGATCCACCACTAGTGTTATTTAATGGGCCAAGCACCCAACTTGCAGGTAGTGTGATTTACACTAACATCTGCTGCTGACAAATTTCTGGAAGTACTGTGGTTCTGGAGGTATTGTGGTGAGCAGCTCTATCTGGCAGGAAGTGCTGCTGTATCCTCAAAGGCGGGCAGAGGAATCAGTGCCGTGTCCACACAATGAATGCAACACACTACAGTTACGGTATCTCTGTGTCTGCAACATGACAGGGAGATGGAACAGAGGCTGTTGGAGAGGCCAAACTATACACAATATCCTTTACCAAGTAGGATCCAGACTCCTCCATTTTTCTTGACCGTGACAGGAGGTTGTCTGGCAAGCCAGCCAATGTCCTGAGCATCTCGGTGTGTATCCTCATCAGCACTCTTCTGTATGCCACCTCATCTGCAGCAGAACTCATCTGTCACCTTGCCCAGAATGAGCAACGCACAAACCATCCTTTCCCCTGCAGCCCGCTCGTGCCCATCTGGCTCACGACATGTGGTGCCCACCTCTATACAAGCGTCTAAAGTTCAAGCAGCGTCAGTATCTGAGCTAATGGCTCCTAATATCAGGTCAAGTGACGGAGTGGCTTGATCAGTGCTGTCTGGTTGCTCTCTTTCTTCCCCCCAGCTAGCTGTGGCTGAGCAGGTGGCGTTTCTTGGGTGTTTGAAAGCAGAGAATCAGAAAAGGGAAGGCTGGATTGTAAAGAAAGAGGGTCCTTGGTCACACCATCTACAGCTTTCTCATTATGCCAATGAGGCGGACTAGTGTGAGCTGAGAGCTGAGAAGGGGTGTAAGGTAGGAACATTGAAAATATCCTCAATGTTTTCAGTGATTGTTGGCTGTCATAGGCTGAGTCACAGCCAGCCCCATGATGCAGAGAACCATCTCCTGTGCCGCGTTCAGGAGATGTGAGTGTCCTTGCCCCTGATGGTTCTGCTCTGCTCTCTCCTATTGTGTGCTAACTTGCCCTGCAAAAGACAGGGCAAAATGTCACTACCTGCATTGTGTTGTGTTAGGGTGATGTGCCTTCCATAGTCGAACAGCTGAAGGTTGTGTAAGTAGTGAGAGCTGGGCGTGAGGCTGACAGCTCTCACGTAGGTAGGTATATGAGGATTAAGCGGTGCATCTGGATGATAGGCCTGAGTCATGACTTTGAGAGAATGCTCCTGGGGTTAGGATGCATTGGGCAGCGTCAGAGGTGCCACTGACCGTGACCAGCTGCATGAAGATCTTGTGCCCCTGCTGTCAGGTCCTCAGGGCCAGATTCTGGGAGGTGATCTCCTCGGCCATCTCTTCCCATTCACTTCCAGTCACCGACATCTGGCTGGATTTTTGGCCCCCCACAAAATCTGGAAAAAAGTTGGAGGGGCCCCAAAAATAGCAATGCCGGCAAACGGTTTCAGTTGTAGGATGCTGTTCCTGGCACTGGCGATTTTTACCAGGGAGCCCCATCCACTTACCACCCAACTGACACCAATTAAATTAGTTAAAACGCTGATTAAGAGCTAGTTGGAGGGAGAGGGTGGGATGTTTACAGGTTTCAAGAACAATCGGTTTCTAAGGTGAAGGGAGGTGGGTATGAAGTGGGGAGCCAGTTAAGCTGTGCCAGAATATCACCCCAGCCCTATAAGAGGATCAGCAGGAGACTCGCATTTGTTGAGGTGGTGCCCTGTGGAACAACACAGATGGCAGAGAGAGTGGGCACTCAGACCCTGGGCATAAAATGGGGCCAGCAGAAGGAAGGTTGCAGCTTATAAGAACATAAGAACTAGGAGCAGGAGTAGGCCATCTGGCCCCTCGAGCCTGCTCCGCCATTCAATGAGATCATGGCTGATCTTTTGTGGACTCAGCGCCACTTTCCGGCCCGAACACCATAACCCTTCATCCCTTTATTCTTCAAAAGGTGGGGGCGTGGCCGTCAGATTTTGCACCCAGGGGTGATGAAGGACAACATCCTCCACAGGAACGGTGAAGCCTCAAGCTGCAGAAAGGCAGAGGAGAGGAAAGAGGGGCAAGAAGGAATCAGAGGCTAAACCCGCAACACAGCATTGACTGCTGAAGGAAGAGCTACCTGGAGATGACCAAGACCTAATGCTGCAGGACACTCCAGTCAGATAGTCACCGACATCTGGTCCTTGTCGCCAAGGGTCTTGCACCCGTCAGCACTGTTGGCATGTCCTGCTATTAGCTGTCAAAGTTACTTGAACTGCTTTGCTTCTGGCTCTTTAAGGCTTCCCACAAGTGATTGCATCACACAGAACAAAGAACAAAGAACAAAGAAATGTACAGCACAGGAACAGGCCCTTCGGCCCTCCAAGCCCGTGCCGACCATACTGCCCGACTAAACTACAATCTTCTACACTTCCTGGGTCCGTATCCTTCTATTCCCATCCTATTCATATATTTGTCAAGATGCCCCTTAAATGTCCCTATCGTCCCTGCCTCCACTACCTCCTCCGGTAGTGAGTTCCAGGCACCCACTACCCTCTGCGTAAAAAACTTGCCTCGTACATCTACTCTAAAAACTTTGCCCCTCTCACCTTAAACCTATGCCCCCTAGTAATTGACCCCTCTACCCTGGGGAAAAGCCTCTGACTATCCACTCTGTCTATGCCCCTCATAATTTTGTATACCTCTATCAGGTCGCCCCTCAACCTCCTTCGTTCCAGTGAGAACAAACCGAGTTTGTTCAATCGCTCCTCATAGCTTATGCCCTCCATACCAGGCAACATTCTGGTAAATCTCTTCTGCACCCTCTCTAAAGCCTCCACATCCTTCTGGTAGTGTGGCGACCAGAATTGAACACTATACCTCGTACAACAGCCTAACCAACCTGACGAACCCCTCCCCAAACCCAAATCTCTTCAGCACCTCCCACAAATACCCCCACTCTACCCTATCGAAGGCCTTCTCGGCGTCCATCGCCACCACTATCTCCGCCTCCCCGGCGTCATAATAACGTTCAGGAGCCTCCGCAAATTCGCGTTCAACTGCCTCCCCTTCATGAATCCAGTCTGGTCGTTGTGGATCACCTGCGGCACACAATCCTCAATTCTCGTGGCTAAGACCTTCTCCAGCACCTTCAGCCCCTTCAGGTGCGCGAACACCCGGGCCCGCTTATATTCTAGGTTGTCAGCCAGATCAGGGGGCTACCCGCCACCCCGCCTCCCCCCGCCGACTAGCCATAACCCCCTCCTCGGCCAGCCATGAGCCAGCACCCCACACCCGCCCCCCACGGCGGCAGACCCCCATCCCAACCCCTCTACTCTACTCTACTACAGGTCAGTGATGCTCTTTTTGTCAGAGAATGGATACATTCAGTTCATGGCAGTCAGGGGGTTTTGCCTCCGTTTATGGATTTCTCCAGTCGGCTATGATCAATTGTAGACATGCGGCCATCAGGGCACCGACTGACTGGCCAGTGAGATTCATCAAGAGGCAGTGCAGGTCTGTGATCACAACAAGGGCTCCCTCCCATGACTACTTCATCCTACTCCACTGCAGACTGCCTCAGAACTTCACCCCCCCACCCCCCCCTCCCCCCCACCCCCCAAGGTTGGTTTGTTGGTTCCTATGGTTCTAGGGTAATCTGAGAATTTGCTCAGCAAGGCACCCATGGAGCAGACCATTGGGATTCTGAAAGTGTGATCCTGGTGCACTGACTAGTGGAGTGGTGCCCTCCAGTAACCGACTGCAAGGGTATCAGTCATTGTGACATTCTGCTGTATCCTTCATAACACTGCCCTCAGAGAGATGTGGACATTGAGGATGGTGAGGGCCTGAAATATCAGGGCAGGAGCAGGAGCAAGAGATAAGAGAGGAGGACGAGACAACAGAAATGGAGCTGAACATAGAGGTGCCACTGCTGCCTGAAGTGCCCTCCTCTTGCCACCTTCTGGGTGGAGGATCTCCCCTCCTCTCCCTTATGGTCTTCACCATTAAATCCAGTTCAGCATCAGTGAAGAAAGGGTCTGCCCTAGTTTGGGTGCCAAGCCATAGGCAAAACTGGATTAAATACAGGTTAGAAAGGCGTGAAAGGCCACAGTTTATACGACGGCGTGGGGCCAAAGACCCCAAAACAGATAATCCAGCCCCTTAAGTGACACGCGCTCTGTATGTTATTCCCTGATTGGTCCAGGCATATGAGCCTCATCTACAGCAGCCCAATGGTTCTCTCAATCACTGCCCTTGTGGAGTCCTGACTCCTATTGTGTCTTTCCTCCGCTTCTGTCCTTGGGTGCCAGAGAGGTGTCATGAGCCACCTTTTGAAGGGATAGCCTTTATCACCGAGCAGCCAGCTTTCCAGCTAAGCTGGAGTGACAAATAGCCTTGGCATCCACGAGTGACACAAGGTGTAGGCATTATGAGAGCTGCCATGGTACCTTACACAGACTTGCAGAATCTGTGTCTTGTGACTGTAAAACATCTGCACATTCATGGAGTGGAAGCCCTCTCTGTTCACAAGGGCACTTGGCTCACTTGCTGGCCCCTCAACGGCCACGTGAGTACAGCCCATGGAAACTTGGATGTGGGAGAACCCAGTGATCAACTCAAAGCCTCTGGCTCGCTCAGCCTGGCTGATTTCTTCCATCCGCAAATGAGTGACTGCCATCACCCATCTGAAGAGAGTGTCAGTGCCCAACTTGACGAAACTGTGGACAACAGATTGAGGCACACCACATGAATCCCACACTGACTGGAAAGAACTGGAAGCAAAAGAGGTTGAGGTCTACTGTAATCTTTAGAGCCACTGGCAGAGGGTGGCCACCCACACAGTTGGAGAAGATCTCCGGCCAATCATCTGGCATATGGAGGTTGTAGTGATCTCTATGTGTGCATGTACACAAGGGGTTAATGTGTAATCAGTAGCACCACATGATCACTAGAGGGCCGGACCAACAGGGGTATAAAAGGCAGCCACATTGTCTCTCCCTCTCTCTTGGGTGCATGTTGATCAAAGCAACAGCAGACTAGTTTAGATGGCCAGTGGAGTTACGTATAGTTACCATAGTTAGATCTTATTAACCTTATCACTAGTATCAAAGTTAAAGTAAAGAACTCATGTAAATATTGTTGTAGTTACTCAATAAACCTTTTCTTACTACTGGACGAGTTCGAATCTTCTTCATCGAGATTCAGAATACCTAATCACGAACCAAGGTTTGAGTAGCACATGTTACCTACCACACAGGTAACAAAACATGGTACCAGTCGCATGGCTTTAACAGAACTAGTTAGGTAAGGTTAGACAAAAAGAGAAGAAAAAGAGAAGACTGGACATTCGACTATGGAAGACTTCGCAGCAAATGGATCCTCGACGACTAACTATGGGACTCATTGGACCTCTAGGGCAGCTGGAAACAACCGGTAATTTAAGTTATGACTGGAAAAGATTTGAACAGATATTCCAAATATTTATCACAGCTAATGGTTTAAGCACGGTCTCCAATGCAACGAAAATAGCACTACTACTCTCAATAGGAGGGCATGAAGCTAGAGAAATCTATAATTGCTTTAATTACTTAGAAGGTGAAGTTGACACCAAAATGGAAGTAATACTCAAAAAAATTGATGAACACTGTAAGAGTCACTCTGGTGAGATGCTGGAAAGATTTAACAATTGTCATAAATGCCAGAGAAACGGAGGGCCCATCACTGATTTTTTTTTACAAATCTCAAGTTAATCACTAGGCTGTGATAATGCTGATTTCAGAGACACTGTGATAATGAATCAATTTATTTCTGGACTATCTGATAAAAATTTGAGGGAAGAACTATCACAAAATAAGCATCTAACTCTAGAAACTGCTATACAAAAATGCCTTGCTTATGAACAAAAAGAAAATCAATACTGTGAGTCTTTACAAACACAGAATCAGTGTCTAGAAAACAAAAGCGGTAAAAACGGCGCCAAAAGTTACCACGAGGCAGAGGCAGGATCTCACTCGATGCAACAGCTCTTTTTGATTGGCAGCCATCTTGAGAAAGGAGCCGCACATGCGCACTTCCCTAAAAGACGTAAACCGGCAAAACAGTGTTCTGCGCATGCGCAAGAAGCCACGCATGCGCAGTTGCGAAAAGAGCGCACAGTACAGGAAACTCGGAGTGCGCATGCGCAACCGAGTCCTACGCATGACATCACGAGCGTCATGATGTCAGAGGACCAGGACCACGCCCACTTAAGGGAAATGCACGAAAATGAACAAAAATAAATTTAAAGCTGCAAAACCTAATTTTCTGACCTCAAAAGACAGAACAATGCCCGAACTTACACCGACAGTTGAAAATAACTTTCACAACACCCTAGAACAAGCAGTCTGCACCACCCAAAGTGAAGAGCACAATGACAAATCCGAAACCAAGGAAGATGATTTGTTCATTGAACATCAAGAGAACGATAACAACTCCGAAACAAAAAGGGATGATTTGTCTATCGAACAATACACACAATAATGCTCAGACATGGCTGAGTTATTTGGATATGCTGATCATAGCATCAGCAACAAGGTTGAAAAGCTCAACATTACTCTTCTCATGGTAGATGAACCCAATACCATGGTGCCATGGCAGATCGTTGATACAGTGGATGACAGCAATACCCAAGACGAAGACGATGCCACAGAGAAAGCACAGAACGACTCCGTTGAGAGCACAGATCAACTCTACAGCGAGAACACTGCACGACTCCACAAAGAGAGCAATGACAGACTCCACAAAGAGAGCGATGACAGACTCCACAGAGAGAGCGATGACAGAGTTCACAGAGAGAGCGATGACAGACTCCACAGAGAGAGCGATGAAGGACTCCACAGAGCGAACGATGAAAGACTCCACAAAGAGAGCGACACAAGCCTCCACAAAGAGAGTGACGCAAGCCTCCACAGACAGCTCGGTGACAGACTCAAAAACGGAAGCAAGCAAACACTCCATTGCGAACGCCATGCATGAAGAAGACTATGAACGTCTACCCAGCTCATTTAACCAACAAGAAGACAATGAAAGTCTACCCACTGTAGGTGAGACAAGTGACGAAGAAATCACAATTCCCATACAGGATGTGCAGGATCACAGCGAGACTGACATATCTCAGCTCGTCTGCACAGAAGCACTCAATAATCAGAGGACGGCTACTCATGAGTCCAGAGAGACCACGTCAAATGAAATATTGAAGATTTTGACTCCAAAAGAGGAGCACCAAGAGTCCAGAGAGACCACGTTAATAAAAATCTTGAAGATTTTGACTCCAGAAGAGGAGCACCAAGAAACCAAAGGTGATTCAAATGAACCAGAAATAACTCCAGAAGAGGAGCACAAAGAGATCACAGATGATTCAAGTGAACCAGAAATGGCTCCAGAAGAGGAGTACCAAGGAAGCAAAGCAGAGGAATCAAATCCACCGCAAATGACTGATGTCACCAAAATCAATGCAACATCAGATCATTCTCACAATTCTCCAGATACCACAAAGGACACTGACACTAATAACTGTTACAATGATTCACATCATCCAAATGGAACATTCATTGAGCGCAACAGCAACAATGAAAACAACATGCAGCGCAACAAAAGCAACAACAACAACACGAAGCGCTGCAGAAACATGAACAATGACAGCAACATCAAAAACTACAAGCACAACAACAAAAACTACAAGCACAACAACAAAAACTACAAGCACAACAACAAAAACTACAAGAACAACAAACACACCAAGCATAACAAAAAAAGAAACAACGAGCACGACGAGAAAAACAACAAGAACAGCGAAAAAAACAAAAACAGAAACAACAAGCATGACGTAAACAACACCACGAACGACAACAACAAGAACGACAACGAAAACGACCAAGACAGAAACGACAACAAGGAAACGACGACCTGTACAACATGGTACAACTCTGCACATGAAGGACAATGCCACAGCACACTGCAAAACAATGGCAAGAGTACAAACATGCCATGGCATGGCAACAAATCTCACAAATTCACATTTGCTCCACAACAAACAAACAAACCAGCTTTCAAGAAAGATGACATGCAGAATCAATACCACAAACACAAGGAAAAGTCCAGGTCAGACAACAAAGATGACATACAGAATCAACACCACAAACACAGGAAAAAGTCTGGTCAGACAACAAAGATGTAACACAGAATCGCTACCACAAGCAGAGGAAAAAAAGCATAAAGCAGAAAACGAAGTGATTTGACCATTCAAATACCTCATTGATGACTTCTTGGTTACTTAAACACTGGAGCACTGCCGACGTTCACAAAGAAATAACAACATCAACATCACCACTTCAACAACAGATGAAGAAAGCAACTCGACCGAACAAACTCACTCACAAATTTAAAAAAAAAATTAAGATTGGACTCATAAATATTAATTATATCCCACCCTGGAACGAGAAATGCATCAAAACAGAATGGCTGCCTCCCCGTGTTGCCCGTGTGACAATCGCACAAGCAACATAAAATTCTATACAATCGGCTTTTTAATGGGCTTAATTGCACAGTTAATTGTCGACAGGTGCAATTCCAAAACCCGCGCGCCCCTGCCGACTGTCATATTGCGCAAGAGTGTGATGACATCGGGATGCACCCCTGACATGTTCGCATGTGATTTCATGCGAGTTCAAGTCGGGTGTGTACCCACAGCAGCAATGTAAAATTCTAGCTCATGTGACGTTTGGCCGTATCGACCACAGACAGACCTGAGACTCATGCAAATACCTAAATGCATGGATAGTCACATCTATCCAGGATATTCACACACTCCTTTGTTTTAAGGATGGGACATGAACAAAAGGACTATAGCATTGCAGCTGACTTGCCTATCCAGTTCACCATGGACAATCCCATCACTTATCGATTTGGGGCGCAAAACCATTTTCACGGCCATTACCGCTATCTCATATTTTTAGTGGCTTTAGAGCAATTCTTTGTAAAATAGTATCTATTATTTAGAAGCAGCTTGTAAATACATTTACATATTTTTACCATAATTGATGGAGAGGTTGAACCCATTCTTCCCCCTCCACCACAATTCACCTGGATGCTGCATGCTGCTGGTAACTTACCGGGGGCAGTACTTGACTTTGGGAAATGACTGTGTCTGGTATAACAACAGGTCTGTTGGCAGTGGATATTTCCGTCCAGTTGAATTGGTACCCAGTGACTAACTGATGAGGTTGGTGCTGTGAAACCTGCCAATGGAACTCTCCAGTCACAGAACCATTTTCAGCAACAAAAGCAGCAGTTAGCTTCTCTGCTTTCAATAGGACCTTTCCAGAAGCTTGACTGGACATCTGGCGAAGCCCTGGTGTCAAGACAGAAAAAGATTTGCATCATTCGCTTCCATCCTTTATTCTTGAAAAAGGTTTAAATAATAAGAATTCTTAAAAATGATTTGAAGTTAATCAGAAACATACATTGCCATTCGGAATGAACAACCCGTATAGAATCTGCACAGAACCACACTGTGACAAAGTCATCCCTTGTCCCCCTATAATTAAATAATTAATTTTGTGTATGGGAACTCTGAGTATAACTCTAGCCATCTCGAGCATTATCGTCACCAGCAGATATATATATAATTGCTTATAAGTAGGCTTCAAAGAAGTTACTGTGAAAAGTCCCTAGTCGCCACATTCCAGCGCCTGTTGGGGAGGCCGGTACGGGAATTGAACCCGTGCTGCTGGCATTGTTCTGCATTATAAGCCAGCTGTTTAGCCCACTGTGCTAAACCAGCCCCTACTATTCTAGAATACAAATTCACTGACAATCCTACTTCAAATGATTTTAAATTTACTGATAATTCCATGCACCAATGATCTGCAACTAAGTATTCCAAATTTACTGTGTTCCAGATTTAGGTGGATCAAAATTCATCAACTGTTTCGTACTAAAAAACTCCCCAGTAAAGCACATGGGCTAGAATCAGCACTCTTATCATGTTCTCTACGAATAATCGATTTATGGATGAAACCAATGATCTAACCAGCAGAGAAATTTCATATCCTGGACAATCAGTTAGTACCCACCCCCTCCAATATTTGCAATGGTCTATGACATAATTCTCATTCTTCAGCGGATTACTAATTGAAACACAAGGTCAAAATATTCATAAAGGAAAAACATCCAATTTTAAAATGGCGTGGAAGACCAATGTAATGGACAGCTGTTGTTTTGCATTCAAATTTGTAATAATACATCCTTCTCGGTTACCTTATATTAGTTCTATTGACTTGCTAACCACCTATCACATATTTGGACATGTGACCACATCCAACCTGGTAATTTGTTAGGTCGAGGAGTCAGTCTAGATTATTTTTTCATATTCCCTTTTGCCTAAGCTCTATTTTTGCCTCTCCTTGGCGATCGTGTGTTTAATAAGGACATGGGGGGTCCACACCGAGTAAAATATGAACAAAGTTTTCTTCACACGAATAATATGTACCCGACCCGGTAGATCCCGACTGGATTCCTCCCTGGTTGGTGCATTACCGGCCAACCTTATATATATTAGGTAATTGAGATACCCCGCCCCTAGCGGGGGAGCTCGTACTTCGCAGAACGCATGGGGAAGACAAGTTTTACCACCCCGAAGGTCCCGTGCGGGATAGTACGGTATGGCTGGGTAGCTGGATTTGGATTTGGAGGATCTGTGTGAGAACACTTGCAGAGAGTCGCCACACTCTGGCGCCATCTTGCTTCAGTGCAAACTTTAGTTGGTGGGGTTAGGGTGGAATCATAGTATTATGTTGCCCCATGACAACATGACACGTTTGCTAGACCAGATCATCTTTTCCTGACAGTCATGCGTGCAACATTGGAGGGATCTGGGTGAGAACTACACACCAAGTTAAAAGTAGCAGATTATCGATTACATTTCTATTGAGCCATGATATGGGGATACCGGCATTGGACTGGGGTGAGCACAGTAAGAAGTCTTACAACACCAGTTTAAAGTCCAACAGGTTTGTTTCGAATCACTAGCTTTCGGAGCGCAGCTCCTTCCTCAGGTGAATGAAGAGGTAGGTTCCAGAAACATATATATAGACAAAGTCAAAGATGCAATACGATACTTTGAATGTGAGTTTTTGCAGGTCATTAAGTCTACAGGTCCAGATGGAGCAACTGGAGATCCCTCTCTCCAGTTGCTCCGTCTGGATCTGTAAAGACTTAGGACTTTAACCTGATATTGTAAGACTTCTTACTCTTTCTGTTGCGGTGGGTCCAGTAGCACTATGGATGTGTTCCAAATTGGTGAGGTGGTTCTTTGAGAATTGGTTAAATTGGGCTGAGTTTATTTTCCCGTTACAAAGCCTGAGTATATTGGGTCACCTTTGTGCAGTGCTCAGAGCAAATGTACTGTCCCCAGGTGATCAAAATGTAAATGGACAGAAAATCTGTCTGGCTTCATTACGTGTATATAATACTCTCACTAGATTTTCCTCCATGCACAATGCTCCAGTTATCCAATGGATTAATACAGGAAATGAGTTGAAGTATTGCATTGTTGTGTATGCAAATAAGATGATGATGTAACGGTTAGATTTTTGTTAGATCCAGTGTGAAATGAAGCATAAATATACCTACATAAGATTTTTTACAATGGATTGACAATGCTGGAAGTTGAAAACTCTGCTACATGCAGTAGATGAAGTATAGAAATTAAACACATTCAGGGAAATTTAGCTTAAAAGGGTCAACAACAACAATGCTGTACAATTGTTTCACCTCCACTCACCATTTCTCGCACAAAGTAGACGTTTCAGCACTTTGAGTTTAATTGAACTGCTGCAATGAGGAGTTGTCACATAGGTCACAGCCTGTCTTGCCTGACCCTGGAGAACGATGGGTTGCACTGTCACCTTATACTCACAAGCAAATAAGAGGCCAGTGATAACGAAGTGAGTGCCCTGAGGGGGGGGAAATAGATAAATAGCAAGGTGGAGATTAATGCCTTGTTTTCCTGGTTACATTTAACAGTCAGTGGGCACAAAGAGGAGAGATAAATAAAGCTGAACCATATCTAACCAATGGCACAGGAAGTGTAAATAAAGCAGTCTTCAGTCTGGCTACAATGCTGTGCTTCTCATACGTTGATTGTTCGCCTCAGTGATCTCAAACACACAGGTGATCCCAGTGCAGGTTACAATTTACCGTTTTAAAAAGAAACAAGTCGCTCTGTTTAAAGGTTGCATCTGACATTGTGTCAAAAGATGAAGAAATTGAGTTGAATGATGCAATTTGGAGATGAAGGATAAAGTTAGTATGAAGCACTTCCATGTGTTAAAAATATAAAGTTGTTATCTGGCTATTTAATTTCAAATTAAATATTACATTATTATTTCAGAGCGTCACAGTAGCACAGTGGTTAGCATTGCTGCCTCACGGCACCGAGAACCCGGGTTCGATCCCGGCCCCGGGTCACTGTCCGTGTGGAGTTTGCACATTCTCTCCATGTCGGCATGAGTCTCACCCCCAGAACCCAAAACGTTGTGCAGGCTAGGTGGATTGGCCAAGCTAAATTGCCCCTTAATTGGAAAAAAAAATTGGGAACACAAATTTATTTAAAAAAAAGTACATTGTTTTTCTTACCCAAAAAATCAGTCATGAACAATAATGTGTCGGTTTCAAAGCTGTTGCAGCAATGATTTCTTACAAGTGACTATTATTGGAAAATAAATGGGGTAGATACTCCTATTTTGAGGCTATGTCCCCACGCCGGCGTGGGAACGGTGGCATTTTACGACAGAAAAAGTGGCATAAAACGGCCACCGATCCTCCGTTTGGCTGGGATGCCGGCAGCGTAGAGCACCCGGCACTAGTTGCTGATATGGCCCGGAGAATTGCCACGCATGCACACGGCGGCGGCCTGCACCGGCCGCTCCATGCTACATGGTGGCCACCACTCGCAGACCCGGTCCACGAAACAGTGCCCCCCCCCCCCCTTTAGCCGGCTCCCACACCCCAGACCACCCTCTTACAGTGCCCATAGCCCCTGATAATGTCCCCCCTGCCCGCAGATCGGCCCTCCCCCAACTATGGCGGTGCTGGACTGAGTCCGCAGCCGCCACACCGAGTTCCCGACGGATGCGACCATGAGAGACTCACGCCATTGTGAACTTGGCCGGTCGGGAGCATAGCATCGGGGAGTGGGGGGGCCTCAGGCAATGTCCTGAGCCCTTCGATATGTTGCACGGCGTACACTCCGAGTACGCCACTTTGGAGGGGGCGGAATATCGCGAAATCGGCACTGCCTCTGGTTTGGTCGGGAACTGTGATTGTCTAGCCGATCGCCGAACGCGATTTTGGCGTCGTCGACCGGAGAATCCAGCCCATGATTTTAAATGCATTTTAGGTGTCAAATCAAAGGAGTTGGACTAAAACTGCAAGCTTATAAATTTCATACATTAAAAAAAATCTTTCTGTTTTGCAATCTTTAATATTTCAGCTTTGCAGCAGCAGCTCACATCTTCCCTATTCTCACCAAATTAACCTGCTTACAGCATCAGATGGAGAAAGAGATTTTAAGTAAAAAAAAACACTTTTTGCATGGATATCAGTAAAGAGTAATTAGTTCAGAACTGGACCAAGTGATGAAAGACTGTACCGTGCAGCCAAAAAACATCATCGTAAACATCTTCCTTACTCTTTATCAGAGTGACCAATGTGGATGAGGTACCATCCAACCAATCCTCCTAATAGAAATGTAAGGGTTATATCTAGGAGGAGGTGGGGGAAGAAAGGCAAAGCTAAACATGTCAAATGGGGAAAGGACTAAAGACCACCAGGAATCTGAACATAGCTGAACCTTTGCTGAAAAAAGAGACATGCTGTTGGAGGTCTTAGTCTTGCATGCATCAGGACAGATTTGCAAGAATCTTTGTTCCCTTTACAATTGGTATTCTTGCGAATCTGTTCTGTTGAGTGCAACACCAACCCCTTCGCTGGCATGACTCTTTTTTCAGCAGTACCTGACCCTGTCAGTTTTAGTCTTGACTGAGGTATGTTTTTGTGTTGGTAATCTCGCATTGGCTTTCCCAAAATTCCGAGTTATTCACATCGATTTAAATGATGTATATGCACCCTGTTTGTCATCTGCACTATGACAATTGAATCTATCAACTTTCTCCTTCCCCGTTGATTAATTTTCTGGACCTAATGTTCTATTAGACCATTTATATCAGCGTTGCCTCCTGACCTCAGGTTTACTATCTTTTTTTAAAGTGTTTTTGTTGGCATTTCATTATTTACATTAGTGCAGATGGAACATAGTGCGAAAAGCATGGTAATATAATAACGGGGAAAAACATAACAACAAACTAACAATAAATAACAGAGAATTAAAAAAAACAAATGAAATGAGCTGGCAAGTTAACATACAAATATCAATACAACTACTACAGTGATTCTACTCCCAGAAAACGGGCGCGAATCACTCCGGACTTTTTCTAAAAAGTCCGGGGTGATTCTCCGTTTTCAAGGGGGCTTGCAGGGCCCCGGCATGTGCCATGCAGCTCCTGCTGCCGATACGGGGCACTGCACTATCCGTCCACGCGTCCGCGCATGTGCGCGGCAGCCGCCCACGGCGCGGCCCCGTGAAACATGGCGGTCCCCACAGTGGGCCGACATGGAAGAAGGTAGGCCTCCCCCAGATCGCGTGCGCCCGACGATCGGTGGCCCCCGATCGTGGGCCTGACCGTCGTGGAGGCCCCCCCCCTGAAGACTGATCCACCCGCCCCCCCCCCCCGGCCCCGCGAAACATGGTTGTCTCACACAGTGGGCCGGCACGGAAGAAGGTAGGCCTCCCCCAGATCTCATGCGCCCGACAATCGGTGGCCCCCGATCGCGGGCCTGGCCGTCGTGGAGGCCCCACCCGGAGACTGACACCCTCCCCAACGCCCCCCCCCCCCCACCAGGACGGCCACCGCAGCCACGACGCCGAGCTCCCGCCGGGTGGAGCCATACGAGAACCACGCCAGCGGGAACTCGGCCGGTCGACTGCGGAGAATCGCCGCAGGGGCCTCTTTCAACAGCCCCCGACTAGCGCCGTGTTGACCGCGCACGCGCAGCTGGCGCCGATTTTCCGGTCGCCGGAGAATCGCGCGAAGACGTCGCGGGTCCGACGCCCCATTCTCCGCCCCTGCGCCGGGTGCGATTGCGGCACGGGAGCTCAAAGTATCCCGGCCCCTATCTCTCAGAATCATTTCCAGTATTTTGCTCACCACAGACGGAAGACTGACTGGACTGTAATTCCCAGGGATTTCCCTATTCCCTTTCTTGAACAGGGGAACAACATTCGCCTCCCTCCAATTATCCGGTACTACTCCAGTGAAGAGTGAGGACCGCAATTATCATCGCCAAAGGTGCAGCAATCTCCTCCCTTGCTTTCCTTAGTAACATTGGGTACATCCCGTCTGGCCCAAGGGACTTGTCTATTCTGATGCTTTTCAACATTTCCAGCACATCCTCCTTCTTAATATCACTCTGTTCGAGCCTATTAACCTGGTTCATGATGTTCTCACGAGCAACAAGGTCCCTCTCTCTAGTGAATACTGAAGCAAGATATTCATTTACGGCCTCCCCTACATCCTCAGACTCTAGGCACAAGTTCCCTCCACTATCCCTGATCGGCCCTGCTCTCACACTGATCATCCTCTTATTTCCCACATAAGTGTAGAACGCCTTGGGGTTTTCCTTAATCCTTCCTGCCAGGTCTTTTTCATGCCCCCTTCCAGCTCTCCTAAGTCCATTTTTGAGTTCCTTCCTAGATACCTTGTAACCCTCTGGAGCCGTGCCGGATCCTTGCTTCCCCAACCTTACGTAAGCTTCCTTCTTCCTCTTGACTAGAAGCTCCACTTCTCCTGTCATCCAAGGCTCCTTCACCTTACCATTCCTTCCTTGCCTCAGTGGGACAAAACTATCCAGCACTCACAGCAAGTGATCCTTAAGCAACTCCCACATTACTGTTGCGGGTTGCCTGCACCCTTCAGTATGTAAGGCCTATTTCCACTTTTCCCCTCTATGCTGTGGGTGCTCCCTCCCACCCTTCTTCCCTGGTTGTTCATCCATCCCCTGCCCATTCCCCCCTTGCTCCCTCCCCCTTGCTCCCCTCTTACCTGCTTTCCGCCAACCCCCCCTCGCTAGACATGAGCAGGGTCCTCAAAAAGGCTGGTGAATTTTTTCCATGTATAGTAGAATCTTTCCTCAGATCTCTAATTGCGAATTTTATTTTTTCCAGTTTTAGGAACTCCGCTAGGTCGGAGAGCCATTCTGAGGCTCTGGGTGGTGTAGCCGACTTCCATCCGAGCAGAAGCCTCCGTCGGGCAATCAGGGAGGCGAAGGTCAGGGTGTTGGCCCCTCTTCCTATAAAGCGTTCTTGATGCTTCGATACCCTGAAGACCGCCACAAATGGGCACGGCTCCATCTTCACCCCAATCACCCTGGACATGTTCTTGAAGAAGGCGGTCCAGAACACATCGAGTCTGGGACTTGTGGGTGTGGTTGGCCGGACACCCCGACACTACTCACTCTTATCTTCCATCTCTGGGAGCAGTCCGCTAATGCTTCTCCTGGTTAGGTGTGCTCTGTGCACCACCTTTAGTTATGATAGGTTCAGTCACATGAAGAGCTGGAGTTGATCCTGTGCAGTGCCTCGATCCACAATCCGCCCTTATCTCTGTGCCCAGCTCCCCCCTCATTTCTGTTGCGTTTCATCCAGGGGGGCCCTTACTTCTTCCAAAAGTCGTCCATATATTTTGCCACACTTATCTCCCCCTAGCCAATCCGGTGCTAACATTCTGTCAAGTAGGGTGTGTCCAGGACACCGGGGGAACATCTTGGTCTCCTTGAAAGTCTTGCAGCTGTAGGCATCGAAGCTCGTTCCCTTTCGGGAGCTTCTCTGTTAGTTCCCCAGAGTTGCTTCTCTACCATCCACGTACATGTCCCTCATCGTCAGTATCCCACCATCTTCTTTCCATGTCTTGAATGTGGCGTCTATCCTTGCCGGTGTAAATTTATGGTTCTTGCAGATGGGGACTGTAACAGACATGCCACTGAGTTTAAAGTGGTGCCTGAACTGGTTCCAGGTCCTTAATGTGGCCACTACCACCGGTAGTTTGGGGGGGGGGGGGGGGGGGGGGGCTGCGGGAGTGAGGCGGTAGCCAGTCCCCATACAGGTGGCCTCCTCCATCTGGAGCCATTCTGTCTCCCAACCACTCCCGCACTCTCTCCATGTTCGCTGTCCAGTGACAGAATAGAGGGTTCGGCAGGGCCAGTTCTCACATGTGTCGCCCTCTTTGTAGGATGGCTTTTCGTATCTAGGATTCTTTCCCGTCCAGACAAAGGCTATGATTAGTTTGTCAACTTTGGTGAAGAAGGATTTGGGGATGAAGATGGGGACTGTTCTGAATAAGAAGAGTAACCATGGCAGTACGTTAATTTTTATTGTCTGCACCCTTCCCACTGGGATAGTGCGAGTGAATCCCATCTTCGCAGGTCCCTCTTCACCTCCTCCACCAGGCTGGACAGGCTCCACTTATGGAGCCGCATCCAGTCATGAGCTAGCTGTATCTCCAGGTACCTGAATTTGGTTTGGGGCAATTTAAACGGTAGCACCTCCAGCTCCGCTCCTCCCTGTTGGAGATTCGCCGGGAAGATTTTGCTCTTAGCTGTGAAGGCTCCAAGCTTCCTCAGGGGTTCTGTTATCTTGCCCATTCTGACCAGAACAAAGAACAAAGAACAAAGAAAAGTACAGCACTGGAACAGGCCCTTCGGCCCTCCAAGCCTGCACCGACCATGCTGCCCGTCGAAAGTAAAATCTTCTACACTTCCGGGGTCCGTATCTCTCTATTCCCATCCTACTCATGTATTTGTCAAGACGCCCTTTGAACGTCACTATCGTCCCTGCTTCCACCACCCCCTCCTGCAGCGAGTTCCAGGCACCCACTACCATCTGTGTAAAAAAATTTGCCTCGTACATCTCCTCTAAACCTTGCCACTCGCACCTTAAAGCTATGCCCCCTAGTAATTGACCCCTCTACCCGGTGAAAAATCCTCTGACTATCCACTCTGTCTATGTCCCTCATAATTTTGTAGACCTCTATCAGGTCGCCCCTCAACCTCCGTTGTTCCAGTGAGAACAAAACAAATTTATTCAACCGCTCCTCATAGCCAATGCCCTCCATACAAGGCAACATCCTGGTAAATCTCTTCTGCACCCTCTCTAAAGCCTTCACATCCTTCTGGTAGTGTGGCGACCAGAATTGAACACTATACTCCAAGTGTGGCCTAACTAAGGTTCTATACAGCTGCAACATGGCTTGCCAATTTTTATACTCAATGCCCCGACCAATGAAGGCAAGCATGCCACATGCCTTCTTGACTACCTTCTCCACCTGTGTTGCCACTTTCAATGACCTGTGGACATGTACACTAGATCTCTCTATCAATACTCTTGAGGGTTCTACTATTCACTCTATATTCCCGACCTGTATTAGACCTTCCAAAATGCATTACCTCACATTTGTCCGGATTAAATTCCATCTGCTATCTCTCCGCCCAAGTCTCCAAACGATCAAAATCCTGCTGTATCCTCTGACAGTTCTCATCGCTATCCGCAATTCCACCAACCTTTGTGTCATCCGCAAACTTACTAATCAGACCAGTTACATTTTCCTCCAAATCATTTATATATACTACAAACAGCAAAGGTCCCAGCACTGATCCCTGCGGAACACTACTGGTCACAGCCCTCCAATCAGAAAAGCACCCTTCCATTGCTACTCTCTGCCTTCTATGACCTAGCCAGTTCTGTATCCACCTTGCCAGCTCACGTCTGATCCCGTGTGACGTCCCCTTTTGTACCAGTCTGCCACGACGGACCTTGTCAAAGGCCTTACTGAAGTCCATACAGACAACATCCACTGCCCTACCTGCATCAATCATCTTTGTGACCTCCTTGAAAAACTCTATCAAGTTAGTGAGACACAACCTCCACTTCACAAAACCGTGCTGCCTCTCGCTAATACGTCCACTTGCTTGCAAATGGGAGTAGATCCTGCCACAAAGAATTCTCTCCAATAGTTTCCCTACCACTGACATAAGGCTCACCGGTCTATAGTTCCCTGGATTATCCTTGCTACCCTTCTTGAACAAAGGGACAACATTGGCTATTCTCCAGTCCCATGGGACATCACCTGAAGACAGTGAGGATCCAAAGATTTCTGTCAAGGCCTCAGCAATTTCTTCTCTTGCCTCCTTCAGTATTCTGGGGTAGATCCCATCAGGCCCTGGGGACTTATCCATCTTAATATTTTTCAAGACGCCCAACACCTCGTCTTTTTGGATCTCAAAGTGACCCAGGCTATCTACACACCCTTCTCCAGACTCAACATCCACCAAATCCTTGTCTTCGGTGAATACTGATGCAAAGTACTCATTTAGTACCTCGCCCATTTCCTCTGGCTCCACACATAGATTCCCTCCCCTGTCCTTCAGTGGGCCAACCCTTTCCCTGGCTACCCTCTTGCTTTTTATACACGTGTAAAAAGCCGTGGGCACATAGAGGAGCAGGTCATACGCATAGAGTGACACTCTGTGCTATCTGCCCCCCTTTCTGAATCCCCACCCACCCCTTTGCTGATCTAAGAGTAATGGACAGTGGCTCAATTGGCATTGCGAATAGCAACGGGTACAGCGGACATCCCTGCCCCATTCCTCTAAGCAGCCGGAAATATTTAGAACTGGAGGCGTTCGCCATGGGAATGCTGTGCAGAAGTTTCACCCATGAGGTGAACATTGGCCCAAACCCAAACCACTCAAGCACCTCCATGAGGTACCTCCATTCTACTTGATCAAAGGCTTTCTCAGTGTCCAGGGAGATGATCACTTCTAGTGTCCTCTCCCCAGGTGGGGTGATAATTATGTTCAGCAGGCTTCTCATGTTTGCTGTTAGCTCTCTGCCCTTAACAAACCCGGTATCGTCTTCTGCAATTACCTGGCAAGCAACTCTCCAGCTGCCTTGCCGGAGCTTTCGCCAGGTCTTTGGCGTCACTGTTGAGGAGTGAGATGGGTCTATATGACCCGCACTCTTTCGGGTCCTTGGCTTTTTTTGGGATCAGTTAAATTGCGGCCTGTGCCAGCGTCAGTGGCAGGGCCATCGTCGACAGTGAGTCGTTGAACATCTCATGCATGTGTGGGGTCAATGCTGTCACAAACCTTTTGTAAAAGTCCACTGGGAACCCATCCAGTCCCGGTGCCTTTCCTGACTGCATGGAATTGATGCATTCCATTGTCTCATCCAGCCCTAATGGAACTTCCAGCCCCTTTTTCCTCTCCTTCCCCACCACTGCTAGGTCCAGCCCTCTGAGGAACTGTTTCATCTCTGAGTCCCCCACTGGGGCCTCGGAGGTATACAGTCCCTGGTAAACGTTTCTGAAGGCCCCATTGATCTCATCTGGGGCCATGGCTATCCTACCATTCCCATTCATTACCTGTGCTATTTTCTTTGAGTCAGCCTGTTTCTTTAGCTGGCGTGCAAGCAGGCAACTGGCCTTGACTCCATGTTGGTAGAAGGCCCCCTTGTGACTGGTGGAGCTGGTATACTGCTTTCCCAGTAGAGAGCAGGTCAAATTCCATTTGCAGCTATTTCCTCTCTGCCAGTAGCTGCATGGTCGGGGCCGTGGAGTACCGCTGATCCACTTCCATTATGGAGTTGATTAGCTGTGCATGGCCACCCTTTCCTTCCTGTCCTTAAAAGCCTTATAAACTGTAATTTCCGCCCCCCACCCCCTAATCTCTGCATTCAGTGCCTCCCAGAAGGTGGAGGTTGAGACCTCCCGTTCTGGTTGCAGGATACATATCCATCGATGACTTGTGCTATTCTTTCACAGAACGTCTTGTCAGCGAGGTAGACTGCGCCAGCCTTCATGGGGGTGGGGGGCTGGGCCTGGCCCGTCTCCAACCTCATGTTCATGTAATGTGGAGCATGCTCAGAGATCATTATCGCGGAGTATTCCGCCCCTACTACTCCTGGAAGCACCATTTTCCCTACTTCAAAGAAGTCTATGCGTGACTGGCTTTGTGCACATGGAAGAAGAAGGAGAACTTCTTCTCCCTCAGATGGTTGAAGCTCCATGGGTCTACCCGCCCCATCTGCTCCATAAAAGCGTTTAGCTCTTGTGCCATTCCTGATATGGCTCCCGTCCTAGAATTGGATCTGTCTGTTTTCGGGTCCTGCGTGCAATTGAAGATCCCCCACCACGATGAGTTGGTGAGAGTCTACGTCGGGGATTAATTTTTTAACAAACCCTGCGTCGTCCCAGTTTGGGGCGTTTTTATTTAGAAGAACCACAGATGGGGTGGGGCCCTTCCAGGTCCATCACCGTGCTCGTTGTTGTGAACACTACTTTTTGTTAAATAGTATGGCCACCCCTCCTTGCCCTTGTGTCGAAGCACGTCTGAAATGTCTGTCCCACCCAGCTTTTCCTTACCCGCAGTTGGTCCTTCTCTCTCTCAGGTGCGTCTCTTATAGGAAGGCTACGTCCACCCTCAGGCTTTTGAGATGGGTGAAGACTGTCGGTCTTTTCACTGGTCTGTTAAGACCCATCACGTTCCAGGTGACTATTCCGATTGGGGGGGGGGGTTCTGCCTCCCCCCTCCCCCCTGCAGTCAGCCATACTCACCTTGTGGACATGCCCTGCGTGCCTGCCCTTGTTCTTGAGCCATTTAAGATGACCGCCATTCCCTTCCTCTTTCCCACCACCTCCGCGTGAGACCTGTTGTGACCAGCATTTTACCCTCCTCCTCCCCTCCCTCTACCTCTCTCCTTACTCTCCTTCTGAGCCCTTCTACCCGTGTACCCCCCTTTCCCGGTCTCCTTTTCCTTCCCTGTCCCCTCATTCCCTCACCTATTGCCCCTTGCCCCAATGGTGTGTTGCTTCCCACCCGCCCTCCTGCCAGGCACTCTCTTCCTTTGGGGATGGGCCGTGCCACCATCCTTCTTTTTAGTTACGTACACCAACTTGTTCGCTAGTGTAGTGGCTCCCCCCAAAGACCGAATTCCCATTTTACAAACCCGACTGATTCGCCCCTCTCCCCCATCCTCTTCCATGCTCCCAAGTACGGTTACCCCTAGCCCCCCTGGATCGTTAAAGACCACGTTCAGACCGTAGTTCTTTAATGATGTTTCTCGAATTCGTTCGGGTTGGCTTCCTCCGGCGAGCCAAAGTAATGTTCCTTTCCCCAGTATGTGACCCATAGTCTGACGGGATAAAGCATACCAAACAGCACCTTGTTCCTGAACAGTGTGGATTTGGCACCACTAAGTTATGCCTGGCGTTTGGCCAAGTTCATTCCAATGTCCTGATACAAGTGGATGGTGTGTCCTCCCCACTTACATGCCCTCTTGTTTTTTGCCCACCTCAGGATCCGCTCTTTATCTTGGAACCTATGGAGTCTCACTATCATCTCCTGCGGTGGTTCCCCTGCCTTGGGCCTCTACTGGAGTGACCTGTGGGCCTCGTCCACCTCTGGGGGCTTGGCGAAGCCTTCCTCGCCGACCAGCTTTCCCAGCATTACTGGTACGTACTCTGTGGGGTTCCTCCCCTCTGTGCCCTCTGGTAACCCCACGATCCACAGGTTCTGCCGGCGGGACCTGTTTTCTTGGTCATCAAATTTTTATTTCTTCTGGGTCTTGGCCAGCCTTGCTACCTCGGCTTCGTGTGAGGCGATCCGATCTCCCTGATCTGTGTCTCATTCAAGGTCCCACAGGCACAGGGAAGTGATGAAGGAGGACCTCTTGGCAGTGGTGGGGCTAGCAGTAGAGGCTGCGATGGCCCCCATAAAGGAGGCAATGGGCAAAGTGGAGCGGAGGCTGGAGGCCCAACAGTTGATAACATTGATCTTACTGCAAATTGCAGAGTTAGTTAATTTAAATATCAATTGGTGCTTTGGGAGAGCAAGTCCTTATAATGTGGAAGCAATGCACAAGGTGGAAATTGAAATTTCAACCAATGAAAAGCCAAGAATGGCTGAAAATTGTAGTCGCAGGCCAAGGAGGAGCAGGTCGGTGGGGAGTAGAGAGTTGGCCAGGTGAGTTGACTATCAATGGACAGCTCCTGTGTAATTTTGTGCAGTGTCTAAAGTATGTCTTCAAACCTGCCAGAGCCACCCAAAAAAAGTACAGCTTTGCAAGGAAATAGGATAGAGGGCATTATTTCAATGAGAACAATCCTGGATGATGCATAGCCAAAGAGAGAAGGACTACTGGGTGCTTGTAGGAGGAAACCATAGAAACATGTCTCTAATAATAATAATCATTATTGTCACAAGTAGGTTTACATTAACACTGCAATGAAGTTACTGTGAAAAGTCCCTAGTCGCCGCATTCCGGCGCCTGTTTGGGTACACAGAGGGAGAATTCAGAATGTCCAAATGACCTAACAGCACATCTTTCGGAACTTGTGGGAGGAAACCGGAACACCTGGAGGAAACCCACACAGACACAGGGAGAACGTGGAGACTCCACACAGTGACCCAAGTCGGGAATCGAACCTGAGACCCTGGAGCTGTGAGGCAACGGTGCTAATCACTGCGTTAATGTGCCGCCCAGTGTACACGGCATTGCACTGATTCATTCCCTATCAGTGTGCTGGGAAACTGCCTAATGTGGACAAGTGGGGATGCAAAATGAGGTTGAGAATGCATTCACCATGTCCTATTGCCTTTTTACAACAATCCAAAATTTTGCTACACCAAAAATAACCATTTGAGTGCTGGACATTGCAAACCTGTGTTGATGGAAATAATGCTGCCCTTAATGGTGGCCTCGCTGGACTCTGCCCAGCTGATTTTTTGAACTTTAGGTTTGCACTGCGGCATCTCCCTGGTACCAGCATCTTCTGTGAATTATTACCAGCTTTCACTGACCTTGCTTCAGGAACAGGGGAAGATGGAATTCTCTTAAAAAGATTTCAATTACCTTTGGGGATTGTAAACAAACTTGAGCTGATTAAAAATGTTTTCTTAGCAGTACGGAAGACAATGTCAAGATTTAAGAATTGTGGCATGGATATTTATTCACCTATCTGCTGATTTTCTTCTTGGTGAAAGTTACTTTACGTTTTCTCTTTCTTTTTGAGGCTTGTCTGCATGTCACTATTATTCGGCTCCTGGGTAAGCACCTAAATCTCAAGTTGATGCATGCACAAAATCAGCAACAAGTCTGCAACCTGGCTCTTCAACTTCAAAAGCAATATGCCAGACTGCCTGTATAAATGCACTGAAAATGCAATTGAAAGAATAGTGTTTTTGATCTGACACAGAGGCCAGTGTCCGGTATGATAAATAATTTACTTTACCAGTTAGGTAACTCCTCGGTCAGTATAAGAATGATTGATGCTTATCCCAGGCTCGTTAAATAGTGTTGTATGATAGGTTTCAGTGAACAGTCAATTCATCTGTACTTTATTATAAACAGATGCCAACTTCAAACATGTTGTAATATACGACCAACATTACTGGCTGCAATTTCATAGTAAGCCATGGAAATAGAAGCATTGTTTTTGACAACTGCCCCCCCAACAAAGTGTTCAAATCACCGCAATGCATAAAAATTCACTACTACACATCCAGAATATCTGCAGTTTCCCACATTTCTGCCAATAATTTATGAGAGTACTCATAATTCAAAGGAATGTTTTTCTCTATGCCATCCATCAAACAGATTGACATTTAATAATACCGGTCTTAAGACGAAACGTTACACCTTGATTCACAGGCAGAACATTCAGGGATGGAAGAGGAGTGCAACAGCACCCATTAGATAAGACAAATGGATGAGGATTGATTGAAGTCCAACTAAACATTTGTCATGGGAGTTATTGAAAGGACAGTCACAATGTTCCCCTCAGGAAGTCAAGAACCAATTAAGGAATTAACAGGAAAACCAAAGGACAGATACTTATTTTTTTGCTATTGATACATTTACCGAAGATTTCTCTACAAATTAGATTTTAGTTCATGCTAACTCAGTGCCAACTCATGTCCCTTACATGCCCATTCATCTAGTATGCACTGTGTACATAACCAATGAGCCATATAATAACAAGGACATGTGGACATGCTCAGAAATAAAAACACCATTCACAGCCGCTTTCCTACATTCCTATAAACTTGTCAATCAGATCGACCAATAATTTATCAATAACAGTAAAAGATATTTCATTCCAAACAATACAAAAAATTCCACAATCATCTAAAATACACACAGTCATATAACAAACAGTTTGTCATTTTTACATCTTTGTAAATTACTTTGTAGTTTGTAAACTTTATAACCCCAAAGCAAACACCCAGTCCACCCCACCCCCCAACCTCTCCCTCCGCTTTAGTTGCCGGCGACAAACAGATCTTTAAAGACAGAGATGAACGGCCTCCATCTCGAATGAAACAACTCCTCCGATTCTCTAAGGGCATATTTGATTCTTTTCTAGTTGCAGGAACTCTGCCAAGTCCCCCAATCATGCAAAAGCCCTAGTGGCATCGCCGACTTCCATCCAAGTAGGATTTTACACTGGGCAATCAGAGAGGCGAAGGCCACGACATTGGCTCTCTCCCCCTCTAGCAGCCATGGCAGCTCCGATATGCCAAATATTGCCACCAAAGGGCATGGCTCCAGCCTCATTCCCACGATCACTGACATAGTCTCAAACACCGATGCACAGAACTCGACCAGTTTCGGACAAGACCAAAACACCAAAACACATACGCGCGATTTGCTGATCCACTTGAGCAACTCTCGCACTTATTATCCACAACAGGAAAGAACCCACTCATATGCGCTCTAGTAAAGTAAGCCCTGTGAACAACTTTAAATTGTATCAGGCTCATCCTGGCACAAGAGGAGGTCGAGTTCACCCAACACAATATTTCTTTTTTTTTTAAATTCAGAGTACCCAATTCATTTTATCCAATTAAAGAGCAATTTAGCGTGGCGAATCCACCTACCCTGCACATCTTTGGGTTGTGGGGGCGAACACAGGAAGAATGTGCAAACTCCCCACAGACAGTGTCCCAGAGCCGGGATCGAACCTGGGACCTCGGCGCAGTGAGGCTGCAGGGCTAACCCACTGCACCACCGTGCTGCCCTTCCAACACAATATTTCACTCCAGACCCCACCCCCCAGTGCCATTCCAGCTCCTCCTCCCACTTCCCTATCATCACTGCTAACAGTACCTTCTCCGTATCCTGCAACCACCCATATATATCCGAGATCTTCCCCTCCCCCAGCTAATTGCATGATAACAATCTATCCATCAACATATGACTCGGGAGCGGAGGGAATGAATGGAACTCTGCATATACCTAAACTCGCTCTCACTCGGGAGCTAGAATTTCCTTCAACTCCTCCAACCCCGCAAACCTAAACTCCACAAACAGATCCCTGATCCTCTTGATCCCCTCCCTCTTCCAAATCCTATAAGGTGTCGATCCCCGACAGTGCAAATCTATGGTTTCCGCAGATTGGCGACAATACCGACATGCCCAATCCGAAGTGACGCCGAAGCTGATTTTAAATTTTAAGGGATGGCACCACTACCGGGGTCGCTATGTACCTGGATAGGGAAAACGGGAGAGGGGCAGTGACCTATGTCTTTAAACAACCCTCAACACAGGAGGCCTCCTCCATTTGTCCCCACCCCGACCCTGCTCCCCCCACCACTGCCGCACTTTCTCTACGTTTGCCGTCCAGTAGTAATAAAATAAGTTTGGCAGTGCCAGCCCCCCGGGATGCCATCCCCTCTTCGGATCGTGGGTGTCCTACATGCCCACACAAAGGCCGAAATGAACTTATCCACCCAAGCAAAAAAAGCTTCTGGGAGGAAGTTTGGAAGAGTCTGGAACATGAATAGGAACCTCGGGAGCATGTCAATTTTATCGTCTGTAAATTATCCGCCAAGCAAAGCGGGAGAGCACCCCAGCTCTTCAGGTCCCCTCTCATCCCCTCCATCAGACTGGCCAAGTTCAATTTGTACTGCATGGTCCACTCATGAGCCACCTGAATACCAACATACCTGAATTTATTTTTGGCCAGCTTGAATGGCAGGGTTCCCAGCTCTGCACACTTACCCAGGGAATTTACCAGGATTACCTCACTCTTGGACACGTTGCGTTTGTATCCCGAGAAGGCTCAAAACTTCCTGAACAACTCCATTATCTTCCCCATACGTGAAAGAGGGTCCAAGATGTACAGCAACAAACTGCGCATAAAGGGACACCCTATGTTCTCTACTCGCCTTTCAATACTTCTCCATTCCTTCAACGACCTAAGCGTGATGGCCAAGGGTGCAATAGCCAGTGCAAACAGCAATGGGACAGTGGGCATCACTGTCTAGTGCCCCTGAGCAGCCGGAAGTATCCTGAGCTCACCGCATTAGTCTTAACACTCGCCATGGGGCAGTATATAACAATCTCACCCAGGAGATAAACGTTGGTCCAAATCCAAATTGTCCCAGGACCTCAAAAAGATACAACCAGCTCACCCAATCGAAAACCTCCTCTGTGTCGGTAAGAGATAATTACTTCTGGCACCCTCCCCCTAGATGGGGTCATGACCATGTTCATAAGCCGCCTAATGTTAGTCGATAACTGTCGCCTCTTGACAAAGCCAGTCTGAATTCGGAGGTAGGGATGCTACCACAAGACCTCCTTGAAATATAAGCCAGAGGAACCAAAGAGTATGATTGTTTCATAAGATGGTCCATGTCATGGTCAATGTTTTTCTTTCTAAAATGCAACGCTCTGTCCAGATAGAACATTTTGATAAATGCCATTAACTCTATTTCTCTCTCCACAAATGATGCTTGACCTGCTGAAATGAAAAGAAATGAAAATCACTTATTGTCACAAGTAGGCTTCAAATGAAGTTACTGTGAAAAGCCCCTAGTCGCCACATTCCGGCGCCTGTTCGGGGAGGCTGGTACGGGAATTGAACCGCGCTGCTGGCCTGCCTTGGTCTGCTTTAAAAGCCAGCTATTTAGCCCTGTGCTAAACCAGCCCCTGCTGAGCATTTTGACATTTCCTGATTTGTTTGTTAATGAACCATTCATGTTTCTACTGCAAAATAAACAGGATTTGACAAAATGGAAAGTGAAATGAAAATTGCTTATTGTCACAAGTAGGCTTCAAATGAAGTTACTGTGAAAATCCCCTAGTCGCCACATTCCGGCGGCGCCTGTTCGGGGAGGCTGGTACGGGAATTGAACCATGCTGCTGGCCTACCTTGGTCTGCTTTCAAAGCCAGCGATTTACCCCTGTGCTAAACAGCCCCATGTACATCATCATTCAGCGGATCAGAAACGTTATAAGACATCAGACTCCACTGTAATGCTTTGTGGTTTCAAAAGTTTGTTTTCAAACAAATATCTGAGATCAATGTTGTCAAGCCAAGTCATTTAACCTGGGAGGAGAAACACTACTTAGGTAATGTGCTTTTATATGGAACATTCATATGCAAGAAATTAGAAAAAAATCTATTGTCTGTTTTTACATTACTCAGAAACTAAGCAGGTGCATTTCTAACCTTGACGGTTGTATGTCGTTGTATTTGTGAATTGTTCTTGGCACAGGATTCGGGTACCCATGTTAACAGGTAGGTATTGTGATTCTTGAGACTTTCTGGAGGAACCAAGGAAAAGTTCTATAGTTATATAACACAACACACACACACACATACACATAGGCACACAAAATTCACAACCTGCTATATCCTGTCTTTTTAAGGGGGTAATGTTGGTCTCAGCTGGGTACCAGGAAAATATGATGCCCAGCTTACATTGCTGACTGTACACAGCACTCAGCTCAGCCACAAAGTTGTTCTAGGCATCAGTGCTGATGTACATGTGCTGCTCTTCAGCTTCACCTCCCACCTAACCTGTTTACATTTGGGAACAACACTGCCCACCAACCAGCATTAATAGAATTTGGAAAGCAAGTTGAAAGAAGGCCCAGTTTTTTTTTGGAAGTGTGGCTTCACATGAGAGGAAATCTCCAGGAATTGAGTCTACCTGGGTGGTCTGACTGCTGTTGCCTTTAATGAGCTGTCAAGAATCAAGTTGCCTATGTGACTGCCGACTTCCCTGACCACATTTGCACTGACAGACTTTGGAAGCCACACCGCACTGATACAAAAGAGGAAGCAAGAAGCCATCATTCATTTTGGAGCCTCTTTTGATGTTAAATTTGCTCCTTGCAGTAATACCACTTTGTAGTCCAATTCACTAAAATGAGCTAAAATTGCATACTACTTGGCAGAATTGTTAACCCTTTTGACATTCCAGAGGAACATTATACCTGTACTTTACTGTAATTTACATGGTTTTGAAGATTGGCAAGCTGCCTAACAGTGAATAACCCCTTTTTTGAACTGCAGCCTATGTTTCATTTCTGATTCAGGATAACAGTGAATCTTTTATGTTGAAATTTCACATCATTCCAGACTGAATATTTTGGCAACACAGGTGGATTTAATAAATTAGCACCCCATTACCGCGGTTTCTGCAATGGGAGTGTGTATTGGGAATTTGGAAGATTAAGAATTGAAAATTGGATAGGGTGCACTGTGCTCTGCACCCATATAGACCTCTCATAGAACATACAGTGCAGAAGGAGGCCATTCGGTCCATCGATCTGCACCGACCCATTTTAAGCCCTCACTTCCACCCTATCCCCGTAACCCAATAAGCCCTCCTAACCATTTTGGACCCTAAGGGCAATTTTAGCATGTCCAATCCACCTAACCTGCACGTCTTTGGACTGTGTGAGGAAGAAACCCACGCAGACACGGGGAGAAGGTGCAGACCCAGCGGGGAAGAGATACCTGGGACAATGGCGCTGTGAAGCCACAGTGCTAATCACTGTGCTACCATGCTACTCCCGCATACCCCACATGTGCTCCACCACACTGTTATCCTAGCTCAAACCACAACAAATTGCAAAAGGACTACTCTTTCTGTGGGTTGTCATCCTGGTGTTCTGCATATTCAATCCCTGTCAGGAAAAATTGTTAGTTCATTGTAGATCTCAGGTTAAAAAAAACATGTTATTAAAAAACACCTCTGGTATCACTGTGTCAATTCTAGAATAGGATGCCACCAAGAACACCTGGGCTGTGGTTTAACTTTAATGGGGCGGATATGGGAAGCAGATGGAAGATCATGGTCTACCTAGTGATGGTATGTAAAACACCTCTCTGATCCAACTAGTGGAGAGAAGAACATCACGGCAAAAGAATGTACCGTTCAGGCTATACTATCAACTTGAATTTATTTGGAGACATAGGGCGGGATTCTCCGGTCTCCGACGCCAAAATCGCGTTCGGCGATCGGCCGGAGAATCCATGTTGGCACCAAAATCGGGGTTGCACCGCTTTTGCGATGCTCTGCCCCCTTCAAAGCGGCGTACTATAGGAATATGGCCTCAGGATGTTACCCGCACCCCGATGCTCCGCTCCCGATGGGCCGAGTTCCCGACGGCGTTGGTCGCGTGTGATATTTATTTTCGGGACTTAGTCCAGCGCCACCACAGTCGGGGAGGAGCAGTGGGGGCTTTGGTGGGGTTGGTCGGCCAGTAGCGAGCCTGGCCAAAGGGGGTCACTATTTGGCAGGCCGGGTCCGCATGCAATTCTCCGGCTATATCCGCAGTTAGAGCCTACACTGCATGCCTGCTAGCCCCCACCAGACTGAAGAACGGTGGCCGTTTTGCTCCATTTTTTCAGTCGTAAAACGTCACCATTCCTATGCCGACCGGCGTCAGCACTTAGTCTCAAAATTGGAGAATCCAGCCCTATTTTAAATGGTGATCAGGAAGTGCGGCTGATCCAAGACTACAGCAATTATCTTAGCTAGGACACCCCTACGTGCACAGTTATCATTAAAGAACTCGCAAATTCACACCACAGCACCTTGTCTGTGGCACCAGCTTGATCATTTATTAGTGCTTTGGAACTCTTGAATCCCCAACATCTACTTTAGCGAGGCAGCATCGTATTACACGTGGAGATATCTGGCTGATCAGCAAATCAAAGCCCCGGCTTACATTATATAGTTCCTCACATGTCTAGCATCACATTCTCTACATTGGACAAGAAAACATGGGGCAATTCAAAGACATTCACATTTCTCCCACTATAATTGAAATGAAAAGAGACTTTGAATGATGCACTAATTTATGAACTATAATTCAAAGATTACCAGAGACTGAAACCTGACAACAGACAATACCCCCCACTCAGCCCCAGAAAGACACATCGACAATAGAAATCTTTTCCAGAAAGCAGTCAATAGCAGCCATTTGGAATTGTGGCTATGTGGAGCATTGTTACAAATTAAATAGAAAGGCATGGGGCTGGATTCTCCGGTCTGCCAGCCATGTGTTCTCGATGTCGTGCCGTGGGATACTGTCCCGCTTATTAATGGGATTTCCCATTGTAACCACCCCAGGCCGCTGGGAAACCCGCGGGCGGGCGTGCGCTGCCGGTGGGAAAAGTGAATCGCAACGACCAGAGAATTCTGGCAATGATATGCAATTTACTGTAAATAAAAAGAGATTGAATCATAGGTCAATCAATTTACCTTGCTGCAACATCATAAAATTCGGACTTCATAAATGAGTGAGCAGTGTCACTTATAATCCTCCGTTCTGATCCATAATCTCATTAAAGTAGAACTTTGAGAGATCTTTCTTCCCAGTATAGCTAGCAACTGTAAAGCACAAACTGGTAGCATAGGATGGCCAATCTGGTAGTAAGTGTATTGATTATGGAGCCATTTAGGAGACCAAAAGATCATAGGACTTTCTACAAAATGATTAACAAATACCAAGGATAGGGACTAGATGGCACTCTTACACATCGCTACCCTTGTATAAACCTAAACTACCTCTTAGTTGTGAGGCTTGGCCCTTAAATTTCCCACACCTAGATTTGACAAACATGCAAAATTGTTCCAGTTAAAGTGAATAGTTTAGCACAACTATTTCAAAAGCTCCAGGCATAAAAAGTAGTAAAACGTGAGTTAAGTTACATGAAACAAATGCAAGTTCTGAGGTCCACATTATGAGAGTTCATTGCAGCAGAAACTTGGTTGACTTGTCTTACCTTCTTCTGATCTTTTCCAGTGTACTTTAACTTGCAGCTGGTTGCCATGGAAATAGGGGACTGCTGCCTCCAGACTTCGAATGTCAAACATCTCATCAATAGATGGAAGTTCATTGGACACCTCATCTGTAGTGTGAGCGTGATGTGACTGGATGGCTAGATAAAGGAACTCTAGTCAAGAGCAATTTTACTTCCGATACTCCCTTCCCAAACATTGGTTTGTACAAGAACTTGAAATATTTGTATACAATGTAAATGTAACAGTTGTAAAGTGGCTTAAAATTAAGATTCACACCATTTTTGTCTCAACCACACTGTTGAGAATGCTATCATTAAATATTTTCCAGGCTACATTTTTGTGTAATGTCAATTATTGATGTGGTGCAAAGTTCTATCATAATTTATTTCAACTAAACTTCAAAGTGTTTTAAACATTCTCCCTTTCCAACCCCCAGGCAGCATATTTACAAGACCTCAGACATAAATGTTTGACCTGCGGAACGGATCAGACAATGTGACTGGCACTGTTCAAATCTCTTTGTACTCTCTCGGCCACATTTCCTTTTCTTGGGTTCAAGCTCCATTCCCCACACCAGAACAGATGTTTCAGATTCAAACGCTTCGCATGCTTCAACCACTGTTACAATACCAAATGTCCTAACAATTACTGCCCACTGAATGTGAATTCATCACACATTTATCAAAACCAAAATATGCACGCTATAATTATACTTTCTAGTGCTGACAAGTAAAAGATCAGGGAATAGCAACTAAGTTGTTCGCTTCATCACAGTAAAGACACTGAAAACCTGTGTTTAGAAATAACTAAACACGTCTATGAAGAGATCTGGAGTTGGCCAAGTTCTCAGTCAATGTCACTTGATAACTAAAACAGTTATTATTAACAGGCATGGAAGAGGCCAGCAAAGTACATGAAGTCATTTGATGGTGCCATACTAGGCAGTAGTTTGTGACTCTGGGTACCATACATTCGAGCTCAATTGCATTGCCGCATAGAAAGATTTCTGTCTTTCGGTCAGCATTCTGGTGAGTTTCTGTTCTCGGCCAATCTTATCGTAGAATCAGAGAGTTTACAGTGCAGAAGGAGGCCATTTGACCCGTCGGGTCTGCACCAGCCCTTGGAAAGAGCACCCTACACCTCCACCCTATCCCCGTAACCCGGTAACCACACCTAACCTATCTATGGATGAGATTGGGTGAGGATTGAGTAAAGATCTATTTCCCATAGAAGAGGAGATTGGAAAAAGACCCAGGGCTCTCAGACGTCCACTTTTAACATGTACTCCAGTTCTATTAGAAAAGAAAATCTCTCATCTTTGAGTTTAACCAATAGCAAGAATTATTTCACTCTTGGTCTAATCTCCAAGTGTTAGCAATAGCAGATATGGTTTAATTGCTCGAAGCCATGGGTAGTATTAGTGGCTGGAAATGTTTCATTGCTCTTACCTGTGGAAGGGGTATTAAAAAAAAACAAAGCTTTGCTGCTCTTCAAGCGTTTTTGCCCCCAGTTGGCCACTGCCTGCATTTGTACCAAATATTCGGTGTTTGGTTGCAGACCTTCAATCTCAACTTCATTCTTTCCCTATAAAAGAAATGTACAAGTAAATGCAAGGTTATGAACTGGCTGGAATCTCTATTAAGGTAAAGGAAATGTCCTGAATGTTGCCATGTTCCGGTATTCTAACAGTGCTTGGACTGATATTTCTACTGACTCCCATTCTCACCGACTGGAAGGATGGGCTAAGCTAGGCATTAAAAATCTGCAAAGCCAATACACAATAAGGTCCGATGTTGGGCGAATTCTCCGATCCCCCAGCCACGAGTTTCTCGGCGGCACGCCGTTTTGCTGACAGCGGGATTTTCCACTCCCGCCGCTCGTCAATGGGAAGCCTACGCCGAGTAACTCACCTTCTGACCCCCCAAAGCCTGTCCACCATCTACAAGGCACAAATCAGGAATGTAATAGAATACTCTCCACTTGCCTAGATAAGTGCAGCTCCAACAACACTCAAGAAGCTTGACACCATCCAGGACAAAGCTGCCCGCTTGATTGCTCCCCCTTCCACAAACATTCAAACCCTCCAGCACCAATCAACAGTGGCAGCCACGTGCAACATCTACAAGATGTACTGCAGTAACTCACCAAGGTGTTATATTCCTTGTTTTGTTCTCCAAGATAGCCAGATATGTAGTATTGACAAAGAATATAAAACTAAGAAGTTTAAATCCAAACTAAATTATTTTACACTACTTAAACTTGATTAGATGAGCCCACTTTACTGAGTAACAGATAACAAAATAAAAGTACTGAATCTGTGATACAGTAATCAATATTCTCTCTAACTTCTAAACTACACTCTAACTCAACTTCATGCTATCCTTCTACAATGAAATCTCCATCAGCTTCTCCCATCATGCCTAGAGATGCAGCCTTTTATATGATCACTTAGTACTTAGTGCTGAGTTACATGTAGTCTCTCTTGTTAATCCTTTACTACACTTGTCCTAACATATCATTACACAAGGTTCCTTTGAGAGCACCTTCCAAACCCATGACCACCGCCATCTAGAAGGACAAGAGCCGCAGAAATCTGGGAATCCCACCACCTAGAGGTTCCCCTCCAATCACTCACAGTCCTTCACTGTCATTGGGTCAAAATCCTGGAACTCTCTCCCTAACAGCATAATGGGTGAACTTACAACTGAAGGACTGCAGCACTACAAGAAGGTAACTCACCACCATCTTCTGAAGGGCAACTAGGGATGGACAATAAATACTGGCCTAACTAGTGATGCCCATATCCTGTAAATGAATGAAAAAAAACCATAACAGGGCCAACCATAGCTACAGCCTGTCTGTCCTACTATATTCTCCAGAACAGAACCCTGCTGTGGCTTCTCTCGTGAATGTTAATTTCACTCCCTTTGACTGTGAGCAGCCTCTAGCTTCATAGCTGAAGGCTATTTCAAAGGAAGGGGTTAGCCTTGTTAGTTGTGTTAGCACTTCATGCTCCTGAACTCTCCAATGTCTCCTTGAAGGAACACGTGCTATGTCTGAGTGGATGAGAAGTGAACTTTGATGCCTGAACAGTGTGCTTGTACTCTCAGAGAGCTTCAGCGCCATAGAAGCAGCTGCTAACAATGAAACAATAAAGAGCAGGGCTTCACCACTGAGGGCACTCTCGCGGCTAACGGGTAAATGTCTGAATGAGCAGAGCATGACCTCCCTAATGTTGCTGACAGACGTCTCGGGTCTAGGGGCTCCTGATCTGGCCAGGGGTGAGTGTCCATACCAAGGTTTTCCAGCACAACTGGCTTGCTGTATGGCACTCAGAGAAGGTGGGACAGTCATGGTAAGGGTGGGGGTGGTTTGGGAGGTATGAGAGACGGAATACCGAACTGATTGTCGGTCTCTCTCCTCCAATTCCTTGCAGATACAAATATGTTTGCTGGTGTCAATGCTGTGCATACTGTCCTCGCTCTGCTTGTTGCAGCTGAGGCGGGCAGACGCCAAACACGACAGCAAGGCCGTCTCAGGCTGGAAACGGCACCACATGTGCAGGGGGGCCGCCACACACCCTGAAGTCCCAGCTGACCATCAGGCTGCGGAGGGGGGCGGGCAGAGGGGAGTCCAGCGACGTGCCAAGGTGTACAGGAATTGTTGCTCCATCAATGAACTGACGGACAGCATATGCCGCAGAGGACTGAGTCTCAATAGGGAGAGAGTCCACACGGATGTGGCATCCTGTGGAGGAGGAGGGCACCCGCTTCCGGTGTGTGTCACTGCTGCATTATACCTTTACGTCACCGGGTCATTCCAGGAATCGAAAAGGGGACTTGTGTGATCTATCGCAATCTTCAGCTCACAGGTGCATCCTGGAGATGACGGATGCTCATTGATGGAGCAACCTTGGCACATCGCTGGACTCCCCTCTGCCCGAGCACTCGACTATATCACTTCCGACCTGGACTAGGCCCACCAAGATACCTGGTTGCAGGATTCGTTGCCAAAAGTCCAGGGGGCCATCGATGGCATGGATGTCACCCTGCGAGCAGCAGGGCATCAGGAATTTCCCTATATTAACAGGAAGGGATTCCACTCCTAAATGTTCAGGTCATGGGTGACTACCGCCTCAGAATCATGCATGTGTGGGCCCGCTACCCTGGCAGCATACATGACTGCTACATCCTGGAGCACCCGGAGATCCTTGATATCTTTGAGGACCATCGCAGGATGATGGGTTGGCTTGTGGGGAACTAGGGATACCCGCTGAGACCATGGCTGACGACGCCATTGCGGAGGCCTTAGACCGAGACGTTGTCCTGGTGGATGCCATGAGTTTCTGAGGAACAAGCTTGAAGATCATATGTTTTGAGGGTGCGAGTTGTCGGCCAGTGTATTGGAGGGCTGGACGGGGTGGTTTGCGAAATTGAGTGGTGGTAGGCCAGACCTGATGCCATGAGAGAGGCGGCAACTTATCCTTGTAACTCTTTGCAGATCGTTTGTCTTCTTCCGACATTGGACAGTGATCCTTCTGGTCATGCTGCCCGCTACTGCCTCTGGATGGCATTGCTGACCCTGCTGCTGGTTCTCTGACCCTCTTGGGGGAACAGGGTGCCCACAGTGTTGAGAAGCCTGGCCAGGTCGGCAGCCCCCAAGCAAGGAGCAGGTCTCTATGCTGCCATCCTTTGTCTTGACTGGGAGTGAGTGCTGAGGGAGCATTTAAAAGCCGCTCCCCCCATGTTAGCAGTGAGCAGCTGAGGTGCAAGCCGGGTGCATCAGATAGCGAGGGAGCCCGGCATGTGAAAATTCGGATGGGAGCTCATTTTTGGAACTAAGTGTGGGTGAATACAGGTCACGATCTCGCCACTGCAGCCGACGCGAAATTACGCAGACAAACTGGCCCAGAATGACACTTCATATTTTTTGGTTTAATTGCACCTTAGGGTATACCTGGCAATTATAACAAAATGTTTCAGTGAACAACATAAGTTACGAAAAGAAATTGAATTACATCCATCTGTTAATCCCAATTTGCATTAAAGATAAATTTGTTAACACAATAGATATATAACTGTGCTACATAATATACAAAGCAGTTAAAAACAGATCAAGTAGTCTGCTCAGACTACAAAATGTAAGAATTTCTGGACATTGAAATTGTCGCGGATGATCATTGTGGGAAATGGTCATAATCTTACCAGAATTTGGCAAAGTGCCAGGCTCAGATAGAAACCTGGCGAGGAACTCTCCAGTTGCACAGACCAGTTTTATTGCCACATCTTGAGCCTCTTAGACAAAAGAAAAAATGAGTGGCCGTTGTGCACACCATCACTCTGGTGGGGCAGGGCAGGGCCTCATAGAGCCGACCACCTTGAAAGGGCGCCCCGATCAGCACTGCTACCTAACGGCCCCATCATGGAGGTATTGGAAGTATTGTATTGGGAGCTTTAGTTACTCTTTATCTATTCAAATACTTTTAGAAATTCTTATTGTTTTTATATATCTAGCTAGCTTTCTCTCATTTCTAATTTCCCCCATTTTTAAAGATATTCTTTGCTGGTTCTTTTAAAATCTGTCCAATCTTTGACAAAGGTCCATCTGGACTCGAAACGTTAGCTATTTTCTCTCCCTACAGATGCTGCCAGACCTGCTGAGATTTTCCAGCATTTTCTCTTTGGTTTCAGAGTCCAGCATTAGCAGTAATTTGCTTTTTTCCAATCTTCACAGAACACAGTGTTCCTTTCAATTCGATACTATCTTTAACTTCCTTATTTAGACCATAAGACAAAGGAGCAGAATTAGGCCACTCGGCCCATCGAGTCTGCTCCGCCATTCAATCATGGCTGATATTTTTCTCATTCCCCATTCTCTTGCCTTCTCCCCATAACCCCGTTCGCCTTTTTTAGCCACAGATGATACATCCTTTCATGGGAGTCTATCTTTTTCACTGGGATAAATTTTTGCTGAGAGTTATTAAATATCTCCTTAAAGGTTTGCCTCTACTGCATTTCTACTGACCTACGTTTTAAGTTTGTTGCCCAGTTCTCTTTAGCTACCTGATGCTAGTACAAGGGGTATTTTGATGTGACTTGAAATGTGACTTAGAAAAGGAGGGGTAAAAACATCTGTTGTGATCCACTTTAACATGGAAACAAGAGGGAGAATGTCCCACTATAGGAGTACTGGCAGCAAGAACTAAATTAGCAAAACTACACAGGAAGGCATAAACAGGTTTGCATAGTGGCTGCATAAATAGCACATCCGATTAAATATTGTGGTTTGCAAAGTCATTGATCCACAATCTCTTAGAATGATTAATTTCAACAAGTTAATCTAAAAAAAGCTCAACAGAAACAGATCTTACAAAATATGTAAAATCCTGGACAAAACTAGTTAGCTGGTTTCTTACTAAAAGCAGCCTAGGAGTGAATTCCACTGACTTGAGTCTGGCTGAACCACCAGCCTGGATGTTGTTGATCAAATTAGTATAGAAAACTCTTCAAATTAGTCTATCACATATGTGCTTTGTTAGAGGTTGGGCAAGTCTCTTTATAGTTTTTATTCATGGACTAGCATGAGGAATTTCCTCAAGTTGTTTAATGTGTTAAAGCAAATTACTTTAAGATGGTCACAGATCATAGAATTTACAGTGCAGAAGGAGGCCATTCAGTCCATCGAGTCTGCACTGACCCTTGGAAAAGCACCCTGCACCCACGCCTCCACCCTATCCCTGTAACCCAGTAACCCCACCTAAACCTTTAGACATAAAGGGGCAATTTAGCATGGCCAATCCACCTAACCTGCACATCTTTGGACTGTGGGAGGAAAGCGGAGCACCCGGAGGAAACCCACAGGGACACAGGGAGAAAGTGCAAATTCCACATAGACAGTCACCCGAGGCCGGAATTGAACCCGGGTTATTGGAACTGTGAGGCAGCAGTGCTAACCACTGTGTCATCGTGATCTCTTTGACGTCTTTATTCTACGTAAATCATCAAAGCTGCAGGGTTTTAATGTACAAATAATCAGTCTGCAAGTAATCAGATCGAACACAATACCACAAAATTATCTAATGCAAATATTGATTGTATGAACTATGTCAACATATAGATCATGGAATGTAAAATTATACGTGAAATGTAAGGCTAACTGCATAATCCATAACTTCCTAAGTCTAAGCAAGTAGTAGAATGAAGCTGAAAACTGTCCAAATAAAACAAACCATAAACAGGAAATGGTTTTGTTTTATGGTAGTTAGCCAGTTAACACTCAAGAATTACTCTTCTGTTTCAAGAAGCTAGTGTTGAACATCTGTTCAAAATATGAAGACTAAAGTAGCCAAAACAAAACTGATCCATGTCATGCCAGTTAATGAAAATAACTCATTCACTTATAACTGATCTCTCAATTATACGTCAGTCAAAATAAGAAAATATTAACCACACTCTGAAAGATAATATGGAGAAAGCTTCCAAAACATTGATGTGGAATAGTTATCAAGGACCATAAAGAAAAACTTTAATTATAAGAGGACAATATTTCTTTATTCTTTCAGATTTCCTTCCCGAAAGGACATTAGTGAACTAAATGGGTTTTTACAATATTCAGTGATGCTTTCATGGCCACCATTACTGAGACTAGGGGGGGATTTTTCTGCTCCCAATTTGGCCGGGGGGGGGGGGGGGGGGAAATCAGCAGTGGGAGCAGGAAATCCCAAATGAGTCCCAAAATGCGGTTTATGCCGGCGGGATTTCCCGTTCCGATTGTCCCGGCCAACCCCACCGTCAATGACGTAATGGGAATTCTGACGTTCCATGTTGAGATCCCCATTTGAATGCATTTGTATATAATTATCAGGCCTTTATGCCTGACCATCCCTCCCTGTTGGATTGCTCCATTGGTGTGCCATGAATCATGATAGGCCCCCAAGATGTGCACCTGGTGAGCAGCACCAGCTGGAGACGCGGTGAGCACAGCCCAGGCAGTGCCAGGGTCTGTGCCAAGGGAAGTTCCATTGGGGGGGGCGGTGCAGATACATGGTGGGGAGCAACTCCTTGAGGTGGTGAGTATTCTGGGGGGGGGGAGGTGGTTCTATTTTTAATTTGTTTTAAAATCGGGGCACCCTTCTTTTACAGACTAATTGTGTCTGCCCCACCCATGTGATCCTGCGGAACCCAGCACGGTAGCACTGTTACTTCACAGCTCCAGAGTCGCAGGTTCAATTCCCGGCTTGGGTCACTGTCTGTGTGGAGTCTACACTTTCTCCCCATGTCTGCGTGGCTTTCCTCCGGGTGCTCCGGTTTCCTCACACAAGTCCTGAAAGACGTGCTTTTAGGTGAATTGGACATTCTGAATTTTCCCTCTGTGTACCGGAACTGGCGCCGGAATGTGACAACTAGAGGCTTTTCACAGTAACTTCATTGCAGTGTTAATGTAAGCCTACTTGTGACAATAAAGATTATTATTAATAACTTTTTTCTATGGCCCCAAAAATTTGGAGGTAGAAGCTGCCTTTGGGGCTGGCAGCTTACATGCCAGTTTTCCCACTCTGCCTTAAAATTACAAATCCCACCCGAGCTTTTCAATTCCACATTTATCTATGAATTCAAACCTGCCGCTCTGGTGGGGTTTGAACCCAGGTTCCAAGAGGATTCACCTGGACTTCTATATTGCTAGTCGAGTGACATTACCACTACGCTGCCGTTTCGTCATTGCAGATGCTAGATTGTTGGCTGTGACTTGCAGTAATACGCTGGCTGTGAAATCTAAAAAAACAGAATTCCCCAATTTGTGATTATAATTATATTTAGAAAGTCATTTTTCCTTAACTTTTGCTGTTGTTGAGACAGGAGGAAATTTAGCGTGCTTCTCTGGCATCACTTATCAGCTCCAACAGAATTGAACTCTTCCTAGGAGTTGTGTCAAACCATAAGCGCAAAGCCCCAGCATTCACCACTCTGGCATAGTGCCTTCCTGCTTCTACCAGGCACCGTATTGATCAGGTTTTCTTTTCAACACTTTGCCTGAAACAATGAGACATTTCTTCACCTAGTACTCTAAAATTATCTCTGCCTTTGGTGTTGTTTGAACTCCCCCTCAGTTTAACAGAACTATTGCACCAAATATCAGAGTTGACCGGAACATTTCAACTCTTCGCAGCTGACACGGGTCAAACAGCATTACAACAGGCGTGAAAACAACATTTCAGTAACTGATAGCTATGTGATCCTGCAAATTATTCTCATATGTTTATCTTTTAAACAGAAGTGCAACTGAGGCTCTCTGAAGACTTTTGATGGTGCAGTAGGAATATTTTTAAGGGCCTTTGAAATATCAAGAAGCATATTATCAGTTTCCATAGTGACATAAAAATACGCTTGTCGATAAACTTTCTGGAACTGGCTCCATCATTGCCCACAGAACCATTCCACATTCTTGATGTTTGGCCACTTCAGGTGGAGTCAGCTTGTGGGATCTCCCCATGGGTCTGTGTAATTAAAAAACATTTTATTAAAAATTCCAATTAAGGGGCAATTTAGCATGGCCAACCACTTATCCTGCACATCATTGGGTTGTGGGGGTGAGATCCACGCAGACATGGGGAGAATATGCAAACTCCACATGGACAGTGACCTCGTGGCTGGGATTGAACTCGGGCCCTCTGTACCGTGAGGTAGCAGTGCTAACCACTGTGCCATCCTCGGGAAAACTGCAACAGATCTTCCTGTGGGGCTTGTGAAATATGAGATTCCCTGGTAGTAGATGGAGGTCTATTCAGCTGGAGCTTCTAAGATCGAGCATAAAAGCCGGCCCGAGCAGGGACCAGCATGCTGGTTGTCTCAATGGGGACTGTGAAGTATAAATAGTTACTTGTGGTAGTACCAGGTATTGTGGTACCTAAGAGGTGGATGACCATTGGTTAGACCCAGGAGTCTACCATTGGCTGTTGTACATAGCTCCACCCTGAGAGGCGGAGTATAAGAACCGGTGCCGTCCCAGCAGCCTTCACTTTCTGTATCGAAGCTGCTGGGGAAGAGTTCTAGCAGATTAAAGGCTTCAGTTATGAATCACTTCGTCCTGAGGGTAATTGATTGTGCATCATTACTGCCGTTGGCAGACTTTATGTTAAGTTAAATAAATCCTTTGTTATTCATACTGATGGCTTCCTGGTCATTAAACTCTGTTCCTGGGCCTGGCCAAGGTGGTCATCCCCAACCCTTGTTTGGACATGACTCTGTGGCCATGATCTGGCTGCCTGCTTTTTATTTTTATTGAGTTTTTAACATTTTATACATAAGTAACAGTCAAACAATACAGCTTCAATCAACAACCTCAACAAACCATAACAAACAAAAACAACCCCCGACAGCAATTATAACCTCCCCCCTCCCCAATAAAACATCCTCCCCCCAAACAGCTAATACTGACCAGCTCCTAGAAATGCAATTTAAACGGATATCCCCTGTGATTGAACCGGTCAATCACTCCCCTCATTGTGAACGTAACCTTCTCGAGATGCAAAACCTCCATCACGTCACCCAGCTATGCTGTGGCACAGGGTGCTGCTGCAGGACTCCAACTCAGCGGAATTCTTCGCCGAGCCAGCAGGGTGGCAAAGCTAATGCATCCAACATCATACCCGTCCTCAAGCCCGGCTGGTCCAACAGCCTGAATATTACAACTAATGGGCATGTCTCCAAATCCACATTTAGAATTGCCGATATGGTGTTAAAAAAGGCCCCCAAAAGCCCACCAACTTGGGGCAGGACCAGATATAATGTTCACATGTTCTCGAGCACCGCTCACACCTATCCTCAACCCCCTCGACACAAATGGCTCCTTTTGGCCTTGGTGAGATGTACCCTGAACACCACCTTGAGTTGCATCAAACTTAATAATAATAATATTCTTTTTTAGTGTCACAAGTAGGCTTACATTAACACTGCAATGAAGTGTGGTAAACCACTGTTGCACCTGTATTAGGTGATGTAAGGCAGGACCTGTACTACAGGTTCGCCGGTAGTCCCTGCCTGCTGGCTCCGCCCAGTAGGCAGAGTATAAATATGCATGTCTTCCATTCAGCAGCCATTTCGCCAGCTGCTGTGGGAGGCCACACATCTTAGAGCAATAAAGCCTCAGTTGTATCCAACTCTAGTCTTTGTTCAATTGATCATGCATCAATGTATTGCTCAAAGATTTTCTAAAAGATGGACCTCCGAATCAAACCAGATCGCCTGCAGCTGGATCCGCAATCAAGCGACGCCAAAAAAGACTTTAATAACTGGCTAGCTTGCTTCGAGGCGTACATCAACTCAGCGACCACCCCTGTTCCGGAGGCTCAGAAGATACAGATCCTGTACTCAAGGTTGAGCTCCAGCGTGTTTCCGCTGATCCAGGACGCCCCAAACTATGCCGAAGCCATGGCGCTTCTCAAAGAAAACTACGCACAGAAAACGAACACGCTCTTCGCCAGGCACGTACTCACCACTCACTCTCAACTCTCTGGTGAGTCCATAGAAGACTTCTGGAGGGCCCTAATCCCACTCATCCGGGACTGTGACTGTGAACATTCCAACCTTCTTATGCGGGATGCGTTCGTAACTGGGATTGGGTCGGACCTCATACGCCAAAGACTGTTAAAACCTAGCTGAAACAAAGAAGCTAGCGCTCTCCATGACGGTTGCCTCACGTAACATTCAGGCCTACCCCACCAGCCGCGCGGCCCACCCCTCCTACCCCTCGTGGACCCCACAGACGGCTGCCCCAGCGGGGGCATTACCCAGCCAGTACGCCTGCGCCACACGCCCCGGAGGTCCCCGATGTTACTTCTGCGGCCAGCAGAAGCACCCTCGCCAATGCTGACCGGCCCGCGCTGCCCTTTGCAAGGCTTGCGGCAAAAAGGGGCACTTCGCCGCGGTGTGCCAGGCCCGCGCAGTCGCCGCTATCGCCTCCACCCCTCTAGCCTACACACAATGGGCGCCGCCATCTTCATCTCCCTGGACCACGTGCGGCCAGTGGGTGCCGCCATCTTCACCTCTCGGGGCCACACGCGGCCAGTGGGCGCTGCCATCATCACCTTCCGGGGCCACGCGCGGCCAGTGGGCGCCGCCATCTTCTCCCCCTCAGCCCACGTGCGGCTCATGAGCGCCGCCATCTTGTTCAACCCCTGCAATGTGCGGCCTATGGGCGCCGCCATTATGTCCCCCGCAAGATCTTCATCTTGTCTCCCCCACGGGACATGGATAACGACAGCATTCCAGGACCTGAGCCCCCCAGGCTCCCCATCATCCGATGTCAGCGACGTACGACCACGACTCGCCTCAGTGACGATCGACCAGTCTCGCCGGCACAACCTGGCCACCGCATCGACCAGTGTGAAAATCAACGGCCACGGGACCTCTTGCCTGCTGGACTCCGGGAGCACCGAAAGCTTCATACACCCGGATACGGGAAGGCTCTGCTCCCTCGCGGTACACCCCGCCAACCAAAGAATTTGCCTGGCCTCCGGATCCCATTCCGTCACAATCCGGGGGTTCTGCACGGTCACACTCACGGTCCAGGGCGTAGAATTCAGCGGCTTCCACCTCTACGTCCTCGCTAACCTCTGCGCTGCCCCACTACTCGGCCTGGACTTCCAGTGTAACCTCCAGAGCCTAACCCTCAAATTCGGCAGCCCCTACACCCCTTACTGTGTGCGGCCTCGCGACACTAAAAGTCGATCCACCTTCCCTCTTCGCAAATCTAACCCCGGATTGCAGACCCGTCGCCACCAGGAGCAGGCGGTACAGCACCCAGGACAGGACCTTCATCAGGTCCGAGGTCCAGCGGCTGCTTCGGGAAGGTATTATCGAGTCCAGCAACAGCCCCTGGAGAGCCGAAGTGGTAGTCGTTAAAACTGGGGAGAAACACAGAATGGTCGTGGACTACAGCCTGACCATCAATCGGTACACGCAGCTTGATGCATACCCCCTCCCACGCATATCTGATATGGTCCATCAGATTGCACAGTACCGGGTCTTCTCAACGGTAGACCTCAAATCCGCCTACCACCAGCTCCCCATTCGTAAATCGGAACGTCCATACACTGCCTTCGAGGCAGACGGCCGCCTCTATCACTTCCTCAGGGTTCCCTTCGGCGTCACTAATGTCTCGGTTTCGGTCTTCCAAAGGGCGATGGACCGAATGGTCGACCGGTACGGTTTGCGGGCCACCTTCCCATACGCAGACAACGTCACCATCTGCGGCCATGACCAGCAGGACCACGATGCCAACCTTGCCAAATTTCTCAACATTGCCACTCTCCTCAACCTAACCTACAACAAGGAGAAGTGCGTGTTTAGCACGACCCGCTTAGCCATACTCGGCTATGTGGTCCAGAACGGAGATGTGGGGCCCAATCCCGACCGCATGCACCCCCTCATGGAGCTTCCCCTCCCCCACTGCCCCAAGACCCTCAAACGCTGCCTGGGGTTCTTCTCGTACTATGCCCTGTGGGTCCCAAACCATGCGGACAAGGCCCGCCCACTCATTCAGTCCACCCATTTTCCGCTGACGGCCGAGGCACAACAGGCCTTCGCCCGTATCAGAGCCGATATCGCCAAGGCCGGGATGCATGCAGTAGATGAGACACTGCCCTTTCAAGTAGAGAGCGACGCATCGGATGTCGCCCTAGCTGCCACCCTCAATCAGGCAGGCAGACCCGTGTGGCATTCTGTTCCCGCACCCTTCATGCCTCAGAAATTCGGCATTCATCCATCGAAAAAGAGGCCCAGGCTATCGTTGAAGCTGTGCGACATCGGAGGCATTACCTGGCTGGCAGGAGATTCGCTCTCCTCACTGACCAACGGTCGGTAGCCTTCATGTTCAATAACACACAGCGGGGCAAGATCAAAAACGATAAAATCTTGCGGTGGAGGATCGAGCTCTCCACCTATAATTACGTGATTTTGTAACGCCCCGGCAAACTCAACGAGCCCCCAGACACCCTATCCCGAGGTACATGTGCCAGCGCACAAGTAGACCGACTCCTGACCCTGCACAGCGATCTCTGTCATCCGGGAGTCACACGGTTGTATTATTTCATAAAGGCCCGCAACCTGCCCTACTCTGTCGAGGAAGTACGGACAATCACCAGGGACTGCCAGGTCTGTGCGGAGTGCAAGCCGTACTTCTACGGGCCGGACCGTGCGCGCCTGGTGAAGGCCTCCCGCCCCTTTGAACGTATCAGCGTGGATTTCAAAGGGCCCCTCCCCTCCACCGACCAAAACACGTATATGCTCAGTGTGGTCGATGAGTACTCCAGGTTCCCCTTCGCCATCCCATGCCCCGACATGAGTCTGCCACCGTCATCAAAGCCCTAAACATTATCTTCGCTCTGTTCGGTTTCCCCGCCCACATCCACAGTGACAGAGGATCCTCATTAATTTTTTTTATTTTAAAAATATAATACTTTTTATTAAAGTTTTCACAAAATATCAACAACAAAATGTAAAAGGAACCCAAAAGAATTAAATACAAAACAAAACAAAACAACCCTGTGCCCCCCTCTCCCCTATACATAAATAATAAATTAACACCCCAAAACACAGAGCAAACATAGCAAATATATACACCCCCTCAGATCCCCCAGAATGACAAACAAAAATAAAATAGAATCCCCCCCCCGTTCTGCCAGGAAGTCCAAGAACGGTTGCCACCACCTGAAAAACCCTTGCACCGATCCCCTTAAGGCAAATTCCACCCTCTCCGATTTAATAAATCCCGCCATATCGTTGATCCAGGATTCCACGCTTGGGGGCCTCGCATCCTTCCACTGAAGAAGAATCCTTCACCGGGCTACCGGGGACGCAAAAGGCCAGAATACCGGCCTCTTTCGCCTCCTGTACTCCCGGCTCCCCTGCAACCCCAAATATTGCGAGCCCCCAGCCCGGTTTGACCCTACCACTCTCGACACCGTCCTCGCTACGCCCTTCCAAAATCCCTCCAGCGCTGGGCACGCCCAGAACATATGGGTGTGGTTTGCTGGGCTCCCTGAGCACCTAACACACCTGTCCTCACCCCCAAAAAACCGGCTCATCCTTGTCCCGGTCATGTGTGCCCTGTGTGTGGTAGTATGTATTGGGGGGTCATGTGGGACTGGAAGCCCTAATGTCATTGGCTGACAGATCCCGGGTCTGTATTGCCTTGTGAATGTTTTTTTCCTCCCAGGACCAGCCCTGTAAACCCTTACCACCATACGAAGCGTCACCCCGCCGGGTTCATTTTTGACAAGGGGTGAATGTGGTAGTATGTATTGGGGGTCATGTGGGACTGGAAGCCCTAATGTCATTGGCTGACAGATCCCGGGTCCTGGTTGGCCGTTGACCTCTAGCTCCGCCCTGAAGGCGGAGTATAAGAAGCCGGAGTCTTCCCCCGCAGGCCAGTTTACTATCGAGCTGCGGGGGAACAGACACGCTTAATAAAGCCTCATCGACTTCACTCTATTCGTCTCACGGAGTCTTTGTGCGCTACAATTTATTAAGCGTGCCTAAAAAGGACTATGGAGCTCAGGATCATTCCGGAATGCCTGAGGATCAGCCCCCACGCAGTGAACGCGGCAGCAGCCTTCAAGCACTGGCAGACTTGCTTCGAGGCCTACCTCAGAACGACCACCGGCCGGGTCACAGAAGACCAAAAACTGCAGGTCCTGCACTCGAGGGTGAGCACGGAGATTTTCTCCCTCATCGAAGACTCGGAGGATTTCCAGACGGCGTTCGCAGCACTGAAAAGTCTCTATGTCCGCCCAGTTAACCAAATCTACGCTCGCAACCAGCTCGCGACGAGACGGCAAGCTCCCGGAGAATCGATGGACGAATTCTACGCCGCGCTGCTGATTTTGGGACGAGCCTGCAGCTGCCCGTCGGTGAACGCAAACGAACACACGGACATGTTAATGCACGACGCTTTTGTGGCAGGTATGCAATCCTCCCAAATCCGCCAAAGACTTCTAGAAAAAGAGTCGCTAGGACTCTCAGAGGCACGGGCCCTAGCAGCCTCCCTAGACGTGGCCGCGCGTAATACCCACACCTACGGCCCCGACCGCGCGGCAACCCATTGGGCCCCGTACGTACCCGTCGCGGCAAACCCCCTACCCCCCCCCCCCGGACACCCCACAGGCTTGCGCGGTCCAAACGCCGAGTCGCACCGGGGGCGCCCGCTGTTATTTCTGCGGCCAAGGGAAACACCCCCGACAGCGCCGCCCGGTCCGCGCAGCTATCTGCAAAAGCTGCAGGAAAAAGGGCCATTATGCGGTTGTGTGCCGGTCCCGCGAGGTCGCCGCTGTCCCGGGAGCACAGGGAGCCCTGTAAGCAGTTTACGCGCCCCAACCCCCCCAGCACGCCATGTACGACCCGCAGGCGCAGCCGCTCTGGGTCCCGACCACCGCGGTCCCGGGAGAACTGGGAGCTCTGCACGCCGCTTACGCTCCCCAACCCCCCTCCCCGCAGCCCATGTATGACCCGCCGCCGGCGCTACCGCTTTGGGTCCCGGCCAACACTCTCCACGGAGAGGAGGGAGTTTTGCGCGTCCCTAACGCCACCCTAATCCCCACCCCGCGCCCCACGCCTGACCCGCCGGCGCCACCTACTTGGGCCCCGACCACCGCTGTCCCCGGTGAGGGAGCGCGGTCCTAGCGCTTGCGGTCCTAGCGCTCCCCAGCCCCCCAGCACACCATGTGCGACCCGCAGACGCCGCCATTTTGGGTCCCGGCCACCACGAGGGGAGGAGGGGCGCCGATGTGCGACCCGCAGACGCCGCCATTTTGGGTCCCGGCCACCACGAGGGGAGGAGGGGCGCCGCCATCTTGGACCGCCCCAGACCTGTACAACGCGTGGGGGCGGCCATTTTGTCCACCCCCGCCGCCATCTTGTGACCCCCCAGCCACGAGCGATGTATGGGGGCGGCCATTTTGTCCATCCCCGACGCCATCTTGGACGGCAACAACGGACCCCACTCCACTACTACAACCACGTTTCGCTTCAATCACGCTCGATCAAGCTCGGCCCCGGACACTGCAGACGACGACGACAACGGTGCTAATAAACGGCCACGAGACGCCATGCCTAGTCGACTCCGGGAGCACGGCGAGCTTTATACACCCCGACACGGTAAGACGCTGTTCCTTGACCACCTATCCCAGCGCACAAAAGATTTCCCTAGCTGCAGGATCCCACTCCGTACAAATCCAGGGATTCTGCATAGTTACCCTAACGGTGCAGGGGAGGGAGTTCAAAAACTACAAACTAAACGTCCTTCCCCAACTCTGTGCCCCCACCTTGCTGGGATTAGATTTCCAATGCAATCTACAGAGCCTTACGTTCAAATTCGGCGGCCCAATACCCCCACTCACTATCTGCGGCCTCGCAACCCTCAAGGTGCAACCCCCGTCCTGGTTTGCGAACCTCACCCCGGATTGCAAACCCGTCGCCACTAGGAGCAGACGGTACAGCGCCCAGGACCGGACCTTCATTCGGTCCGAAGTCCAGCGGCTACTAAAGGAGGGCATAATCCAGGCCAGCAATAGTCCCTGGAGAGCGCAGGTGGTAGTAGTGAAGACAGGGGAGAAACAAAGGATGGTCATTGACTATAGTCAGACCATCAACAGGTACACACAACTAGACGCGTACCCTCTCCCCCGCATATCCGACATGGTCAACCGGATTGCCCAATATAAAGTCTTCTCCACCGTGGACCTCAAGTCCGCCTACCGTCAGCTCCCCATCCGCCCAAGTGACCGCAAGTACACAGCCTTCGAGGCAGACGGGCGATTATACCATTTCCTACGGGTCCCTTTTGGCGTCACAAACGGGGTCTCGGTCTTCCAACGGGAGATGGACCGAATGGTTGATCAACATGGGTTGCGGGCCATGTTCCCGTATCTCGACAATGTAACCATCTGCGGCCACGATCAGCAGGACCACGATGCCAACCTCCAAAAATTCCTCCAGACCGCCAAAGCCTTGAACCTCACGTACAACGAGGACAAGTGCGTTATTAGCACCGATCGGCTAGCCATTCTGGGCTACGTAGTGCGCAATGGGATAATAGGCCCCGACCCCGAACGTATGCGCGCACTCATGGAATTTCCCCTCCCGCACTGCCCAAAAGCCCTGAAACGCTGCTTGGGGTTCTTTTCATACTACGCCCAGTGGGTCCCCCAGTACGCAGACAAGGCCCGCCCCCTAATACAGACCACGACCTTCCCTCTGTCGACAGAGGCTTGCCAGGCCTTCAGCCGCATCAAAGCGGATATCGCAAAGGCCACGATGCGCGCCATCGATGAGTCCCTCCCCTTCCAGGTCGAGAGCGACGCCTCCGACGTAGCTCTAGCGGCCACCCTTAACCAAGCGGGCAGACCCGTGGCCTTTTTCTCCCGGACCCTCCACGCCTCAGAAATCCGCCACTCTTCAGTAGAAAAGGAAGCCCAAGCCATAGTGGAAGCTGTGCGACATTGTAGGCATTACCTGGCCGGCAGGAGATTCACTCTCCTCACGGACCAACGGTCGGTAGCCTTCATGTTCGATAATGCACAGCGGGGCAAAATCAAAAACGACAAGATCTTAAGGTGGAGGATCGAGCTCTCCACCTTCAACTATGAGATTTTGTATCGTCCCGGAAAGCTGAACGAGCCGTCCGATGCCCTATCCCGCGGCACATGTGCCAACGCACAAATTAACCACCTCCAAACCCTCCACGAGGACCTCTGCCACCCGGGGGTCACTCGGTTTTACCACTTCATCAAGTCCCGCAATCTCCCATACTCTTTAGAGGAGGTCCGTACAGTCACAAGGGACTGCCACATCTGCGCGGAATGCAAGCCGCATTTTTTCAGGCCAGATGGAGCGCACCTGATTAAGGCTTCCCGCCCCTTTGAACGCCTCAGTCTCGATTTCAAAGGGCCCCTCCCCTCCACCGACCGCAACGCATATTTTCTTAATGTGGTGGACGAATACTCCCGCTTCCCTTTTGCCATTCCCTGTTCTGACATGACCGCGGCCACAGTCATTAAAGCCCTGAACAGCATCTTCACACTGTTCGGTTACCCCGCTTACGTCCACAGCGACAGGGGGTCCTCTTTCATGAGTGACGAGCTGCGCCAGTTCCTGCTCAGCAAGGGCATAGCCTCAAGCAGGACGACCAGCTACAACCCCCGGGGGAACGGGCAAGTAGAGAGGGAGAACGGCACGGTCTGGAAGGCCGTCCTACTGGTCCTACGGTCCAGGGACCTCCCAGTTTCACGGTGGCAGGAGGTCCTCCCGGACGCTCTCCACTCCATCCGGTCGTTATTATGTACGAGCACTAATCAAACGCCGCATGAGCGTCTCCTTGTTTTCCCTAGGAGGTCCTCCTCTGGAACGTCGCTGCCGACCTGGCTGGTGGCCCCAGGACCCATCCTGCTCCGAAAGCATGTGCGGGCACATAAGGCGGACCCGTTGGTCGAAAGGGTTCACCTCCTCCACGCGAACCCCCAGTACGCCTACGTGGAGTACCCCGACGGCCGACAGGACACGGTCTCCCTGCGGGATCTAGCGCCCGCCGGCAACACGCACACCCCCCCCGACACCATCAACCCAACCCCCCCCCTTCCTGCCACCACCGCACCCCGCGACCGCCCCCTTCCCAGGAGGATCGGTTCCCCTCCCCTCAGCACCGACCAAGAATAAAGCCCAAGCTGAAACCGTAAGGCTCCTGGAGGCGACAACACCGGTACAAGCACCACCACCACCGGGGCCGAGGCGATCGACACGGATGACCAGACCACCCGACCGACTCGTGGCGTCGATCTAAAACTAAATATGGACTTTTCACAAGAACATTTTGCTTTTCTTCCCATACCCTCTGTAAATAGTTGCAACAGGACAAAATTGTACAATACTGTATTGCCTTGTGAATGTTTTTTTCCTCCCAGGACCAGCCCTGTAAACCCTTACCACCATACGAAGCGTCACCCCGCCGGGTTCATTTTTGACAAGGGGTGAATGTGGTAGTATGTATTGGGGGTCATGTGGGACTGGAAGCCCTAATGTCATTGGCTGACAGATCCCGGGTCCTGGTTGGCCGTTGACCTCTAGCTCCGCCCTGAAGGCGGAGTATAAGAAGCCGGAGTCTTCCCCCGCAGGCCAGTTTACTATCGAGCTGCGGGGGAACAGACACGCTTAATAAAGCCTCATTGACTTCACTCTATTCGTCTCACGGAGTCTTTGTGCGCTACACTGTGCAGCACCATAAACTGTACGAGGCTGAGCCTCGCGCACGAAGAAGAAGAGTTCACCCTCCCAAGGGCATCTGCCCACGTCCCCTCCTCGATCTCCTCCCCCAACTCCTCCTCCCACTTACGTTTCAGCTCCTCCACCGAGGCCTCCTCCTCCTCCTGCATTACCTGGTATGTTGCCGAGATCTTCCCCTCTCCAACCCACACCCCGAGAGCACCCTGTCCTGTACCGTGCGTGGAAGCAACAGTGGGAATTCCACCACTTGCCGCCTGGCAAACGCCCTTACCTGTAGATACCTAAAGGTGTTTCCCGAGGGGAGCCCGTACTTCTCCTCCAGCTCACCCAGGCTCGCGAACTTTCCATCCACAAACAGGTGCCCCAACCGTCCTGTGCCACCCCGAAAACCCTCCATCTATTCTCCCTGGGACAAACTGGTGGTTCCCCCGTATCGGGGTCCACACCGAGGCCCCCATTTCCCCCCTGTGCCGCCTCCATTGCACCCAAATTTTAAGGTTGCCGCCACCACCGGGCTCGTGGTATACCGCATTGGAGGGAGCGTCAGCGGCGCCGTTGCCAGCGCCTCGACTCGTACCGTCACAAGACGCCGTCTCCAGCCCCTTCCATGCAGCCCCCTCCCCCTCCATCACAAACTTGCGCACTGTGGTAATACCAGGTATTGCAGTACCTGAGAGGTGGATGACCATTGGCTAGACCTAGGAGTGTACCATTGGCTAACGTATATAGCTCCGCCCTGAGAGGCGGGGTATAAGAACCAATGCCATCCCAGCAGCCTTCACTTTCTGTATCGAAGCTGCCGGGTACAGTTCTAGCTGATTAAAGCCTATTAGTTATGACTCACCTTGTCTCGAGAGTAATTGATTGTGCATCAATTTAATCAGCAATTACTTCTGAAAGGATGGATCTCCGCATCAAGCCGGAGTGCCTTCAGCTCAGCCCCCATGCAGACAACTCCGCTGCTATTTTCAAGCATTGGCTGGCGTGTTTTAAGGGCTACCTCGACACGGCCGCTGACACCCCCACGGAAAGGCAGAAAATGCACCTTCTACTCTCGCCGGTCAGCCCTGGGATCTACCCTCTGATCGAAGAGACGGCGAACTAGGCTGCAGCTATCGAGCTGCTAGAAGGACATGACATCCGTCCTGTGAACCAGGTCTACGCCCGTCACTTGCTGGCAACTAGAAGGCAAAGCCCTGAAGAAACACTGGAAGACTTCTATCGGGCACTACTAGTGCTGGGCAGAAACTGTGGCTGCCCACCAGTTACGGGGAGCGAGCACACGGAACTTTTAATTCGGGATGCTTTCGTGGCAGGTATAACATCCCCCGACATCCGCCGAAGGCTCCTTGAAATGGGCACACTGGGCCTCACTGAGGCACGGGCCCTGGCGGAGTCCATGGACGTTGCGTATAAAAACGCACTGGCTTTTGCTCCCGGACGCACGCCGCCCCCCTGGGCTGCGTGGCACCCCGTCGCGGCAGCCCCCCAGACTTTCCCGCCAACCCCACAAGCCTGCGCGGTGAGACGGCCAGCTATCTCCGCCGGCTAACGCTGCTTCTTCTGCGGGCAGGCAAATCATCCGCGTGCGCGCTGCCCGGCCCGCGCCGCCACCTGCAAAGGGTGTGGCAAGAAAGGCCACTATGTCGCGGTCTGCCAGGCCCGCGCCGTGGCCGCGGTCTCCAGCGACTATCGGCAGCCTTTCTTTCAGGCCCCGGCCGTCCAAGGCCCACCGCCGCCCTCCTATCCCCAGGCAGCGTGCGACCCACGGCCGCGGCCATTTTGCCCCCCGGCCACCACGCTGGATGGGTGGGCGCCGCCATTTAGTCCCTCGCCGCCGCCATCTTCAATATCCCCGGACACCATGTGCGACCCGTGGCTGACGTCATCTTGGATGGGGTCTCAGGCCCCCAGCATAGTCGACTACTCGCTGCCCGACCAGAACTCCTCCTTACTCCAGCTGGCCTCCGTTACCCTGGACCAGAGTCGGCCCCGGACGCTAGCGAAAGCCACCACAACGATCGCCATCAACTGCCACGTGACGTCGTGCCTGATCGACTCCGGGAGCACGGAAAGCTTTGTCCACCCCGACATGGTAAGGCGCTGTTCTCTTATCACCCATCCCGTAAACCAATGGATGTCCCTGGCCTCCGGGTCACACGCGGTGGAGATAAAGGGGTTCTGCCTAGCGAACCTCAGTGTCCAAGGCAAGGAATTCCGCAATTTCCGCCTGTACGTCCTGCCTCTGCGCAGCCACCCTCCTTGGGCTGGATTTCCAGTGCCACCTGCAAAGCCTGACCTTTAAATTTGGTGGCCCTATACCCCTCCCTTACTGTCTGCGGCCTCGCGACTCTTAAGGTCGGCCCGCCTTCCCTGTTTGCGAACCTCACCCCGGATTGCAAACCCGTCGCCACCAGGAGCAGATGGTACAGTGCCCAGGACCGGACCTTCATCAGGTCCGAGATCCAAAGGCTGCTGAAGGAAGGGGGGAAGGAGTCATCGAAGCAAGCAACAGCCCCTGGGGGGCTCAAATAGTGGTGGTAAAGACCGGGGAGAAACATAGGATGGTCATCGACTATAGCCAGACCATCAACAGGTTTACGAAGCTGGATACGTACCCTCTCCCCTGTATAGCCGACCTGGTAAACAGGATTGCGCAATACAAGGTTTTCTCCACGGTGGATCTCAAGTCTGCCTACCACCAGCTACCCCTCCGTAATGGTGACCACAAGTACACTGCCTTCGAAGCAGATGGGCGGCTCTATCAATTTTTAAGGGTTCCCTTCGGTGTCAGGAACGGGGTCTCGGTCTTCCAGCGTGAGATGGACCGAATGGTTGACCGGTACGGCTTACGCGCAACGTTCCCGTATCTTGATAACGTCACCATCTGCGGCCATGACCAGCAGGACCACGACACCAATCTCCGAAAATTTCTCCAGTCCGCAAATATCCTTAATCTGACCGACAATAAGGATAAATGCATGTTGAGCACCGACCGGCTAGCCATCTTAGGCTACGTAGTGTGAAGTGGAGTCATAGGCCCCGACCCTGAACGCATGCGCCCCCTCATGGAGTTCCCCCTCCCTCACTGCCCCAAGGCCCTAAATCTCAGCCTCGGCTTCTTCAGCTATTATGCACAATGGGTCCCTAATTACGCTGACAAGGCTCGACACCTTATCCAGTCCACAACCTTCCCCCTGTCGACGGAGGCCCGCCAGGCCTTCTGCCACATCAAAGCGGACATCGCAAAAGCCACGATGTGCGCCATCGACAAGTCCCTCCCCTTCCAGGTCGAGAGCGATGCGTCCGACGTAGCTCTGGCGGCCACCCTCAACCAGGCGGGCAGGCCCGTGGCTTTCTTCTCCCACACTCTCCATGCTTCCGAAATTCGCCACTCCTCGGTCGAAAAGGAGGCCCAGGCCATAGAAGAAGCTGTGCGACACTGGAGGCATTACCTGGCCGGCAGGAGATTCACTCTCCTCACGGACCAACGGTCGGTGGCCTTCATGTTCGATAATGCGCAACGGGGCAAGATTAAGAACGACAAGATCTTGCGCTGGAGGATAGAACTCTCCACCTACAATTACGAGATCTTGTACTGTCCCGGGAAGCTGAACGAGCCTCCTGATGCCCTGTCCCGCGGCACTTGTGCCACCGCACAAGTGGACCGCCTCCGAGCCCTCCACGAGGACCTCTGCCACCCAGGGGTCACTCGTTTCTTTCACTTCATCAAGACCCGCAACCTGCCCTACTCCATCGAGGAGGTCAGGACAGTCTCTAGGGACTGCCAAATCTGCACGGAGTGCAAACCGCACTTCTACCGGCCAGAGAGAGCGCATCTGATAAAGGCATCCCGTCCCTCTGAATGCCTCAGTATGGATTTTAAAGGCCCCCTCCCCTCCACCGACCGCAACACGTACTTCCTGAACGTGATTGACGAGTACTCCCGGTTCCCATTCGCCATCCCCTGCCCGGACATGACCACAACTACCATCATCAAGGCCCTCCAGGGTATTTTTACACTGTTCGATTTCCCGCAATACATTCACAGTGATAGGGCTTCCTCCTTTATGAGCAACGAACTGCGTCAATTCCTGCTCAGCAAAGGCATCGCCTCCAGCAGGACGACCAGTTACAACCTCTGGGGAAACAGGCAGGTAGAAAGGGAGAACGGAACGGTCTGGAAGACCGTCCTGCTGGCCCTACGGTCCAGGAATCTCCCAGTCTCCTGCTGGCAAGAAGTCCTCCCAGTGGCCCTTCACTCCATCCGGTCGCTGCTCTGTACTACCACAAACCAGACACCTCACAAATGTCTCCTTGTTTTCCCCAGGAAGTCCTCCTCCGGGACCTCGCTCCCAATCTGGCTAGCGACACCCGGACCCGTCCTGCTGCGGAAACATATGAGGGCCCACAAGTTGGACCCGTTGGTCGAGAGGGTCCACCTGCTGCATGCCAACCCCCAGTACGCCTACGTAGCGTTCCCCGACAGCCGCCAAGACACGGTCTCCCTTCGGGACCTGGCGCCCACCGGAGCCCCACGCGCACCCGCACCATTGCCCCACCCCCACCCTCCCCGCAGCACCTGACCGGAGGGTCAGTACTGCCGCCGCCCCTACCCTGCGCCAAACAGGCACTGTCGCCCCTACAGGCGCCCCTCCCCCTGCCCACTTTTCGCCCCAACAGCGCCTCCTAGGGGTGACAAAGCTGCCTGGGAGGAAGACACCACGTTCCCGGAGCCGCAACTGCCGGGGCCCCCACCAGGATCATCGCCGAAGCCCAGACGCTCCAGAAGGACGACCAGGCCACCCGATCGTCTGATTGCTGCACCATAAACACTTTTTCGGTTACCCTCGACATCACGGTACCTCCATACCTGGTCCTACCATGCAAAAGGCGACAGTAACGCTGGCCATCACCCCGCTGGGCTCTTTTTAACAGGGGGTGAATGTGGTAATACCAGGTATTGCAGTACCTGAGAGGTGGATGACCATTGGCTAGACCTAGGAGTGTACCATTGGCTAAAGTACATAGCTCCGCCCTGAGAGGCGGGGTATAAGAACCAATGCCGTCCCAGCAGCCTTCACTTTCTGTATCGAAGCTGCTGGGTACAGTTCCAGCTGATTAAAGCCTATTAGTTATGACTCACCTTGTCTCGAGAGTAATTGATTGTGCATCACGCACCATCGCCGCATTGGCGGCCCAGTAGTACCCACAGAGGTTGGGCAGCGCCAGCCCCCCCCCCCCCATCCCTACTCCGCTCCAGGAACACCCTTCTCACCCTCGGAGTCCCTCGCGCCCACACAAACCCAGTTATGCTCCTGTTGACCCGCCTAAAGAAGATCTTCGGGATAAGAATGGGGAGGCACTGGAACAGGAACAAAAACTTTGGGAGCACCGTCATCTTGACTGACAGCACCCTACCCGCCAGGGACAGCGGCAATGCAACCCACCTCTTAAACTCCTCCTCCACCAGCCTCGTGAAATTAAGTCTATGCAGGGCCCCCCAGCTCCTGGCCACCTGGACCTCCAGATAGCTGAAGGTCCTCTCTGCCCTTTTTAGTGGGAGCTCGCCAATCCCCCTCTCCTGGTCCCCTGGGTGAACCACGAACAACTCGCTCTTCCCCATGTTGAGCTTATACTCTGAGAAATCCCCGAACTCCCTGAGGATCCTCATTACCTCCGGCATTCCCCCCACTGGGTCCGCCACATATAGCAGCAAGTCGTCAGCACAGAGCGACACCCTATGCTCCTCCCCACCCTGCACCAGCCCCCTCCGGTTCCTCGACTCCCTCAGTGCCATAGCCAGGGGTTCAATCGCCAGTGCGAAGAGCAAGGGGGACCGGGGACACCCCTGCCTCGTCCCTCGATGCAACCGAAAGTACTCAGACCTCCTCTTATTCATGGCCACACTAGCCATCGGGACCTCGTACAACAGCCTAACCCACCTGACGAACCCCTCCCCAAACCCAAACCTCTTCAGCACCTCCACTCTACAAGTACCCCCAACTCTACCCTATCGCAGGCCTTCTCAGCGTCCATCGCTATCTGTGCCTCCCTCGCTGGCATCATAATAACGTTCAGGAGCCTCCGCACATTCGCGTTCAACTGCCTCCGCTTCACGATTCCCGTCTGATCTTCGTGGATAACCTGCGGCACCCAATCCTCAATTTTCGTGGCTAAGACCTTCGCCAGCACCTTGGCATCGGGCGAATGTGGTAATACCAGGTATTGTAGTACCTGAGAGGGCCCGCTTAACCGGCCCGTTCAGTCCCCTTACGTTCCAGGTTAACAGCCGGATCAGGGGGCTACCCGCCCCCCCTCACCCGCCGACTAGCCATAACCCCATCTCGGCCAGCCACGCGCCCGCACCCCACATCCGGCCAGTTCCCCACGGCGGCAGACCCCCGTCCTAACCCCCTCTACTTGCTCCAGTTCCCCTTGACCATACCAGCAGCAACCCGGTTCCCCCCCACCTCCCCACCCCCCCAACCTAGGACCCCTCCTAGCTGCATTGCTCCCCCCATTGCCCTCCCGCAAGTCAACTGACTCCTGCTGACCCCGGCCACTCCCGCCTCTCCTTCGACTCCTCCCATTGTGGGACTTCCCCTCCCCCTCCATTACCCACCAGCAGGTTCTCCGCCTCCCCCCTTCCAGCCCAAGCGTGGAAAAAAAAACACGCTTTCCCACCCCGGCCCCGCCCCCTCCAGCCTTCAGCGCGGGAAAAAGGCCGTGCTTTCCACCTGCCTGGCCCCACCTCCTCTGGCGCAGCTCCTTTTACAGGCCCAGTCCCCACACCCCCGACTCGGGCCTCCCCCTCCCCGCGGGGCCCCATCCCCCCTACCGGCCTTCCACCACCTACTCTGTTTACTTGCCCCCCTCCAAGAGCCCACCCGACAGACCCAACCAAAACAGTGCCCAACCCATCCTAACCACCCACACCGAATGAAAAAGAAACAAGAACAAAGAACCCCCCCCTCAAAATGTAACACAACAACAACAATCCCCGACCATCCCCACGCCTGACCCCCCATCCCGACCCTCAGTTTGTGTCCAGCTTCTCGGCCTGAATAAAGGCCCACGCCTCCTCCGGGGACTCAAAATAATGGTGCCGGTCCTTGTAGGTGACCCACAGACGCACCCGCCACAGGCTGCAGCATGCCAAACGTCACCCTCTTCCTGTGCAGCACCGCCTTCGCTCGGTTGTACCCGGCCCTCTTCTTCGCCACCTCCGCGCTCCAGTCCTGATATATTCGAACCTCCGCGTTCTGCCACCTGCTGCTGCTCACTTTCTTGGACCACCTGAGTACACACTCCCGATCAGTGAACCGATGAAACCGCACCAGCACCGCCCGCGGTGGCTCATTAGCCTTCGGCCTCCTGGCCAGCACTCAGCTCCAGGGCCCCTGGAAGGATCCTGCTCCCATCAGCGAGTTTAACATGGTGACCACATAGACCCCCACGTCTGACCCCTCTTGCCCCTCTGGGAGGCCCAGGATCCGCAGATTCTTCCGCCTCGACCGATTCTCCATCTCCTCGAACCATTCCTGCCTCGTGCGCCTCCACCTTTACCGCTAGGCCCAAGATCTCGTCCTCATTATCTGAGATCTTTTGTCGGACCTCACGGATCGCCACCCCCTGGGCCGTCTGGGTCTCCAGCAGGTCCGTTTTGAGATCCCTGAAGCAGCGCTGGATAACCACCTGCTGCTCCTGCGGCCACTGCATCCACGCTGCCTGGTCCCCGCCCGCCGCCATCTTGCTCTTCTTCCCTCGCACTTTCTTTGGCTTCACCACCACTTTTTTAGTCGCCCCGCTCCTGGTCCAAGCCATTCACTGTCGGGGGAATGTTGCAGTCTTCTTCCCACACCGGGAAATGTCGAAACAATGCTGTTGGAGGCCCTGAAAAGAGCCCAAAAGTCCGTTCCAAGCGGGAGCTACCGAACGTGCGACTTAGCTCTGTATAGCCGCAACCGGACGTCTCCGGGAATCCTCATTCATGCGCGATGAGCTGCATCAGTTCTTGCTCAGCAGGGGTATCGCCTCCAGCAGGATGACCAGCTATAACCCCCGGGGCAACGGGCAGGTAGAGAGGGAGAACGGGACGGTATGGAGGGCTGTCCATCTGGCCCTACCGTCCAGGAACGTCCCAGCCTCTCGCTGGCAGGAGGTCCTCCCTGATGCACTCTACTCCATTCGGTCACTGCTGTGCACCGCTACTAACATCACACCCCATGAACGGCTTTTTGCCTTCCCCTGGAAGTCCACATCCGGAGTGTCGCTCCCGACTTGGCTCGCAGCTCCAGGACCAGTGCTGCTCCGTAGGCAGGTCTGCCTCCACAAGGCGGACCCCTTGGTGGAAAGGGTGCTCCATGCCAACCCCCAGTATGCCTACGTGGCGTACCCCGACGGCCGCCAGGATACTGTCTCCCTCAGGGACCTGGCACCAGCAGGTTCCACACACACACCTCTCCGGCCCGACGCCACCCTCCCCTCTCCCGGCGCTCCCAGCATTAACCCCACCAGGACCATCAGTCCTTCCCCTGCCCACGCCCGAGGAGGAAGAGGATTTTGGCACGCTCCCGGAGTCACCGAACATCAGGCCAGCATCGACATCACCGCCACCGCTACGTCGCTCCCAGCGGAACATCAAGGCACCAGACTGGGCAAATCTCTAACTGGCACCGGACTTCAAAAGACATTATTTTTTCTGATCAAATACTGTAAATATAAATTCATTGCTGTATATAGTTCTCCACCCCCCCCGCTGGACTCAATTTTTACAGGGGGTGAATGTGGTAAACCCCTGTTCCACCTGTATTAGGTGATGTAAGGTAGGACCTGTACTACAGGTTCGCCGGTAGTCTCTGCCTGCTGGCTCCGCCCAGTAGGCGGAGTATAAATATGCGTGTCCTCCATTCAGCAGCCATTTCACCAGCTGCTGTAGGAGGCCACACATCTTAGAGCAATAAAGCCTCAGTTGTATCCAACTCTAGTCTTTGTTCAATTGATCGTGCCTCATAAAGTTACTGTGAAAATCCCCTAGTCGCCAAATTCCGGTGCCGGTTCCGGTAAACAGAGGGCGAATTCAGAATGTCCAAATGACCTAACAGCACGTCTTTTACGACTTGTGCGAGGAAACCGGAGCACCCGGAGGAAACCCACACAGATACAGGGAGAACGTGCAGACTCTGCACAGTGACCCAAGCTGGAAATCGAACCTGGGGCCCTGGGGCTGCGAAGCGACAGTGCTAATCACTGTGCTATCGTGCCATCCTTAACCTCGCGCTGGATAACGTAGCATTCCCCCTACGGAGCGACTCACTCCACACCTCCTCCTCCAAAGAGGGACCTAACTCCTCCTCCCACTTAGCCTTCACCTCCTCCACCAAGATCAGTCTATATATCCCGGATTTGCTGCCCTCCACAAACACCGCACAAGAAGCAATTCTTTCCAGCAAAGTGGATGGGGGCGTCACCAGGAATGTCGGAAAAGCTTGCTAGACCCAACCCCTCCCCCACCAAGGCCTGCCCTCACACCCTCAGCTCCTCCTAGTCAGCATACCGACCCTCCAAAAATAAATCCTTTCTCACTCCAGCCCCTTACCTCTCCAATCCCCAAAAGTGGCATCAAGTTTTTCCAGCTGAAACAAATGACTCCCATAGATAGGGGACCACTTTGACACCCCCACCCCGCAGGTTGAAATGCTGGCGGAGATGCTGCCATACCTGCTTCTCTTCTACGGTCCTTTCTGCACCTGGGTGGCCCTTCAGAAGGTGCATGCAGTGTTTGCTACTATGCCCGTGACCTTCCAAAACTGTTGGCTAATGCAGGGACTGGAATGCAGGTTAGAGAGGGTAAATGATATAATTTAGGTCAGTGATTCTCAAACCTCTCTGGTTGAAGGACTCCTTTTCAAATGGATTAGCAATCACAGAAGCCGCCCCCGCAATCTTATATTATTCAGAATACAATCGTGCTACATGTAGAGTGTTCTAATGATATTTTTAAGAAATCATGTATATTTTCTTAGTGAGATTAGTGAGATGGGTGAGCCTGCACAAATATTCAGTCGCACTTTCGTAACCTGCAACATATACTAAGTACAAGAATAAAGGCAGCGGGCACAGGACAACACCGCCAACTGCAAATTCCCCTTTAACTCACACATCAGCTGACTTGGAAATATGTCACCATTTATTCACTGTCATAGTAAAAATCCTGGAACTCCCTACCCAACCATACTACGAGTGTACCTCCGGATCAAAGACTGCAGCAGTACAAGGAGGTGGTGCACTACCTACTCAAGGTCAATTAGGGTTGGGTAACAAACACTGGCCTCCTTAGTGACACACACAGGCCATGACAGAATAAGAAAACCACACCTGGTGGCCTGCAGCCATATCTGGGCGATCCACTTGGGGCTCTCAACGATCCTCCATGTGCGCTTCTCCAGAGGAGACAGCCAGCCCAGGTTGCACTGCATATGTGGCAACCACGCTCTACAACCATCTCCCAACTTGCACCAAGCTCACTTCTGGCTGCTGCTCATTTGCTCACTCGCGGACCCCCAGAGAGTTTATGTGGACCCCAAGGAACCAATGGTCCCCAGTTTGAGAACCAATCATTGAAGTTAAATGTGTGCTTCATTCCTGTTGAAATTTTCTACTAGCTGTGTCCTTCTAAAAAGGGGCCACTTTTTGTTTGATGATACTGTACAACCCAGTATCTCCTCATAGTTTTAATTTAAAAAAGGCATTCAGAGTCATTCAATGTCAGTTGTTACAGTCTCCTCAACATTGAGTATGTACTGTACTTACAAACAAAGACAGAATAATCCATTAATCACATATGAATGTATAGACACGTTGCATGTATTCAGCTGGTCTAGTAATCAAGGACATGTACAGCTGCACCGAGAATGCCTACTGAACACCCACTCAGCTAACACAACAGGAATACATCCCACTCCCTCAATGTCCAGATAGTGTGTGACAACAATTAAAGTGTCCATTATGCCAGTACATGATATGCAGGAAGTTTCAATGATGCCTTCATCTTTTGTCACTCAACCCTTGCTGACCTCCTCAGAGAAAAGAATCATACCCGCAGCTGACTTCTCTGAGACAATGCATAACCCTTGCTCTCATGCCTAATGACCTCTGGGTGCCCTAAGTAGCAGCTGGTGATCCAGGGGACTATCAGGGCATTGAAAAGCACATTTCAGTGTCTGGATGGGTCAGAAGGAGGTCTGCAGTATGCTCCATTTTGGATGGTCAGAATGTTCTTTAACAACTTTGCCATTCAGGGAGGGTTGCGCTTCCTTCCAACGTGGCTTCCAACTCACACTGATTTTGATTCTATCCTCAGTTCTCCCTCCCTTTGACTTTTACTCCTTGTTTCATGAATCATCATTTTTGCCTTCTGAATTACTTTTTCATCAGATTTACGAGCTCTCTTTGTCATTTAGACTCTAACTGTTTCTCACTTTGCTTTAACTATCAGTGTTGGCTTCTTGACGGCAGACCTGGTGGGGTAGGTGTATAGTGGGCAGGACTCCAGGTAGATTTACACACCTTCTCTCTCCTTGCCTGGTTGCTAAAGCCATTTGTCAACCTGAAGTCAAAATGGTTGCTGAGGACCCGGGTTCAATCCTGGCCCTGTGTCACTGTCCGTGTGTTGTTTGCACATTCTCCCGTGGATGTCACCCCCACAACCCAAAGATGTGCTGGGTAGGAGGATTGGGCATGCTAAATTGCCCCTTAATTTGAAAAAAAATAATTGGGTACTCTAAATTTTGCAGAAGTTTTCCCATCTTGGGGCACTTAATTCCCCGAAAAGGCAGCCTGCTGCTGGAAGGACACCTACTTGCCCTCCAGCTTAGTGAGCCCACCAATTGCCCTTAATTGGACAACAAGCCCGTCCTCTGACCATCAATTGGTAAAATCAGGAGAAATCACAGCTGTGTGACTGTACCTTACACAATGCAGGGTTTTGACTAAGTCGGCAAGGGTTCTGAAACCTGAGGGGAAAACCTGCCCAGAGGTACAAAAAAAAGGCACAAATACCTTGCACACAATTTTGAACTTACTCCTTCAATTATCTTCCAGTTTTCTTTCTTTGTGAGAAAAACAGTTTTCCTGGAAACCCACTGACTCCAGTAAATTCTGTAATGGTGAATGAAGAGATCTTCCTCTTGGGGTGGATCCCAGTGAATGGGAAGACTGAAAACACCATTGTGGCTTGCAGTGAAGTTGCCTTTCCGCAGATTTCTTGGTGCAGCTGGTGTAGTGGGATCTGTAAGCAATGTTGAATAATGGAGAATTACGGAAACACAAGGAGAATGCAATTGAATCAAAGGACTGAATTACACTTGTTTGTGTATAGAATGTCATAAAACGCCAGACCTAGAAGTCCCAACATTTAATTCCCAGATTAGCAGCCAGATTAGATTAAAGGAAAAATTGCTTTAAACACAATAATGTTCACGCCAAACCCTGAGGTAAAATTTTGAATTAAAATAAAAAAGTGACTTATTTTAGTTGTTTCTACCATTTCCCGTCTGCTGACATTAGAACCTGGACAACATCGTAACAGTGTTCCTTTGTGAGGTGTCGGACCAAGAGGATCAAGTATTGCCTGGAAGATCAGAGTTGCTCTGCACAATTGACCAGGTCTGAATAAAGATCACACAAGCCTGGGGAAGCCTTTCTGCAATTTTGTGGGGAGTTAAGGAGTTTTAATTTTATGAGTCCAATCCATGGTAGACCAGATTGATCATTCAGATCCATAATGCAGTAGATATTTCAGTCAATGGAAGAAGCAGGCTTGATGGATTATTTTTAATTCTATAATATCGCCGATGTCATAAAACATTTTGGCGGGTGAAATTTGTCCACCCCAGCAACGTGAAATGGGTTTGTAGCAAGCCAACAGCCTGTTATAAATGCAGCAATTTGTTTTTTCCTGTGACTTGGAAAAGCATTGCCAAGATTTTTAATTTCACACCAAGTAAAAGCGATAGAGAGACTAGGAAACGAGTCTCCCAAAAGTGTTTGAACTAATTTCCGTGAACTTCAGTGGCAGGAAGACCAGAGCCTGAATTTTGCACTTGTCAGGCACACACAGAGGCAGATGCAGAATCCGTTCCCAGGTGAGGTTGTCACACGGTTTCATGCTGGGTGGCCAATTAAGACCTGCCTAGCGTGTAATGCACTCCCGCTAAGTTGGAAGAAGCAAGTGGGGGCAGGAACCAGTCGGGCTGGACTTGGCAAAGGCTACAAAACTCTGCAGGGGTTGTGGCCACGGGAGCATTCTTTACAGGATCAAAGAAGAGAAATCTGCTGCACTAATGGCTTCAGCACCCAGCAGGCATTGTAATTGATAATATGGAAAGATGTGTCATTTGAAACATGGAAGTCTGGCAATATCTGGTCTGAGAGAAACATGAGAGTGGCAAAGATCCCACAAAGGGAAAGATCCCACAAAGGGTTAACAGCAGCTGCAAAGAGCAGGATTGGAAAATGCAGATATGCTTGGTCAAGCAGGCTTAGCAAACACACAGGATTTTGAATGAAGCCAAAAACAATGGCTCACACCTTCATTGAAAGTAACTATCTTAGTAAGCATCTGGAAAAGCATGGATGATAGTTTCAGTTGAGCTAGGTGATAAATGTACACCTTTGAAGTTATAACCAAGTGGATTTTTAGCATACAGCTAAAAGCAATGTTTCACACCTTCGTTGAAATTAACTATCTTAGTAAGCAGCTGGAAAGGAAAGGATGAGGTTCAGTTGAATTTGGTGACAATTCTAGGTGTGAAATTTTGCTAATACCAGGTAAATTAAAGAAAACTGGAGACTATCAGTCTACGAGAAACATAATTCAAAGCCAAAATCAAAGTCAAAATTATGAGCTGAGGACACAATTGGAAAATAAAACTATAGAAATGACAGGAACCAAACCAAAATTCACACCTCTTGAAACCAAAGCATTTTTGAATATCACAAAGGAACTTTGAACATCACAAAGGAAACAATGTAATCAGAGACCTGAGGGCTGAAGTCATGTCAAAATGAATACTTAGTTGCATTAGAATGTTTAGATCAAAGATACTTTTTACAATCAATGTGAAAAAAGTTACTTTACAATAAAGTCACAAAACTTAATAACTGGTGGAAAAATATAGAAACCCAGAGACTAGACCAGAACCAGAACTCAGAGGGAGAGAGGGAGAAGCAGAGAAGGAACAAGCAGCTAGAGTCAGATTACAATCATCCCAGTTATGGGAAAGGGGCAGGGCAAAGCAGCCGAGCTAAAATAGCTAATACATCTAAAGAAGACCAGAATTTAAAGAGGAGGCAGAGTCAGCTCAGAGACAGCCAGCAGAGCCAGCTCTCACAGCTCGGTACATCGGAAAGATAGGAGGGAAAGATAGGACACAGCAACCAAGCTCATCAGCGAATACATCTAAAGAAGACCCGATTTTTAAAAGATTGATTGTCAAGTTGGGCCTGAAGGTCCCTTCAACCAACCAGAAGGATCCAGAAGCAAGATCTTTTTACCTTTCTTCAAAGACAGCAATTGCAGCTTTTAAAAGAAAAAATATAATAATAAAATAACTTAATTTAACCTGAAACAGTGGTTATTCCAAAGTCTACTTTACTTACTTAGCAATGTGGGACCCAGGATCGATGCTACTAAGTGGTAAGTAGATGAAATCTTTGGTGAAGGTATGGGTTATACCGGGGGATAACTTGAAAATATAGTTTGACCTGAATAGCACCCACTGAAGCCTGCATCGGAGTCGGGGAGTGAGAATCCCTGTTCACCATTTGAATGTCGGCCCTTTTTGGTATAGGGGGAATTTTAAGAATAGTGGTGAGTTTTCAACAACAGCATGGATGGTGGGAGAGCATATCTGGTGGGCACTCTGCCCCTGTGTCATAGGCGAGCGCCGCATAGAGGAGGTCAGTGCCAAATATGATGTCCTCATGTCCAGGGATGGGAAGAGGAGGCCGCCACATTACACAAAGAAGGCATGGACAAATGTAGCCACCTAGGTCAGTGGATAGACTGCTGCAAAAAAGGTTCAATGATCTTCTGAGTTTAGTAAGGGTGAGTACAGAGATGACATGGAACTGCAAGGAAATATGTATTTGCGTGGTCACCCTTGTCACCCTCAGGGGTCTACAAGTGTGTGTGCCAAATTGCACTGAAGCCTGTGCTGGCCATAACTGGGAGGTTTGACCATTTGGCCAGAGTGCATTGAAGACTGAGTTGTGACATGCCCCGCAACCTGATTCTCAGGGGGTTGGTGTGGTCCCTGGTGGAATGGTGCTACAAGGAGAGGGCTAGCACTAATAATGAAATTTGTTCTTCGCTTTCAGGAAAAGCAAAGCCATAATGTGGCGCAGCGCCGAAGAATGGGCAGTGGGGAGCCCAATCTGTTTATACTCAGCTGTTACAAGATGGATACCTGGGAGTTAGAATGCCACTGAGCAGCTCATTCCACCAGGCACAATGAGGCAGCGGTCTCTGTGGAAGGTAAGATTGCAGTGCGCAAATGCGAGAGTGGCAGGGAGAGCAAAAATTGTAGGATCTTCTCAGCTAAAATGGAGGTGTTCAAGGCACCAATGCTCAGTGATCCTCCAATCAAGATGGCACCATACTGCCATTCTTCATTGTCTCATCAGCCCGCCTAGCATGCACACTGACGATATGATAATTGAATGTACCAGCATGTTCTTTTCCTCCCACAGATGATCCATCTGCAAGAGGCTCCAGGGACCCCGAGGACCCACCCGAAGAGGACATACTCACACCTGTGCCTCCAGCACACCTTTTCTATGAAGCAGGCACTAGTGCAGAGACTATCACATTCATGGGCTTAGGTTGATTGGCTCCCATGGTAGTGCACATTGGGGAGGGCATGGCACACTCACATGAGGAGCTGACGGAGGCAGAGAGTGACCTGAGTGCCATCAGTCTGAGGGCTACTGGAGACCAGGAACATGCTGAGTTTGAAGATGAGGGGGCTTTGGAGTCATCCATAGAATCTACAGAATCCTGACAGTGCACAAGGAGGACATTTGGCCCATCGAGTCTGTACCGAGTCTCTGAAAGAGGCCCTATCCATGTAACCCCACCTAACCTGCACATCTTTGGACTGTGGGAGGAAACCGGAGCACCCGGAGGAAGCCCACGCAGACTCGGGGAGAACGTGCAAAGTCTCCCAAGGTCGGAATTGAACTGGAGTCCCTGGCGCTGTGAGGCAGGAGTGCTAATGACTATGCCACCCCATGCTCATCTAATGTCTTCTCACGTGAGTTCAGGTAGGAAAATTCTGGCCCAGGACTGGTGATAAATTGATTGTTGATTTGCTGTGGGCCCACTTCACACTGCTGGCATAGATCAATTTCAATTCCTTAGCTTCAATTCTTCACAAATAACTTGAGCAGAAAATGTAGGTGTGGGAAGACATTTTAAAAGTGGCGCAAAGATAAATCATAAAATATTGGTTTGTAAACATAAAGGTGAGGATTGTGATTCACAATTCACTCTATTATTTATAAGTTATAGGCCTATGTGCACAGCTAAGATAACAGATATAATCACATTTTATTATTACAGCTGAGTTTGACTGCTATTTTTATGATATTTCTTTTTCTCCTCATGAGGCAAGATTTTGTATGCTCCAATAAATCACTGACTGCAGTGAGTTTACAAGCCAGTGCACAGAACAATATAAAGTAAACATGTATATAATGCTTCAATAATTTTGTAATTAATTGTCCTCATGGTAGATTACTGGCTAGAGCCAATTGTTTTTTTGAAACTCAAGAGGATGAATTTTGGGGCATTTAGAGCACACACAATGTCATAGGAAATCTAATATTGTCAAATTAAGTAAGTAAATTTCAGAATTGGTTCTCTGATGTTTTTTCTCCTCCTGATTTATCAGCTTGTGTTGAGGAATAAAAGGCTGACAGCTCCTTTATCACTTGGACAAGGGCACTAGGTCCTCACAGTGGCCTATTGTCACAAATCAAACTTCAAGGCTTGGCCTCTTGCTCAAACTTGCTGATGTTTTTATTCCCCACTAGCAGAGTTTGTTTGAATGATGTTTCAGAAAACGGCAACTCTTTTTTGAAAAGTAGGCTAACGATCAATGAAACCTTTTTATAGTTAACAAGGAGACTTCTTCAATCAGTAGGGTTCTGCTAAAATCCTAATGCACCTGTTTGAGCTGTGATCCTCATTCAAGACTGGCTGAACTCTAGCCCTTTAACCTTGGGTTAAATGTTTCATGCGATGAAAAAGAAAACATCATTGTTGGAACAAAGGCCTATTTAATATTAAGAAAAATGATAAACCTTTGATAACGTCAAGGCCTGCTCTAGCTCGTGGTCCAAAATGCTCAGCTGTCAGTTGTATCTTTTCTTCACCGTATTATCAGTGTGGAGTTGTCTTTCATCAGGAGGACTTGTGGGGTCATGTGTGGGAGGCTGCAGAATGAAACCTCTAACCTGCCATTTTCTTATTCATATCAAAGTATGTAGAACAAGCTGGTCAGTGGAGCACTACTTCTGGTTCTGAAATTCTTCAGCAGTTTTCTCGTGGCTGGTCTTCCCCCACCACCCACCCAATTTATGGAGCAAAAATGTAACATGCAAATAAAAACAATGCAAATTCAATACTGTGTCTGCCAGGGATATGTTGGGTGGAATTTAATGCCCCTCCCCAGCCCCCATGGGTGAGTTCTGAGGTGGTGGGTAGTGCTGTTTGACTGGATAGGAGGGTGCAGGCTGGAGACCTGCGGCCTCCCCTGATTAATCTGGGGTAGGAACGCTTGCGAGTAGTCAGGAGTTGAGCGAGGAAGGGATAGAGACTGGGGGAATTCAGGAGTGGTAGGTTTGATCAGCCTCGTTAGGTGAATTGAACATTCTGAATTATTCCTCAGTGTACCCGAACAGGCGCCATAGTGTGGAGGCTAGGGGATTTGCACAGTAACTTCATTGCAGTGTAACAATAACTTGTAACAATAAAGATTGTAAGCGGAAGTGGTGGTAGAAACAATTGTCATACTTCTTCACCGTTCCCCTTAGATTTCTGAGGAAATACTTCAAATCTCAGAATGTCATATACAGAAGGAGGTCATTGGACAATGCTACTTATTTGAAAGAGAGAACAAATTAGTCCCATAGTCCTGAAAAAATGTAATTTTCATGTGTAGATCCACTTTCCCTTTGAAAGTTACAATTGAATCTCACCACCCTTTTCAGCAGTTCATTCATGATCATAACAAGATCATATTGACCCTTTTCCGTCTTCTCTGTCCACTAAGTGTTTTAAAACTCAAAGGAAAACCGGGAAGGTTAAGATCTTCGTCCAGTAAATCTCAAAAACACATTTAGTGGTTCGATCTCTGGCCCGGGTCACTGTTCGTGTGGAGTTTGTACATTCTCCCCTTGTTTGCGTGGGTTTTGTCATGATATTCAGATAAACATCATGGTGCAAACACACATACACACTGATGGACAGATAAACGGACCAATCAATACACACGCAACATCACAGCCAATCACAAGCAGGAGCAGACACACTATAAAACAGGGAACACGACACTTCCGAGTCATTCCAGCAGGAGACAGCTCAGGGCACAGAGCTCACAGCAAGCCACTCAGACATTCACCATGTGCTGAGTGCCTCTCCAAGATAGTGTTAGGGCTGGGTCCACAGGTTAGAGGGTAATGAACGAACCACAGCAACCAGTTTACAAATGTTAATAATTGTTAGTAATAAAACTGAGTTGTACCTTCCGCAACCGTGTTGGTTCGTCTGTGTAGCAGAGCACCCAACACGACAGGTTTCACCCCCAAAACCCAAAGATGTGCAGGGTAGGTGGACTGGCCACGCTAAATTGCCCCTTAATTGGAAAAATGAATAGGGTACTCTAAATTTATTTTTAAAAAAGAACACATTTAGCCAGTTTTATTTTGCGTTTACAAAGCTTACAAAAATATCTAGTCGTTAACATTCTGAAATGTGCCATAATTTTCTCGATTCTAGTGATGGTGAAAATTGGTCAGTCATCGGAATGCCCTCTGCAGATTGGAATGTTACTGGGGTTAAATGGACGGCAAGGAGGGGGTGGGGTGGCTGATATTTGATGGTTTTCTTTCACAATCAAGCACGCTTATTATCACTATTAAGCAGCAATAACTCACCTCGGGAGGAGTGGAAGTGTTTACTGGGAGTGGTGAAACCTCGAGTTCCATGGATGTTGACTGCAGCTACTCTGAACTGGTACCATATGTTTGGCCTCAACGTTTTCAGATCAACGTGCTCCTCTATTGTCTGGGGTATTGGAAAAAGGGAAATGAAGAGCAATTATTCACTATGGACTTCATTGCAACACATGTATGAACTCTGTGGGGGCCAAAATGATAAATGATGAGATTCAACGGACTTTGCAAACACTTCAAAATTAAGTGCCAATTGGTCTTTAAAGTATTGTATTAGAAGATGATTAAATGTTTTAATGGTAATACCTCCACATTGCTAAGGAATAGCATATTTAGTGGGACAATCAATAGTTGACGTACAGTCAAGTTTTATAAAAAAAGTCTTGCAGTGATGTGCTGATTTCAAGGGCAATTGTTGCCAGAAAATTGTTTATTCCAGCGTTCAACATACAGCAGTGTAATATCTCAATCGTTTCAGTAGAATCAGTGTGTTGCTTGTACTGGACATTACAACAAAAGTAATCTGCTTCAGCTCTGACTTTGCTACCATTTGTTACATTTTCAGACATTGTGATTCATTAATTTCTATTGTGAGATTTTCGATATTTTAATTAAAGTGCTGACCAGTGTGGGATGAGTATGGGAGGTAAAGAAGTGGGATTTGAGAAAAAGGAAACATCTCATGGGAAAAAGACAAACTTTTAAAAAACGTTGTTTGATAGACGTTTATGCATGTTCTTAAAAATGGTACATGTCAAATACAGTTGTATTGGTCTCAGAAATAAGGTGATAGTTTCTTCCACAGGACCAGCGTCACTTGTGGACATGGGATACTAGAAGCATGCAAAGGGCACAAGGAGCTGTATCGTATTACAGAGGTCCTTGCCAGGATTGTGTTGAGTGCTGAAGCACATCTCCTCAAGGACAGGTACCAGCCCAGTTATGGAAGACTTAATGGGTAGGGGGCAGAGTTATAGGGACCCTCCCATAGTGCATTTGGGCTTGGGGAGGTCGGGGGTCACATTGGGGACCTCGGAGATCGGGAAACCATTTTTAAATGGCATCTCGATCTCTCGCTATACTGAGGAATTCTGGAAAGTGGAGCTCCTTGGTATAGGAAATGGGGCTATGTGAGACCCCGCTGAGGCCTCTTATTTAACGCAAGTGCCGTTGTATAGCCATGTGTTTCCCGGTGCTGTGAGGGCCAGGAAACACGCGACTAAACGCACTCGCTTTGGGACTTCTTTCCCATTTGGTTGAATCGCACCCTCTAAGTGTGGGATTTTTCAGTGAGAAATTCCCAAGCTCCAAAAAAGCCTGGGTGAATACAGGTCTGGATCACGCCCAGATTTACCCCGCGAAACCCACCCAAAATGACATTTACTAATTTTTTGGGAGAATTATGCCCATAATTAGCCATCAATTCTGAATATGAAGTTGGTCCCAGCCTGCTTTAGGCAGGTGGTCAATGCCTTTTTGGGAGTCGGTGTTGGTAGAAAGGCATCAAAACTGCAGAGCAAACTCCCAATTGCCATTTTAACAACCTCAATCGGCATCCTCCCAGAGTAGGACAATATTGAATTCATGACTGGGATTTGCTGTGAGGTGGCTCTGTGTTGTAGAGGATCAGCTGTATGGTGATTGGTTTGTATTAAATATAATCTTGGATGGCGTGATTGGCACAGACAAAATTAAGCTCGGTGGAGAGGCTCTCTGTTGTGGCAAAAATAGTGGAAATGACCAAAAATCCGAAGACATACCTCCAACACAACATTTTCTATTTTCACGAGGCAGGACTCGAGTCATGTTTTATTCAGGCAGCTGGCAATTTAAATCATCAGTTAATTCCACTGAGGCATGATGTTCGTAGCTCGGAAGTGTTAAACTAGGCATGTGCAGATTAGACCATGCAAGGGCTAATCTAAACTTGGTGAATTCATTTGCATAGCCAGGGTACGTACCCCTTTGGAGAGGTAAAGTACCCTTTTCACATAGAAATTTGGCAACCTTGGAGAGAGGTTCGGCAACTTTTGGGAGAGGTAAGACAGCCTTTGGGATAGGTAAGGTACCCTTTCAGGTTGTTAAAAGTAAACATGATTGCGCGTAAAAAGTGAATAAACTCAGTGGAACTGCCAAAGCTGTCAAAGAACTGTTGAAACAAGGGGCTGGTTTAGCACACTGGGCTAAATCGCTGGCTTTTAAAGCAGACCAAGGCAGGCCAGCATCACGGTTCAATTCCCATACCAGCCTCCCCGAACAAGCGCCGGAATGTGGCGACTTTTCACAGTAACTTCATTTGAAGCCTACTTGTGACAATAAGCAATTTTCATTTTTTTCAAACTGCCAAAGAGCAGGACGGCACGGCGGCGCAACAGCTAGCAATGTTGTCTACGGTGCTGAGGAATTGGGTTTGTTCTGTCACTGTCAGAACGAACAGTGGGTCACTGTCCGTGTGAAGTTTACACATTCTCCCCGTATTTGCGTGGGTTTCACCCCCACAACGCAAAGATGTGCAGGTTAGGTGGATTGGTCACACTAAATTGCCCCTTAATTGGAAAAAAATAATTGGATACCATAAATTTATTTAAAAAAAGAAATCGTCAAAGAGATTTCTAAACTCTTTGGAACTGTCATGGGATTTAACTCAGATTCGCTTTAAATTTCAAAAAAATCTGGAATTCAAAAAATAAAATCAGTGCTTGACATTTCATTCTGCGATGCACACCATGCACGTTGGTATGGAGGGGGTAAGGGCAAAGGGTGGTGAGCATGGTGTGGTATTAGAGGTATTACGGTACCTGATAGGCTGGAGCACCATTGGTGGAAACTGTATGTTTTCTATTGGTTAGGATGGATGGTAGCTCCGCCCTGCTAGGCGGGGTATAAGAGCCCGTGCCGCCCCAGCAGTCCTCATTCTGTACCTGAGCTGCTGGGGGAAATATCTAGCTTATTAAAGCCTTCAGTTGGACTACAATCTCGCTTTAGTGGTCATTGATCGTGCATCAATTTAATAAGCTAGTTTCTTTTTTTTAAAAAAGGGATGGAGCTCTGAATCAAGCCGGGGTGTCTGCAACTCAGCCCCCACACGGCGAACTCAGCAGCAATCTTCAAGCACTGGCTGGCATGCTTTAAAGGGCATCTCCGGACGGCCGAAAACACACCCACTGGAGAGCAAAAAAAGCAAGTCCTGCACTCAAGGGTGAGCCTGGAGATTTACACCCTCATCGAGGAAGCGGAAGACTTTGATGCAGCAATAGAGCTACGAAAAGGACTTTATATTCGCCCGGTGAACCAGGTCTACGCCCGGCACCTGCTTGCAACAAAGCGACAAACCCCTGGGGAATCGCTGGAGGAATTCTACCGTGCATTCCTGGTGTTGGGGAGAAACTGCAGCTGCCCGCATGTTTCGGCGAGCGAACACACTGAAGTCTTGGTCCGGGATGCTTTCGTGGCAGGTATGCTATCCTCACAAATTCGCCAGCAACTCCTAGAGAAAGACACTCTGGGTTTCAAGGAGCCACGGGCCCTTGCTGGTTCCCTGGACGTGGCCTCCAGGAACGCCCATGCTTACGTTCCCGACCGCACGGCAGCCACCTGGGCAGCGTGGAATCCCTCCGCAACCGACCCCGAGACATCTCCCATCCCCCCACAAGTCTGCGCTGCAAGGCGGCCTGGCAACCCGGGGGGCCCCGCTTCTACTTTTGCGGGCAGGCCAAGCACCCCCGCCAGCGCTGCCCGGCCCGCACATCCACCTGCAAGGGATGCGGCAAAAAAGGCCATTTCGTGGGGGTATGTCAGGCCCGTGCGGTTGCCGCGGTCTCCGGCGGCGAATGCGGACCACCACCACAAACTTCTCCACGGTCCCCGTGCGGCCAGCGGTCGCCGCCATCTTCCTATTCCAGGGCCACGTGCGGACAGCGGGCGTCGCCATCTTGTCCCGCGAATGCCACGTTAGAGGGATGGGCGCCGCCATTTTGTGCAACCCCAGCCATGTGCGACCAATGGGAGCCACCATCTTGGATGAACCCCCAGGACCCCAGCTCGGCTGACCACGCATTCACCAACGGGCACGTGAAGTCCTGCCTAATCGACTCTGGGAGTACGGAGAGCTTCATACACTGCGACACGGTAAGGCGCTGTTCTCTCCTCATTCACCCCGTTAATCAAAAAATCTCCCTGGCCTCCGGTTCACACTCAGTGGAGATAAAGGGGTTTTGTGTAGCGAACCTCACAGTCCAGGAAAGGGAGTTCAAAAATTTCCGTCTCTACGTCCTTCCCCACCTCTGCGCGGCTACACTCCTGGGTTTAGACTTCCAGTGTAACCTCCAAAGTCTAACCTTCAAATTCAGCGGCCCTAGACCCCCCCCTTACTGTCTGTGGCCTCGCTACCTTTAAGGTCAACCCGCCTTCCCTGTTTGCGAACCTCACCCCGGATTGCAAACCCGTCGCCACCAGGAGCAGACGGTACGGTGCCCAGGACCGGATCTTTATTAGGTCAGAGGTCCAAAGGCTACTGAGGGAAGGGGTCATTGAAGCCAGTAACAGCCCTTGGAGAGCTTAAGTAGTGGTGGTAAAGACCGGGGAGAAGCATAGGATGGTCATCGACTACAGTCAGACCACCAACAGGTTTACGCAGCTGGACGCGTACCCCCTCCCCCGCATATCCGACCTGGTAAACAGGATCGCGCATTATAAGGTTTTCTCCACGGTGGATCTCAAGTCCGCCTACCACCAGCTCCCCATCCGCACTAGTGACCGCAAATACACTGCCTTCGAGGCAGATGGGTGGCTCTACCACTTCTTAAGGGTTCCCTTCAGTGTCACCAATGGGGTCTTGGTCTTCCAGCGCAAGATAGACCGAATGGTTGACCAGTACGGTTTACGGGCAACATTCCCGTATCTCGATAATGTCACCATCTGCGGCCACGACCAGCAGGACCACGACTCCAACCTCCGAAAATTCCTCCAGACCGCAAAAATCCTTAACTTTACATACAACAAGGATAAATGCGTGTTCAGCACCGACCGCCTAGCCATCCTCGGCTACGTAGTGCGAAATGGAGTTATAGGCCCCGACTCTGAATGCATGCGCCCCCTTATGGAGTTTCCCCTCCCTCACTGCTCCAAGGCCCTGAAGCACTGCCGAGGGGTTTTCAGTTACTACGCCCAGTGGGTCCCCAACTATGCGGACAAGGCACGTCCCCTCATCCAATCCACAGCTATTCCCATGTCGATAGAGGCCCGCCAGGCCTTCAGCCGCATCAAAGCAGACATTGCAAAGGCCACGATGCACGCCATCGCCGAGTCCCTCCCCTTCCAGGTCGAGAGCGATGCGTCTGACGTAGCTCTGGCGGCCACCCTCAACCAAGCGGGCAGACCAGTGGCCTTCTTCTCACGTACCCTCCATGCTTCCGAAATCCGCCACTCCTCAGTCGAAAAGGAGGCCCAGGCCATAGTAGAAGCTGTGCGACATTGGAGACATTACCTGGCCGGCAAGAGATTCACTCTCCTCACTGACCAACGGTCGGTTGCTTTCATGTTTGATAACGCACAGCGGGGCAAGATAGAAAACGACAAGATCTTGCGGTGGAGGATCGAACTCTCCACCTACAACTACGAGATCTTGTACCGTCCCGGGAAGGTAAATGAGCCTCCTGACGCCCTGTCGCGTGGCACATGTGCCACCGCACAAGTGGACCGCCTCCGAGCCCTCCACGAGGACCTTTGCCACCCGGGGGTCACTCGCTTTTATCATTTTGGCAAGACCCGCAACCTGCCCTACTCCATCGAGGAGGTCAGGACAGCCACCAGGGACTGCCAAATCTGCGCGGAGTGCAAACCGCACTTCTACCGGCCAGAGAAAGCGCACCTGATAAATGCTTCCCGTCCCTTTGAATGCCTCAGCATGGACTTCAAAGGCCCCTTCCCCTCCACCGACTGCAACACGTACTTCCTGAACGTGATTGATGAGTACTCCCGGTTCCCATTCGCCATCCCCTGCACCGACATGACCGCAACCACCGTCATCAAGGCCCTCCATAGCATCTTTGCACTGTTCGGGTTCTCCGCTTACATACATAGTGATTGGGGGTCCTCCTTTATGAGCGACGAACTGCGTCAATTCCTGCTCAGCAAGGGCATCGCCTCGAGCAGGACGACCAGTTACAACCCCCGGGGTAACGGACAGGTAGAGAGGGAGAACGGAACGGTCTGGAAGACCTTCCTACTGGTCCTACGGTCCAGGAACCTCCCAGTCTCCCGCTGGCAGGAAGTCCTTCCTCCACTCCACCCGGTCACTGCTTTTTACCACCACCAACCAGAGACCTCACGAACGTCTCCTTGTCTTCCCCAGGAAGTCCTCCTCTGGGACCTCGCTCCCGACCTGGCTGGCAGCACACGGACCCATCCTGCTCCGAAAACACGTGCGGGCGCACAAGTCGAACCCGTTAGTCAAGAGGGTCCATCTGCTCCATGCTAACCCCCAGTACTCCTATGTGGCGTACCCCTAAGGCCGACAATATACGGTCTCCCTACGAGACCTGGCGCCCGCCAGAGCCCCACGCACACCCCAGTCACCAGTCCCACCCTCCCCTCCACCGGGGCACCTTACAGGTGGATCGGTCCTTCCGCCAGCCCCGTCTAGTCCCCCCCACCCACCGACGCTCCCCGCAGGCGCTCCCTTCCCAGGTCAACCGTTTTCCCCACCTGTGCCGTCTAGGGGTGCCGAAGCTGCCATGGAAATCGAAGCCACGCCCCCGGAGACACAGACGCCCGAGCCTCCACCGGAGTCACCGCCGAAGCTCCGACGATCACAGAGGACGACCAGGCCCCCGATCGACTGATTGCTCCATTTTAAATTGTAAACTGTAAACTGATTGCTCCATTTTAAATTGTAAACTGCAAACTGTAAACTGTAAATTTAAATCATCAATTGTAAATAGCTATCAGAATTGTAAATAGTTACAAAACACTGTGCGGAGGTATTATGGTACCTCCATAACTAATTCTACCACGTTGCCATGTTTGTAGTATCAGGACACCACCCCTGCCGGACTCTTTTTTAACAGGGGGTGAATGTGGTATTAGAGGTATTACGGTACCTGATAGGCTGGAGCACCATTGGCGGAAACTATGTTTTCCATTGGTTCTGATGTATGGTAGCTCCGCCCTGCGAGGCAGGGTATAAGAGCCCGTGCCGCCCCAGCAGCCATCATTCTGTACCTGAGCTGCTGGGGGAAACATCTAGCTTATTAAAGCCTTCAGTTGGACTACAACCTCGATTTAGTGGTCATTGATTGTGCATCACATGGGTTGGCATGAATTGACATGGGGCTATAAAGGGACATGGGGATATGGGGGCACTGGGGTTATGAAGCACCATAGGGTTGGGTAGAGGGGCATGGTTTGGAACAGAGTGTATGAGGAGTTATGGGGAATGGGTGTGACCATGAGGTGGCATAGGCTGGTAAGGGTGCACCATGGGATATGTATGGAGGAGCGAGGAATCAGATCTGATTTTTGTTCTAATTGTTTTTACAAAGTAAACTCAACAGAGGCAGGCCTTCCATCCAGCCAGTCTCTGCACTTGTTCCAGGGGAGGTGAGCCTGATTTCTAATCCAGCACCTCCACAACCCCCTGCAATGAAAATTGGAGCTGGGGGCCACTATCTTTAAAGGTCGGGTTCGTAGTGTCGGGAATTTTCCCCACTTTGTGCACCTGACCCGGGAACAAAAATATGGACTGATGTGGAAGAGCTGTTGGTCACTTAGTGATGACTTTTTCATGTGTGCCCTGAAGAGACTTGCACATGGATTCTTTAGGAAGTGCCACTGCTACACCGTACATGGTCAAGATATCCCCCTGGATTATCAGGAATAATACTCTGTATTAAGGCTGCTGAGTATTTGTGCTTGAAGTTCTGCAGAGTCAGAGCTTCTTCAGACTTATCATTAGCCTTTACATACATTTTGAAGAAAAAGTGGAAAAGTTGCTTCAATGGACTTTTTTTCTCATAAATTTAGAGTACCCAATTATTTTTATTCCAATTAAGAGGCAATTTAGCATGGCCAATTCACCTACCCTGTACATCTTTTTGTGTTGTGGGGGTGAGACCCATGCTGACACAGGGAGAATGTACAAACTCCACACGGACAGTGACCCGGGGCCGGGATCGAACCCGGGTCCTCTGCGTCACGAGGCAGCAGTGCTAACCAGCTGCTTCAATTAATAAGAAATAATCACATTTTTTATATCTGCCCTGTTTGTAATACAGTTAACCAATCACAATATCATTTCATGACCAGTCGAGGGATTTTAACAACTGTTAACAAAAAAATAGACTGTACATTTTCAATTTCAAAGACAGGTGAGGAGAACGAATAGAAGGGAAACTGAAGCACCTCCTCAAATAATCTTCAGATTCTTTTCTTAAAACTATTTGGTTCTTAGGCATTTCAACAAAAAAAGAATCAAGAGGTGTCTGGTTTGAGAAATCAGCTTTGTGTCATAAGCTTACATAAGCAATTGTCTCCCACTTGCTCGCATCATCTTCGCTTGGATACATTCCAGAGTTCCATCTTGTCTGCAATATGTAAAATACTGGTTCCATAGAAATATTAAACTTTGACATCCATGCAACTGCTAGGTTCCCATTTTTGTCTTCTGTGAAACTCAATTCCTTCCTGGGCTTCAATGGGACACCTTCAGGACAAGGGAAAGTCTTAAAAACACAACACTATTCACAGCATCAATATGAGACCTGTTGCATTTGTACAAAAGATCAGTGCAGTCAAGATGATGAATAAGTATCATTATCACTACGTTACCCTCAATACCTACACTTATGCTGAGTAAGGCATGCTAGACACTTAGGATGTGTGCATTTGGTACATATACTGAGTCTTCTATAAGAAAAATAGCACCAGATGTTTACTAATACGCAGGGTGCAATGTAGAAAATAGGTTATTCATGCACATGCGATGAAGAAAATGAATTATTACTGTCAAAGACTGATTTCTCCCAAATGGAGATATTATCCAGTCAGGATCTTTATATGGTTTCTGTAGTAATGAGGGAGCCATAAAACAATGCCTGTAATATTATCCTGACAGGATCTTTATATGTGTTTTTAATTAATGAGTGAGATATATGTGACATACCATTTTAGACTATTTTATGAGGTGTGAGGCTATTTTAGAGAGGAGCCTTTGTATAGATTTTTTCAGAGAGGGTGTCAGAGGCCATGTTGTCATATGGTTTCCCTCAAACAAGCTGCAGGTTTTATGGGACACAGTTATGAATAAGCGTGTGGGGTATGCATATCGATAGATCAATGGGAGAATTCTATCTTGAAAATGTGAGAGGAGACATTCCTGGGTCTGTGTCAGAAAGTCGGGTCTTTCCTAACATTAAATTATTGGAAGGGTAATTGGGTGGGTTCCTTTACAGGTCTCTCACCTGCACAATTTTACGATGCAGTGTTTTCTATGACGAATCAATCCACTGCTCCTTGTCACGGACCCGAGAAAACTTATCCATTGATGGGAATCGTCCAATATAAAATATGTTTGGGCTATTTTAGTTACAATGGCTGTCTAGGCAATGATACAGTATATTACGATATATGTTTTAAAGGCATCATCGCAATTGCCATTTTTGAAGCATGAACTTGAAGAAAATAATTAGAAGGACCATTTCCTGTCTAATTTCTATGTATTTTGTTTGAATTGTGAATTTTAAGGGCATTGGAAGAACTGGATGGAGGAGATATTGAGACCAGTAAAATTAAGTTCATCGGTGGTGTAATAATTCCAGGAATTGTGGAGTGAAAGGCCAAACTGGTTTATTTTAAATTGAAAATAAAGCTGATACTGCAGCACAAATGTCCCAGGCCAGGACTGTCGGGAGCTGCCGGCCCGGCTCTGGGAGCTACATTTAAAGGTCCCGCTAATCAGCCCCAGTTGGGTTGGCCTCTGCCCGCTCACAACGACTCTCCGGGCCCCCATTGGCTGAGACCCCTTGCCGGAGGTAGTTGCAACAGGCGCCACAGATGTCTCTGCTGAAAGCATCGCCACTGAAGTGGGTTCCCTGCTTCTCAGGTGGCCCAGGTGTTTTTTCACAGCCTTCCCTTGGACTTTGACTTTGTCCGAAACTCGACAAGTGGGACTCTCAGTCCTAGATCGGCAGCTCCTGACAGTTCTGGGCTGGGACCTTTGTTTGTTTTGTGTGCCGCACTAGCGGCTTTATTTTCAGTTTAAAATAAATCAGTTTGGCCTTTCACACGTCCTCTCCTGGAATTATTACAATGGCGACGAGGATTAAGCATGGGATTCCGAGCAGCCTTTTTGAAATTCCGACGACAACTCCAGCAAGAAACAAAGCAAAAAGAAAAACCTGGAAATGCCCTTGTTTGGGAAGCCTGACCATTATGATGCGGACGTTGAGGGCTGGTCCCAGTATGCCGAACGTGAGGAGTCCTCGTGAGGGCTGCCACAAGTGGAGACAGCTTTTAACCTAGGGTTGCTTTCTTTTTCTTAACCTAGTGTGCTGCCTATTTTGGAAATCCAGCTTGGTGCTTTAAGGTATCTTCTTTGTGCTTTGGTGACACTTTGCCAAAATTGTCACAAACATCATCAAAAACAAAAACAGATTGAAAAGAAAATGTTAACAGCCTGATTTCTTCAAAAAAACAGAGGCATTGATGGCAACTGTGTGGACCCAGTAGAAGTCAACGACCTATAGAAACCGGGCATGGGGGTCTATCAATTCTGTATCAATGTGTTCCCCAATGAGCCACTCTCTAATTGCACTCTCCTTTTGCTCCCCTTGAATATTCCTCTTACACCTGTATTGAGATATCCTGCTGTCTAATTGTCGATTTTTATGAAGGCCAAATTCCCCCGATTTAATCCTGGGGAAGGTTGCTTTGTTGTGTGTCATAGATATTTGTGTATTGTTTTAGCCCAAATCATTAGCATCGCCGCAAAAAACAAATTCTATAATGCTTCAGATGAACAAGAAATAAAACATATACCCAGTACATAAATATACAGGCTCTTGAATGTAAAGTAACTACAAAAATTATATTTTGGCTTAAACTGTTGTACAGCATACATAGTCTGAATTATACAGCCCCATAAAGGCACAAAAATCAACTGTGTTCAAAGTGGCTTAGCCCTGTGCCTGTCTGTTCCTTACCTTTGAACATATTTGCTGGTGCTTGGCAGGTCTGGCCACAGCCATTAGAACAGCACTTTCGAGAACTTGGGCACTCTGTGTCTGAGTTGCAGCTCTGGACACAGGCTGCCGCAAAGCCCCAAGCTTTCTGCGGTGCTGGACAGTCACCTTGCTTCACCATCTGAATGGATTTCAGAAACTCACAGCTAGTCAAGCATTCATGGTGCTTCTAGAATGCAAAAACAAGATTAAATTCACTGAATTTAAAAAAAACTTGTTTAAATTGCTCCTTCAACGTATATGGGTTATGGAACACTTGGTTGAGCAGGTGTGAGATGATATATGAGCTTTGTTTTGGAAACACAAGGACAGGTCAAGTTTCCTGTATGCAGAATTGATGACATCGAGAGTGGCTTGCGAATCACGTGCAGAACGGCTAACAGCACTGCGGTCATTCGCAAATTGCAGATCATTATGTCTATGGTAGTCAGTTTGGTTTGTTACGGAGGTGACTGGGGTTAAAGAATTTTCCATCTAGACGGCATTTAATACTGACACTAGAAGGCAGCTCGGATTGGATTTGTTTATTGTCATGTGTACCCAGGTACAGTGAAAAGTATTTTTCTGCGGGCAGCTCAAACAGATCATTTAGCACATGGGACATAAACTAAAATAAAAAGAAAATACATAATAGGGCAGCACACGGTACACAATGTAAATACATAGACACCGGCATCGGGTGAAGCATACAGGAGTGTAGCTGATCTCTGATAAGGTGAATAGCCATTGCCAGGTAGAATGTAAATAGTATGCGGCCATCACATAGCCTTGCTTGACAGTCTGCATTTGGTAGGCATCTACTTCAGATCTCCTACTCAAGGCAGTGGCAGTATTTTTGCCAATATAGAAGTTAGAAATGGGTAAAGCAGATAGGAATTGGGCAGTCACTGTTTTGCGCAATGCCTTCTGAATCAGTCTCCACAACAGTGAGCTGCAGAATAGTATCAATTCACATATTGACTTTTTAATTCCATGCCAAGGTAAGGCACATTTGAAATTGATGGAATCTTTATAAAAACAAATGTTTTGAACTGTTAAACCTGCAGGCACTTGATGGAAGTTAAAAAAAAAAGAACACTAGCCTAGTTCTCAAATTATGTGGAATCAAAGCAGATTGGTTTGTACGCGTCCCTGGAAATTACTCATTATAAAGTTGGAAACATGCATTTCACTGAGTTGCAGTGTGCAATACAGTAGTTGAACAAAAAATAAAACATATACCCAGTACTTTAGCACACAGGTTCTTAAATGTAAAGTAACCACAAAAAATATATTTAGGCTTAAACTGTTATAGTGCGTAATCGTGGCCAGCACAGCTTTCCTTTATAAAATAAAATCTACGCACTTAACGGCCTGTAATTTATCCAATTCATTGCCATAGATCTCAAACTCGAGCTGAGTATAGGTCTGCATTCATGACTTCTGGGTGCGGCGATGACCAGCTAAGTCGCACGTTTCGGCAGCTCCCGTTGGAACGGACTTTTGGGCTCTTAATAGGAGCTCCAACGGCAATTTAAACGGCCAAAAACACTGTGCGGTAAACCAGAAGGGAATCCCCCCGAACACTCATGGAAAAGGGAGAGGATAGCGGCCGGATTGCGGAGGATCCTCTGGAGCAGCGGCAAGGAAGGGAAGCTCAAAGCAAGATGGCGTCGGAAGGTGGCCGTTTGTTATGGGGCCCGGAGCACCAAGAGTTCCTGCGGCGCTGTGTGGAAGAGCTGAAGAAGGAGTTGAAGAAGGAGCTGTTGGCCCCGATATTACAGGCGATTGAAGGGCTAAAGGAGGAGCAGAGGACCCAAGAGCTGGAGCTTCGGGTCGTGAAGGCAAAGACTGCTGAAAACGAAGATGAAATACAGGGCCTGGTGGTGAAGGCAGAAACGCACGAGGCACAGCATAAAAGGTGTGTGGAGAGGCTGGAAGCACTGGAGAATAATTCGAGGATGAAGAATTTAAGAGTCCTGGGTCTTCCCGAAGGCGCAGAAGGGGCGGACGTCGGGACATATGTGAGCACGATGCTTCACTCGCTAATGGGATCGGAGGCCCCGACAGGCCCTTTGGAGGTGGAGGGAGCTTATCGAGTTCTGGCGCGAAGACCAAAGGCTGGAGAGATACCTCGAGCTATAGTGGTGAGGTTTCTCCGCTACAATGACAGAGAGACGGTCCTCAGATGGGCGAAGAAAACTCGGAGCTGTAGGTGGGAGAACGCGGTGATCCGCGTATACCAGGATTGGAGTGCGGAGGTGGCGAGAAGGAGGGCAAGTTTCAATCGGGCTAAGGCGGTGCTTCACAAAAAGAAGGTCCAGTTTGGAATGTTGCAACCGGCGAGATTGTGGGTCACACACCAAGGGAAGCACCACTACTTTGAGACGGCAGAAGAGGCGTGGACATTCATTGTGGACGAGAAGCTGGAATAGTCTGGCGAGAGAAAGAGCTTTTGGGACAAAGTGGTGGGGTGATTATGTGGGGCGAGGAAAGGGAAGGGGAAGGGGGGGGGGTTGATTTTTCAATTTGTTAATTTTGTGTTCCTGTAACTTTTCTCTCTCCCCCATGTTGGAGGGGGGGGGCTGAATATGAGGAACTGTGGGCGGCGGCCAATAGGGGCGGGGCCGAGTGGGAAACGCGGGATTTGTTCCCGCGCTATGGTAATTATGGCGGGAACAGGGACGCAGGAAGGAGGGGGCCTCGCACAGTGGGGGCCGAGGACAAGGGGGGAAGCCGAGGTCAGCCAGAGTTCGCTGACTTCTGGGAGCAACATGGGGGGTGCAACTACGCTAGAGGGGGATCTAGCGGAGGGGGGGGGTTAACTGGGTTGCTGCTGCTAAGGAGAAGGGGGAGCTGTTATAGGATGGGGTGGTCGAGGCGGGAGGGCACCGTCGGGGGGATATACGGGTACGTGGGAACCGAGTGAGGAGCTGGGTTAAAAAAGGGGGATGGCTAGTCGACAAGGGGGGGGCGGGGGGGGGGGTAAAGAGCCCCCCAACCCGGCTGATCACGTGGAACGTGAGAGGGCTGAACGGGCCGATTAAAAGGGCACGGGTACTCGCACACCTAAAGAAATTAAAGGCAGATGTGGTTATGTTGCAGGAGACGCATCTGAAACTGATAGACCAGGTCAGACTACGTAAAGGATGGGTGGGGCAGGCGGGGAGGTGCTGAGGAGATTTGGTTTTGGAGAAGGGTTTATTGGATGGGTACAGCTGCTATATGGGGCCCCGGTGGCAAGTGTGATCACGAACAGGCAGAGGTCTGACTACTTCCGTCTTTATAGAGGGACGAGGCAGGGGTGTCCCCTGTCTCCGTTACTGTTTGCATTGGCGATTGAGCCCCTGGCCATAGCACTGAGGGGCTCCAGGAAGTGGAGGGGTGTACTCAGGGGAGGAGAAGAACACCGGGTATCTTTGTATGCAGATGATTTATTGCTGTATGTTGCGGAGCCAGTGGAGGGGATGCCTGAGATAATGCAGACACTCAGGGAGTTTGGGGAATTTTCGGGGTACAAATTGAATATGGGGAAGAGTGAGTTGTTTGTGGTGCATCCGGGGGAGCAGAGCAGGGGAATAGATGATTTACCGCTGAGGAAGGTAACAAGAGATTTCCGGTACTTAGGGATTCAGATAGCCAGGAGTTGGGGAACCTTACATAGGCTTAATTTAACAAGATTGGTGGAACAGATGGAGGAGGATTTTAAGAGATGGGACCTGGTGCCCCTGTCACTGATGGGTAGGATGCAGGCGGTCAAAATGGTAGTCCTCCCGAGATTCCTTTTTGTGTTTCAGTGCCTTCCGGTGATGGTCATGAAGGCTTTTTTCAAGAAAATTGAGAAAAGTGTCATGAGTTTTGTGTGGGCCGGGAAGACCCCGAGAGTGAAGAGGGGGTTCTTGCAGCATAGCAGGGATAGGGGGGGCTGGCACTACCGTGCCTAAGTGAATACCATTGGGCCGCCAATATCTCAATGGTGTGTAAGTGGATGGGAGAAGGGGAGGGAGCGGCGTGGAGGAGATTGGAGATGGCGTCCTGCAAAGGAACCAGCCTACAAGCACTGGTGACGGCGCCGTTGCCGTTCTCCCCGAAGAAATACACCACAAGTCCAGTGGTGGTGGCAACGCTAAAAATTTGGGGGCAGTGGAGACGACATAGGGGAAGGACGGGAGCCTCGGTGTGGTCCCCGATAAGAAATAATCATAGGTTTGTCCCAGGGAGAATAGATGGGGGATTTGGAGCATGGCAGAGAGCTGGGGTTGTGCAATTGAGAGATCTGTTCGTAGACGGGACGTTTGCGAGTCTGGGAGCGCTGACGGAAAAATATGGGTTGCCCCAAGGGAATGCATTTCGGTACATGCAACTGAGGGCTTTTGCGAGGCAACAGGTGAGGGAATTCCCGCAGCTCCCGACGCAGGAGATTCAAGATAGAGTGATCTCAGGGACATGGATGGGGGATGGTAGGGTGTCGGATATATACAGGGAAATGAGGGACGAGGGGGAGATCATGGTGGATGAGCTGAAGGGGAAATGGGAAGAAGAGCTGGGGGAAGAGATTGAGGAGGGGCTGTGGGCTGATGCCCTACATAGGGTAAACTCGGGTGGGTCCTCAGGGGTGTTTTTGTATAGATATTTGTACTTGGTTATGTATATTGGATTGTTTGATTTTATTTCTGGTGAGTTATTATTTTTGTTATGGCAGTTGCCATTTAGTTTATATACTATTTATTTATTGTTAAAACTGTCACTGTTATTTATATTGTTGTAAAAAAGAAAACCTTTGTATTGTTTTGTTTGGCCGAAAAATTTGAATAAATTTTTTTTAAAAAAGGTCTGCATTCATAAATACGTTGCTCCTTGGTCAATCTGGGAAGTGTGGTGTTCTTTGTGATTCTTATTATCAGGATGGATGTAGCAGTGTTCACAAAGGCCACAGAAGCTAAGTTCAATAACAAAGCTAACATTTATTACATGACTTATTAAAGCTTGATCACTTACTCCTACAGCAAGCAATAATCTAGTAATCTACACTCTACTAACACTAGTCTCTACATTCTACAGAGAGCTGTGAACACAGCCCAGTCCATCACACAAACCTGCCGCCCATCCATTGACTCCACCTACACCTCCCGTTGTCTGGGGAAAGCGGGCAGCATAATCAAAGACCCCTCCCACCCGGCTTACTCACTCTTCCAACTTCTTCCATCGGGCAGGAGATACAAAGGTCTGAGAACACGCGTGAACAGATTAAAAACAGCTTCTTCCCCACTGTTACCAGACTCCTAAATGACTCTCTTATGAACTGACCTGATTAATACTACACTCCTGTATGTTTCACCCGATGCCTGTGTCTATGTATTTACATTGTGGACCTTGTGTTGCCCTATTATATATTTTCTTTTTATTTTATTTTCATGTACTTAATGATCTGTTTGAGCTGCTCGCAGAAAAATACTTTTCACTGTACCTTGGTACACGTGACAATAAACAAATCAAATTCAATAACTGTACTCTGCACTCTGTAGACCTTTCCTCTGGACTCTCTCCAGCCCTCTCCCAGAAGTCTGCGAGTCAGTGCTTTATATAGTTCTGCATCTAGCTCCCTCTATTGGTCAGTTATGATCTTACATTAACCCTTTATATACTAGACATTGTACATAATGTCACAGGAAGGAATGAGACTTGAAATCATCCTTCAGCAGGATTCTTCCCCATCCCAGCTCATTCTTGGCTCTTTACTGTAACAAAAGCTACTTCTTGTGTACTTTGTTCATCAGCCCAGGTGAGATAGATGCTCACTGTATAGGTGAGTCCAAGTCAGAACATGACTGAGGCCAAGATTTTAAAGTTGGTCTTCTGATCTGTGACATGAGCAGCAATATAATTCATTAATGCTCCAGCATAACACTTATACCTTTGTAGATCAGTTTCATTATAGACATTAGTGGTATTCAATAAATGAGCCCTTCTAGATGCACACTGTGTTATTTATTTCATGATCGGTAAAGTACTGAAGCGGTAAACTTGCTTCCCGTACACCCATAAAGGCCAGGACTATATTCGTTTCTGAGATATTCCGAAATCGATATGTGAAATATTGATGTTTTAAACTGCAAACATTTCCTCAAACTTATTTAATGGAAAGTTTTCTCACCTTCCTCCCCCATATAGAACATAGAACATAGAAAATACAGCACAGAACAGGCCCTTCGGCCCATATGATCTCTAGAATTCAACTGACTCTTCTGAATGCTGAAAACAGAAGGTTTATGTTTCTAAAGAAAGAAATTCAGCGGAAAGGGAAATTCTTTGATTTGAAAACTTTGATTTTTAGTTAATATTACAGTGGTGGGTGTAACCAGAGGGAAGTTTGGCAATCTCATTCTCTGCCTTACTGGTTTATGGCTGTCGGTGGCAGTGTGAGAGGTAATTGCATCAATCAGAACAGGCGTGACTGCTTGCCAGAAGTAAATCTACACCCCATCCTGACTAAACAAATATCCATGTCATTGCACACCCTGACCATTGGGTGTAACTCTGGCACTGACCATTCTGCTTCTCAACGCAGTATTAGGGGAAAGGGTGTGGCCTGGTAAGGGAAGAAATGAACCAAGTATAAGTTTAGTCTGGTTATTTAAATTCTCTCCATTTATTGGTAACTTTGAATCTCCCAGCCTAAAAGGTCTGCAGTATACTAGACCCATTGGCCCAATCTTTGATCTTGAGAGGCTTGCCTCTCCCGCAAATCACCTTAACGGAATGTATTTGAGCAGCTTCATGCCTTGATTGGCCTCCCTTGTGTGCTCAACGATCCTCTTGCATTTAGCCCCTCTGCATTATTATTGTTAACCCTTCCTTTGGAGCACATTTTGACCATTTCGTATGCTCCTTCTATCCATGTGCTTTCCCCTGTTTCCTATCTCCTTCCTCTTCTTTTGTCAATTTCATCTTTTTCATCTCCTTCCTCTCTCAGCCAAGACCAATTTTATCCTGACCCTCTGACTCTGCATTGCCTCTAAACTGCACTTGATCTGATTTCCTGCTTTCAATTCCATGGGGGATCATAAGTATAGATTAAAGATAAAGATGTGCGTTTGGGAGTTTTTAATCTTCTTCCTGTAACTTACCCAAGGAAACACAAGGGGGTTTGTCATTCTGGAAAGTTCAGAAACATTTGCAGAATTAAAAACCATTGTGACGGGATTTGGAATGAAAGCAACACAAAGATACAATTAACAAAGTAACCATTAGACATTCTCTCTTAAATGTTCTCCTACCTCACACTGTCGCTGGCACTGGTTTTTATCAGAGTCCCACAACTCTTTGCAAGGCTGTAGGCACTACAAAAAAGGAAAACAAAATGAGCTAACAGTGCATTAATTACATTACAATTCATTCCCATAACCTTTGATCTTTTTTTTCTTTTTCTAACCAATTCAACTTAGTATTGCATTGTAACGATAGTTTCTGATGCTGGTCGAACACCCGAGGTGGCATGACAACTTTTACTTCATCTCCAAGTTAGTTACAAATTCCCATATGTAATATATCACACACGCACATCTGCCTGTATCTACCAATATTCCTGTTTATCACAGTTAAAATACCCATTGTGGTAGTCACCACTGTTGTATTATATTGTCCGTACTGCACTGCATACGAGGGTATTACGGTAAGGCCCCTGTACTACAGGTACGGGGGTAGATCCCTGCCTGCTGGCTCCGCCCAGTAAGCGGAGTATAAATGTGTGTCCTCTCCAAACTGCAGCCATTTCGGCAGCAGCTGTGGGAGGCCACACATCTGTGTAATAAAGCCTCAATTACTCTCTACTCTCGTCTCGTCATAATTGATAGTGTATCAATTTATTACACAGAGATTTTACAAAGATGGATCTCTGCATCCAGCCGGATCGCCTGCAGCTGCCTCCTCACGCAGACAACGCCAAAAAGGACTTCGCACATTGACTAGCATGCTTTGAAGCATACATCGGATCTGCGACAGACGCAATCCCAGAAGCACAGAAGCTCCAGATTCTGTACACGCGGCTGAGCTCCGATGTCTTTCCCCTCATCCAGGACGTGCCTACCTACACAGAGGCCATGGCGTTACTGAAGGAGAACTACGCTCAGCAGACCAACAAGATCTACGCCAGGCACCTCCTGCCTACGCGGCACCAACTTCACGGTGAGTCTGTGGAATATTTCTGGCGTACTCTGCTCGCCCTGGTGAGAGACTGTGATTGCCAGGCCATTTTGGCCGCTGAACATTCTAACCTGCTAATGAGAGACGCATTCATTACGGGCACAGAGTCGGCCTACATCCGCCAGCGCCTCTTAGAAAGGGCTACGCTTGACCTCGTGGCGACCAAGAAACTAGCACTCTCGCTCACAGTCGCCTCACGCAACGTACAGGCGTATGCCCCCGACCGCACGGCTCACCCCTCCTGGGCATCATGGACCCCGACAGCGACCACCCCATCGTGGACCCCATCAGCGATGGCCCACGTCTGCACCGCGTGGCAGCCAACCAACCCTGGGGGACCCAAGTGCTACTTCTGCGGACAGACTACTTTTGCGGAGCCATCTTGCCTGCCCCAGGACACGTGTGGCCCGTGGGCGCCGCCATCTTCCCCGCCTCAGGACCCCTGCCCGTTGGGCACCTCAATCGGGCCGCTCATCGCCTGCAACCGCTGTCGACCAGCCGCGTCTCGCCTCCGTCACGATCGACCAGTCCCGACCGCACAACCTCGTGACCGCGTCGACAAAGGTGAAGGTCGACGGGCATGAGATATCCTGCCTTCTGGACTCCGGGAGCTCTGAGAGCTTCATCCACCCCAATATGGTAAGGCGCTGCTCCCTTGCGGTACACCCCAATAACCAAAGAATCTCCCTGGCCTCCGGAGTCCACTCCGTGGCAATCCGGGGGTACTGCATCGCCACCCTCACCATCCAGGGCGTAGAGTTCAGCGGCTTCCGGCTCTACGTCCTCCCCAACCTCTGCGCTGCCTTGCTACTAGGCCTGGACTTCCAGTGCAACCTCCAGAGCCTAACCCTGAAATTTAGCGGGCCCCGACCACCACTTACTGTCTGCGGCCTCACGACCTGCCTTCTCTGTTTGCAAACCTCACCCCGGATTGCAAACCCATCGCCACCAGCAGCAGACGGTACAGCGCCCAGGACAGGACCTTCATCAGGTTTGAGGTCCAGCGGCTGCTGCGGGAAGGTATCATCAAGGCCAGCAAAAGCCCCTGGAGAGCACAAGTGGTAGTGCCGAAAACGGGGGAGAAAAACAGGATGGTCATTGACGACAGTCAGACCATCAATCGGTACACGCAGCTCGACACGTACCCCCTCCCACACATATCTGATATGGTCAATCAGATTGCACAGTACCGGGTCTTCTCGACAGTGGACCTGAAATTTGCCTACCACCAGCTCCCCATTCGCAAGGCGGACCGCCCGTACACCGCGTTTGAAGCAGACGGCCGCCTTTACCATTTCCTTAGGGTTCCCTTCGGCGTCACTAACGGGGCCTCGGTCTTCCAACGGGAGATGGACCGAATGGTTGACCGATACGGATTGCGGACCACTTTCCCGTACCTGGATAATGTCACCATCTGCGGCCACGACCAGCAGGACCACGACGCTAACCTTTCCAAATTTCTCCACACCGTCAAACTCCTTAACCTAACCTACAAGGAGAAGTGTGTGTTCAGCACAAACCGATTAGCCATCCTCGGCTATGTGGTTCAGAATGGAGTTCTAGGGCCTGACCCCGATCGCATGCGCCCCCTCATGGATCTCCCCCTTTCCCACTGCCCCAAGGCCCTCAAACGATGCATGGGGTTCTTTTCGTACTACGCCCAGTGGGTCCCTAGCTATGCAGACAAGGCCCACCCACTCATCCACTCCACCAGTTTCCCACTGACGGCCGAGGCTCACCAGGCCTTCAACCATATCAAGGTCCACATTGCCGAGGCCGCGATGCATGCGGTCAAGGAGACGCTCCCCTTTCAAGTTGAGAGCGATGCATCAGATGTCGCTCTGGCCGCCACCCTCAACCAGGCATGCAGGTCCGTGGCATTCTTTCCCCGCACCCTCCAAGCCTCCAAAATTTGGCACTTCTCCGTCGAAAAGGAGGCCCAAGCTATCGTTGAAGCTGTGCGGCACTGGAGGCATTACCTGGCCGGCAGGAGATTCACTCTCCTCACAGACCAATGGTCGGTTGCCTTCATGTTTAACAACACACAGCGGGGTAAGATCAAAAATGATAAGATCTTGCGGTGGAGGATTGAGCTCTCCACCTTTAATTACGGGATTTTGTATCGCCCCGGTAAGCTAAACGAGCCCCCGAGGTACATGTGCCAGCGCACGTGGACCGACTCCGGACCCTGCACGACGATCTCTGTCACCCAGGGGTCACCCACTTTTATCACTTCATTAAGGCCTACAATCTGCCCTACTCCATCGAGGAAGTCAGGGCTATCACCAGAGACTGCCAGGTCTGCGCCGAGTGTAAACCGCACTTCTACCGGCCAGACTGTGCATGTCTGGTGAAGGCCTCCCGCCCCTTTGAACGCCTCAGTGTGGACTTCAAAGGGCCCCTCCCCTCCACCGGCTGCAACACGTATTTTCTCAATGTGGTCGACGAATATTCCAGATTCCCCTTCGCCATCCCATGCCCCGATGTGACGTCTGCCACCATCATCAAAGCCCTCAACACCGTCTTCGCTCTGTTCGGTTTCCCCGCCTACGTTCACAGCGACCGGGGGATCCTCATTTATGAGCGATGAGCTGCGCCAGTACCTGCTCAACAGGGGCATTGCCTCGAGCAGGACGACCAGCTACAACCCCCGGGGAAACGGGCAGGTGGAGCGGGAGAATGGGACGGTCTGGAAGGCCGTCCAACTTGCCCTACGGTCCAGAAATCTCACGGCCTCCCGCTGGCAGGAGGTCCTCCCCGATGCACTTCACTCCATTCGGTCGCTCCTGTGCACGACGACTAACGAAACCCCCCATGAACGTCTCTTTGCCTTCTCCAGGAAGGCCACCTCCGGAGTTTCGCTCCCAGCGTGGCTGGCAGTGCCAGGACCCGTTCTCCTTCGCAAGCATGTGCGGCTCCACAAGGCGGACCCATTGGTTGAGAGGGTACAGTTACGCCACGCAAACCCGCAGTACTCCTACGCAGCGTACCCCAATGGCCGCAAAGACACAGTCTCCCTCAGGGACCTGGCACCAGCTGGGTCCCCACACACCGCCCCCTCCCCCCCCCCCCTGCCCCGGCACCACCCTCCCTTCCCCCAGCACACCGCACCACAGCCCCCGCTCCAGGACAATCCGTCCTCCCCTTGGTTCCACCCGGGGATGAAGAGGATGTTGACATGCTCCCGGAGTCACCGACGACCGAGCCGACACCTGACTAGCCACCAGCACTGCAGTGCTCTCAACGACGGATCAAGGCGCCCGACCAGCAAAATTTGTAACCTTCTCTGAAATTTTAATGACAAACTGTATGTAAATAATTTTCCATCACTCACCCTGGAATCATTTTTAACAGGGGGTGAATGTGGTAGTCACCACTGTTGTATTATATTGTATATACTGCACTGCATACGAGGGTATTACGGTAAGGCCCCTGTACTTCAGGTACGGGGTAGATCCCTGCCTGCTGGCTCCGCCCAGTAGGCGGAGTATAAATGTGTGTGCTCTCCGAACTGCAGCCATTTCGGCAGCAGCTGTAGGAGGCCACGCATCTGTGTAATAAAGCCTCGATTACTCTCTACTCTCATCTCGTCGTAATTGATAGTGCATCACCCAATCAATGTAAAATTCTGTGCACATAGATTATATAAATCAAGTGCAGTTCCTTTATAAACAAGTGACGGGCGAATACAATTTAAACAATGGAACTTGAGAGCAATTCCACTTCTGGTGGGCACAGTGAAATGCTCACATTGTTTGCTCCTTCCACATGTTCAGTTAACCCACTAGTTTCCTTCTCATTAGCAAGTTTATTCTTTGCAATATGTTTTGAGTCAGTGAATGACATTTTGACCAATTTCATTGCAAATGACTTTTTGAACTAATTTTTCAAAGTTGCATTAAGGTGGACATCTGATCTGGATTATCTAAATAGACTATCTGCCATATATATAGCATTTACATAGATACATAGAACATACAGTACAGAAGAGTCTGCACCGACCCACTTAAGCCCTGACTTCCACCCTATCCCCAATAACCCTGCCTAACCTTTTTGGACACTAAGGGCAATTTAATATGGCCAATCCACTTAACCTGCACATCTTTGGACTGTGGGAGGAAACCGGAGCACCCGGAGGAAACCCACGCATACACGAGAACGAGCAGACTCCGCACAGACAGTGACCCAGCAGGGAATCGAACCTGGGACCCTGGCGCTGTGAAGCCACAGTGCTAGCCACGTGTGCTACCATGCTGCCCAAAGTTAGTTTTATTTATTATTAAATGGAGCAACTGAAAACTGTCCATCAAAATAAAACAAAATCTAAAATTTCTATAATCTAATAACACAAGAGAAACAATCACCTTAATCATCCTTCGGGTCTCTGGACTAAAAAATGTGAAAGAATCTAACAAAGCTATTTTTAATAGAACCTGAAATGAAATTCTAAATCTGTGCCCGAATGCTAAATGGTAATGGTAAGTTAAAGTATCATTAAATAAATGATACATTTACAACCTTGGTAATTTTGTACAAACTAGAATTACTTGTGAGTCATTAGTATTTTATCAAATGTTTCTCATAATACATGTATGTGATATAGTTCTCGTGTATGTATGGAATACAATATTTATTCAATGAACACAAGACAATAACCTACTTTCCCACATTTTACTTGCAGTTTCAAACAGAGTACAACACAAACATATAATCACTTCAGCCAAACAATATCATATTCATTTTGTGCAGGCGAGATAAAGAACTTGGCACCAAAGAGAAACAGAAAACAGTTACACAAGACCAAACATTCCAGACCTTACCAGCATCAGCACAAGGCATACCCACTTTGGGGAATTATAAGTGTCAAAGTATAGAAGCAAAAAAAAAAAAAAGCAGTTTATTTCATTACGGTTTCTTCTGATCTGGCACTGGAAATTTTCAAGTAACTGCCCATCTGTAAACTTCGTTCAACAACAGCAATTAACCCTCAATGACCTCCAGATGTCCTATAGAGACATCAAATGAAGTTTCTTTACCTTAAAGGGACAGGCCAAGTTAAATGCAAATGCACCTCTGCAGCGCAATGACACACATGAATTACATTGCATATTACCTCTGTGAAAAACATCATGGGACCTCTGGTAGTACATATAAAACTATTACATTTAACACACTTTAAATATTTAAAAGTGTAAAAAAAGAGGGGGGAAGGGGGGACTCAATAATCTCCTGACTGATTTCCTGCTAACCTGCTTTCCTCTCAACAGAAGTCAGGATCTACGAATCACCACCAATTTACAATTTCCAAATAATTAGTAATTTAACTTTACTCTGAAGATTACAATTGTGTCCTACTGTGCATCAGAATTAGTTGATACAATAATTATTACACACTAAAATAGACCTGTGGAGAGTGTTGGGACATCTTCAGACGAGAACTTGGGAGAGTTTCAATGGGGCAGTTTGGACCCACCTCAGCGCCAATCATGAAGCACAAATACTGAACCTCATTGGCTGATGAACATGATTGTATCATTCATAAGCAACAAATGTTCAGTTATTTACAGTGGTCTAACTTATAAGTGGAATATTGCATTTGGCAACATGGGGGGGGGGGTAATTTTGAGCAAGCGTAAATAGTGATGCAGACACAAAATCCTGTTCCTCATTTTCCCCGTCCCTTTCCGGTGATCGGTGATGCAATGAGCTTCCCCCCATTCATTTCCAGATATTTGAATACATTAGCGTGCCATTAAAGGGCTCTCCATTCACATGATCACCCCTCACTAAACCTTTACGTCAGCGAGATTTACAACAGCTATATCAAAAGCAGGAATCAGTCAAGGGGAACCCACCGAGGGCGCCAAAGCCAGTGCCAACCTGGGCCAGAGGGCAGTGCCTCGAACAGTGTTGTTGCTAACTTTAGTCTTAGTTTAATTGCTCTGTTCTATCACCTTTGCTCTTGAGTCGCCAGGTATCTTTCTGATACCGCCACGTGATTCAAGTCCGAGTAATGATCAATAATCCAATACACCGCTGAGTAAGAATTAAATCAAAGCACATTTATTATACACAGTAATCAATACTCATGCATAAATTCTACGTCTAAGTCACTTCCTACAACTAACAGGCCAATACTTAACTTGGAAATGGCGCACCAGATCAGGGAAACGAATGGCCTTTCGTTCGGGTTCTGAGCCGGCGGGATTCGAAGCTGGTACAGATTGATAGCTAGGAGCGCCTTTCTCGTTGCAAGCGCTGAAGTAAGACTTACGGGATGTTTCGCGATGGCTGGACCGGTCACTGTCAAGGGTTGGTCTGCGTTGCTGAGTGACCCGGTCAGAAGAAGAAGCAGGAGGATGCAGAAGGGGTAGCAGCAGAAGGGTCGATTTGAACTTGGACTCTATTCTTATAGTCCCCAGGGGCTTCCCACCTTTCGGGGCGGACCCTGTACCTGGTTCCAAGTGATTGGACCTTGTCCCAATCACTTGGTTCGATATTCTCCAATGCTGGAGCGATTCCTTGATCGATGGGCGGTCTTGAGGTGATCGTTCACCTCCCTTTGTGTAGGCTTCTGTTGGCGCCGAAGAGTCTGGTTTTGCTTTGTGTGTCTAAATTGTTGCACATTGTTCCCGGGGATTGCTCATTAGTATGCAGATGGCTGGTGTTTTGTAGTGCTGATGGTTCCTGGTATCGATCTTGTCTGGCCTTCCCAGAGATGAATACACAGTCTACCTATAGCTGCTTGTTTTAGTCCTGTTGGCTGATTTTCCCATCAGCCTTTGCCGTTCGCCATTTTAAATCGGGGTTAGCCATTCTAAATCGGGAGATAGCCATATTAACTGGCTACAACAGGCCCTCTGGGGAGTCCCATTTAGGGAGGCTCCCCTATGTATGGTGGTGGGGGGGGGGGGGGGGGGGGGGGCGATGTCTGAAAAGGGGGGATGGCGATGCCTGTGAACAGAGGGTGGCAATGTATGTGAAGGGGAGGAGGGCGAAGCCTGAGCAGGGGTTGGGGTGACGCCTGTGAACAAGAGGATGGTGATGCCTGTGAGGGGGGGCAATGTCTGAGAAAGGGTTGGGGCAATGCCTGTGAGGGTGGCAGCGATGCTCATGAAGGGAGGGGTGATGCCTGTGAAAGTGGGGGGTGAGATGTTGGCAGTGAGGGGGGGGACAATGGCAGTGAGAGGGTGGTGATGGCATTAATGGAGAAGAGTGATGGCGATATTACCGCGGAGTTGGAGGGAAAGATCCCCCGATACCTCCGTGGCGGGGCTCGCCCCAATGTTTGTTGGAGGGGGGACGGGTCGTCCGTGTACATGGGACGGGGCGCCCTTTAAAGATGGTGCCCCTGTTTGCCCTGGCAGCTGACTATATAAACTTTGACCTGGCCCAAGCCCATCAAGATGCCTTGGCAGCTGGATTCAACGGGGTGCCTCAGGTCCAGGGGGTAATAGATGATATACAATTTGCTTTGTGCGCACCAGATAGCCCGGGAGCACCCTTCATTAATAGGAAGGGCTTCCACTCCCTGAACGTTCAACTTGTGTGCAACCACCATCTCAAGATCATTCACTTGTGCATACTTCCCAGGGAGTGTGCAGGACGGTTACATCCTGGCGCAGTTGAAGATCCCCAGCATCTTTGAGGAACACCCCAGGATGATTGGTTGACTCTTAGGGGAAAAGGGGTACCCCTGAGTTCCTGGCTAATGATGCCTGAAAGAGGCCGGAGACCGATGCGGAGACCAGATACAGTGAGGCCCATGTGGCCACCTGGGCTGTCATTGACCTGGGCGATGCATCGGACTGCTCAAAACGCGGCTCCGATGTATCGGTTGCTCTGGTGGTGCACTGCAGTAAATGCCCTGGAGGGTCAGCCGCTTTGTGGTAGTTTGCTGTACCCTCCACAACCTGGCACAGCAACGGGGCGATGTGCTGGAGGTGGAGGAGGAGGATCAAGTGGCCTCATGTGAGGAGGAGCATGAGGAACAGCCAGACCAGGAGGGGCAGGAGGACGAGCCCGGAGTGGACCAGTGGGAGCAATTGGATGATGGAGGACAGACGGCAGCGGCTTGGGTCCGGCAAGAACAGTGGACCAGGGAGTCCCTCATTATAGGATGTGGCTTTGCCAATCATCCCAACCCTCTTCTCTTCCTACCCACTGTCCCCCCTCAACCCACTCCCCCACCCCACCTGTCCGCCTCTTCCCCACACCCCCGCTGGAGTAGCTGGAGTGAGCTCCCGAGGCCCCTGCATCATCTGACTCTGCCAGAGCTGGCGGCTCCCCATTGTCCTCACCATGGTGTTGACGCCCACAGCGATGCCCCTCTGTGACCGGGATACGTTCTGCCTTGCTTCAACAATGTCTATCTGTTTCTGGGACACGGTCCTTAACAACTGCGATGTGTTCTGGAGCTCCTTGACAATGCCCACCTAAGATTGGGACATTCTCCAAAGTGCCTTGGCCAGGCCCAGCTGCATCAGGGATGCGTCCCCCAGTGACTGAGGCATGCTGGGACTGACTGAGCAATGCCTTGGAAACCACAACTCATGGTGCTGACGTCGTGCCCCAGGCTTTCCACTGTGGTTGCCACCCTAGCACTGTTCGCCTCGGTGCCATGCATTGCTGGCGCCATCCACTGTGCCCGTAGCCTTTGTGACTCCTCCAATCAGCGATGGACCTGCTGGAGTGGACATACCCCTCTGAATCAGCTCCGGGATAACCTTGTCCAGACATCAGACTGGGACCCAGCTAGGTCCTGGAATCCAGAAGACCTCTCACTGCTGTCCCCACTGGACGCTCCTGCCTCCACATGATGTGTATCAGCAACTGTGTGATGCTCATCAGATTGTGCCCCAGGAGCCTGTCCACCACTTTGCCCACCGAGGTGAGTGTCTCTGCGCTGGTTTAAGGTGGGGATGACAACGGTGATGCCTTGATTGTGGCCGTCTCCTCTGAGTTGTTCTCTTGGAAGACAGGGGACAGGGGGGGCAGTGGACCACCTCGGATGGGCCGGCAGCATCAGATGGAGATCATGTGGGAGAACGGACATGTAGTAAGTGAGAGGGAAGGATCATTATGTCTGGCATGAACAAGTCACGTGTGAAAAGTCATCTGTGTTGGGACCGTTGGATACCCACCTCTGCGGCGTGGCCAATCTTGACATCCGTGACCACTCTATCCTCGGTCACACCACATACTCCAGGGTACGTTTCAATATGATCCCCTCTCATCCTTCTAAACTCCAATGAGTACAGACCCAAAGTCCTCAAACGTTCCTCATACGACAAGTTCTTCATTCCAGGGATCATTCTTGTGAACCTCCTCTGGACCCTTTCCAAGGCCAGCACATCCTTCCTTAGATATGGGGCCCAAAACTGCTCACAATACTTTATACAGCCTCAGAAGTACATCCCTGGTCTTATATTCTAGCCCTCTTGACATGAATGCTAACATTGCATTTGCCTTCTTAACTGCTGACTGAACCTGCACATTAACCTTAAGAGAATCGTGAACAAGGACTCCCAAGTCCCTTTGTGCATCTGCTTTCCCAAGCAAGTTATCGGTGGAGGGACCTGTGCCGGGGTCCGATGCCAACTCACCCGTGCGGCCTGATTATGGAGCTTCTTACGGCACTGCGTGGTGGTCCTTCTGAGAGACGGCAGCTGCCACTGCCTCCCTCTGGCTGACCTGTGGCTGACCCTCGAACCCCCTCGGGGAACAGGGTGTCCTGTCTAGACTCCACTGCATCCAGGTCAGGTCAGTCTCTCTGAATGGTGGAGCAGGTCTGTGTAGTGGCATGGCTGCGTGCTGTCTGGGATCGGTTTAAGAGCTGCTCTCCCTTGTTAGCAGGGAGTTATGGGGCACGGTCCAGGCGAATCATTACTGGCTCTAATTAACGTCAGGTACCGGTCGCGGTCTCGCGGGTCGGCCGTTGGGAAGCACCTGGCAATTGTCGCTCGCTACCACACTTAGTGCTTCTCCCATTAGATTGTGCCCATAGAGTATCAAACTGTTTGTAAAGATCTTTAGTTAGACAGTCTTGCGCAGCCTGGACTCCAGAATGGACACTGACAAAGGCATTAAGGATTAGACAAGAAATGAACTGACATTAGCATTTATCCCCAAAAGGTACAGCAACTTTAATGTTTATGGGATTTCATAAACTGATCCTCTATGGGTACCGGAGACCTGAGTAATGTTCCTGTGGAAGCAGGATTGCGTTAATTAAAATTGTTCTCTTGTGAAAATTCTGCTTTGGATGCTGAGGACAGGCTTATAGAGGTCATTTTAAAATCATAATTCTATTATTCCAATGATTTATTAAAGGCAGTGCATTGTGGCATACATTATGTAAACGACTCTTGCATTTTCCATCTACGTCTTGTTACCCAGGAGTTCAATCAGAAGATCAGAAGAATTAATTTCTTTTGTGAATAATTTTGTTTTCACCCTATTTGGTGGCCTTATCCCTTAATCACAGGAATAATCTTTTTTTTTAAATATTTTTTATTCTCCTCCTTTTTCACATTTTCTCCCAAATTTACACCCACCAACAATAATCAATAATCAGTAACAAATATGTCAATCCCCATATCAACAACAACAATCCCATCCTCCCACCAAACCCCAAACGTTAGCCCGCATGTTCACACAAACAAATGACAAAGAGGAATTGGGGATCACCCATAGTCGCCATTAACACACACAGCCCCCCTCCCCCCAACCCTCCCACCTATCCGCCCCAACTAATGTTCGATGTTATCCAGTTCTTGAAAGTGCATAATGAATAATGCCATGAATTGTAGGACCCCTCCATCCTTCACCTCAGTTCAAACTTAACCTTCTCAAGAATCAAGAATTCCAACAGGTCCCCCCGCCATGCCAGGGCACAGGGTGGAGAGGTTGTTCTCCAACCTACCAGGATCCGCCTTTGGGCGATCAATGAAGCAAAGGCTACAAGATTTGCCTCCGCACCCGTTTCCAACCCTGGCTGGTCACCCCGAATATGGCCTCCCGGTGGCCCTGGTCCAGTTTCCAGCATGCGCTGACCGGTCGGCGTATTCTGATGCATGCGCAGGGGGGTGTCTTCTCCGCGCCAGCCATGGCGGAGCCCTACAGCGGCCACGCGGAAGAAGTGCCCCCACGGCACAGGCCTGCCCACAGATTGGTGGGCCCCGATCGTGGGCCAGGCCACCATAAGGGCCCCCCCCGGGCACCCCCCCCCCCCCCCCCCCCCCCCCCCCCCCGAGGACCGCACCAGCCAACTTACCTGCCAGGTCCCGCCTTGTGAGACCATGTCCAATCCATGGCGGCGGGACTGGCCAGAAACCGATGGCCGCTCGGCCCATCGGGGCCCGAAGAATTGCCAGGAGGGGGCCGCTGCCAACAGCCCCCCGACCGGCGTGGCGTGATCCCCGCCCCCGCCTGAAAACCGGCACCGGAGAATACGGCAGCCGGTGTCGGTGTGGCGGGGCAGAATTCACGCTGCCTCCCGGGGATTCTCCGACCCGGCGGTGAATCGGAGAATCCCGCCCTCTCTCTTCAGGAACTGATATTAGGATACACTTCTACAAAGAATGGTAGAAGTTTGGAACTTTGTTTTGTAATTAGCAAATGCTGCTCGATCAACTGTAAATTTTAAATCAGAGATTGATAGATTTTTGTCATTCAAAAGTATTACGAGGTGTGGGACATGGATTATGTTGCACATCAGCCGTGATCACATTGAGTGGTTGTGGAACAGGATCGGGGGCTAATTGCCCAGCTCTGTTCCTATGTTCTTTGATTGTATCAGGATAAGCCCACTTTGGAGAAGGGACATCAAACAGGCTTTCAGCATTAAGAAGATTAAAGCTTATTGCAGATTTTGGCAAATGACATAATTCTGGTGGGTACCATTTGCACCAAGTGACTGGAATAAACTAATAGAGGGTGAAGTCCATAGTCACCAGGCCCTCCCTCTCAAATAGAGCGGGCATGGTGTGCGTAGCATGAAGAAGATAACTTGGAAGACAAAAAACAAAGAAGCAAAATAAAATTAATTTAGGAGCAGCAAGGTTAATAGATGTGCCTCTCAACAGCATCACCTTCCAACTTATTTTGTTACTCAACATTTAATAATACACATTTGACAGTAGTTAAGAGAAATTCCATTCTTTGCCCTTGATCTTCGATAACCACAGACTCATCTATTGCAGAACCTGGTAATTCAGACAGCAGAGAGATGGATCATGGGAATCCATTGCCTTGTGTTTATGTTAGATTTTATACCAGTTATTATGTAATTATGCCATTTTCTTCATAGTTCTACAAAATATGCTATTTGCCTTTCACAGTCAAGACCTAGAATTGAATTTAACCAAAGATCGATGGGACAGAACTCTCGTCTATCAGCTGTAACTGTCATAGGCAAAATTAATTACAACCCGGTTCATATAAATAACAGCGACTGCGCTATATAATAATTCATTTCACATGAAAGCTCTTGGAGATGTTTCTGAGAGATAAAGTACAATACAAATATAAGCCTTTCTCCTCTCAGTTTGAATGGCCTTATTAAGTAGAGTAGTAGAAAGGAAAGGGAAAGATAGAGGAACTTTTGCAACCTTTTTCTCTTATTGTCTCCTCCTTTTGCATTGGATTGCAACAGGCATCCTGGCTGAAATTGGTAACTGAACAAAAGTGACTGAAGCATGACCAATTTGAGTAAAATTAACTGATCAATAACTTATCCCATAGTTCAAACATCCATCCCGCAAGTAGTGCCAATCTGTGGATGCAATGTTACATCTATGAGATGCACGATAGTAACTTGCAAAGATTTCTTCAGCAGTATCACTCAAACCCTGACCACCACAACCTTGATGGACAAGGGCAACAAGCCCAGGATTACACCATGACCTTCAAGATCCTTTCCAATAACACATCATCCTGATTTGGGCACATATCATCATTCAATGTTCAATGTCCTGAATCTCCCTACTGAACATCATTGTGGGAAAGCCCATACCATACAGACTCCAGTGGTTCAAGAAAAAGATGCACGCGGTATCCTTTCTAGTTAATCTTTCATGGGGTGCAGTGCACAAAACCAAGCATAACCTTCTCCACTGGATGTCAGGCCCCCCGAGAAGAAAGCTAATATTCTATTAGCATTTAGGATCACACTTTGTCCTATCTATTGGCTTTCAGTGATTGCACATGCATACTGAATTCCCTTTCCCACATTCTCGCTATTCCCTATTCTCTCCCCATGAGGAAAATATTCAGATTGGTCTTTCTTGGATCCAAAGTGGACAAACTCACCCCCCCTGCCCCCACACTGAACTTCATCTCCTACAGTTTTATTCACTTACTTTTTAAAAAATTACTTTATTAGAGTTACAAAGTGAGAGCACAGAGTGTGGTCAGGGGCAAACCCCTAATCCAGCTCCTCGCCTGCTCCAAAAAACAATTCAAATTGAATCCAATTCATTGTCCCCACAAGAGCGACTTACCAGATCCAGGCATTACACCTGACCAAAAGGCGAAGGAGCGACTATTCACTTATTTAATCATCCACTTTGTAACTTTCTGCTCCTATCTATACAACTTACTATAGAAACAAGAAAATTGAAGCAGGAGGAGGCCATTCGGCCCTTCAAGCGTGCTCCGCCATTCACCAAGATCATGGCTGATCATCAAGTATACTTCCTAATTCAGCATCATTTGTAAACGTGCAGGTACAACTCTCAATTCCTCCATTCTTGGCATATATGGCAAAAAGCTGAGGCTACAGTACAGGCTCCAGGGAAACACCACTTGCCACCTCCAGCAAAGCAGAATCCACTCCATTTATCTTGACCCTGTGTCTCCTACTCCCCCCACCCCCAATCAATTACCAACCCATGTCACAAGGTTAGCTCCAATTTGCTGCACTCTCACTTGTGCTAATAATCGCTTTGAAAAGGCAGTTCGGTAAGAAGTGTTAGGGTTGACGATGGGAGTGAAGGGAAGAACAATAGGGAAGAGGGAGAGCATAAGATGAGAGTGAGAGGTGGGAGGAATCATGAGTGATGGGGAAGGAATGTTAAGAAAACCACGTTGGTCAAATCTTTTGCACAACCCATCCATATATATTGCTCTCCGCTATTGGTGGTTACCTTTTTGACCATACCATCCACCGAAAGGAGCAAAGAAAAAGGCAGAAAGAGAAGCAGAAGATGACAGGAAAAGAAGCCAACACAAATAAATAGAGACAGAAACAGTAGACGGGAGGTAAGGGAAGACAGACGGAGGTAGAAAAAGCTATCCAAAGTGAGAAGCGACAGACAAGGGCATGACCATATGTTCCAGCTAGTGCACAATGTCACAGGAGATTGTCTTGTACTTTTGAAAATGCTTCTGTAACATCAAGACAGAAAGCACTGCACATCAACTGCAGAATCATTCATCTAAGCATTAACTTGGATCAAATTTTCCTACATCAAACAACTAGGAGAAATGTAAAGTCACCATAGTTCCAAATGACCATATGCTGATTTCTCCTTTGAGGGAGAGAGCTGACTGGTGGTGATTTAACCTGAAGATCACCACAACTTAGGTGAGGGGCAAGGCTGAGAAGGCAGGCCTTCATGAATAACCTCAGCCGGTACGGGAATTGAACTCGCACTGTTGGCCTCGCTCTGCACCAGACGACAGCTGTCCAGCCAACTGAGCTAAACTGACCCCCACAACTAGGAAATCAACTGCACTCATGTGCCATCTGGCGTGAGTGTATAAATAATTCTTCATGCAACAGGAATTCTGACGATCGTATCCTCGTGATCTAATGACCCCATCTGTATCACAGAATCATAGAATCCCCACAGTGCAGAAGGAGGCCACCCGGCCCATTGAGTCTGCACCGACCCTTTGAAAGAGCACTCCAGCCAGGTCCATCGCCCTGTCCCCTTCTCAAACAATCCACAAAACACACTAGGGGCTGGATCCCAGACAACCAGAGACTTTTACAATGGCAGGTAGAACCTACATGCGGAAGTCCTACCCCCATTCAGACAGATTTAATTTTTGTTGGAAGGGAGAAGATAACGGGATGGGAAACATGCAGGCAGAATGCCCAAACTTAGCAAGGCCATTTGAAAATGAGTGATGAGTCCAAACAGACTTCATTTTTTGCTGTTCCAAGGACCTGAACCTGGAGAGTGGAAGTCATGAATTTATGGAGGAGATGTACATTTTCTTTAAGGGTGGGTAAGGTGTCTTTAAGTGTCGTGATATGAAGTATTTTAAATTCCTAGTGCTTTAAACATGGAAAAGAAACAGGCTGATGCTGGGTGTTGGAGTTAAAGAATACCCTCTGCTTACTGATTGACAGGCGAACTGGTGTAGATTAGAAAAAAAATTCAATCTGTTCCTAAAGTTTCAACAGAGTCCTTCATTCACATTTCCAAGAGATGTTATTATAGCTGAGGTCATTGTGAATGCATGGCTGAGTATCAAAATCTACAAAAGCAATTATCTCAGCAGAGGGAATGCGCTCATATTTTGATTGACAGTTGAAAGAGGCTACTAATGATTAGCTGTCTTTTACGTGGTTACTGAAAATCAATTGTTTTTGTAACATATAGAACACTATAGGGGATTTAAGATATTTTAATGGTTTTCATGAATGTTTTATTTTTCAATCTCCAGTGTATATGAGTGAGAGTTCTATTAGATCAGTCATTTTCAAAGCCGGGGTCATGACCCACTTGGGAGTTGGGAGGGTCGCAGAGCCATCCACTGCAGCGTTCCCGATCACAGGAATTAATGCGCAACGGCCGCAGCATCCGGCTTTTAAAATTGCTGTCTGCGATCGACTTTAAAAATGACGGCCCCGACCGGCTTTCAGAATGCGGGCGCGCTGCACTTGCGTGCCCGCACATCAGTGCACATGCCCCGAATCCAGTAAGAAACACCGCCTCCTCCTGACGTCAGAGTGCTGACCCAGCAGAAGATTTTATTTTAATTCAGTGCAGTCTTCCTTCCTGAAGAGAGGCAGAGAACAGGTCACAAGCCCCGAACACTGATGTCACATGCTCTGGGTGCGATTGTGACTCCTCCTTTTTGTCAGCAGCAAACAAGCAACAGGACTGTAACATTTAAAATGGATTGTTTTGTAATAACGAAGAGAGGGCCAGAGACACAAACAGGCAAGGATCTCACAACTAAACCTGCTGGAGTGAATGGCTCAGGAGAATCCACAGCAGGACAAAGCAGTGGTGGTGTGAGCTCCAGGATCTCTGATGAACAACCCATACAGAAATGTTACATTGAATGACAAATAAAGTGGGATTGTGAGGACCAAGAAGGCTCACCTGTTGCATTAAAGTTAAGTGAAAATGGTGGGTCACGAAGGTCGGCCGGCATAGGTCGCGACGGTCAGCCAACGTGGGTCCCGAAGGTTGGCCGGTTGATAAAAATGGGTTACCGGAAAAAAAGTTTGAAAAGCACTATATTAGATAGTCATAAATTTAACTTTTTCCATTTCTACAAGACTCTTGAGGTCTGTCCATAGTGGATATTGGGTGAGTGATCATGGAGGTGGATTAGGGGTGTGGGGAGTGGGTGGTGGGATAGGCAGGCTCGACTCTAGCCTGTCCCCACCTTACCAGAGTGAAAATTGGGTGTAACGAGGCACTTTAAACTAAGGCTGGTCTGCCAAGTCGGGATATTTCCCGATTCAAGCTACCCACCTCAGTAGTGAAAATTCCGCCCTTGATATCAATTTAGTGCTTCTCATCTGGAGATGAAAAACAGGAAGTTAAAATGTTGTAAAATGTACTGGTGGACTGAACGTAACATTCCTCCTCAACCACTAATTATATTCTGAGCAAAATGAGCAACAACTGTGATACAGAACTTCATCAGTACTTTTTAAAAATACAACTCTTTCGAGCCTCAATCACCTTCAGTCCATCTGATAGCGAACCTAGGGCCTCGGTTTAACATCCCATGCAAAAGACTGTACTTCCTCAGGACTTCACTAAAATTAGCCTAGATTATGTATTTAAGTCCCAGAGTGGGCTTTGAACCACAGAACCAAGACAGACACCCAGAAGTAACAAGAAGATTCAAAATTTGCTTGATGTGTTGGAGATGGAGTAGCATGGCTATTTTCATTACCATGATGCTACATGTAAATTATAATGCATTTTTGAATAATGTCCATGTGAACTATTAACTAATATTCAATAAGAAATCTCAGGTTCAAACCCAAATAATGACGGGTGGGTGTAAAAAGGTATTGGCTATAAACAAAAGAATCATACAAGACATCAACTCTATTGAAGCAATTGATTAATTGGAGCATCATAACAGTTCATATTTTGACAGAGCAAGCCATCTTGCACCCACTATGTTGCCCATTTTACCTCACCATTCTGCCCCCCCCCCCCCAAATTCCTTTAAGCTGCTGGAAGCGCCAACAAAGTATCTGGGTCATTGAAGAATGAAGGGTGCAACAGTCTATCTTCTCAACCAATTAGATTTAAGATTTCTGCTCCTCTGTCTTATGGTCTAATTGTGATAGGAACAGAGGAACAAAACAAAAGGCAGATGAACTAAGCTCAAATCAGAAACAGAAAGTGAAATAATACCATTTTTAAAGGAGGAAAAGAATGATTGGAATAGGAGAGAATGGGGAAAGGGTAATTTGTGCCATAACATTGGCCGAGAAGCTGTTCTACTGAATTTTGCACAACCTTTAATTGGAAATCCATAAATATGGATGTGCATAGTATCCAGGTACGCAATAATGCCTGATATGTGGAAAACTCTATTGAAATGCACATGGACAAATGCAAGAAATCTCCAGCATGAAGCATAATTTTTCCAGCAGCTGGTGGTATGTTTGTTATGGGAATGTACCATGTGGAGCATTTAAAAAGCAGAGAAATATCAGCTATTCCAAGAGCTTGGGTATAAAATCTGCATTGCTTAATTTCTGAAATGAATCAGAAACTGCAGGTCTGTCAACATTGAGAAAGAGAAAGATAATAAATATTACATTTGAAATCGTTCATCAAAACTGGGTCTCAAACCTTCTCTTTCCTCTTCCCTTTTCAGATACTGTCTGACCTTCTGTGTAGTTTGGGGTATGTAGCATAGTGGTTATGTTACTGGGCTAGTCATCCAGAGCCCTGATACATAAATGAAATGAATCCTCCGACCACCAGTCGGAGAATTAAAATTCAAACTATTAAATACATCTGGAATAAAAAGTGAGTATCAGTAATGGCGACCGTGAAACTACCAGATTGTTGTAAAAACCCATCTGCTTTACTGATGTTCTTTCTTAAAAAAGGGAAATCTGTCGTTCTTAACTGATCTGGCCTGTTCATGACTCTCGACCCACAGCAATGTGATTGATTCTTAGTTGCCCTCTGAAATGGCCACTCAGATGTTCTGGCAACAAATGCTGACCTTGACAGTAATTCCCACACTGTGATTGAATAAATAAGTTGTTTGTTTTCAGGATTTTAACCTGCTCCAAACCTCAATGACAAAATAACTTATTCCACGAGGGGTAGAACGGGGGAGGGAAATCAAGAACAATAAGGGAGTTGATTAAAAATAAAAAAAGTGCGACGGATTTTCATGAATCAACGCATTAAAAACAATGCTCAAAGCTGAACGTGTTTTATCCTGTTGTAAGTTCCTCCGTTACATCTCCTCCTGTCCCCTTAAAAAGATAACCAATAGCTGAACATACTACAGTACATCATTCCAGTGCCAAATCAATTATACCAGGGAGACGGGCGTCAGTTACAATCACAGTACTGACATTTAATGTGATCCAGTATCCGCAATATGGGTGTTGCATGATATACACAAGGCCAGGCCATACCCCCTCAAAGATTACATTAATTAGCACTGACAGTTTTTGCTGGATTTTGTTGTTTTGTTGGACAACTCAAGGTGGTAAGAGTGCTACGGCAGGTCTGTCAGCTATCAACACTATCAGCATAATACTGTGCTTACAATGCACACACAGGTTGCTGAGCATTGCATCTCCATGAATTCTAACAGTTATCAACAATGAACTGGCACCACAGCTTACCCTTGAAGCAGATTTTTGCATCTGCATCCATACTTTTTATTGTTTTATGTAACTTCTATGAATGTTTTATGAATGGGTGGACTTTTTCTGAAATAGACCCACTCACAGTAGGTGGGGTGTGTGTTTGGGAATGGGTTAGGACCCAGCAGGAAAGCAGCTTTGCCATGTCTCTTCAACTCAGACAGGGCATGAGCATCCTGCTGCTAGATTTCCCGACCAATCACAGAGTGTGAGCATGATGCCAGCTTGTACTCGGTCAAAGGAAGGATTTCCGCTCACATAGAGCCCGATTAGGGTCAGGATGGGTGAATTTTACATTGCTTCCTGAGGCTTCAGTTACCACAGGGATGGAAAGGAAATGTGGTACGGTTGGCCCGGGGCTCTTCCCTGGAGGTCTTGCTGTGAGCTGAGGGACTGAAGTGAAGTGTTGTTTCCCACTGGTAGAAATCAAGCCTATCAAATCAAGCAGAATAGGATGAAAATGGTTGATGAAATAAGCAGCAGGAGCGTGGCCCCCCGATTCACGAAACAATGTTCCGAGAGGTTCAATGTAAGTACAGGAAAGGTGTGTTCTGCAACACTTTCAGGGTATCGACTCTCACACTCTGACTTCCCCACATTCCTTCTACGCAGCACTCCTTACACCAACACACCTTGCAGCTCCACTCATTTCTCTCACTCACATCCCCATCTCAACAGCCCAAACTCACACTCATTTTATTGATATCTTGTACCCATCCCTCAAAGTCACCCTCCACAAATGTCATTCCGTCCACTCCACACAGTCCGTTTCTCCCACTCATAACTCTCTGCTTTCTGTTCTTTATACAGAAAAGAGTGCACAACCCCAGACAGAGTTAGAGAACTGGGGATGATCCTCCAGTGTAGGCCACCTTGATGGCCATTGGCAATGTCTGCCCACCTAGTCCACTGGGAAGGTTTGAGGAGATTTCAGCAATGACCTGTTGTGGAAGTCTGTGCCTCAAGAGGCGCTGTTGCTTACACATGTTGAAAGAGCTGATCTTCCTCCTGTGGATCCTGTATTTGGTATATTGTCTCCTTTGATCAGGATCTCTGTGTTTGGTCCCTCTGTCTTGTAGAGTGGCATTGGGTTGAGCAGCAGACTGCTGCAACTAGTGTTGCTCCTGCTGCTCCTCTTGCCCCTCATCAGAGGTCAAAGTAGAGTTGCATAAGGTGCAGTGAAAGCTGACACAGAGAAGTTGAGATCAGTGTGACTGAAGTCCAAGGTAGGTGAAGGAACTTTCAAAGCACTTACTCATCTTGTGCAAACATCATCCAAACTGGCGCTTCAGTTCAAGACTCCACTTGGGTCATCTCAGAGAATCTGGGTGATGAAAGTAAACGGGGAAAATTGCCCCCTGCGATACTTAATTAGAGGGAATTGTGGCTTGTTCAAAATCATATGTTGTACAAGTTGTCTGACAGCACAGAAGTAGTGTAGGGATTGAGAAAGGTGGTGATGTTTGAGTTGGATGTCAGTGTGTATGCAGAAGCTGTACCTACAGTTTCAAATGAAGACCCCGAAGATAAGCATTTAAATGAGGAAGAGGAGGGAGTCAAGGCAAAATTGGTGTTGGAGCAGGGAAATGCCAGAGATGCTCTGACTATGATTTGACAGGTATGAGTGGAACCAATTGAAGGTCGTCCCATTGTGCTGGGCAAAAGGCTATGGGCCAAGTGCTGGCAAATGGGATTAGGTAGGTAGGTCAGGTGTTTTTCATGTGTCGGTGCAGACTCGATGGGCTGAAGGGCATCTTCTGCACTGTATTGTCTGTGATTCTGTGAACAAAGGAAAGGCATTGGAGTAGGATAGCATGGTTGATCAAAGGATGCAGAGGATGAGAAGGCACAGTAGCACAGTGGTTAGCACTGTAGCTTCACAGCTCCAGCATCCCAGGTTCGATTCCCAGCTTGGGTCACTGTCTGTGCGGAGTCTGCATGTTCTCCCCGTGTCTGCGTGGGTTTCCTTCGGGTGCTCCCGTTTCCTCCCACAGTCCAAAGATGTGCAGGTTAGGTGGATTGGCCATGCTAAATTGCCCTTAGTGTCCAAAAAGGTTAGGTGGGGTTACTGGGTTACAGGAATAGGGTGGAGGTGTGGGCTTAAGTCGGGTGCTCTTGCCAAGGGCCAGTACAGACCTGATGGACCGAATGGCCGCCTTCTGCACAGTAGATTCTATGAGAAAGGAATGTGCATCATGGTTAGAGACATATTGTTAGAGCTGTTTGAGTGCAAACAAGGGCAAAAACTTAACCAGAGAGATTCAAACATGGGGTTTGGGGAAAATGGCCACAGGCTTGGAGGAGGTTATATATTCAAGTTTGGAAAGAAAAGGGAGGGTAGAGCTAGAGCAATAGTTTGTAAAGATAGAAGGATTGAGAGTGCTGGATATAAGACCATAAGACTTGGGGGCAGAATTAGGCCACTTGGCCCATCGGGTCTGCTCCGCCATTCAATCATGGCTGATATTTTCTCATCCCCATTCTCCTGCCTTCTCCCCATAACCCCTGATCCCCTTATTAATCAAGAAAATATCTTGAATAAAAATAGAAAATGCTGGATAAACTCAACAGGTCTGGCCGCATCTGTGGAGAGATGCAGAGTTAACGTTTCCAGTCGAAATTACCCTTCTGCAAAACTAAAGGTAGAAATGTAATGAATCATATAGTAGGAGAGCTGGGTGGAGGAGGTAGGGCATTATAGAACAGCAATAGGTCAGGGCATAGTAGTGATTGACAAAGATGTCATGGATATTCTTTTATTACTCTTCTGTAGTATGTTTGGTTATACTACTGAACGTAACATGTGCTACTCAATCTAGTTGCTGATGAGGTTTTCTGTATCTTGATGAAAAAGACTCGAAGTCGTCCAGAAGTAATGAAAGGTTTATTGAGTAACTAAAATGAACAATTTTGTGAGTTCTTTACTTTAAGATTAATACTAGTAGTAAGGTTATAAGATCTAAATACAGTAGCTATGTTTGACTACACTAATCACTCTGAGCTAAATCTATGCTCCTGTACCCATTAGTGCTGCCCTCTAGTGATCTTCTGACTACACATTGACCCTTTTAATGCATCTCTCCACAGATGCTTTCCACATACAGAGATCACTACAGACATAAGACAAAGAGTGGTTCATGGTGTCATTGGGGATGAAGAGTGCGAATAGTGGCAAAAGGTAAGATAGCAGAATGTGTTGATGGGAGCAAAACTGAACAACAAGGGCGACCATGTGGGCGAGGGGTGGGATTATTTTGGGGTCGGCCAAGAGAACTGCAAAACAACAAACTACAAAAGGGGTGGGGGTCAAGATAGAAGGGAAAGGTCAGTCTAAAGTTGTTGAACTCAATGTTGAGTCCAGACACTGTAACGTGTCTAATTGTAAGATGGGGGTGGGGACAGATTCTCCGGTACTCCGGCTGTGTGTTTCTTGGACCCACGACATTCGCTGGTGGCGCGATTCTAACACCCAATCAACGGGATTTTCCACTGCCACCCCAAGCCGCTGGGAAACCCACGGGCGGGGGAGCGCTGCTGGCGGGAACCGTGAATCACAACAGCTAAAGAATTCCAGCCGAGGAGTTGTTCTTCCAGTTTGTGTTGGCCATCACTGGAGCATTGCAGCAAGCTTAGGACAGACATGTGGACAAGTTGAGGGTAGGTTTTTTGATGCAGTTTTGAATGGGAGGGAAGAGTGACTGAGGAGGAGGAACTACTTACAATGTCAGCTAACATGGGGGCCAAGAAGGCAAATTGTGCGGTCAGTGGTTTTGGTTAAATAGAGCCAAGGGAGCAGGAAGGTGGCTCTCAATGACAAGATGAGTTCTGAGATGAGGAGAGATCAGAGATACATGAGAAAAGACCTGGGGTTAGGACTTGGGTAGGAGGGAATCTGGGAGGACTTTGGTTTGGTGTCCAAGGGTAAGGGAAGAACAGCTGTCTGGATGATCTCAAGCTTAATGAGCTTCTTGAACTTCAACACATTGCTTGTATGAATTTGATATTCTTGCTATGTTGCACGGTATAGACTGGAACATAGATAGCCTTTATGCTATAATTGCCCCTATACTATAACTGTACAATCGGAACTCAACTCGATTATGGATTTTAAAGAGAGAAACACACACGACACATACAACACAAAGAACACATGCATTTTAAACAAACTAAACATCATTTTGCATTCCTGGAAATTATTGTTACATTTGCTGGATTTACAAAATTGATGACACAGTAATCTCTTTACAAGCTGTGGCACTGACACACTGGACATTTCAGCCCCCTTTCTATGTTTACCTGCTCTCAAGAAACAGTGGGTTCACATATACCCATCCAAACACATCTACCATAAGGTCACAGATTCCTTCAGTGATAATATAGTTCAGAATTACATAAAGTGTAATTCACCAGGGGCTGGTTTAGCACACTGGGCTAAATCGCTGGCTTTTAAAGCAGACCAAGGCAGGCCAGCAGCACGGTTCAATTCCTGTACCAGCCTCCCCGAACAGGCGCCGGAATGTGGCGACTAGGGGCTTTTCACAGTAACTTCGTTTGAAGCCTACTTGTGACAATAAGCAATTTTCATTTTGTTTCATTTCATTAAGTGTAGTGGGCTTTTCAACATAAAAATGATACGCAAAGTCTTAAATGTGTCTGAAAAAGGGTTGCTCTCATATCAGTTACCAATAAGCTTTACAGGTGGAAAGGTTCAAAGCAGAAGGAAACCATATCCTCAGCTTCAAATTACAGTGAAATAACTGGCAACATTCCAGACACATATCTCACAGGGGTCAATAAGTGAAGGTATAACTTACAATAAGAAGCTGCAGGTGGACTGGAGTCGAGCAATCACCAAAACACTGGTCTTTATGAAAATATATACAATGGTGCAGCAGTATGAAAAAAATAAGGAGCATGCTTATTGCTTCCTATAGTATTTTGGGTATTTGTTTTCTTCATTCATCAGATGACTTATTAGCAAAGTCTCTATTCCTAAATGTCCTCGAGAAGATGTTGGTGAGTAGCCTTCTTGGCCTGCTGTAGTCCAGGGGTGAAGATACACCCACAATGTTGTTAGCTATGGAATTTGAGAGTTTTGACCCTGAAGGAATAACAATATATTTCAAAGGTAGGATGGTGTTTGACTTGGTTCTGTATTCATGTGCGTTGCTAGATGGAACAAGATCACTTTAAGAATTTGATCATGTGATGTACTGATGCAGTCATTGATGGTTTTGGTGGCCTAACTGTCTACCTATCTTTACAGCCTGCTGTGTAAACACCGTTCCAATAAAGCTCTTGTTTGTTTGTACCTTTGTGGTTTGCAATCCTATCTTTTAAAAATACCACAAAGAAAACAACTGTAGAAGACAGTACCCCAGTTGAGGACATTTCCAAGTCTTCCTGCAAGCCTATCCCTTAAAAATACCACAGAGAGGTGTGTGGTGTTCCATGCATTTTCTACCTTTGATCCTCTCGGTGATAGAGGTCGCAGGTTTGGGGAAAAGACTTGCTGTATTGTAGCAGTGCATCCTGCAGATGGATTACACTGCTGCAATTACACACTGGTGGCAGAGGAAGTGAATGTTTAAAGCAGTCCAAGGGGCATAGGCTCAATAAAGAGTACTCCTGTATTACACAGTATAGCACAATCACACCTATATGTGCCAAAATATGTCCTCTTAATGTGTTGGAAAGTTGTGCTCACTCTGGGCAAAGTTTTCTGAGTACCTAATATGGACAGTTTCAATATTTGAAGGTGTTACAACCCTACAAGAGGCCCAGGGATCTGCAACATCAGAGTCCCTGTGGCCTCACCTGATTGTGATCTACCCAGAGGAGGTGGACCTCTGTTCAAAGGACTGCTGGGATATAAATACTCCAGCCCAGGTGAGGTCCAGGCATGGGAGACCCTCGGGGGAGTAGGAGGAGTGTAGAGTAACCTGAAAAAGCCCACTTTTGTTGCTAGACATTGCTTCCGAGTGGTTGCTTGCTTTTGACTTTACACTGGCGACAAGGATGGGATTAGCCATGGTCCCTCCTCCATGTGGATTTTGCAGGCCCCTTCCAGGGGGCAATGTACCTATTGATAGTGGACGCGTACTCTAAATGGATGGATGTACAGACTGACAACGACCACGTCGCATGCCACCGCCCAGCAACTCCGGCAGACATTTAGAGTTCATGGACTCCCAGAAGTCCTCATGTCGGACAACGGCACTGCTTTCACTCGTTTGGAGTTTGCAGATTTTATGAAGTAAAATGGAGTTTGTCATGTCCACACCGCGTCCGATCACCCATCCCCCAATGGGTTGACAGAAAGTGCCATATAGACTTTCAAACTGAGGATGAGGAAACAGACTGTGGGCTCACCAGAAACCCGCCTCGCCCGCTTTCTAATCTACTGTAGGACCATGCCGCAAGCATGCACCAGGGTGACGCAGCGGAGCTCTTGATAGGTTGTCGGTTGCGCACGCGGTTGAGCCTTGTTTTGCCCGTCTTCAGGGATAAGGTCCATGACCAACAGAAACAGACCGGGGTGCAGCGAGCCAGACCCGTGAGAGAATTCAACGCTGGTGACTCCCTTTACGTCCGGGATTTTACTGACGGGGCATTATGGATTCCAGGAACAGTCGTACAATGCACCGGGCCGGTCTAGTACATGGTGCGGGTGCAAGTGAAGGACTCAAATCAGCGCGCGGACTATCTCCGGAGCCGGTGGAACAGGTACTCGAGGATCACCCACAGAACCCGAGACCGGTGGTGACGCTCCCTCTGGAGCAGTTGCCGGTGGTACCCAGTGAGGCAGCTGGGCCCGGTGACTCGGAAATGCGAGAGCTCGACCAGTCCGACCAGGAGTTGGACATAGAGATTTTGCTGACGGATATCGACGTAGGTCCAGGGGTGACCGCAGCTCAACAGGCAACAGAACCTCCCAGGCAAATAACAAGGAAGTGTCGCTCTCTGGTCCATTATACCCCTCTGGGCCCAGAGCGGCAGATGCCGGATAATTGGCCTTTGGCGAAGTGGGCAAAGGATTTCCCCCTTTCTTTCGGGGAGTAGGAGGAGTGTATAGTAATCCAAATAAAACCAAATATTTTTGCTACGGACATTGCTTCCGAGTGGTTGCTTGCCTGAGACTTTACAGAAGGAGACACAAACTCTCCTCCCTCCATGTCATAAAGTAAAGGGAGCCAACTTACATTTATGCAGTTGTTCTCAGAGCACCTCAAAACATTTGACATCACTGAATTATATTTGGAAGTGATATCCTATAAAACAACAAATAAGAGTGCAAAATACGAAGGATGCTGGAAATCTGAAATGAAAACAAAAAGCACTGGAAATAATTGCTCTTGCTCCTACTCTGACCTTTTTGCCTATGGCCCAGCTGCGACCGTGTTCCAATTTAAGCATAAAGCCTGCTTGAGGAACAGCCCCTCATCTTATCGCGGCACTCTTTCGTCTCTGGACGCATTATCAAGGTAAACAACTTCAGATCATAACCTTTGCCTTCATCGTGTTCTATGGGGGTTATTTTGCTGGCTTGTTTCTCTCTTTATTCCTTCAAGTTGCATACAGATGGCTGGTATTTACGATACCTATTACCACTCTCTTTGGCTTTTACAACATGAAATCTTTTGTTAGTTAATTTCTCCTGACCTCCACCCTATTAAAGATCTTGGGTGGGGATTCTCCGTCCCATTGCACCTGTTTTCTGGTGCGGCCCCCCCCCCCCCCCCCCGCTGGCAACAGGTAATGGGGTCTGGTGAGCGGGGGTTACCGCTGCCGCCGTGTGTGTGTCTGTGGGGGGGGGGGGGGGGGGGGATTCAATGGGAGAATGGAGGATCACGGGGTGGAAGACCGTTGTTTGTCAGCCTCACACTGTCTCCCAATTCTTTATAGATATTGAACGGTATGGGCGATATTTTGGACCCCACTGAACTTGCCCTAGTGGTGCTGTAGGCAGGCCAAGCGGCCAGGCGCCGGAGAAGACGGCAACAGCAGTGCCGACAGAGACTCGAGGCGGTGGCCCATCCGGTAGGGCCTCGCCCCACACCCTGAGGGCCCGACCACCTATCAGGCCAGGAAGAGACACAGAGGGGGAAGTCGTGAAGGCACAGGGTGTACAAGCATCGCTGGTCTTTCGAGCAAATGATGGATAGCACATACCGCAGGAGGCTCTGCCTCAACAAGCAGACAGTGCTGCACCTGTGGCATGTCCTTACGGACTTGGCACCACGTGGAGGAGGAGGACACCCGATCTCGGTGTCCGTCAAAGTCACCTCAGTCCTGAAACCTAATGCCTCGTGATCAACCAGGGCTCGAGCGTGGACCTGTGTGGCATCTCTCAGGCTACAACCCACAAGTGCATCCGACAGGTCACTGATGCCCTGTTATCCCAGACAGAAAATTATATAAACTTTGACATGGACTGAGCCCAACCAGATTGTCCGCCATCGCCGGGATGCACAAGGTCCTGGGGCTGATAGACTGCAAGCATGTTGCCTTGTGTTCACCAGGCCATCTGGGAGTGCCCTACATCAACAGAAAGGGATTCTACTCCCTGAACAATAAGCTTGTGTACGAACACCACCTTAGGATCATGCACATGTCTACACATTTTGCAGGGATTGTGTACGACAGCTACATCCAGTCACTCCATAGAACGGGTCCAGGTTGGCACCCAGTGCCCCCTCCTCCCAATGCCCATAGGGTCCTGGGGTTCACCTTGGGACAGAGGGGCAGCTGGATTGAGCCCCGGCTGCCCCTGTGTCACCTAGATCTGCCAGTCCTGGTATCTCCCAATGTCTGCACCATGGGTCGACACCCTTGGCGATGCTCCTCAGTGATTGGGACATGTTCTGGAGCGTCCTGGTAATGCCCACCTGCGAGTGGGACAAGCTCCGCAGTGCCTCGGCCATTCATATCTGAGAACGGGACATATCCCATAGCACTTCACCAAGGTCCGCCTGGTACTGGGTCACGTCCCCCAGTGAGTCAGACAGTCTACCAATGTCCTCAGTCATGGCCGTCACCGACTGCGCCATGCCCTGGACACCTCCACTCATACTGCTGACGTTGTGCACCAGGCTCTCCACTCCGGTTGCCACCCTAGCAGTGTTGGCTTCAGTTCCACGCATTGCCGGCGCCATCTCCTGCGCCCATAGCCTGTGGGACTGATCCAATCGGCTATGGGCCTGCTGGAGTGTTGCTGATGTCCTCCTCTGAATATCACGGCCTCACCCTAGCATCTGCATCAGCTCTGGGCAAACCTGCTCCAAAGGCTCAGCATGGGGGTGGAGAAGGTTTTGGGTGGCATGGGCAGCATGAGCGGGGGTGGTGCCAGGCACATTCCCGTGGAAGGAATGGGTAGTGCCAACTCACCGGTGCGACCAGTTGTAGGTCGTTGACCTTCTTGCAGCACTGGGTGCTGGTCCTCCTGCTGATGCTGCCCGAGCGGACGGACGCTGCACCACCTCCCAGGCAGCACTGGCTGCCTATCCCCAAGGACCCTCGGGGGAACAGGACAACCTTCCTGGGCTCGACCCCCTCTAGTAGTCTTCCCAGGTCTGCACCCCCGAATCGTGGGGCAGGTCGTCTTGGCACCGTGGCTGCGAGCTCTTGAGGAGTTGGCTGTGCAGGAGCAGTTTATGTGCTGCCCATCTTGTTATCAATGGGCGGGCGAGGATGGTGATTTGCGGTGTGAAGCCCGTGGGGCCTCCGTAAGTGGGATTGTGGTGACGACTTCGCATCGGGAAGCTCGCGGCAGTTTACGAATTTTCCATTGAATCATGCCCTCTGTTTCTCTCCACAGATGCTGCCCAATCTGCTGCACATTTCCAACAAATAAAAGTAACCAATTAAACGTTTTTTGGTGATGTTCACTGAGGAAAGAATGTTCCTCTGTACACCTGGAAAATTCCTTGCTCTTCTCTGAAAAGTCCTGGGCCGGATTATCTCCGTCCCGCCATACCCGTTTTTTGGTGAGACGCGCCCCACCCCCCGGAAGCGGGCTCCTCCGTCCCGGCAGCCAGCCAAAGGGTTTTCCCATTGTGGGTACCCCCACGCCGTCAGGAAATCCAGGGCGTGACAGTGCTGCCAATGAAACGGAGGATTCCGCCGATGCAGAATCTAGCCCCTGGAGTTTCTACAGGTTTGGTTGAACATCTATCACTCCAAAGGCAGCATTTCTGACAATGCAGCATTCCCTCAGGCTTGCACTGATGGGGCAGCCTAGATTATGTACTCAGGTTCTGAATTAAGCTGGAGCTGACAGATTTCTTATTGTCAAATACTTGGCTGAAGGGGACTAAATTTTATTTTAAAAATGAAATATGTTTCCTTCCTGCTGAATTGCTTGCTTTCCAGCCTTCAAAGTCTAGACCAAGTAGTCATTTTTCATCTGTAACTTTAGACGGTGGAAAACAATAGGACGTGTATCACGGCTAACCCAAATTCTCTTTTTACACAATGTCCACACACCTGCATTTCCAGAATTGGCTATTGTACAGCAATCATGTAACTACAGAAGTCTTATAGTATGGAGGTCTTTTGGCCCACTGCAGCTGTGCCAACCTCTAGCCAGAGCAAACCAAAACTTTTTCCATTGCCCTCCTCTCAAGAACAGAAGATCTCTCGGATTTCCCTAATTTAGGTTATTGTGGGAAACTAAAATGAAGTGGTGTAATTGAAATAATTTAACATTAAATATTAATAGTTTAGAAGTGGGCAAATGTAATTATGAACATTAACATCTTAAAAAAAAGTTATTACAGCCCTTTCTGAGCATGCTGATGTGGGAAACTAACATTTTCAAACTTAATGTCCGGGTCGGAGCATCCCTGGGGGGAGGAGCGAATCCCACCCCGCCGCCCCAATGCCGGCTGCCCTATTCTCCGGCATCGCTTTTCGGGCGACGGTGGGATTCCCGCCACACCGGCCGAGGGCCGTTGACAGCGGCCCCCCCCGGCGATTCTCCAGGCCCCAATGGGCCGAGTGGCGGCCCAGTTTTGGCCAGTCCCGCCGCCGTGAATTACTCTCCTCACGCAGGGCGTGACCTGGCCTGGGGGGGGGGGCAGAATTCAGGACACGGCGGGGGCGGGATTCACGCCAGCCGCCGGCGATTCTCCGACCCGGGAATCGCGGCGGTCATCGGGCCCACCGCCGGCGATTCTCCGGCCCACGATGGGCCGAAGTCCCGCCGCTGTCAACCCTCGCCAGCCGGCGTGGATTAGACCTCCTTTTGAATGGTGGGACAAGGCGGTGCGGGCAGCCTCCGAGGTCCTGGGGGGGGGGGGGGGGGCGCGGTGATCTGGCCCCGGGGGGTGCCTCCACGGTGGCCTGGCCTGCGATCGGGCCCCACCGATCCGCGGGCGGGCCTGTGCCGTGGGTCCACTCTTTTTCTTCCGCCTTCGCCATGGTCTTCACTATGGCGGAGGCAGAAGACCCCCTCCCCTGCGCATGCACGGGGATGCCGTGAGCGGCCGCGGACGATCCCGCGCATGCGTCGCCCGGCGAAGTCCTTTCGGCGCCGGCTGGCGTGGCGCCAAAGGCCTTTCCCGCCAGCCGGCGGAGTGGAAACCGCTCCGGCGCGGGCCTAGCCCCTCAAGGTGAGGGCTTGGCCCCTAAAGGTGCGGAACCGCACCTTTTGGGGCGGCCCAACGCCGGACTGATCCGCGCCGTTTTTGGCGCCGGGTAGCGGACATCGCGCCTTTTGCGGAGAATCCAGCCCCTGGTGTGAGCCCATCCTGGGTTTAGGAAAAAGGATGATGGTATCAGAAGCATGGGAATAATCAGGGCTATTGTCAGAACAGATGAGGTGTGTAGGCAGCTGTGCCAGTCAGTGGGCTGATGGTGGATATTGGGTGTCCTTTTGAGATTTTGTATAAAATTTGACATAAATTTATCAGAAATTAAAACTATATTTCAAGCATTGCCTATAGCAGATCTAAGAACTCCAATCATTGTCACCATAGACATTAAATTACACTTTTAAAAGTCTATTTTTGGAGCTGAGCTGACTTAAAGCACTGCCATCCATTTCACCAGGAGCAGTAATAGCTAAGATAATTTCTAAAATTTCAGGATATTAAGTTCGAAACATTCTCCTTAGCTCAATGGAAGTGAATGCATTTACTGCTGAATGGATGAAACGGTTGTCTCAAATGCACAAACATCAGCTCGAACAGGAGTTTTCAAAGTGCAGTCATGACTCACCCGGGGGGGGGGTAGTAGTCGCAGGCAAGTGTCGGGAGGGTCGTGGAGCGAGCGATTGGTCATGGCATTCCCATGGTGCTCCCGATCGTGGGAGAAGCATCCAAAGGCCAGTCCCAGCATTTAAATTGAGAATGGTGGCCGCTACCTGTTTTTAAATGTGAACGAAATGAGGCTGTGTGCCGTCTTCCGACCATAAGTGGCAGCAGTGAACAGGTCACGCGCCCTGCACATACATTTAATGTCAACCGCCCTGTATGTACATGCAGGAAGAGAGCTTCTATTTCCTAGCTGCTAGCAAGAAAGACTGTGAAGATGGATCGTTTTGTTACAAGGAAGAGACTGAGAGAGACACAAACAAGCAGTGTATCTCACATCTGAATCTGCTGGAGAGAGCTGCACAGCAGAATCCACGGCAGGACAGAGCAGTGCTAGTGTTAGCTCTGTACAGAGCTCTAGGGCCTCTGGTTAACAGCCTACATAGAAGAAACTTAACAGTGGAACAAAGCAGTATAAAGATGATTTCTTTAGATACGGTTTTGTCAATTGTGCCAATGCAAATAAGGATGCAAAGCCCATGTATGTTATATGTAGGGAAGTACTGACAAATGAGAGGAGTTTCATATTTTGAATGAGAAGAAATGGTGGGTGAAAAATTCCTTTTGTGGTTGGGATCCTAGTATCAGTTATCAACTTACAGCTGACTCCAAATGAAAAGACTACGCTGCTGTACCTGACCTATGACAACACGTTAAAAACATGCCAAAATTCCATGAAGCTGTCAGCCCTCTGCAGTAGCATCCCCAGGAGTATTCAGTGCTGAGTAAAATAAGCATTTTATTACTATTGCCCTTCACAACGACCTACATGTGTGACGTAGGCTTTTCCATTCTCACAAAGATGAAGATGACACAAAGGAACTGTCTGAAGTCTACACCTGATATGCGCATTGCCGTTTCCTCCTGTGAACCTGGAGTGAGATCGTGCGCAACAAGCAGGCTCCTCTCTCACAGTAAAGGTAAGCGAACGTGGCGTGTGTCGCCAAGGTCAACCAGCGTGGGTCCCAATGCTCGGCCGGTTGGCAAGCGTGGGTCCTGGGAAAACACGTTTGAGCTAGAACATCTAAAGCAATGTGAAAACATTTACAAATTTGCAGATAATGCTAAGTTTATATTTATTGGAGGAATATTTGCATAATTTGAAAGGTGCTCAGGAAATTCCTCAGGGAGGACATGTATACAAAGCTCTCGTCAGTAACTGCCCATCTGGTACATTGATAATACTTGGGCAAAGGAAGTAAATATAGTAAAGTGATGAACTGTTGACTGCTACTGGAAAACCCGAGAGTACAACTGTCACATATTTGTAATATCTGTGAAGCTGAGAACATCAATAATGAGGAAGGAAGCCACGAAATAAGAGAAACCTTACCAAAATTACCTTTTTATACATATATATATATATGATATATAAGAAATACAATTTTTGTTTTGGGAAAATGTTAAACTCATTGATATTTTAGATAAGAGTTTTTATCTGCATTTGTGGGGTAAGACCTCTAAACCTCACCCAGATTGAATTGCTTGGAGAACCTCCCATCTCACGCAGTTCAATTGAATCCAGATTCCCCCTCACAGAGTTGGAGGAAATACCTGAGGGACAATTGCTGCAGCAATTACTACGTGTCTTCTGGTCGTTAGCTGGAACATCAACACATTACAGGGAGCAGATGGCGTGCCAGCCATCTCAGATCCATAGTAGGAAGTAAATCACTCAAACAGGGCAGCGTACAAACATTTACAAAGTGGTTCAAAACACTCACCTCCTTCCCCGATTGTAAGTGTTCAAGTTATTCCCCTGTACTTAAATGATCAGTGAACATCAATTTAGTTGTGTTTAGAAAACAAAATGTTTTACTATATTATTTAAACAATGTTATATAGCAGGTATCATGCTACCATTTTTGTTGATTTGTAAGGGAAAAAATTGTGTTTGAAAACTTTAATAAAATATATTTTAAAAAAAAAGAAAACAAAATGTTATGTAGTACTGAATTTATATATCTGAACTATCGTCAAATCTTACTGAGATGGACTCAAGAACTTGTCAAAGCCGTCATCACAGGTTCCAGCTTGCACTATAGACAATAATGGGAGTTCTGTAGGGCTCAAGTTTATTTTTTTGTAGATAGGTTTCCATGGTAAGATCCTTTCTTCCTGACTCCAATTTCTCTGCACCATACACCATCGATGATCAAAAAACTTGCTTCAAGGTCTGTGTCAAAACCGATGAAAAACAACTGCTGTGAAGTCTACACACAGTCTCAGATCTCTCCAGTTTTTACTGAGCTCGATGGAGTGAGTTTGCAGGCTGTTATAACCTGCCTGCTTACCATTGGCTGGGGACTAATGACAATCCCACAATCCTCTGGGAGTATGAGCTTCCCCAATGAGGGGGGGCGGAGAAATCATTAGCAGACTCCTGGTATAAATAAAGCTGGCCAGTTTGGAACCAGCAGGAAGGAGTAAGCAGCAAGGGAATTTGCTGTTGCATATATATGTTATTGTAAACAGGCCTTCCCACTATCATGTAACAACCCCAGGAGCATCATCGTTGGAAGATTTTAGTTGTCATCTTCATTGTAGACTTTCTCACGCTACTCCTTCCTGCACACTCATCAGCACGTCTTGGATTGGCACTTAAAACCAACCTGAGTGCTTCTGGCTGAGGCCAAAAAATATTTTCTTCCATAATCAAAAGGTATTGCTTAAAGGTATCTTGCTGCTCACTGCTTTCCTCACTCCCAAGTAGTCATTTCTGGGCTCTTCAAAATGGTTTTGGATACATTTTTTCTTTTGGTTCATCAACAACCTCTTCCTCAAATTTATGCAATTACTATTACGGAAATTATATACAGAAATAATAAGGGAACCAAAACCTCAAAAAGACACTCTTTAAAGGAAAGGTTTCCTGAAAACTATGAATGTTGCGAATATGTAAATGCTCAAGTACGAAAGATTCATCAATGTGCAGGCACAATTCAATAACAATGAAAAAGACCTGCATTTCCCGCCCACCCCAACGACTGCCAGAGTAATCCTAAGTGAACTGTGCTGAAAAATAACGAGGAAGTTCAGTACTATGTGGCCTCCAGCCCTATACAACTACTTTGGCACAGCACAGTAATCACGTGTTTGGCAGAAATTTGGTGATAAGATTGGAAGAGATAAGTCATGCTCCCTGACAGTGAATAAATGCTTCACTGATTTCATGACACAAGACCCCAAAACAATGTGCTGCACCTCAGAATGGTAAAACCAGAAACAAATGTTGAATCCGAAAGCATATAGCACCACACAAATCACTAGTTTATTTAAGGAACACATTACAGTTTTCAGGGAAGTTTAGCTTTCGTATGCGCGTAATAAATCAAGATGAATAACCTTCTGGTTAAAGGGGTTCAGATTACCTTCATTTGCAACAGTCACTGATGACAATCAGTTTTCAGCAAGCATAGAGGAAAATATGTGCAATGTCCTTGCAAAGTATTTGCAGTGTTGAAGACCAGCACAGCTACAATTCAAAAGGCTAATACCACCACTGCACCGTTCAAAGAAAGGTAGTGCCAACCATGATCAAAGTGGCTCACAATACGTGTCTGGAATTTGTATGTGGTTACAGGTCTTACTGCAATCATTATAACAATTTCAAAGACGTCAGCCGCTGATGGAGCACACTGTCACGCAAAGCCGCACAGATGGAAGATTTGTTGCGTTAAAAGCTACAGGTCATTCCACATCTGCCACCTCAACATGCTCAGCAGACGACAATTCCCTTTCTTGACAGCATGAAATGATTTACCAATGTGCTGCAATAACGCTTTTAGTAGAAAGGCTGCACTAAAGATCACACAACACTACTCAAAAGTCTGGAAAATTGGTAGCAATCTTCACAAGCTACAATACCAAAATGACTAAAAATCTGTGCTTACCACAGAACCATCTCCCCACTTGGTGGATTTAATCCCCTGAAAATTAGATAATCTGTCATGGGACAGCACTTTTGAGAATAATGAAGCCTAAAAAAAAATCATTTCTGAATGGAGACCGATAAGCCTTGTCAAACAGGATACGGCATTCAGAAAGAAATGAAAGGATCTGCTGAAAATCTAACTCTCCCCCCCCCCACCCCCAAGATATCGGAAATGGTTTCTGGGTGTGCATTTAGTGAAGATTTTCTTTTCAAATATACAACTTTTACGTGATGGGTTACACTTTATTCTGTCCCTTAAGTGGATGCTTCACTCTCCAGCAACCTCAGCTCGCGATTGCTTGCTTCTTTTTTCCCTTTTCAGACAGATAACTTCTAATCCCTGAAGTTACTTTCATAGTGAGGGTTACCCTGGAAATTCCAGCTAAGGCTAGGTGAATCTTCCAATCTCTTTTAAAGCTCATGAACTTGATCTCTTTGATTTGAATGTGGGCTCCCACCCGCATTCTGCATGGTGAACAATAGAGGCTGGATGTCTCTATCTCGCAATCTCCCTCTCCCTCTCTCTCTTTCAGATTCTTGCAGACTGACTGTGTCTGGGAGGTTTAGGGATGTCTTAGGAAAACCTGAAACCTGATCCTACAATGGCTTCCTATAGATCTCTCCCTTCCCAAAGCCCATCTCCATAGCAATATGCATCACATAGGTCTTGTATCCCGGTAAAAATGGTAATTAGCTATTCTTTAGACTGCTAACTCCATTCGATCAAAAGATTTAATTGTTTAAAGTATAAATGTTTATAAAACTGGACATTCCTTTTTAATTTTTTTTTTTTTAAGAGTATCCAATTAATTTTTTTCCAATTAAGGGGTAATTTAGCATGGCCAATCCACCTATCTGCACATCTTTTGGGTTGTGGGGTGAAACCCAGGCAAACACAGGGATAATGTGCAAACTCCACATGAACAGGGAGCCGGGATCGATTCTGGGACCTCAGCGCTGTGAGGCAGCTGTGCTAACCACTAGGCTACCATGCTGCTCTAAAACCTGACATTCCTAACACCTCACTGTGGGACATGTAGATTACAATTCTGCCAGTCATTAAGATGCCCTTGCCATTGTCCACAAGTGTGAACATCTTGCACCTCTTCCGAATAAAGCAAGCTGGGCACCTTTTAAATTTGAACACCCAAGAAACCAAAATTGTTGTTGGGTAGAATTCAGAACAGATCATTGATTCCTCAATTTTACCCTAAATTAAAGAGATAGTCCTAAAACATAACAATCTTTTAAATATATTAGTCACCACCTGCCTTGCACGTCACTTACCTTGAGCTACATTTCCTTGTTGCCAGCCTTCAGCACAGCATGGGAGAGGTTTATACAGCTCTAACTTGCACCTCTGATGAGGAAAAAGAGGAGCAGCAACAACAATAGCAGCCAGACACCTCCGCAGCCACTGCCCCTCCACAGGACAGAGGGATCCTGAATTTCAGCTCCAAGAAGACGAGGCTCCCAAGGTCTACAGGCAGAGAATCAGCTCTCTCGAAGTCTGAGCATCAGTGCCTCAGGAAGCTCAGGTTATTGCTGATATTTGCAGTCTTCCCGAACAAGACCTCCTTTCCACTGGATCAGTGGCTTATGGCCATCAAGATGGCTACCACTGGAGGGATCACCCCCCCCCCCCCCAACCTAGTTCTTTGTCTATCCCTCAAGTTGTGCTTTTTTCCCCTGCAAGGAGAGAAAAGCAGATAATTATGGGTGCGGGAAATGGATTGTTTGGAAGGGGGAAGGGCAACCAGGGGCTGTTTAACACAGGGCTAAATCGCTGGCTTTGAAAGCAGTACAAGCAGGCCAGCAGCACGGTTCGATTCCCGTAACAGCCTCCCCGAACAGGCGCCGGAATGTGGCGACTAGGGGCTTTTCACAGTAACTTCATTTGAAGCCTACTTGTGACAATAAGCGATTTTCATTTCATTTCATTTCATTTGTGTAAGGTGATTGTGAGGCATGGGTGAAAGAAGGCAAAAAGATGAGGGTGCGTTTGAGTGCTGTCTGCCATGATGGGTATGTGAGGTGGTGTGTGGAGAGAGAAAGGTGGGTGGAGCTGCACGGTGAGGAATGCTGTACTGGGGAAGTCAGAGTGCGGGATTTTATGCCCAGAAATGTTATTCCTGCCCCTTGAGGTTCTGGATCAGCTTTTTGCACTGCCTCCAGTTTGGAGTGATGCACATTCCTGTTGATAACATCCTTGGCCTCTTTGTTACACACCTGATTGGAGGGAGAAACTGTTCCTCTCTTCCTGGGGAAAGATCATTTACTCCAGTCCCCTGGAGGTTGGGGGGGGGGTCTACCTTCCAAGCAGTCCTATCCATTCCTGTGGTTGCAGCAGCCTCAGGAAATCATGCCCAGTTGAGCCTTTCTGACCCATGCCCTTCATTCAGAAATCTTTCTTTTAAAAGATTCAGCATGCCACCCTGTCCTAACAATCGAAACTAGAGATTGGGATGCAGCAGGCCATAATTCATACCTCACTGGACATTGGAGCTCCTATGTATTCTGCCACTTTGCTGCAAATCATGATTTCCCCTTGAATTTATTTATTTTTGGTTCAGTCCAGACAATGTAAAAGCAGCTTTAATTAAAAATGAAATCTGCCATATTGCAGACGGATAATCAAAAAGTAATCTTGTTTGGAATCTCCACTGCTTATGCCCAAAGCAGTTAAACACGTTCCTTAATTTGCCTTGAACTGTGCACGGAAACTGGGAGATTCTAGATCTATTACATACCCGTGACAAACTGCCTTGAAAATTACAGTAACAATTTATATTCTGTAATTGAATTAAGCCCCAGTAAAAATGAAATGTCAAAGGATTGGGTTTATTTTCATCGGAAGCACAACATTTACTTTGTCTATTACTTTTAGCTGGTTTAGGATGATCAACGTAACCTGAAAGCAATTAGACAATTTCAGTTTTGATGTGAAAATTCTGTCCACACCCATGGAGTCCACACCCAGATCAGTGAGGTGTGACACGTTGATCTCCGCCCTCGAGGATGAAGAGACTGAAAATCTAGTCGTGAATTTAAGCTGACTTCAAGTGGTGGAAACCAGGCAGTGTATTGATACATTTCACCAGGAGATCCACAGATGGTCTGCTCCATTCCTGCTGTCTTTCATTGGAGAATAGAATTGTAGAATGGTTACAGCACAGCAGGACGCTATTTGAACCATTGGGCTAGATTTTTCAGCCCTTTGCCAGTGTGTTTGAAGGTGGGGCGGGTGGAACTCATAAAATGCAGCGCTTGGCCTGCCCGCTGCTTTCCTGCCTGAACTTGACCTCTCTCCCATTTTGCAGGGAGTCCTTGGGCCTTTTGAGGCTCTTTCATGACCAATTCATAGCCAACTAAGAGCTTCATCCTACCCTGTCGCTATTTCACTTGTGGCAGGGGAATTGCAGGACCAAACTGTTGCCTGGCAGATTTTACTGGGTCATCTTCTTGAGATGGTTACCGTAGGCACCCCCCTCCCAAGGACATACCACTGGCTTTCTTAATCAGCACAGCTAACAAGAAGACTAACCAAACCCACCCCAGGTACCAGTTTTGAGTTAAAGACAGAGGGCAGTAAAGCGGAGCTGCTGATTGGTGTTGCAAGGGAAATTTGCATACCTCCGTCGTGGTCACCCTAAATGGAAGGTGTACCTGAGCTAGAGACCCTAGCTGTTCGAGTGAAGACAAGCATCCAGCAGAGGGCAGTAGAGCGGAGCTGCTGATTGGTGTTGCAAGGGAAATTTGCATACCTCCGTCGTGGTTACCCTAAATTGAAGGTGTACCTGAGCTAGAGACCCTAGTTGTTCGAGTGAAGACAAGCATCCAGCAGAGGGCAGTAGAGCGGAGCTGCTGATTGGTGTTGCAAAGGAAATTTGCATACCTCCGTCATGGTCACCCTAATTTGAAGGTAGTTTGTGGAGGAGCTGTTGTGAAGTGACACTTAAACCCGAAACACTTCTTCAGTGTTTCCCTCCCTACCCCCTCTAACCAAAAAAAAAAACAACCACTGTGAAGATCAAGAGGAAGGCTCGTGGTCAGTGACTGCGAAAACAGCGTGAGAGGAGAGAGAGCCGGGACAGCGAAAACAGCACGGGAGGAGAGAGCCGGGAGATTTTAAAAGCGTGGGAGGAGAGAGCCGGGACAGCGGAAACAGCGCGAGAGGAGAGAGAGCTGGGACAGTGAAAACAGCACGGGAGGAGAGAGCTGGGAGATTTAAAAAGCGCGGGAGGAGAGAGCCGGTACAGCGAAAACAGCGCGAGAGGAGAGAGAGCCGGAACAGCGAAAACAGCGCGGGAGGAGAGAGCCTGGAGATTTAAAAAGCGCGGGAGGAGAGAGCCGGGACAGCAAAAACAGCGCGGGAGGAGAGTGCCGGGAGATTTAAAAGACGCGGGAGGAGAGAGCCGGGAGAGCGAAAACAGCACGAGAGGAGAGAGAGCCGGGACAGCGAAAACAGCGCGGGAGGAGAGAGCCGGGAGATTTAAAAAGCGTGGGAGGAGAGAGCCGGGACAGCGAAAACAGCGCGAGAGGAGAGAGAGCCGAGACAGCGAAAACAGCGCGGGAGGAGAGAGCCGGGAGATTTAAAAAGCGCGGGAGGAGAGAGCCGGGACAGTGAAAACAACGCAAGAGGAGAGAGAGCCGGGACAGCGAAAACAGCGCGGGAGGAGAGAGCCGGGAGATTTAAAAAGCGCGGGAGGAGAGAGCCGGGACAGCGAAAACAGAGCGGGAGGAGAGAGAGCCGGGACAGCGAAAACAGCGCGGGAGGAGAGAGCCTGGAGATTTAAAAAGCGCGGGAGGAGAGAGCCGGGACAGCGAAAACAGCGCGGGAGGAGAGAGCCGGGAGATTTAAAAGACGCGGGAGGAGAGAGCCAGGAGAGCGAAAACAGCACGAGAGGAGAGAGAGCCGGGACAGCGAAAACAGCGCGGGAGGAGAGAGCCGGGAGATTTAAAAAGCGTGGGAGGAGAGAGCCGGGACAGCGAAAACAGCGCGAGAGGAGAGAGAGCCGGGACAGCGAAAACAGCGCGGGAGGAGAGAGCCGGGAGATTTAAAAAGCGCGGGAGGAGAGAGCCGGGACAGTGAAAACAACACAAGAGGAGAGAGAGCCGGGACAGCGAAAACAGCGCGGGAGGAGAGAGCCGGGAGATTTAAAAAGCGCGGGAGGAGAGAGCCGGGTCAGCGAAAACAGAGCGGGAGGAGAGAGAGCCGGGACAGCGAAAACAGCGCGGGAGGAGAGAGCCGGGAGATTTAAAAAGCACGGGAGGAGAGAGCCGGGACAGTGCTGGGAGAGGTGACTGCACAAAAGGTATGGCAGGAGTGCCTTTAGACACGGAGTGCTGATTGGAACAGAGTGCATCTGAGTTTAGGTGAGTGACTGAGTTCGGATGAGTGGCCAGAGAGGGCTGTGTTTTTGTTGGTGTTCGGTTTTATCCTTGAGGTTATCCAAAATTTTTTAAAAAATTATTATTTAAATTAATTAACTAATTGAATATGGCTGGACAGGTGATGTGCTGTTGCTGTATGATGATGGAACTGGTGGATCCCATTGAGACCGTCAGTGACCACATCTGCAGCAAGTGTTGGCTGCTCGAGGAACTTCGGCTCAGAATTGATGAGCTGGAGGCCGAGCTGCACACACTGCGGCACATCAGGGAGGGGGAACATTACCTGGACGCTTTGTCTCAGAAACATACTAAGTCACACCCGGTAGAATAAGTACTGTTAATTCGGACAGTGGTCAGGGACAGAGTGGTGTGACTGCAAGGGAGGCAGGTAGGGGGATCCTGAGTTTAGGAGTTGAGGAGCCTCAGCCCTTGACCTTGTCCAACAGATATGAGGTACTTGCTCCCTGTGTGGATGAGGAAGAGGGCTGTAGGGAGGATGCATTGACTGACCACTGCACCGTTGAACAGGAAGCCATTCAAGAGAGGGGAGCAAAAAGACAAGTGGTAGTTGTAGGGGATTCTATAATTAGGGGGAATGATGGCATCCTTTGTAAGCCAGATTGAGAGTCCCGCATGGTATGTTGCCTGCCCGGTGTCAGGGTGAGGGACATCTCTGATCGGCTTGAAAGGATTTTGGAGAGGGAGGGGGAGGATCCAGTTGTTTTGGTCCATGTTGGGACTAACAACAGAGGTAAGACTAGGAAAGAGGACCTGTTTGGGGATTATCAAACACTAGGGACTAAATTAAAGAACAGGTCCTCCAGGGTTATAATCTCTGGATTACTACCCGAGCCACGTGCCAATTGGCATAGGGTTGAGAAAATTAGGGAAGTTAACACGTGGCTAAAGGAGTGGTGCGGGAAAGAGGGATTCCATTTCATGGGGCATTGGCATCAGTACTGGGGCAGGAGGGACCTGTACCGTGGGGACGGTCTTCACCCGAACCATTCTGGGACCAGTGTTCTAGCGAATAGGATAAATAGGTTGGTCACAAGGACTTTAAACTAGCAAGTTGGGGGGAAGGGAAGTGTAAAGCTATGGACAGTATAATGGTTAATGGAGATCAAGGCAGCAGGTTACGTGACAGGTTATTATGTCGAGATATGGGTTCAAAGACAAGGAAAATTAGGAGAAAGGGTAAGAGGAAAAATAATTTGTGAAAAGTTACTGATCAAGGTGTTAGGATTCATAACAAAGACATAAAAAACAGCATAAGTGTACTTTACCTGAATGCTCGTAGTATACGAAATAAGGTAAATGAATTGATGGCGCAAATCATCGTGAATGACTATGATTTAGTGGCCATTACTGAAACATGGTTAAAAGATGGTCACGACTGGGAGTTAAATATCCAAGGGTATCAGACTATACGAAAGGATAGAATGGACGGCATGGGCGGTGGTGTAGCTTTGTTGTTTAAGGATGGCATCCGGGCAATAGTAAGGGATGATATTGGTGCTATGGAGGACAAGGTTGAATTAATTTGGGTGGAAATCAGGAATAGTAAGGCGAAAAGGTCACTGATAGGAGTAGTCTATAGGCCACCAAATAGTAACAGGCAATAAGCAAAGAAATAACGGATGCATGTAGAAATGGTACAGCGGTTATCATGGGAGATTTTAATCTGCATATCGATTGGTTTAACCAGGTTGGTAAAGGCAGCCTTGAGGAGGAGTTTATAGAATGTGCCCAGGATAATTTCCTGGAACAGTATGTAATGGAACCTACAAGGGAACAAGCGGTCCTAGATCTGGTCCTGTGTAATGAGGCAGGATTGATTAATGATCTCATAGTTTGGGATCCTCTTGGAAGGAGCGACCACAATATGGTGGAATTTAAAATACAGTTGGAGGATGACAAGGTAAAATCAAACACTAGTGTTTTGTGCTTAAACAAAGGCGATTACAATGGGATGAGAGAAGAACTAGCTAAGGTAGACTGGGAGCAAAGACTTCATGGTGAAGCAGTTGAGGAACAGTGGAGAACCTTCCGAGCGATCTTTCACAGTGTTCAGAAAAGGTTCATACCGACAAAAAAGAAAGACGGTAGAAAGGGGAAAAATCGACCGTGGATATCTAAGGAGGCGAGGGAGAGTATCAAATTGAAGGAAAAAACATACTAAGTGGCAAAAATTAGTGGGAGACTAGAGGACTGGGAAGTCTTTACGGGACAACAGAAAGCTACTAAAAAAGCTATAAAGAAGAGTAAGGTAGACTATGAAAGTAAACTGGCTCAGAACATAAAAGCAGATAGTAAAAGCTTCTACAAATATATAAGACAAAAAAGAGTGGCTAAGGTAAATATTGGTCCTTTGGAAGATGAGAAGGGAGATTTAATAATAGGAGACGGGGAAATGGCTGAGGAGCTGAACAGGTTTTTTGGGTCAGTCTTCACAGTGGAGGACACAAATAACATGCCAGTGACTGATGGAAATAAAGATCTGATAGGTGAGGACCTTGAGATGATTGTAATCACTAAGGAGGCAGTTTTGGGCAAGCTAATGGGGCTAAAGGTAGACAAGTCTCCTGGCCCTGATGGGATGCATCCCAGAGTGTTAAAAGAGATGGCTAGGGAAATTGTAAACGCACCAGTGATAATTTATCAAAATTCACTGGACTCTGTGGTGGTCCCAGAGGATTGGAAAGTAGCAAACGTGACACCACTGTTTAAAAAAGGAGGTTGGCAGAAAGCGGATAATTATAGGCCGGTAAACTTAACTTCGGTTGTAGGGAAAATGCTGGAATCTATTATTAAGGAGGAAATAGTGGGGTACCTGGAGGGAAATTGTCCCATTGGGCAGACGCAGCATGGGTTCACAAAGGGTAGGTCGTGTCTGACTAATTTGGTAGAATTTTTTGAGGACGTTACCAGTGCAGTAGATAACGGAGAGCCAATGGATGTGGTATATCTGGATTTCCAGAAAGCTTTTGACAAGGTGCCACACAAAAGGTTGCTGCATAAACTAAAGATGCATGGCATTGAGGGTAAAGTGGTAGCATGGGTAGAGGATTGGTTAACTAACAGAAAGCAGAGAGTGGGGATAAATGGGTGTTTCTCTGGTTGGCAACCTGTAACTAGTGGGGTCCCTCAAGGATCAGTGTTGGGCCCGCAGTTGTTCACAATTTACTTAGATGATTTGGAGTTGGGGACCAAGTGCAATGTGTCAAAGTTTGCAGACGACACTAAGATGAGTGGTAAAGCAAAAAGTGCAGAGAATACCGGAAGTCTGCAGAAGGATTTGGATAGGTTAGGTGAATGGGCTAGGGTCTGGCAGATGGAATTCAATGTTGCCAAGTGTGAGGCTATCCATTTTGGGAGGAATAACAGCAGAATGGATTATTATTTATACGGTAAGATGTTAAAACATGCTTCTGTGCAGAGGGACCTGGGTGTGCTGATGCACGAGTCGCAAAAAGTTGGTGTGCAGATGCAACAGGTGATTAAGAAGGCTAATCGAGTTTTGTCTTTCGTTGCTAGAGGGATGGAGTTCAAGACTAGGGAGGTTATGCTGCAATTGTATAGGGTGTTGGTGAGGCCGCATCTGGAGTATTGTGTTCAGTTTTGGTCTCCTTACCTGAGAAAGGACATATTGACACTGGAGGGAGTGCAGAGGAGATTCAATAGGTTGATCCCAGAGTTGAGGGGATTAGATTATGATGAGAGGTTGAGTAGACTGGGACTGTACTCATTGGAGTTTAGAAGGATGCGGGGGGATCTTATTGAAACATTTAAAATTATGAAGGGAATAGATAGGATAGATGCGGGCAGGTTGTTTCCACTGGTCGGGGAAAGCAGAACTAGGGGGCATAGCCTCAAAATAAGGGGAAGAAGATTTAGGACGGAGTGTAGGAGGAACTTCTTCACCCAAAGGGTTGTGAATCTCTGGAATTCCTTGCCCAGTGAAGCAGTTGAGGCTACTACTTTAAACGTTTTTAAGAAAAAGATAGATACCTTTCTAAAGAATAAAGGGATTCGGGGATATGGTGCACGGGCTGGAGAGTGGAGCTGAGTCCACAAAGATCAGCCATGATCTCATTAAATGGCGGAGCAGGCTCGAGGGGCCAGATGGCCTACTCCTGTTCCTCGTTCTTATGTTCTTAATGGTCCCAGTGTTAACAGGGAAGTAGGGAGGGTGTGGAGGACCGTAGCATGGTGGGAAAAAAAACACATTTAAATAATCTCCTGCATAGTCCTCCCATACAGCCAAACAAACCGACAGTCTGCCTCAGTATGTGAGTTAGCAAGACCACTGGTGTTCTCCAATCAAATTATTTCCAAGTGTCATTCTGGTCCTGTTTCACGTCGGCTGCAACGGCGGGATCGCGTCCAGTTTTCACCCACACTTAGTTGTAAAAATGAGCTCCCTGAACCTCAACATGCCTGGCTTCCTCTCCGTCTGATTCGCCCGATTCACATCTCAGCCGCTCACCGCTAAGGGGGGGCTGCTTTTAAATGCACACTCAGCACTTACTACCAGTTATCTGGGGTGCAGGTTGGGGAGGGAATGGGGGGTTGGGGGGGGACTGTGTATGTTGATGGTGACTGTGGGTGATTCCTGATTCCTTTTTTTATTTGATGTTTGTGTTGACATGTGGGTTGTTGTTTGGGGGTTTGGTGGGAGGAAGGGATTGTTGTTGTTGATAAGGGGTTTGACATTGTATTTGTTACCTTTGATTGTTTGTTGGTGGGTGTAGATTTTGAAGAAAATGTGATAAAGGTGGAGAATAAAAAATATTTAAAGAAAACAAAACACTCACAACCAGTTAAGACACGGGGTTGGCAGTGCAGAGACCTGGACTTTGGGGAATCTGACCTGGCAGGCTTCTCGACGCTGCGGCCGAGAGGCGGGGCACCCTGTTCCCCCGACAGGTTCGGAGAACCAGCAGAGGGAAGCAATGCCGCTTAGGAGGCAATGGCAGTTTCGTGAGTGCGTGCAGCATAACCAGGAGGACTGCCGCCCAATGTCATAAGAAGACAAATTACTTTCAATGGGCAAGGGAAAGGTACCATGTCCCTCATGGCATGCGTCCCGCCTGCCATCCCTCAATTACCCAATCCCCCCTAAATCCATTGGATGACACCTCGCACACTCCCAACATCCGATCTTGAAGCTTGTTCCTCAGAACCCCTGGTACCCACCAGTAAAACCCCTTCATGTCCAGGTGCGGTGCCCACATACCACCTGCTGGACACCGCTCGACCCATCATGCCTGTGACTCACAATGTCCTCTTTTTGTCCATGCAGGAGAAGATAGCCCATCATAAGAGAGAAAGAGTGAAGGTCGGGGGAGGAGTTCCGAGTCCTCACCCACTATGAGGAATGGCCCTGGAAGTCACGGGGTTGCCCGAAGAGAGAGAAGTGAGTGATAGCGAGTTTGGCCTGCATAAGAGTGCTGAGGATCCAATGTCCCTTCATCCAGATGACGGTGAGTTGCTGATGTCCCACAAAATTATTCTTCCCTCTCACTGACCACATGTCCATTATCTTGCAGGATCACCATCTGATGAGACCAGGCCAGATCCCGAGTAGTAGCCCCCCTGCCACTCAAGAGTACACCTTGGAGGAGAGCTCTGAGGAGAACACCAGCAATGCATCACAGTTACCACCCACACTGCCCATCAGCGCAGAGACACACACCTTGGTGGGCGACATTAGTGGATAGGCATGGGGAGCACTACCTGGTGAAAACCACACAGTTGCTGATGACTCATAGGCTTCTGGATCTCATTGCAGCAGTCCATCCTCCAAGGGCATCAAAGGCCATAAGTTTCAGAAAGCAGCAGGCTGCCTCCACCTCTGATCTGCATCCTGGAGACATAGCCGGGCATACGTAATACTGGACCACGGAAGATCAAGAAGAATGAGGGGCACAGAGTGGACACTGGTCAGGTCACTATCTGTTGCTGGGGAAAATCTGATGAATAAAAATGTTCACCTTTAAAACATTTCACACCTGATACACATGTCGTTTTGATCTTCACAGTAGGTCTGCGCACACCCCTACCCCCTATTCCCCCTGCTCCCACCACCCCTTGGCAGAGTGGTCCAAGATCAAAAGCCCTGATGCAGACTCCGTCGGGCGGATGAGTGTAAGTGCTGTTAGCAGAAAGATGGGAGTCAGACTTAATCAGGTCCTGAGCAGCACCAGAGCTTTCCTCACAATGAGTGGTCTTCACTCTCCTGCCTTGGATAAGTGGCCTGCTGACAGTGCCAACACATGCTCATCACCCTGGAGTAATGTTACATAGACCCTTGGAGGGGGTAACAAGGTGGTCGGGGAGGGGAGGGGGGTTTGATTGGGAGGGGGTGGCGGGGGGGGATGTTGAGTTTATGGATACAGTCTTGTCTTACGAAAATCTGGAGGGCTTCCCTGATCATCCTGGCATGTTGGACCCTTGCTGCCACCTGTCTTTCATCCTCCGCTACATCTCTAGCTCGTCCTCCAGCCCGCCCTGGTTCGCCTCCTCCTCTTCAGACATGGCCGCAGGCACCTTCGTCTCCTCCTCCTCCAGCATGTCGCCCTGCTGCTGTTCCAGATTGTGGAGGCGAGAGCAGACCACCATAAAGTGAGAACCCCTCACGGGAGTGTACTGTAGAGTCCCGCCAGAGCAATCCAGACATCGGAACTGCATTTTGAGCATCCCAATATACCGCTCAGTGACAGCATGGATGGCAACGTGGGCCTTATTATATCAGGGCTCCATCCTGGTGTCAGGCCTCCGCACCGGCGTCATCAACCATGCCCTCAGCGAGTAGCCCTTGTCCCCCACAAGCCAACCCATCATCCTGGGGTGGTCCTTGTCATAACATACACCAGTATATCATGGTGCAGACACACACACTGATGGACACACAGCAAGACCAATCAACACACACAACACAGCAGCCAATCACCAGTTAGAGCACACTCACTATAAAGACAGGGGGCATCAGAGTTCCCGCTCATTCGGGATGCAGCCTCTCAGAAGGACAGAGCTTACAGCTTACAGCACAGATCTTCACCATGTGCTGAGTGCATAGACTGGTTAGGACAGGCATAGGTCTTTAATTTAATCTAACATCGTGTTAACCCACAGTGAAAGTATGTTCAACAGTTTCTAACTTAATACAATAGTGTTGCACTATTTTAAGTGTTGGTGGCCTGTATGTGTTCCATGGATCCAGAGCACCCAACACATCAGTCCTCAAAGGCACCGGGATGTAGCTGTCATGCACGCTCCCAGGGTACCGTGCACACAAGTGCATAATCGTGACCATGACTGTCCCGCCTTCTTTCAGAGTGCTATCCAGTGAGACAGTTGTGCTGGCAAACCTCATTCTGCACACTCACCCCTCACCACATCAGGAACCCCTAGATCCTAGACCTCTGTCAACAACATTAGGGAGGCGGTGTTGAGCTGTCCTCCTCTCATCCAGACACTTACCCTTTAGCCACGAATGGGTCCTCAGTGGTGAAGCCTTGCTCTTTAGTGTTAGTTTGTTGGCAGCTGCTTCTAAGAGTACAGGCACGCTGTTCAGGCAGCAAAGGTTTGGCCTCTCAGACATGGGGGGGGGGCGGGAGTCTGTGATCCTGAGGCTAAGTGTTGACGCCGTCGGAAACGCTATCGCGTTTCTCGATGGCGTCAACACGACCTCAGGATCAGCAATTTTGGCCCCTACAGGGGGCCAGCACGGAACTGGAGCGTTTCGTGCCGCTTCAGCTGCTGATCCTGTCATGAACTGGGCGTCGCGGGATCCGTGCATGTGCAGTGGCACCGACACCAACGTGGGTATGCGCAGTGGCTCCCTTCAACACGCTGGCCCCGAGGCAATATGGCGCAGGGCTACAGGGGCCGATTGGTGGTGCCTGCCCTCCTCCCCTCCCCCCCCCCCCCCCCCCCCACAGGCCGCCCCCGACCCTTCGGCGCTGAGTTTCCGCCGGCTGAGAGCAGGTGTGGACGGCCTGGCTTTTTACGATGACCGCTTGGCCCATTCCGGGCCGAAGATTGGCGCGGGTGCCGTGTAGAGCGGCCCCCGACCGGTGGCGCGCCAACCTTGCCAGCGCCAATGGCGCCGATTCTCCGCTCTGCGGTCGGGGCGGTGTGGCGCGATTCACGCTGGTCGCGGGGTTTCTCCGGCCCGGCCCCTGGCTGAGAGAATCCCACCCAGGGGCACAGATTTAAGGTAAGAGGAAGGAGGTACAGAGGGGTCGCAACTTTTTTACCCAGGAAGGATGCACAGAGGGGTCGCAACTTTTTTGCCCAAGGGGTGGTGGGAGTTTGGAATTTACTGCGTGAAAAGGTGGTGAAGGCAGAGATCCTCATAACACTTAAGAAGTATTTAGGTGTGCAGTTGCGATCCCAGGGCATACAAGGCTATGGGCCTGGAAAATGGGATTAGAATGGTTAGGTGGTTGTTTTTGACAGATGCAGCCACAATGGGCTGAAGGGCCTTTTCTGTGCTGTATGATTCTATGACTCTATGACATGGCACCTGTTCCTTCAAGGACGCACTTGTGAGTTCAGGAGTGTGAAGTGCTATCACAACCAACAAGGCTAATCCTTCATTTCAAGTAGCCTTTAGCTGTGAAGCTAGAGGCTGCTCACAGTCAAAGGGTGTGAAATTGACTTTCATGAGAGACGCCGCAGCAGGGCTTTGTCCTGGAGAGTTTGGTAGGACAGACAGGCTGCAGATGTGGTTGCCCCTGTTATGGGTCTCCACAATATTTAATGATAGTTTGAAGGCTTCACACACGCTTAGCCCCTCACCACCCCCGGCCTGAACTGAACCGCTCCAGTCACCAAACAACTCCAACCTCCATGAAAGCCCCCCTACCCCCCTCCACCGAGAACTGGGGCAGCAGCTGCAATGCCTTTGAGCTGCATGCCAGTAAATGGAAAAGGCTACTTACCTCCTCATTTCCCCTCAGTAGCCATTGTGCCAGGTCCCCGTTTTTGTAATTGTGTACTAAATGACGCCCGCCATGACTTCTTGCTGGGAAGTCGGTTGACTCCCGGGTGGCCGCTGCTTTCGACTTTAACCTCGTTAACGAGATTGAAATGAATGCAAATTAGGTTCAATAACCTTCTCGCCATTTTTGTGCGAGATCCAGAACTCGGGAGCAGGCCGGGTGAATTTCAAAATTGTTTGCACCCGGCGGGAATCTCGATTTTCGCCTCCCCGCGCTGGGCACAACGCAGTGGTTGAATCGTGACTCACAGCTGGAAAACTGGCATATGGCATAAGAGGAATTGTAGCAGCATGAATGGAAAGTTTAAGATGGAGAGAAAATAAATAAGATAAACACAAATGTTGCTGAGATCAGAGAAGAGTTGTGCCTATTTTTCCTGGAAAAATAATAGCTTATTATTGACACATTTGCACAAAAGTTCCAGAAAGTCCAGGGGAAGAAGTGAAATGGCGAGAGTTGTGAGAGTTTTCAGAGTATCAGCTTTCCTCTGAAACTCAGCCTGTACCTTTCCAGCTGCACAGCTAAGCTTTTGGCACAGATTTTGAGACTCTCTGGAAAAAAATTAAGTACCTCCCCAGCCTGGCCCTCCCACAGAAATGGGGGATCATCCCCCCCCCCCCCCCATAAGCTTTGGGTACTCTTCTCCCACCACCCCCAACCACCACCATCAGCATCCGGGTTCTCAACCCACTCCCCTCCACCACCATCAGTATCAGGGCTCTCTCCCCCAACCCAAGCCCCACACAGCATTGGGGCTCCACCCCCTTCCGCCACCATCAGCATCGGGGCTCCACCCCCCTCCACCATCATCAGGGCTCTCACCCTCACCCCACCACAAGCATAAGCATTAGGGGCTCCTCCACCCCAACAAACATAGCGTGAAACCCCACCCCCAATGGGACTCCCCAGAGGGTCTGTCCCTGGCATTGCCCACTAACACAGGTTGGCACTGCCTCGTTCTTTTCCCCAAAACATTACACTACACTTATCAATAAATTGCATCTGGCACCTTTTTGCTCTGATTTTTTTTTTTTAATGTGCTCTTTGCCATTTGCCAAATAACCGTTTTTCTGTCATCAGCAAGACACGGATTATTTCAGAATTTGACAAATCATAAATGATACTGAACATTGTGCACTCATCAACCTACTAATTACATGGGCTCTTGATAAACTATTTTATCGATAAAACCCCTAATAAATATCCACTGAAATAATGATGCCCTTTTTCTGGAGGTTATTACACATGAAGAATATACAATGACTGATAAAGTTTAACACCACCGAATCTAGCAGCAGAGCAAAAATATTTGAAATTCTCCCTGCAGGCAGAAACAGGACATACTGATAAGACAGTACAATGTTCAAGAATGTCTTTTGAATATAAAAGATTTGATCACAATTATGAGCTCTCCAGCTTTACAGGTTAAATATGTCATTTGAACCATTGAGTGGGTCACAATGCTTCAAATCATTCCCAGGCGTGTGCATACAATATGTATTGAGATATGGGAGTAAGTTACAGACTGTAATTTGAAGCAGGGAATTTAGTTGCTTACTTATAAACCATCTAAACCCTGCCTGTTTGACCAGAATGCTTGTGACTCACTATGACTTATCCACCTGTATTCTTCAAGTAATCCATCTGAGCCCCATCAATTGGATTTCTATCAAAGCCAATAATACTTCCTATTATTCTCTATAGAGACAAGTTGGCGGGATTCTACCGTAATCGGCAGGGCGGGCGACTCAGGCGGGAAGGAGTGGCGTGAACCACTCCGGCATCAGGGCGCCCTAAAGGTGCGGAGGGCGGGATTCTCCCCTAACCAGCGGGGCAGGTGGTCCTGGCGCCGAGGAGTGGCGTGATCCACTCCGGCGTCGGGCCGCCCCAAAGGTGCGGAATCCTCCGCACCTTCAGTGGCTAGGCCAGCCCCGGAGTGGTTTGCGCCCCACCGGCCGGCGGGGAAGGGGCTTGGCGCCACGCCAAACGACGCCGAAGGGCATCTGCCGGCCGGCTCGAGTTGGCGCATGTGCGGGAGTGCCAGCGTGTGCTGGCGTCATCCCCACACATGCGCAGAGGGCTTTGTTTCCGCACCGGCCATGGCGGACTGCTACAGCCGCCATTGCGGAAGAATAGTGTACCCCCATGGCACAGGCCCGCCTGCGGATCGGTGGGCCCCGATCGCAGGCCAGGCCACCGTGGGGGCACCTCCTGGGGCCAGATCCCCCCCATGCACCCTCGAGAACCCCGGAGGCCGCCCGTGCCACCAGGTCCCACCGGTAAGGACCTACTCTAATTTACGCCAGCGGGACCGTCAAAAAACACAAGAACATAAGAACTAGGAACAGGAGTAGGCCATCTGGCCCCTCGAGCTTGCTGTGCCATTCAATGAGATCATGGCTGATCTTTGTGGACTCAGCTCCACTTTCCGGCCCATACACCATATCCCCGAATCCCTTTATTTTTTAGGAAGGTATCTATCTTTTTCTTAAAAACGTTTAAAGAAAGAGCCTCAACTGCTTCACTGGGCAAAACGGGCGGCCACTCGGCCCATCGCGAGCCGGAGAATCGCCGGGGGGGACCAACACTGCACGATTCCCGTCCCCGCCAAATTTCCAGCGCCGGAGAAGTCGGCAGCCAACGGGGGGGGGGGGGGGGGATTCACACCGCCCCCCGGCGATTCTCCAACAAGGCGGGGGGTTGGTTAATCCCACGTTCAACTATGCAGGCACTATGCTGGAAGCAAATACAAGAATGAACATTTCCACAAGCTCATATTAAATAAACAAATTTCCAAAGTTGCAATAAAATGGGATGTGGTGAATTTGGATTGTTCCTAATTCAAACAGAATCTCCAGCTGACTCACCTGAGCACATCTCCTGTGACCTTCGCACCAAGTTAGAATCTGACCATTCTGCAAAACAAAATTAATTAAATAACTTACTAACAACCTCTTGTGTGATAAATAATGCATTCAGACAAATAGAATGGCAATCATTTAAAAACATGTACTGATTTAATTTGATTGTGCTGGATATGCTCCTGACTGCTTTCTAACTGTTTGTCATTTCTGGTAAAACTGTTGTGATTAACAGGCCAAAAATGTGACAGCTTCTTGCTAAAGGCCATTTCAAAAAATAATCAGAATTATCTTGTTGACTGACCGAGGTAAAATATCGTAAAAATAAACACAAATGAGTTACACCGAAAATCATTAATGTACGGCTTTCCATGATCTTTTACGCTGGTTCAAGATCAGTTCACCCAAATCAGATTCCAGCAATAAAACTGGCCATGCTCTGTCCCACATTGACACGGGAATATCCCAACAATTACACTGATTTGGGAAGGCTCTTCAAATTGCACCATGTGGTCATGCATTCGTCGGCATCATAGTTTTCATATCAAAAACATTTAATTTACTAAGAAACCGAAAAGTGTACATCAATGAAAATACAAAACGTCCCTGCACAGCTTTTTCCAAGTCCTTTCTAGTGATTTTCAGTCAGGTCACTCACAGATGGAGGACCTCGTACTTATTATAAAACGCTTAGGTTTTGTGACACTCATTTTCAGTTGTATTATAAAATAAAAGTGGACCAGGTTACCACTCTCAAATACATCAACGGAAAATAGAAACAATTATATCCTATTACGCTAACCGATTTTGGATTCATAGAAGGTTTTGCGTTTGTGATAATGCAAGTGATTTCTTTTTAAATTGGAAGCTCGAACTGTAACCTAATCAGCACAACATTGGCTCACAATTTCCCACTTGCACCCAAAGCAGAAACTCTAGCCCGATATTCAGAGAAAAAGTGCTTGCCAAGGTGAGAACCCTGCATGTGCACAATAAACCTGTCCAGACTTCATTGACTTTCATTCAAAATTGGTTTAACATCTTCAGATCACTGCACACAGAATCAATTTCGCTTGACAAAAGCAGATGAATCTAATAATGAGATCAGCACATTCACAGTTGGCTGCTTAGATTACTTCAGAAGGAGTTTACAAACCTGTAACACATTTGGTAATTTGAGATTTGACGTATGATGACATCATAAATGAAAACACTGCATGCAGCAAAAAACTTCAAACAAGACCTTGAAAAATGTCAATTTTTATTTATCACCAAGACTGTTTTGCAAATACACAGTCACTTTCAACTAATATTATAATTTTTTTTCTATTCTAGTAACAAAATTTGGCAATTTGACTTTCAATATAACTGCAAAATGCAAAGCCTAAAAGCAACACAGCAGTAATGCTAACCACATCTTGAGTTGGTGTGTGGTTTATGAAGAGATTATTACAGGCAGAAGATTTCAGTTTACAGATAATGGACAAAAATCCAGACCAGAGGGAAGAATTTATTTTACACAAAGGCGGATAGTGTTTGCGATAGGGGTTCCTGAGCCAGGGAACTGACATCAGTTTCTCTCTTGCAACCAATTATTTTGCACCGTGAATTAGAGCCCACCAATGAATTACTTATATTGCAGACTTCGACTTTGTGCGCTCTAAGTATTAGTACTATTTGTAATTTAATAGATTCCCTATATGACCTGCCGTTAAAACTTAAATGGACCATTGTTTTGACTTCATAAAAATACAATGTTTTAGATATCATAAGCTGACATTGAAGCAATGGCCTCACGTAACATTACATTAATGTTGTGGAGATAATAGGCTCAATTTTCCACAACAAAATTTCAGGCAGTAGCAAAGTGGTCAAGGTTGGGTGACTGGTGGGGGAAGCTGCTCGACTATGTCCTCAGTACAACAGTGCATATTTGTGCCAATTTAATAATAGTAACGCAGCTTTCAACACATTTCTCATCATTACTGCTTTGACAACGATGGGCATCAGGATTTAATGCAATCCTGATACCCGTTTTGCTACTAGAGATGTGGGGGTGGGAACTGAAAATTTAAAGGGCCAATTTGCTTAGTGACAGGAGAGTTGTAAAAATGTTTAGTTTTTTTTTAAACTGCAGCCAGCATGGTAACTATTTCAGGTGAGCTCAGCCCTTTTCCCCAACCACAGGTTGTAGGCAAGTCAGTGACAGTGCAAATACTGCTAGAAGCCCAAGATCTAAATGACTGTGACCTGTCACTACAATAGGCGGGCACAAATCCTGCACTGCCACTGATTTCCACCAGATTGGAAAATTCAGCCCATTGCGTCATTAAACATACAACGAATTTCGTACAAATTTGGGGCACGATTCAACCAAGAAATGTCGAAGTCTCATTTTGGGCGGGTTTGGCGGGGTGTTTCTCATCGGCTTTTTGGGTGAGATCCACACTGCTATTTTAGTCATATTTCGGGCCTCAGGGAGTTTCGCCTCAGCCTAGCCTACACTTAGAAATGTTTTCAACAGCTGAATTCGCTGGTGAGACCGGCTCCCCAGAGATCAGGCCACCATTTTGGAAGGGTGCCCCGATCTCTAAGTGAGCTTGATGGTCCCCCACACCCTCCCCTCCACCCACGGGTATTGTCACCCCTTGCACACTTGTGCATTACACCCCCCCCCTCCCCCTCCCCCTCCCCCCATCAAGTGTGGACACCCACTATGAGGTTGCTGAGGACCCCTCCTTTTCAGGCCTCCTCATCTCCCTTTTGGGCCCCACCCTTTCAGGATCCCCCCCCCCCCCACCCGTCCAACATTTATGAGGTCCCTTCATATCCGTCCTTCACTTCCCACCCTTCATATCCTCGTCATCCTCCCTTCATAGGCATAGCCCCCCTCAGGCCCAGACCCTTGGCAGTGCCAGGGTCCCAGACAGGCCGTGCCAAGGTGCCTGGATGCCACAAAGAGAGCCAAGGGCCACATTGGCGTTCCCCAACAATCCAGGGGTCTCCGATAGCCTGGGAAACCCCCAAAGTGCCAATGTGCTTGGTCCATATTTGTGTGGACCAGCACTGGTACCTGGTCCAGGCCTTGCTAGGGAGGCTGTTAGTTCCCGGGCTGTGTGAGAATCCGGTGCAGATATATTTAATTGAGCCTAATGACGAAGGCGAGATCTTGTCTCGCAAGTTTCGGATGAATCTTGCAAGACATCTCGAGTGTTGCAAATCGCACAAAAGGCCTCTCGCGAGGTTTAACCGCCTCGTCGCATCACCAAGTCGGGCGCGGTGAGACTGGTAAATCGCGGCCATAGCTTCTGCAGAAATACAGCTCCCGTCCCAAAAAAAACGTTGTCAATAATTTTGAGGTCATCATTTCCTAAAAATTTTGGAGATGGTTCCACAGGTCCCTGAAGGTGGCAGGACAGATAGATAAGATGATAAAGAAGGCATATGGAATGTGTGTTCCTTTATTGCAGGAGACAAAGGGCGGGATTCTCCGGCAATGCCCGTCCAGCGACTGGAGAATCACGCCCGAGGTAAATGGACTTCTTCATTGTCTGCGTCTCGCCCGTGGCGATCTTGTGGCGGGCAGGGCGGAAGAATCCAATCCATACAATGGGATTCTCTGTCATCGGGAGCCTCCATTTTACCGGCAATGCACTCACGCCTGCGGTTTTCCCGACGGTGTGGGGGTGGCCACAATGGGAAACCCCATTGGCCGGCTGCCGGGAATGAGGATCCCTCTGCCGGCAGCGGCGTGCTGCACCAGAAAACGAGACTGGCGGGATGAAGAATCCTGCCTCCAGAACACAAAAGTAAGAATGTAATGTTGAAATTATAAAAATGCTGGCTCGGTCACAGCTGGAAGTTTGAATACAGTTCTGGTGATCACATTACAGGAAGGACATAATTGCTCTGGAGAGTGTCATAGAGTCATAGAACACAGAAAAGGCCCTTCGGCCCATCAAATCTGCGCCAGTGAAAAACCACCAAACTATTCTAATCCCATTTCCCAGCACTTGGCTCTTAGCCTTGTATACCTTGGGATCATAAGTGCGCGCCTAAATACTTCTTAAATGTTATGAAGGTCTCGCCTCCACCATCCTTTCAGACAGTGGGTTCCACACACCCACCACCCCTGGGTAAAAAATGTTTTCCCCACATCCCCTCTAAATCTCTTGTCCCTTACCTTAAACCTATGCAGAAGACGTTTTGCAGTAGTGTTTGCCATCATTACTCTGCAACTGACACCAACTTCTAGTATCCCCACGTACAGAGTTAAATGTGGAAATCCAGAAGTTCCTGTCAGTGATTTCCAACTCCTCCACAAAGGGCACTTTTAATATCCTCATCGCTGAAAAATCTTGGAAAGCACTTGAGCTTGTAAAAACCCTTGAAAAAGCTATGCCTTGTTGGATGAGGGGAACTGGGTCTTTAATGATGCACTGGGAAATCAGTAAAAAACATCTTGGCCCCCGTAAACTAGTTTTATATCTGTGGAATGTCACATTTCTCCATGATAAAACAAATTTTTAAAATAATAATTTTAAAAAAGAATTATAATATTTCAGATTCTACCTTAATCCTATGTGTATGTCCCAATCTAATAATAATGATCTTTATTAGTGTCACAAGTAGGCTTACATTAACACTGCAATGAAGTTACTGGGAAAATCCCCCAGTCGCCACATTCTAGCGCCTATTCGAACATACTGAGGGAAAATTCAGAATGTCCAATTCATCTAACAAGCACGTCTTTTGGGACTTGTGGGAGGAAACTGGAGCACCTGGAGGAAACCCACGCAGGCACGGGGAGAACGTGCAAACTCTGCACAGACAGTGACCGAAGCCGGGAATTGAACCCGGGTCCCTGGCACTGTGAAGCAATAGTGCTCACCACTGTGCTACTTTCTTTCCATGTAAAGTGGATAAAAAGTGAAGGATAATCAATGCCTGTTATTTCCTGGCTTGCTGCCTGTCAGAATTCTGCAATTTATTGGGGTTGCATAGCCTGCTTGATGACAACACTGGTGAAAAATTGAAAATTGCTTATTGTCACAAGTAGGCTTCAAATGAAGTTACTATGAAAAGACCCTAGTCGCCACATTCCAGCGCCTGTTTGGGGAGGCGGTATGGGAATTGAACCCGCACTGCTGGCTTTGTTCTGCTTTACAAGCCAGCTGTTTAGCCCGCTGTCCTAAACCAGTCCCTAATATGTGCTGGAAGCTGTAAATCACCTTGACTTGGTGCCTCAATGAAACTAATGCTGGAAAGGGGAAAGCTATGCCACTGAAATTCATTGATATTTGTGATATTTAGGAGGTCAGCGATGAGCTCCAACATGTCACCACTCACGGCAAAGCACAGGCCAATATCGAAGTAAACACACATTGGTGTCAGGCCATCCGACTGGAGAATTAATTTTTATCTTCTGATATTTTCCGTTTTTTTTCATGAGAATTTAGTTATAGAAGCAGTTAATTGTCCTAAACAAGATATGAAGAAGCTCTCTTCCTGGGAGAGAAAGCTGAAGTGCAAAAAATAGGAACCAAATAACAAGAACTGGAATGAATGACGGCAGGAAGGAATGTTATTTCCTGGTGACCATGGGATATGAAGGAGGAGCTAGTGGCCCACTCTTCAAATACAGTCAACCAATGCCCGTTAGGCTTATTCAGTGATGTAAAATGTTGGGATTGTATAATGAAATGCTGCGTTTTCATAATGATCGCATGATTTAATACTTCTCAGCTTCTAACTGACTACCTTTATTATCTTTCAAATTGCAATTTTGCAGCATCCATATCCCGCACTGCAAATATATAAGGAAGAGATTTCCTTGGCAGTGAGTTTTAGGCTGCTAGTCACCCAGAGAATTCTACAGTTTAAGATATCATCAGCACCATATAACCGAATAGCAGCAATGTGCTTTACTGCTTCAGATGAATATCACCATCACAGCCTGGACCTTTAGCTTGAGCAAACTGTGCTGTGCACAGCATAGGTAACTTCAACTACATGCAATATTTAGCGAGTGCTGTTATGTATTAGGAATACATTCCTGCTGGTGGAACGTCATGTGATCTGTAGTGACATCAGCCGAGTGTTTGCGTGTACTTCAGTTTGCCATCTTAGAATGCTGAGCAGCACCTCCTGAATGAACCTCACATTGTGTCTGGAAGAAACCCAAGTGTGTGGCATCTCCATACCTTTTCTCTCTGCTGAACATTGAGAATATAACAAAAGAGAAAACTGGCGATGAGGATTGAAGCAAGAAAAAACTACTGAGGAACAAAATCATCAACGGAAAAAAGTGAAAACGATGGAGGAGAAGATTCTCGGGACCGGACTCAGACTTGGTTGATCTAAGGAAAAGCCGCCAATTCAGAAGATTTGAAAAAAAAAAATAAAGTTCAACCATGTGTAAACAGAAAAAAAGTTTCAAAAAAGCCTGCTTGCCCTCGGAAGTGGGTCGACTCTGGGTTGCAGGGACCACGCACATGGCAAAGTCTATCCTTGAAATCAGTATCATTAAGTGATCTTGCCTCAGCTATCATAGCTATGACCTAGCCTCATGTGAAAATCCTGCAATGGTCGCTAAATCTCCCGAGCAGCCAAAAAAGGGGTTTACGCCAGAAGATTTCAGTTTGAGATCATGCCCGGCGTCTGCTGATTACATTATTAGTTTCACTCCCAGTGAGGGGGAGAACCTGATTTCCTTAAATTTAAATACATTTTAATCTAATTAATAGGCTTGGCACCGTAATATCTGCCCTCAACGTCTCTTCCCCACTAGTAACGTGACGTCAAAAATGAAAACCAGTTGTGATGGCCATGCCAGGGTGCAGAGATGCCTATAGGCCCCGAGGGCTCAGGGAACATTGGCATGGGGCACTGCCAAGGAGGCACATGAATGGGGCACATTCACCAGGGGTTACCCTCTTCCTTTGGGGGCTTTCCCCTTCTGCGTGTGAGGGTGGTTTCCCCTTATCCATGGTGGGGGGAGTAGGGGTGGGGGGGGGGGGAGGGGGGGAGTTTGGGGGTCCCCTTCTGTGTGCAGGAGTTGGGGGATGTTCCCCATGTCGTTCGGGAGGTCCCGATGTTTGTGAGGGGAGGTCTTGATAACCATGTGGGGGGGGGGGGGGCGGTTGGAGGTGTCCCGATGTCCATGGGGATGGGGTTTAAATTTGTTTGAGATCGGGGCACCCTTTAAAAATGCACCCTGATCTCAGATTCCTGAGGTTGCCAGCGTGACTAGGCCCTGCCTCTCCATGTGGCTGTGTGATCCCCGGCAGCACTCTGAAATTACACAGAGTGCAATCAGGCGAGTAAAGGCGGTTGTGCATGTGGTATCTTTCACACAGCTTTTCTTGCCTGATCCCACACTGTACAATTTTGGGAAGATTGCACCCCATATATTAATAAGTTTAACATAAGAAAACTAACTTTGGAAGGAATAGTAGCAGTGTTTTATTACTCTGTGGGGAGCCATGGTCACCACTGACAAGGAACTAAACTGGTACAGCTACCTACATACCATGGCTACAAGAGTTGGTTAGGAATTGGGAATCCTGTTGTGGATAACTCACCTACTGACTTCCCAAAGTTTTCCTACGATAGACAGCACAAGTCAGGAGTGTGATGGAATACTCTCCCTTTGCCTGGATGAATGCAGATCCAACAACACTCAAGAAGCTCAACACCATCCTGGACAAAGCATCCGCTTGATTGGCACCCCATCCACCATGTTAAATATTCACTCCTTCCACCACAGTACATACATGTACCTTGGTACATACATGTACCATGTATAGGTTGTTCCAATTCCATTCGACAGCTCGTTCCAAACCCACAACCTCTACCATCTGGATAAACATGGGTAGCAGGTGCATAGGAACACTTGTAAGTGCATTCCCTCCAAGTCAGGCAACATTGGAAATCTATTGCTATTACTTCACTGTCACTGGGTTAAAATCTTGGAACTCCCTTCCCAACAGCATATGGATCGTTCAAGATGGCAGCTGACCACCACCTTCTCCAGGACAATTACGGTTGGGCAATAGATGCTGCTCTTTGCAGCGCCGTTCACATCGCACGAGCGAATAAAACAATTGGTCAGCTGAATGATGGATGCTAGAAAGACAGACAGTACTTTGTGCTGGATGGCCTTCTACCACTGGCTACTGTTCCAGTTCTGTGAACACGAACCTAGGCAGCGAGGAAAGATCAGTGGCAAGAGCACACAAACTGCACATTCCTGAAAATGAATCTGACTGCAGAAAAAACACTTTGATCTCGTCAGGGCAAATGGTGCTGGGGTGTAACAGTTCAGTTCTGCTACATCAAGGGAACAAGAAAGCAATTGTGGGTCAGTGAGACTTAAAAAGAATCCATAAACAGAATACTTTGTTTTATTGTAGTGATGAGATACATTTATTACTCAGCTGGATTTCATTCATGTTGTGGCAACATATATATTTCTTATTTTTATACTTCAAGTATAATGATATATTTTCCTGCTATTTGTAAAATGTGTTTACATGGTCAATATTCACTATACATAAATAACCACATAAATAAAAAATGTACTTGCTGCAGGAAGTGCTTCAGAAAATATACCTCAACTACATTTAGTTAAACACTGTTGGGACAGAACACATAGCCTCGCTATATTGAATCCAAAATTTGCTTGAGACCGCTCCAGCTAGTATTCATGACAGCTTCATAATTGATTTCACTGTTTTGTCAATATGTATTCGAATTCAAAAGGCTCTCAACAATATGATGCTGATTTGGTTCATTTCCTGTCAGGTAAAAGCTTAAAGATATTTATGTTTAGTTTGGATGCTACATGTTAGAAGGTTACACAGAGCTTTATGAAGTGAGAGGTAGATAAACATGTGTGGTGATTTTCAGGTTAAATATAACAATTCTTCCAGTGTCTGAATGGCACAGGTATCTGCATGGAAAACAAAAGACTGGGATAGAAATACAACCTGGTTACAAATAACCAAAAAAATCCTTAAAAAATAAAATTGTACATGTCGCAAATCTAAAATAATTACTGGGAATACACAGTAGACGAGGCAGCATCTGTAATGAGGCAGGTAATGATGGTTATCATTTACTGGCCACATCGCACCGGCCGTAGCGTGGCGAGAAACCAATAATAATCAATTAAGACCAATCTCCATCCCAATAATGGGAAGGACTCCCTATCGAACGGCCTCCCGTGATCTATCCGGCTCCCCAGCGAGCGGTCAGATGGTATGACCATTCAGTACACCGATTTAAAACTGACTGCTGGCGAACTGGCTGGGGATCCAAGGAGGTGTGCAAACATCTTTGAAATCGGGCAGTTAGCCCTGTTGCACTGGGGCCGCTGCCTCCGTGTTCGGAGGTGGGGTGGGGGGGGGGGGGGGAGTGGGGGAGCCCTCGGAGGGGATGGGGGAAACCCCCGGGAAAGGGGAGGGGGTGGCTCAGTTTGGGAGGCAGGTTGTCCGCCAGTGGTGTGGGGGGTCACCCCTGGTCTGGGAGGGGTGGAGGCGCAGAGCCCACGGGCCTGCCATGCCACCAATCGGATAATTTGGGGCAGCTCCAGCTGCTGCCTGTCCGTCCCACAGGCCGCACAGCTGAAGGCTTCTGGTAATGGATATTGGCACTTTTAGTAATGTGAGTACTTCACAGCTCCCAAATGGATCCCTTTGGGTACACGTGCTGCGACACAGGTGGTTGTTACTGCCTCACAACCCAATCAGAATGTGAGGCCTGGACAATTGTCCTGAAGTCCAGAGGCATCAACATCACAGAGGCAGCAGCCAACATTAGAACATCCAAGAGCTGGGCCTCAGCACTGGGGACATTACCATGTTCAGAGGGTGGGCGTGTGGACCGGGGAAGGAACCAGCGTCTGATCTAGGTGACGTTACCAGCTGGTGTCTGGGGTAAAGGGTCTGGGGTCAGATGCCCAGGTGGTGCATTTGCAGGGTGTGTTGAAGACCACTGCAGTTCTGAACTTCTGCGCCTCATGATCATTCCAGGACTCAAGCAAGGACTTGTGCAGCATATGAGGTCACAGATGCCCTGTTTGCCTGGGCAGCCAACTATATTAACTTTGCCCATCAAAATACCCGGGCAGCAGGATTTGCCTCTGTCGCTGGGATGCCCCAGGTCCAGGGGGTAATAGATGGCTCGCATGTTGCCTGGTCTGGGAGCGCCTTTCATTAACAGGAAGGGGTTCCATTCCCTGAAGGTCCGACTTGTGCGTCCACCATCTGAAGATTATGCACATGTGCGCGCACTTCCCAGGGAGTGTGCACGGCAGCTACATCCTGGGGCAGTCAAAGATCCCCAGCATCTTTGAGGGACTACCTGGGATGGCCAGTTGGCTCTTGGGGGATACTGAGGTGCTGGCTAATGATCCCAGTACAGAGACCGGTGACTGATGCGGAGGACCGGTATAACAATGCCCATGTGGTCCCCTAAGCTGCCATTAAGTGGTGCATTAGACTGCTCAAAATGCAGTTTCGATTCCTTGACCGGTGGTGCACTGCATTACACCCCTGGAGGGTCGCTTGCCTTGTCATGGTCTGCTGAACCCTCCACAACCTAGCATAGTAGTGCGGCAACCTGCTGGAGTTGGAGGAGTAGGGACATGTGGCCACCTCTGAGGAGGAGCTGGAGGACGATCCCGTGGGGGGACCCATGGGTCCACTGGAGGATCACCATTAAATAAATACCTACCATATTTTGTTTACCTCATTTTCCTTCAAGTGCTAGCGTTTGCAATACAATGTTCGAGCAGGAGAAAATAACTCACAACATGCGCAGCTGTCTGTAGCCATGGGCAGGATTTTCCGTCGCCTTCACCCACTCCCCCGCAGCATGTTTTCCGACGGCGGCAATTGCTCGCCATTGCCCGCCAGCAAGGTGTTCCGTCTCGCCGATGTCTGCAGCATTTGAATGGCTTTCCCATCTCACGTGGCGGGGGGAGAGGGGTGTTGCCTTTGGCGGGACGGGCCAGAAGATCCTGCCCAGCATGTGTCAGATTACTTTTGAAAAACAAGCAAGGTTTGCCTTCCGTCTAAAATATATTTTAAATCTCTCCTAATCCCGGTTTTACTACTTTATCCAACTTCACCGTACTGCTTTCAAAATGACACCATGGTTATGTTCAACAATGCCACTGTTCCCCATCCCAGCAATTTTGTTCTAATTGGCTCCCCACTTCTCTCTCTTGTATCTCCGTTATACATACTGGTTCCCAGATGTGAAGGACTGACAATGGGCTTCCAGGCCACAGCCATGTCAGCGTGTAACAAGACACCAGCAAGCGTACAAGATTTTTATTTAATTCCTCTGGGGAAGTGTCTTAGTCCCCTTGAACAGTGTCGCCATAGTTTCCTCGTCTCTGCTTCCCTAATCTCTCCACGTACACAAAATGCTGTTGAGTGTGGAGTTTAGGAAACCACTACATGCAGAATTATATGCCACTGAATCACGTCACTTTTACCTGTCGCTCATCTTTACAATGCTAAGTTCACAGAATTCCTCTTAGAGTTAAAGAGATAAAATATTAATTTAATATAGAATCCCTATAGATTCTATGATAGAGGGAGGCCATTTGGCCCATCAAGTTCACACCTGCCCTTGGAAAGAGCACCTTATTTAAACTCATACCTGCACCAATCCCCGTAACCCAATAACCCCTCCTAACCTTTTGGACACTAAGGGCAATTTAGCATGGCCAATCCACCTAACCTGCACATCTTTGGACTGTGGGAGGAAACCGGAGCACCCGGAGGAAACCCATGCAGACACGGGAAGAAAGTGCAAACTCCACACATATCCTGCTTAAAAGATCTTGTTGTAATCTTCATCTTAAAATCAGTGGTTTTATGGTTTTGTTATTTTAAAACATGGCTGGCAGAATTAGCGTTGCTTTCAAGTCGAATGATAAAGCCAGACTCTGTGCCTCAAAAATTGTTTCTTTTTCATTTAAAGTTACATCTCTAATTTAAGAAGATTAGTCTAATTACAGATGCTAACTTCAATGGGAAAGGGAAAAACCTAACAGGGTCTTACGCACCACTAACTGCCTTAATCACAGGAAATACTCCCAAGGATTAAAGAATCCCTTCTATCACTGAGACCAGCTTTTAATTGTAAAAACACCAAAAGGAGCAATACGGTAAAACAGCCAAACGCTTTGCAAACAGTAGAACATTGTTCGACAAAACAATTAAATCATAAATATCCAAAGAAAACACGCTTTCGAGTGCACACTAATTTTGCTTCAGTCCACACTGTTAAGTAACACCATCTGCATTCACAATTGAACATAATTAATTTTCCATGGGCCCTGTCCTCCTCCACTAATTTTGAAGTTATCTTATTAAGAATCAAGTGCAATCACTGAAGGAGCTTGGACTCCATCAATTACAGGAGTGAGATCTGGAACACATTGCCACAGGGCTTAAAAACCCTGCCCAACCCAGGTTAACCCCTTCTGTACAAGGGTGGAAGAGGATATATATATTTTTAAAATTCTTTTATAAATTTAGAGTACCCAATTCATTTTTTCCAATTAAGGGGCAATTTAGCGTGCCCAATCCACCTAACCTGCACATCTTTTGGGTTGTGGGGGCGAAACCCACGCAAACGCGGCGTGAATGTGCAAACTCCACACGGACAGTGACCCAGAGCCGGGATCGAACCTGGGACCTCGGCGCCGTGAGGCAGCAGTGCTAACCCACTGTGCCACCATGCTGCCCAGGAAGAGGATATTAATGATTCAACAAACAACATTTGATCAACTCAATTTTGTCCAATTGAGTTTCACTCAACACTGCAGTAGTTTGATTAGTAATGGATGAAATCTCAGAAGCAATTTAACTTCTCAAAGAAAATGAGCATTATTCAAGAGTAATATTTAGAGAAATAGATAGGAGAATGGATGTCAAGGCTTGAAGGAATAGATTGGAAAGTGTGTCCAAAAGAAGAGATTCAAATATGTGTTGATGGGTGAACTGGAAAGTCAAAAGAGTTTGGCAGAAAGTTTGAGCGAGATTTAAAAGGTGTTAAAGGCTTTTGGACCAATAGTGGGGTAATTGGAAGAGGGAAAATGCTCAAATAGGTCAGCATCACAGAGGACTGAGGGGTGCTGGGAAGTCAGAAGAGGTTGCAAAAATTGGAGTGTAAGATTCTAAACTACATAGAAATATAATAAAAATAAAGCAGCTCTGAACTACGAGATATTACAGCATGTTGGAATTTGGGCTATTTACCATGAATAAGGAATTAATTCATGGCTTGCAAACCCAAACAATATGGGATGTTATGTTTTACTTCCCTTGATACAAAAAAAGGATAAAACTACTGGATCGGTGAATTTAAACATGTGATATGATTTGCTTTATTATTAATACAGCATTCAGAAATTCTATAGAACTATTTCTTCATATATTTTCCTAGGTTCTTGTGTTCTACTGGACCCAGATCGGGGTGGGGGGATTTGTAGTAGGTCCTGAATTTTCCTGGTTCCCAAGTACCCAAGAATTATTAATCTAGTTCTGCATGGCTTGTTTAAATGGCACACATGTTAAACTCACTTTAATCCCAAAACTGTGGCCAGGATTTTTAGGCTGGTAGGGTTTCCCTTCCCGCTTTACAACTAGTCAATGTGACGCACACCCGCCATTGCTGCCTGCTCCATTTAATGCTCCAATGAGTGACTTCTGCCCCACATTCAGGATGCCCAGGACCAGGTAGGATTTGGCGGGCTCAGTAAGTGGAGGGGAGGTGAGGCTTGGAGGGTAGACAGAGGATTTGGGGTGCTAGTGGAGAGGCCAGGAGGGTGGTGGGTGGGGTTGCTGATGGAGGCAGAAATTTTGGGAAGCGTGCCCAATGTTAAAAGGGGGCTGCTGAAGGAAGAACCCTCCCACTGCCACCTCCCCCCCCCAACCCCTCTGCCCCTGAACTCCCATCAGCTTGAAATTGAGAGTTTGTGGACAACTGCATGTAAGTGGTTAATAATTGGCTACTTACAGCCCTAATTAAGGACTTATGACACGGGCGTGTGGACTTTCCAAAGCCTCGCCTGACCCAGTATAAAACTGCTGAAAAGATTAGGGTGGGCAGCAAACCGGCGGGAAGGCCCTTCAAAAAAACGTTGCTGTCACCTCCCACCTGCAAACCCACCGGTGGGGAACGTAAAATTCTACCCTATATATTTGATATAAAAGAAACTTAATTTACATTGGAGCAGTGATCAGGATCTAACAGGACACATGGAAACCTGGGCTTTATGAATAGAAGCATAGGCCTGGATTTTCCAGCCCTGCCTGTGCCAGGTCCCACAGAAGGTTTGGCGGCACGGATTAGAAAATCCCAGCCATGGAATACAAAGGCCAGGAAGTTATGAAAAACAAATGGGCAGAAGTTTCCATTCTTTGCACAGAGCTGCCTGAGATGAGAAAACCCGGGTGCAGCTCACAGGCTGCCCAGCCAGCTTCTCTCTCCAGAAATTGCAGAACTCTGTGCAGAAACAAATGTGGAGGTGTGGGTCACGCCGTCACACTGGCGGTGCGTGACTGGAAAAAGCCGGCACCTTTTTTAAAGGCCGCTCTGATCTCCGACAGGCAACAAAGGAAACTCCCACACCTACACAGAGGCGGTCAACACCCCCCCCTCCCCCCCAACAAACAGAGGGACCCTCCCCCATGGACAGGGGGGACCCCCCACAGGCACAGGTAAACATGAACACTTACAGGGGAACCCCCACCCAAGCAATATGAAGAATACTCCCTCCTATGGAATTGCCCAGAGGGCTCCCCCACCTCGGCCCACTGGCACTATCCCCTGGGGGCAGTGCCAGCGGGAAGTGCCAGGGCCGTGCTAAAGTGTAAGGTGACAGTTCCAGGGTGCTTGGGACAGTGCCAAGATACTGCCCGGGCATGTCCTGCTCCATGTGGGGCTATACTTAACTCTGCGCCCCGGCAGGTACCTTGGGCAGGATTCTCCGATAATGGAGCTAAGTGTTGACGCAGTTGTAAACACCGGAGCGTTTTATGACGGCGTCATCTGGCCGTTTCACGCAGCTCCAGCTGCCGATACGTGCCCCGCCACGGCCATCGCATGCGCGTGGGTTGTCGTCTCCGCGCCGGCCCCCGGGCAACATGGTGGAGCCCTCCAGAGGCCCGGCGGGGAGGAACTCGGCCCCCTCCGGAATTAGCCTGCCCGCCGATCGCGGGCCTGGCCACCGTCGAGGCCCCCCCCCCCCAACCAGGACGGTCCCCGCAGCCAGAATGCCGAGGTCCCGCTAGGCAGGACCACACGCAAACGACATCGGCGGGACTCGGCGGGCATTCGGCCCGTAGAGCGCAGGGAATCGCCGGGGGGGGGGCGTTGAGCAGCCCCCGACCGGCGCCACGGCAACCGCGCCGGCACCTTGGGGCAGATTCTCCGGTCACCGGAGAATCGGCGGCCCGGCGTTGGAGTGGCGTCGTGGGATTCGCGCCAACCCCCCGCCGATTCTCTGACCCGGCGCGGGTTCGGAGAATCCCGCCCCTTATGCCTGATTCCCATTTTTAAGAAGCAATTGTCCCTTCGGCAAGGAGAGATTTCCAAATGTGTGGGAATGATATTGCAGGGAAGTCCACTAATTATATTAAAATGTGAAAGTGAAATGTGGTTCCCAAATTTCCTGGGTGGGAATCTCATTACATCACAGGCGAGCGGCATAGGAATCGAAAAATTAGATCTCACTGGCGATAGATTCTCGCTTTCCGAGTCTCACGGTATTTTGCACACAGATCACAGAATCCCTACAGTACAGAAGGAATCCATTTGGCCAATTGAGTCTGCACCGACCCTCTGAAAGAGCACCCAACCTAGGCCACTCTCCCACCCTATCACTGTAACCCAGTAATCCCACCTAACCTTTTGGACACTAAGGGGCAATTTAGCATGGTCAACCCACCTAACCTGAACACCTTTGGACTGTGGGAGGAAACCTGAGCACCCGGAGGAAACCCATGCAGACACAGGAGAACATGCAAACTCCACATAGTCACCCAGGGCTGAAATTGAACCCAAATCCCTGGCACTGTGAGGGAGCAGTGCTAACCAGAACTAACAAAGTCAGTTCCCCAAAAGACTGAAAAAAATATCTTGTACCCTTGCTAGGGTCTTGTTCCACCCTGACATGGCTGTGCTGGAAGAAGTTCGCCAGTCATGCTGGATGGATGGATTGGATTTGATTTGTTTATTGTCACGTGTACCGAAAAAAGTATTTTTCTGCGTGCAGCTCAAACATATCATTTAGTACATGAAAAGAAGATATGTAATAGGGCAACAAGGTACACAATGTAAATACATAGACACAGACATCGGGTGAAGCATATAGGACTGTAGTATTAATCAGGTCAGTCCATCAGAGGGTCGTTTAGGAGTTAGAAAACATGCATTCTCTCTGGGAACTAGTATTTGGAATGGAGATACAAGAGAAGCGGGTAGCCAATTAAAACAGAAATTCTGCAATGGGGAACAGTGACATTGTTGAACGTATCTACCCCCTGGCACCATTCCCTGGGATGCTCCATTGGGGTGATTCCCCTTATTTGTTGGGGGGATTTCCCCTAGTACGCGTGGGGATGGGAAGTTCCCTTGTGCATGTAGGGGTGGTTTCCCCTCGCGCCTGTGTGTGTATGGCGGGGTTATCCCCGTGTCTGTGGGGGAGACCACCATGTCCTTGGGGGAGGTGGGGTTAAGGTGCGTGTTAGCGGGGTGGGTCCTGTGGCTTATATCGGAGATGAGCAGCCCCGATCCCGGGATTCCCGCCTGCAGGCATTTTCCTGCCCCATCCCACCAGCGTGAGCTACACCTCCAGATTTTTTCTGCACAGCGTGCTGGACTAGCTGGAGAGAAATCCCAGTTGTGCAGCCTGCGACCTGAACACCGGATTCCTTGCCTCAGCCAGCACTCTGTGCAGAGAATGGAAAGTCCTGCCCTTTTTGTCCAATTCTGGACAATGTGCATTAGGAAAGATGTGAAGGCTTTGGAGATTGTGCAGAAACGTTTTACTGGAATAATCCCAGGAATGAGGGTCACCAATTACATAGATAGAGTGGCAAAGTTGGGATTGTTTTCCTTCGAGAAAATAAATTTGATAGGGAGGTTCAAAATCACCAAGGGTCCAGACTGAGCAGATGTTGTGAAATTGTTCCCATTGGCGAGTGTGTTGAGAACCAGAGGTCATTGACTTAAAGTAACTGGCATAAGAATCTATGGCAAAGTGAGGAAAACTTTTTTTACTTAGGGACTAAGTAGGATCCAGACTGCACTGTCTGAGAGTCTGATGGAGGCAGATTCAATTGTGGCTTTCAAAAGGGAATTGGACAAGCACTTGAAGGGAAACATTTGAGTGCCACGGGGAAAGTGCTGGGGAGTTGGACTAACTGAGTTGATCTTGCTGAGAGCTAGCACAGACTCAACAGGCCAAATAGCCCACTGTACTGTAACCATTCCATAATTCTATCAGTTAAATATACCCATAGCACCTAGCCTAAGTACTAATAATATGAGCACGGAAGCAGTAACTAGTCAATTAATGAGTGATTTATATCACTATCACACCAATACAACAGATGGTTATGGTTTCTTTTACCTCGGAGCTCAGCCTGTGTTATGAATGTCAACATTAAGATACTTTCCACATTATGTAGTGTGATTGCTTTGCAGTTCATTAAACCATCAGTAAAAATTATCAGAATGTCTCCAAAAGGCACAAACAGGTGTCTCATCCATCTCCCATTTACTGGCAAAAACATTTACAGTAATTTGGAGGGTAGTTTAGAATCAGGTTTTGCTGAAGAATTCATTCTTGCTTCACAGTAACAAAGCCTCGTCTTGAGGGGCAGAATTACTGAGAGACTCAACTCATGGAGAAGAGAAAAAACACCGGAGGGGGAAGCAAAGGTCTGGGGTCATGGAAACACTATTAATTTTCAAACAACAGGAAATTATTTTTCATAAAGCTGCACTGATTAGGTCAAATTCCTTACGGCGTACGAGAAACTAAATGCTACATTTTTCATTTAAAAACCCATAGTGATCTAATCTCAGGGTTCACTCAATGAAAGCTTCTTTACATTATCTGAACTTTCACTGAGGTTACATCCTGTAACTCATTATCTTAGAATCACATACAAAATGTGGATTATATTCTCTCCGAGTGCCTTGTAGCAGCTACAAGCAATCTGTCTCTAAGCTGCCAACAATCGCGCTTTGGACTAGGTACTGGAAAACACATATTTAATCAATGGAATTGGGGGGAAAAAAGGGTTGGATTTTCAAAGATGTAGCGAGTAGGTCGAATTGGGAAACCCCACGGCTTAGTAGACGCGTCTCCCTCAAAAAAGGCACTAGCCTTCACCCTGTAGTATTTCAGCTCTGGGGAAGATGGAGGCAGGATGGAGTTGGGCCTGCTGGCTGTGGAGGCATGCCCAAGGTAGCATAGGAGGTGAATAGATGGTGAGGCATCTGGGCATTTAAATCACTTCAAATTATTACACCAGAGTTCAAAAGTATTGTTTTCCTCAGTTTTGAATGCATTAAGAGCATTTCCTAAATGGGAACGGTACTCATGCATCTCAAGATTTACAAATACTTATCATACATAGAAACATACATAGAAAATACAAACCAGGAGTAGGCCATTCGGCCCTTCGAGCCTGCTTCACCATTCATTATGATCACAGCTGATCATCAAATTTAATAACCTGGGGTGAGATTCTCCGACCCCCCGCCTGGGTGGGAGAATCGCCGGGGGCTGATGTGAATCCCGCCCCCGCCGGTTGCCGAATTCTCTGGCACCGGATATTCGGCGGGGGCGGAAATCGCACTGCGCCGGTTGGCGGGCCCCCCCCGCGATTCTCCGGCCCGGAAGGGCCGAAGTGCTAAAATGCCTGTCCCGCCGGCGTAGATTAAACCACCTACCTTACCGGCGGGACAAGGCGGCGTGGGTGGGCTCCGGGGTCCTGGGGAGGGGCGCAGGGCGATCTGGCCCCGGGGGGTGCCCCCACGGTGGCCTGGCCCGCAATCGGGGCCCACCGATCCGCGGGCGGGCCTGTGCCGTGGGGGCACTCGTTCCCTTCAGCCTTCGCCACGGTCTCCACCATGGCGGATGCGGAAGAGACTCCCTCCACTGCGCATGCGTGGGAAACTGTCAGCGGCCGCTAACACTCCCGCGCATGCGCCGCCCGGAGATGTCATTTCCACGCCAGCTGGCGGAGCACCAAAGGCCTTTTCCGCCAGATGGCGGGGCGGAAATTTGTCCGGCGCGGGCCTAGCCCCTTAAGGTTGGGGCTCGGCCCCCAAAGATGCGGAGCATTCCGCACCTTTGGGGCGGCGCGATGCCCGACTGATTTGCGCCATTTTGGGCGCCAGTCGGCTGACATCGCGGCGATACCGGAGAATTTCACCCTTGATCCCTGCTTCCCCCAATATCCCTTGATCCCCTTAGCCCCTAGAGCTGGATCTAATTCCTTCTTGAAATCACGCAACGCTTTGGCCTCAACTACGTTCTGTGGTAGTGAATTCCAAAGATTCACCACTCTCTGGGTGAAGAAACCTTTTCTCACCTCAGTCCTAATCATCAATCTATGACCCTTAGATCTGAACTCTCCCACCATCAGGAGCATTCTTACTGAATCTACCCTGTCTAATCCTGTTAGAATTTTATAAGTTTCGACGAGATGCCCTCTCACTCTTCTAAACTCCAATTAATATAATCCTAACTGATTTAGGGTGCGATTTAACCACCGCGTTGCGCCCGGCATGCCGGTTAAATAGCGGCAAAGCCGAAATTGAGATTCGAGCCAGGCACAAATCAGTTTGCTATCTAACCAGCCGACTCCTGAAGGCAACTTCTGGATCATCGCCAAATATGGCGAGCATATCATTAACCCTCATTTGAATTGCTATCTCATTAGCGAAATTGAAGTCGAATGGAACGGCCTCCCAGAGAGAATTAACCAGCCCCCAGCGAGAAATCACGGGGGCGTCATTTAGTACTCCTTTTTAAAAATGTGAAGCTGCGCAATGGCCACTGAGGAGATGAGTGGCCATTTCCTGCACGCAGCTCAAGGGCACCGGAACTGCTGCCCCAGTGCCTGCGGTGGGGGCGGGGGGACCATTCAGGGGGGTTGGGCTTGGTTCGGGGGGCTGAAGCATTCCAGGTCGGGAGTCGCACTGGGCCAGGGTATGGTGAGGGACTTTTCATCTGTGAGGCCGTCGAGCCATCTTTAAAAATTGGATACCTAATCAGGAGCAACTGCAGCTGGTGCCTGTCAGTCCTACCAAAAACTTCCAGGACTGAGCCCTACTCTTGGTCCTATGTTGAAAGTCACTTTAACTCCCTTTGACTGTGAGCAGCCTCTAGCTGCACAGCTGAAGGTTATTGCGAATGAGGAATTGGCCTTGCCAGTTGCTCTCAAGTGGTGCTGCAGTCTGTGTTTGCTACTTGCTCCTGCTTACAGCTGCAAATGCCTGGAGGCTGCTGCTGTTTCCTTCTTTTTCAGTAACCTGAAAGAAGGACATTTTTTTCTAAGATACCTGGATGACAGGGCTCAGGGGGACGTACAAGTCCAGAATGCAATCAGGTTTGGAGCAAGAAGATGCTGCGTGACCTGGTGCGCAACAGTGATCCAAATGAGCAACCTGATGAAGATGTTGAAGAAATGCTTTCGCAGATTGCTGATGCTTTTGTTGCTGGTTTGGTGAGTGCTGCAGTAACTGGCCCATCACCGCGGGTTAAACACGCTGGAAGTCAAGGATATTCAACTGCACCTTGAGCGCAAGTGGAATATGTGGATGCCAGGGTTTGGTTCCGATAAGATTAGGCCATGTGGGAGGGCCTGCACAGCTGCAGCTCATGGACGGAAAATGGTACTGATACGTGGACCAACCAACAAGTCACTCATTGCTGAACAGATCATTTCTATGACAAGGTTATGGACATGATAACATATTCTCAGGCTTATCCTCCGTTTCCGTTGAGGATCTAAGAGGGGTGATACCATGTGTTCGCTTTTGTTTGTGAAAATTAACTGATATAGCTTTGCATTGGTCCCAATATGGAACAGGGAGGTTTCCTTCTTGATTGATGGGTAGCATAGAATGTTAAACAGTTGATTTTCAAATCTTTGTTAATGTTGATCGTTATTGCCAATAAAAATATTACTCAAGTGGATTCTCATGGGTACATGTGTCACGTCTCAGACAATGATTATTGCATCGCATTTCAATCAAACTTTGATGCCTGAACTCTAGAAAAGTCAGCACCATAGAGGCAGCAGGCAACAATCAAACACTAAAGAGCTGGGCTTCAGCACTGGGGATATCCTCGCGACCATAGGATACTTGTGTGAATCAGTGGAGGGCACCGGAGCACAGTCTCCCTAATGTTCATGGCAGGATGCCTGGGTTCGAGGGGCTCCTGCTGTGGCCAGAGGTGAGTGTGCAGAGAGAGGTTCTCCAGCTCGCTGGATGGCACTCAGAGAAGATGGGACACATAAAGGCGGGGAAGGCTTGGGGGATTTGAAGGTCCCGGGGTGGAAGCCCTAATTGATTGCCGGTCTCTCTCTTTCTCCAATTCCTTACACATATATGAAATATGGCTGGTTATGTCAATCCTGCAGAGGCTGCCCTCACGGTGCTGGTGGCAGCCCAGGTGGCCAGACGCTGGAGAAGGCAACAGCATCGGCGCAGGCTGGAGGCGGCACCACATGTGCAGGGGGCCGCCGCACATTCTGAAGACTCGGCCACCCATCAGGCCGAGGAGAAGCCCAGGGATTGCCCAAGGTGTGCCGCAGGAAACTGTCTCAACAAAGAGACAGTACTTGACACCCCGTGGAGGAGGAGGACACCCACTCCTGGTGGCCGTAAAGATCACCGCAGCCCTGAACATCTATGTAACTGGTTCATTCCAGGGCTCGACCAAGGACTTGTGTGGCACTTCCCAAGCTGCAAACCACAAGTGCATCGGAGGTCACGGATGTCCTGTATGCCCGGACAGCAGGCTATATCAACTTTGAACTGGACCAGGCCTACCAAGATGCCCGGGCTGCAGGATTCTCAGCCATAGCCAGGATGCCCCAGGTCCAGGGGACAATAGATGGCATGCATGTTGCCTTGTGCGGACCGGGGCATCAGGGAGTGCCCTTCATTAACAGGAAGGGGTTGCACTACCTGAATATTCAACTCATGTGGAACCACCGCCTTCGTATTGTGCATGTGTGTGCACACTTCCCAGAGAGAATGCATGACAGCTACATCCTTGGACACCAAGAGATCCCCGCTATCCTCGAGGTATGAGAGGATGACGGGTTGGCTCTTTGGGGACAAGGGGTGCCCGCTGAGGTTCTGGCTGATGTCGCCAGTGCAGAGGCCAAAGACCGAGGCAAAGACCCGATTTGTTGAGGCCCATGTTGCTACCTGTGCTGTCATTGAGCAGTGCATTGGACTGCTCAAAGTGTGGTTTCGATGTCTGGACTGCTCTGATGGTGCACTGCAGTACAACCCCCCCAGAGGGTCGCCCGCTTTTTGGTGGCCTGCTGTGCCCTCCACAACCTGGCACAGCAGTGGGGCAACATGGTCCCCACTCCTCCCCCAATCTAACTTACCCCCTATCCCCCCCTCCCTCTGACCAATTCCCCTCTCCTTCCAATCCCTCCTTCCCCCAATCCCTCCAGCACCCCAATCCCTCCAGCACCCCAATCCCTCCAGCACCCCAATCCCTTCAGCACCCCAATCCCTCCTTCCCCCAATCCCTCCAGCACCCCAATTCCTCCTTCTCCCAATCCCTCCAGCACCCCAATCCCTCCTTCCCCCAGTCTCTCCAGCACCCCAATCCCCCCAGCACCCCAATCCCGTCTTCCCCAATCCCTCCTTTCCCCAATCCCTGCAGCACCCCAAGCCCTGCAGCACACCAATCCCTCCTTCCCCCAATCCCTCCTTCCCCCAATTCCTCCAGCACCCCAATCCCTCCTTCCCCCAATCCCTCCTTCCCCCCAATCCCTCCTTCCCCCCAATCCCTCCTTCCCCCCAATCCCTCCAACACCCCAATCCCTCCAGCACCCCAATCCCTCCAGCACCCCAATCCCTCCAGCACCCCAAACACCCCCCAATCCCTCCTTCTCCCAAACACCTCCCAATCCTTCCTTCCCCTAATTCCCGCTCCCACTTAACTCCTTCCCACCCATTCCCCCTGAATTCCCCTGGCCCTTCCACATCTGCAACCCCTGCCCCACCCCAGAATTACCCTGTTCCACCCTCCAAGGATCTGTGTAACATCACCACAGGCTGATGGACCTGTGTCAGTGGGCCAATAAAGAAGGCGTTAAAGTGATGCTAACTCTAGGTTAGCTTTGGTGCTTTACAGTTTATGTCTGGCTCTGCCAGTCCTGGTGGATCCCCATTGTGTGCACCATGGTGTTGACGCCCTCAGGGATGCTCCCCAATGACTGGGCCATGCTCTGCAATGCCTCAGTAATGTCCACCTCCATCTGGGACAGGTCCCTCATTGACTGGGTCATGATGCCAGGGCCCTCAGCCATGGTTGTCACAGATTGAGCCATGCCTTGGCTCAAGACGCTGATGTTATGCTCCAGGCTTTCTACTGCGGTCGCCACTCATTGTCGGCATGATCTCCTGTGCCGTAGCCTTTGGCACTCACTGGAATGTCGCTGACATCCCCTCCTATACCTCACGGCTGTGTCCTATCATCTGCATTAGCTCTGGGATAACCTTGTCCAGAGGCTCGGCATCTGACTGGGACTCAGCTGTGTCCTGGGATCCAGCAGAACTCCAACTGCTGACTCTCTTGGATGTTCCTGCCTCCACCTGATACCTTCAGCAACTGTGTGGTGCTCACCAGACTGTGCCCCAGAAGCCTGTCTGCTGATGTCACCCACCGAGGCGTGTGTCTCTGCACTGGTGGAAGGTGGGAGTGATAGCTGTGAAGCCTCGATGGTGGTCTCCTCAGAGCTCTCCTCCAAGGTGGTCTCTTGGGTGATGGGGGGAACAATTCCGGATGGCTCGGCCCTATCAGATGGACATCCTGCGAGACAATGGGCATGAGGTCAGTGAGAGGGAAGGATCATTTTGTTTGACTTGAACAACTCACTTGGGACAGGTGATCTGGATGAAGGGACAGTGGATCCTCATCTCTGAGGCGCAGGCCAACCTTGCTGCCGATGACTGTTCTGTCCTCAGACAACCTTCAGGGCCCGTTCCTCACAGGGGGTGACGACTCGAATCGCTGGTACCCCTCCTCTGTCTTGGCCCTTTCCTGCTTATTATGGGCTCTCTTCTCCTGAAGAGACAAAGAGAGTGCACTGTGAGCCGAACACGTGAAGGGTCGGGGGAGTCTATCGCAGGTGGAATGTGTGGCCCCTGCACTTGGGATTGATGGGGTTATGCTGGTGGGTGCCAGCGGGTTCTGAGGAGCAAGCACGGAGATCAGATGTGGGGAGGGTGTGAGGCGTCAGCCAGTGATTTGCGGAATTTAGTGGGTGGTAGGACTGATGCGAAGAGAGAGGTGGTAAGTTACCCCTGCAGTTCGGTGGAGGCCATTGGTCTTCTTCCCACATTGGGTGCTGGTCCTCCTTGTCATGCTGAAGGCCAAAATACAATCTGCCTTCTTTATTGCCTGCTGTACCTGCATCGACTAAATGTCGCTGAATGTAATGGTTAATTTTCTTTCCTAGGACAGAGCCCTATAATCAATCACTGCAGTAAAAACATATTTATCTTACACTACATCATCTAACTATTGAACTGAAAGAGCAATTTCTTTTGTATTTAAAAGCGTGTCAGTGAAAGGATTCTGGAAGCAAGTAGCTATTTCTTTTGCTTACCCATTTGGGACTTGGGTTTCCTCATTGTTCAGGAGTTTTTGTCTGTGAACCAGGTCTCTTTAACAAAACAGGCCCGTGAAAATAGCGGGAGGTCTAAAATGCCCACCCCAGCAATGGAGTAGGCAAGAACGTGATGTGGGTGCTCTATCCGCATCATTATCCTGGGGCCATACAAATCTCAGACGATGATTGTGGAATCTGGTCCCTCCCTGCCTTTTTAAAACCTACCCAGCTCCGTTTCAAATGGACTGAGGCATGAAAACCCGGGTCCGTGGTACCTCTGATTGTTCACTTCCCTATCCCTGTCATGGGTTTCCCTGTCATCCTCCATGAGTACATTCTTGTTCTTAATTGAGTCTTACCTTTGGCAATGGAACAGAACTGATCAACTCAGTGACTGGGGAAAAATCAACTGTGTGGTGTTCCAAAAAGCAGAACTTTGCAACTACAATGACTTGAACTTTGCAGTAGTAACATGGGTGAAACTGGCATGTCTGCTGTCTTCAAAAACTGAAAGCTTCTTCTGGAATTAGCACATGCGCAGTTAAACGTATATTGAATTCTCCCTCTGTGTACCCGAACAGGTGGCGGAGTGTGGCGACTAGGGGATTTTCACAGTAACTTCATTACAGTGTTAATGTAAGCCTACTTGTGACACTAATATAGATTAGAATTATTATATCTGGATGCTTATATCTCCCAAACTGCAATCAATTAGAAATCACTGAACTGACTAGAACTTCCCTTATCACTAGTTATACTGTAAAACTGTAGAATTTACACCTTGTTGAATAAAGTATAACTGGCCTTTTAGCAGTGCATTCAGCGATTATTGCTGCCGAGAAACCTCTCAGGCCCTGAATAATTAATTTTATCTTTTTAAACATCAACTTTCTCCTTTATGGTAAAAAAAAGTGATCTTTTTCAAATTTAATACAATTTAAAAAAATGTTATATCTTAATTCTGTATGCACGACATTCACTGTAAAATTTTAATTAAAGGTGAAGGATGATCGTTGCATTTTATTTCCCATATTTTCGGCTGCTTACCCGGTTTGCCAACATCACCTGGACAACCTTTCAATTTCAAATTCAAACTAACTTTGGGATGGAGGAAATCCACAGCAGCATGATCACTCATTCTTTATAGACAGCTTTCTTTGAAACCAGTGGTGAAAACCCTCACTTTACCGCTGACTGTGAAATCAGTCAGCGTGCTGTACTACTTTTCCTTAATTCAGCTTTAAAAAAAATCTTGTTATTGTTTGACGCTGACCAAAACAAGAGGACAAAATGTAATTTTTTTTTTTTAAACAAACAATTTTATTGAGGTATTTTAAGCATATAGAAAAAGTGACATTGTACAGTACAAAAAAAATAAGCAGACAAAAATTAAACATAGTGCAAACCACAGCTCTGTTCACGCAAAGACCTGCCTTAATATCCCCCTACTCTACCCGACCTTAGCCCCCCTCCCCCCCTCTGCTGATGCTTACTCCTCTGCGAAGAAGTCAATAAATGGCTGCCACCTTCAGGTGAACCATAGTAGCGAACCTCTGAAGGCGAACTTGACTTTCTCTAGGCCAAGAAAGCGCGCCATGTCCGATAGCTATACCTCAGCCCTCGGGGGCTTGGAGTCCCTCCATGCTAACAGTATTCGTTGCCAGGCTACCAGGGGAGCAAAGGCCAGAACGTCGGCCTCTCTCTCTTCCTGGACTCCCGGGTCCTCCGAAACCCCAAAGATTGCCACCTCAGGGCTCATTACCACCCCAGTTTTCAATACCCGGGACATGACATCTGCGAATTCCTGCCAATACCCACTGAGTTTAGGGCATAACCAGAACATGCGTACATGGTTATCCGGCCCTCCAGCGCATCTAGCACACTTGTCCTCCAGCCCGAAGAATTTGCTCATCTGGGCCACCATCATGTGGGCCCGGTGCACGACCTTAAACTGGATCAGGCTGAGCCTGGCGCATGTTGCGGTCGTGTTTACTCTGCTCAGGGCTGCTGCCCAGACACTGTCCTCCATCTCGCCCCCGAGCTCCTCTTCCCACTTAAACATCAGGTCCTCGGTCTGCATATCCTTAGCTCCCATTAGCTCCTTGTAGACGTCTGAGACTCGACCCTCTCCCACCTCTGCCCTAGAAACTACCCTGTCCTGGCTCCCCTTCGGCGGGAGACGTGGGAAAGACGGCACCAGTCTGCGTACAAAATCCTGCACCAGTAAGTATCCAAAGTCGTTCCCTCTCGCCAGCCCAAACTTTTCCTCCAGCGCCCTCATGCTCGGACAGCTCCCTTCCAGGAACAGATCCCCCATCCTCACAATCCCCGCCCTCCTCCACAGTCGATGCCCCGGGGAACATGGACGGGGGGGTAAATCGGTGGTTGCCTCAGATTGGGGTCCACACCGATGCTCTTATTTCCCCTACATGCCTCCTCCATTATCCCCAGATCCGAAGAGCCGCCACCACTATCGGGCTGGTGGAGTACCGTGCCGGCAGAAGCGGCTGAGGGGCCGTGACCAGGGCTGCTAAGCTAGTGCCCCTGCACGAAGCAGTCTCCATCCACTCCCAAACCGACCCCGCACCCACCATCCATTTCCTTATCATGGCTATGTTGGCCGCCCAGTAATAGTTGCTGAAGTTCGGCAACGCCAGCCCCCCCTTCTCTGTTCCTTTCAAGTATCACCCTCTTCACCCGCGGGGACTTCCCTGCTCATACAAATGACAACATTTAATTTTTAAAACATCAATTTTAAATCACAATTCTTGAGAAAGGGAAAATGTACTCATAGTGTAAAAACACTGGAGCTACAAGGCTAACTCTGCAAAATAGTGCTAGTGTGCTTTTACCCAGTGCACAAGACTATTTACTGCAATGAGTGCTTGGTTACTTAAACATACTTAATTTCAGCCTCATGCACTGGCTTGTGTGTGTCAACACTGGTAAGCTGAGCCTTGGGAATGTGTATGATTCATCTTAAGAAAGTTAGTTTAATCAGTCAGGTTTTCTGAACACATATCTGAAGCCAGTTAACATCTCATTGACATGCACTAACAACCTGGAATCAATTCCAGTCTCTCCCATTGGAATAGCATAGAACATACAGTGCAGAAGGAGGCCATTCAGCCCATCGATTCTGCACCAACCCACTTAAGCCCTCACTTCCAGCCTATCCCCGTAACCCAATAACCCCTCCTATCCTTTTTGGTCACTAAGGGCAATTTATCATGGCCAATCCACCCAACCTGCACGTCTTTGGACTGTGAGAGGAAACCGGAGCACACGGAGGAAACTCACGCAGACACGGGGAGAACGTGCAGACTCCACACAGACAGTGGGGAATCGAACCTGGGACCCTGGCGCTGTGAAGCCACAGTGCTATCCACTTGTGCTACCGTGCTGCCCACGTGCTGCCCACGGTAGCACAAGTGGATAGCACTGTGGCTTCACAGCACCAATAAAAGGAAAACAATATATTCAGTACTTTCAATCGGAAATTGGTTGGAAGGGTAAAATTCAGGTCAGCACTGGGCATGATATAATGTTCTGAAGAACTGACAAATCAACTCATGTAACTCACTTGAGTGCTCTCTATGTGAAACCTGTTTCTTTTCTCAATGGGTACATTTTGATGTTGATCTATCCCAATCAAAGACAAATGATTGATAAGTCATGATTAATTGCACTCCGTTAGCATATGTAGCAAGATTTTTTTAATGAGCACATTTCAAACATAGCCCTGAGTGAATAAACATGTATCGCCTAATTTAAAATAATGGGCATTCGATGTTTTTAATTTTTGTCTGACTAAACTTCTGTGAAGCACTTTGGAACATTTTCCTATATTAATAATGTTCTCTAAATGCAAGGTTATTATCGTAGATCACTCTGGCCTTGATCATTCAAGCAATGACAATGATTGTTGGATTGCTGCTGCACTCATATTTTGCTCCCAACGCAATACTTCTATGCATTTGAACCGGGGTCTTCCGAGCCTGCCTTCCACAGAAATGCACAGCACAGCATCCACTGAGAACTCCACTGGAGCACAGTAGACTCAGGGAAGACAAGACATGCCTTCTTTTCACGGCACTAGTTGCCTTATGGTAAGTTTAAATATGCAGTGTGAACATCAGTGAGTGGATTATTGGGTAGATGGATGAGGTGGGTAGGGAGTCGGTGGGTCAGGTAGGTGAGAGCTATATAAAAGGTAGGTGTTGGTAGGTTCATGAGGTCGGTAGGTGGATGAATTGGGTAGGGGTAGATGGCTGAGTTGAGTAGGTGGGTAGCAGAAGGGGGTAAGGTGGTGAGGTGGATTGTTGAGTAAGTGGGTGTGAGTAGCAGGTAGATGGGTTTAATAATTAAGTGTTTTCCGATCACCTCCCTTCACAGTTAAGTGACTATGGTCAGCTAGAAACGGACAGCACATAACAGTTTGAAGTGGTCCAGGAGCTGTCAATCAAAGCTTGATGTTTATAAACATTGCAGTTAGAGCACTTCAAAGTTATTCATACGTGAAGGGAGATGAATGGAACAATGCTGACAGCTGTGTGTGTGGAAGCTGTCAATCACAGTCGAGTAAAATCAATATCAAAGAGAAAATAATGAATGGCTTGCTGATCAAAAATATCGGGAGGTTTAAACCCAGCTGACTGGATTTCTCTTTCCCGGAATTGATAGGTGCTGTTTCTTGTGTCAGAGCCAGTGTTAAAGCAGCGATTTCTTTCACTGTCTGGACTGCTCTCTAGCTTCCAAACCAAGGTCTCTTCTCCGGGGTGCTTCCTGACGGGGTTGCTCTTCTGAGGGGTCTGGGAGGAGTCTCCTTATTATGGGGTCTCTGTGGGGGGGGTCTCTTTATTTAGGGAATCTCTGGGGGGGTCTCTTATGGGGAGGCAGTGGGGGGGGGGGGGTCTAGTGGGCAGGTCAAGCATTGTGGGAGAGAGGGTGGTCCTCTGATAGACTTTGGGGGCAACTGCCTTAAAGAGTCACCCCTTTGGCCCACTGCAAGATCCACCATGTGACGTTTTTCAGGGCCAGTAGTAATGCTCACTTATGTGATTCCTGACCCAAAGGACTGGAGAATCACGCATGCCCAGAGAAAAAGGTGCACAGCCTGCTAAGTGGATGCGAATGGGTCTTAATGACTCACTTTCATCTTCCCGCTGGCGCAGGGCACGAACTTCGATCCCAACACCAGCTGGGGGCCGGTGCATCAGAAGGGCGCCAATCCCGTTTTCTCTCCGATGCTGGATTCTCAGTCTCATCAGTAACTCTGTCACCGGCGGCACAAGGCGGAGATTGCAGCCCACTGTTTTTGTGGGGAATAAGGAAAAGCTCACTCTTATAAAGCACGTTTTCAAGATGCCCTGACGTGCTTCTTACTCAATTAACTATTTAGCTAACACCAGAAAGGCAGAGGTGCTGTGGAGCAAGGCACAGGGGAGGAGGTATGAATATGGGGAAAAGGCTAGTCGCCTGCTGGCTCATCAGTTGCGAAAGAGGACAGCGGCGAGGGAGATAGGGGGAATTAGAGACGAAAAGGGAGCCACGGTGCGAAGAGCAGGGAAGATAAACGAGGTGTTCAAGACCTTTTATGAGGGACTGTATAGGTCCCAACCCCCGGAGGGAGAGGAGGGGATGCGGCAGTTCCTGGATCAATTGAGGTTCCCGAGGGTGGAGGAGCAGGAGGTGGAAGGCCTGGGGGCACCGATTGGGGTGGACGAGGTTATTAAGGGGCTGGGGAACATGCAAGCAGGGAAGGCTCCGGGACCAGACGGGTTCCCGGGGGAATTTTGTAGAAAATACGTGGACTTGTTGGCCCCGTTGTTGGTGAGGACGTTCAACGAGGCCAGGGAAGGAGGGACTTTACCCCCGACAATGTCGGAGGCGACGACATCGCTAATTTTGAAGAGGGATAAAGATCCGTTGCAGTGCGGGTCCTATAGACCTATTTCATTATTGAATGTGGACGCCAAATTGCTGGCAAAGGTACTGGCATCGAGGATAGAGGACTGTGTCCCGGGGGTGGTGCACGAAGACCAGACAGGGTTCGTAAAGGGGAGACAACTGAATGTCAACGTGCAACGACTATTAGGGGTGATAATGATGCCCCCAGTGGAGAGGGAGGCAGAGATAGTGGAGGCAATGGATGCAGAGAAGGCATTTGATAGGGTGGAGTGGGAGTATTTATGGGAGGTGTTAAGGAGGTTTGGGTTCGGGAACGGGTTTATTAGCTGGGTCAAACTTCTTTATGGGGCCCCAACAGCAAGTGTAGTCACGGGTCGGCAAAGATTGGAGTATTTCCGATTATATAGGGGAACAAGACAGGGATGTCCGCTATCTCCACTGTTGTTCGCGTTGGCAATTGAACCTCTGGCCATGGCGTTGAGAGACTCCAGGAAATGGAGAGGGGTGATGAGAGGGGGAGAAGAACACCGCGTCTCGCTATACGCGGATGACCTACTGTTGTATGTGTCGGACCCAGCGGGGGGGGGATGATAGAGGTTATGCAGATGTTGAGGGAGTTCGGAGATTTCTCGGGATATAGGCTTAACATGGGGAAGAGTGAACTATTTGTGATACACCCAGGGGACCAGAGTAGAGAGATAGAAGGCCTGCCTCTAAGGAAAGTGGAAAGAAACTTCCGATACCTGGGGATTCAGATCGCTAGGAGCTGGGGAACCTTACACAGACTTAATCTGACACGATTGGTAGAACAAATGGAGGAGGACTTCAAGAGGTGGGACATGCAGCCTCTGTCATTGGCGGGCAGAGTGCAGGCAATTAAGATGATGGTCCTCCCGAGGTTCTTATTTGTATTTCAAAGTCTCCCTGTACTAATCACTAAGACCTTTTAAAAAAAAATAGACAGGAGCATCACGAGCTTCGTGTGGGCAGGGAAAGTCCCGAGGGTAAGGAGGGGGTTCCTACAACGTAGCAGGGACAGAGGAGGATTGGCGCTACCGAATTTGGGCGACTACTATTGGGCCGCCAATGTGGCGATGATTCGTAGATGGATGATGGAGGGAGAGGGAGCGGCGTGGAAAAGACTGGAGAGAAAGTCCTGTAAAGGGACGAGCTTAGAGGCGCTGGTGACGGCGCCGCTACCGCTCTCACCAAAAAAGTTTACCACGAACCCGGTGGTGGCGGCAACATTGAATATCTGGGGACAATGGAGGCGACAGAGATGTGTGCGGGGAGCCCTGGTGGGGTCCCCAATCAGGAACAATCATAGGTTTGCCCCAGGAAGAATGGATGGAGGATTTCAGAGCTGGCACCAGTTGGGAATTAGGAGGGTGGGAGATTTATTTATAGATGGGACGTTTGCGAGCTTGGGAGCATTGGAGGAAAAGTATAAGTTGCCCCGGGGAAACTTCCTTAGATATATGCAGGTGAGGGCGTTCACAAGACAACAGGTGAGGGAATTTACGCTGCTCCCGGCACAGGGGATTCAGGACAGAGTGCTTTCGGGGGTGTGGGTCGGATAGGGCAAGGTGTCAGAGATATACCGAGAGATGAGGGAGGAGGGGGAGGAGTTGGTGGGCGAATTAAAAGGAAAGTGGGAAGAAGAGCTAGGGGAGGAGATAGAGGAGGGTATGTGGGCTGATGCCCTAAGCAGGGTAAATTCCTCTTCCTCGTGCACCAGGCTTAGCCTGATTCAATTCAAGGTGCTACATAGAGCACACATAACGGGAGAAAGACTGAGCAGGTTCTTTGGAGTGGAGGACAAGTGTGGGAGGTGCGGCGGAAGCCCGGCAAACCACGCACATATGTTTTGGTCGTGCCCGGCACTGGAGGGGTATTGGAAGGGAGTGACGGGAGTGATTTCCAAGGTGGTGAAGGCCCGGGTCAAACCAGGCTGGGGGCTAGCTCTATTTGGAGTTGCGGATGAGCCGGGAGTGCAGGAGGCGAAAGAGGCCGACGTTGTGGCCTTTGCGTCCCTAGTAGCCCGGCGTAGGATTCTACTCATGTGGAAGGAGGTGAAACCCCCTGGACTGGAGGCCTGGGTAAACAATATGGCGGGGTTCATAAAACTGGAGCAGATAAAGTTTGCGCTGAGAGGATCGGCTCAAGGGTTCACCAGGCGGTGGCAGCCATTCCTCGACTACCTAGGGGAACGTTAGAGGGAAGACAGATGACCAGCAGCAGCAACCCAGGGGGGAGGGGGGGGGGGCGGGGGTGGAAGTTTTAGTTTATGTTAAAATATTAGATTACCATGTTGATTAACCATTTGTTTATTGTTAAACTTTCTTTACCGTTATGTTTGATCTGTAAAGGGAAAAAATTTCGATCGAAATATATTTCAATAAAATATATTTTTTAAAAAACTATTTAGTTAACGGCATTCACTGTTATTACGTCAACAAATGTTGTGGTCATTTTGTGAAATCTCCCAAAATGAATGATCAGTTTGTCTGTTTTTGAGGGTTGATGAGATAGGAAGGAACGGTGACCAGAAGAACACTTTGTTCTTTAAATATCGCTACCAAATCTTTTACACTCAGTTTAACATGTCGACAGGCTTCACTTGAATGTCTCATTCAAAATACCCCGTAATAATCCTATCAGGACTGCACTGAATTTTCACCTTGGATCATGTGTTAAAATTCCTGGAAAGGCAAGAACTGAAGATTTCCTACGAAAGGGAAAATGCTGGAAAATCCCAGCAAGTCTGGCAGCATCAGTAGGGAGAGAAAAGAGCTAACGTTCCGAGTCCGATGACTCTATGTCAAAGCTAACAGACGGAGAAAGTGGGAAATATTTATACTGTGGAGTGAGATCGAAAGATGAGTCATAGCCACAGAAACCCAGGGGAAAGAGTGCTAATGGCAGTCCCCAGAGACAACAGAGTCATCGGACTCGGAGACCCCCCTGCCTGGTCCACGTTTGTGCAGACCAATGCTAAATAGTGCCAAACCGCGGTCTCCGAGGCGAGATGATTCAATCCCGGGTGCTGGGTAGATCTGGCGTAGACATGTTCAAGTGACGCCTCGTTAGATCTCGCTTGGGTAAATACCGGCTGCGGTGCGTCCCGAGTCGGGAGCGGTGCGGCCGTCACATTGCACCCAAAATTCATAAGAGCAGCAATGCTTGAGAACATGTCCCCACCAAGTCACACAGTGGGGACAAGAACGGCGGCGTGGACGGAGAATCGGGAAGCAACTGCCAATCCGGCAATGCCAACAAGTGCCACGGGCAATGCCAGGATGGACCCTCAGGGAAGCCATATGTGGGTGGGGGGGGGGGGGGGGTGGAGAAGGTTCCCGTTATATATGGAGGGGCATGGTGGGGGGGGAGGGGGAGAAGAGTGCTGAGGACTTTGAGGGGAGAGCTTGCAGGCACAAGGGTGGGAAGGGGAGCAGGCAGTGAGGCATGTGGAACCCAGTGGGGAGTGTAGGGGGGGAGAAGCTGATAACTGTGTGTGGGTGGGGGGAATCATCAGCGCCCGATGATTGTCGGGGAAGGGGAAGAGAGTCCGATAATTGTGTGGGGGGCCGGTAGTTAATTTTCAGTTTTGATCGGGGCACCCTTTAAAGATGGTGCCCCGATTTCTGTGTAGACGCTTTGCCGACTCTCTCAGGCCCCGCCCCGCCAGGCTGACCGTGAAAACTCTGCCCACTCTTTTTTTTTCTTCAGAGAGGCTCACGACCCGGAGTGAAAACTGGTTTGTGCAGCTGGAGAGTGACACGATTTTCAGTCAGAGCCTAACTCTTTTGAAAAAATAGGACAAGATTCCGCCCATGATTCCTGACTCAGAAATTTATCGCCATTCCTTTTACTGGATCAATATGCTCACATTTCCTCCCAATATTATTGTGGGAGCACCGTAAACGGAAGTACTCTGGTTCGAGGAAAGCCGACCAACACCTTCACAGGGCAACAAGTGAGGGCAACAGCCTCATTAAAGCTGTCCACACACCATGAATGATACATTAAAGAGACAATGCTACGAAGTAACATCACCTTGCAAACTTCACGACACCAAACAGACCAAAACACTAATCAACGTTGCAAATTGAACTGAAATTATTTGGATTTGTTTATTGTCACGTGTACCGAGGTACAGTGAAAAGTATTTTTCTGCATGCAGCTCAAACAGATCATTTAGTACATGAAAAAAAAAAATGTAATAGGGCAACGCAAGGTACACAATGTAAATACATAGACACAGGCATCGGGTGAAGCATACAGGAGTGTAGTATTAATCACGTCAGTCCATAAGAGGGTCGTTTAGGAGTCTGGTAACAGCGGGGAAGAAGCTGTTTTTGAATCCGTTTGTGCGTGTTGGGGTTTTGGATCAGATTTAGAGCTTGTGGGCCACTGCTTGGGAAGCTAATAACAGAGCTCCAATGGAAAAGATCCATCTTCAATGTGTGCAATGATAAAAGGGAATGTATAAAGAAGGAAAGATGAGAACCAGAACTATGTAGCGCCAACATAAGTATGCTTTTTTTATATTTGAATGCTGTTGTTACAGTTTTGTAGATTCTAAAACTTGTGCTTTTACACCATCAAGACACCATTCCTAAGCTAAAGATCACATGGAATCATACAAAACCAAATGAATTACCTACATAGAAGTACAGATCCACCCAAGAAAATCAAACACACCTGCATGCCATGGCCTGCCAAATAGCTCATAATTTGAATGGATATGACTGAAAGGGCTTTTTAACTATGCTGAGGAAATTTAACATTAAGCTTCGTGAGTACATTAAAAAAAGGTTGTGTATGCCTGATGTTTCACAAAAGTAGTGTGAGGGACCGTTTTTTTTCTTGTCGATCTTCATGGTATTTTAGAGTAATCCTTTTAAACGCGTCAAACGCCAGTCAAACAAGTGCTCTGCTTAGTTGAATTATTATGGCCACCTTCATAAGATTGATCCTGGCCGTGAGAGAAAGATTTGGGTCGACCTCCCACAACCGTTTCTCTCTAATTAACATAAGCTCTAGTTATTTCGCAAAAAAATGTATTTTATGCTGCAGCTTGTAGCTACATACTTTTGAGCGATGGCTGTGTGGCAATTTTAGCAGAGGAATTTAGGACATTATTCATCAATTACATCTTCTTCCTTGCGAGATCAGGTTTCATCAGCAATTTCTATTTTTTGAAAGAATCACATTTCTCCCCCTTGAAGTGGAAACTATAGAAGGGAACATGATTTAATGAACAGATGGAGAGGATTCCTTGAGCTCAGTACCAGATACTTATATTTTCTTTGCTCTCCCGCGGCAACTGTAACCTGTAAAATATATTACACTCATCACTGTACTCATCTATTAGGAGCGGTGCTTATGTTTGAGTAATGTAAAACTAATTTGGTAGCAAGAGGACAGTTAGAAAGGCATCAGCACTTCACTGGCAGAAACCTTTCTTTTAGGTGCATGGAAATTGGGGATTGGAAATAATATTTGAGAAACAGTGGCACATTAAAATGTTGACTGGTGTCTGAGAAATTTCCACAATGTGAAAGGTATGGCAAATGTTTTAGGAACAGTTGGAGATTATCCAGCCTCTCACACCCGGCCTGCCATTCAAAGAAATCACGTCCGATTTGTAGCCTATCTCCACATACATGCCTTTGCCCCATATTCCTTAAGACATTTGTTTAACAAAACTCTTATCGCTTGCAGATTTAAAATTAACAATAAATCTAGCATTGCCAAGAGCGGAGGAGAGCTCCAAACTTAGACCACCCTTTGTACCTCAAAGTGTTTCCCGAATTCACAGCTGAAAAGTCTGGGGCGGGATTCTCCCAGCCCTGGACCGGGCCAGAGAATCCCCGCGACCGGGCCACGCTGCCCCAACGCCAGCACGTGATTATCTGCAGAGCGGAGAATCGGCGCCATTGGCACCGGCATGGTTGGCATGCCACCGGTCGCGGGCTGCTCTATGTGGCCCCGCCCCGTGATTCTCAGGCCCTGATGGGCCGAGTGGCCGTGAAAAAAAAACCGAGTCCCGCCGGCGCCGTTCTAACCTGCTCTGAGCCGGCAGGACCTTGGTGTTGAAGGGTCGGGTGGCAGCCTGTGGGAGGGGAGGGGGGTCCGACCCTGGGGGGGGGGGGGGGGGGGGGGCCTCCGATGTGGCCTGGCCCGCAATCGGGGCCCACCGATGGGTGGGCCAGCCTCTCTAGCTGGGGCCTCCTTTCCTGCGCGCCGGCCCCTGTAGCCCTGCGCCATGTTGCATCGGGGCCGGCGCATTGAAGGAGGCCACTGCGCATGTGCACGTTGGCGCCGGCGCCACTGCACATGCGTGGATCCCGCGGCGCACAGTTCACGCCGGGATCGGCAGCTGGAGCGGCAGCGGCCCGTTCACGCCGTCGTAAAACGCGGAAAGGGGAGAGGTGAGAGACGTTAGAGCGAGAATCACCATAGTCATTCTTGTGCACTTTATAAACATCAAAAATTACACTGGAAAATACTTCTGAGCAGGTAATTGCCTTGTTGGCTGGGAGAATTCAGAGAATCATAGAATCCCTACAGTTCAGACGGGAGACCTTTCAGTCCACCAAGTCTGCACCAACCCTCTGAAAGAGCACTCCACCCAAGCCCCCCCCACCCCCTCCATCCTAATAACCCCTTAGCCCAACTTGCACATCCTTAGGCACTGAGGGGTAATTTAGCATGGCCAATCCATCTAACCTGCAGATCTTTGGACTGTGGGAGGAAACCAGAGCACTCGGAGGAATCCCACACAGACACGCAAACTCCACACAGTCAGTCACCCAAGGCCGGAATTGAACCTGGGACCCTCACTCTGTGAGGCAGCAGTGCTAACCACTGAGCCACCATGCCGCTCCCGGTTGAGAGGAAATTGACAGCAAAATAATTATGATACATGAAAAAGAGATACACCATGTTTGGTTTTCACAATAGCAACACAATCTAATAAAATAATCCAACTAAAATTGACAAAAACATCAGTGGCAGCAAGCAGCTAAGCAAAAGCATTGTTATTTTTTATAGTAGTTTACAGCAGTGATAATCGCATGTTATGTGTGAGCACCAGGATGAAATGGCAGAATGGTACTGGGAAATTCATTGCCATTTCACCTGAAAATATGTTTTAGAACGGTCATTAATACTGGCATAATTACAACCTTCAGGGTGATCTGATCAATGTGCCACAGCTGTTCAAATAGGTGAAGAACACTTGATACACCATAAGATTAAGTTTTTCATAATTCCTCCCAATCACATGACAAAACATTACCAAAGAAAATAAAGAAGCAGATAGGTATTTCATATCATGAAATCCACTTGGCTAATTGCTAAATAAAGTAACAGTTGTGTTCACTTTCCATTGCAGCAAAGCTTCAGTGCCCAAATATCTAGGAGGGAAAATTAATGCAATTAGTGTTATACTGTTATATTATTCAAGGGCGGCTCGCTAACACAGTGGTTAGCACTGTTGCTTCACAGCGCCAGGGTCACAGGTTTGATTCCTGGCTTGTGTCACTGTCTGTGCGGAGTCTACACATTCTCCCCGTGTCTGCGTGGGTTTCCTCCGGGTGCTCTGGTTTCCTCCCACAGTCCAAAGATGTGCAGGTTAGGTGGGTTGGCCATGTACTTTTCTTTGTTCTTTTGTTTAAACTGTCCTTAGTGTCGAAAAAAGGTTAGGTGGAGTTATTGGGTTACAGGGATAGGGTGGAGGTTTGAGTTTAAATAGGATGCGCTTTCCAAGTGCTGGTGCAGACTCGATGGGCCGAATGGCCTTCCTCTGCACTGTAAATTCTATGATTCTATGATTATTCATAAAGGGTTAGGAACTGATTATTATGCAAATGTATAACTGGAGTGCTACATTTACTGCAGCACTGCAATCTGGTGGCAAGTTACAATATTCAGTCCACCAGTCACATGGAGAATGGCAAGAAATACGCTCAGTGAAACTCCAGCACTTGAAGTGTAAAAATATGATTGTTCCGAATTCTGGAAACCAGAAGATTTAACATGGTGGCAGCAGGTGTCAGTGAGTAAGACTCAAACATTGAAATGGATTTAATGCTGAACGAAATTGAAATAGCGCCAGAAAGAGAGAGAAAAACTGAGTGAATTGTGCATAATCTAAATGGTGACCACCGTAGCAATAAACACACAGCTCCAGTCAATGATGAATCGTGAGGCTGATGATGTTTTGAAGGCATTTGAGAAGTTTAACCAAAAGTGCAGACTGAAATTCAACCATTTTCTAAAAGGCACGAATGAAGGTGAAATAGTCAACGTCATCCTTTTGGAGGCAAGGGAGGAAATGGTTAAACTTGTTGAATAGCTGGGAGATGAGTGAGGACAACGCTAAAAACTCATTAAAATATTTGAAAAATCCAGCATACATCTCCAGCCAAAGTCAAATAATTAAATCCATCATATCCATTTCACAGCTTGAGGCAGGAACCTGGTGAGCCTGTTGACAATTTCTCAACAAAATTGGAAAATGCAGCCTGAAATTTATATTTATAGAAACAGATGAAATATTGGTAATCAGCTCATATGGGGCTCTTCACACGCTGAGGTACAAAAATATTTGATTGGAAAGAAAAAACTCACAATATCACAGGCACTCAAAGGTTCACATTGCCTGGGTGCCAGTGCCCTATCATGTCTCTGCCTACCCGAAGGCTACACTGGCCTCTGTGCCCCCAGCGTGGTCATCTTGACTGCTGGAGAGCAGTAGCGATTCCCACTGGCGTGACATCATGCCAGTGGGTTGGAGGGAACCTCGGCCTTCCCCGGAAGATGTGGCGATATGTCATTTAGGCATTTTTAAATCCATGCAAGTTGATGGTAACCGGGTTCACACCCTCGCTGGCATGAGCCTGATTATGTCACCGGGGTGCAGGGAGATCTTATGCGAGATTCTCTGGCCTCCCGCGTCGTGTTTCTCGGCGGTGGGAGGTGGCCCGCTTCAGCTGGCAGCGGGATCTTCTGGTCCTGCCACTACCAATGGGATTTCCCATTGAATCCACCCCACGTCATCGGGAAACACACAGTCGGTGGACCCGAAAGATCTCGCCAGCATGACCAGCTGGAAGATCTTGCCCCTCATTCTGAGATCCCCCATCTCAAATTGCCGTTATGGTCCTCATGCGAGAGTTAGCGACCTAAACAGGATTAGTGACTGCCGCGAACGGGCCGGTAAGATCGCGGCCAACGTAAAAAAAAGTTAATAACTGGACCACTTATAGAGTATTTTTTAAAGCATCTATTTTAAAGAAAGAAGTATGTTACTTTGTTATATTATCGTAAAGAGTTAGGAACTAATGGTTATGCGAATGTATGTTTGCAGTAGCAGATATTTGAGGCACCGAACTGCAGTGAGGCAGTAATGTTCAGTCCACCAGCTACATGGAGAACTACAAACCACCAACATTTGAGTCTGAAAGCTTTTTAATTTTGTGTATCGGAAGACATAACATGAATGATTCAATATACCCGTTTATAGGGAAGTCTTGTGCCACAGTGGTAGTTCCACTGCCTCTGAGCAAGAAGATGTAGGTTTGAGTCCCACGCTAAGACTTACTGGCTATGGAAGGTGCATTTGTATCAACCTGCTATTCCTCCAAATATGCCTATGGCAGTTGATAAGAGTGGGAGAGTCTCTGGTCAGCCTACGGAAGGCTACAGCAAACCACTGCAGTTCCTTGCCAAACATAACCACAAACCAATACATAAACCAATACATAGAAGTCCATAGTCGCCTCTTAGGAAATGGTACCTGAATAAAAGATGATCATTGCAAAGGATTAAGTAGACTGACTTCTTGAATTGAACTCAGGAGACATATAAAGAACAGAAAGTTTCAGAAACAATTTACTCGGGTGGGGCCTGAGCATATCTGAAATCGTTCCACTAAAACCTCATTAAAAATATATATTTATAGATCCCTGAGAGATCAAAGGAAATACTGTGTGCATGATTCAAATGAACATGCATTTCCGTGGCCTAAGAACAAACTCAAGCATGAAACCACCTACAATAGATTACGCAGAATGTTACAATATTAACTGGGATAGGAATCAGACATAATTTGCCTCCTGCTTTTCACAGACCCTCGCTCTTCATTACAGGATAAAAACTTTGGCTGACTCATTCATTTATACAAGATCCATAGGTTACGAAAACACTTTTAGCCACAAGGTTTCTCGGGTTGCAGCTATGCATTCCCATCTACTTCTGAAATAGCTGCCAGTTGATTCAAGTAAACCCTCTGGCCAATTGTTGCCACGGGTCACTTGTTCCAGTGAAAAGGGTGAATTAGCAGCCAATGATGAGTTAGAGGAACACGCCAAGTGGAACTGTCCAGTTCCAAGGCCAAAATTCCCAGCAGTCAAGACCTGCATTAAATGCCAATCACTGTGGCATGTGAAATTCCTATACAGTCTTCTTGAAGGACAGGCATACTTTTTTTCCATTTTTGAAAAGATTGCCACTAAGTTTAGTTCAATAATAATAATCGCTTATTTTCATGAGTTGGCTTCAATGAAGTTACTGTGAAAGCCCCTAGTCGCCACATTCCGGCGCCTGTTCGGGAAGGCTGGTATGGGAATGCCAAGTCGTAAATGAGAGCACAGCTTTAAAGAGTTCCTCAGAAAATTCCACAAGTATTCCGTGAGCGAGTAGAGCATTCTGGTTTGAAGCAAAGAAAGTCACTCGGTCCTGACCTTTCCGCCTGGACGCAGCCTAATTTGTGTTCAAATCAACACTTTTAAAACTTTACTCTGGCTCTTCAAAGCAGAAAACAATGTGTTCCCCCAGTGAGTTACAAAGGGGGAAGATATACATTTTTAAAAATCAGATGTCTTTAACCTTTCCACACTGAAGAATACAGTTGGAATTTCATGATGAAAGAAGCCGGACAATCAAGACAGCAAAAAGTTGCATCCGATTTAATATATAACAATATTATTTTCTTCCTAATGTGGCTGGCAACACAGTTTGGGTGGAATCTTGTACAATGACATCAGGTGAGAATGGAGGAAGGAAGGAAACGGAGAGGCATGTACAAACAAAAAGCAAAACAAGCCTCCGCAAAAGCTTTTTGTAGGTGTTCATTGAAACTACAGATTTGTAAATTCTGTTTAATCTCAAGGATAAGCAAACCAAGAACAGCTCCTTAAACAGAGAATTACTCTGATCACACTACTAATTTAGATTAATTAGTACATAACAATGTGATGAATGATTGACTATTGCTGTGCCGTAAAGCAAAACTACATTGCAATAATACCTGAGGCGCCCGCTTGCTAACCCTAATTGAATGGTCAGCCTGCCAACTGGCCATCCCTGGGACGATAAAGCATGTGTGCAAGACTGACATCATTGGGGACGAGCGCCATATACATATTCCAGACGCCCATCAGAATATTTAGCTCACTAACTCTGTGGCTGCCTGACCTGTTGAGTATTTCCAGAATTTTATTTTTTTAAATTTCGTTTAATGCAGGGAATGGGAGTAAGTTAGCAAGTAGAAGTGAAAGTTAACAAGTGCAGTAGAAAATATATTGAATGTGGAATTCATGAAACACTGTGCTCAAGGAATGTGTCATCATTCCAGATGAACAGAAATGTAATGGTGTCATAGTCCTGGGGATCTCCTTGTAAACAACATGCATCAGCATCTAGTCCAAATTCAAAACCTAGGATGCGATTCTCCAGCCGCGTTCCGATCTGGCTCAAGCCAAACGAGGCGGGTGAACCGCGGCAGGCGCCAAACAGTTTGCGATGCAACCGGGATCTCGCCGTAGCATGGCGAGAAACCAATTATCGCCACTTAAGCCCATTTCCATGCAGTTAACGGCAGCCACCCCTTATCCAATGGGCTCCCATCATTCAGCGGCCTCCCCAGCAAGTGGTCACGCTGGCGCCGATTAGTACTCCTTTTGAAAAATTTGAACCTAGCAGAAAGGGCTTCTGTGGGGAGCCGAGGAGGGGAGCAGCCATCTTTTCTCACAGGCAAAGAGCTCGGGGGTGCTGGGCTTGCCACCCCAGTGCTCGGTCGGGGATGAGGGACCCTCAACAGGGGGTAGGGGATCCTCCAAGCGGTTGGGCCGATATGGGAGGGTGGAGGGAGGCGCTGGGGGGGGGGGGTGGGGGGGGGGGGGCAAGCACTAGATTGTGCTTACCCGTTCTGGGGGCAACTTGGAGGCAACACCACACACGCAGCAGCCAAAATCCGAACACTCAGGGGATGGGACACAGTTCCGGGGACATGTTCACAGCCGGAGGATGGTTGGGTGCCACGGGAAGGGGGAGCTGCCTGGAGAGGTGGGCAAAGGGTTCGGAGGTCAGCCCACATTGCAGAAGTGACAGAGGCATCATACTGAATCAGAATCATAGAATTTACAGTGCAAAAGGTTGTGCACAAAGGTGTTTCTTGTGTTTGACAAATCCCCACCCTCCCAATGGTGCTGCCTCTCCCCCACCCACAGCCCCCTCACCCCCTACCTACCCCCTCCCCTGGTGCACTCACTGATCCTCAATGTGCTTTATCATCCTAGCTCTACCACTATATCTAGGTGTCCTCAGGATGCCCATGTGAGGTGGAGGCAGCCAGCTGCTTACCTCGTTCCATGGCCTTCGATGCTCCTGGAAGGAGTCCATGGTGCCTCTTGAGGCCGGAGGGCCCCGGCTCACTTGTCGGCAGCACATGCACAGCCGTGCCACCTTGTCCTGTGTGCTGACCTCAATATGCGGCCTCATCAGAGGGGTGGAACCTGGGGGAGCTGGTGGCCACCGTCGCCTCTCCATGAGATGGGTCCAGGTTGGCACTCAGCACCCCCTTCTCATGCTTGGTGCCCCGGCTGCCCCTGCATCACCTGGCTCTGCCAGCCCTGGTGGTTCCCCAAAGTCTGCACCATCGTGTCGATACCCTTGATGATGCTCCACAGTGACCGGGCCACACTCTGCAGCGCCTCGGCAATGCCCACTTGCGACTGGGACAAGCTCCGCAGTGCGTCAGCCATGCCCACCTGAGAACGGGACATGCCCCGCAGAATCTCATCAAGGTCAGCCTGGTACTGGGTCACATCCCCCTGCGAGGTGGACATTCTATCGAGACCCTCAGTCATGACCATCACCGACTGCGGGTTGCCTTGAACACCTTTACTAATGGTGTCAATGTCGTGCACCAGGCTCTCCACTGTGGTCGGCAGCCTAACAGTTGGCCTCGGTGCCACTCATTGCCGGCGACATCTCCTGCGCCCGCAGCCTCTGGGACTCCTCCAAGTGGCTATGGAGTCTGAATGCCCCGGGCGTTCTCTAACGTCTCCATCAGTTCCGTGTAACCCTGTTCCACAGGCTCAGCATCAGACTGGGACCCAGCTGGGTCCTGGGATCCAGCAGCCCTCCGACTGCTGTCTCTCCTGGGGGTTCCTGCCTCCACCTAACATAGATCAGCACCCAACCCTTGCTCAAAATCTATTTACATTTCTAAATTTTCCCAGTTCTGATGAAAAGTCAAAGACCTAACTCTGTTTCTCTCTCCACAGATGCTGCCTGACCTGCTGAAGACCCCCAGCTTCCACAGTATTCTGCTTTTTGATTAGGCTCCTTGTCTATCCCAGCCAGAACGGGAGTCAAACCGGTGCTGTTGTTGCCGCTAATCTGAACCACATGCTAGCTATCCAACCAACTGAGCTAACTGACCCTCTCACACAAACAGAGCTAACCTAAATGTGGAACCCTAAGGGGCCAAACTACTTCCCCTTTCCGACACAGAATTCCAGTGGAATAAGCATTTTTCTTCTTACTTGCCCCATATAGAATTACCAATGCTAATATATAATGCAGAAAGCATCTGTTTTTTTAAAGTTCAGCACCATACTAAATCGAACCAATTCACCGCAAGAGTTCTACTGAGCTTGAAGTCTCATGCAGATTAAAAAGGCTCAAAGCAATAAATCCCAAGGGATGGACAACATTCATCCCAGCATGCTAAAGCCGACTATTGAGAAGATTTGTGAGACATTGACAATCATTATGAGGGAATCATTCAAGACAGGTAAGCACCAATAAATTAGAAAGAGGTCAGTGTGGTGCTCATATGCAGAAAGTGTAAATTATCTTACTTCAATTCCCATATAAAATGCCATCAATTTTCAGTGCAAGGTACAATCTGCAAAACAATCATTCGTAACAGTCAACATGAGCTCAGAAATTGAAGCCGCTTGACCCGCTAAAATTCAAGGTGAAGAAGAAATTTGTCAAAGGTTTAAGCTACACGCTCTCTTAGCCGGCGCTGACTAAAATGACCAGCACCTTTAACCTTGGAATTGAGTCTGGCCTGTCACTTTAAAAGGTCGCCGGAACTGTTGCCTCACGGCGCCAAGGACACAAGACCCAGCCACGGGTCACTGTCCGTGTGGAGTTTGCACATTCTCCCCATGTCTGTGTGGGTCTTACCCCCACAACCCAAAAAATTGTCCATTAATTGGAAAAAAATAATTGAGTACTCAAAAAAAAAATGTTTTTTTTTAAAAAAAAAAGGCCTGTGGAGTGGGCCTGACTGCAAAAATCCAGCCCTCAGTGGTCAAAGTTTCTGACCAACGCAGAGCTGAAATTAATGAAACCAACAGAGTTCTAAACTACATAGTCAGAGGACAAAAAAGAATACAAATCAGTGGGAGTTGTGATCGCATCTGAAAATTTGACTTCCACTCCTCCCTCCCAGACACAATACTGAAATGGACCATAGGCAGTGCTCCCTTTGAGAGACTGGTGGTGATTTAACCAGAAGATGACCACACCTCAGGCACGTTTTAAAAGGCGGTGCCTTCATGAATAATCTCAGCCAGTACAGGAATTGAACCTGCACTGCTGGCGTCACTCCACATCATAGAATCCCTACAGTGCAGAAGGAGGTCATTCAGCCCATCAAGTCTACACCGACCCTCTGAAAGAGCACCCTATCTAGGCTCACTCCACCGCCCTATTCCCGTAACCCCACCTTACCTTTTTGGACACTAAGGGACAATTTAGAAAGGCCAATCCTTGAAAAAAATTTTTTTTTACGGGATGTGGGTGTCGCTGGTTTGGCCAGCATTTATTGCACATCCTTAGTTTCCCTTCAGAAGGTGGTGGTGAGTTGCCTAGTACGCAGATCTTTGGACTGTGGGAGGAAACTGGAGCACCCGGAGGAAACCCACGCAGACACGGGGAGAATGTTCGAACTTGACACAGACAATCACCCAAGGTTGTAATTGAACTCGGGTCTCGGACGCTATGAGACAGCAGTGCTAACCACTGTGCCACCGTGTCGCCCAGAACCAATTGTCCAGCCAAGTGAGCTAGCCGACACCCACAGAACACTGGCAAACAAGTGGAAACCAGGTCAAACTGTTTTTTAGGCACACTCACAACCAAAGCCAATTAGATTGAGAGGTGAAAACCTTAGGATTAAGTCTCATTAAAAAGCCTGCACGGCACACGTGCATATAAATGTGAATTGCAATAAATCAAATGTAAAAACTTTTCACAATTAGAAATACAGGAGTAAAAATGACAAGTTAGAAATAAATGGGTACAACAGTATATTTAAACTTTATAATGTTGGTTGTTGACATCAGCTATAAAAGTGGTCTCATTCTCCAGCATGGATATCACTCATTTGATTGACAAAAATGACCTCCCGACCCAAATGTAACTGTAACCATCTCCCAGTTACTTACACCTAAATGCATTTCTCGCATCAAGACAATTATAGCACTTTTGAATCACTTTGACCTTGTCATTACATTTTTGTTTGCAGCTCAATATTTACAGCAAGATGGTTTCCCGCCAAGGAAATTATCCCAAACACCACAACTCCATCCACCCCCCCCAACCCTCCCTCACCCCCACCATCTTGCTGAACCTGAATAAGGTCGAGTCAGGGGAGAAGGGGCACAGAAAGGATATAAATTGGTACTTTGGTAACCAGAGCACCTGGAACACAACTGACCTATTCAACATCTGCTGCAATACAATATTCTGCAATAGAATTCTAAATACTTTTAAATAAGGTTTTCATTTAAACTATGTCATCAAATACAAGAATCAAGTGGCATTAGAGTATTAATATCTGTATAAATATTCATTCAATTGACTAGAAAGAAGGGACAACTATATGACCAACCCTGCATAATGGAAAGAAAATAGAATTAAATCAACACATATTAAATTAGTAATCTGAGTTCCTGGAACTCAACTGTTTAGAGTTAAGGGGCGGGATTTACTGACCAACCCGCCGCGTGTTTTTCAGTGGCAGAAGCGACCCGCCAGCGGGATTTTCTGGCCTCGCCATTGTCAATGGGATTTCCCGTTGACCGCACCCTTCGTTGCCAGGAAAGCCGTGTGCCATCGGTGGGACTGGAATATCCCACTGTCATGAACAGCCGGTAAATTCCTCCCGGAAATTGGGTTTGAAGTAATAAATTTGTTTCTGTGCACTTCATATTACATTGCGCCACCAGCTTAGAAATAAAATTGTCTCACATTTTCCTCCTTCTTCAAAAAGGAGCTCAATGTCCTTTTTTCAAAGATTTATGATCATAAAAGGGAACGTTTCAGAAAGTTGTTATCTTTAAAGGCCACCTCAATCTGCGTTTAAAATAAACTCCTACCCCCCCCCCCCCAACGGATTTGGGGGACCCCCCTTACAAGCTTTAGGGCGGCCCCCCCACCATGCAAGCATCAGAGCACCCCTCCCACCATGCCAACATTTGGGCAACCCTCCACCGAGCAAGCATCTGATCGCCTCCACCACGCAAGCATTGGGGTGACCCCACCTCCCCCAAAAGCACAACACAATGGGGTTCCCAGAGGGCCTGCCCCAGGCACTGATAACCTGTTCCTCACCACCCACCCAGGAGCTATGCTTACCTAAGCAACCCCGGTGTGGTCATCTTTTGTAAGGGCCACGAAGAATCCAGCACGAGTTTTAAGGATACAAAGTAATAACATTTATTTACTATAACATATATACAAACCAGTAGCAGTAACTTCCCTTGCTACATACTCCTTCCTGCTGGTTCCTGAACTGGCCAGCTTTATTTATACTAGGAGTTTACTAGTGGTTTCTCCGCCCCCCTCATTGGGGAAGCTCATACTCCCACAGGATTGTGGGATATATGGTCATTAGTCCCCAGCCAATGGTAAGTAGGCAGGTTATAACATCATCCCAACTCGTTTTTGTTTTTGAAAACCAGTAGTGATTCACAACTGAGTGGGATGATACATTGAGGGCAGAAGTATTGGCAGTAGGCCAGTTTAATAACCCACCTCTGGGTTGGAGCAATCAGCCTCCCGTGGATCTCGTCAAATACGAGCTCCCTCGCAAAGGGGATGGAGCGACCGAGAACATTCATTGTTAAGATCAGTATAAAGGTGACCAGGTATGGAACCCACAGAGCAGACCCGGATGGGATCTGATTTTTATTGTATTGCTTTGCAATAAACCAAGTTTTCTTTGTACTAACTTGGTCGGACACGTGGGGCGGGTTTCTACGCCAGCGGAATTCTCCGTTTTGCCAGTGCCTGGGGGTTTCCCAACAGCGTGGGGCTGCCCCACAATGGGAAACCCCATTGACCGGCCGGCGTAACAGAGAATCCCGCCGGCAGGTTGGGGCAGAAATGTGGTGCAGCGGAGCGGAGAATCCAGCCCGTAGTCTCACAAAAGCGAGCTAATGTTTATAAAATTTACTGGCTGTTCACGCCGGCGAGATATTATGGTCTCATTGATGGTGTGCGGGTTTCCCGGCGGCGTGGGGTGCGGTCAAAGGGAAATCCCATTGACAAAAGCGGGACCAGAAAAACGGGACCAGAAAAAACTAGTGGGCAACCTCCGCCACCGTAAACCAGGTTGGTCGGTAAATCCCGCCCATATTCTACTATATGCTAAGAAGGCTCACATTCTTCCTGGGCGTGAACCTGATCATGTCATCGTAGGAGGGCTGGGAAAATCATGTTCGGAAATCTCGCCGGCACAAATCCTGTTTTTGGCCTCTCACGACATGTAACATCTATTACGGGATTTGAGCCTACGGCTAGCACGGCTGCTAAATCATGGCCGAGACTCCCAACTAGCATAAATTGTTTTTTTATAACTGTCCCATCAGTATCCTTTCACATCTTGAAAACTTGAATCAACTTTCTTAACTTTCTAAATTCCAGGGAATATAACCCTGGTTTGCATAAGCTATTCTGGTAACTTATTCCTTGGAGTGTGGGTATCATTCTGGTAAACCTCCATTGCCCTCCCTCCTCAGCCAAATTTCTCCTTCTGAATATGTGGTGCCCAGAACTATTCACTCTACCCTTTGTGGTCTAGCCAGGGCTTTGAATAGCTGAAGGATAACTTCTATCCCACTACATTATATCCTTCTAGATATAAAGGCCAGCATTCTATTAGCCTGTGTGATTCTTTTTTGCACCTCTTGGTGGTATTTTAGTGATCTATCTATGATTCCCAATCCCTTTTGACCTCCACTGCTTCTAGCTTTTCATCATTTTTTCAAATTCAAATTCACTTTCAATTTATTGTTCAAACGTAAACCCATTTGGGGTACATTGCTCGGTCATTAAAAAAAATCTATGTAAGTGAAGAATAACACTAAATAGAAATAAAACTACCTTATCACAAATGTCTAACTTCAGTTAAAGTATATTAAAAACCATTACATTAAAATAATGAGTCAGTGAGTCCCATCATGAGTGCATATTCTCATCCATTCATGAAATTCCTGTTGAGAGCTCTTACAGAGAAGGGCACAATTGAGTTCAAGAACTGACTTATTCTCATTTATGGGTTTTAGCCTTTTCCCTGAGCTCATCCAACAGTAATACCGTGGCAAGGGGTGATTCTCACTCTTCATAGCACTCTTAACTCTCAGCAAAATTCAAGAACAAATTTCTTCAAGATTTTGTCATCGAATGCCATTCCTGCCTGATTCAATCATCTCAGTACCCTTAAAAAATGCATTTTACGAAGATGTCAATACCACAAAGAACATCCAGAAAGGTAGCACTCTCAACCATATAAAAGAGTCATATAAAAGAGTTCTGTAACTTTCTAAGGTAGTATATCACATACATCCCTTGTTCACGACAACTTTACACGATTCCTCCCAATTCAACTTATCTACTTTGCTACCTAGATACCTGCAGCTGGTAATTATTTCAATGTCCACATCATCAATCTTCACAGGAACAATATCGTTTTGTTCAGTTTATGAAAATTACCATTGCACCATTTTGCGAACCTCTCCACTGGGTTCCTGTAGTTTCCTTAATTAGTTGTTCCTGATTAGGCCCGTAAGTGCTGTGTCATCAGCACACTTCAGGATCATTATATTGTCATGTGCTGATCAACAGTTATTCATGTAGAGGATGGGAGGCAAAGGTGAAAATACACACCCCTTAGGAGATACAGTATTGGCTAACATGTGCTTTGAGTAGATCCTGTAAACCAACACCCATTTGGTTCCTGTTGAGAAGGAAATCACTGATCCAAAGTAAGTTCCTTCCTCTTTGAGTCTAAAATGGATGACTTCATATTGAAAATCTATTTGTGAACATCTTGCCCGTTCGCTTATTCTACCTCTTGGGCGAAATTCTCCCGAAACAGCGCGATGTCCGCCGACTGGCGCCCAAAATGGCGCCAATCAGATGGGCATCGCGCCGCCCCAAAGGAGCGGAATGCTCCGCATCTTTGGGGGCCGAGCTCCAACATTGAGACGCCGGAGGAATTTCCTCCCCGCCAGCTGGTGGAAACGGCCTATGTTGCCCCGCCAGCTGGCGCGGAAATGACATCTCGGGGCGGCGCATGCGCGGGAGCGTCAGCGGCCGCTGACAGTTTCCCACGCATGCGCAGTGGAGTCTCTTCCGCCTCCACCATGGTGGAGACCGTGGCGGAGGCGGAAGGGAAAGAGTGCCCCCACGGCACAGGCCCGCCCGCGGATCGGTGGGCCCCGATCGCGGGCCAGGCCACCGTGGGGGCACCCCCCGGGGCCAGATCGCCCCACGCCCCCCCCAGGACCCCGGAGCCCGCCCACGCCGCCTTGACCCGCCGTTCAAAAGGAGGTTTATTCCACGCCGGCGGGACAGGCAATTTATTGGTGGGACTTCGGCCCATCCGGGCCGGAGAATCAGGCGGGGGGACCCACCAACCGGCGAGGCCCGATTCCCGCCCCCGCCGAATCTCTGGTGCCGGAGACTTCGGCAACCGGCGGGGGCGGGATTCACGCCAGCCCCCGGCGATTCTCCGACCTGGCGGGAGGGTCGGAGAATGTCGCCCCTTATTTTATCCTTCCAACTGCACTGCTGAGAATGCCTATCTTTGTGTGATCAGCAGATCTGAATGTGTTTTATAATCCCATCATCTAAGATGTTAATAAACACTGTGAATAGTTGAGGCGCCAACACAGATTCTTGTAGAACATCACATTAGTCTCTTCCTGCCAATTACCTGGTCATTATTCCTACTCTCTGGTGTCTCCTGTCGCTGAGCCAAATTCCGAATCAGACCAATGATTTGCATTCAATTCTATGCACTTCAAGTTTAGCTAACAGTCTCTTACAAGAGACTTTAACAATTGCCTTATGAAAGTCCATGTAAATAAATCCATAGACATTCCCCTGACTGCCACCTGTTCATAATTTCAATCAGGATCACCAGGTATGGTTTACCCCTCACAAATTCATGCTGGCTCTCTTTGAAAGATTTCAAGACAGTCAGTCACCCTGACACCAACAAGTTCCTTGCAACAGATTTTAGTCGAACTGGTCTATAATTTGTGTGACTGCCACAGCTCAGTTGATAACACTTTCACCTCTGAGTCCAAAGTTCAGGGTTCAAGTCGAAATCCAGAGTTTGAGCACCGAGACCTACAATGGCACTCCAGTGCAGTGCCGAGGGCATGCTGCACTATCAGAGATGTTGCCTTTTGACGAGACACGAAGCTGACGCCTCATCTGCCTGCTTGGGTAGATGTAAAAGATCCATGCCACTATTTTGAAGAAGGTCAAGGGAATTATCTCTGGTATCCTGGTCATTACTTATCCTTCAAGCAAAATAACAAACAACACCCCAGATTATCTGGTCACTATCACATTGTCGTTTGTGGGAGTTTGCAGTGTGCAAATTGGTTGCTGTGCTTCTTACATTACAAAAGTGACTACACTTCAAATAGTGCTTCATTTGTTCTAAAGTGCTTTGAAACATCTAATGGTCATGAAAAGTGCTACATCAATGCAATTCAATGGGCTGGATTTGAAAGAGCAGCCAGGAAGGTTGAGGCAGGAAACTTGGTAGATCTTTCTCCTTTAAAAGGGTCCTTGCCTACCATATTGACATTTCAGGTTGGAGGTGTTACAATGTGGAATCAATCTCACAGCTTCCGGGGGCAGTTCGGAGGCAAGCACAGAGGCTGGCTGCTCAGAAGGCTCACCTCAATTCACTGGGACTTTACCCCAGTTGTATTGAAGGCTTTTAGCACCCGTGGCCCTCACCCATTAAACACCTTCCCCCCCCCATCCATGTCTCCTCATACATCCTATGCCACCTCCATGCCACCTAGCCACCTCCATGCCACCTTATACCTCCATTCCCTCTCTACACCCCCTCATATCCCCCAATGCTACCTCCATGCCCTCATATCCTCATGTCACCACCCTGCCCCCCATGTACACTCCACAGCCATACACCAAATGTCCACTATGAGCTAAACGCCAGAGTCATGTTGAGGTGAAAAACCAGGCTTTAACAATCTAATAGAGCTCTCACTCAAACATACTTGATACTTAAAAAAACACTCATTCGTGAAACCCATTCAAAAATGTAAATCTCCTAAAGTGGTCAATCTATTGTAAAAACAAACACATATCCAATTCACTAAGGACATCAAATCTTTTAAACCAGTCAAACAAAAATGTGTGCACAGGTCCTTGCTGGTCCTTGCTGAGATAAGTGAACCTGGACATTTAGAAATTCAACCAAGCATTCATAATGGGTTCAGCTATAATAACAAACCTCAGAAAATTTAAATAATCGTGTCTATTGCAAAGTCAAAAACAGATGGCTGTTTTTTTTCTAAGCTATATCAGATGGCCTGTTAATCAAAGCACTCCAGCAGTAACTTTGTGTCTGTTTTTTAATCTAAGTGAAAGCTGCAGACTGTTTTTTTTATTTTAGTGGTCTGAGAACTTAAATCACTTCAAACCATGACATTTAAACAGACCTTAAATCACTTTTATGCATCTTCTGTAAGATCATGATTCCCAAACTGCAGGTTAAGATCGTTAGAGCAATGACAACTCTGTGTGCTTGTATCCAGCATTCAAATCAAAGGGCCATGGTGAGTTTAGGATTCCCCTTGTGTGATCCACACCCCACTCTGCTCTATCCACATCCCGCCCTGCTCTATCCACATCCTGCCCTGCTCTCCCGGCCTGAAAAACTAAGATCTGGTGGAAATGGCGGTGGGCCTTTCACATCAGAGTCCAGTTTGCATTTCTAAAGGTCTCCTGAGTTGTTCCAACTTGGCAAAACGTGGGCCCTTCTGGTTTCCTTCTGTCACCTTTCTTAAATAGCAGAATGCATAATTATCCAATTCAAAGGACTGGTCCCTAAATGGAAAGAACTTTGGAATACTTCTGAAACAGTTGAATAGCTGCTTAATTGATTCAAATGGTAAAGTTTGGCATAGGCTGTGCAATTGTTTGTACTCGCTGAAAGAAGAATGCAAAAGTATAGATTTATTTACAAAGTCACGCACTAAAGATATCAGTAAAAAGACAGAGATTATTTTCTTGGATGGATAATTCAATTAAACGTGTGATTTTAACACTATCCACCCAGGGGGAAGAAACCTATCAGTCAACATACTGGTTTGCTCTCATTCTTTCCTCTGTTCTTCTGGGCAGACCCCAAAGACAGCCAAGTGAAGGCAGTGGGGTTCCCCCTCAATAATAAGAATATAACAGAATGCTGGATCTACTGAGGAACTTGGACTGCTAATTTAACCAGTGCCCTCAGCAGGTAAGCCGTAGTGGCTGCCCCAAAACCTTGCTCCCACACTTAATGCAGCACTAGTGACCGTCCCTTTGGTTTTGACCAATGGTTTTCTGCCGCCTGACATTCCACTGTCACCCCCTAACCAGCTGCCCGTTCTCCTCTGTGTTGAGTGGGTAATTGACTAGATGGGTGGGATGTGGTGTTTACCTCGACTGCACTTTCTCCAGGTCAAAATTGGACCCTTGGGTTATTAAAAATCGTAATGGCATCTTTACACAAAAGGGATTTTTTTTTAGAAACAAGAATTTTATTTTACTTATCGATCATGCTATAGTGAATGACATTTGTGCACCTTTCACAAACAATAATATCAACAAGGTACAGCGAAAAATAGTTGACGGTGATTTAAAAAAACCACTACAGCAACTGCATTCGCGCCTGCCTATACAGATGGTTTAGGCGCAAGTATAAAATATAGCTATATTGTCATTTCCATTCTGCAAGATCATATTGCTGCTTTGAACTTTTGCAGTCAGTTTATTGCATAGAATGATCATAGAATTAACAGTGCAGAAGGAGGCCATTCGGCACATCGGGTTTGCACCGGCACTTGGAAAGAGCATCCTACTTAAGCCCATACCTCCACTCTATCCCCGTAACCCAGTAACTCCACCTAACCTTTTTGGACATTAAGGGCAATTTAGCATGGCCAATCCACCTAACCTGCACATCTTTTGATAGTGGAAGAAAACCGGAGCACCCGGAGGAAACCCACGCAAACACGGAGAGAATGTGCAGACTCTGCATAGACAGTGACCCAGCGGGGAATCGAACCTGGGACCCTAGAGCTGTGTAGCAACAGTGTTAACCACTGTGTTAACGTACTGCCCATAAAGGTATTTCCAACCCAAAAACAGGCCATTTGACCTAATCGGCCAGTCTTTATGCTCCACATAAGCTTACTTCTCCTTTCTAAAATGAAAATGAATTTGTTTATATCATGCATTTGATTCTGGAAATGCAAAGGTCAATTTTACAAATCCCTGTTCCTGTCATTTCTGCATCAGGAGAAACTATCAAGGATTGAGTTCCGTGGGTCAGTGCAAAATTAGAATTAATGGACAGAAAATCCCGTGGGGCTCAGTAACCTCAAATTCCTAATATGCGTTCCTGACATGACTATCTCCATGTTCTTTTCCAGATTTGTAAAATCAACCCGATAATGTATAATGGCATACAAACACACACTGGAGAGGGCTATTTAAACTGTGCTTCAAATGTTATTTGTGATTTGTTGCTGGACTACCGTAACTTGTCCCGCATGTATTCAATCTAACTTGCAGTAAATTATAAACAACATTGAGAAATTTAACAAAGAGCTCTTGCTTTATTATAACCAAACATTGCTGCCCCCGCCCCCCCCCCCCCCCCGCCCCCCCAACCATCAATATAACTAGGCTTCAACAGATTTATTTTCTTAGAAAGAGAAAGATGAAAGTTCTTTTAAAAACCTGACCTAGTGTTCAGTACCCACTTTTGTTTTCATCCTTTCTCCCCCATGCATAATTCTGCACAGCTTTCTCCTGACTGGTCCTTAACAAGCAAAAGATGTGTTTGTCCTTGTTAATTTTTATGAAGCTATTTCAGAGCACTGGTATGCTAAACAGAGAAGTAGTACAAAACCACATTATTCCTGTATATGTGCTTATTTTTCAGTACAACTTAACAGGGAGTCTTTTGGTCCATATTAATTTTAAACCATGATCAATTATCCACATTTTGGCCTTGCAGGTATTTGAGGAATAGTTAAAGAAGTAGTTAGGGTAACACTGGGGCTCTGAAAAGCTGAAATTTAATGCAGTTACATTAACAATTATTATCTCTGTGGACAACCCCACCAGTCAAACAATGGACACAGAAAACAATTATATACAAAGAACAAAGAAAATTACAGCACAGGAACAGGCCCTTCGGCCCTCCCAGCCTGCGCCGATCCAGGGGTGAAATTCTCCCGAAACGGCGCGATGTCCGCCAACTGGCGTCCAAAACGGCGCCAATCAGACGGGCATCGCGCCGCCCCGAAGGTGCGGAATGCTCCGCATCTTTGGGGGCCGAGCCCCAACATGGAGGGGTTAGGCCGGCGCCGGAGGAATTTCCGCCCCGCCAGCTGGCGGAAACGGCCTTTGTTGCCCCGCCAGCTGGCGTGGAAATGACATCTCCAGGCGGCGCATGCACGGGAGTGTCAGCAGCCGCTGACAGTTTCCCACGCATGCGCAGTGGAGGGAGTCTCTTCCGCCTCCGCCATGGTGGAGACCGTGGCGGAGGCGGAAGGGAAAGCGTGCCCCCACGGCACAGGCCCGCCCACGGATTGGTGGGCCCCGATCGCGGGCCAAGCCACCGTGGGGGCACCCCCCGGGGCCAGATCGCCCCGCGCCCACCCCAGGACCCCGGAGCCCGCCCACGCCGCCTTGTCCCGCCGTTCAAAAGGTGGTTTAATCCACGCCGGCGGGACAGGCAATTTATCGGCGGGACTTCGGCCCATGCGGGCCGGAGAATCCAGCGGGGGGGCCCGCCAACCGGCGCGGCCCGATTCCCGCCCCCGCCGAATATCCGGTGCCGGAGACTTCGGCAACCGGCGGGGGCGGGATTCACGCCAGCCCCCAGCGATTCTCCGACCCGGCGGGGGGTCGGAGAATGACGCCCATGATGCTTTATCTCAACCTGTCACTTATTTTCCAAGGATCTACTTCCCTCTGTTCCCCGCCCGTTCATATATCTGTCTAGATGCATCTTAAATGATGCTATTGTGCCCGCCTCTACCACCTCCGCTGGCAAAGCATTCCAGGCACCCACCACCCTCTGCGTAAAAAACTTTCCACACACATCTCCCTTAAACTTTCCCCCTCTCACCTTGAAATCGTGACCCCTTGTAATTGACACCCCCACTCTTGGAAAAAACTTGTTGCTATCCACCCTGTCCATACCTCTCATAATTTTGTAGACCTCAATCAGGTCCCCCCTCAACCTCCGTCTTTCCAACGAAAACAATCCTAATCTACTCAACCTTTCTTCATAGCTAGCACCCTCCATACCAGGCAACATCCTGGTGAACCTCCTCTGCACCCTCTCTAAAGCATCCACATCCTTCTGGTAATGTGGCGACCAGAACTGCACACAGTATTCCAAATGTGGCCTAACCAAAGTCCTATACAACTGTAACATGACCTGCCGACTCTTGTACTCAATACCCCGTCCGATGAAGGCAAACATGCTGTATGCCTTCTTGACCACTCTATCGACCTGCGTTGCCACCTTCAGGGTACAATGGACCTGAACTCCCAGATCTCTCTGTACATCAATTTTCCCCAGGACTCTTTCATTGACCATATAGTCCGCTCTTGAATTAGATCTTCCAAAATGCATCACCTCGCATTTGCCTGGATTGAACTCCATCTGCCATTTCTCTGCCCAACTCTCCAATCTATTTTTGCTGTATTCTCTGACAGTCCTCCTCACTATCTGCAACTCCACCAATCTTAGTATCATCTGCAAACTTGCTAATCAGGCCACCTATACCTTCGTCCAGAACCATTATGTATATCACAAACAACAGTGGTCCGAGCACGGATCCCTGTGGAACACCACTAGTCACCTTTCTCCATTTTGAGACACTCCCTTCCACCACTACGCTCTGTCTCCTGTTGCCCAGCCAGATCTTTATCCATCTAGCTAGTACACCCTGAACCCCATACGACTTCAGTTTTCCCATCAACCTGCCATGGGAAACTTTATCAAACACCTTACTGAAGTCCATGTATATGACATCTACAGCCCTTCCCTCATCAATTAACGTTGTCACTTCCTCAAAGAATTATATTAGGTTTGTAAGACATGACCTTCCCTGCACAAAACCATGCTGCCTATCACTGATAAGTCTATTTTCTTCCAAATGTGAATAGATCCTATCCCTCAGTATCTTCTCCAACAGTTTGCCTACCACTGACGTCAAGCTCACAGGTCTATAATTCCCTGGATTATCCCGGTTACCCTTCTTAAACAAAGGGACAACATTAGCAATTATCCAGTCCTCCGGGACCTCACCCGTGCTCAAGGATGCTGCAAAGATATCTGTTAAGTCCCCAGCTATTTCTTCCCTCGCTTCCCTCAGTAACCTGGGATAGATCCCATCCGGATCTGGGGACCTGTCCACCTTAATGCCTTTTAGAATACCCAAAACTTCCCCCTTCCTTATGCCGACTTGACCTAGAGTATTTAAACATCCATCCTTTGCCTCAACACCCATCATGTCCCTCTCCTTGGTGAATACCGATGCAAAGTACTCATTAAGAATCTCACCCATTTCCTCTGACTCCACGCATAAATTCCCTCTTTTGTCTTTGAGTGGGCCAATCCTTTCTCTAGTTACCTTCTTGCTCCTTATATCCGAATAAAAGGCTTTGGGATTTTCCTTAACCCTGTTAGCCAAAGATATTTCATGACCCCTTTTAGCCGTCTTTATTGCGTGTTTGAGATTTGTCCTACTTTCCCGATATTCCTCCAAAGCTTCATCAGATTTAAGTCGCCTAGATCTTATGTATGCTCCCTTTTTCATCTTAGCTAGTCTCACAATTCCACCCATCATCCATGGTTCCATAATCTTGCCATTTCTATCCCTCATTTTCACAGAGACATGTCTGTCCTGCACTCTACTCAACCTTTCCTTCAAAGACTCCCACATTTCAAATGTGGATTTACCCTTAAAGAGCTGCTGCCAATCCACATTCCCTAGCTCCTGCCGAATTTTGTTATACTTGGCCTTTCCCCAATTTAGCACTCTTTCTTTAGGACCACTCTCGTCTTTGTCCATGAGTATTCTAAAACTTACAGAATCGTGATCGCTATTCCCAAAGTAATCACCGACTGAAACTTCAACCACCTGGCCGGGATCATTCCCCAATACCAGGTCCAGTATGGCCCCTTCCCGAGTTGGACTATTTACATAATGCTCTAAAAAACTCCTGGATGCTCCTTACAAATTCTGCTCCATCTACGCCTCCAACACTACATGAGTCCCATTCAATGCTGGGGAAGTTAAAATCTCCTATCACAACCACCCTATTCCTCATACATTTTTCTATAATCTGTCTACATATTTGTACCTCTACTTCACGCTCACTTTTGGGAGGCCTGTAGTAAAGTCCCAACAATGTTACTGCACCCTTCCTATTTCTTAGCTCTACTCATATTGCCTCAGTGCTCGAATCCTCCATTGTGCCCTCCTTAATCATAGCTGTGATATCATCTCTTACCAGTAATGCAACTCCTCCACCCCTTTTGCCTCCCTCTTTATCCCTCCTGAAGCATCTATACCCTGGGATATTTAGCTGCCAGTCTTGCCCCTCCCTCAACCACGTCTCCGTAATACCAATAACATCATATTCCCAGGTACTAATCCAAGCCCTAAATTCATCTGCCTTACCTGCTACACTTCTCGCATTGAAACAAATGCACCTCAGACCACCTGTCCCTTTGCGTTCATCATCTCTTCCCTGTCTACTCTTCCCCTTAGTCACAATGGGTTTATTATCTAGTACCTTACTGGCTTTAGTTGCTGCCTCTTTACTGACCTCTAACTTCCTAATCTGGTTCCCATCCCCCTGCCACATTAGTTTAAAACCTCCCCAACAGTGTTAGCAAAAGCACCCCCTAGGACATTGGTGCCAGTCCTGCCCAGGTGTAGACTATCCGATTTGTAATGGTCCCACCGCTTCCAGAACCAGTTCCAATGTCCCAAAAATCTAATCCCTTCCTCCTGCACCATCTCTCAAGCCACGTATTCATTCTGACTATTCTTGATTTTCTACTCTGACTGTCTCGTGGCACTGGTAGCAATCTTGAGATTACTACCTTTGAGGTCCTACTTTTTAAACTTATCGCCTAATTCCCTAAATTCTGATTGTAGGACCTCATCCCGTTTTGTACCTATATCGTTGGTGCCTATATGCACCACGACAACTGGCTGTTCACCCTCCCCCTTCAGTATGTCCTGCAGCCGATCTGAAACATCCATGACCCGTGCACCCAGGAGGCAACATACCATTCGGGAGTCTCGTCTTCGACCACAGAAACACCCGTCTACTCCCCTTACGATTGAATCCCCTATGACTATAGCCCTGCCAGTCATTTTCCCGCCCTTCTGTGCAGCAGAGCAAGCCACGGTGCCATGAGCCTGGCTACTATGCCTTCCCCTGGTGAGTCATCTCCCCCAACAGTATCCAAAACGGTATACCTGTTTTGGAGGGAGATGACCGCAGGGGATACCTGCACTGCCTTCCTGCTCTTTCTCTGCCTTTTGGTCACCCATTCCCTGTCTCCCTCACCAACCCTAATCTGCGGTGTGACCAACTCACTGAACGTGCTATCCACGACCTCCTCAGCATCGCGGATGCTCCAAAGTGAGTCCAACCGCAGCTCCAGAGCCATCATGCGGTCTAACAGGAGCTGCAGCTGGACACACTTCCCGCACATGAAGAGGTCAGGGGCATCGGCCGCGTCCCTGAACTCCCACATTGAGCACGAGGAGCATAAACACGGGTCTGGGATCTCCTGCCATTTTTACACTTTACCTTAACTGATTACAAATATAATATCAAATAATGAATAAGTGAAAGGAATAAGGATTTTACTTACCAATCACAATACTTACCAACCCAGGAAGAGTTAAATTTCTCCCAGCTACTTACCTTCCCGATAGACCCCTGGCCACTGCGCCTGCCGAAAATCTGAAGGCCGCTTCTCCTGCAAGGTAAGTTTTTAAAGGGTAAACGTACCTTCCCGACAGACCCCTGGCCACTGCTCCCGCCGAAAATCTGAAGCTATAACTTGCGGATAAAAGAAAAAGAAGAAAAGAGCGAGCTTACCTGATATTCACTCACCCTCTTTGGTTAGAGGAGGTGGAAGGGTAGGAGACACTACAAGTGTAGTGACTCGGGTTTAGCAACCGCCCAACTTAAATAGAGGTAAAAATCTACACTTAAGCACCTACCTGATTCCCAAGCTGCACTCCGGCTCCCTCTCTCTCTCCCGTTGTCGGAAATGAAGGCCGCTGGAACCTGGGGGCAAGTTTAAACACGTACCTGAATCCCAAGCTGCACTCGCTGCGTTCCGGCTCCCTCTCTCTCTCCCACTCTGAAAAATGAAGGCCGCTGGAACCTGGGGGCAAGTTTAAACACCTACCTGAATCCCAAGCTGCACTCATTTGTATATATATATATTGTATATATATTATATAGAGTTGTTTTGGTGAATCCTACAAGGGTGTTAAACCATGTAAAGTGAAGTCTCTTGTGGGGTTTATGGTAATGGAATATGTCAAATATGTCAAATTTTGTTTTAATCGCATGCTACTCTGAGATTTATAAACTGTATTTTGGGGATTAAATTGCATGATTTCGTTGAGTTTTCTATGGAAGCAATGTTAGCAGCCTTGATTATTATTATTATATGTTTCTTCAAGGGCTAATTCCATACTGCCAGACAGCATGTTGCAGATGCACAGCCCATACTTTTCTACTCATTTAAAATTGATAGATGCAAAGTCACACACTCCGTTCCTACAATGCTGTCTCTGTGAGCACCACTCCCTGCTGACTGCATGACAGCACAGAACTGGCCCCTTCATTTTTATCTGTTACCTTTTTTTGAAGCTCTAGATGCAGAGGACGATAGTAAGCAACAAGTAGCATTTTAGAGATTGTGCATTTGTTAATAGTGAGGTGAGGGAAGATCGCAGGGCTCAAGTCGTGGCCCTGAATGTGGCAGCATTAGGATGGCAGGGAGCAGAAAAATTGGTGTGGTATAGGGGGTGCTTGGATGTGTCAGCGCCTGGAGTTAGCTGCTTAGAGTGCATGAATGGGACTTACCAGATTCTGATGTCTCTGGGGATGGGAATTCTGAGGAGTGGAATCGCAGGTGTGGTCCCAAGGGTTGGGAAGGGTGCTTTAGATATAATGGTACTTGGAAACGTCTCAAAGTCTGGAAATTGGGAGAAGGCATTATAAGTCTGGAAACATTTGGAAGATATCTCTAGCCTCTGAGATAGCCTATGCAACAGTTCTGGTTTGGGACACAATGATAGACCTGTCAATACAATAAGTGGGCAATTGCAGTGTCTTGGACTGGGCCAGAATTGAGGGAGGAGATGAGAAGCAAATCTTTTAAATCGGAGCACTGAGAAGTTGGGGCCCCATAATTTGGAATTGGTTAGGGAAATGCAGACTTTTGGAACACCAAGAGGGTTGTTCTGGTGTCTGGGAGTATGGTCCACCAACAATTTGACCAAGTTTCCCATTGTCTGGTAGCATTTGAAACAGATGTGTTGAGAATGAGTCCTCTGTACCACATCCACCTTTGTACATCTCATCCATGAACATAATCTAGACTAACACTTCAACACAGTACTGAGGAAGTGTTTTGGCGCTGCTTGATGCATTGTCAGAACAGGTGGCTTTCTTGTGTTATATTAACTTGAGTCCCATTAGAATGGTCAGGTGGGTATGAAAGATCCTATGGTATCATTTAAAAAAGAGCAGTAAGTTCTTCCAGTGTTCTGGCCAACATGCATCACTCAATCAACAATTCCTAAACAGATTAACTGGTTGTTTACCTTATTCCTGTTTGTGGGATCTTGCTGTGCATAATTCAGCTGCTACATTTTTCAACAAAGTCACAGTGACCACAGTTCAAACGCATCCTCAGAATATGAAAGGCGCTATATAAATGCAAGTTATTTCTTTATCTTTTGCATATATTTATTCCATTTGCTGTACACGTCCCCTTTTAAATTTTCACATGTGATAAGGAACAAACATTAGAATAGACTGGAGGTGAAAGTTCAGTCGAACGAGGAACCCCAGTCATGACTTTCTGCACTAGACTTGAATGTCAACAGCTGTTGGAAGTAAAGCAGGTGCCGAAGAATTAATGAGCTATGAGAAACTTTCATCTTTAAATTAATTTTAAGTAAGTGGCTAGATTTCAAAAGACTTGCACGAGCTGCACAATAATAACCGGAAAGGTTATTAAAGATAAAAGCTGTGCAGGCTGCTACAAACACTGCATGGGGATCCACCAGTTGATGTTAAAAGGAATTCTGGCACCTGAAAATTTCAGCAGGATATTTTTCTAAGGAAAAGAAACCTTATTCAATATTACAGGTAAAACATTCGAAAACATATTAAATATAAACTCTGATAATGAGATAATGCATATTAATGTTTGGAAGTCTCTCCCAGTTTGCAGAGGTCTCAGGCCCGTCCATTTATCTCAGTACAAAAACCTGTCCCCATTCTTGTTTCAGGTATTTCCCTTCTCTCAGACTGACAAGTCTCACCTATTCCTATTCCAAATCAAAAACCAGCCCTTCCATTTTCTGTTTCAGGGGGCTTCCTTCTCCAGTAGACATGTTTGCTTTATAGGGTTGCCAAAGTTGGGTTAAGGGACAGAATCCAGCCTTGATTGTGCACTGCGTAGGCCCTAAGATCATCCATGATAACACTGAAGCTGGAGATGATTCATACAAACGGGTTGTGGAGAAAAGGAATACATTAAACTCAAAGCCAAGCCCACGCTGTCAGTGGTGGCCAGTTATGGAGACTGGATCCACTTGGGATCACTGCACTGATAGGGTGGCCGAGGTGCTGCTGCATCACTTCTCCCCGTTTCTGGGGTCTCTCTCCCTCCAATTTCAGTATCTCCCAATTCACCTTTCATCCTTTTTTAAAATTCATCCATAGGATGTGGGCGTCGCTGGCTGGGCCTGCATTTATTGCCCACCCCCTGACGGCTATGGATCTGGCATCACGGTAGCACAGTGGTAAGCACTGATGCTTCACAGCACCAGGGTCCCAGGTTCGATTCCCCGCTGGATCACTGTCTGTGCAGTCTGCACGTTCTCGCTGTGTCTGCATGGGTTTCCTCCGGGTGCTCCGGTTTCCTCCCACAAGTCCCGAAAGGCACGCTGTTAGGAAATTTGGACATTCTGAATTCTCTTTCTGTGTACCCGAACAGACGCTGGAATGTGGCGACTAGGGGCTTTTCACAGTAACTTCATTGCAGTGTTAATGTAAGCCTACTTGTGACAATAAAGATTATTATTATTGTTATTAGCGGCAGCACGGTGGCACAGTGGTTAGTGCTGCTGCCTCACGGCGACGTGGTCCCAGGTTCGATCCCGGCTCTGCGTCACTGTCCATGTGGAGTTTGTATGTTCACCCCGTGTCTGCGTGGGTTTCGCCCCCACAACGTAAAAGATGTGCAGGGTAGGTGGATTGGCCACGCTAAATTGCCCCTTAAATGGAAAAAACTGAATTGGGTACTCTAAATTTGTTTTTAAAATATTATTATTTTATTATTGCTAGTCCAGTGACAATACCATTCTGCCACTGGAGCCCCAGTACTTGTCCCAGTATTGAGGAAGTGGATTTGGGATGGAGTGGGTGATGCCACTTTTTGGGATCAGCCCCTCCAATCCCCAGTGAGATATCTCCCTCTCTATTCCATACTTTTGGGATAGTTCACCCCACTCCGGGTACACACCACAATCACAGTATGGTCACAGTGAGATCTCCCCAGGCCCCAGTCTAATGGGGATCTGTTCCCTCTCCATGCCCCAGTATAAGGGACAATTGGCTCTTCTCCATGTCCCAGTCTGTGGGGGATTTGCCCTCTCTCAATGCACCAGTCTTAGGGACATTTTCCCCTTACCTTATCTCAGTCGAAGGAGAATTAGCCCTCTCTCCATGCCCCAGTCTAAGAGGAATTAGCCCTCTCTCCATGCCCCAGTCTAAGGGGAATTAGCCCTCTCTCCATGCCCAGTCTGTGGGAGATCTGCCCCCTCTCCATGCCCCAGTCTTAGGGAGATCTGCCCCCTCATCATGCCCCAGTCTAAGGGGAATTAGCCCTCTCTCCATGCCCCAGTCTAAGGGGAATTAGCCCTCTCTCCATGCCCAGTCTATGGGTATCTGCCCCCTCTCCATGCCCCAGTCTATGGGGATCTGCCCCCTCTCCATGCCCCAGTCTAAGGGAGATCTGTCCCCTCTCCATGCCCCAGTCTAAGGGAGATCTGCCCCCTCTCCATGCCCCAGTCTGTGGGGATCTGTCCCCTCTCCATGCCCCAGTCTAAGGGAGATCTGCCCCCTCTCCATGCCCCAGTCTATGGGGATCTGCCCCCTCTACATGCCCCAGTCTAAGGGAGATCTGTCCCCTCTCCATGCCTCAGTCTAAGGGGAATTAGCCCTCTCTCCATGCACCAGTTTTATGGAGACCTGCCCCCTCTCCATGCCCCAGTTTAAGGGGAATTATCCCCCTCTCCATGCCCAGTCTAAGGGGAATTAGCCCCCTCTCCATGCCCCACTCTAAGGGGGATCCGCTCCCTCTCCATGTCCCAATCTAAGGGAATTAGCCCCCTCTCCATGCCCCAGTCTAAGGGGGATCTGCCCCCTCTCCATGCCCCAGTCTGTGGGGATCTGTCCCCTCTCCATGCCCCAGTCTGTGGGGATCTGTCCACTCTCTATGCCCCAGTCTATGGGAGATCTGCCCCCTCTCCATGCCCCAGTCTATGGGAGATCTGCCCCCTCTCCATGCCCCAGTCTGTGGGGGTATCTGCCCCCTCTCCGTGCCCCAGTCTGTGGGGATCTGCCCCCTCTCCATGCCCCAGTCTGTGGGGATCTGCCCCCTCTCCATGCCCCAGTCTGTGGGGATCTGTCCCCTCTCCATGCCCCAGTCTGTGGGGATCTGTCCACTCTCTATGCCCCAGTCTATGGGAGATCTGCCCCCTCTCCATGCCCCAGTCTATGGGAGATCTGCCCCCTCTCCATGCCCCAGTCTGTGGGGGTATCTGCCCCTTCTCCGTGCCCCAGTCTGTGGGGATCTGCCCCCTCTCCATGCCCCAGTCTGTGGGGATCTGTCCCCTCTCCATGCCCCAGTCTATGGGGATCCGTCCACTCTCCGTGCCCCAGTCTGTGGGGATCTGCCTCCTCTCCATGCCCCAGTCTATGGGAGATCTGCCCCCTCTCCATGCCCCAGTCTATGGGGACCTGTCCCCTCTCCATGCCCCAGTCTGTGGGCTATCTGTCCCCTCTCCATGACCAGTCTGTGGGGGTATCTGCCCCCTCTCCATGCCTCCCCTGCCCCATCGCTCTTACCTGCAGGCTCCTGAAGCTGGCGCTCAGGTGTGCGATGTGCAGCGCGAGGCAGCGCGAGGTGCACCTGGCCCGCGAGACGCTGGGTGCCGCCGCCCCGCTCCCCGGCCGCCGCCCGCTGCCCACCGGCAGCACGGAGCACAGCAGCCCGGGCAGCAGCATCCAGAGTCCGCTCGGCATCCCTCCTCCGTCCGCCTGGCTAGCAGCCACACACACACAAACCGACAGCGCTGCAAGCTGCACCTTTCAATCCTCCTGTTGCTGCTGTCAGATTCCCTGCTGGAAGCAGACTGGCACCACAAGTTTGTGTACTGAGGGAGCAAAGTGGCTGCATGTGGGCTTTGGCCTCGCCTCCTCTCTGCAACCACGCCCACCCACGTCTTGCAGCATCCTGAACCACCCTCACAGCTTACCCGCCCCCGGGCTGATTGTGTAGGTGCTGTGGCTCATTTGAATAAGATTTGTAGAATTAGATCCCACTGGACCACACTCCAGGGGAGTACTAATAGGTAAAGTTGCCATAGTCACAGATGACCAGAGGCTGACCTGGGTGATTTAACCTGACGGTCACCTGAGGGAGGTGCTATGAGGTAACAGTGCTAATCACTGTGCCCAAAGATTTTGTCTGGGATTCTTTCTCTGCCTCCAATATATATGGAATCATGAATGTTTGATGGAATATTGCAACGCGTTTTGTGGCCACAAATAACTTATTATGCCCCTAAATGACTCACGTATGACCCCATTGAATCTTGACACCATGGACATAATTACCTATTCCCACCCACTTCCAGCAGGTAGCTGTTACTGAGGGAATGTGTTCATTCAGGCTTGTGGTACCCTACTGTATTTAAAAGACTGCAGTAACCCTTCATGAAACATTTGAAATGTTTAGCTAGTCAACGTTTGTATAATGCAGAATGTTGCTGTAAATTTACAAAAAATGGGCTTTCACAGTTCACTAGTTACTAAAGGGAACAATACTGAGCTGAGCATTTTGGCCTACTGGTAGTGCGCACTTACAAAATGGGCAGGTTAATGTCTCTTCCATAAGTGCTATTTCCTGGCTGCAAAACTATTACTGCAATGATTTGATCATGGTTTCGGCAGTATTATCCTTGGGTGCTGTAGCAATTGAGGCCTTTCCTCCACAATCTCTTTGGGCACTTGCATTTTGAAAAATGTCGTCGGTAGCAATAATCTTAGAATCTCTGAATGGATCTTGCTGTCAGATCCACCTCCCCAAATTACCTAAACCTCCAAAGAGCTGTTTTATGGTGCCAATTGCCTGTCCTTGACCTTGGGAGATGCAGGTATACTGTTATATCTACACACACTTTCTGGCCATTAGTGTAACCCCTGCAGATAGGTTTTGTCCCTTAGTATCACCCTTCTTGCCGTCATTGTCTTTTAAACAACTGGGGCACAGGACATAAACATCACTGCTGCTTAGAAGCATTTGAAGCAGAGGAAGATGAAAATTATGGGGAAATAACAAGACAGTTATTTGTTTCCACATTTTGCCATTGGTTCTTTTATCAATCACCTTAAATCTTTGTTCTTTGGCACTTGACCCTTCGGACAATGGGAACAGTTTCTCTCCATCTACTCTGTCTAAAACCCTCATGATTATGAACACCTCTATAAAATCTCCACTCAACTTTCTGGTAGCATAGTGGTTTGCACAATTACTTCACAGCTCCAGGGTCCCAGGTTCAATTCCCAGGTTGGGTCACTGTCTGTGCGGAGTCTGCACATTCTCCCTGTGTCTGCGTGGGTTTCCTCCGGGTGCCTCCTTCTGCACTGTAAATTCTATGGTTCTATGAGAGGGTACCATGATTAGGGTTTGAGGTTACAGTCAGAACTAAGATTACGATTGGGGAATAGAGTTAGGAGTATTTAGAATTAGGGTTGAAGTTAGGGTTCAGTCAAGGTCAGGATTCAGGGGCGGGATTCTCCGACCCCCCGCCGGGTCAGAAAATCGCCGGGGGCTGGCGTGAATCCCGCCCCCGCCGGTTGCCGAATTCTCCGGCACCGGATATTTGGCGGGAGCGCGAATCGTGCCGGTTGGTGGCCCCCCTGGCGATTCTCCGGCCCACGATTGGCTGAAGTCCCGCCGCTGTCAACACACGCCAGCCGGCGTGGATTGAACCACCTTTGGGACGGCGGGACATGGCGGCGCGGGCGGGCTCCGGGGGGGGGGGCGCGGGGTGATCTGGCCCCGGGGGGTGCCCCCACGGTGGCCTGGCCCGCGATCGGGGCCCACCAATCCACGGGCGGGCCTGTGCCGTGGGGGCACTCTTTTCCTTCTGCCTTCGCCATGGTCTCCACCATGGCGGAGGCGGAAGAGATCCCCTCCACTGCGCATGCGCGGGGATGCCATGAGCGGCCGCTGACGCTCCCGCGCATGTGCCGCCCGGCAAAGTCAGTTTCGCACCAGCTGGCGGGGCACCAAAGGCCTTTCCCGCCAGCTGGCGGGGCGGAAATCAGTCCGGCGTGGGCCTAGCCCCTCAAGGTAAGGGCTCGGCCCCTCAAGATGCGGAGACTTCTGCAACTTTGGGGCGGCGGGATGCCGGACTGATTCGCGCCGTTTTTGGCGGTGGCCGGCGGACATCGCGCCGATATCGGAGAATCCCGCCCCCTGGTTTGAGGCAGTTAGATTCGCAGTTATGGAGTTTGGGTTATTTTGAAGTTGGAGTTTTGTGTTTCAGTTGGGGGTTAGATTCAGGGTTTGCTTTGCTATTCTAGATTTATCATTAGATCTATGATTATGGTTAGAGTTATGGTTGGATGAAGAGGAGACTTGTACTTACCTGCCTGTACCAGCAACCTACCAGTCTCAAACTGTAAACTATTAAACCTAACCTCTGCCTCCAAAGCAACAGAACTGTTCATCTAAATTGTTTTCAACATGCAGTTTGGAGGTATTGCTCAATCAGGTATTATTACATTCTGTGACCCCCCAAATCCATACCAAACATAAGCGCGATCTAATCAAATACGCTCTAAGTGTGGTGGCGAGCAGGAATTGCCGGGAGTTTCCTGACAGCCGACCTGGCGAGGCCGTCACCAGCATTAAGGTTAATTGGTCCACTTAATGAAGCCTCACGGGCTTCTAATGATTGTCATGCTGGCTGATTCACCAGGATCGCACTCGCATGTCCCCGCCAACAAGGGGGAGCAGCACCTAAACCGATCCCGCCGAGCAAATCCCACTCAGCATGCAACTATTCCACCATGGAGACCAGCTCCAGGATTCGGAGGTGTAAACCTGGCCATACTGTTGGACGCAGTGGAAACGAGCTGGGTGACCCTGGGCGAGATTCTCCACTCCCGCGCCGGTTGGGAGAATCGCCTGGGCCACCAAAATTTCCCGTGACGCCGGTCCGACGCCCTCACGCGATTCTCCCAAGCGGTGGGAACGGCCCCGTCGAGTTCCGCAGGCCGCAGGCCGGAGAATCGCTGGAGAAACCCAAAATGGCGATTCTCTGGCACCCCCGCTATTCTCAGGCCCGGATGGGCCGAGCGGCCAAGCCAAAAGGGCGGGTTCCCCCCGCCGCCGTCCACACCTGGTCGCTGCCGTCGGGAACAGCGCGGGAACGCTGGGGGGGCGGCCTGCGGTGGGGGGGGGAGGAGGGATCCTGCACCGGGGGGGTACCTCAAATGTGGGATGGCCCGCGATCGGTGCCCACCGTTCGTCGGGCCGTCCTCTCTGGAGGAAGACCTCCTTCCTTCCATGGCCCCGCAAGATCCGTCCGCCATCTTCTTGCGGGGCGGACTCGGAGAGGATGGCAACCACGCATGCGCGGGTGACGCCAGTTATGCGGCGCCGGCCGAGTCATGTATGCGGCGGTGCCTTTACGCGGCGACAAGGCCTGGCACGTGTAGATGACGCGGCCTCGCTCCTAGCCCATTATCGGGCCCTGAATCGGTTGGGATAGGGGCCGTTTCGCGCCGTCGTGAACCTCGACGGCGTTCACGACGGCGTGGGCACTTCGGCGCGAGAGTGGAGAATCCCGCCCCCTGTTCCTCCGAGGGGCTCGGCTGGTCAGTCATGGGTCAGTCAGTGCTGCCTGGGAGAAAGTGGCAACAGCCGTCAGCATGGGGAACATGACCAGGAGGACCACCACACAGTGCCACAAAAAGCTGAACAACCTTCACCGGGCCGCATGGGTGCGTTGGCCTCAGCCCCCGGCACCAGTCCCTCCTGTCACACCCGTTCCCCCCGCGCCAACCATGTGCCTGGCACCACCCCCGCCCAGATGGGTGGCTGGGTGCCAGACATCAGAGTCCTCACCCACTATGTGGAAAGGACGCTGCAGGTTGCGGGGTTGGATGAGGATAGATCGATCACCGACGTAGAGGTTGGCATGCGATACAGAGGTGAGCATCCACCGTTTCCCATCCAGATGACCGGTCACATGTGAGTTATACATGCCAGCATGTTTATCCTTCACCCACTGACCACATGTCCATTCTCCCACAGGATCTCCATTCGATGGTGCCGGCCAATCCAGAGTGGTCTCTCCCATGCCTCCCTAGAGAGCTCTGAGATGCCACCATAATAGTCACATCACAGCTATCATCCTCACCCTCCACCAGTGCAGAGACACACATCTCGGTGGGCGAATGCAGTGGACAGGCCTCTGGGGCACATTCTGGTGAGCACCACACAGTTGCAGATGCACATCAGGTGGAGGCAGGAAGATCCAGGCGAGACAGCTGATGGGTCCCAGTCAGATGCTGAGTCTCTGGACCAGGTTTACACGGAGCTGATGCAGTCGACAGGGTGTAGTCGAGAAATTCAGAGGAGGATGTCAGTGACACTCCAGCATGTCCGCAGCCAATTGGAGCAGTCCCAAAGGCTGAGGGCACAGGAAATAGCAGCGGCATCTTTCAGCTTTCAGTCTTTTCCAGTCTCAGGGGAGGTGCCAGAGGAGTGGAAAACTGTAAACGTTACGCCCCAGTTCAAAAAAAGGTAGTCAGGGATAAGCCCAGCAATTACAGACCAATCAGTTTAACTTCAATGGTGAAGAAGGTTTGAGAAATGATTATTCAGGATAGCATTAGTAGTCACATAGAAAAATATGGTTTGATTAGAAAGAGCCAGCATGGATTTCTAAAGAAACCTGTTGAACTAATTTGTTGGAGTTATTTGAAGAGGTAACAGAAAGGGTCAATGAGGGTAATGCTGTTGACTTTCAAAAAGCATTCGATGCAGTGCCACACAACACACTTGTGAGAAAGGGACACAAATCGAATAAAAGGGACACAAAATTGGCTTAATAATAAGAAGCAGAGAGCAATGGTCAATGGATATTTTTTGGGCTGGAGGAAGACTTGTAGTGGAATTCTTCAGGGGTCAATGTTTGGACCCTTGCTTTTCCTGATATATATTAGTGATCTATATCTTGGTATGCAAGGGACATCTTCAAAGTTTGTAGATGACACAAAACTTGGAAGCATTGTAAACTATGAAGAGAACAGTGTAGAACTTCAAAGGGACATAGCCAACTTAGTGGAGTGGGCAAATCGGTGGCAGATGACGTTCAATGCAGAAACGTGTGAGGTGATGCATTTTGTTCAGAAGAGCATGGACAAACAATATAAAATAAGGGGCAACATTTTTTAAAGTGATGCAGGAGCAGAGGGACCTAGGTGTGGATGTGCAAGGATCATTGAAGGTGGCAGGACAGGTAGAGAGAGAAGTTAATAAAGCATAGAGAATCCTAATTTTTATTAATAGGAGCATAAAGTACAAGAGCAAGGAGGTTATACTGAATTTATACAAGACACTATTTGGACCTCAGCTGGAATATTGTGTACAGTTCTGGGTTCCACACTATAGGAAAGATGTGAAAGCATTGGAGAGAGTGTGAAGAGGTTTACAAGAATTGTTCCAAGTATGGGAGACTTCAGTTATGAGGATAGATTGGAGGGGTTGGGACTGTTCACCTTGAAGATAAGAAGGCTAAGAGGAGATTTGATAGAAGTGCTCAAAATCATAAGGGGTCTGGACAGAGTCGACAGAGAGAAATTGTTCCCGCTTGTAAAGGAATCACGAATGAGGGGGCACAGATTAATGTGACTTGCAAAAGAAGCAAATGTGATGTGAGAAAAAGCTTTCTCACACAATGAGTGATTTGTGCCTGGAATGCACTGCCTGGAAGTGTGGTGGAGGCAGGTTTAATCAAGGCATTCAAAAGGACATTAGATGATTACTTTAGTAGAAACAATGTACGAGGGTACAGGAAAAGGGCAGAAGAATGGGACTAAGTCATAATGCTCATTTGGAGAGCTGGTGCAGACACAATCAGCCGAATAGACTCCTTCTACACCATAACAACTCTATGATTCTGAGTACAAAATAATCGTACATTGGTTTGCAATTTCAAATATTCATTTTAAAAATGGTGAATTGTGAGGGGGGAGAAAATCATTGGCTCACTTTTGCATTCAATGCATCAAAATTATTTGGTTTAAGTGTAGCATTATTCAAATGCACTCCATTGTGCCTTAGATTGGTCCCTGACAGATACTTTCTTTTTCCATACATGCTATTTGGTACCCATTCTGATAGAAGCAACAAGTGGTAGATTGCTGTTAGTTTTACGCTGTTTCGAACATCCAAAATGCAGTCCAAACTAATTTCACTTAGGACTCTTGGAACAGTTGGAGATGATGCGGAACCCATGCATCATGTCAATTTAATTGTATCAGATAGTCTCCCTGTTTCTATTCACCTATGAAACCTGTTCTGAGATGTGACTTTTCATTCCAAACTTTTGTTCTTTGTTAAATGCTTCCCGTGCTCACAAAGAAAACACGATCACTCAGATAAAATTAGGATTTAAGTTATCATTTGTGATAGAATATTGTGATTTCTTCTTTAAGAATTATACCACATATATGAAATATTCTAACACATATGAGGATTTCCTCTTTAGATTAAGGTTTTCTCTCGATTCATAAATGTAAGTATCATATTTGACAACAGGACAATGTTATATGAAGTTCCAATGCTCATAATTAAGAAGTAAAACATGAAGAAAATTAATTATTGTTAGTCTTGAGAACGTATTTCAAGATGCTACCATTTATTACCTAAGTTTGTGGAGGCAATGAGAAATGGATATAGGGACTTCCTTATTTTAGTGGATGAGGTTGTATTTTACTTGGGTTTTCAAAAGCAATTAGCTTTTAAAAAAAATTTAGGGTATCCAATTCATTTTTTCCAATTAAGGGGCAATTTAGCGTGGCCAATCCACCTAGCCTGCACATCTTTTGGGTTGTGGGGGCGAAACCCACGCAAACACAGGGAGAATGTGCAAACTCCACACGGACAGTGACCCAGAGTTGGGATCGAACCTGGAACGTCGGTGCCGTGAGGCAGCAGTGCTATCCACTGCGCCACCGTGCTGCCCTGATCAAAAGTAATTTGTTAACGTTCTGCCCCTGAAGATTTTAATATATACCAAGGCCTGGATTTTTCTCTAGTACTGATATCAAAACAGTATGTTCACTGTTTTTACTCCTCCAAAACTGACAGCAAATTCTGCCCTGTGAAATGCAGAAATCCAGAAGTTGCTGTGAATGATTTAATGTTTTCCCAAAGGGTGATCCACAGACTGTGATCAATTAGAATCACTGAACTGAGAATATTCCCACGTACACTGGATTTGCTGAAAAGCCCTTGGAAATGATGCACCTTGTTCAATAGGATGTAATTGGATTTTTAACATACTAAGTGCATCGTTTGCTCGGTTGTCCTTTGTAGTGAAGGTGAATGTGACATTAACTAGAATTTAATGAGTTAAATTTCAGCTACATCATGTTCAGGGATTACTAATCTGTTCAATTTGAGCATGGAAAGATCTGTTGATGTTGAACACACATGGTGGATGAGGATAGAGATGCTTGTAGAGCTCGTGTTTCCTATTCATTGAAGGCGGTGTCTTTGCTGATGAGTCGACACCTGACAGAGTGATCCTGTGCAAGGTTCTCACATGTCTTGGGACAATGTTCAAACTCTTAATTGAGATCCTAGTGTAGTCTGGTGCCTGTTCCCCTGTGCTCAGGAGTCTGAGTGTTTATACTGGCACTGAAGCCTACCCTTCCATGGCTGGAATCTCGGGATGATTGGCCTCAGTGCATTGGAGAATGAGATGTGACACAGTGAAACGGCCCGCTTAATGTCCTAGTGGGGGTGAAGGGGAGCTCGAATGGGTCTTCAGGGAGATGGAGCACTAATGAGGCTTTCTATTGTTCCCTGTCAGGAGAAGACAAGTCATAATGCTACAGAGTGCCACAGAATCGTTGGGGGAGTGCCAAATGTGCTTGTCCTCATGAAACGTGAGAGTGATGCACTGGAGCAGGAGTGCCACCGGCCAGTTTGCTCCTCCGACGAGGTGGGGGCCTCGGAAGAAGGTAAGAATGCAGGTCACAAATGTGAGTATAGCAGGTACTGGAAACATTATGGGCTCCTCGCAGCAGAAGGTGAACTGTCACAGTCAGAGTGCCCATTGAAGCTCCAATGCAGATGGCAACATGAAGCAGGTTTCCATAGACTCCTCAGCTCACCTAGCATGCACAGTGACTATGACGATTGAATTGACAAATCTTTTGCCTTGGGGCAACCCCAAGGAGCCCCCTCGTTAAGTTCCAAGGAAGACATCGCACCTGCACCTGCATCACAACATCTCTCGGAAGCAGGCACCTGTTCAGATAGTCACACATCAGTGGGCAATAGGTCAGCAGTTCTGCGAATAGTGCAAAGTGACGTGCTCACATCACACTCGCCTGAGGAGTTGGCAGAGCCAGAGAGGTCCCAGGGAGTGGCCAGTGGGAACATTGCTGGAGACCAGGACCATGCTGCATCCAAACCACACGATGAGCCTCTGGAGTTGTCCATCAGGCGAAAGATGCGGGATCTCCAGGGAGTTCTGGAAGAGACCCATGAGGGTCTGCATGCCACGGTGTCTGTCATGGTGGAGTCTATGCAAAGCATGAGTACTGTATTGATCCTTAACAACGATTGCCCTGCCTTCTCCATGGAGAGAGTAGAGACTCTTCAGGAGCAGAATCAGGGGTTCCTGGGATTGCACTTAGACCTGAAAGCCCTCACACAGGCAATGACCTCAGGAGGTCACTGTCAGTGTGAGAGGTGGACGAGGCACCTACCCATCAATGAGCAGGGAGATGCAAACTCACCTCACACTGGTGGACGAGTTGCGGTCACCTCTTGGACTCCTCTCAGGGCACTCCGAATGAGGACATCAGCTCCTTCGCCCCTCTGTTAGTGGCTATTGCATCTGATGATGCAGCAAGAACTGTGGAATACATTTAAAAAAAAAGTTTTTTTATTAAAGTTTTCACAAAATATCAACAACAAAATGTAAAGGGAACACAATAGAATTAAATACAAAACAAAACAACCCCGTGCCCCCCTCCCCCCTATACATAAATAATAAATTAACACCCCGATTAGCAAACATAGCAAAGATATACACCTCCTCAGATACCCCAGTATAGACAAACAAAAGTAAAATAGAATACTGGCCTCTTTCGCCTCCTGCACTCCCGGCTCCCCTGCAACCCCAAATATTGCGAGCCCCCAGCCCGGTTTGACCCTGGATCCTACCACCCTCGACACCGTCCTCGCTATGCCCTTCCAAGATTCCTCCAGCGCTGGGCATGCTCAGAACATATGGGTGTGGTTTGCTGGGCTCCCTGAACACCTAACACACCTGTCCTCACCCCCAAAAAACCAGCTCATCCTTGGTCATGTGTGCCCTGTGCTGTATGTGTATGTGCCCTGTGACCTTAAACTGTATGAGGCTGAACCTCGTGCACGAAGAGGAGGAGTTCACCCTCCCAAGGGCATCTGCCCACGTCCCCTCCTCGATCTCCTCCCCCAAGCAGCACGGTAGCATTGTGGACAGCGCAATTGCTTCACATCTCCAGGGTCCCAGGTTCGATTCCGGCTTGGATCGCTGTCTGTGCGGAGTCTGCACATCCTCCCTGTGTGTGCGTGGGTTTCCTCCGGGTGCTCCGGTTTCCTCCCACAGTCCAAAGATGTGCAGGTTAGGTGGATTGGCCATGATAAATTGCCCTTAGTGTCCAAAATTGCCCTTAGTGTTGGGTGGGGTTACTGGGTTATGGGGATAGGGTGGAGGTGTTGACCTTGGGTAGGGTGCTCTTTCCAAGGGCCGGTACAGACTCGATGGGCTGAATGGCCTCCTTCTGCACTGTAAATTCTATGATCTATGAACTCCTCCTCCCACTTAAGTTTCAGCTCCTCCACCGAGGCCTCCTCCTCCTCCTGCATCACCTGGGATGTTGCCGAGAACTTCCCCACTCCAACTCACACCCCCGAGAGCACCCTGTCCTGTACCATGCGTGGCAGCAGCAGCAGGAATTCCACAACTTGCCACCTGGCAAACGTCCTTACCTGCAGATACCTAAAGGTGTTCCCCGGGGGACCCCGTACTTCTCCTCCAGCTCACCCAGGCTCGCGAACTTCCCATCCACAAACAGGTCCCCCAACCTTCTTATCCCTGGCCTGTGCCACCCCAAAAACCCTCCATCTATTCTCCCTGGGACAACCGGTGGTTCTCCCGTATCGGGGTCCACACCGAGGCCCCCACTTCCCCACTGTGCCGCCTCCATTGCCCCCAGATTTTGAGGGTAGCCGCCACCACCGGACTCGTGGTATACCGCATTGGAGGGAGCGGCAGCGGCGCCGTTGCCAGCGCCTCCAGACTCGTACCCTCACAAGACGCCGTCTCCAGCCTCTTCCATGCAGCTCCCTCCCCCTCCATCACCCACTTGCGCACCATCGCCACATTGGCCCAGTAGTACCCACAGAGTTTGGGCAGCGCCAGGATCCCCCCATGCCTACTCCGCTCCAGGAACACCCTTCTCACCCTCGGAGTCCCTCGCGCCCACACAAACCCTGTTATGGTCCTGTTGACCCGCCTAAAGAAGGCCTTCAGGATAGGAATGCGGAGTCACTGGAACAGGAACAAAAACTTTGGGAGCACGGTCATCTTGACTGACTGCATCCTATACGCCAGGGACAGTGGCAACGCGTCCCGCCTCTTAAACTCCTTCTCCATTTGCTCCACCAGCCTCGTGAAATTAAGTCTATGCAGGGCCCCCCAGCTGCTGGCCACCTGGACCCTTTTTAGTGGGAGCTCGCCAATCCCCCTCTCCTGGTCCCCCGGGAGAACCACGAACAACTCGCTCTTCCCCATGTTGAGCTTGTACCCTGAGAAATCCCCGAACTCCCTGAGGATCCTCATTACCTCCGGCATTCCCCCCACCGGGTCCGCCACATATAGCAGCAAGTCGTCCGCATAGAGCGACACCCTATGCTCCTCCCCACCCCGCACCAACCCCCTCCAGTTCTTCGACTCCCTCAGTACCATAGCCAGGGGTTCAATCGCCAGTGCGAAGAGCAGGGGGGACAGGGAACACCCCTGCCTCGTCCCTCGATGCAACCAAAAGTACTCAGACCTCCTCTTGTTTGTGGCCACACTCGCCATCGTGACCTCATACAACAGCTTAACCCACCTGACGAACCCCTTCCCAAACCCGAATCTCTTCACCACCTCCCACAAGTACCCCCACTCTACCCTATCGAAGGCCTTCTCAGCGTCCATCGCCACCACTATCTCCGCCTCCCCCTCCCTCGCCGGCATCATAATAACGTTCAGGAGCCTCTGCACATTCGCGTTCAACTGCCTCCCCTTCACGAACACCGTCTGGTCTTCGTGGATAACCTGCGGCACCCAATCCTCAATTCTTGTGGCTAAGACCTTCGCCAGCACCTTGGCATCTACATTTACCAACAAAATTGGCCTGTAAGACCCACACTGCAGGGGATCCTTGTCCTGCTTCAGGATCAAGGAGATCAGTGCATGGGACATCGTCGGGGACAAATCCTCCCCCTTCCTTGCCTCATTGAAGGTCCTAACCAGCAACGGGCCCAACAGGTCCACATATCTTTTGTAGAATTCTACCGGGAAACCATCCGGCCCTGGTGCCTTCCCCGCCTGTAGCCTCCCTATCCCTTTGGCCAGCTCCTCCAGCCCAATCGGGGCTCCTAATCCCGCCACCAGTCCCTCCTCCACCTTCTGGAACTTCAATTGGTCCAGAAAGTGGCCCATCCCTCCCTCCTCCAGAGGGGGCTCGGACCAATACAGTTCCTCATAAAAGTCCCTGAAGACCCCATTGATGCCAACCCCACTTTGCACCACATTCCCTCCCCTATCCTTAACTCCCCCGATCTCCCTAGCTCCTCAGCTTCCGAAGCTGATGTGCCAGCATCCGGCTTGCCTTTTCCCCATATTCATAAACCGCCCCCTGGGCCTTCCTCCACTGCACCTCCGCCTTCCTGGTGGTCAACAGGTCAAATTCGGCCTGGAGGCTACGCCTCTCCCGCAACAGTCCCTCCTCCGGCACCTCCGCATACCTCTTGTCTACCCTCACCATCTCCCCCACCAGCCTCTCCCGCTGCTCTCTCCTCTCCTTGTGGGCCCTGATGGAGATCAGCTCTCCCCTAACCACTGCCTTCAGCGCCTCCCAGAACATCCCCACTCGGACCTCCCCATTATCGTTGGCCTCCAGATATCTCTCTATGCTTCCTCGGACCCGCTCGCTCACCTCCTCGTCTGCCAACAGCCCCACCTCCAAGCGCCACAACGAGCGCTGGTCCCTCTCCTCCCCCAGCTCTAGGTCTACCCAATGCGGGGCGTGATCCGAAATGGCTATCGCCGAGTACTCGGTATCCTCTACTCTCGTTATCAGCGCCCTGCTCATAACAAAAAAGTCGACTCGGGAATAGGCCTTATGAACATGCGAGAAGAATGAAAATTCCCTAGCCCCCGGCCTTGCAAATCTCTAAGGGTCCACCCCTCCCATCTGGTTCATAAACCCCCTCAGCACTTTAGCCGTCGCCGGCCTGCTACCCGTCCTAGACCTGGAGCGGTCCAGTGCCGGATCCAACACCGTGTTAAAGTCCCCCCCCCCCCCCCCCCCCCCACCCCCCATTATCAGGCCCCCCACTTCCTAGTCCGGGATCCGACCCAACATGCGCCGCATAAAACCCGCACCGTCCCAGTTCGGGCCGTACACATTGACCAGCACCACCCTCTCCCCTTGCAGCTTACCACTTACCATTACGTACCTGCCGCCATTGTCTATCACAATGCTCGACGCCTCGAACGACACCCTCTTTCCCACCAAAATGGCACCCCCCCCCCCCGATTTTTGGCATCCAGCCCCAAATGAACCTGACCTACCCACCCCTTCCTCAATCTTACCTGGTCTTCTACCTTCAGGTGTGTCTCCTGGAGCATGACCACATCCGCCTTCAGCCCCTTCAGGTGCACGAACACCCGGGCCCGCTTAACCGGCCCGTTCAGTCCCCTTACGTTCCAGGTTATCAGCCGGATCGGGGCTACCCGCCCCCTTCCCCCACCGACTAGCCATAACCCCTCCTCGGCCAGCCACGCGCCCGCACCCCACGCCCGGCCCGTTCACCACGGCGGCAGACCCCCGTCACAACCCACTCTTCTTGCTCCAGCTCCCCCTTGACTATACCAGCAGCAACCCGGTTCAGGCCCAGTCCCCTCAAAACTGAGGAATACATTGCCATGGGACTGGACATACCCTTCCAGGCATAGCCTACTCAGGCTCCAGTGGCCAGAGGACAACTGCCAAGATCATCCCAGACACCAAGACCACAAAGTCAGCAGGCTGCTTCGAACGCAGCAGCCACAGACAGATAAAGGCACCTTGAGCACAACAGGAGCCTGCCACGGGTGATGTTATTTATGTTCATTATTTTGAAGTTTGTATTTGAGATGGAAACTTTGTATATTCATTTTCCTTTCATATGAGATAACATAAACATTTTTATACTTTAATGGACTGAGTTGGCTGGATGGTTTGAATAGGTGCCAGATGCTGCACAGGTTTGTAACTGTATGGCGCTGTATGGTGCTGGCATTCTGAGTTGGGCTCTCAGTTAATGATTGTTTGCAAAGGAGACAGTGCCATTGACATGAGGAAGCATTGATGTCTTGGGTGCCTAACTGAAGGTTTGCAGCATCAAAGCATCCCTGGTGTCCCTGTTCGCCTGAATGTTGCTCTTGACTACCTTGGCATCCTCACCTTGCGGGTCCCCAGGCTATTCCCCTAACCCATCCCTGGAGTCACCTTCTCAGACCTATGGAGCTTGCTTTCCTCAGCCTCCACTGGGTAGCCCTTGCCAGACCCAGGTTGTGTGGGGTACAGCATACAACAACTAAGAGGGAGACACACACTGGAGGATATTGCAATGCTACCTTGGATCGGTCCAGGCAGCTGAAGTGTAACTTCAGCAGCCTGATGATCCTTTCCATCACTGCTCTTCTGGATGCAGGACTCCTGTTTTATCTCTCTGCGGCCTCAGTTCTTGGAGTGAAGTCATCTGCCACCTCTTCAAGGGATAGCCTTTGTCACTAAGGAGCGAACCAGCTAATCGTGTAGAAGCCACTAAGAGCCTTGGTACCTGTGAGTGCCACAAGATGTAAGCATCGTGTGAGCTGCCAGGATAACAGGCGCAAACTTGAAGAATCTGCATCTGGTGGTCACAGGTGATTTTAACATTCACTGGGCGGAACCCTTTTCTATTTACATAAACTGCCTGCTCACCTTCTGGCACCTTGACGGCCAAATGAGTGAAATCTATTACACCCTTGATGCAGGGGAACACTGTCAACTCAGCGATGCCTCATGCTCTCTCTGTCTGGTTCATCTCATCTGTCTGGTAGTGGATGAATATGTAGATATGTCTAAAGTTGCATACAGTCATCAGATTGACACAACTGTGTGCAGCTGATTGGGATACATCACACAGACCGCCCACACTGAGCCCTGAAAAGAACCGGACGCATAGAAATTGAGGGTCACTGACCTTCAAAGCCACCAGCATGGGGTGTCCTCCAGTTCAGTTGGAGGCGATTTTGGACCTATCATGTCACATATTGCTATCAATGTGTTCCTGGAGAGGGGTAGCCTCTTGCTGCACTAAACTTCAGGCATTTTTTAAAAATTTGTTCATGGGATGTGTGCATGACTGGCTGGGCCAGCATTTATTGCCCATCCCTGAGAGAATTTCTTTCATATAAATTTAGAGTACCCAATTACTTTTTTCCAATTAAGGGGCAATTTAGCATGGCCAATCCACCTACCCTGCACATTGTTTTGGGTTGTGGGGTGAGACCCACCCAAGATAATGTGCAAACTCCACACGGACAGTGACCCGGGTCCGGGATTGAGCCCGGCTCCTTGGCGTCGTGAGGCAGCAGTGTTCACCACTGCGCCACCATGTTGCCCTTCCCTGAGAGAATTTAAGAGTCAAACCACATTGCTGTGGATCTGGAGTCACATGTAGATCAGACCAGGTAAGGATGGCAGGTTTCCTTTCCTAAACAGCATGAGTGAACCAGATATGGTTTTACGACAATCGACAAATGTTTCATGGTTATCTTTAGACTTCTAATTCCAGATTTTTATTGAATTCAAATTTCACCACCATTGAGCATCATTTGAACCCGTTCCCCAGAGCATTGCTCTGGAGCTTTGAATTACTAGTCCAGCGACAATACCACTGCACCACCGCCTCCCCTAGGAGGTAGGTGAAGCATTGTCTGTACATTCTAGCCACTGGGTAATGGCGTCTGCAACATATCCCCTCATCTTGCCCTCCCTGCTGGCCCTGCACCAACTGAGCCCCATTCGGTCCTCTTAAAGATATCTCCTGAGAACGCTACCCATGCTCACCTGGCCTTCTCTCCCTCTTACCTCTCCCTTCCTCTTCAGAGGAGTTCCCATGAGCAGCAGACACTGTTCCCATTAAATCAGATGCAGAGGACCAACATGTTGCAAATGAGGGATAATCAGACTCCAATCCTCAGGAAAATCTTCCAGGAAAGATAAGGTCCTGAAATGCTGAAAGGCAGATTTGAAATGCTGAAGAATTGCCAAGGAAGTCAGGGAGAACTCAGTACTCCCATAGCAACAAACTCATAATGACAGAGGAAGTGCTTCTGCTTCAGGGGCCTGTTATTCCGCCCTTGGTGGAAATGCAAACAATGTGATGAGTGCCCACCTTTTTTACCCCTGCAACAAGCTGAAATTTACAAGGGTAGCATAAAATCACTGTTCATTGGCTTAATCATGGCCTTAATTGGCCCTTTAGTTGTCAGCGGGCGCACATCCAATTCATGCACCCGCTCCTGCCAACCTCAAAATTGCCTGAGTGTGTGATGACATTGGGAAGCATTTTACATTTGGTCAAATTGATTGTGTGCCGGACCCCTGAATGTAAAGTTCTGCCAACAGCATTTCTGAATTTCAGCACCTCAGCTGGCAACAGTTTAGCAGGACTCTTGCAAGTATTTTCTGATCAATGCACAGTCGAAAAATTCCTTGATGGTTGTTGCAAGCTTGGCAGTTTCTATTTCTTTTGTAAAGGCGGGTACCATCATTGAATATCTGAGGAATGGCTTCTTGGTTCCATATGAAATGAAATGAAAATCGCTTATTGTCACAAGTAGGCTTCAAATGAAGTTACTGTGAAAAGCCCCTAGTCACCACATTACGGCGCCTGTTCGGGGAGGCTGTTACAGAAATAGAACCGTGCTGCTGGCCTGCCTTGGTCTGCTTTCAAAGCCAGCGATTTAGCCCTGTGCTAAACAGCCATATGATCTGGAATAGCTTGGTGAGTTAGGCACTGAGAGTTGTGATTCCTGTCTTGTACATTCTTCTTGGAAGACACATTTCACCTGGTATTACATCTGACCCAGGCACCTTGCTACTTGACAGGAGCTTTCATGATCTCAGCTTTGATGGAGGTATCAGCAATTGACGTGTTAACTTCAATATGGGGCAAGCTTGCAATTCCAAACATTGTTAAAATGCTATGCTCACATCTTGTCTATAATCTATATGGTTCCATCAGTAATGAGGAAAAGAGAATTTCTGGTAGCCTGCAGACCATAGATTGTCTTCAGAGCATGATAGAAGTGTTTAATATTGCTACTGTCTGCCTTTCTGCTTAAGTAGTGATCCTGCAATTAAGCCTTGACTGGATGTCTTTATAGGTGTTGTTGGAGGTGACTTTCTTTGAAGCAGATGAATGGTTGTTTTGTTATGCTGTGAGGAAATGGCACTCACACTAAATATATAGCTATTGCTAAGAAACCACTCTGGCCATAATAACAATTTTTACATTGATGGAATGTCAAATATTTTCTTTATGGTGAAAAATTAATGCTTTTGAAATAATGATCTTTCAAAAAATGTTAATGATATATCAACTTATACACAGTCCCATGCGGGTGTTCCAGTCATTTATCTGTCTTTGCGTAAAGTGATATTAAGAAGTAATAGACAATGGGCGGCACAGTAGCACAGTGGTTAGCACTGCTGCTTCACAGCTCCAGGGTCCCAAGTTCAATTCCGGCTTGGGTCACTGTCGTTCTCCCTGTGTCTGCGTGGATATTTTTCTGGGTGCTCCGGTTTCCTCCCACAAGTCCCGAAAGACGTGCTGTTAGGTCATTTAGATATTCTGAATTCTCCCTCTGTGTACCTGAACAGGCGCCGGAATGTGGCGTAGAGGGACTTTTCACAGTTACTTCATTGCAGTGTTAATGTAAGCCTACCTGTGACAATAAAGATTATTATTATTATACTTCCTGGTTTGCTGAAAGAATATCAGTGTTGTTGGGTGCCTGCAGAACCCCTTCGAGCCAACTTCAAATGACAAAAAATATTTACATTAACCCAATTCATTTTCTTTTTCCAATTAAGGGGCAATTTTAGCGTGGCCAATCCAGCTGGCCTGTACATCTTTGAGTTGTGGGAGCGAAACCCACACAAACACGGGGAGAATGTACAAACTCCACACAGACAGTGACCCAGAGCCGGGATCAAACCTGGGACCTTGGCACCGTGAGGCAGCAATGCTAACCACTGTGCCACCCTGCTGTCCAATATTTACATTAACAAGCCTGAGGTGACAGAGACACTGGGCGGGACTCTCCCGCAACTGGCCAGATGACCCGACCCCGGCGCCAAGAGCGGCGTGACCCACTCCGGCGCTGGGCTGACTGGAAGGTGCAGAATCCTCCGCACGTCTGGGGGCTAGGATGGCGCCGGAGGGATTGGCACCGCGCCAACCAGCGCCGAAGGGCCAGCGCGAGTTGGCGCATGTGCAGGACCGCCGGCGTGGTTTCGTGCATGCGCAGTCCGGCCGGCGTGTTTCCTGCGCATGCGCAGGGAGTTCTTCTCTGCGCCGGCCATGGCGGAGCCCTACAGAGGCCGCGCGGAAGGAAAGAGTGCCCCCAAGGCACAGGCTCGCCCGCAGATCGGTGGGCCCCGATCGCGGACCAGGCCACCGTGGGGGCCCCCCTGGGGCCGGATCCCCCCGTGCTTCCCTGAGGACTCACCTAGCCAGCCTCCAAGCCAGGTCCCGCCGTGACGGACCATGTCCATTTCACGCCATTGGGGCCCGGAGAATTGCCGGGGGGGCCGCTGCCAACGGCCCCCGACCAGCGCGGCATAAACCCCGGCCCCACCCGTAAACCAGCGCCGGAGAATACTGCAGCCAGGGTCGGAGCGGCGGGGCAGGATTCACGCCGGCCCACCCCGGGGATTCTCCGGCCTGGCAGGGGTCGGAGAAGCCCGCCCACTATTTTATACATTTCCATACTGGTCTTTCTGAACAGCTTCCTAACTGCACTCTGACAAAATTACTGAAGTGTCTTGACCTGTATTGCATGACACTACCATGCAAACAATAGTTGTAAATTTCCAGTGGTATTCTAAATTTAATGAATGCATAGTCAGAAAATGGCGGTGTGTCTAGATTGCAATGATACATTGACATTGCCAAAGTCTGTGGCTTTCTTTTTAAAAAAAAATAATTTTTATTGAAGTTTTCACAAAATATCAGCAACAAAATGAAAAAGGAACCCAATAGAATTAAATACAAAACAAAATAGAACAACCCCCATGCCCCCCTCCCCCCTATACATAAATAATAAATTAACACCCTGAATTAACACATAGCAAACATAGCTAGTATATACACCCCCTCAGATCCCCCAGTGTAGACAAACAAAAATAAAGTAGAAGCCCCCCCCCCAGGTTGCCGCTGCTGCTGACAATTGTCTACCGTTCTGCCAGGAAGTCCAAGAACGGTTGCCACCGCCTGAAGAACCCTTGCACCGATCCCCTTAAGGCAAATTTCACCCTCTCCAATTTAATAAACCCCGCCATATCGTTGATCCAGGATTCCACGCTTGGGGGCCTCGCATCCTTCCACTGAAGAAGAATCCTTCACCGGGCTACCGGGGACGCAAATGCCAGAATACAGGCCTCTTTCGCCTCCTACACTCCCGGCTCCCCTGCAACCCCAAATATTGCGAGTCCCCAGCCCGGTTTGACCCTGGATCCTACCACCCTCGACACCATCCTCGCTACGCCCTTCCAAAATTCCTCCAGCGCTGGGCATGCCCAGAACATATGGGTGTGGTTTGCTGGGCTCCCTGAGCACCTAACACACCTGTCCTCACCCCCAAAAAGCCGGTTCATCCTTGTCCCGGTCATGTGTGTCCCGTGCAGCACCTTAAACTGTATGTGGCTGTGCCTCGTGCACAAAGAGGAAGAGTTCACCCTCCCCAGGGCATCTGCCCACGTTGCCTCCTCGATCTCCTCCCCAACTCCTCCTCCCACGTACCTTTCAACTCCACCACCGAGGCCTCCTCCTCCTCCTGCATCACCTGGTAAGTAGCCGAGATCTTCCCCTCGCCAACCAACCCCCCAGAGAGCACCCTGTCCTGTACCGTGCGTGGCCGCAGCAACGGGAATTCCACCACTTGCCGCCTGGCAAACGCCCCGAAAACCCTCTATCTATTCTCCCTGGGACAAACTGGTGGTTCCCCCGTATTGGGGTCCACACCGAGGCCCCCACTTTCCCCCTGTGCCGCCTCCACAGCCCCCAGATTTTGAAGGTAGCTGCCACCACCGGGCTCGTGGTATACCTCATTGGAGGGAGCGGCAGCGGCGCCGTTGCCAGCGCCTCCAGACTCGTACCCTCACAAGACGCCGTCTCCAGCCTCTTCCATGCAGCCCCCTCTCACTCCATCACCCACTTGCGCACCATCGCCACATTGGCGGCCCAGTAGTACCCACAGAGGTTGGGCAGTGCCAGCCTCCCCCCATCCCTACTCCACTCCAGGAACACCCTTCTCACCCTCGGAGTCCCTCGCGCCCACACAAACTCCGTTATGCTCCTGTTGACCCGCCTAAAGAAGGCCTTTGGGATAAGAATGGGCAGGCACTGGAACAGGAACAAAAATCTTGGGGGCACTGTCATCTTGCCAGGGACAGCGGCAACGCGTCCCACCTCTTAAACTCCTTCTCCATTTGCTCCACTAGCCTTGTGAAATTAAGTCTATGCAGGGCCCCCCAGCCCCTGGCCACCTGGACCCCCAAATACCTGATGCTCCTCTCCGCCCTTTTTAGTGGGAGCTCGCCAAACCCCCTCTCCTGGTCCCCTGGGTGAACCACGAACAACTCACTCTTCCCCATGTTGAGCTTGTACCCTGAGAAATCCCCGAACTCTCTGAGGATCCTCATTACCTCCGGCATTCCCCCCACCGGGTCCGCCACATATAGCAGCAAGTCATCCGCATAGAGCGACACTCTATGCTCCTCCCACCCCGCACCAACCCCCTCCAGTTCCTCGACTCCCTCAGTGCCATAGCCAGGGGTTCAATCGCCAGTGCGAAGAGCAGGGGGCAGAGGGGACACCCCTGCCTCGTCCCTCGATGCAATCGAAAGTACTCAGACCTCCTCTTGTTCGTGGCCACACTCGCCATCGGACCTCGCCGGCATCATAATAACATTCAGGAGCCTCCGCACATTTGCTTTCAACTGCCTCCCCTTCACGAACCCCGTCTGGTCTTCGTGGATCATCTGCGGCACCCAGTCCTCAATTCTCGTGGCTAAGACCTTCGCCAGCACCTTGGCATCTACGTTTAACAACGAAATCGGCCTGTAAGACCCACACTGCAGGAGACCCTTGTCCCGCTTCAGGATCAAGGAGATCAGTGCCCGGGACATCGTCGGGGGCAAGGCCCCCCCTCCCTTGCCTCATTGAAGGCCCTAACCAGCAACGGGCCCAACAGGTCCACATATTTTTTGTAGAATTCTACCGGCAAACCATCCGGCCCCGGTGCCTTCCCCGCCTGCATGCTCCCTATCCCTTTGGCCAGCTCCTCCAGCCCAATCGGGGCCCCTAATCCCTTCAACTTCAGGAACTTCAATTGCTCCAGAAAGCGGCCCATCCCTCCCTCCTCCAGTGGGGGCTCCGACCGATACAGTTCCTCATAAAAGTCCCTGAAGACCCCATTGATGCCAACTCCACTCCGCACCAAACTCCCTCCCTTATCCTTAACTCCCCCGATCTCCCTAGCTGCGTCCGGCTTCCGAAGCTGATGTGCCAGCATCCGACTTGCCTTTTCCCCATATTCATAAATCGCCCCCTGGGCCTTCCTCCACTGCGCCTCTGCCTTCCTGGTGGTCAACAAGTCGAATTCGGCCTGGAGGCTACGCCTCTCCCTCAACAGTCCCTCCTCAGGCACCTCCGCATACCTCTGTCTACGCTCACCATCTCCCCCACCAGCCTCTCCCTCTGCTCTCTCCTCTCCTTGTGGGCCCTAATGGAGATCAGCTCTCCCCTAACCATCACCTTCAGCGCCTCCCAGACCATCCCCACTCGGACCTCCCCGTAATCGTTGGCCTCCAGGTATCTCTCTATGCTTCCTCGGACCCGCTCACTCACCTCCTCGTCCGCCAACAGCCCTACCTCCTAGCGCCACAACGGGCGTTGGTCCCTCTCCTTCCCCAGCTCTAGGTCTACCCAATGCGAGGCATGATCCGAAATGCCTATCGCCGAGTACTCGGTATCCTTTACTCTCGCTATCAGCGCCCTGATCATAATAAAAAAGTCGATCTGGGAATAGGCCTTATGAACGTGCGAGAAGAATGAAAATTCCCTAGCCCCCGGCCTTGCAAATCTCCAAGGGTCCACCCCTCCCATCTGGTCCTTAAACCCCCTTAGCACTTTAGCCGCCGCCGGCTTCCTACCTGTCCTAGACCTGGAGCGGTCCAGTGCCGGATCCAACACCCTGTTAAAGTCCCCCCCCCATTATCAGGCCCCCCACTTCCAAGTCCGGGATCCGACCCAACATGCATCGCACAAACCCGCATCGTCCCAGTTCGGGGCGTACACGTTGACCAGCACCACCCTCTCCCCTTGCAGCTTACCACTTACCATTACATACCTGCCGCCATTGTCTGTCACAAAGCTCGTTGCCTCGAACGACACCCTCTTTCCCACCAAGATCGCCACCCCCCGATTTCTGTTATCCAGCCCCGAATGAAACACCTGACCTACCCACCCTTCCTCAATCTTACCTGGTCTGCCACCTACAGGTGTGTCTCCTGGAGCATGACCACATCCGCCTTCAGCCCCTTCAGGTGCGCGAACACCCGGACCCGCTTGACCGGCCCGTTCAGTCCCCTTACGTTCCAGGTTATCAGCTGGATCAGGGGGATACCCGCCCCCCCCTAGCCTGTGGCTTTCTTGAATGGCACATTAGTGAATAGGCTTGCAATGTTGAACAGTGGGTGGAATTCTCCGGTCCCGCATCCGTGTGTTTCTCGCTGGTGGCAGGATTCTCTCTTCCCTCTGCTTGCGAATGGGATTTCTCATTGAAGCCACCCCATGCCGCTGGGAAACCCAGGGGCGGCGCTGCACTGTCAGCGGGAAAAGAGAATCCCATCGGCTGAAGAACTCTGGCCAACGTTGCAGTTGATGTGCAGGTCAGGGATGGGTCTTTGCGAAAGTGAAGGAATCCTTCACCGTGTAGTTTGGAAAACTCACTCAGAATTGGTTGTATACACCTCGAAAGATTGCTTCACCTTTGCGAAGATTATGCAAGACCTGCATATCGGTAATAATGCCTTGTCTATGAGCTTATTTGACACAGTGAGCCTTTTCACTAATATGTTGCTCATGGAAGCAATAAGCATTCCCGCCACGTCACTATATCATAACAATTTAGATATGCCTCCATTTTCTGAATTAATATTTTAAAGTTAGTTGATACCACGCTATGAACAAAGTGATCAGTGTTGGGAACATTGATATGCTTGAAAGGTGTTAGCTAATTTGGGGTAAAAAGAAAAAAGGCTGGAAATACTCAGCAGGCAACATATTACCTCATCCACCAAGATTTTCCAGCTTCTTCTCCTTATTTCAAACACTGCCATCATATTTTGTTTTTCTGAGTTAATCAAGCAGCTGGGCTAAAAAATGCTATTTGGAACATTATGGAGAAATTCTGTGAAATATATATGCGCATAGTGATTATGTAACAGTCATACACAATGTCCGAGTCTCCAATGTGAAATAAAAGCAAGATACTTTGGTACCTGGAAACCTGAAATAAAAACAGACAATGCTGCAAATACTCAGCAGGTCTGACTTTTTTTTTAACATTGTCGGACTGTTTTTCCGACAATGTTAAAAATGGAACAGAAATAGAATTGGTTGTATTTATCAATTAACCACTTCAACTATCTAGTCAAAATGAAGCTGCTGTCAGGAAGGCTAAAAACAATTGAAACAAGTTATTTTAAAGTAGCGTTACTCACCAATATGGCCACACTCAAATTATTAGGTAAAAATAAAAAAGCTTGGTTAATGACCCACTACATTTATTTGTGTTTTGGTTCAGTGCAGCTGGAAGATTTAGGGCTGTGACACAGCTGTGTTTTGAATATTTTCTTCAAAAGAATTTTCAAAGTAAAGTTAGTCTAGTAATTAGACTGTAAACTGATCTCTATAAAATCTATGGGCGTGATTGAGCGGATTCAAATTAGAGTCCGCTGAACGGCACGATTAGCGGATGTTTCTCGGTGGCTGCAGCAACGAGAAACACCCTGCTAAACAATGGCACCGTGCCATTTTTTTTGACCTAGGGGAGATTCTCCCCACGGAGGCCACACATAGGGGGATTTCCTGCTGGCGAACTAAAGGTTCCTCATAGATTGGGGCCCCATTTTGGAAGGCTGCCATGATCTTTCCCCCCCCCCCACTCCCTTTCAGGCACCCTCCCACTTGTTGCCCCCACCCCGCCACCCTCACCACCCTCCCAACCTTGGGCACTGCCAGAGTGCCAGGTTGGCAGTACCAAGATGCCCAGATGCCAGGGGGAATGCTACAATGCCACCCTGCCCTGGTCCCAACCACCTGGGGGCCTCCAGTGACCTGGGAAAACCCCAAATTGCCATTCCGATTGGTTCACGTTTGTGTGGACCAGCACTAAATGGCACTGCAGGTGAGTCCCGGGCGCTGGGTGAATCCGTGTCCAGGTATATAAATGAGCCCTGATCACACTGGGTGGAGCAAGTTGGGCGACTCACAATCGACCCAACGCCTGGCATGGAGCCCAATTTGGGGCTCACATGCGATTCACCAATGTGCTCAGATCTGGGCCGGGTGCAACAGGGTCACTGAATCATTTCCATTGATTTAATCTACTGAAGTACAGAAGAGTGTGATCATTTTCATCAAGTGGAATATAAAACAGTGTGCTAATCTTCATTGAGTGGAGTGTAAGACAGTGTGTCGATCTTCATTGAGTAGAGTGTAATACAGTATGTCAATCTTCATCAAGTGGAGTGTAATGTAGTTTGTCGAACTTGCGCAAGTGGAACGTAATACAGCATTTCAGACTTCATGGAGTGTAATACAGTGTGTCAATGTTCATTGAGTGGCGTGTAATACAGTGCATCAATCTTCATCGCGTGTAATGTTACTCAGTGTGTCAGTATTCATTGAGTGGGGTAAAATAGTGTGTCAATCTTCATTGAGTGGGGTATAATACAGTATCAATCTTCATCAAGTTAATACAGTGTGTCCATCTTCATCGAGTGGAATGTAACACAGTATTCATTGAGTGGGGTATAATAGTGTGTCAATCTTCATTGAGTGGGGTATAATACAGCGTCAATCTTCATCAAGTTAATACAGTGTATCAATCTTTATTGAGTGAACGTAAGATAGTGCGTCAATCTTCATCGAGTAGTGTAATGCAGTATGTCAATCTTCATCAAGTGGAGTGTAATACGTTTTGTCGACCTTGCTCAAGTGGAGTGTAGTAGAGTATTTCAGTCTTCATGGAGTGTAATCTAATGTATCAGTATTCGTTGAGTGGATTGTAATACAGTGCATCAATCTTCATTGAGTGGTGTGTAATACAGTGTGTCAGTCTTCATTGAGTGGTGTGTAATACAGTGTGTCAGTCTTCATTGAGTGGTGTGTAATACAGTGTGTCAGTCTTCATTGAGTGGATTGTAATACAGTGTGTCAATCTTCATCGAATAGAGTGGAATACATTGTGTCAATCTTTAGTGATTGTGCTCCTTTACATAACAGACCCGTTGGGGGGGGGATGGCTGGGATCATGGAGATATTGGAGGAATTTGGTCGGTTCTCGGGCTATAAATTAAACATGGGTAAGAGTGAGGTATTCCCGATTCAGGCACGGCGGCAGGAGAGGAGACTGAGGGAGTTACTGTTTAAAGTGGTGGGAAGGTGTTTTAGGTACCTGGGGATACAGGTGGCAAGGGACTGGGGTCAGCTCCATAAGTTAAATTTGGGCAGGGCGGTTGAGCAAATGAAAGGGGACTTCCGCAGGTGGGACATGCTCCCGCTGTCATTGGCGGGGAGGGTACAGACTGTGAAGATGACAGCCCTCCCGAGATTGCTATTTGTGTTTCAATGTCTTCCAATCTTTATCCCTAAGGCATTTTTCAGGAAGATGAACGCAGTGATCTCGGGTTTTATATGGGCTGGTAAGGCCATATAGGTGAGGAAAGTCCTTTTTGAATGAGGGCGCAGGATGGGGGGCTTGGCCCTTCCGAATTTGATTGTCAGGGCTAGAAGGCTGGGAACAGACGAAGCCTGTGTGGAATATAAGGAAAGTAGGAAGGAACTTAAGCAAGGAGTCAGGAGGGCTAGAAGAGGTCACGAAAAGTCATTGGCAAATAGGGTTAAGGAAAATCCCAAGGTTTTACAGACATAAAAAGCAAGAGGGTAGCCAGGGAAAGGGATACACAGGGCTAAATCGTTGGCTTTTAAAGTAGACCATGGCAGGCCAGCAGCACGGTTCAATTCCCATACCAGCTCCCCGAACAGGCGCCGAAATGTGGAGAGTAGGGGCTTTTCACAGTAACTTAATTTGAAGCCTACTTGTGACAATAAGCGATTTTCATTTCATTATTACTGGGTGAATATATCGATGGTTAGGAAGTGGGTAGTGGGAGAGCGGTCGGTGTGGGTGCGAGTGAAGGCAGCATCCTGTAAGGGTAAAAGTTTGGAGGCTTTGTTAACGACACCTCTGCTGTTCTCACCGGCTCGGTACTCCACAAGCCCAGTGGTAGTGGCAGCCATGAGAGTGTGGGGGCAATGGAGGCAGCACATGAGACTGGAGGAGGCGTCGGTGTGCTCACCGATCTGTGACAACCACTGTTTTGTTCCGGGAGGGCTGGACGGGGGCTTTAGGAGGTGGCAACGGGCAGGAATTGAGAGATTTGGTGATCTCTTCATTGAAGAGGGTTTCCCGAGCCTGGAGAGATAAGAGGAGGAGTTTGAGTTACCGGGTGGAAATGGATTTCAATACCTGCAGGTACGGGACTTTGTCCAGAGGCAGGTTCCAAGCTTCCCTCGCCTCCCTCTAAGGGGACTGCACGATAAGGTGATGTCAAAAACAGGGGTTGGGGAGGGGAGGGTCTCAGAAATATATAAGGAATTGATGGAGTGGGAAGGGGTCCCAATCGGGGAGGTGAAGAGGAAGTGGGAGGAAGAGTTGGGAGGGGAGTTGGAAGTCGGACTATGGGAAAAGGTCTTAAGGAGAGTCAATTCATCCTCGTCGTGCCCGGTTTAGCCTGATCCAGTTCAAGGTGGTCTATACGGCTTAACAGCTGGTGTAGGAGGGAGGGTTTCCGTTATCTGGACCACTGGGAGCTCTTCTGGGGTAGGTTTGACCTGTATAAGAAGGACGGGTTGCATCTAAACTGGAGAGGCATAAATATTCTGGACGCGAGGTTTGCTAGTGTCACACGGGAGGTTTTAAACTAGTATGGCAGGGGGGTGGTACCGGAGCAATAGGTCAGAAGGTGAAAGCATTGAGGGAGAACTAGGGAATAGGGCCAGTATGGCTCTGAGGAAGAGCAGATAGGGAGATGTTGCTGAAAACAGTGGGTGTGGTGACCTGAAGTGCATATATTTTAATGCAAGAAGTATTATGGGAAGGCAGATAAACTTAGAGCTTGGATTAGTACTTGGAACTATGATGTTGTTGCCATTACAGAGACTTGGTTGAGGGAAGGACAGAATTGGCAACTAAACGTTCCAGGATTTAGATGTTTCAGGCGGGATAGAGGGGGAAGGGGTGGCGGAGTTGTGCTACTGGTTAGGGAGAATATCGCAGCTGTACTACGGGAGGACACCTCAGAGGGCAGCAAGGCTATATGGGTAGAGATCAGGAATAAGAAGGGTGCAGTCACAATGTTGGGGGTTTACTACAGGCCTCCCAACAGCCAGCGGGAGATAGAGGAGCAGATAGCTAGACAGATTTTGGAAACGAGTAAAAACAACAGGGTTGTTGTGATGGTAGACTTCAACTTCCCCAATATTGACTGGGACTCATTTAGTGCGAGGGGCCTGGACGGGGCAGAGTTTGTAAGGAGCATCCAGGAGGGCTTCTTAAAACAATATGTAGACAGTCCAGATAACGGAAACCCTCCCTCCTACACCAGCTGTTTAGCCGTATAGACCACCTTGAACTAGGGAAGGGGCTGTACTGCACATAGTATTGGGGAATGAGCCCGGCCAGGTGGTAGAAGTTTCAGTAGGGAAGCATTTCGGGAACAGTAACCACAATTCAGTAAGTTTTAAAGTGCTGGTGGACAAGGATAAGAGTAGTCCTGGGGTGAATGTGCTAAATTGAGAGAAGGCTAATTATAACAATATTAGGCGGGAACTGAAGAACCTAGATTGGGGGAGGATGTTTGAGGGTAAATGAACATCTAACATGTGGGAGGCTTTCAAGTGTCAGTTGAAAGGAATTCAGGACTGGCATGTTCCTGTGCGGAAGAAGGATAAATACTGCAAATTTCGGGAACCTTGGATAACAAGGGATATTATAGGCCTCGTCAAAAATAAAAAGGAGGCTAGAAGGCTGGGAACAGACGAAGCCTGTATGGAATATAAGGAAAGTAGGAAGGAACTTAAGCAAGGAGTCAGGAGGACTAGAAGAAGTCACGAAAAGTCATTGGCAAATAGGGTTAAGGAAAATCCCAAGGCTTTTTACACATACATAAAAAGCAAGAGGGTAGCCAGGGAAAGGTTTGGCCCACTGAAGGATAGGCAAGGGAATCTATGTGTGGAGCCAGAGGAAATGGGTGAGGTACTAAATGAAGACTTTGCATCAGTATTCACCAAAAAGAAGGAATTGGTGGATGTTGAGTCTGAAGAAGGGTGTGTAGATAGCCTGGGTCACATTGAGATCCAAAAAGACGAGGTGTTGGGCGTCTTGAAAAATATTAAGGTAGATAAGTCCCCAGGGCCTGATGAGATCTACCCCAGAATATTGAAGGAGGCTAGAGAGGAAATTCCTGAGGCCTTGACAGAAATCTTTGGATCCTCACTGTCTTCAGGTGATGTCCCGGAGGACTGGAGAATAGCCAATGTTGTTCCTTTGTTTAAGAAGGGGAGCAAGGATAATCCAAGGAACTACAGGCCAGTGATCCTTACGTCAGTGGTAGTGAAATTACTGGAGAGAATTTTTCGAGACAGGATCTACTCCCATTTGGAAGCAAATGGACGTATTAGTGAGAAGCAGCATGGTTTTGTGAAGGGGAGGTCGTGTCTCACTAACTTGATAGAGTTTTTCGAAGAGGTCACAAAGATGATTGATGCAGTGGATGTTGTCTATATGGACTTCAGTAAGGCCTATGACAAGGCCCCTCATGGTAGACTGGTACAAAAGGTGAAGTCACACGGGATCAGGGGTGAGCTGGCAAGGTGGATACAGAACTGGCTAGGTCATAGAAGGCAGAGAGTAGCAATGGAAGGGTGCGTTGAGTCCGTTACTAAGAAAGCAAGTGCAATGTTGTCATTTATCTCAAGAGGCTTGGAATATAAAAGCAGGGAGGTACTTCTGAAGCTTTATAAAGCATTAGTTAGGCCCCATTTAGAATACTGTGAGCAATTCTGGGCCCCACACGTCAGGAAGGACATACTGGCACTGGAGCGGGTCCAGCGGAGATTCACACGGATGATCTCAGGAATGGTAGGCCTAATATACGATGAACATCTGAGGATCCTGGGATTATATTCATTGGAGTTTAGGAGGTTGAGGGGAGATCTAATAGAAACGTACAAGATAATGAATGGCTTAGGTAGGGTGGACGTAGGGAAGTTGTTTCCATTAGCAGGGGAGACTAGGACCCGGGGGCACAGACTTAGAATAAAAGGGAGTCACTTTAGAACAGAGATGAGGAGAAATTTCTTCAGCCAGAGAGTGGTGGGTCTGTGGAATTCATTGCCACAGAGGGCGGTGGAGGCCGGGAGCGGGTAAATGGAGTTGAAATCAGCCATGTTGAATGGTGGAGTGGACTCGATGGGCCGAATGGCCTTACTTCCGCTCCTATATCTTATGGTCTTATGATACAGACCCAGCAAGTGTAGAAGATTTTAATTTAGATGGGCAGCATGGTTGGCACGGGCTTGGAGGGCCGAAGGGCCCGTTCCTGTGCTGTACTTTTCTTTGTTCTTTGTTCTTTGTATGACTATGGCCTGGATGAGTAGGTTTTTTTGAGGAGGTGGAGGTCAGGTGTGGGCGGTGTGGGGGAAGCCCCGCGAATCACGGACACATGTTTTGGACGTGTCCGAAGCTGAGGGGATTCTGGCAGGGATTTGCGGACGTCATGTCAAACGTCCTGGAAGGGAGGGTTACTCCGAGTCCAGAGATGGCAATATTTGTGGTGTTGGAGGGTCCGGGGTCCCAGGAGGGGAGAGAGGCTGATGTTTTGGCATTTGCCTCCCTAGTGGCCCGGAGACAGATTTTGCTGGGATGGAGGGACTCGGAGCCTCCAAAGTCAGGGGTGTGGGTCAGTGACATGGCAGGGATTCTCAGGCTAGAGAAGATTAAGTTTGCCTTAAGGGGTTCAATTCAGGGGTTCGCTCGGGGGTGGCAGCCGGTCATCAACATCTTTAAGGAATACGGACCGTCAGCAGGAAGGGGCGGGCGGGGGGGTGGGGGGTGGGGGGGGTGGGGGAGGCATGGCATTGTAGAACAATAGGGAATCTAATATACGGGCAGTCAAGAGGAGGTAGGGCGGGAGGGAAGTTGGGTATGTTAATGTGATGTTGTTGCGTGTGTCGGTCTGCTCTGCTGTTTAGAATGTTTAAAGGTTAAAATTATAAATGCTTCAATAAAATGTTTTCTAAAAATAAAAAATAAATCTTTATTGAGTAGAATGTAATGCCGTGTGTCAATCTTCGTCGAGTAGTGTGTAATACAGTGTGCTGATCTTGATCAAATGGAATGTAATATCATGTGTTAATCTTCATTAAGTGGAGTGTAATACAATGGACTCATATTGATCAAGTGGGGTATAATACAATCTGCTGATCTTGATCCTGTAGCGTGTAATGCCTTATGTCGATGTTCATCATGTGGAGTGTAATATTGGGCCGGATTCTCCAATCGCGATGAATACCCGTTTACGCCGGAATCTGGGGCGGCGACGATTTTGTGATGCTCTGCCCCCAGACGTCACCTGAGGCCCTCCCCCGATGGGCCGAGTCCCCGACGACGTCACTCACGTGTGCTCACACCGTTCGGGGACCTATCGTGGCGGCTGAGGACTGAATCCAACACCACCACAGTCGGGAGGGGAGCCGTTCCACTGGCAGGGGGGGGCGCTTTGGCGGGGGCTGGGGAGACTGGTGGGGGGTGGTCTGGGGAAGATGAGGATGATCACAGGGGGGCAGTTTTTGCTGGGGGCGCCGTGGCCAGTGCCATGTTGCAAGGCGCGGTGTTGCCACAGGCAGCCGCCGAGTGCATGCGCGGCCACGGACCCAGCCATTCTCCAGGCGTATCCGTCGGTAAAGCGGGGGCTTTATGCTGCGCGGCTGCTAGCTTCCCACTGGATGGAGGATCGATGCAGGGGCGCCACCGACTTTATGGTCGTAAGACCAGACCGATCCTGCGGACATAGGCGCAGGATCGCAGAATCCAGCCCAAACTGTGTCAATATTCATTGAGTAGAATGTAATATCGTGTCAGTCTTCATCGAGTGGCGTGTAATACAGTGTGCTAACTGAAGCGGTACATATCCAAATGCAGCAAGACCTGTATGATATCCAGGCTTGAGGCATACAAGTGACAAATAACATTTCATAGAATCACAGAATCCCCACAGCTCCGTGGTCAATTCTGGCCTTGGGTCGCTGTCTGTGTGGAGTTTGCACTTTCTTCCCGTGTCTGCATGCGTTTCCTCTGCGTGTTCCAGTTTCCTCCCACATTCCAAAGACGTGCAGGTTCGGTGGATTGGCCATGCTAAATTGCCACTTATTATCCAAAGATGTGCAGATTAGGTGGGAACATAGGGAAGTTGTTTCCATTAGCAGGGGAGACTAGGACCCGGGGGCACAGACTTAGAATAAAAGGGAGTCACTTTAGAACAGAGATGAGGAGAAATTTCTTCAGCCAGAGAGTGGTGGGTCTGTGGAATTCATTGCCACAGAGGGCGGTGGAGGCCGGGAGCGGGTAAATGGAGTTGAAATCAGCCATGATTGAATGGTGGAGTGGACTCGATGGGCCGAATGGCCTTACTTCCGCTCCTATATCTTATGGTCTTATGATACAGACCCAGGAAGTGTAGAAGATTTTAATTTAGATGGGCAGCATGGTTGGCACGGGCTTGGAGGGCCGAAGGGCCTGTTCCTGTGCTGTACTTTTCTTTGTTCTTTGTATGATTTTGGCCTGGATGAGTAGGTTTTTTTGAGGAGGTGGAGGTCAGGTGTGGGCGGTGTGGGGGAAGCCCCGCGAATCACGTACACATGTTTTGGACGTGTCCGAAGCTGAGGGGATTCTGGCAGGGATTAGCGGACGTCATGTCAAACGTCCTGGAAGGGAGGGTTACTCCGAGTCCAGAGATGGCAATATTTGTGGTGTTGGAGGGTCCGGGGTCCCAGGAGGGGAGAGAGGCTGATGTTTTGGCATTTGCCTCCCTAGTGGCCCGGAGACAGATTTTGCTGGGATGGAGGGACTCAGAGCCTCCAAAGTCAGGGGTGTGGTTTAGTGACATGGCAGGGATTCTCAGGCTAGAGAAGATTAAGTTTGCCTTAAGGGGTTCAGTTCAGGGGTTCGCTCGGGGGTGGCAGCCGGTCATCAACATCTTTAAGGAATACGGACCGTCAGCAGGAAGGGGCGGGCGTACAGGGTTGGGGGGTGGGGGGGGGGGGGGGGGGGGGGGCGAGGCATGGCATTGTAGAATAATAGGGAATCTAATATACGGGCAGTCAAGAGGAGGTAGGGCGGGAGGGAAGTTGGGTATGTTAATGTGATGTTGTTGCGTGTGTCGGTCTGCTCTGCTGTTTAGAATGTTTAAAGGTTAAAATTTTAAATGCTTCAATAAAATGTTTTCTAAAAATAAAAAATAAATCTTTATTGAGTGGAGTGTAATGCAGTGTGTCAATCATTTATCGAGTAGAATGTAATGCCGTGTGTCAATCTTCGTCGAGTAGTGTGTAATACAGTGTGCTGATCTTGATCAAATGGAATGTAATATCATGTGTTAATCTTCATTAAGTGGAGTGTAATACAATGGACTCATATTGATCAAGTGGGGTATAATACAATCTGCTGATCTTGATCCTGTAGCGTGTAATGCCTTATGTCGATGTTCATCATGTGGAGTGTAATATTGGGAGGGATTCTCCAATCGCGATGAATACCCGTTTACGCCGGAATCTGGGGCGGCGACGATTTTGTGATGCTCTGCCCCCAGACGTCACCTGAGGCCCTCCCCCAATGGGCCGAGTCCCCAACGGCGTCACTCACGTGTGCTCACACCGTTCGGGGACCTATCGTGGCGGCTGAGGACTGAATCCAACACCACCACAGTCGGGAGGGGAGCCGTTCCGCTTTGGCGGGGGCTGGGGAGACTGGTGGGGGGTGGTCTGGGGGAGATGAGGATGGTCACAGGGGGGCAGTTTTTGCTGGGGGCGCCGTGGCCAGTGCCATGTTGCAAGGCGCGGGGTTGCCACAGGCAGCCGCCGAGTGCATGCACGGCCACAGACCCAGCCATTCTCCAGGCGTATCCGCCGGTAAAGCGGGGGCTTTATGCTGCGCGGCTGCTAGCTTCCCACTGGATGGAGGATCGATGCAGGGGCGCCACCGACTTTATGGTCGTAAGACCAGACCGATCCTGTGGACATAGGCGCAGGATCGCAGAATCCAGCCCATAGTGTGTCAATATTCATTGAGTAGAATGTAATATCGTGTCAGTCTTCATCGAGTGGAGTGTAATACAGTGTGCTAACTGAAGCGGTACATATCCAAATGCAGCAAGACCTGTATGATATCCAGGCTTGAGGCATACAAGTGACAAATAACATTTCATAGAATCACAGAATCCCCACAGCTCCGTGTTCAATTCTGGCCTTGGGTCGCTGTCTGTGTGGAGTTTGCACTTTCTTCCCGTGTCTGCATGCGTTTCCTCTGGGTGTTCCAGTTTCCTCCCACATTCCAAAGACGTGCAGGTTCGGTGGATTGGCCATGCTAAATTGCCACTTAGTATCCAAAGATGTGCAGATCAGGTGGGGTTACGGGGATAGGGTGGGGTGTGGGCCTCTCTCTCTCTCGGAGGGCCGGTGCAGACTCAATGGGCAGAATGGCCTCCTTCTGCACTTTAGGGATTCTGTGGTTCTCAAGGGCAATTAGGGTAGGCAATAAATGCTGGCCTAGGCAGCAGCAGCCACATCCTAAGAATGAATTTTGAAAAATCTTCACTGAATGTATAACAGCCTGTCCATCCCATATTGCTTGTTTTGTGATACTGCCAAGATAAGTTTCAACCCCTGGCAAGTTTCTATTTCCTTGGTGATTGATTTTATACAATAAGATTGTAATTCGGCAAAAGCAAACAACTGCTCAGATTTCTGTTGTGAGAGGCAAACAAACAGCTTTTTGCCATTTGTCTTGGGTCCAGTTACCCACAGGGGCTTTAAGAGTTTGTGAGTGGTGATCGCCGCTCTTCTGGAATCTTTTTGAATTTGGTGCCCTCTGCAGAGGAAACTGTGGTGTCTCAGGACAGAGCAAGAAGCAGGGAGATGGTTCAGATTGAAGAATCCTCATTGCGCATGCAGACAGCAGAGCAGGAAACACAAAACAGGAAATATAAATGATATTTAAATGATTGTGCAAGTAGCACAGCGAAGATTGGGACAAAGCTGTAGGATTAAGGGAAATTATTAAAAGAGCGAAACAGGAAAACTAAAATGCAATTATTCCAGTTACGTTTTTGAAAAAATCTGCAACGATAATTTTGTTCTGAGGGAATGGGAGTCCACACTCACCAAATTAATTCTCCAGGGCCAAGGAGTTTCTTCAGCAGTATTATCGCCTAGAATGAAGTAAAAAACGTTGTTATTCTTGATTTAACAAGCCCTAACATTTTCAGCTATTTTTGTGTGTCAAGAAATCACATGCAATGTAACACAGATCTCCATGCACATCCCGTGAGCAAATCCTGCACCAGCGGTGCCTGTGGAAGTGCAGACTATTACTGGCAACAGCGCCTAGGTTCTGGATTTGACTGTGTATGTGCCCACGTAAGGCATTGTTCCAAAATTGTTCAGAACTTTGAAGAAGAGGCATATTCAACTCTGTTGCTCAGTTGGCTGGACAGCTGGTTTGCGATGCAGGCCAACAGTGTGGGTTCAATTCTCATACCGGCTGAGGTTATTCATAAAGGCCCTGTCTTCTCAACCTTACCACTCTCCTGAGGTGTGGTGATCCTCAGGTTAAATCATTACCAGTCAGCAACCCCCTCTCTCCCCCCACCCCCCTCAAAGGCAAAAGCAAGCAGCCTTTGGTCATCTGGGACTATGGCAACATTTTACTAAGGAATGTGTGCATTGCAAGCTAGGCCAGCATTTATTGCCCATCCTTAATTACCCTTGGGAAGGTGGTGATGAGCTACCTTCTCCAATTGCTGCAGTCCATGTGGTGCAGATACGGTGCTGCTAGGGAGGGAGTTCCAGGCCTTTGACCCAGTGAAAGGACAGTGATACATTTCCAAGTCAGGATGGTGTCTGCCTTGGAGAGGATCTTGTAATACTGATAAGTGCTGATACAGCTTTAATACTGCAAAATTTGGGCCAACATGTCTATTGTATATGAGATCCTTTTGAAGGACTTACTGAGGAGTGTTTAGAAACATAGAAAATAAGAACAGGAGCAGGCCATTCAGCCCATCGAGCGTGCTCCACCATTCATTATGATCATTTCAACTCAATAACCTAATCCCCTTTCTCCCCCATATCCTTTGATCCTCTTCATCCGAAGTGCTATATCTAACTGCTTCATGAAAAACAGTGTTTTGGCCTCAACTACTTCCTGTGGTAACGAATTCCACAGGCCGACCACTCTCTGGGTGAAGAAGTTTCTCCTCATCTCTGTCCTAAATGGTCTACCCCCACATCCTCAGACTGTGATCTCTGGTTCTGTACACACCCTCATCCTTGGGAACATCCTTCCTGCATCTACCCTGTTTAGTCCCCTGTTAGAATTTGATAGGTTTCTATTCCCCCTCATTCTTCTGAATTCCAGCAAGTACAATCCTTTTTTAAAAAAAAATCCTTTTATTGGCATTTCTCATATTTATAAACAGTTGTTTATATACACATCACATTTTTCTCGCCTGCGCTAATTTCCTTTATTATACAGAGGTTTAGTTTGTCCTTTGTTTAACTGACCTTATGTGCCTTTCATTGCCCTCTGGATCGGTCTATGGTTCCTCCCCCTTCCCCGTTCACACACCCCCCCCCCCCCCGGCTTCGGCTGTGCTTTTCTTTTATTTTCCGGACAGAGTGGAATCATCTCTCCTGGTTTCCCTACCTTCCTTCCTTCCCCCCCACCCCCACCCCGGGTTGCGCAGTCTTTTGGTAACTCATCTATCTTGGTGTTTTAGTGATAAATTAAAAAAAAAAATTCTTATTAGGTTACTCCTTGCTGCTGGCCTCGAACAGGTTTTGGAACAGGCCGACGAACTGCCCCCCAGTATCAAGGAAGCCTTCCTCTGACCCTCGGGTGGCGTACTTAATCTTCTCCAGGTGGAGAAATTCCAAAAGGTCAGCGAGCCAGTCTGCAGCTGTGGGTGGTGCTGCCGATCGCCAGCCGAGCAGGATTCTCCGGCGTGCGATTAGGGAAGCGAAAGCAAGGGCGTTGGCCCCCTTCCCCATGTGTAGCTCTGACTGCTCCGATACCCCGAAGATTGCCACTATTGGGCATGGCTTCACCCACACCCACACAACCTTGGACATTGCCTCGGAGAAGGCTGTCCAGAACCCAGCAAGCTTGGGGCAAGCCCAAAACATGTGTGTGTGGTTGGCCGGGCCCGTCTGGCACCGCTCACATTTGTCCTCCACCTCCGGGAAGAACCTGCTCATTCGGGTTCTGGTCAGGTGCGCTCTGTGCACCACTTTGAGCTGCATTAGGCTTAGCCTTGCACAGGAGGAGGTGGAGTTCACCCTGTTCAGTGCTTCGCTCCAGAGTCCCCATCCTACCTCTGTCCCCAGTTCGTCCTCCCATTTTTGTCTGGTCCCGTCCAGTGGAGTCCGGGCTCTGTCCAGTAGCTGCCGTATATTTTTCCACATAGACCCCCCCCTTCTCGTTGCTTGTGCCTATCAGGTCCTCTAGTAGTGTGCTTTCTGGGGCCCCAGGGTACCCCACTGTCTCTTTGCGGAGGAAGTGTTTTATTTGGAGGTGTCTCATTTCCTGTCCTTTTGCTAGCCTCCACTTCCTCGTCAGTTCGTCTAGTGTCGCCAGTCTGTGCCCTACGTAGAAGTCCCCGACCGTCAATGTGCCCCCGTCCCGCCACCATCGTTTGAAGGTGGTAGCTAGCATGGCTGGGAGAATCTGTGATTGCCGCAGATGGGGGCCATGGGGGATATTTTAGTTATCCCGAAGTGTTGTCTGAGCTGATGATTAAACGGTCTACGTTTTGGAAAAAGGCCTTGGGGATGAAGATTTTAAATGGATCTAAACAGGAAGAGGAACCTTGGCAGTACGTTCATCTTGATCGTCTGCAATCTCCCCGCCAGGGAGAGTGGGAGTGAGCCCTACCTTTGAAGGTCTCTTCTTACTTCCTCCACCAGGCTGGTCAGGTTCCGCTTGTGGATCTGTGACCAGTCTCTGGCTATCTGGATCCCCTGGTGGCGGAAACCGTTCTGGGCTGTTTTGAACGGGAGCCCCTCCAGCTCTCTCCCTCCCCCGTTTGGGTTCACTGGTAATGCCTCGCTTTTGCCCAGGTTAAGTTTGTAGCCCGAGAAGGTTCCAAACTCTTTCAGCATTTGAAGTATTGCCTTCAGTCCCTCCTGTGGCTTCGAGACATAGAGGAGCAGGTCATCTGCATAGAGTGAGACTCTATGCTCTCTGTCTCCTCTCCGGATTCCCTTCCAGCTTTTCGCGTCCCGCAGGGCTATCGCACCTTTGGGGCGGCCCGACGGCGGAGTGGTTCCCGCCACTCCATTACGCCGGAACCCTCTGCACCGCTGGGTAGGGGAGAATCCCGCCCGGGATTTTTTAATTTTTTGAATGTTTTTTTTTCCCCTTTGAAAAAGTTTTTCTTTTTAAAAAAAATTTGCAGGAGAGGAACAAGGAAGAATTTAAAAATTCTTATTTTGTCCTTGTGATCCTCTCCGTGCTCCGACTTCCAGGCCATTTCTGAGCGATCCCCGCTCCTCCTCCACGTGCAGCTCACCGGGACCAGTCTCTCCTTTTTATTTCCTCTCCCTCTCCAGCTCCGTGGATCGAGCTTTGGCGCCTGGGCAGGGCCGAATTCGCGGGGCCTAAGGAATTTTTTTTTTTAAATGCCCCGGGAAAACCCCCCCAAAAAAGCCGTGATTTTGTGGCTGTGCGGGAGCGTCTTTGCTGCGGCCGCTCTGTTCGCGATCGCCACCGGAAGTGCAGCAAGTACAATCCTAACCGATCCAATCTCTCCGCATACGTCAGTCCCGCCATCCCAGGAATCAGTCTGGTAAATCTTCGCTGCACTTCCTCTAGAGCTCAGATAAGGAGACCAAAACTGCACCCAGTATTACAGGTGTGGCCTTACCAATGCCCTGTACGATTGCAGAAAGACATTCCTGCTCCTATGCTCCTATTTATCAATCATCTGGAAACTTGAGCTCATCCAAATCTTTGCTGCCCATATGTGAATTCGCACAATACTGTTCAGCCACCACCCACTTCCAGTAAAACCTCAAATTTATAATTCTCATCTTTATGTTCAAAACCCTCCATGGCTTTGCTCCCTCACCCCCAAACATCTCCAGCTTTACAATCTTCAGAAAACATTGTGTCAAAGTATACTGCTTCACACTTTGAAGTTATTTTCTAATTACATGCCCATTCTCCAACTTTATTAATATTTTCTGTAATTTTTTGCAGGCCATCTCTGCATAAATTATATCCCCAATTTGGTGTCATCTGCAAATATTAAAATTAATCTTCTGATTCAGGAGTCCAAAGTGTTTATGTAAGTGGTGACCGACAGTGATCCCAGCACCAATATGGTAGAACACTGATTCCCACCACAGGTAATCTGTGTCATGATATGCAAACATGCAACCAATGAACATTCAGAATAGGACACAACCAATGGGCAGTCAGAACACTCAGAGGTGGCATCACCACAAAGGGGCATGACATAAACACTATGAAAGGGATGAGGCACTCACACCCTGCCACTTTCCACAGACAGACATCTAGAGAGTTAGACAGGGTTGATCAGCAGCATCACACCCCAGTACGTGGCTTAGAGCAAGCTGGTACAGTTAGACTGAGTTACTACAGTTAGATTAGCAGAGAGTCGAACCCATTTGAGAACTGTGTTAATAGTTCAACAAACACGTTGAACTCATTTCAGAGTCTGGAGCATCCTTTAGTTAAAACTGCATCAAGTTGCAGCCTGTGTTATCCGAAGCAGCATAATACAACATGATACCAGGAGTGACTTTTCAATCTATTTAGTTCAACTCAGCAAGATCCGTGACAACCAGCTACTGAATACAGGCACAATGGACAAGATTCAGGCTCTTCATCAGCTCAGGACCACTGGCAATCTTAGTGCCAGCTGGCGATCATTCAAGCAGAAATTTCAACTATATGTGGAAGAATCCGACCTCAATGGCGCGACCGATGCGCGGAAGATAGCTCTTCTACTCACCACTGCGGGTGACCATGCGATAAAGATCTTCAACTCCTTTCACCTTTCCGAAGGGCAGGACAAAATGAAGTACCAAATCACCCTGGACAAATTCGACAGCCACTGCGAGGTGGACACCAACAAAATCTTCGAGCGCTACATCTTCAAGCAGAGGATGCAAGGTAAAGACGAATCCTTGAACTCCTATCTAACTAACCTTAGACTGCTAGCGCAATCCTGCAACTTCGGTGATATCACTGACTCCATGATCAGAGACCAAATCGTTTTTGGAGTCCACTCTGAGCCTCTGCGAGAGGAATTGTTGAAAATCAAGCACATGACCCTGCCAGTCGCGATTGAAACGTGTACTGTGCATGAGCACTCTAAAAATCGCTATTCACAGTACAAAACGGCAGGAAGTGAAAAACAAGTCTCCCATGAGGTGGAGAGTGTTCAGGCCATCTCCCGGATGCAGCGCCTCCACATTGACGAAAGCGGCCATTTTTCGCGTAGGGGCCTGACGCATGCGCAATGCGATCGGGAACACAAAGCGGCCGAAAATCGCACTGCGCAGGTGCAGACATCCGAGAACCGCACCGCGCATGCGCAATGACGCACTGAGCATCATGACGTTGACCATTTTAAAAAAAACATCCCTGCAAGAAGAAAACGCTGTTTAAACTGTGGGAAACCAAACCACTACGCACCCTGTGCAGATCTGCACCACCATTGGGAGCCAGCACTCCCAATTCCGACAGCGGCGCATCAGAAGTGTGCAACACCGAATGCATGACTCTGATCCAGGCAGTGTGACGGATCCAGATGAGGAATACCTGGACAACACTGACCGATTCGGCATTATTATGAAGTGCGAATAGGCCACAATGGACACATCGCGAGTCCAATCAATCCTGGCCGTGGATTCCGAGGACGAATGGCATGCAGTGATGAAGGTCAACCACTGCCCCATCCAGTTCAAACTGGACACAGGTGCCTCCGCCAACCTGATTTTGCAGGTGGACTTCAAGAGAATCAAGAAGCCCCCCACAATCCTTCCAGCTGCCTGCAAACTCCTGGACTACAATGGAAACGCAATCAAGGCACTGGGGTCCTGCCATCTGCAGGTGTCCAGCCGACACAAACAAGCAAGCTTACGCTTCGAGATTGTTAAACCAGACAGGGCGTCCTTGCTAGGTGCGCATGCCTGCAAGCAACTGAACCTCATTCAATGGGTCCACACAATGATGCCATTCCATTCGGATCTTCAGGCCAGCATCGACGACATCCTAACCCAGTACCCAGATCTATTTAGCGGGATGGGCACGCTGCCGTACGAGTACAAGTTTCTACTGCGGCCTGATGCCAAGCCAGTGGTCCACGCACCACGACGTGTCCCTGCTCCACTGAGAGAGCGCCTGAAGGCAGAACTCACGAGTCTACAACAAAAAGGCATCATCTCCAAGGCCTCTAAACCAACCGACTGGGTCAGCTCGATGGTGTGCGTAAAGAAGCCTTCGGGGGACCTATGCATCTGCATTGACCCCAACGATCTAAACAAAAACATTATGCGGGAACATTACTGCTTAACCACTTCCTTACCTTGCAGGTCAGCTGTTCGGGAGAGAGAGGGAGCCGGGACCTTGGAAACAGCGCGGGAGTTTCAAAAAGCGCGGGAGCTGCGAGACAGAGGGGACAGTTTAAAAGGTCACGCCGTGGGTGAGGTAAGTACTGCTTAACCACTTCCTTACCTTGCAGGTCAGCTGTTCGGGAGAGAGATCAGTTTTGGGAGCAGGCCTATTGGCTGACTGTAAATCAGGAAGGATACAAAGGGTGTGGCTGAAGTGCCTATAGAAACGGAGTGCTGGAGGCAAACAGAGTGTATCTGAGTTTGGGTAAGGCTGAGGTCGGGTAAGAGGGGAGTGACAAAAAAAAAAAATCAAATTAATTAAGTAAATTAATTAACTAGTTAAGGGAATTTGGTGCTCACCTGAAGGAGGTGCAGAGAAGCAGAGCTGTGAGGGAGTCTCTGGAGCAATTACATCACAGCCAGCAGGTAAGTGATTGGCTTGTAACTGGTAAGTGATTTCTCTCTCTTTGACTTTCTCTTAGCTGTGTAGTGTAGTTCAAATTTAACTTCAGGTTTAAGTCATGGCAGGAGAGCTCAGACCCGTGTCATGCTCCTCTTGTGAGATGTGGCAAGTCAGGGACCCTTCTGGTGTCCCTGACTCCTTCATCTGCAAGAAGTGTGTTAGACCGCTTGACGGCTCTGGAGCTGCGGATGGACTCACTTTGGAGCATCCGCGATGCTGAGGAAGTTGTGGATAGCACATTCAGTGAGTTGGTCACACCGCAGATTAAAATTACTGAGGCAGATAGGGAAAGGGTGACCAACAGACAGAGGAAGAGTAGGAAGGCAGTGCAGGGATCCCCTGCGGTCATCTCCCTCCAAAACAGATTTACCATTTTGGAAACTGTTGGGGGAGATGGCTCACCAGGGGAAGGTGGCAGCAGCCAGGTTCATGGCACCGTGGCTGGCTCTGCTGCACAGAAGGGCGGGAAAAAGAGTGGCAGAGCTATAGTGATAGGGGATTCAATTGTAAGGGGAATAGACAGGCGTTTCTGCGGACGCAAACGAGAATCCAGGTTGGTATGTTGCCTCCCTGGTGCAAGGGTCAAGGATGTCTCGGAGCGGCTGCAGGGCATTCTGGAGGGGGAGGGTGAACAGCCAGCTGTCGTGGTGCATATAGGCACCAACAATATAGGTAAAAAACGGGATGAGGTCCTACAAGCTGAATTTAGGGAGTTAGGAGTTAAACTAAAAAGTAGGACCTCAAAGGTAGTAATCTCAGGATTGCTACCAGTGCCACGTGATAGTCAGAGTAGGAATGACAGGATAGCTAGGATGAATACGTGGCTTGAGAGATGGTGCAAGAGGGAGGTTTTCAAATTCCTGGGACATTGGGACCGATTCTGGGGGAGGTGGGACCTGTACAAATTGGACGGTCTGCATCTGGGTGGGACCGGAACCAGTGTTCTCGGGGGGGTGTTTGCTAGTGCAGTTGGGGAGGGTTTAAACTAATGTGCCAGGGCATGGGAACCGATGTAGGAAGTCAGTGGGGACAGAAACAAAAGGCAGGAAGGGAGAGTGTGTAAAGCATGACCAGAGAAAGCAGGGCAGAGAGCAAAGAAGGTCTACATTAAACTGCATTTATTTCAATGCAAGGGGCCTGACGGGCAAAGCGGATGAACTCAGGGCATGGACGGGCACATGGGACTGGGATATTATAGCTATGACTGAAACATGGCTAAGGGAGGGGCAGGACTGGCAGCTCAATGTTCCGGGGTACAGATGCTATAGAAAGGATAGAACAGGAGGTAAGAGAGGAGGGGGAGTGGCGTTTTTGATTAGGGAGAACATCACGGCAGTACTTAGAGGGGATATATCCGAGGGTTCGCCCACTGAGTCTATATGGGTGGAACTGAAAAATAAGAAGGGAGAGATCACCTTGGTAGGACTGTACTACAGGCCCCCAAATAGTCAGCGGGAAATTGAGGAGCAAATATGTAAGGAGATTACAGATAGCTGCAAGAATAATAGGGTGGTAGTAGTAGGGGACTTTAACTTTCCCAACATTGACTGGGACAGCCATAGCATTAGGGGCTTGGATGGAGGGCAATTTGTTGAGTGTATTCAGGAGGAATTTCTCATTCAGTATGTGGATGGACCGACTAGAGAGGGGGCAAAACTTGACCTCGTCTTGGGAAATAAGGAAGGGCAAGTGACAGAAGTGCATGGTTAGTAAGTTTGCAGATGACACCAAGATTGGTGGCACAGTGGATAGTGAAGAAGGTTATCTAGGATTGCAACGGGATCTTGATCAATTAGGCCAGTGGGCCGACGAATGGCAGATGGAGTTTAATTTAGATAAATGTGAGGTGATGCATTTTGGCAGATCGAATCAGGCCAGGACCTACTCAGTTAATGGTATGGCGTTGGGGAGAGTTATAGAACAAAGAGATCTAGGAGTACAGGTTCATAGCTCCTTGAAGGTGGAGTCGCAGGTGGACAGGGTGGTGAAGAAGGCATTCGGCATGCTTGGTTTCATTGGTCAGAACATTGAATACAGGAGTTGGGACGTCTTGTTGAAGTTGTACAAGACATTGGTACGGCTACACTTGGAATACTGTGTGCAGTTCTGGTCACCCTATTATAGAAAGGATATTATTAAACTAGAAAGAGTGCAGAAAAGATTTACTAGGATGTTGCCGGGACTTGATGGTTTGAGTTATAAGGAGAGGCTGGATAGACTGGGACTTTTTTCCCTGGAGCGTAGGAGGCTTAGGGGTGATCTTATAGAGGTCTATAAAATAATGAGGGGCATAGATAAGGTAGATAGTCAACATCTTTTCCCAAAGGTAGGGGAGTCTAAAACTAGAGGGCATAGGTTTAAGGTGAGAGGGGAGAGATTCAGAAGGGCCCAGAGGGGCAATTTCTTCACTCAGAGGGTAGTGAGTGTCTGGAATGGGCTGCCAGAGGTAGTAGTAGAGGCGGGTACAATTGTGTCTTTTAAAAAGCATTTAGATAGTTACATGGGTAAGATGGGTATAGAGGGTTATGGGCCAAGTGCGGGCAACTGGGACTAGCTTAATGGTAAAAACTGGGCGGCATGGACTGGTCGGGCCGAAGGGCCTGTTTCCATGCTGTCAACTTCTATGATTCTATGATCCCGAAGAGGGAAGAAATCACGAGTGAGATGGCACACGCGCGCTTCTTCACAAAATTGGACGCATCCCAAGGATTTTGGCAAATCCAACTTGAAGAATCCAGGCTCTGCACCTTCAACACACCTTTTGGCAGATTCTGCAACAACTGAATGCCATTTGGCATCATCTCAGCATCAGAGACTTTCCATCGCATCATGGAACAGATGATGGAGGGAATAAAAGGGGTTTGTGTCTACGTTGACGATATCATAATCTGGTCCACAACCCCAGAGGTACATGTGTCGCGACTCAAGAAAGTATTCCGATGCATACATGAACATGGCCTCAAGCTAAACAGGTCCAAGTGCTGTTTTGGAAGTTCCTGGGCGATCAGATTTCGCAACACGGTGTGCGCCCGGACACAGACAAAATTAAAGCCATCGAGGCAATGAAAGTCCCCGAGGACAAGAAGGCAGTACTGCGCTTCCTGGGAATGGTCAATTTCCTTGGCAGGTTCATCCCGAATTTGGCCACACACACCACGGCCCTACGCAACCTGGTTAAAAAATCAACCGCCTTTGAGTGGAAGGCGGAGCACCGAACAGAGTGGCTGGAGCTGAAGCCCAAGCTCTCACTGCACCCATCCTTGCATTCTTTGACCCAGACCGAGAGACCAAGATATCCACAGATGCGAATCAGGGTGGCATTGGGGCGGTGTTGCTTCAAAGAGACAACACATCATTCGCGTCACGGGCAATGACACCCACTGAGACCAGATATGCGCAGATTGAGAAGGAGTGTTGAGGTCTCCTCACCGGCATCTTCAAATTTCATGATTATGTCTACGGCTTGCCAACATTTACTGTTGAGACGGATCATAGGCCTCTGGTCCACATCATCCCAAAGGACTTGAATGACATGACGCCTCGTTTGCAGAGAATTCTGCTCAAACTCCGGAGGTATGATTTCAATTTGGTGTACACACCTGGCAAGGAGCTCATCATTGCCGATGCATTGTCCCGCTCCGTCAACTCACCCAGCGAACTACTCGAGATCATCCAGCACATTGAATTGCAGGTACAACTGTGTGCAAGCACTCTCCCGGCAATAGATGAGAAGATCAGTCTCATCCGAGAAGAGACAGCCAAAGACCCCCTGTTGCAGCGAGTCATCCACAACCTCAGCAATGGCTGGCAGAATGGGCAATACCCTCAATTCTACAATGTCAAGGACGACCTGACGCTGATCGACGGCATCCTGCTCAAGCTGTACAGGATAGTCATCCCGCTACATCTCCAGACATGGTGCTGCGGCAGATTCATGAGGGACACCTGGGCATAGAAAAGTGCAGATACAGGGCCCGGCAAGCTGTCTACTGGCCCGGCATCAACCAGGACATCACGGACATAGTCCTGAACTGCGAAACCTGTCAGAGGTTCCAACCAGCGCAGAGCAAGGCGACGCTCCAACCACATGACCTAGAGACCTCTCCTTGGTCCAAGGTTGGCATTGACTTATTCCATGCGTATGGTCATGACTATATCTTAATCATCGCTTACCTTTCAAACTATCCTAAGGTGCTGAAACTGCCAGACCTCACCTCACGGACCGTCATCAAAGCGTGTAAAGAGACATTCTCACGGCATGGCATCCCGAACACCATCATGAGTGACAATGGCCTGTGCTTTCACAGTCGAGAATGGTCCACGTTTGCCAAGAGCTACAATTGCAGGCATGTCACCTCCAGTCCGCACTATCTACAGTCCAATGGCAAAGTTGAAAAAGGGGTGCACATCGTTAAGCAGCTCATCCGCAAGGCCTCGGACTCCGCTTCCGACATACACCTTGCATTACTTGCGTACCGGGCGACTCCCTTGTCCACTGGCATGTTGCCAGCTCAACTGCTGATGAACAGGGACCTGCAGACGACGCTTCCAGCCACACACCTGCCAGTGCTGCAGAAGATGCAGCAGCTTCGCGACAGCCAAAAGCAGGGCTATGATGTACATGCCACCGATCTGGACGTGCTATCCCCGGGTGACACGGTCAGGATCAAGATACCGGATGGTGGGTGCGAAGGAATCGAAGGGCACTGCAAAAAGTTACTTGCCCACAACCACTTTCCCCTCCATTTCCACATGTCAAATTGCCACCTCCAGACACCTCGAACCACGAGGCCACCTGTCGTGCCTCCCACTCGCCTGTCAAGACATCGTCAGCCCCTCCACCACCTCTCCGGCGGTCGACGAGGATCAGACGCAAGCATCAGAGACTGGACTTATGAGCATTTGTTTTGTTTGTTCTGTTCTGTATTCCTCAGTCAGTCACATTAGACAGACACATTCACATGTATATACACCTAAAAAAAAAAGGGGCAGATGTCATGATATGCAAACATGCAACAAATGAACACTCAGAATAGGACACAGCCAATGGGCAGTCAGGACACTCAGAGGTGGCATCACCACAAGGGGGCATGACATAAACACTATAAAAGGGATGAGACACTCACACCCTGCCACTTTCCACAGACAGACATCTAGAGAGTTAGACAGGGTTGATCAGCAGCATCACACCCCAGCAGGTGGCTTAGAGCAAGCTGGTACAGTTAGACTGAGTTACTACAGTTAGATTAGCAGAGAGTCGAACTCATTTGAGAACTGTGTTAATAGTTCAATAAACACGTTGAACTCATTTCAGAGTCTGGAGCATCCTTTAGTTAAGACTGCATTAAGTAGCAGCCTGTGTTTTCCGAAGCAGTATAACACAACAATCTGAACAACTGCCTCTAACCCCAGCTTTTGTGTTTTATATTTTCCAGGCAGTTTTCTGTCCATTCTGCCACTTGTCTCATGACTCGATAGGTTCTGACCCTCGTCATGAGTTTATACGTGGCATCTTAGTGAAAGCTTTTTTGAAATCCAAATATATATGCCGACTGTATTACCCTTATTTACCCTTTATGTTACATCTTCAAATAATTAAATCAGGTGGGTCAAGCATAACCATACCTTTGGAATACTTGTGGCTGTCTTTTATTATATTTTCAGGTTACTGGAGTGGAACTATAGACTTGTAAAGTAAAATTGGTACTGGCTCCAAAAATGTACTGTAATAGAAATGTAGAAGGGCTGTTATTACAGAGATATTTGATGTGATAAATGATATGCAATGTGACTCATGAACTAATAATATACTCTTCAGAAATGCCTCTTATTCAATGAAATATTGTTTTTAAAAGGTTAATAACTTGGCTCTTGCACAAAGATTGAAAGACATACAGACGCTGCTTCAACATATGACTTAGAGGAATAATAATACTACCTGCAATTGGTTAGGAACAGTTTCCATGGGTCTGTCTCCAACAGGATATTGCGATGTAGGCGGCATATATCTGTCCTGTCATAATATACACCAGTATATTATGGTGCAGACACACAGTGGGACCAGTCAACATACACAACACCGCAGCCAATCACCAGTGAGAGCACACGCACTATAAAGACAGGGGACATCAGAGTTCCCGCTCATTTGAGTAGCAGCTAGCTAGGAGCACAGAGCTCACAGCCTGCAACACAGACATTCACCATGTGCTGAGTGCATCAACTGGTTAGGACAAGGCAAAGGTCTTTAGTTAAAGCTGGTTTCGTATTTACCCACAGTTCAAGTATATTTAAATAGTTAACCTTTTAATAAAATAGCACAACTTCAAGTGTTGGTGACCTGTATGTGATCCAGAACACCCAACACATCATGATACCGGGAGTGGTTGCATACTAGCACTTCTTAGACCTACCTGCAAGTGATCTGCCTTTCGCCAGCATTCCGTCATTCTGCAACATGGACAACATCAGCCCGCTGCTGCCGCTCCGCATCGCCGGCAACCTCGGGGCCAACTGGAAGATTTTCAAACAGCGCTTCCAGCTCTATCTCGAAGCCACGGACAGGGAGGGCGCCTTCGACACCAGAAAGATTGCTCTTCTCCTCTCCACGGCCGGGGACCATGCCATCCATATTTTCAACTCTCTCACCTTTGCAAGACAAGGTTCAAGACGGTTCAAGACGGTTCTCCTCAAATTTGACACTCACTGCAGCGTAGAGGTGAATGAGAGTTTTGAACGCTACGTGTTCCAACAGCGTTTGCAGGGTAAGGACAAACCTTTCCAATCCTTTTTAACGCACCTCCGCATCCTTGCGCAATCTTGCAGCTACGGTCCCACCTCCGACTCCATGATACGCGACCAGATCGTTTTCGGTGTTCAGTCGGCCCCCCAAGTCAGCAGCTCCTCAAAGTAAAGCAACTCACCCTAGCGACCGCCATCGAGACATGTGTCCTACATGAAAATGCCACCAGTCGGTACTCCCATATACAAGCGGCTGAAACGGTGCGGCAAGGTCCCCACGAGGCGGAACGGGTCCAAGTGATTGAACACCTCCAGGGCCTCAGCCTGGATGAGGGCGGCCATTTTGCGTGCTTTTCACGGACTCCCACGCTTGTACGCACCAAACGAGGGGACGGCGACATGGAGGAACGTAATGCACAGGCGCGCATCACGCAGGACCGTACCGCGCATGCACGGTGGCACAGCGAACGTGCTGACGTCACGACGTGCGGCAACTGTGGCTCCACTTATTTAAAGCGGCAATGCCCCGCAAAATCTCGACAATGCCTACGATGTGGAAGACTTAGCCACTATGCTGCCTGCTGTCGAGCAGCTCAGCCTTCCAATTCACATCGCTTCAGCCAGCCTCGCAGGAATGTTCGGGCAATTCAACCCACGGTCACCGAGTCCGATTCCGACCTCCCACACAGCAGTGACACCGAGGACCCGAAGGCGCCTTTTCGAGTCGGTGTCGTAACAAAAAACAGGCTGTCCCCGAAGCAAAGACACCAGCCGCTGTCGGTATACAGCATCGATCCAGACGATGAGTGGTGTGCCACCCTGACGGTCAACTGGTCCCAAATACGATTCCGCCTGGACACTGGTGCCTCTGCCAATCTCATGGCGTGGTCTGCTTTCCAAAGCCTTCGTGTCAAACCAACCATTCTCCCATCGGCCTGCCAGCTATTGGACTACAATGGCAACATCATTCCTGCTACCGGTTCATGCCAACTCGAAGTGACGCACAAATCACGAAAAGCCATCCTTCCTTTTCGAGATTGTGGGCTCCTCGAAGGACTCTCTGCTTGGCGCACAGGCGTGCAAATTGCTAAACCTCGTTCAAAGAGTTCACTCTCTCTCTCTCCCGATGACACGTCTGCCTTCCAGGATGCTGACTTCAGGGCGCAACTCAACGCCATCATCGACCAGCACCGCGACGTCTTCGAAGGCATGGGCATGCTCCCATATACTTACAAGATCATACTCAAACAGAACGCCACGCCTGTGGTGCATGCACCTCGCAGAGTCCCAGCACCCCTCAAGGACCGCCTCAAGCAGCAGCTGCAGGACCTCCAAGACCAAGGAGTGATGTCCAGAGTTATGGAACCAACTGACTGGGTCAGTTCCATGGTGTGCGTAAAGAAGCCTTCCGGCGAGCTCAGAATCTGCATTGATCCAAAGGATCTGAATCGCAACATAATGAGGGAGCATTACCCAATCCCCAAGCGCGAAGAGATCACATGCGAGATGGCTCGGGCCAAGCTCTTTACCAAACGTGACGCCTCGAAAGGATTCTGGCAAATTCAACTAGACAGATCCAGCAGGAAACTGTGTACTTTTAACACCCCTTTTGGCAGATATTGTTACAACAGGATGCCGTTTGGGATCATATCGGCGTCAGAAGTATTCCACAGGATATTTACATAGATATTTATATAGAATTTACAGTGCAGAAGGAGGCCATTCGGCCCATCGAGTCTGCACCGGCTCTTGGAAAGAGCACCTTACCCAAGGTCAACACCTCCACCCTATCCCCATACCCAGTAACCCCACCCAACACTAAGGGCAATTTTGGACACTAAGGGGAATTTATCATGGCCAATCCACCTAACCTGCACATCTTTGGACTGTGGGAGAAAACCGGAGCACCCGGAGGAAACCCACGCACATACGGGGAGGATGTGCAGACTCCGCACAGACAGTGACCCAAGCCGGAATCGAGCTGTGAAGCAATTGTGCTATCCACAAGGCTACCGTGCTGCCCTGGTGTCATGGAACAAATAATGGAAGGCATTGATGGTGTTCGCGTCTATGTTGACGACATAATCATTTGGTCCACCACCCCACAGGAGCATACGGGAGCAGGGCCTACGCCTCAACAGAGCCAAATGCTCCTTCAGCCAGATGGAACTCAAGTTCCTAGGGGACCACATCTCCTAGTTGGGTGTGCGGTCGGATGCGGACAAGGTGGCTACCATCACAGCCATGAAAAAGCCAGAGGACAAGAAGACGGTCCTCCGATTTCAGGGCATGGTCAACATCCTGGGGACGTTCATCCCTAACCTCGCCTCTCATGCCACAGCTCTCAGGAACCTGGTCAGGAAGACGACAGACTTCCAATGGCTTCCTGCCCACGAGAGCGCATGGACGGAACTTAAAACCAAACTTACCACGGCCCCGGTATTGGCCTTTTTTGATCCAGCGAAAGAGACACAAATTTTGACCGATGCCAGCCAATCTGGCATTGGGGCATTGCTCCTGCAATGCGATGAGGCCTCATCATGGGCCCCCGTTGCATATGCGTCACGCGCCATGACCCCCACGGAACAGCGCTACGCGCAGATAGAAAAGGAGTGCCTGGGCCTGTTGACCGGTGTCGTCAAATTTCATGATTATGTGTATGGCCGTCCCCAATTCACCGTCGAGACCGACCATTGCCTGCTGGTCAATATAATACAAAAAGACTTGAACGACATGACGCCTCGCCTCCAGCGCATTCTGCTCAAACTCCGGCAATACGACTTTCAGCTCGTATACACCCCAGGCAAAGACCTGATCATAGCCGACGCTCTGTCCAGGGCAGTCAACACCCCATGTGACCCAGCGGGATTTGTCTGCCAGGTTGACGCCCATATGGCCTTCGTGGCCTCCAATCTACCGGCCACGGATGAACGCCTCATCCAAATTCGCCGCAAGACTGCGGCTGACCCCGTGCTACAGCGTGCCATGCGCCACCTAACAGACGGGTGGCTCAAGGGCCAATGCCCGCAGTTCTACAACATCAGAGACGATCTGGCGGTAGTCGATGGTGTCCTCCTCAAGCTGGACCGCATTGTTATCCCGTACAGCATACGCCAGCTCATCTTGGAACAGCTACACGAGGGCCATCTTGGCGTGGAGAAGTGCCGCCGTTGGGCCCGAGAGGCAGTGTACTGGCCCGGCATCAATGACAACATCGGCAACACAGTGCTCAACTGCCCCACCTGTCAGCGGTTCCAGCTGGCCCAACCACGTGAGACCCTACAGCCCCATGAGTTGGTCACGTCCCCTTGGTCCAAGGTCGGCATCGACCTGTTCCACGCGCTGGGCAGGGACTATGTTCTGATTGTAGACTATTTTTCAAACTACCCAGAGGTGGTACGTTTGCACGACATCACATCGTCTGCAGTCATCCGTGCCTGTAAGGATACCTTTGCTCGTCATGGTATCCCACTCACTGTGATGTCGGACAATGGCCCCTGCTTCGCAAGCCAGGAGTGGTCCAACTTTGCCAGGAGGTACAACTTTGTGCATGTGACATCCAGTCCCCTGTACCCCCAATCCAATGGCAAAGCGGAGAAGGGCGTCCACATAGTCAAACAGCTCCTCTGCAAGGCTGCCAATGCGGGATCCGACTTCTACCTCGCCCTGCTGGCCTATCGCTCAGCCCCACTGTCCACTGGACTGTCGCCAGCCCAGCTGCTCATGGGTCGCACCCTGAGGATGACGGTGCCGTCCATTCACATCCCAGACCTCAACCACGTTCCGGTCCTTCAACGAATGCAACTGTCTCGTGCACAGCACAAGGCGGCTCATGACGCCCGTGCAGCTGATCTCCCTGCTCTGGCTCCAGATGACAACGTCCGCATCCATCTTCTGGATGGTGGCTGGTCTGCAACTGCTGTGGTTCTTCGGCAGGTGGCTCCCCGCTCGTTCCTGGTTCGTCAACCGGATGGTTCCATTCTGCGCCGTAATCGGCGTGCCCTTCGTCTCGTTCCATGCTCGCTACGTGATCCTCCGCCAGTGCCACGCCCTCCTGTTGTCCCTGACCTGGACTATGCAGAGATTCCGGTTACTCTGCATCCTCCTCACTCTGACGCAGTCCAGCCCGCTCCTCAGCTGGTGGCTCCTGACCCACCCTTGAGGCGGTCAACCAGAATTCGTCGCCCACCTCAGAGACTTAATTTGTGAACTTTGCACTAATGGACTCTCTGGTCTGTTCTATTCTTCCGTTTAATTGTTCAAGTGGTTTGTATATAGTGTTCATCTCGTTATTTGTGTGACACACTGTTTTTTTCTGCACCAGGCACCTTCATGTAAATAGCTTAGTTTTATGTACATAGTCCTGTAAATATTTCGCACACACGTAGTCAGGAACATTTATTGTCACGCAGGCACATTTTTTTATATAAAAGGAGGGATGTCATAATATACACCAGTATATCATGGTGCAGACACACACTGATGGACACACAGTGGGACCAATCAACATACACGACACCGCAGCCAATCACCAGAGAGAGCACATGCACTATAAAGACAGGGGACATCAGAGTTCCCGCTCATTCGAGTAGCAGCTTGCTAGGAGCACAGAGCTCACAGCCTGCAACATAGACATTCACCATGTGCTGAGTGCATCAATTGGTTAGGACAAGGCAAAGATCTTTAGTTAAAGCTGGTATCGTATTTACCCACAGTTCAATTATGTTTAAATAGTTAACCTTTTAATAAAATAGTGTTGCACTACTTCAAGTGTTGGTGACCTGTATGTGATCCAGAACACCCAACACATCATGTCCTTTATTACAACATGTACATTGATGCAAGATTAATGAAGAGATTTACAACTGTGGGCAACACAGGGTGATGAGGCTGGGAATTCACTCCCGGGTTTATTGGTTGAGGCATAAATTGACAAGATTCAAGATTAGATTGATAGTTGGATGAAGGAAAAGGTGTTCAAGGAATATTAGAACAGGGTGGTTAAATGTCATTAGAACTATTTGTTTGTGTGTGGGGGAGAACATCAACACTAATTTGTTGGACTGAGCTGCCTATTTCCATGTTCTGACTGTTATTTATGATGCACTTACATTGAAAACTGTTTAATTGGTTGCACTTAATTTGGGATGTCCTGCGGATGTGAAAGTTGCCATTTAAATGGAACAGTACGAAGTCTTACAACACCAGGTTAAAGTCCGACAGGTTTGTTTCGATGTCACTAGCTTTCGGAGCGCTGCTCCTTCCTCAGGTGAGGAAGGAGCAGCGCTCCGAAAGCTAGTGACATCGAAACAAACCTGTTGGACTTTAACCTGGTGTTGTAAGACTTCGTACTGTGCTCACCCCAGTCCAACGCCGGCATCTCCACATCATTTAAATGGAAGTTCTTGTTCTTCAATGGTTAAGGAGGTGTTGTAGGATGGTACATATAGTTCACCATTTGGTTAGCAGAATATTGCTTTTAATGTACAATCAGTTTGTCATTTTTAGCACCATTCTTAGATTTGTCAGTATTTCTAGATGTAAAAAAATGAATTGGTTCTCATCTTTAGCTACATAGAGGCTGGTTTAGCACAGGGCTAAAGAGCTGGCTTTGAAAGAGCTGACCAAGGCAGGTCAGCAGCACGGTTCAATTCCCGTACCAGCCTCCCCGAACAGACGCCGGAAAGTGGCGACTAGGGGCTTTTCACAGTAACTTCATTTGAAGCCTACTTGTGACAATAAGCAATTTTCATTTTTTTCATTTTCATTAGATTTTAAAAATAAATTTAGAGTACCCAATTCATTTTTTCCAATTAAGGGGCAATTTAGCGTGCCCGATCCACCTACCCTGCACATCTTTGGGTTGTGGGGGCAAAAACCCACGCAACACGGGGAGAATGTGGAAACTCCACACGGACAGTGACCCAGAGCCGGGATCGAACCTGGGACCTCGGCGCTGTGAGGCAGCAGTGCTAACCCACTGCGCCACCGTGCTGCCCTTTTTAGCTATGTTAGTGGCAACTGGTCCTACTTCACAGCTGCAGGCCACAAGGTAGATGGACACTCCATCCCACTGAGGTTATGGAAGGAATTCATAAAAGCAGAAAGTCCCATCCTCTATCTACACAATGATCGCTGGAGGCTCCACAGGTCACATGAACTCAATGAAAATTATTGCCATGTATAGAAGCTCCTAAACATCTCATTACAGGCCATTAGAAATTCAGGTTTTCAGTTTTTTAAAAATGTGTTTTTATTGAAGTTTTCAAATTTTTTACAGTGGCAGCATCAAAACAAAGGAAAAGGAGAAAAAAGCCATAGGCACCAAAACGGAACAAGAGTCAATGCTAACTTAAGAACAAATAAGCCCGGTTGAATTGGGGAAAATAGCCACACCACATCTTACTCCTATGTACACAAGATACATCTGCACCAATCAGGATATAGTCAACAACACAGGATTCCATCATACCCACAGCTTTAAAACAGAAACAATCCAGAGAACTCCGGAGCTGTGGATAACCACACTGACACCCACAACACAACCAAACTCCCTCCAGGTCCAGGGCAGAACAGACAACCAAAATAAACAGTCTACCCAGGCCTAGAAATTTACCTGATTCACCTGAGGAAGGATCTGCGCTCCGAAAGTCAGTGAATTGAAACAAACCTGTTGGACTTTAACATGGTGTTGTACGACTTCTTATTGTGCCCACCACAGTCCAACGCCGGCATCTCCACATTAGGCCTAGAAAGATAAAGGCCAGTGCTCTCTGGCCCTCCCGCGGCTTGCCGCCCACCAGCGGCAGTACACCCTCCCACCCCACCGGCCCCACCACCCCAATGGGATCACCCACCAACAGCACCCCACGCCTCCGGGAAACCCATGGCAGGGCCATGCCACCTGTGAGACTAGAAGATCCTTCTGGCGTGAACAGCCAGAGAACCCCGGTTAAAGGTCAGAATATTCAGGCTCCCCACACCGGCAGGACCTTGCAGCATCATAGGGTGCAGTCAATGGGAAATCTCAACCAACAGCGGCAGGACCAGAGAACTCTTTTGGATTTCGATGAACGAAGCACGAGACACTGTTACTTCCACCATACTGTCTCACCTGAACTCAGGCAGTCAACAACCTCGACTCTGAATGGGCGAGATGACTCGGTCAGCTTGGCCACTGTCATGGATCTGTCTGGAGACAGCAGTAGACAGCATCTCTCTCGGTAGTTAGTATGGCAGTTTAGATAATAATCAAGTGTGAATAGCTTATGGAGGAGAAACAGATTATAGACAATTCGGAAGGTTCCTGAGATATACATAGGTTAATGTACAGTAAAAGAAGTTGATGGGGACAGGCAGCCAAATACACAGAAGTCATAATCAAAGACAACAAAGGTACAATTGACCAGTCCCTGAGAAGGAAGGGAAGCAGTTACCATCTAGCAGGCTCAGAAAGCAGACAGGCCAGTTTCCAGCCATCAAGCCTGAACGTCAGGTTTACAGCAAACAAGTTTCTCAGTTTTAGAGCCAAGGCAGTGCAGAAAACCTTTGTAACAGCAGTTTAAAATATCTTTGCTGGACCAGGAGAAGACAGTTCCCAGACTTGAGTATCATCCGTGTATTGTGTGGTAATGACAGCTGGTTAACTAATTTGGATGTTGTTTGGGAACAGGAGAAGTCTTACCTAGTTCAGGTATCGTAGATATATTTTGTAACAAGGGTTATGTTCTACTGAAACTGTGTATGTTTAATAATTCACACATCTTAGTTACATGAGAGTAGAGTAGTCCAGTTTGTGTGTATTGTCTTTTCTTTACTTCAATAAATAGTCTTTAATAACTGTTACCCAACAACTGGATTATTTAGTCTCACGGGTTTTCACTTGTCTCCTCAGACCCAAACAAAATAACTACGCACCCCCACGAACCGGTTTTCCAAGTTGGGATATCCTCGTAAATAACATCAGCGTGCTTCCTGACACTACGTCCAACCCCTCATGACCGATATCCAGAACAGGACATCACAGGACCAGTGGTCGGAAGGTCACAGCAACCCCAGGCATCAAAGTCAGGATTGGATGTGCTCCATTGAATTTCATTTGCCCAGACACCAGATCGAAATTCCTGAGTCATGGCGCCCAATTGTCAAACTCAACTGGGAACTTCTCTACTGCCTCACCTTGGGGACTGGGCTCAGCTGCACTCCTCTCTTGTTCCCTCTCTTTGTCTCCCGACTCAATCTGGATGGATGACAGGCCATGCAACAGGAATTCAACCGTATGGGGGGAGGTCTCCCACCAGAGACAGTGCTCTCTCTATTGCAAGAACATCCTTGTGTGCCTCCATGGCCTCCATACAAACACCCTGCAGCTCCCAGAATTGGGCCTTGATACCTGCACCCTGAGATCTTCAGCCAGACCAGCATCTTCATTGGCTGCTATCATCTGTCGATGCACACCGCACTGTCAGAGTGCCACTAAAGCAAGGCCCCACCCCAACCCCTTCCAGCCACCGTGAACAAGCAAGGATTTAAACATTCTAACTCAGCTCTATCATGCAGAAACACCGACAAACAATTCTTGGGGCAAACTATGTAAACCGAGAAAAGACAAAAAAGAAACGTGCACAAGGATGAAGAGACGGATTAAATAATGAGCAGAGGCGGAGATCGCGAAAACGCAGCCGCTCCCGTGCTCAGATCACATTACCCCGAGGTTTTCAGTGTTTAAATGTGAAACAGGAGCTTCATGAGACTTTGACCAAGTTACTGTGGGTCAGATGAACGCTAAAGATTAATTCTGACAAAAAAGCAGGGAGTTCACCTGGAGTCCTGGCCAATCGCTTGTTGTAAGATATTACAGCATACAAATTATCTGTCACATCTGTTTGCATAAAAAACATCCTGCACTTCCAAAAGTAATTCATTATATGCGAAGTGTTTTGGAACATTTTAGAAAGACATAATATGACACTATATAAACATGTCTTATTTTTTTTTCTGTTTCTTATCATGAAGCCGACTAATAATCTTAGGATTTGTCTGTCTCGAATCCCAATGCATCACTCAGCAAAAGGAAGCTTCAAGTTAATTTGATGAAACTATAGCTTAGTTTCAAACTTATTTTAAGAAAAAATATATACCCCACATTAAATTGAATACTAGTGACTTTGCTTTCCTAAATGCTTCAATTCATAGAAATAAGTATATTTAATGCGGACGGATCCAGAAAAGAAGCTTTGCTTTGTGGTAAATAGAACTTCATTGTAAATGATTCAAACGCATTGCATTCAAAAAGCATTGCACCAGATGTTTTTCATCCATTGTGGGCTCTCACATCATGTATCTTTAAAATAAAAACTTGAATCCTGATCTGTACTGTTATTTATATCACACAAAGGCAGGATGTATAAAATTCATATCAACGTCCTTGTTTAGGGAGAGGAAATGAGATTCTCAAAGAAAATATTCGATGTTGCATCAACTGTATATACAGCTCTTGTAACCCAAAAGCCACTGATGGAATCTGTTCTATCTCTAGATGGCTGGCAGTAGACTCTGGGGTCTTACAATTCTGCTCCTCACAAGGTCAGACCAAACTCACTCCTGACATCTTGACCTGAGTAGCATGAGTCAGTAAATAGGATTCAGATTGTGTATTTTTTAAGCTCTGGGTGCTGGGTATGAATCCAACCCGCACAGTAATACAATGAGAGCTATTTCACTCTGCTAATTGGAAGAGTCCCATATGGATTAGTTTATGGTCTCAGAGCTCCTCGTAACACAAAATTATGCACAATTCTAAACGAATTGCTACAAAACTGTTCACCTTAAGTAGAGAGGTCATAACTGTTATGAATCCTGTTAAGTACTTTGTTGCAACCGCAAAAAGAAAGAACCAGAGGTGGCACACGTCAAATTCACATGACATACTGCAAAAGGCTTATTTACAAGATGCTGCTCACACAGGTTACAATGGTGAACTCCACAAAATCCTGCAAAATGCTCCGATGATGTCATTGCATAACATGTGACATTACACCAGCCAATGGTGTTACTCTGACACATAAAAGGCTTGGACAAGCACTCCAATTCTGGTTAAGATCCAGATTAGAATCCAACTTTTGATAAAACAGGAGTAATAACACTGAACAGCAGACAGCTTTTATACTAAAATAAACTTTAATTTGAACACAGAATTAAGCACATTAGCAACAAATAAAATAATCTTACAGTTAACGGGTACAACATCTTAATTTTCTTCCTGAAACCTGCCTTTACATTCCAATTAAGCAACCCATATATTTTAAGTACCACTTATGTATAAAATTAATAACCCGGTTTTACTTGCTTATCTTAATGTAGAATCTTTGGAGAGAGCAGACCTTTTTTTAGGATCAAGTTAAAAACCTTCTGCTCAGTTCTAAAACAAAAACAGAAAATGCTGGACAATCTCATCAGGTCTGATAGCATCTGTGGAGAAAGAACAGAGCTGATGAGTCGAGTCTGGATGGCTCTTTTTCTCTCCACAGATGCTGTCAGACCTGCTGAAATTGTCCAGCATTTTCTGTCTTGTTTCAGATACCAGCATCTGCAGTAATTTGTTTTTCTCCTTTTGCTCAGTCTAGAGCCCTGGAAGCAACTCCTTTGTCCAGACAGACTTGGCCCCTCCCATTAGCTACACCAGCTGCACTCAAAGCACACAGCACTCTTTTGTCTCTTGTTACAAGATGTGTCTTGATTTGTTTCACCAGGCTCAAACTGTTACAACATTACATTAGCTTTCTATCTGTAAACAGGCAAAATGGCTTTTAATATCTATTAGCAAAACACTACCCTGCAAAAATCATTAATTACCTCATTTCTAATCACAACTCTAGCAGACATACTGCCTGTAAGCATTTTAATCGAGGTTTTACTAATATTACTGCAAAAATACAAACTATAAAGTATGACAATTTCTTATATTCATCACATGGAGAAGAATGAGCTAACTGATCCATTAAGCTCATCCCACTAATGATGTGTTGGGTAGGATAGGGTCGATGTGGACTGCACTTGATGCAGTGTAGCGAGAGACAGACCTCCAACACTTGATAAGATGCAACACGATTTTATTTAACATCTGAACTATTATACATATTCAACTGTGGGTTGACACTATGCTGACTTGACTGGAGACCTGATACTAGTGTTATGGGCGATGTCTTTTCAGAACCCCAAAATGTATCATGGGGTTCAACGAACCTCTCCCTTTAATGGATTTGTTGCTTTTCCGAGCACACGGCTTTTTTCCTAGGTGTGGGATTACAATTATGGACACATGGGTTTTTAAACACAAAACACTGTTTATTCCATGAACTCAACTTAACAACTTAAATAAACATTGGATCTCTTAACACCCCTTCCTTCAAAGATAACTCAGAAAATATTGCAACAGTAAATAACTCCTTAAAATGTTCCTTCAAACTTCCAAGAGACTTAACACCTTTAAACAAAATCACATCACGTTAAAGGTTTTACTATGATGAGTTTAAATCACCCAAATGATCCAGAGATGGTCTTTTATGGCAGACATCACAGCAACTCCAGCTCACTGCAAAACACAGACACTCACAAGCTCTTTTCAAACTGAAACAAAAAACCTGCAGCTCTCTGGAAACACACAGACACACACCAGCTCTTTTTCAAAAACTGCAAAACAAAACTGCAAAATGGCTGACCTGACCTCAGCTCCACCCACTCTCTGACATCACTGTTTTCTGAAAGGTACATTGCTTATACATCCATGTCTTAAAGGCACCCTCACATGACACTAGCCAACTAGCTACCACATGGTGTTTGCACTGGCCAGCTCACTAACTCTGACTGTCTCAGAGGCTGGGTCCCGAGAGAACGGGAAAATGGGTGCCCTCTGGCTTTATAGTGGTCGTGTCCTGTCTGGTGATTGGCTGCTCTGTTCTGTGGGCTTACTGGTCATCCTGTGTGTCAATCACTACCTGTCTGCACTCCATTATATACATAGATGTATATTATGACATCTTCCCCCACTTATTTTGTTTTTGTTTTGTATTGTGTGGGTTGAGATAATAAATATTAAGGTGCATGTGCGTGTTGATGTGTGTATGTGCGTAACTATATACAGAATGTGCTAAAATGATCTTATGTACACAGGAAGGTGTCGCTAGTGCAAATCTATGGCAGATGAAACAGTAACAACAATATTTACAGAGGTCAAAACGATAAGGTAACACAGCTGTGCAAAAGTTCAGTCTATAAGTTTAATCTCTGCGGCGGGCGACGAATTCTGGTTGACTGCCTCAAGGGTGGCTCAGGGGCCGCCTGCACTTGGATAGGCGGGACCGCCGCCAATGCGGTGGTCACAGAGGTCGGCAGGATTGCTGGTGGATCGGTGGCCTCATGGTAGGGAACGCCCGGAGGAAGCATTGCGTGAGGTGGGACATCATGGTTGGATGGTGGGCGTGGAACTATGCGCAACGCCCGTCTGTTGCGATGTTGGAAGGAGCCATCAGCCTTGCAGACGAGGAATGATCTCGGGGCCACTTGCTTGACCACCACAGCTGTGGCGGACCAGCCGCCGTCAGGCGACTGCACACGAACACGATCAGTTGGGACCAGCTCGGGGAGATCCGTGGCATGAGCATCGTATGCTGATTTCTGTTGGGCCTGAGACTGCTGCATCTTTTGTATGACAGTGAGGTGGTCAAGGTCTGGAACATGGATGGCTGGAACCGTGGTTCACAGAGTGCGATTCATGGGCATCTGCGCGGGAGACAACCCAGTGGACAGCGGGGATGCTCTGTATACCAGCAGCACCAGGTTGAAGTCGGAGCCTGAGTCTGCAGCCTTGCATAGTAATCTCTTGACGATATGGACCCCTTTTTCGGCCTTCCCGTTTGACTGCTGGTAATGGGGGCTGGAGGTTACGGACAAGAGTTGTATAGGCGGGCAAAATCAGACCATTCCTGGCTGTAAAAACAGGGACCGTTGTCACTCATCACCATGAGCGGTATCCCATGCCTGGCAAAGGTTTCTTTGCATGCTTTAATCACCGCCTTTGACGTGAGGTCGGACAGTTTCACCACTTCTGGGTAATTGGATAAGTAGTCGACCAGGAGGACATAGTCATGCCCCTTGGCGTGGAAAAGGTCGACACCGACTTTGGACCATGGGGATGTCACTTTCTCATGTTGCTGCACAGTTTCTTTGGGTTGAGCTGGCTGAAATTCCTGACATGTGGGGCAGTTGAGGACCATGTTGGCAACATCCTGGCTGATGCCCGGCCAATAGACTGCCTCTCGAACTCTGCGTCGACATTTCTCGACCCCCAGGTGACCCTCATGGAGTTGGCTGAGCACCATAGCTCGCATACTCTGCGGAATCACAATCCTATCGAGCTTCATGAGGATGCCGTCCACCACCGTCAGGTCGTCCTTGACGTTGTAAAACTGGGGACACTGTCCCTTCTGCCAGCCATTCGTGAGGTGCTGCATCACACACTGTAGCAGAGGATTCTTGGCCGTTTCTTCAAGAATTTGGAAAACCCTCTCACCAGTGGCCGGAAGGTTGGAGGCACACAATTGCACCTGCGCATCGATTTGGCAGACAAAGTCAGTTTGTTCACACGGTGTGGTGATAGATCTGGAAAGGGCATCTGAAGCAATGAGCTCTTTGCCTGGCGTGTAGACAAGTTCAAAGTCATAGCGGCGTAGCTTGACAAGGATTTGTTGTAACCGAGGCGTCATGTCATTCAAATCCTTCTGGATTATGTGGACGAATGGCCTGTGGTCCGTCTCAACCGTGAATTTTGGGAGGCCATACACATAGTCGTGAAATTTGTTGATTCCCGTTAGGAGGCCCAGGCATTCCTTCTCGATCTGAGCGTACCGTTGCTCAGTGGGCATCATGGCTCTGGAGGTATACGCAACTGGGGCCCATGAGGAGGAGTCATCCCTTTGGAGGAGCACCGCCCCAAATTTTGCTCTCTTTGGTAGGGTCGAAGAACGTCAGAACCGGGGCTGTGGTGAGTTTTGCCCTCAGCTCATTCTTCTAATGAGCGGGCAGCCACTGGAATTCCGTTGACTTTTTGACGAGATGGCGGAGGGCTGTGGTGTGTGCTGCCATGTTGGGAATGAACTTCCCGAGGAAATTGACCATCCCTAGAAAGCGGAGGACCACCTTCTTGTCCTCTTGGGGTCTTCATGGCGTTGATCGCCGAGACCTTGTCAGCATCTGGCCACACGCCTTGCTGCGAGATGTGGTCACCAAGGAATTTGATTTCTCTTGACCGAACGAGCACTTGGCTCTGTTGAGTCGGAGGCCATGCTCATGGATTCTGTGGAATACCTGCTTGAGGGAATCGATGTGTTCTTAAGGAGTTGTGGACCAGATTATGACATCATTAACATACACGTGCACCCCCTCGATACCCTCCATCATTTGTTCCATGATGTGGTGAAATACCTCTGAGGCAGAGACGATGCCAAAAGGCATCCGGTTGTAGCAGTAGCGACCGAACGGGGTGTTGAATGTGCACAGCTTGCGACTGGATGCATCCAGCTGTATTTGCCAGAACCCCTTGGAGGCGTCCAGCTTCGTAAAGAGTTTGGTATGAGCCATCTCTCTGGTCAACTCTTCTCGTTTTGGTATCGGGTAATGTTCCCTCATGATGTTGCAGTTTAAATCCTTGGGGTCGACGCAGATTTGAAGCTCCCCTGACGGCTTCTTGACGCAGCCCATGGAGCTGACCCAGTCCGTGGGTTCTGTGACCTTTGATATGATGCCCTGGTCCTGGAGGTCCTGTAACTGCTGCTTGAGGCGGTCCTTGAAGGGTGCCGGCACCCGACGTGGTGCGTGGATCACAGGGGTGGCGTTTGGTTTGAGCAGGATTTTGTATCGGTATGGGAGTGTGCCCATTCCGTTGAACACGCTGTGATACTGCGTGATGATGTCATCAATTTCAGCCTGGAAGTCCTCATCAGGTGAGGCCGTCGCCTGTGAGGATGACATTATGTGGACTCGCTGAACCAGGTTCAGGAGTTTGCAGGCCCGAGCACCGAGCAGGGATGCTCTGTCAGGTCCCACGATCTCAAATCGCAGTGTCGCTTTAAATGACTTATTGGAAACTCCGAGTTGGCATGAGCCACTGGCAACTATGGCATTGCCATTGTAGTCAAGGAGCTGGCAGGCCGGTGGAAGAATGCTTGGTCTGACACGGATGGTGTCGAGATCGGATTTGGAGATGACGTACGCCAATGCGCCAGTGTCCAGTTTGAACCGGATGCGAGCCTTGTTGACTGTGAGGACAGCACACTACTCGTCATCGGGATCCATGCTGAGGATCGGGAGGTGCTTCGCTGTCTTGGAGAAAGGCAGCGCATGCTTCGTAATGATGCCCCCCCAGTATGGAGATTTGAGGCATGCAGCATCAGGATCTGTGGGGCTGTCGGGGTCGGAGTCTGGCATGGCCTGCTGTATTGAACGGATGCATCTGCGCCGCGGCTGGGATCGCTGGATGCTGGGCAGTGGAGCAGATCTGCAAAGGTCTGCGTTGTGGCCAAGCTTGCCACACTGTCGACACCGTCTTGATTTTGCCGGACATTGCCGCTTTAAATGGGAGGAGCCACAATTCGGACACGTCATGACGCCAACGTCAGCGTGTTCCGTGCGCCATCGCGCATGTGCAGTGCGGTCGAACGACGTGCTCACCTGCGCATTCTGGTCGTTGGTCTCACCGTCCCCTCGGTCGTGGCACGCATGAGCAGGGGCCCGGGAAAAGCACGCGGAATGGCCATTCTCGTCGATACTTAGGCCCTGCATTTGTGTGATGGCCTGCACCCGTTCCGCCTCGTGGAGGTTAGCTTTGCCATTTCTGCTGCCCTGATGTGGGAGTACTGATTGTTAGCATGTTCGTGGAGAACGCACGTTTCAATGGCGATGGTGAGTGTGAGCTGCTTGACTTTCAGGAGCTGCTGGCGAAGGGAATCGGAGTGGACCCCGAAAACGATCTGATCCCGGATCACGGAATCAGTGGTCGAGTCATAGTTACGTGACTGCGCGAGGATGCGGAGATGGGTCAGAAAGGATTGAAAATGTTCATCCTTACCCTGAAGCCTACATGCTGGAAAATGTACCGTTCAATGCTCTCATTCACCTCAATGTCGCAGTGGCTGTCAAACTTCAGTAGGACTGTTTTAAATTTCATCTTGTCTTCGCCTTCAGCGAATATAAGGGAGTTGTAGATGTAGATGGCATGGTCCCCGGCTGTGGAGAGGAATAGTGCATACTTCCTGGCGTCCGATGCGGCCTCGAGGTCGGTAGCTTCTAGATAGAGTTGGAACTTTTGTTTGAAGATCTTTCAATTTGCACCGAGGTTGCCAGTGATGCGGAGCTGCGGAGGAGGGCGGACCTTTTCCATGTCACCGGATGGCTGTTTGCTGGTCAACACTGATTCACTCAAGGTAGGTCCGTCAATTTTCAGCATCACTCACTGGTACCATGATATGTTGGGTAGGCTGGGTCGATGTGGACTGCACTTGATGCAGTGTAGCGAGAGACAGACCTCCAACACTTGATAAGATGCAACACGATTTTATTTAACATCTAAACTATTATACATGTTCAACTGTGGGTTGACACTATGCTGACTTGACTGGAGACCTGATACTAGCCTAACCAGACTAACCGAGCTACCACATGGTGTAGGCACTGGCCAGCTCACTAACTCTGACTGTCTCAGAGTTTGGGTCCCGAGAGTGCGGGAAAACTGGTGCCCTCTGGCTTTATTGTGGTCGTGTCCTGTCTGGTGATTGGCTGCTCTGTTCTGTGTGCTTACTGGTCTCCTGTGTGTCAATCACTGCCTGTCTGCACTCCATTATATACATAGATGTATATTATGACAACTAACATATGGTGCAGCTTATGTGCGCCACAAAATTATCCCTTTAATTACAGCGTCTTCTGAGAGAGGTAATAAAAACAAAGGCAACTTCAGACCTGACAAAACTCTGGAAAATTCCTTGATGATTGTTGAAGACAATCAGGCAGGGTCAGAGTACATCCAAAATTGCAGTTGTTTCTTACCTTGGGCAGCATGGTAGCACAGTGGGTAACACTGTTGCTTCACAGCTCCAGGATGCCAGGTTCGATTCCCAGCTTGGATCACTGTCTGTGCGGAGTCTGCACGTTCTTCCCGTGTCTGTGTGGGTTTCCTTTGAGTGCTCCGGTTTCCTTCCACAAGTCTCGAAACATGTGCTGTTAGGTAATTTGGCCATTCTGAATTCTCCCTCTGTGTACCCGAACTGGCGCCGGAATGTGGTGGCTAGGGGTTTTTCACAGTAACTTCATTGCGGTGTTATGTAAGCCTACTTCTGACAATAAAAGATTATTATTATTAATAACTGTTTACAATTTGGGGTGCTCTCAACCCTCAGGAACTCACTCAGTTCCTTTTTGAAGGCAACAGTGAGCCTATACTTGTTGCATGTGTGACGGATATCACTCTGACCACAGAATTGGATCAAATTAAGGCTTTTATGGGAGTCGAACCGGGGCCAAGAACAAGAACACGTATACGTAACTGTTCATATAGACAAATACGTCAGCAGTTTTTCGATGACACAACCGTACAAATAACACCGTGTATTGTGTGATCATCATTAAGGATCTCCAATACACATAGGAGTAGAAACACAACCTCATAAGTAAAAAACATAGAATTACACCAAGAAGTCATAGAGTCATAGAAGTTACAGTGCAGAAGGAGGCCATTCGGCCCATCGAGTCTGCACCGGCTCTTGGAAAGAGCACCCTACCAAAGCCCACACCTCCACCCTATCCCCATAACCCAGTAACCCCACCCAACACTAAGGGCAATTTTTGGACACGAAGGGCAATTTTAGCATGGCCAATCCACCTAACCTGCACATCTTTGGACTGTGGGAGGAAACCGGAGCACCCGAAGGAAACCCACGCACACACGGGGAGAACGTGCAGACTCCACACAGACAGTGACCTAAGCCGGGAATCGAACCTGGGACCCTGGAGCTGTGAAGCAATTGTGCTAACCACTATGCTACCGTGCTGCCCTAAGAAGTAAGACTTCAACAGTTAATCACAAATATAACACAAAGAAGACAACAGTAGATAAATCGTGACACCTTTATTAACGATGAGAGAACAGGTTATACTCCGGGACCGTGGGTTGCTAAACATAAATTCTTATAAAATACATATATACTTAAACAAGAGGGAGACGTGCCAAGGTGCATAAGATAACAAGAATAACCTTGCCTGTCAAACAAGCTTAAACCATAATTATTACAGTCACATACCAAATTGGCTTGACTACAGATCCTCCCCCAAAGCTGTTTGCAATATAGGTCAACCTTTGAAAGGAAAAAGGTAACACGCTATATTGAAAGTGTATAAAAAAGACAGGCTTGTTCAAAAGGTTTTACTCCTGCACCTCTCCTTACAAGCGAGGAGTTGAAAGTTCTGTTCCTCGCCTGTTTGTCAGGCACATAACTTAGACATGTAAGTATGACTTTCTTATTCTAATAGAAGTCTTTTGTAGCAGAGATAGCTTTTGGATATCCATGGCTATTATATATTCACTCTTACCAATGACACTCCATTGTAAGACATGTACTCTAATAACTCCGTAAATCTGTCTTATACTGTACATGTTCATATTACAAATGATAAAGCCCACTAAAGAAATATAACTGTGAATGTATTATTGAGTAAGCCTAAGTTCCAAGAAGCTCATCCGGAAGTCCTAGAGACACGACCCTATGCTGAAAATGTACTGATTTAGCCTGAGCAACTAATGTGGAAGATCCCCATTAGAAAGTCACTGAGAATTGTCTGACTGAGCGGGACTCTGAAGGTAATCTCCCCACAGCGAGGGCCGCTCAGCATTCTATCTAGAAAAATAGTTTTCCCTCTTTCGGTGGCTTAGTTATAGATAAACTAATAAGATTAATCATCCAGGTCAGGAATTCTAAACCCGTCACACGTTTTGGTATTTATTCCAAAGTTAGTGACCCTGTGAAAATAAGTACTTCCGAGCATCTAAACCAAGTTTTTGTATTTTATACCCTGCTCCTAGTTCTCCCATCTCTAATTAGTTTACTTACTAAGCTGGACAAAGCATATTTAATGTATCATTTTAAAAGTCTCAATCTGGACATTCTGAATTCTCTCTCAGTGTACCCGAACAGGCGTCTTCCGGAATGTGGCGACTGGGGTTTTTTCACAGTAACTTCATTGCAGTGTAAGCCTACTTGTGACAATAAAGATTATCATTATTATAATAAAAATTTGAAGACTACTCTTCTCTAGTGAAAAAAACAAAAATCCTTCAATCCACCCTATTTGCCCTCGGAATAGGTATAATTTCAATTGCCTGCCTCTGTACCTTTTCCATTATTCTCAATATCTTCAAGCATCTCAGAGAGCCCAGTTGTCATGTGGCTGTACCAATGTTTCCTGGTATAGATAATGAAACCATTGCACTAATGCAGCACAGGTTTCCTCCTGAAATGGAACTTCATTGAAGAGATTGCTGCTGCAAATTAGTTTTAAAAGTGAAAATGTTCCATTGTTAAGACAGAGATTCCTTACATTAATGGCCATAAAGAATCTACATTTAATTTAAAAGAATGCTCACAGGCTGTGGGCAACACCATCAGGACTGCAATTATTGTGCATCCCGAGATTCCCTAGAAGGTGTGGAACAAGACTCACACCCAGACCAAATAGGTAGGGGGCAGTAGATTACTTTTTTAAAAGACATTAATGAGCCAGTAAGGCTTTACAACAATAACCTGTGAACTTTCATCAGAACATTATTTTTACTCCTGTCCATAGGGCTGAATTTTTGCACCAAGGCAGTTGGCACGCGTTGGGAAATTCCCTGACTCACTGGACGCACCTCAGTAAATAGTGCTCTGAATAGTGAGGTTTTCCCTCACTGGGGTGGTGGAAAAACAGTTGGTTGTGGGATGCCGTGAGAGACAGGAGGGGATACTGGTGGGCAAGTGCTGAGGCTAACTAGAGCTGACTCAGCTCTGGGACTTGATCCCAGTTGTTTTAGAAGATTTAAAGATATCTAGGTCTCATCCCTGATACACCCTCACCCCCTCTTTATGGCCCCTCACACCATCATGCCAACTCAATGACAACTCATGCCAACCTGTTGTGATGTGATGTACATGTACCTTTAAGCAAGCCTATCATAAATGGCTATCCATCATTGCCCACAATGAGACAGGATGTGCTGTACAATCTCATAGCTCTGTAGACAAAACACATTGCTGAAGTGCTACAGGACAGATATGTCTTCATGGTCTCCCATTATATTGTGTATTCTCATCTCCAAATAGAGAACTCACATTATTATTTTACCAATCCTTGTTGTATGATTGGTACATTTGCAATAAATAGAAGAATACAACATGATGGCAGCAGTGGTAGACAGCAATTTTTGAAGAGTTGACTGAGAAATATATACGCCTCAACCTTTCACATGCAATAGAATAACCAGTGTGAAAGTGAAACAACTCTAAAGTACTCACAGTATTGAGGTGTGTAAGTGATTCTGCATCAGTTGAAGAATCTTACACATAGTACACCCTTTCTGGAATATCACATCGTACTCCAGCCAACAGGGATTGGGTCCAGGTACGATTGCTGAAAATCGGGAGAGCTTGCATAGTCTAAATCTCTCAGCTGTGAAGGAACAGCTACTGAATAACTGACTCCAAGGTCTAGAACTAGGCAGAGTTTCACAGTCAAGAGAATCCATTGCTTCTGCTGGCCATCTGTTCAGGAGATCATGGTTGGGGAGGGGGGGGGGGGGGGCGGGGGGAGGAAGGGGGGGGGATTAAGCACTTGAAACTGGATCAAGCAAGGAGAGTCCATCCAGTAACTGTTAAGTTTACCTTCTTAAGCTTGGAGTTCATTTTCCCACCAAAATCACAACTTCTGGAAAGCCTGGGAAGGCAGCAACAGCTCAACAGCACTACCATTGCAGTAAAACTGGGGAGGTGGTGGTGTAGTAGTATTGTCACTGGACTAGTAATCCAGAGACCCAGAGTACTCTGGGGTTCCAGGTTCAAATCCCGCCACTACAGACGGTGAAATTTGAATTCAATAAAAATCTGGAATTAAAAGGTCTGGTGATGACCATGAAACCATTGTCAATTGTTGTAAAAACCCATCTGGTTCACTAATGTCTTTGAGGGAAGGAAATCTGCCATCCTTACCTGGTCTGGCCTACATGCAACTCCAGACCCACAGCAATGTGGCTGACTCTTAACTGCCCCTCAAGGGCAATTAGGGATGGGCACAGCCTGCGAACGAATTTAACAAAAATTCTGGCCAACTAAGGTACTGAAAGTCAGGGAGCCGCAAGACATCACGTCCTGAGATCTGTGAGATCTAGAACATTTGTTCTTGTTACAGATACTCCTACTAATCATGACAATTAAAAACACACAGGATGACCACAAAATTCCTCGCACCCAGTTGGAAGGCAGAAGACCTCCTCTCTGAATTAATTCTGTTCAGACAATACATGGAACTCTGTTTTCTGCATCTGGATACTTCTGATCTGGATAAATAAGCCACAAAGTTGCTACAGGCAATCAAACGTTCACCAGTTCAGGTCTGTCAGATGATGACCTCAAAAATCAAAACAGAATATGGTCAATACTGAAGATAATTAGGAGTAAAACTTAACTTACGAATATACTGTCTGGAATTCATGTCCTTTAGAATGAAACTGAAGGAGATGTTAGAACAGTTCATAAGTAGATGCAGAGAGCTTGGCCGGGATTCTCCCTTCTGGGGACTAAGCACCCACGCTGGCGGGAAAACCGGTGCCAGCGACTCCAGCGTCAACGGCCCCCCAAGATGAGGAATTCTCACCTTTCTAGGGGGCTCGGTGGATGGCGGAGGTGCTGCCGCCGCTCTAGCTGGCGCCGAAGGGACGGCGCGAGTTCGCGCTTCTGCGGAACAGCCGGGTGCTCTCGCGCAAGCGTGGGACCGCCGGCATGATTCCGCGCATGCGCAGACCGGCCAGCGTATTTTCGAGCATGCGCAGGGGGTTCTCTTCTCCGCGCCGGCCCCCGGGCAATATGGCGGCGCCCTACAGGGGCTTGGCGCGGAAGGAAGAAGTGCCCCCATGGAACAAGCCCGCCCACAGATCAGTGGGCCCCGATTGTGGGCCAGGCCACCATGGGGCCCCCCTCAGGGTTGGTTCCCCCTGCACCCTCCCGAGGACCGCCCACACATACTCATCTGCCAGGTCCCGCCATGTGGGACCTGAGTAACGCATGCCGGTGGGACTGGCCAAAAATGGACGCTCGGCCCATTGGGGCCCGGAGAATCACTGGGGTGGGGGCGCTACCAATGGCCCCCGACCGCGTGGCGGGAATCCCGCCCCGCTGACCCGACGCAGGCTGCCGTATTCTTCGGTGCTGTTTTTCGGATGGGTGCCTCCCCCTGGGGATTCTCCGACCCCGCCGGGGGGTCGGAGAATCCCGCCCAAGGGGCGTAATTGGGACTTTTTGGCAGCAGAGCTAGCCAATGGAATAATCAAGCTCGTGATAGAATCTACCTCCAGAGAAGCATTCCAAAAAGACCACATGGACCAACTCAAATGTTATAGGGTAGAAGCACTGCTACAAAGTCAATGCAAGAGTGAAGCCATACTTCTGGATAGACAGAGTCTACAGGCCATGCGGAATTCATCAAGCATTGACATGACAGCCAGCACAGGCAAGCCGAGTAAGCAATGTAGGTGGTGTGGCCACACACATGCACCCAGAAATTTCCCAACTTTTAACAATGTATGCAAGTCTTGTTTTGACCTCAGGAGAAGCCCCAATCAAAAACCAGAGAGGTACAGCGTTCCAGCCAACCAAAAGCAGATACCAAACATCGCCAGAACAGGATCCACAAAATGTCTAGCCAAACTCTATGTCCAGAAAATGAGATGAGCAGGATGGTTGGAAACTATCTGATTGAATCCCATTGTAAAGTATGTTGCTTGTTTGCAATTTTGCTATTTGTGAGATTTCACAGTAACGTAAATTCTGCGAGCGGTGGGACTTTACTATATAACCATTGCTTTACTATATCTGGTTCATAAGCAACATTAACGTATCCTTTGCACATTCTCCCCGTGTTTGTGCGGGTTTCGCCCCCACAACCCAAAGATGTGCAGGCTAGGTGGATTGGCCACGCTAAATTGCCCCTTAATTGGAAAAAATGAATTGGGTACTTCCAAGTTTATAAAAAAAAAGAAAAAAAAACATTAACGTATCCTGACATGGGATTGAGCAGGGTGCTCTTTCGTAGGGTTCGTGCAGACTCGATGGGCCAAATGGCCTCCTTCTGCACTATAAATTCTATGATTCTACAAATACATCTATTCGTGCATTCCAGGTAAAAGTTAATAAATCCAACCCTCCCCCCGCCATGTTCAATGGCAACCAGTTATCAAATGTGCTTAATAAAGTCACCATGAATTGTAGAACCCCTCCTTCATCCCCCTCAGTTCAAATTCCACCTTCTCAAGAGTCAGAAATTCAAGTCAGTCCCCCGCCAAGACGAGGCACAAGGTGGAGAAGCTGACCTCCGACCCAACAGGATCCGCCTCCGGGCAATCAGCGAGGCGAAAGCTAAAACATCCGCCCCCGCACCCACCTGCAGCTCAGGCCGGTCCAACACCCCTAAAATGGTCTCTAAGGAATCCGGTTCCAAATCTACATTTAGTACCCCCGTGATGATGCTAAAGATCTCCCTCCAATACTTCAGACTGGACCACAACATATGTAGATGGTTTGCGGGGCCCCTCCCAGACCGCTCACAGACATCCTCCACTCCCCCGAAGAGGCAGCTCATCCTCGCCCTCGTGAAATGAGCCCTATGTATGACCTTCAGCTGTATCAGCCCCAACCTCGTGCATGAGGTTGAGGCGTTCACCCTTCATAGCACCTCACACCACAAACCTTCTTCCATTACCTCCCTCAACTCTTCTTCCACTTGCCCTCGTTCTCCTCCAGAATCCTCCCATAAATCGCAGACATCACCCCCTTCTCCAATCCCCCTGCCGTCAATACCTCTTCCAACAATGAGGAGGCCGGCGCTTTGGGAAGCTCGGAACTTCCTTCCTTGCAAACTCTCGGAATTGTAGGTACCTAAACCCTTCCCCTTGCCGCAGTCCATATTTCTCCCCCAACTCTTCCAATCATGTAAAATGTCCCCACAGGAACAGGTCTTTTAATACCTTGATCCCTCTCTCCTCCCACCTCCAAAACCTCCCATCCAACCTCCCTGGCTCGAACCTGTGATACCCCCTGATCAGCAGCTCTCCTGACCCAGCCCCCAACTTAAAGTGCTGCCTCAACTTCATCCACATTTTCTATGTTGCCACCACCACTGGACTCCTGAAGTTCGTGCCCGGGTCCATCGGGAGCTACGCCGTTACAAGCGCCCTCAGCCCTGGCCCCCTACACAGATCCTTCTCCATCCTAACCCGTCGGGACTTCCCCTCCATGACCCAGCTCCTCACGTTTTCCACGTTCGGCGCCTAATAATAGCATAGTAAATTCGGGAGGCCCAGCCCCCCCCCTCCCCCCACCCGCCGTCCTCGCTGCAGGACCACATTCCTGACCCTGGCTACCTCCCCCCCACCCCCCACTAGATACACAACGTGACCAATTTGTCCACTTCCTTGAAGAATGCCTTCGGTAAAAAGACAAACAGGCACTGAAATAAAAACAAAAATCGCGGCTGCACATTTATTTTAATCGCCTGCTCCAGCCCGCCAATGGCAGAGGGAGATTGTCCCACCTTGCCAAGTCCGCTTTCACCCTCCCCACCAAACTAGTAAAATTGAACCTACGGAGACCCCACAATCCCACGCCACCTGCACCCCCAAGAACTTGAAGTGAGTTGTTGCCCTGCGTAATGGCGGACCCCCCAGTCCCGCCCCCACTCCTGGCTGGGACACCATAAAACACTCACTCTTTATATCTTTACATATACAATTTATATCCTGAAAACAACCCAAATCTTTGAAGAAGTCCCATTATGTTCCCCATCGACGTACTCTTCTCTGAGACGTACAATAAATCATCCGCGTACAAAGATAACCGGGCCGGGATTCTCCAAGCCCGGGCCGGATCTGAGAATTGGCGGGGAGGGGGGGGGTGGGCGCGAGAATCCTGCCATGCCGCTCCGAAGCCGGGCCGCCGATTCTCCGCCGACCGGAGAATCGGCGCCAATCACGCCTGCGCGGTCGCCACGGTGATTCTCCACGCTCGACGGGATGAGTGCCCGCTGAGTTCTGCAGAGTCCCGCTGGTGTGGTTTACATATGGTCCCATCCGGTGGGGCCTCGGCATTCTGGCTGAAGGAGTCGTCCTGGTGGGGGGGGGCGTGGGGGGATCCGGCTCCGGGTGGGGTCTTCCACGGTGGCCAGGCCAGCGATCGGGGGCTACCGATTGGCAGGCATGCTCATTCCGGGGGAGGGGGGCCTATGTTCCTCCGCACCGGGCCCCTGTTGCCCGGGGGCCGGCATGGAGACGGCAATCACACGCATGCGCTGGCGCGGAGACGGCCGTGGTGCGCATGCGTGGACCGGCGTCGGCTGTGTAGGGCTGGCTTTCGGCGTCGGGGCAGCGCACAGCCCTCCGGTGCTGTACTAGCCCCCGAGAAAGTGGAGAATGACTAGACCTGGAGGCTTGTTGATGCCGGCATCAACACTTGGCCGAGATTTCGGAGAATCCCGGCAACTATGTTCCATCCCCACACCCAGCTCCCCCGTACTATCCCCTTCCACAGTCCTGAACTCCTTAAAGCAATTGCCAATGGCTTTATCACTAATGCAAATAGCAGGGGGACCATAGGACACCCCTGCCTGGTACCACGATGCAAAGCAAAGTACCCCAAGCTCATATTACTTGTGTGGACACTAGCCGTTGGTTCCCTATGTAGTGGCCGTACTCATTTCGTAAACCCCGGCCCAATCCCGAAACTGTCTAGGACCGCAGTCAAGTACCTCCACTCTACCTGATCGAATGCCTTTTCCACATCTAGCTCCACCACCACCTCCATCCCCTTTCCCTTGGCTGGTGTCATGATTACATTTACTAACCTCCTAATACTCGAAAATAGCTGCCTTCCTTTCACAAACCCTGTCTGGTCTTCCCATGTCACCTTCGGGAGGCATTCCTCCAACCTAGCTGCCAAAACCTTCACCCTAATCGTAAATCGCTCCCCCGCCTGCCTCAGTTGGCGTACCACCTTCCCCGTAGACAACCGGTCAAAGCTAGCCTGTAGCTTCCTCCTTCTGTCCAAAAGGGTCGGATCTGCATCCCCCGTGTATCTCCTGTCTACCGTCAACATTTCCTCTATTAGCCTTTGATGCTTCTCCCTCTCCTCTTTATCCATCTTGGCCTTAAGTGATATCACTCTCCCCTCAATACTGCCTTCAGGGCCTCCCATGTCACTGCCTGCGATACGTCCCCTGTACAGTTAAATCCTACGTACACCTCAATCACTTTCCCGATCTTTCCGCAGAAGCTTTGATTCCCCAACAGCCCCGTGTCTATTCTCCACCCCGGTCTCTGAGTTACCCCCCTCTCCAGGAGCACATCCACCCAGTGCGGCGCATGGTCTGAAATCGCTATTGCCAAGCACTCTGATCCCCTAATTCCAGCCAACAACGCCTTCTATCCTCAAATATATTTTGTGAACCGAGGAGAAGAGTGAATACTCCCACTCCCTCGGATGCAAGAACCTCCATGGGTCCAAACCCCCCCCATCTCCCTCATGAGCCCAGTCAGTGCCTTTGCCCCCTCCCCCACCCACCCCCACCCCCCGCTCCCCCGGACTGTGGCTGTGGTCTGTCCATTCTTGGTTCTTGGACCATATTCCAATCCCTTCCCACTATTAGCTTGTGTGAGGTCAAGTCTGGGATGGCCCTTAGCACGTTCCTCACAAATCCTGCATCATCCCAGTTGGGGCCATACACACTTGCCAGGATATAGAAACCTCTCCTCCAATGCCCCTGCTACCATTACATATCTACCCCCTTGATCCACCTTCTCCATCTGTAACCTCACCCTCTTACCCAACATCGTCGCTACCCCCCAAGCCCTACGGTCGAACACTGAATTTAATACTTGGCTCATTCAGCCCTTCCCGAACCTCACCTGGTCTTTCACCTTCAGGTTCAGGTGGGTCTCTTGTAACATGGCAACATCGGCCTTTAAGCTTTTTAGGTGCGCAAACCCCTCACGTCCCACATTACTATTCTGATCGGGGGTCTCTCACAGCCCCGCCCCTCCGATCCACCACCATCATAACTACGGGCTCTGCCCACTGGACCTCGCCCGGCCTGTCCAGTTGTTGCCATCGAACCCCTCTCAGGATCCCCCCCATCCACTTCTCTCGGAAAAACACCTCTCCCAGTATCGATCCCCTCCCCCCACTTTTCAAACCTCCCATCAAAACCTGTTCAACCAGGCTCCAATGATCGCAGCCCCTTCCCCCACCACACTCCCATTCACTAGCCAACTTAAGCTCGTTAGTGTGGATGCCCCTGCCCAGGCCCCACCCCCCCAATCCACTCCCCACTGCCCAGTCCCAGAAAACAAAGAAATTCCCTTCAAACAAACAAACCCAGTGCAAAGAAACAAACCCCAGAAAACTACTATCGCAAAATATCCCAACTCCTACCCTGCCCAAACTGGCAACTTCACACTTTTAACAACATGAATTGGATAATAGAACAATGTACAATATTCCACCCCCTACCCTCGGTCCAAGATTAATCCTCAGTCCCATTTCTTATTTCTGTCTCATTCCTTTTGCCTTCACAAAAGCCTCCGCCGCCTCCATCATCTCGAAGTAAAAGTCATTTGAGTTGTAGGTCACCCTCAAGTTCGCTGGGTACACCAGGCCAAACCGCACGCCACTGGTGTATAGTGCCGCCTTCACGTGACTGAAGACCGCCGCCACCTCGCCAACTCCACAGTTATGTCCTTGATGCTCGATCAATAACTCCAGAAGCGAGGTTGGAGACAATTGAAGGCTTTATTGCACTAGATGTTTCCCCCAGCAGCGCAGGTACAGAATGCAGCTGCTGGGGTGACACAGGCTCTTATTCTCCGCCTTACTGGGCGGAACCAGCAAGCAGGCTCCACCAATGATATAGCAGTCTCCGGTACCTCACACACCAATGGTCTTACAGAATTATCCAGGGGAACGTAATACCCCTAATACCGACTACCACATTCACCCCCTGTTAAAAAAAGAGTCTGGCAGGGGTGGTGGTCTCGCGTTATACAATGGTAGAGGTTGAGGTTATGGTGGTACCCGGTATACATTAGCACAGTGTTTTGCCTCGTTACATGTCGCAAATATTTACAGTATTTATTTACACTCATAATGAAGCAATTAGTCGATCGGGGGCCCTGGTCGTCCTCTGCAATCATCGTAGCTTCGGCGGTGATGCAGGCGCCGGCTCGGGCATCCATGACTCCGGGAGCGTGGCTTTGGCTTCTTCATCACCCCTAGATGGGACCGGTGGAAGGACCAATTCACCTGGGAAGGGGGCGGCTGTGGGGTGCGCCGGTGTGAGGGAGGGTGGGGTCGGTGGTGGGGGTGTGGGTGGGGATCCAGCGGGCGCCAGGTCCCGTAGGGAGACTGTATCCTGCCAGCCGTCGGGGTACGCCACGTAGGCATATTGAGGGTTAGCGTGAAGGAGGTGGACCCTCTCGACCAATGGGTCCGACTTGTGCGCCCACACGTTTTGTGGAGCAGGATGGGTCCAGGAGCTGCCAGCCAGGTTGGGAGCGAGGTCCCGGTGGAGGACTTCCTAGGGAAGACAAGGAGACGTTCGTGAGGTGTTTGGTTGGTCGTGGTACACAGCAGTGACCGGATGGAGTGGAGAGTATCCCGGAGGACCTCCTGCCAGCGGGAGACTGGGAGATTCCTGGACCGTAGGGTCAGGAGGACGGTCGTCCAGACCGTTCCGTTCTCCCTCTCCACCTGCCCGTTTCCCCAGGAGTTGTAACTGGTCGTTGGATTTCGGTGGCAGCGGTGCGCAGGGGCCTTCTGGGAGGTGAGTAGTGAATTTAAAAAGCCTTACCTTTACAGGAGCAGCCCTTTGGATTTCGGCGGCAGCGGTGCGCAGGGGCCTTCTGGGAGGTGAGTAGTGAATTTAAAAAGCCTTACCTTTACAAGAGCAGCCCTTTGGATTTCGGCGGCAGCGGTGCGCAGGGGCCTTCTGGGAGGTGAGTACTTACTTTAAAAAGCCTTACCTTTACAGGAGCAGCCCTTTGGATTTCGGCGGCAGCGGTGCGCAGGGGCCTTCTGGGAGGTGAGTACTTACTTTAAAAAGCCTTACCTTTACAGGAGCAGCCCTTTGGATTTCGGCGGCAGCGGTGCGCAGGGGCCTTCTGGGAGGTGAGTAGTGAATTTAAAAACCCTTACCCGGTCCCGTGTCTGTTCTTCTTTTCTGTTTTATTTGTTTTTATATAAGGCGGGAACCGGAAGTTCGACCCGCGTCCTCTGGGAAGTCCCCGCCCCCCCCAACCAATAAATTCTGGTGGAGAGGAAACCCGAGACACTACACGTGTAGTGTCTCCCACCCGCCCTCCTCCTCTAACCTAATAATAAGACCCATTGGTGTGAGGTAAGTGCCATATTATATTATTATTATATTATTAGCATTGTGCAGGTCAAGGTTCGGAGGTGGAGGAGCAGTCTCTGTCAGCGAGAGAACCTGAGAACATCTAAGACACTACCACTCAGAAGGTAAGAAGGTAAGTAAGTGATTTTTACTCATTTTTACTTTTATACCTTTTTTCAAATTGTGTGTGTCGGGGGGAAACTGAAGTGACATCACAGAAAAGCTGTGGCCAGAGTAACTGGTTGGGATTCTACACTAAATTTAAAAAAAATTTGAGTATTTGGCAACTAATTAAACATAATAACTTAATTATAATTTAGAGGGATATCTAAGCCAGAGATCGGAGAGTACTATAGTTAGCTATCGCATTTCTATTAGAAATCTAGTGCTAGGAAACAGATAGTTGACAGTAACTTTGAAATATTTAAAAAAATATTATTAAAAAAAAAGACAAATTTTAATTTTAATTTTAATTAATTGACGCAATGTCAGTTAGAGGGGTGCTGTGCTCTGACTGTGAGATGTGGCAGGTCCGGGAGGCTTCCAGCGTCGCGGATGGCTTCATCTGCAGAAAGTGCACCCAACTGGAGCTCCTCACAGACCGCATGGTTCGGTTGGAGCAGCAATTGGATGCACTTAGGAGCATGCAGGTGGCAGAAAGCGTCATAGATCGCAGTTATGTAAATGTGGTCACACCCAAGGTGCAGGCAGAGAAATGGGTGACCACCAGAAAGGGCAGGCAGTCAGTGCAGGAATCCCCTGTGGTTGTCCCCCTCTCGAACAGATATAACCCTTTGGATACTGTCGGGGGGGATAGCCTATCAGGGAAAACAGCAGCAGCCAGAGCAGTGGCACCACGGCTGGCTCTGATGTTCAGAAGGGAGGGCCAAAGCGCAGAAGACTAATAGTAATAGGGGACTCTATAGTCAGGGGCACAGATAGGCGCTTCTGTGGACGTGAAAGAGACTCCAGGATGGTATGTTGCCTCCCTGGTGCCAGGGTCCAGGATGTCTCCGAACGGGTAGAGGGCATCCTGAAGGGGGAGGGCAAACAGGCAGAGGTCGTTGTACATATTGGTACTAACGACATAGGCAGGAAGGGGCATGAGGTCCTGCAGCAGGAGTTCAGGGAGCTAGGCAGAAAGTTAAAAGACAGGACCTCGAGGGTTGTAATCTCGGGATTACTCCCTGTGCCACGTGCCAGTGAGGCTAGAAATAGGAAGATAGAGCAGCTAAACACGTGGCTAAACAGCTGGTGTCGGAGGGAGGGTTTCCATTATCTGGACCACTGGGAGCTCTTCCGGGGCAGGTGTGACCTGAATAAGAAGGACGGGTTGCATCTAAACCGGAGAGGCATAAATATCCTGGCCGCGAGGTTTGCTAGTGTCACACGGGAGGGTTTAAACTAGTATGGCAGGGGGGTGGGCACGGGAGCAATAGGTCAGAAGGTGAGAGCATTGAGGGAGAACTAGGGAATAGGGACAGTGTGGCTCTGAGGCAGAGCAGACAGGGAGAAGTTACTGAACACAGCGGGTCTGGTGGCCTGAAGTGCATATGTTTTAATGCAAGGAGCATTACGGGTAAGGCAGATGAACTTAGAGCTTGGATTAGTACTTGGAACTATGATGTTGTTGCCATTACAGAGACCTGGTTGAGGGAAGGGCAGGATTGGCAGCTAAACGTTCCAGGATTTAGATGTTTCAGGCGGGATAGAGGGGGATGTAAAAGGGGAGGCGGAGTTGCGCTACTTGTTCGGGAGAATATCACAGCTGTACTGCGAGAGGACACCTCAGAGGGCAGTGAGGCTATATGGGTAGAGATCAGGAATAAGAAGGGTGCAGTCACAATGTTGGGGGTATACTACAGGTCTCCCAACAGCCAGCGGGAGATAGAGGAGCAGATAGGTAGACAGATTTTGGAAAAGAATAAAAACAACAGGGTTGTGGTGATGGGAGACTTCAACTTCCCCAATATTGACTGGGACTCACTTAGTGCCAGGGGCTTAGACGGGGCGGAGTTTGTAAGGAGCATCCAGGAGGGCTTCTTAAAACAATATGTAGACAGTCCAACTAGGGAAGGGGCGGTACTGGACCTGGTATTGGGGAATGAGCCCGGCCAGGTGGTAGATGTTTCAGTAGGGGAGCATTTCGGTAACAGTGACCACAATTCAGTAAGTTTTAAAGTACTGGTGGACAAGGATAAGAGTGGTCCGAGGATGAATGTGCTAAATTGGGGGAAGGCTAATTATAACAATATTAGGCGGGAACTGAAGAACATAGATTGGGGGCGGATGTTTGAGGGCAAATCAACATCTGACATGTGGGAGGCTTAAAGTGGCAGTTGAAAGGAATACAGGACCGGCATGTTCCTGTGAGGAAGAAAGATAAATACGGCAATTTTCGGGAACCTTGGATGACGAGTGATATTGTAGGCCTCGTCAAAAAGAAAAAGGAGGCATTTGTCAGGGCTAAAAGGCTGGGAACAGACGAAGCCTGCGTGGAATATAAGGAAAGTAGGAAGGAACTTAAGCAAGGAGTCAGGAGGGCTAGAAGGGGTCACGAAAAGTCATTGGCAAATAGGGTTAAGGAAAATCCCAAGGCTTTTTACACGTACATAAAAAGCAAGAGGGTAGCCAGGGAAAGGGTTGGCCCACTGAAGGATAGGCAAGGGAATCTATGTGTGGAGCCAGAGGAAATGGGCGAGGTACTAAATGAATACTTTGCATCAGTATTCACCAAAGAGAAGGAATTGGTAGATGTTGAGTCTGGAGAAGGGGGTGTAGATAGCCTGGGTCACATTGTGATCCAAAAAGACGAGATGTTGGGTGTCTTAAAAAATATTAAGGTAAATAAGTCCCCAGGGCCTGATGGGATCTACCCCAGAATACTGAAGGAGGCTGGAGAGGAAATTGCTGAGGCCTTGACAGAAATCTTTGGATCCTCGCTGTCTTCAGGGGATGTCCCGGAGGACTGGAGAATAGCCAATGTTGTTCCTCTGTTTAAGAAGGATAGCAAGGATAATCCCGGGAACTACAGGCCGGTGAGCCTTACTTCAGTGGTAGGGAAATTACTGGAGAGAATTCTTCGAGACAGGATCTACTCCCATTTGGAAGCAAATGGACGTATTAGATAGAGGCAGCACGGTTTTGTGAAGGGGAGGTCGTGTCTCACTAACTTGATAGAGTTTTTCGAGGAGGTCACTAAGATGATTGATGCAGGTAGGGCAGTAGATGTTGTCTATATGGACTTCAGTAAGGCCTTTGACAAGGTCCCTCATGGTAGACTAGTACAAAAGGTGAAGTCACACGGGATCAGGGGTGAGCTGGCAAGGTGGATACAGAACTGGCTAGGCCATAGAAGGCAGAGAGTAGCAATGGAGGGATGCTTTTCTAATTGGAGGGCTGTGACCAGTGGTGTTCCACAGGGATCAGTGCTGGGACCTTTGCTCTTTGTAGTATATATAAATGATTTGGAGGAAAATGTAACTGGTCTGATTAGTAAGTTTGCAGACGACACAAAGGTTGGTGGAATTGCGGATAGCGATGAGGACTGTCGGAGGATACAGCAGGATTTAGATTGTCTGGAGACTTGGGCGGAGAGATGGCAGATGGAGTTTAATCCGGACAAATGTGAGGTAATGCATTTTGGAAGGTCTAATGCAGGTAGGGAATATACAGTGAATGGTAGAACCCTCAAGAGTATTGAAAGTCAAAGAGATCTAGGAGTACAGGTCCACAGGTCATTGAAAGGGGCAACACAGGTGGAGAAGGTAGTCAAGAAGGCATACGGCATGCTTGCCTTCATTGGCCGGGGCATTGAGTATAAGAATTGGCAAGTCATGTTGCAGCTGTATAGAACCTTAGTTAGGCCACACTTGGAGTATAGTGTTCAATTCTGGTCACCACACTACCAGAAGGATGTGGAGGCTTTCGAGAGGGTGCAGAAGAGATTTACCAGAATGTTGCCTGGTATGGAGGGCATTAGCTATGAGGAGCGGTTGAATAAACTCGGTTTGTTCTCACTGGAACGAAGGAGGTTGAGGGGAGACCTGATAGAGGTATACAAAATTATGAGGGGCATAGACAGAGTGGATAGTCAGAGGCTTTTCCCCAGGGTAGAGGGGTCAATTACTAGGGGGCATAGGTTTAAGGTGAGAGGAGCAAGGTTTAGAGTAGATGTACGAGGCAAGTTTTTTACGCAGAGGGTAGTGGGTGCCTGGAACTCGCTACCGGAGGAGGTAGTGGAAGCAGGGACGATAGGGACATTTAAGGGGCATCTTGACAAATATATGAATAGGATGGGAATAGAAGGATACGGACCCAGGAAGTGTAGAAGATTGTAGTTTAGTCGGGCAGCATGGTCGGCACGGGCTTGGAGGGCCGAAGGGCCTGTTCCTGTGCTGTACATTTCTTTGTCCTTTGTTCTTGTTCTTTGTCGTCCTGCTCGAGGCAATGCCCTTGCTGAGCAGGAATTGACGCAATTCGTTGCTCATGAAGAAGGACCCCCTATCGCTGTGTATGTAGGCGGGGAAACCAAACAGCGTGAAGATACTGTGGAGGGCTTTTATAACGGTGGCTGCGGCCATGTCGGGGCAGGGGATGGTGAATGGGAACCGGGAGTACTCGTCAATCACGTTCAGGAAGTACGTGTTGCGGTCAGTGGAGGGGAGGGTTCCTTTGAAGTCCATACTGAGGCGTTCAAAGGGACGGGAAGCCTTTATCAGGTGCGCTTTCTCTGGCCTATAGAAGTGTGGCTTGCACTTCGCGCAGTTTTGGCAATTCCTGGTGGTGGTCCTGACCTCCTCCTCAATGGAGTAGGGCAGGTTGCGGGTCTTAATAAAATGGAAGAATCGAGTAACCCCCAGGTGGCAGAGGTCCTCGTGGAGGGTACGGAGGTGGTCCACTTGTGCGTTGGCATATGTGCCGCGGGATAGGGCATCAGGAGGCTCGTTTAGCTTCCCGGGACGTTACAAGATCTCATCGTTGTAGGTGGAGAGTTCATACCTCCATCGTAAGATCTTATCGTTATTTATCTTGCCCCGCTGTGCATTATCGAACATGAAAGCAACCGACCGTTGGTCAGTGAGGAGAGTGAATCTCCTGCCGGCCAGGTAATGCCTCCAGTGCCACACAGCTTCTACTATGGCCTGGGCCTCCTTTTCAACTGAGGAATGGTGGATTTCTGAAGCATGGACGGTGCGTGAGAAGAAGGCCACGGGCTTGCCCGCTTGGTTGAGGGTGGCCGCCAGAGCTACGTCGGACGCGTCGCTCTCGACTTGGAAGGGGAGGGATTCATTGATTGCGTGCATCGTGGCCTTTGCAATGTCCGCTTTGATGCGGCTGAAGGCCTGGCGAGCCTTTGCCGACAGGGGAAAAATTGTGGATTGAATTAGTGGGTGGGCCTTGTCCACGTAGTTGGGGATCCACTGGGCATAATACGAAAAAAACCCGAGGTAGCGTTTCAGGGCCTTGGAGCAGTGGGGGAGGGGAAACTCCATGAGGGGGCGCATGCATTCGGGATCTGGGCCTATATCTCCATCATGCACTACATACCGAGGATGGCTAGACGGTCGATGCGGAACAGCATTTGTCCTTGTTATATGTTAGATTAAGGATTTTTGCGGTATGGAGGAATTTTCGAGGTTAGTGTCGTGGTCCTGCTGGACGTGGCCGCAGATGGTAACGTTATCGAGATATGAAAACGTGGCCCGCAAACCGTACCGGTCAACCATTTAGGTCCATCTCCCGTTGGAAGACAGAGACTCCATTTGTGACACCGAAGGGAACCCTTAGGAAGTGGTAGAGCTGCCCATCTGCTTCGAATGCAGTATATATGGTTTAGCTCACTGGGCTAAATTGCTGGCTTTTAAAGCAGACCAAGGCAGGCCAGCAGCACGGTTCAATTGCCGTACCAGCCTCCCCGAACAGGCGCTGGAATGTGGCGACTAGGGGCTTTTCACAATAACTTCATTGAGTCCTACTCGTGACAATAAGCGATTTTCATATATGCGGTCGCTAGGGCGGATGGGGAGTTGGTGGTAGGCGGATTTGAGATCCACCGTGGAAAAGACCTTGTATTGTGCAATCTGGTTGACCAAATCAGATATGCGGGGGAGAGGGTACGCGTCGAGCTGCGTATACCTGTTGATGGTCTGACTATAATCGATGACCATCCTATGCTTCTCCCCGGTCTTTACAACCACTACTTGAGCTCTCCAGGGACTGTTGCTAGCCTCAATGATACCTTCCCTCAGTAATCGCTGGACTTCCGACCTAATGAAGGTCCGGTCCTGGGCACTGTACCGTCTGCTCCTGGTGGCGGCGGGTTTGCAATCTGGGGTGAGTTTCGCAAACAGGGAAGGCGGATCGACCTTGAGGGTCGGAGGCTGCAGACAGTGAGGGGGGGTATAGGGCCGCCGAATTTAAAAGTTAAACTCTGGAGGTTACATTGGAAATCTAACCCTAGGAGCATGGCAGCGCAGAGGTGAGGGAAGACGTAGAGCCGGAAATTTTTTAATTCCCTTCGTTGGGCCGTGAGGTTCACTACGCAGAACCCTTTCATCTCTACAGAGTGAGACCCGGAGGCTAGGGAGATTTTCTGGCTAACTGGGTGGATGGGAAGAGAACAGCGCCTTACCGTATTGGGGTGTATGAAGCTCTCTGTGCTCCCGGAGTCGATCAGGCAGGATGTTTTATGCCCATTGATGAGCACGGTCATCGTCGCAGTCGAGAGTGTTCGGGGCCGAGACTGGTCCAGGGTCACCGAAGCAAGTCGTGGCAAACATTGGATGTTTTCCTCGGGCGGTGTGTGGTCATCCGAGTCGGGGTCCTGAGACTCCAGCCAAGATGGCGCCGCCCACGGGTCGCACATGGCTGGGGGTGTACAAGATGGCGGTGCCCATCCATCGCACGTGGTCCCCGGGGAACAAGATGGCGGCACCCGGAGGCCGCACGTGGCTCTGGAGAAGGAAGATGGCGGCGCCCACTGGCCACATATGACTCGTGGCGAGAGTTGGGGTGGCGATCCTGTTTTGACCACGGAGACCACAGCGACCGCCCGGGACTGGCATACTGCCACAAAATGGCCCTTTTTTCTGCACCCTTTGCAGATGGATGAGCGGGCCGGGGTGCTTGGCTTGCCCGAAAGTTAGCAGCGGGGCCCCCCGGGGTTGCATGGCAGTCTCACAGCACAAGCTTGTGGGGGGATGGGGGATGCATTGGAATCGGCCGCGGGGGGGTTCCATGCTGCCCAAGGGGCTGCCGCACGGTCGGCGACGTAAGTGCGGCCATTTCGGGAGGCCACATCCAGGGAGCTGGCAAGGGCCCGTGCCTCCTTGAGGCCTAGTGTCTCTTTCTCCAGCAACCGCTGGCGGATTTGGGAGGACAGCATACCTGCAACGAATACGTCACAGATCAAAAGTTCTGTGTGGTCGCTGACTGAAACTTGCAGGCAGTCACAGTTCCTACCTAACACCAGGAACGCACGGTAGAACTCCTCCAGCGATTCCCCGGGAATTTGTTGCCTCGTCGCTAACAGATGTCGGGCGTAGACCTGGTTTACAGGGCGAATATAGTGTCCTTTCAGTAGGGTCATTGCAGCCTCGAAATCGTCCGCTTCCTCGATGAGGGTGTAGATCTCTGGGCTCACCCTCGAGTGAAGAACTTGCATCTTCTGGTCCTCCATGGGTGTAGTTGTGGCCGTCCTGAGGTACCCATTGAAGCACGCCAGCCAGTGCTTGAAGGTTTCTTCTGAGTTTGCCGCGTGGGGGCTGAGTTGCAGACACTCCGGCTTGATTCGGGGCTCCATTCCTTAAAATCTAGTACAATTGATGCTTGATCAATAACTCCAGAAGCGAGATTGGAGACAATTGAAGGCTTTATTGTACTAGATGTTTCCCCCAGCAGTGCAGGTACAGAATGCAGCTGCTGGGGAGACACAGGCTCTTATACTCCGCCTTACTGGGCGGAACCAGCAAGCAGGCTCCACCAATGATATAGCAATCTCCGGTACCTCCCACACCAATGGTCTTACAGCATTATCCAGGGTACCGTAATACCCCTAATACCGACTACCACAGTCCTGATATATATGTATACCAGCTCCAGCCCACTGCACCTCCCGCGTCTGCTTCGCCCAACTCAGGACCTTCTCCTTCATATGGTACCTGTGAATACAAATTATTACCACCTTTGGCAGTTCATTTGCCTTCGGTTTAGGCCTCAACGCCCGATGAGCCCGATGCAGTTCATACCGAGAGGGATCTTCCCCCTCCCCCATCAGCTCCGCCAACATCTTGGCAAAGTACTCAGCCGGCCTCGGGCCCTCCACCCCTTCGGCAAGCCCACGATTCTTCAGTCCTGCTGCCTCGAACTATTTTTCAGGTCCTCCACCTTTGCTCTCAGAAATTTGTTGGCCTCCAGCACCCTCTACAGATCCTCACACATTGAGGTGAGCTGATCGCTGTGTTGCGACAAGGCGTCCTCCAGTCCCTTCAGTTTCTCTCTATGCTCCCGCACCTCGACCGATGTCTTCAACACCACTGTCTTCAGTGGGGCAATCACCTCCTTCACCAGCACCTTCAGTGCCGCCATCATCTCCTTCCTCATCACCTCCATGTGCTTTGCAAACTGTTCCTCAAATTCCACGGCCATCACCTTGGTTACCTTCTCTACTGTGAACGGCACGGCCCCACCCAGCGACCCAGCCTCTGCCATCTTTCCAGTTGCCGAGCTGACCTTTCCGCTCGTTCGCAAACCTTCATTTGCCCCCTTCTTCCCGTCGGCTTTCTTCTGAGTTTTAGACATCCCCCTCCCTTTTTATGTCTTCCTGCACCTGTGCGTTTAAAAATTGCCCCTGGGACTGGGCATTAAGTTCCAAAAAACCGAGCCTCGAGCAGGAGCTATCCAACGTGCAACGTCCTCCTACATGCTGCCACTGTCATGATATTCAAACACACACATCATGATAGACACACCAACAGACAAATCAGAACACACAACACCACAACCAATGACAGAAAGATATAAAAGCACAGACACGACCCCCGGTGGTCAGTATTAGCTGCAGAGGAGAACCAGGACACATCTATTGCCAAACACACTCAGGGAGACAGCACGTGCAGAGTATCCAGAACGAACTGTATTATAAGAGTTATAATAAAATAGAGTTGTACCACATACAACTGTGTTGGCTCATCTGTGCACCAGAGCACCCAACACCACATGGTACAGGAGTGGATCGATACCTGCCGGCATACCTCAGTGTACACAGACAACCAGCAGTGCCCAGGCATGATGTACGAGCTCCCGGTTCCGCAGGCGCTCCAGTGCCACGGCGACCTCCGCGAAAACTGGCGGCGATTCCGGCAAATGTTCGAATTGTTCCTGGTGGCAGCTGAACTCCAAGACCTGGATGATAGGGAAAAAATTGAATTTCTCCTCACCATCGCCGGTGCAAGGGCAAGAGAAATATTCAGAAGGTTCAGGTTCTTCAGGAGGCAGCAAAGGTACGATTACCAGGCAGTCCTGGGCAAATTCTCCAAGTACTGTGAAGAAAACGCAATCCAATCGGCAAGTAAAGGTAAGAAAAGCTGCAGTACTCACCTCGTGGCTGGGATCCCGGAGCCCGAATTCCCAGAGGCCGAAATCCCGGGCCTGAGAGAAGGCTGGGTCGAGGTCGGCGGCCATCTTGCTAAAGGTATAACGCTAGCACAGTTGCGCGAGCAGTGCGCAGAACCGGAAGTTTCGTTTGCGCATACGCGAGATGCTGCGCATGCGCAGTCAAGAAAACGGCCATCGGTAAAGGAACAGCGATCTGAGCATGCGCAGTCGCTTCCTACGTGCTACATACCGAGCGTCAGGATGTCAGAGGCCCCAGACTGCACCAATTTAAAAGGGAAATGTCCCAAATCCAATTTAAAAGGGAAACGTCCCAAATCAAAAAAACAAAAATCTGTTAAAGCTGTAAAACAACCTTCCCTCACCTGGAATGACAGCACAGTGCCGCAAATTGACCCAGGAGATGAATTTGACCTCCGAAGAACCCTCCGACAAGCAGTTACCTACGCACAAGCCGATGATTCCGACCTTGAATACTTCGATGACGATCTTTACAGTGTTTCCGGACCTCGAGAGCCCAATGATAGCTCCGTGGTCCTATATGACTATGACTCGGACGAACCTTTCGTGTTGCACATTGGCGGCCCCCACATTGAATCCGACGCAGATGCGGATTCATTTTTCGGATTTGAGGATCTTCAATCCAGCAGATATGACGTTCCAACTTATCAGTACCGGATGATGCTGCAGCCTGACATTAACAGACAGGGAGCGGTGCAAGCACACGGAGAGTGCCCTGCTGCCACACAGAGCGTGGTCCACGTCCCGCTCAACGTTCCCGACTCTATGAAAGAAGACATGCAAGACTCCAGAGTGCAGTCCTCGCATGAACCAGAAGTGACTCCAGTGTCACAAGCTTCCACAGCAAGCTCGTGGACAGACTCCACAATTGCAGAAATGCAAGACTCCAGAGCGCAGTCCTTGCACGAACAAGAAGTGACTCCAGTGTCACAAGCCTCCACAGAGAGCTCGTGGACAGCCTCCACGATAGAAGCAACGCAAGACTCCAGAGCGCAGTCCTTGCACGAACAAGAAGTGACTCCAGTGTCACAAGCCTCCACAGAGAGCTCGTGGACAGCCTCCACGATAGAAGCAACGCAAGACTCCAGAGCGCAGTCCTTGCACGAACATGAAGTGACTCCAGTGTCACAAGCCTCCACAGAGAGCTCGTGGACGGACTCCACGATGGAAGGAACGCAAGACTCCAGAGCGCAGTCCTTGCAGGAACAAGACCATGAGGGTCTAGCAACCTCTCCTGACCAACCAGCGGCAGACGATGCAAGTCTGCCATGCTCACGTGAACAGCAAGAAGGCTATAACAGCCTACCATGCTCCACTACACAGCAGCATGAACATGACGGTCTCTCATGCTACAATGAAGGGCACAGCGCTGAAGACTGTTCAAGCCCAACTGAAGACAAGCCAAAGGAATCGCCTCGTCCAAGCCCGAAGAAAAAAGGTTTATGCGCTGACCTTCAGGATCATTATAGCCGAACAGAGATTAATAATGCTGCACGGCCACAGAAGGATGCTGAGGATTTGCTAACGAAATTAATTGAATGTTTAACTTGCAAGGAGCAGACTGAGAATTGCCAGTGTTTTAGTACGGATCGAAAAAATGGACAAGACATTGATCCTCAGGTAATGGAAATAACACAACCTGAATCATATCTACAGCAGGGACAAATGTCTCCCTTCAACACAACACCGCAAAATCCCAACTTCGGAGACCAGCAGTTAGTCAGTAATGACTCTTCAAACCTTGAGGGGAACATTAATCGCATTGAACCTATACACGCTCCACTGATTATTGAGCAGAACATTGGAGCAAGAATCCTGAGGACACCGACATCGAGTAGCCAGATAACGAATTTAAAACCCACAGCAGTGTCAAGTGAACCAAGTGTGCTTTCCACTAATGGTGAAGATGCAGATAAGGTCGACCCGATTATCCATTGTACCACACTAACCCCAGTGATTAAGCAGTTATGTATGGGGAGTATAAGGTGGGCAATTGAGAACAGTAAAAGAGAGACTGTGACCATGCCAGTCCCAGCAAAATCAGACCCAGAGACCATGAAGGCATGTACATTAGACAAAGATACACATGAGGCACCTGAGAAGATAAGTGAAACGGAATGTTCTTTGGAAAATAGTACAATGTCGATAGAAACATTGGATCCTATATTCGAGACCATACCTATGGGAGAATTTGGGGGTAATAAACAAGGTTCTGCAATGTCTGGGGGAAGATTTAAAATTCCAAAGAAGAAAAGCCCAAATGAAGGACAACGGCAAGACAATGACAGTCCACCGACATGGTGTGCACCACCAGTTGAAAACTCTGACAATTTACCCAACCCTAGTGAACAGCAAGCTGCTAATGAGGATCTATCCACGGGATGTGAGACGAGTGACGACAGCATCCCACTTCCCATGCAAAAGGTGCAAGATGACAGACCTCGCCTAGTGCGTACCGAGGCACTCGACGATCACGGTGGGACCACTGACGACTGCGGTGGCAGCGCACCGCTTCCACCCTCGATGGCTCGACCCTCTCCACTGGTTGGTGCATTCCTGCATGTTCCGACTCCAGAAGTGCAGCTTCAGGGAATCTCGGCTGCCTCCAGTGAACCTGTTGGGACTCCGGACGGGGGGCATCGACGGAAGGCAGACCGGACTCCAGATGGGGAGCAGGCAAGCGCCGACTCTGATTCGCGCACGCCAGACCTTGCTCCGGACGGGCGGTGTCGCGGCCTCGGTGATGGCACGCTTAGGGTGACGGCGGATGCCACGGCGACAGGGAATGGATCGCGTGGCAGTCCCACTGGGTCGGCAGTGGCAACCAGCACCGGCGGTCCAAGATGGACACACCAATTCGCGCCATCGCCAGACGTTGATGCGAGCAACAATTCTCTCTCCAAGGCGACATGCTTCGACGTTTCTCTGCGGAGTCGCCCTTCCGGCACAGCAGGTGGCCGGAACCAGCGTACACGGTCTCGGCCAACTTCCACATCTGGCACAGTCATCGCCTTGCATGATATTAGTGATGGTGCTACTTCGATGGCAACGACCCATCGGCTACAAGATGCCGTCCACCACAAACATAAAAAGAAAAAAGACTCCACCTTGTTCCTGGCATGCAGGGCGGATGGATTGGTGCGTAGGCGCAATCAGCGAGCTTTGCGCCGCCTTCCACGCTCGCAACTGAACCGTACGCAGACGCCGGATCCTCCACTGGTTCCCAAGGATGCCCCTTCCATCGCCACCAGAACCAAATCTCCACAGCTGAACCGGCTTGAGGACCAGCCCATTCTTGAGGCGGTCACCCATTAGACTGGACTTATAACGCTGTTCATACGTTCAAAAAGTCAAACACTTCTGTATTATAACCTGTTGTTGTTTATTGTTCCAGATATCGTCTGACCAGACCAATGTTCAAGTTTTTTTTTTCTCTCGCATCCAAGTTTTGTTATGCTACAACCTTGTTAGTGTGACGCACCCGACATCGCCCCATGTAAATAGTTACGTCATATACACACGCTGTACATAACACACACACACACTCTTCGATGCACTCACGACACAATTATATTTATAACCACGTAGGCACATATCTTTGTAAAAAGGGGGGATGTCATGATATTCAAACACACACATCATGATAGACACATCAACAGACAAATCAGAACACACAACACCACAACCAATGACAGAAAGATATAAAAGCACAGACACGACCCCCGGTGGTCAGTATTAGCTGCAGAGGAGAACCAGGACACATCTATTGCCAAACACACTCAGGGAGACAGCACGTGCAGAGTATCCAGAACGAACTGTATTATAAGAGTTATAATAAAATAGAGTTGTACCACATACAACTGTGTTGGCTCATCTGTGCACCAGAGCACCCAACACCACAGCCACCAGAAGTCTTGAATAGTCTATTTTACTGTTACCAATGTCATTGGTTGGTGTGTTACATGAAAATTTGTCTAATCTTAATGTATGCAATGATTCATTAAGCTGTTTTGGTTGGGTGAGATCACTGCTTCATTCAATTGCTATACAGGCACTTGCACAGGAATTGAGGGCAGATTTTTTCACTTCGATCAGTGCTGTGTGTTGTGTGTGCCCACTAGTGGCCATAATGATGCTGGACAGTCTGAATCTGCAGGATGAATTTTCAGACTTGACTGCCTTTTTTGACCTATCATTGCCAACATGATGTGGTATGATTTAAGATTATTTACAAAAAATTTAAATGGGGCATATTTTTTGCTGGGCAAAAATCCATACACAGACATAGAATAACATCTCATGCCATGAAAAGCTGACAAAATACATGATTGGATATACGCGATTAAAAATTGCTTATTCAAAAAATAACTGAAACAATCCGATTGTAATCGATCCCTTCAAATTTGAGTAATTCAGGTAAAACAAAAACATTTTGCTGAATTATTCTTTGTTACTTTAGTATTGTTGAAGCTCTACTTTAGATAAAAAAGCAGTGCTATCATCAACTCGACTGAAGAATTCTCAAAGCTGATTGATGGTACCTTCATGAAGGATTGAATAAGCACTTTCGGTGGCGGCCATGCAATAGGAGGCCGCACATTTGCTCGGTGGAGACTGAGACAGTGAGGAGAAATCCCCCACCAGTGTATGGAACAGTGGACTAGAAGTGGCCGTGTAAGGAGACATAGACAAGCAAGGAAGACGCGTGCAGAGTCGGCAGCGCAGGAAAACATGGCGGAGTCGCAGGATCCTGGTGCGGTGGCACAGTGGTCGACGGTACAGCTGGTAAAGTTCTTTGAGGAGAGCTTCACCAAGCTAAAGAAAGATACGCTGGACCCAATTAAAGCATCGATTGATCGGGTGGAATGGGGTCTAGAAATGCAAGGACGGGCGATTCAGAAGGTGGAGGAAAAGGTGTCCGAGCAAGAGGACCATTTAACCACTTTGGAGGTCGAGGTGGGGCTTGTGGTGATGTGCATCACTGTAAATACATGTAAGTTAGACAGACACTAGAGGGAGCACCAGAAACAACACACACACACACTCAATCAATAGATATGTTAGATAGGAGGTGACCAATGGACATTCATGATACACAAGGAGGTGACTCGACCACAGGAGGGCATTACACCAACCCATACAAAAGGACACCACACACATGATCAGCCCCTTTGGCCAGTGGAGACAGTCAGTGAGGAGAGGCACAGGGTTGATTCAATATTACACCCACCACGTGGAAGACAGCAGATGGTTAGTCAGTTAGGTAGATACAATAGGATTAGCAGTAGTGTCGAACTCAAGTTATAAAAGTGTACATCGTGTAAATAAATGAGTTGAAGTTATTTACACGTTTCGACCTTCCTTGACAAATGAAACACAAGGAAGCCGCTTATGTTACAAAGGAAACATAACAAAACATGGTACCAGTAGTGAACTGCTTAAATCCAGATAGCCATACCTCAGCGTACAGTGACAACCAGCAATACCCAGGCAAGATGTACGAGCTCCCGATCCCGCAGCCGCTCCAGTGCCACGGCGCTCTCCGCGAAAACTGGCAGCTATTCAGGCAAACATTTGAACTCTTCCTAGTGGCAGCTGAACTTAAAGACCTGGCCGATGATGAAAAAATAGAGTTTCTCCTCACCATCACCGGTGCAAGAGCAGAAGAAATCTTTAAAAAATTCAAGTTCTCCAAGGGGCAAAACAGGTACTACCTCCAGGCAGTCCTGGACAAATTTGGCAAATACTGTGAGGAAAACAGACTCCAATCGGCAAGGAACGGTAAGAGAAGCGCCAGTACTCACCTCGAGGCCGAAATCCCGGACCAGAGAGCGATTTGGGTCGAGGTCGGCGGCCATCTTGCTAAAGGGACTACACTAGCGCAGTTGCACGAGAGGTGCGCAGAACCGGAAGGTTCGTTTGTGCATGCGCGAGACGCCGTGCATGCGCAATCAGGAAAACAGCCATCGGTAAAGGAACAGCGATCTGCGCATGCGCAATCGCTTCCTACGTGCTACGTCACGTGCGTCATGACGTCAGAGGCCCCAGGCCGCACCAATTTAAAGGGGAAACGTCCCAAATCCAATTTAAAGGGGAAACATCCCAAATCAAAGAAAAAATCTTTTAAAGCTGTAAAACAACCTTCCTTCACCTGGAATGACAGCACAATGCCTCAAATTGAACCAGGAAATGAATTTAACCTCCGAAGAACCCTGCAACAAGCAGTTACCTACGCACAAACCGATGATTCCGACCTCGAATACTTCGATACCGACCTTTACATTTTCTCTGGACCTCGCGAGCCCAATGACAGCTCCATGGTCCGAGACGACTACAACTCGGATGAACCTTTCGTATTGCACATTGGTGACCCCCGCATTGAATCCAACGCAGGTGTGGATTCATTTTTCGGATTTGAGGATCTTCAACCCAGCAGATCTGACGTCCCAACTCATCAGTGCAGGATGATGCTGCAGCCTGAAATTGAGGGACAGAAAGCGGGACAAGCCCACAGAAAGCGGCCTGCTGCCACACAGAGCGTGGTCCACGCCCCGCTCAGGGTTCCCGACTCTACGAAAGAAGACATGCAAGACTCCACACCGCAGTCCTTGCATGAACAAGACGTGACTCCAGTGTCACAAGACTCCACAGCAAGCTCGTGGACAGACTCCACAATTGCAGAAACGCATGACTCCGATGCGCAGTCCTTGCAGGAACAAGACCATGAGGGTCTAGCAACCTCCTCTGACCAACTAGCGGCAGACGATGCAAGTCTGCCATGCTCACGTAAACAGCAAGAAGGCTATAACAGTCTACCACGCTCCACTGCACAGCAGGACGGCCATGACGGTCTATCATGCTACAATGAAGGGCACAGCGCTGATGACTGTTCAAGCCCAAATGAAGACAAGCCAAAGGAATCTCCTCTTTAATGGAAAAAACACAACCTGAATCATATCTACAGCAGGGACAACTGTCTCCCTTCAACACAAAACCGCAAAGTCCCAACTACAGAGACCAGCAGTTAGTCAGTAATGACTCTTCAACCCCTGATGGGAATATTAATCGCATTGAACCTCTGCACACTCCACTGATAAATGAGCAGAACATTGGAGCAAGAATCCTGAGGACACCGACATCGAGTAGCCAGATAAAGCACTTAAAACCCGCAGCAGTTTCAAGTGAACCAATTGTGCCTTCCAGTGATGATGAAGATGCAGATAAGGTCGATCCGATTATCCATTGTACCACATTAACTCCAGAGATTAAACATTTATGTCTGGGGAGTGGAATGTGGGCAATTGAGAACAGTAAAAGAGAGACTGTGACTGTGCCAGTCCCAGAAAAATCAGAGCCAGAGACTATGAAGGCATGTACATTAGAAAAAGATGCATATGAAGTAACTGAGAAGAAAACTGAAACGGACTGTTCTTTGGAAACTGGTACAATGACGAAAGAAACATTGGATCTAACATTTGCTGCCCTACAGATGGGAGAAATTGAGGGAAATGAACAAGGTTCTGTAATGTCTGGGGGAAGATTTAAAATTCCAAAGAAGAAAAGCCCAAATGAAGGACAACGGCAAGACAATGACAGTCTACCCACATTGTTTGCACCACCAGATGAAAACTCTGACAATTTACCCAACCCTCGTGAACAGCAAGCAGCTACTGAGGATCTACCCACGGTATGTGAAATGAGTGACGACAGCATCCCACTTCCCATGCAAAAGGTGCAAAGTGACAGACCTCAGCTAGTGTGTACAGAGACACTCGACGATCATGGTGAGACCACTGGTGACTCCGGTGACACCATACTACTTCCACCCTCAATTGCTCGAACCTCTCCACTAGTCAATGCATTCCTGCATGTTCCGACTCCAGACGTGCAGCTTCAAGAAATCTCAGCTGACTCCAGTGAACCTGCTAAGACTCCGGACGGGGAGCATCAACAAAAAACAGACCAGACTCCAGATGGGGAGCAACCAAACGCCCACTCTGATTCACGTAAGCCAGACTTTACTCCAGACAAGCAGTGTCGCAACCTCAGTGATGGCACGCTCAGGGTGACAGCAGATGCCACAACGACAGGAGATGGATCACGTGACAATCACACTGGGTCAGCAATAACAAGCAGCAGCTACAGTCCAAGAGGAATACACCAATTTTCATCACAGCTATGTCCACACATTTGTTCCACACCAACAGTGCGGCCAATGACAGCTCATGCTGGACAGACCCAGTATTCAAGCCTGCAGCAGCCAGCAGTCTATGCAGCATATTCTCAAACAGGCCAGCACTACGGATTGCCCACTAATGGAATCAAGACCGAAGGAGGACTACCGCCAGCGCAATCTGCACTACAGACTGGATGCCTTAGTTACTGCCCAGGAATTGCTGCATCACAGCCTGGCCAGACAGCATATTCCTATCAGATGCAAGGTTCTAGTTTCACACCATCACCAGACATTGATGCGAGCAGCAATTCTGTCTCCAAAGCGACATGCTTCAACGCTTCTCAGCAGAATCACCCTTCCAGCACAGCATGTGGCCAGAACCAGTATGCACAGTCTTATCCAACTTCAGCATATGGCACATCCATGACATCGAATGATACTGTTGATGGTATCTCTTCAATGTCAACGACCTATCAGCTACAAGATGCCATCCGACAGCACCACCACAAACATAAAAAGAAAAAAGACTCCAAATCGGACAGCGCAGTGATTTGACCACTTCTTGGTTCCTGTTGATGGCGTTCATAACCAAGAGAGACATTTGACCATGATGATTGATGGTTTATGGACTCACATGAATGATTTGGACTTATTGTTTAATCACCAATATACCTTACCTTCTCTACCAGTTATTTGTTCAGTTTTTCTTAAAGTGTACAGAAAATATGAACAGATAAAAAAGGGAGGATGTGGTGATGTGCATCACTGTAAATACATGTAAGCTAGACAGACACTAGAGGGAGCACCAGAAACAACACACACACACACTCAACCAATAGATAAGTTAGATAGGAGGTGACCAATGGACATTCACGATACACAAGGAGGTGACACGACCACACCCCCTGTTGGCATTACACCAACCCATACAAAAAGGACACCACACACATGATCAGCCCCTTTTGCCAGTGGAGACAGTCAGTGAGGAGAGGCACAGGGTTGATTCAATATTGCACCCACCACGTGGAAGACAGCAGCTGGTTAGTCAGTTAGGTAGCTATAATAGGATTAGCAGTAGTGTCGAACTCAAGTTATAAAAGTGTACATAGTGTAAATAAATGAGTTGAGGTTATTTACACGTCTCGACCTTCCTTGACAAATGCAACACAAGGAAACCGCTTATGTTACAAAGGAAACATAACAAAACAGGGCTGATGAAGGACCACCAGAAAAAGTTGCAGGAAAAGTTGGAGGACTTGGAGAACAGGTCCAGGAGACAGAACCTGAGGCCTCCCTGAGGGCAGTGAGGGTTCGGACAAGAGGGCATATGTGGCAAGTATGCTGGAAAAGTTGATGGGAGATGGGGTGTTTACACGGCCCTTGGAAGTGGACAGTGCGCATAGAGCACTTGCAAGGAAGCCGCGAGCGAATGAACCGCCGAGGGTGATGGTGCTGCGAATGCACCGGTTCCTGGACAAGGGACAAGGGACAAGGAACAGGTCTTGTGGTGGGCCAAGCAGACACGGAGCTGCAAGTGGGAGAACTGTGAGTTGCGCATCTACCAGGACCTGGGCACGGAACTGGCCAAAAGGCGAGCCGGATTTAACAGGGCAAAATCGTCCCTCTTCAAGAAGGGAGTGAAGTTCGGGATGTTGTATCCAGCGCGATTTTTTCCACTGATGTTTTGAATATGTATGTCCAACTAGGGGGGGTAGTGGGTTGGGTTTCTGGTGCTGTTACTAGGGGGGAGAGAGGGGTGGGCAGGAGCTGCTCTGCTGACAAGGGAGGAACTGTTGCTAGGGGACAAAAGGGAGGTCGAGGACGGCGGAGGCCCAAGGGCGGGCCCGAGGAGGCAAGAGGCGGGAGCTGGCGACTGGCCTAAGAAGGGTGATAGCTAATTGGCAGGGTGGGGGGCAGGGCGAGAAGCCCCCCCCCTGACTAGGCTGATTACGTGGAACGTCAGAGGGCTGAATGTACGGGTTAAGAGGGCTCGCGTGCTCGCGCAACTGAGGGGATTGAAGACGGACGTGGCAATGTTACAAGAGACACACCTAAAGGTTATAGACCAGACCAGATTGAGGAAGTGGGGGGGTCGGCCAGGTATTCCATTCAGGGCTGGACTCTAAGACCAGGGGGGTCACGATCCTGATTAACAAGCGGGTGGCTTTTGAGGCAGGGAGAATCATGGTAGACGCAGGGGGAGCAGGTACATAATGGTGAGTGGAAGCTTGCGGGGATGCGGGTGGTACTTGTAAATATATACGCACCAAACTGGGATGATGTGGAATTTATGAGGCGGTTTTAGGTAAGATCCCGGACCTAGTGTCACATAATCTGATAATGGGGGGAGATTTCAACACAGTCATTGATCCAGTATTAGACCGATCAAAATCTAGGGCAGGGAGGGTGCCAGCCGTAGCGAAGGAATTAAAGGGGTTTATGGAGCAGATGGGGGGAGTAGACTCATGGAGGTTCGGACGGCCAAGAGTGAAGGAGTTTTCTTTCTTTCCCATGTCCACAAAGTATATTCCCGGATTTACTTTTTTATCCTGAGCAGGGCTCTGCTGCCGAGGGTGGTGGATACCGAGTACTCGGCAATCGAGGTGTCGGATCATGCCCCACATTGGGTGGATCTACAGGTTAGTATGAAGAGAGGGCAGCGCCCGTCATGGAGGCTGGATGTGGGACAATTAGCAGATGAGGGGGTGTGTGGGCAGGTGAGCAAGCCCATCCAGAACTATTTGGAAAGAAATGATACGGGGGAAGTCTCGGCAGTAACGGTGTGGGAAGCTCTGAAGGCAGTGGTTAGAGGGGAGTTAATTTTGATAGGGGCCCATAGAGAAAAGGTGGAATGAGCAGAGAGGGATGGGTTGGTTGGGGAGATACTCCAGATGGATAGGAGATATTCGGAAGCCCCGGAAGCGGGGCTATTGAAGGACCGGCGGAGGTTACAGATGGAGTTTGGGCTGTTTTCTACAGGGAAGGCGGTGGAACAAATAAGGAAGGCAAGGGGAGTGGTGTATGAGTATGGAGAAAAGCCCAGTAGAATGCTAGCACACCAGCTGAGGAAAAGGGAGGCAGCCAGGGAGATAGGGAGAGTAAAGGACAGGGGTGGGAATGCGTTCCTGGACCCAGTGGGGGTGAATGAGGTGTTTAAGGACTTTTATAGCAAGTTATATGAGTCGGAACCCCCGGCAGGGGTGGAGGGATGAGGCAGTTTTTGGGTCAGCTGAGGTTCCCGGGTGGCAGAGGTCCTCGTGGAGGGTACGGAGGTGGTCCACTTGTGCGTTGGCACATGTGCCGTGGGATAGGGCATCAGGAGGCTCGTTTAGCTTCCCGGGACGATACAAGATCTCATAGTTGTGGGTGGGGAGTTCGATCCTCCATCGTAAGATCTTATCGTTCTTTATCTTGCCCCGCTGTGCATTATCGAACATGAAAGCAACCAACCGTTGGTCTGTGAGGAGAGTGAATCTCCTGCCGGCCAGGTAATGCTTCCAATGCTGCACAGCTTCTACTATGGCCTGGGCCTCCTTTTCAACTAAGGAATGGTGGATTTCTGAAGCATGGACGGTGCGTGAGAAGAAGGCCACGGGCCTGCCCGCTTGGTTGAGGGCGGCCGCCAGAGCTACGTCGGACGCGTCGCTCTCGACTTCCAAGGGGAGGGATTCATCGATTGCGTGCATCGTGGCCTTTGCAATGTCCGCTTTGATGCGGCTGAAGGCCTGGCGAGCCCTTGCCGACAGGGGAAAAATTGTGGATTGAATTAGTGGGTGGGCCTTGTCCACGTAGTTGGGGATCCACAGGGCATAATACGAAAAAAATCCCAGGCAGCGTTTCAGGGCCTTGGGGCAGTGGGGGAGGGGAAACCCCATGAGGGGGTACATGCGTTCGGGATCTGGGCCTATACCTCCATCATGCACTACGTACCGAGGGTGGCTAGACGGTCGATGCTGAACAGCATTTGTCCTTGTTATATGTTAGATTAAGGATTTTTGCGGTATGGAGGAATGTTCGGAGGTTGGTGTCTGCTGGTCGTGGCCGCAGATGGTAACGTTATCGAGATATGGAAACGTGGCCCACAAACCGTACCGGTCAACCATTTCGGTCCATCTCCCGTTGGAAGACGAGACTCCATTTGTGACACCGAAGGGAACCCTTAGGAAGTGGTACAGCTGCCCATCTGCTTCGAATGCAGTATCTTTGGTTTGGCTCACTGGGCTAAATCGCTGGTTTTTAAAGCAGACCAAGGCAGGCCAGCAGCACGGTTCAATTGCCGTACCAGCCTCCCCGAACAGGCGCCGGAATGTGGCGACTAGGGGCTTTTCACAGTAACTTCATTGAAGCCTACTCGTGACAATAAGCGATTTTCATATATGCGGTCGCTAGGGCGGATGGGGAGTTGGTGGTAGGCGGATTTGAGATCCACCGTGGAAAAGACCTTGTATTGTGCAAACTGGTTGACCAAATCAGATATGCGGGGGAGAGGGTACGCGTCGAGCTGCGTATACCTGTTGATGGTCTGACTATAATCGATGACCATCCTATGCTTCTCCCCGGTCTTTACAACCACTACTTGAGCTCTCCAGGGACTGTTGCTAGCCTCAATGATACCTTCCCTCAGTAATCGCTGGACATCCGACCTAATGAAGGTCCGGTCCTGGGCACTGTACCGTCTGCTCCTGGTGGCGGCGGGTTTGCAATCCGGGGTGAGTTTCGCAAACAGGGAAGGCGGATCGACCTTGAGGGTCGCGAGGCTGCAGACAGTGAGGGGGTGGGTAAAGGGCCGCCGAATTTAAAAGTTAAGCTCTGGAGGTTACATTGGAATTCTAACCCTAGGAGCGTGGCAGCGCAGAGGTGAGGGAAGACGTAGAGCTGGAAATTTTTAAATTCCCTTCGCTGGACCGTGAGGTTCACTACACAGAACCCTTTCATCTCTACAGAGTGAGACCCGGAGGCTAGGGAGATTTTCTGGCTAACTGGGTGGATGGGAAGAGAACATCGCCTTACCGTATTGGGGTGTATGAAGCTCTCTGTGCTCCCGGAGTCGATCAGGCAGGATGTTTTATGCCCATTGATGAGCACGGTCATCGTCGCAGTCGAGAGTGTTCGGGGCCGAGACTGGTCCAGGGTCACCGAAGCAAGTCGTGGCAAACATTGGATGTTTTCTTCGGGCGGTGTGTGGTCATCCGAGTCGGGGTCCTGAGACTCCAGCCAAGATGGCGGCGCCCACTGGTTGCACATGGCTGGGGTTGTACAAGATGGCGCCGCCCATGGGTCGCACATGGCTGGGGGTGTACAAGATGGCGGTGCCCATCCGTCGCACGTGGTCCCCGGGGAACAAGATGGCGGCACCCGGAGGCCGCACGTGGCTCTGGAGAAGGAAGATGGCGGCGCCCGCTGGCCACATGTGGCTCGTGGCGAGAGTTGGGGTGGCGATCCTGTTTTGACCCCAGAGACCACAGCGACCGCCCGGGCCTGGCATACCGCCACAAAATGGCCCTTTTTGCCGCGCCCTTTGCAGATGGATGAGCAGGCCGGGCAGTGCTGCCGGGGGTGCTTGGCTTGCCCGAAAAATAGCAGCGGGGCCCCCCGGGGTTGCCTGGCAGTTTCACAGCACAAGCTTGTGGGGGGATGGGGGATGCATTGGAGTCAGCCGCGGGGGGGGTTCCATGCTGCCCATTGGCTGCCGCGCGGTCGGGGACGTAAGTGCGGCCATTTCGGGAGGCCACATCCAAGGAGCTGGTAAGGGCCCGTGCCTCCTTGAGGCCTAGTGTCTCTTTCTCCAGCAACCGCTGGCGGATTTGGGAGGACAGCATACCTGCAACGAATACGTCACAGATCAAAAGTTTTGTGTGGTCGCTGGCTGAAACTTGCAGGCAGTCACAGTTCCTACCTAACACCAGGAACGCACGGTAGAACTCCTCCAGCGATTCCCCGGGAATTTGTTGCCTCGTCGCTAACAGATGTCGGGCGTAGACCTGGTTTACAGGGCGAATATAGTGTCCATTCAGTAGGGTCATTGCAGCCTCGAAATCGTCCGCATCCTCGATGAGGGTGTAGATCTCTGGGCTCACCCTCGAGTGAAGAACTTGCATCTTCTGGTCCTCCATGGGTGTAGTTGTGGACATCCTGAGGTACCCATTGAAGCACGCCAGCCAGTGCTTGAAGGTTTCTTCTGAGTTTGCTGCGTGGGGGCTGAGTTGCAGACACTCCGGCTTGATTCGGAGCTCCATTCCTTAAAATCTAGTACAATAAATTGATGCTTGATCAATAACTCCAGAAGCGAGATTGGAGACAATTGAAGGCTTTATTGTACTAGATGTTTCCCCTAGCAGCGCAGGTACAGAATGCAGCTGCTGGGGAGACACAGGCTCTTATACTCCGCCTTACTGGGCGGAACCAGCAAGCAGGCTCCACCAATGATATAGCAATCTCCGGTACCTCCCACACCAATGGTCTTACAGCATTATCCAGGGTACCGTAATACCCCTAATACCGACTACCACAGTCCTGATATATACGTATACCAGCTCCAGCCCACTGCACCTCCCGCATCTGCTTCGCCCAACTCAGGACCTTCTCCTTCATATGGTACCTGTGAATACAAATTATTACCACCTTTGGCAGTTCATTCGCCTTCGGTTTAGGCCTCAACGCCCGATGAGCCCGATGCAGTTCGTACCGAGAGGGATCTTCCCCCTCCCCCATCAGCTCCGCCAACATCTTGGCAAAGTACTCAGCCGGCCTCGGGCTCTCCACCCCTTCGGCAAGCCCACGATTCTTCAGTCCTGCTGCCTAGAACTATTTTTCAGGTCCTCCACCTTTGCTCTCAGAAATTTGTTGGCCTCCAGCACCCTCTACAGATCCTCACACATTGAGGTGAGCTGATCGCTGTGTTGCGACAAGGCGTCCTCCAGTCCCTTCAGTTTCTCTCTATGCTCCCGCACCCCGGCCGATGTCTTCAACACCACTGTCTTCACCGGGGCAATCACCTCCTCCACCAGCACCTTCAGTGCCGCCATCATCTCCTTCCTCATCACCTCCATGTGCTTTGCAAACTGTTCCTCAAATTCCACGGCCATCACCTTGGTTACCTTCTCTACTGTGAACGGCACGGCCCCACCCAGCGACCCAGCCTCTGCCATCTTTCCAGTTGCCGAGCTGACCTTTCCGCTCGTTGGCAAACCTTCATTCGCCCCCTTCCTGCACCTGTGGTGTGTTACATGAAAATTTGCCTAATCTTAATGTATGCAATGATTCATTAAGCTGTTTTGGTTGGGTGAGATCACTGCTTCATTCAATTGCTATACAGACACTTGCACAGGAATTGAGGGCAGATTTTTTTCACTTCGATCAGTGCTGTGTGTTGTGTGTGCCCACTAGTGGCCATAATGATGCTGGACAGTCTGAATCTGCAGGATGAATTTTCAGACTTGACTGCCTTTTTTGACCTATCATTGCCAACATGATGTGGTATGATTTAAGATTATTTACAAAAAATTTAAATGGAGCATATTTTTTGCTGGGCAAAAATCCATACACAGACATAGAATGACATCTCATGCCATGAAAAGCTGACAAAATACATGATTGGATATACGCGATTAAAAATTGCTTATTCAAAAAATAACTGAAACAATCCGATTGTAATCGATCCCTTTAAATTTGAGTACTTCAGGTAAAACAAAAACATTTTGCTGAATTATTCTTTGTTACTTTAGTATTGTTGAAGCTCCACTTTAGATAAAAAAGCAGTGCTATCATCAACTCGACTGAAGAATTCTCAAAGCTGATTGATGGTACCTTCATGAAGGATTGAATAAGCACTTTCGGTGGCGGCCATGCAATAGGAGGCCGCACATTTGCTCGGTGGAGCCTGAGACAGTGAGGAGAAATCCCCCACCAGTGTATGGAACAGTGGACTAGAAGTGGCCGTGTAAGGAGACATAGACAAGCAAGGAAGACGCGTGCAGAGTCGGCAGCGCAGGAAAGCATGGCGGAGTCGCAGGATCCTGGTGCGGTGGCACAGTGGTCGACGGTACAGCTGGTAAAGTTCTTTGAGGAGAGCTTCACCAAGCTAAAGAAAGATACGCTGGACCCAATTAAAGCATCGATTGATCGGGTGGAATGGGGTCTAGAAATGCAAGGACGGGCGATTCAGAAGGTGGAGGAAAAGGTGTCCGAGCAAGAGGACCATTTAACCACTTTGGAGGTCGAGGTGGGGCTGATGAAGGACCACCAGAAAAAGTTGCAGGAAAAGTTGGAGGACTTGGAGAACAGGTCCAGGAGACAGAACCTGAGGCCTCCCTGAGGGCAATGAGGGTTCGGACAAGAGGGCATATGTGGCAAGTATGCTGGAAAAGTTGATGGGAGATGGGGTGTTTACACGGGCCTTGGAAGTGGACAGTGCGCATAGAGCACTTGCGAGGAAGCCGCGAGCGAATGAACCGCTGAGGGTGATGGTGGTGCGAATGCACCGGTTCCTGGACAAGGAACAGGCCTTGTGGTGGGCCAAGCAGGTACGGAGCTGCGTGTGGGAGAACTGTGAGTTGCGCATCTACCAGGACCTGGGCGCGGAACTGGCCAAAAGGCGAGCCGGATTTAACAGGGCAAAATCGTCCCTCTTCAAGAAGGGGGTGAAGTTCGGGATGTGGGGAGGGGGGGGGGGGGGGGGGGGGGGGGCGGGGTAGTGGGTTGGGTTTCTGGTGCTGTTACTAGGGGGGAGAGAGGGGTGGGGGGGGAGGGAACTGCTCTGCTGACAAGGGAGGAACTGTTGCTAGGGGACAAAAGGGAGGTCGAGGACGGCGGAGGCCCGAGGAGGCAAGAGGCGGGAGCTGGCGACTGGCCTAAGAAGGGTGATAGCTAATCGGCAGGGTGGGGGGCAGGGCGGGAAGCCCCCCTGACTAGGTTGATTACATGGATCGTCAGAGGGCTGAATGGGCCGGTTAAGAGGGCTCGCGTGCTCGTGCATCTGAGTGGATTGAAGACGGACGTGGCAATGTTACAAGTGACACACCTAAAGGTTATAGACCAGACCAGATTGAGGAAGGCGGGGTCGGCCAGGTATTCCATTCAGGGCTGGACTCTAAGACCAGGGGGGTCACGATCCTGATTAACAAGCGAGTGGCTTTTGAGGCAGGGAGAATCGTGGCAGACGCAGGGGGAGCAGGTACATAATGGTGAGTGGGAAGCTTGCGGGGATGTGGGTGGTACTTGTAAATATATACGCACCAAACTGGGATGATGTGGAATTTATGAGGCGGTTTTAGGTAAGATCCCGGACCTAGTGTCACATAATCTGATCATGGGGGGAGATTTCAACACAGTCATTGATCCAGTATTAGACCGATCAAAATCTAGGGCAGGGAGGGTGCCAGCCGTAGCGAAGGAATTAAAGGGGTTTATGGAGCAGATGGGGGAGTAGACTCATGGAGGTTCGGACGGCCAAGAGTGAAGGAGTTTTCTTTCTTTCCCATGTCCACAAAGTATATTCCCGGATTTACTTTTTTATCCTGAGCAGGGCTCTGCTGCCGAGGGTGGTGGATACCGAGTACTCGGCAATCGAGGTGTCGGATCATGCCCCACATTGGGTGGATCTACAGGTTAGCATGAAGAGAGGGCAGCGCCTGTCATGGAGGCTGGATGTGGGACAATTAGCAGATGAGGGTGTGTGTGGGCAGGTGAGCAAGTCCATCCAGAACTATTTGGAAAGAAATGATACGGGGCAAGTCTCGGCAGTAACGGTGTGGGAAGCTCTGAAGGCAGTGGTTAGAGGGGAGTTAATTTTTGATACGGGCCCATAGAGAAAAGGTGGAATGAGCAGAGAGGGATAGGTTGGTTGGGGAGATACTCCAGGTGGATAGGAGATATTCGGAAGCCCCGGAAGCGGGGCTACTGAAGGACCGGCGGAGGTTACAGATGGAGTTTGGGCTGTTTTCTACAGGGAAGTCGGTGGAACAAATAAGGAAGGCAAGGGGAGTGGTGTATGAGTATGGAGAAAAGCCCAGTAGAATGCTAGCACACCAGCTGAGGAAAAGGGAGGCAGCCAGGGAGATAGGGAGAGTAAAGGACAGAGGTGGGAATGCGGTCCTGGACCCAGTGTGGGTGAATGAGGTGTTTAAGGACTTTTATAGCAAGTTATGTGAGTCGGAACCCCCGGCTGGGGTGGAGGGGATGAGGCAGTTTTGGGGTCAGCTGAGGTTCTCGAGGGTGGAGGAAGAACTGGTGGAAGGGCTGGGAGCCCCAATTGAAATTGAGGAAATAATGGAGGGCCTGGAGGTATTGCAGTCAGGCAAGGCCCTGGGGCCGGACGGCTACCCGGTGGAATTCTACAAGAAGCTCTCGGAAATATTGGGCCCACTGCTGGTGAGGACATTTAATGAGGCAAGGGAGAGGGGAGTCCTTCCCCCAACAATGTCGCAGGACTCGATCCCATTGATTCTCAAATGGGAGAAGGACCCTAAGCTATGCGGGTCATACAGGCCAATCTCCCTATTGAATGTGGACGCCAAACGGTTGGCTAAAATACTGGCCACAAGGATAGAGGACTGTGTCCCAGGGGTGATAGGCGAAGACCAGACGGGGTTTGTAAAGGTTTGTAACTCACGGCCAGTGTTAGAAGGCAATTAAACATTATTATGATGCCCTCGGGGGGGGGGGTGAGATGGAGGTGGTGGTTGCGATGGACGTGGAAGGAAAAGGCCTTTGATCGGGTGGAGTGGAATTATTTGTGGGAGGTGATTGGCAGGTTCGGGTTTGGTCAGGGTTTCATTGATTGGGTGCGGTTGTTGTATCAGGTGCCAGTAGCAAGTGTGCGTACAAATCGGCGGATGTCAGGCTATATTAAACTGCACCTAGGTGTCCCCTCTCCCCGCTGTTGTTTGCTCTGGCCATAGAGCCATTGGCTAAGGCATTAAGAGCTTCTTGGAACTGGAAATGGCTGGTCCGGGGTGGGGTGGGGGGGGGGGGAGGTGGAGCATCAGGTTTCGTTTTATGCGGATGACTTGCTCCTGTACATTTCAGACCCATTAGAGGGGATGGGGGAGATTATGCGATTTTAGGGGAATTTGGCAGGTTCTCGAGATATAAATCGAATATGGGGAAAAGCGAGATGTTCGCGATCCAGGCGAGGGGGCAGGAGAGGAGACTGGGAGAACTGCCGTTTTGAGTGGTGGGAGGGAGCTTCCGCTATCTGGGAATCCAGGTGGCTCAGGAATGGGAGGCACTGCACAAGTTAAACTTGTCCCGGCTGGTAAAACAAATGGAAGGGGACTTTAAGAGATGGGGCATGCTCCCGCTATCACTGGCGGGGAGGGTACAGACCGTGAAAATGACGGTCCTCCACAGATTTCTGTTTGTCTTTCAGTGCCTCCCATCTTCATCCCGAGGGCCTTTTTCAAGCGGGTGAATAAGGTTATTTTGGGCTTTGTGTGGGCGGGTAAAACCCCGTGAGTGAAGAAAGTGTTGCTGGAGCGCAGTCGGGGGAGGGTGGGTTGGCGCTGCCGATCTTTTCTAACTACTAATATCGGCATTATTAGGAAATGGGTAGTGGTTGGGGGGGGGGGGCGTCGGGGGTCGGTGTGGGAGCGAGTAGAGGCGGCATTGCGTAAGAACACAAGTTTGGGGCATTGATAACGACTCCTTTGCCGTTCTCACCGGCCCGGTTTCACAAGCCGGTGGTAGTGGCGGCTCGGAGAGTCTGGGGGCAGTGGAGGAAATATAGGAGAGCGGAGGGAGGATCGGTCTGGGCCCCGATTTACAACAACCATCGGTTTGTGTCGGGAAGGCTGGATGGAGGGTTTTGGAGATGGCAGAGAGTAGGAATAGAGAGGATGGGAGATCTATTTATAGACAGGAGCTTCCCGAGCTTGAAGGATTTGGAGGAGAAATTTGAACTGTCAGCAGGGAATGAATTCAGGTATCTGCAGGTGCGGGATTTTCTGGGAAGGCAGGATCCAACCTTCCTGCTCATGCCACCACGGGGGATACAGGACAGGGTAGTTTCCAGAACATGGGTGGGAGAGGAGGGTCGGTGGGAGAGGGGGGTGGGTGGGAGAGGGGAAGGTATCAGTGTGGTAGTCACCACTCGCTGTATTATATGTATTACGGTAAGACACATATACTAGAGGTACATGGGTAAATCCCTGCCTGCTGGCTCCGCCCAGTAGGCGGCGTATAAACGTGTGTGCTCGCCGGTGCTGCAGCCATTCTGGTTCCAGCTACAGGAGGCACAACATCTTTCCTCAATAAAGCCTCGATTATTCCACTACACTCGTCTTTGTGGTAATTGATAGTGCATGAATTTATTGAGCAAAGATTTTTAAAACAATGGATCTCCGCATCAAGCCTGATCGCCAGCAGCTGAGCCCTCATGCAGCCAATGCTACGTCCGCCTTTGACCACTGGCTAGCCTGCTTCGAAAGCTACCTCCGAACATCCACTGAGGAACCCTCGGACGCGCAGAAGCTCCAAGTCCATTATTCACGGGTGAGCCCTGACATTTTTCCTCTCATCCGGGATGCGGCCACTTACTCCGAAACATTGGAGCTCCCGAAGGGACATTACATTCGGCCAGTCAATCAACTACACGCCAGGCACCTCCTGTCCACGAGACAGCAACTCCCCGCTGAGTCCCTGGACGATTTCTGGCATGCCCTGCAAATCCTGGGGAGGAACTGTGACTGCTAGGCAGTTTCGGCAGTCCAGCACACAGAACATTTAATCCGAGACGCCTTCATTACGGGCATGAGGTCTGCGTACGTCCGCCAGCGCCTATTGGAAGGGGGTACGCTTGATCTTGCAGGAACCAGGCAGTTCGCGACTCGTTAACAGTGGCCTCCCGTAACATCCAGTCGTTCGCCCCCGACCGCAAGGCCCCACCATGGGCCCCACCAGCTACCGACTCCAGCTCACCGCAAGCAGAACAAACACCCCCGGCAGCGCTGCCTGGCGCGGAACGCAACCTGCAACGCATGCGGAAAGAAGGAACACTTTGTTTCTGTGTGCCAGGCCCGGTCGGTCGCCGTTGTTTCTAGGCCCAGCGTTCGTTCCCCCCCACGTGCGACCAAGGGGCGCCGCCATTTTCCTCCTCGCAAGTCATGTGCGGCACGTGGGCGCCACCATATTCTTCCCCGCAGGCCACGTGCAGCTGTGGGCTCCGCCATCTTTAATGCCACCCGCCATGTGCACCCCGAGGGTGCCGCCATCTTCGGTGCCATTTTGGATGTCGCCTCAGGACCCCTGCTCATCTGGAAGCTCGTCAGGAGGTTCATTGCCTGCCGCTACCCCCACCATCGCTGACCAGCCCAGGGACTCCCAGCATCTGCCGCAGATCGCCTCGATCACCCTGGACCAGTCCCGGGCCCACAACCACGCGACCGCAACGACGACGGCGAAAATCGATGGGCACAAGACGTTCTGCCTTTTTGACTCCGGGAGCACAGAGAGCTTCATCCACCCCACGACGGTAAGGCTCTGCTCCCTCGCAGTACACCCCATTACCCAGAAAACCTCCCTGGCCTCCGGATAGTGTTAATGTGGCGGGACTAAAAGCCCCCAAAATTAGAGGCCTGGGTTAGTGACATGGCTGGGTTTCTCAGTCTGGAGAAAATAAAGTTCGCCCAAAGAGGGTCAATGTTGGGGTTCATCTGGAGGTGGCAGCCATTCGTCAACTTTCTCGAAGAAAATTAAAATGTCAGCAGAGGCAGGAATCTAGGGGGGGTTGCGGGATTAGGCTATTGTTTCATTATTGGGAGTGCGAAGAGCGTGATAGGGATGGAAATGTTTTATGTACCATGTTTATGTTGCTGTTATCGTTATTATTATAAAAACTACAAATACCCTAATAAAATGTTTTTTTAAAAAATAGATTGAATAAGATTTTGTCTAATCGTGCCTACTTTGTATAAATGAAAGTACCATATTGTACCTTCATATTTCAACCCTAGGGCTCGGATTGCCTATTTAACTTCAATGAACAATAGTGTTCCTCATTCACTTTCCCATCCTCAACAGGTCTGCCTATTCTTCCCTCTGCATAGATTCTCCATTATTGCTTAATAGCCAGTGGAAAGCTCAAGTCATGAGATCTGGGCATTGCTGCCTAGGCTAGCTAGCATTTACTGCCCACCTCTAACTGCCCTTGAGAAGTTACACCCACTATGCTGTTAGGGAGGGAGCTGTGATTAATTTTGACCCAGCGATAATGAAGGAATGGCGATAAGTTTCCAAGTCAGGATGGTGTGCGGCTTAGAGGGGAACTTCCAGGTGGTAGTGTTCCCATATGTCTGCTACCTGTGTCCTTCCAGATGGTCGTCGTCGAGGGACAGATCCACTGGCTTGAAGTGCAGCATTGTAAGTGCTGACAAAAGCCTGATGCTATTTTTATATTGTTATTGTCGGGGTGTTTGTTCTGCTCGTTTTCTGAAACAGTTATTTCAGCAACTCTTGACGTGAATCTGCTAGATTTACAAAGGGAAGAATATGTTTTTAAAATCAGTTTGCGGGCTACTCAAAATGGGAATGGGTATTAGTGTCAGATGGCAATTATTTTCCATGGCTATTTTCCATCCAATCTGCCTAGATTGTCTGTGGCGTCTGTGCCTAGACTCAAAGTTGTTTGTAATGTTCATGACTGGTTGACCACAGATGATGTGAAATCACCGAAAATAATTTTGGATGAGAAACAAATAATGCCCTACATAAATGAGTTGGATAGAATGATTGGTATTGAAATGGGAAGCAATTAAGTAATAGTGCTGCTGATGGAAGAGAAATTCTGATGTTCTTTAGTGCCACCCACTGAGTAATAAGTGAAAGCACATATTTAAAGTTCAAAATTTTATGAACATAATTGTATATTCGCAAATCCACCTCCTGCAATATGCAATGATAAATGTCACTCAGAATTACATTGAAACCTTACTGTGAAACAATTACATGTATCAAAATCACGCACCAGGGTGATCCCATGATCTGGCATTGGCAGCAGAGAGTGGTGTTCAGAGGGAGGACAGGTCAAGACCTCTAGCACAGAGGAAGTCTTTCCACATTCTTTCAATGGTTGGATCGCAAGTCCAATGCCAGTTTAATAACTTCCATGAATCAGTTACTGAATTACAGGAAAATAAATCCACTTGACAGATTGATAACATACCATTGCAAAGCAGCTGCCATTACACTGTCACGCACTGATGGTGCAGAGTGGCACTTTGAGGGAAATTGGAAGTTCCTTGATACCTGATATTCTGCCCCTTGTAACTTAATGGGTGTGAAATTAGATACTATGGTCTTATGGCCTTATGTGATGAAACTTTATCTTTGTAAGTATAAAATAGGAGCAAAACATCTACTTTTGGGGTAAGAACAGAAAATGCTGAAAAAACCCAGCAGGTCAGGCAGTATCTATGGATGGAAACAGGGCGGGATTCTCCCATCGGGCGGCTAAATGCCGACGCCGGAGTAAAAACGGAAGTGTTTTACTCCGGTGTCGACTCCCGTTCCGGGACCCCATTCTGCGGCCAACAGGGGGCTAGGACGGCAGTGGAGCGGCCCACGCCACTCCAACTGCTGGTGTTGCCTGAACCCGGCGCCGTGGGGTCCGCGCGTGCGCAGTTGGTCCGGCGCCAACTGGCGCATGCGTAGTGGCCTTCGTCCCCGCGCTGGCCCGACGCAGTGCTACAGGAGCCGGTGTGAATGAAAGGAGGCCAGGGACAGAGAGGCCGGCCCACCGATTGATGGGCCCCGATTGCGGGCCAGGCCACTACGGACGCCCCCCCCCCCTGGGTCGGAACCCCCTCCCCCCCCCACAGGCCACCCTGGACCCTTCAACGCTGAGGTCCCGCCGGCTCAGAGGATGTTAGAACGGCGCCGGTGGGACTTGGCTTTTTGATGACGGCCGGAGAATCGGCGCGCTGGCCCATGCCGGCCTGGGTCGGAGAGTCGCCGCATACCCCGACCGGCGCCGCGCCAACCACGCTGGCGCCGATGGCACCAATTCTCCGCACTGCGGAGAATTGTATCCCGGCGTCAGGGCGGCGTGGCACGATTTGTGTGGCGCCGCGCCAATTCTCCGTCCCGGCGGGGGGGGTCAGAGAATTCCGCCCACAGTTCATGTTTCAGGCTGAGAATTTTCATCAGAACTGAAGAAAGATGGAAATGCAACAGGGTATGAGAAAGTGAGAACAGGAGAGGGAGGGGAAGAACAAAAGGAGATTAATTGATAAAAGGCTTTAGGGTACAAAAGTCAAAGGGAGTGCGAAGGAACAGGTGAAAATATAAAAGAGGTTCACAGAAGCTGGGTGAATGCAAAGTGATGGAATAAAGAAAAAAGATGGAAAAAACTGAAATGCCCCGAGGATCCCTGAAAATCTGTTTGATCCGAAGTCAGAAATCCAGGGCGGATGTCTCAAACAGGTATATGCTAATGAGAGGCTTAAATCCTTTTTAAGGAATCTCACAAGAAATGTGTCTGCACCCCTTCGGTTTCACAGACATGGATATGGCCCAGCCAATGGCTGCCATCAGCCATGTAAGAAAATATTTTATGCACTGAGACAATATTTCATGCCAGCGGCGATATTCCTAGCTCGACAGTCGGCCAGCTGTGATCAGTCCTCATTCTGACATATGTGTCAAACCTCCCTCCTTAGGGCTCTCCTGGTAAGGCAGTCTGAAATCCTTTTGTTGGTGAGCTACCCATGAGGTCCAACTGGTGCCAGCAACTTGCCTTGAATATTTAGATAGGACTCGAGGATCAATTTCTTGAGATCCGCATTCACAATGAGGTGTCCACAGTTAAGAACCCATGTTGTCCAACCAGCGCTCCCTGTAAGCATTGCTGTGAGTGATCAAGTGTGGTAGCAGCCCTATTGTGTGTAACTATGGTGTAACTACATTTTTAAAGGACTTACTTGCATTGGAAAAATTGTAGAGAAGAACGATAAGAAAGATCTTCATGGAATCATAGAATCCCTACAGTGCAGAAGAACGCCATTTGGCCCATCTAGTCTGCACACCGTCTGAACGAGCACCCTACCCAGGCCCTATCCCCATAACTCGACCTAACTTTTGGACATTTAGGGCAATTTAGCAGGGCCAGTCCACCTAACCTGCACATCTTTGGATCTTGTGTAAGCTTATCTTGCTTTTAAAAATTAACTTTTGTATTGCTGAATTTCTAAATATTGGGCATTATCAAACTTTAAGTTTCTAATCTATGTATCTGTTTAAGCAAATTAACTAATCCATTGGATTCTTGGGCAGAGCCACAATGCCTTTGTTTATTGAAACAGGTGGAGATGATTTCTAGGGCTACAGGAATAGAGATCGGGGCAGCCTTTCAAAATGGTGCCCCGATCTCTGAGGAATCAGTCTTGCTGGCGAGTTCAGCTCCCCAGTGCCGGAAAAATTTAAAAGTGTGACCTCGACCGGGGATAAACTCCTGAAGGCGCAAATAAATGGCTGAGTGCTGCTGAATAGTGGTCTCCATCTCGACATTGCAGCCACTATGAAACACCTCGCCAAACGCGCCTGAAATCACACCTTGAAATTTTTCCGTTGAATCGCTCCCAATATCTACAGACATCAAGAGCATAATTATCCGGGTCCGCCCGCTGAAGGTGAAATTGGGAATCCTGATTGGGCGGAGAATCCAGAGTCGGCCCAGAAATGGGATTGGCGCCGGGCGGCAGACCCATCCCGAGTCTCTGGTCCCACCCTGCCGGCCATAGCGTGCTTCACACCCCGTGCCAGCGGGAACATGCAAAGTACTAACATGTATTCGTTGGAATGCAATTAATGGGCTGGAAGCCCGCTATGCTCCACCCACCCCCGGGATTCTCGCAGGTGTGATTTGGTGCAAGTATTTAAAAAGGGGTTCCTGGCACTATGGGCTTTGAGGGGGAGTAAGTACCTTTCAATTTGTTTTCGGGGTTGCTAGGATTGTATGTCTGGTGCCCCAGGCCTAGTGCCCAGGGCCTAGTGACAAGGATGTGGACTCGGGGTGTCTATCTAGGAATTGTGGTGCCATTACTGAACCGCCTAATGCTGCTGTGAATGACTAGCAACTCACTCTTTGGATGTTAGTTTTAGATTCCTGACTGTTTAACCTGCTAAAAGCTGTGAGTTTTTAAAAAAGTGTTCTGAGGTCTCCTGATCATGTATGTTTCCATTCACCCCGTCCATCTGGAGACTCTCAGCACTCTCATAAAGGGGATGGGTGTGGCCAAGCTGACTCGCAGCAGAGAGAGCAGTTGATCAGCAGAGCTTACTCCACACAAATGACACATGCAGCGGCGGCAGCTGAAGCCCTCATTGGCACTCAGCATTGGTCAGATTGAAACCTTCACTTCTGAGACTATCAGCTAACCCACTCCTAAAGCTCCCGCGATTTCTCCTGGCCCGCAGGTCAACCGAGCCCCATTGGTGTCGCCCAGTTTGAGTGCATGAATTTGGGACCGCCCAGGAGACCTAACCACCTCCCTGACACGGCCTCTGTGTTAATCCTTGGCTCAACCTAACATTGCTGCAAACTCCCAGCAAAGGCACACACCCCTCAATGAGTCTCATCTGTAAGACGTGTCCGCACTCCAGTCTCTTCATACAGAGACGTAGTCCTGCACCGTATGAACATCTTCACCACACAAGCAGCTGCCACTGTTCTGGCAGGAAGGCACAAGGCTCACTCAATGAGGACTTCCCAATTAGACTTCCCCCGGGAGACCCAGGACAGGGTGATGTGTTGGGTACTCTGCTGCACAGACGAACCAACACGGTTGCGACTGGTACAACTCAGTTTTATTGCTAACATTTATTTACAGTGGTAAACTGGTTACTGAGATTCAATCATAACCCTAGAATCTGTGGACCTATTCCTAATACTATCTTGTAGTGGCACTCAGCACATGGTGGATGTCTGAGTGGCTTGCTATGAGCTCTGTGCCCTGAGCTGTCTCCTGCTGGAATGCTCAGGAAGTGCCGTGTTCCCTGTTTTGTACTGTGTATGCTCTTGCCTGTGATTGGCTGTGGTGTTGTGTGTGTGTTGATTGGTCCGTTGATCTGTCCATCAGTATGATGTGCTATGATGTTTACCTGAATATCATGACACATGGTCACGTGGTCCATCGCTAACGCCTTGTGTGGCAGCCACTAGCTCCCCATTTGGCAGGGAGTGATTGTGAGGATAGAGGATTTGCACATCAAGGGCTGGGTGAAAATCTCTGATGGGGACTGTGATGTTCTTTGTGATTCTGTTATCAGGATGGATGTTATAGTGTTCACTAAGACTACAGAAGCTAAGTTCATTAACAAAGCTAACTTTTATTTACACGACTTAAATTAATTATTTACACTACCAGAAATAACCTCATCAACTCTCGCTTCAACGACCAGCAGGTATAAGGTCCGGCAGCTCCATTGCCATCACCTTGTCCACAAGCCCTTTCATCCCATTGCCTTTTTCACCCCCTTCAACTGCCTTTTACCCTTTCACCCCAACCTTCCTTTACTCTTTCACCACCACATTCCCCTTGCCTTTTCACCCCAGCTTCCCCTTCGCCTTTCACCCGACCGTCCCTTACCCTTCACCCCCAACTTCCACTTGCCCTTTCACCTTGCCTTCTCTTCCCCTTTCACACCAGCTTCCCCTTACCCTGCGACCACCCCCCCCCCCCCATCCTGTCTAACCTTGTTCCCTTCCCCCCTCACCCTTCAACCTTCCCCTGCTTCCCATGAACAGAGCTCCTCCTTCAAGGGTCACTTATGCATCGTAACGAGGTGATGGTCCTGGGTTGGCATTGTCAGTGGGTCTTATCTGTGGGACGGAGGATGGTGACAACTCGCTGTGAGATGAGCTCTGGTGCTCCTCTGTCTGAGAATGTCTGACTCCTGTTTTTTAGTGAACAAACACAGTTCGTCCGGGTGACCCCTGGTGGTGTGTTGGGGACTCCTCCTCATGGACCACATTGTTTTGGGGGTCGGGGAGAGAGCATGGTTTGGGGTCATAAACTGCTGCCATACTAGGCTGTCTCACACAGCATCTTTCATGGCCTGTGTTATGTATCAGATTAACATCATTAGCTGGTGTAATGTCACATGTTTGGCAATGACATCACCGGAGCGTTTCATGTGATTTTGTGGAGTTCACTGTTGTACCCTGTTTGAGCAGCATTTTGTAAATAAACCCCCTGCACTATGTTATACGAACTTGATGTGTGCCACCTCTGATTCTTTCTCTTTGCAGCTACAACAAAGAATATAACAGCGTGTCACTCCTGGGCTAAGTTAAGTGCTGTTAGCTTCACAGCTGACCACTTCAAAGTCACTCAACCTTGAAGAGAGATGAATGGAAAGCACTTAACTCTGTTTGGAGTGGTCTAAGAGCAGTCAATCAAAGCTTGATGTTTATAAACATTGCAGTTAGTTTCACAGGTCACTGCTTCAAAGTTACTCAACCATGATGGGAGATGAATGGAAAGCACTTAATTCTGTTTGGAGTGGTCTAAGAGCAGTCAATCAAAGCTTTATGTTTATAAACATTGCAGTTAGTTTCACAGCTGACTACTTCAAAGTTACTCAACCATGAAGGGAAGATTTCTGAGAGCTGTATGTGTGGAAGCTGTCAACTACAGCTAAGTAAAATCAATATCAAAGAGAAAGTAATGAATGGCTTGCAGATCAAAGATTTGAGGGGTTTAAACCCAGCTGACGGGTTGAGCTCATTAAATCCCACCCATTTCATGCCAGATCAACATCAGCAACTGGGAACAATCAGATTGCCACCATCACCGCAGGGGTGGCATGGTGGCACAGTGGTTAGCATTGCTGCTTCACAGCGCCAGGGTCCCGGGTTCAATTTTGGCCTTGGGTGACTCTCTGTTCGTAGTCTGCACGTTCTCCCCAGATCTGCATGGGCTTCCTCTGGATCCTCTGGTTTCCTCCCACAATCCAGAGATGTGCGGGTTGGACGGATTGACCATAATAAATTGCTTCTTAGGGTTCAAAGGTTAGGTGAGATTACGGGGGAAGTGGGTCTGGCTAGGATGTTCTTTCAGAGGGTCGGTGCAGATTGGAAGGGCAGAATGACCTCCTTCTGCACTGTAGGAATTCTATAATTCTTTTTTAAAAATCTTTTTATTCTCCTCATTTTCAACATTTTCATCAATAAACAACCAAAGAAAAAACAAACAAATACAATCACAATCCCCCACACACAAACCGCACTCCGCTCAATATACAGACCAAAACATCCACCCGTACATTCCAGGTTAAAAAAAACACAAATTAACAATCAATCCGTAAACAGTGCAACCAACGACAACAATACCGCCAACCCCCCTCCACCCCCCCAATGTTCAGTGGCAACCAATTCTCGGAAGTGCATAATAAACAATCCTCATGAATTCTGAAACCCTTCCTTCATCCCCTTCCGCTGAGACTTCACCTTCCCTAGAGTCAAAGAAATTCAAGTAGGTTCCCCCCCTGCCAAGCCGTGTGACAGGATGGAGATGCTAACCTCCACCCCAACAGGACCCGCCTCCGGGCAATCAGCGAGGCAAAGGCTAACATCTGCCCCCGCCTGCCGCCTGAGCCGGTCCCCTCGAAAAAGTCTTCTCGGGGCCCTGGCTACAAGTTCACGAGCACTACCCCCGAAATGACCCTGAAAAACCTCCCTCCAACTAACCCCTCACATTCCAGAGAACTATCTGTGATAAATCACTGTATTGTATTGTTGTACTGTTACATGCCTGGGCTTGCCCCTGCTGGGTCCGAACCACTGTAGTATATAATATGTGTATTGTGGCAAACTGCCACTGTATTATATGTAATGTGGTAAACTCCTGCCTGCTGGCTCTGCCTCCCTCGGGCTCGGTGTAAAGGTGGCTAGTCTCCGCCGCTGCCTCAGTTCGGGATCCGAGGCCAGGAGACTTTCCGTTTAGTTTATTAAAGCCTCAGTTATGTTCACCACTCGTCGTGTGTTCGTTGATGGCATATCACGATCCTAACCGGGGGTCTCTCACCCCCCCCCCACCCCTCCTATCCATCATCCTTATAACTCCAGGCCCAGCCCACTGGGCTTGGCCCGCCCCATTGTTATAATCGAGCCCCTCCGCCTCCCAGAATCCTCCCATCCACTTCCTCTCGAAAACACTTCACCCAGTATCGGCCCCTCCCCCAACATTTCGCACCTCCTAGGCCCATCGAAACCTGTTCTAGCAGGCTCTGATGGCTGCAGGCCCTCCCCCCACCACACTCCTGTTCACTGTCCAGCTTGAGCCCGCCAGTGTGGAGCCCCTGCCCAGGCCTTCTCCCCTCCAATTGCCCTCCCCCCTCCCCGGTCCCAGGAAAACAAAGAAATCCCCTTCAACACACAACCCCAGTGTAAACACACAAACCCCAAAGAACCATCATTGCAAAAGAAAAGCCTAACTCTTACATTGTCCAAGTAGGCAACTTCAACTCATTTAGCACATATACAACATGCAGTGAAAAATAGAGCTACAAACACTTCTCCACCCCCCCTACCCTCAGCCAAAACCAATCCTCAGTCCCATTCCTCACTTCTGCCCCAGTGCTTTTGCCTTCACAAACGCCTCCGCCGCTTCCACCGTCTCAAAATAAAAGTCTTTGGATTTGTAGGTCACCCTCAACTTAGCTGGGTACACTATGCCGAACCACACACCACTGTTATACAATGGCATCTTCACTCGGCCGAAAGCCGTCCGCCTCCTCGCCAACTCCACAGTAAAGTCCTGGTCCCACTGCACCGCCCACTTCTGCTTTGCACAACACAGGACCTTCTCCTTCACGAAGTACCTACGGAAACAAATAATCATAGCTCTTGGCAACTCACTCGCCTTTGGTTTAGGCCGCCATGCCCTATGCGCCCGATCCAGTTCATAGTGAGAGGATCTTCTCCCTCCCCCAACAGCTCCGCCAACATCTTGGCAAACTACTCCGTCGGCCTCGGGCCCTCCACCACATCGGGCAGGCACGCGATCCTCAGATTTTGCCACCTGTTTTCCAGGTCCTCCACTTTGACTCGTAGACCCTTGTTGGCCTCCACCACCCTCTGCAGCTCCTCATCCATCGAGGTGAGTTGATCACTGTGTTGCAACAAGGCCTCTTCCACTCCCTTCAGTTTCTCATCCTGCTCGCGCATCTCGGCCAATGTCCTCGACACCTCCGCCTTCACCGAGCCAATAGCCTCCTCCACCAGTACCTTCAATGCTGCCATCATCTCCTTCCTCATCACCTTTGCAAATTATTTTTCAAGTTCCACAACCATCACCTCGGCCATCTTTTCTGCCATGAACAGTGCGGCCCCACCCAGCGACCCAGCCTCCACCATCCTTCCAGTTGCTGAACCAACCCTTCCACTCAAGGCTGAACCTTCATTCCCCCTCTTCTTCACGGCAGCTTTCCTTTGGGTTTTGGACATCTTTCTTCCTTAAGTCTTCCTGCACTTATTTAACCAAAAATTGCTCCTGGGACCGGGCATTAAATTCTAAAAAAATCAAGCCTTGAGCAGGAGCCATCCAACGTGCAACCTCCTCCTACATGCCACCACCGGAAGTCCTCCGGAATTCTATAATTCTATGGTGCAGGCAGTTGTAGACCTGCATCAGCAAATGATGACCTATAATGCCCTCCCTGTAACCGAATGCCATGTTTAACTAGGACTGTAGCCCCACTTGACGACTCACACCAGATGAGCAGTAAATGAGAATCAACAACATTGATGCAAAACCAAAGAGAAGTGATATCAAAAAGAGAGAGTATTACTTTTATGATCAGTCAGGCCTGTAGAACAACACGACAAATACATACAGGTTAATGAAAAAATAAATTTCAAACAACGCTCAATCGTCTACTCCTCACGAGTCAAGGACTGTTACGAACATTTTTTTTTAAAGCTTACTTTGGACTCAATTCTAATCTCCATGAATGTATATGCTGGTGCTTTACCGTTTTCTTGCCTTTAGTCTTAAAAAAAAATCACTCTATCTTTACTTCAAGAAAGTCTGGTTAAATCGACTCCTTTTAAAACATAAATTGGCAGGGAAGAGGTATCAGCGAAGGAAGGGATCCTGTTTAGATGCATCCTGTTGTGACTAACAGAAGGGTTGAATAAAAGAAAGGCAGTCAGTTCATCCCTCCTCACCTGGGAGATAACAATTTGACAGCTGGTAAGACATTGAGGGATCTTGTGCGGGTTAACAAATTTGGGGATCCACACCTGGGGACCGGTTGTAACAGGAGACACAAATGCTGCCGGGGTACCAGTGCTGATGAACTGCCCTCACATCATGGTGTTCCTTGGGGAAGAACGGTTAGCAACGGTTCCATCATCCACTTCTAATAAGTATTTAAGCACATCTTCCTGACAACGCACAAAGGTACGGAGACTAAGGTACGGAGAATACAGGTCCAACGTGTTCCCTATAGGGGGAAATGTGGGAGCAATAAGTTCAGGGAACCCTGGATGGCCAAGACAACCCAGGACTGGATAAAGAGAAGGAGAAAGGCTTTTAGCAAGTAGAAAGGGGAAAATTCATCTGCGGTCCTAGAGGAATGTAGGCAGTGCAAGATTAAGAAAGCAATTAGAAGAGCAAAAAGGGGGCATGAAAAAGGACTTGCGAGTAAGATGAGGGAGTACCCTAAGATATTCGAGAAATACATTAAGGGGAAAGGGCAGTATTATTGAGGTGTATAAGATTATGAGGAGTTTGGACAGGGTAAATAGGAAGTAGCTGTTCCCCATGGTAATGATAATAATGATAGTTTATTGTCAAAAGTAGGCTTCAATTAAGTTACTGTGAAACGCCCCTAGTCACCACATTCCGGCGCCTGTTCGGGGAGGCCGGTATGGGAATTGAACCCGTGCTGCTGGCCTTGTTCTGCATTACAAGCTTGGAATGTGGTGACTAGGGGTGTTTAGCCCACTGTTTCCACTTCCTGCACTAGATGGTGCTTCGGGTGCAGTTGCCAGCACCGCTGGCCTCCTGGGTGATGGCTTCCCAGGCTAAAGACGTGACGTTGCGGTGCTTCCTATACCCAACCATGGGGCCGGTAGAGGACATATCTTTGTGCTGGGACTTCTCGGATGAAGGCCTCGAGGGTTTGGCGGCTGAACCGGGGTGCAGCCTTCCTCGTGAGGCTCATAGCCTCTTCCTGGTGCTTGTAGACATGTCTGATGGGCTGGTGAAGATAGGTGGGCTGAAAAGAGTGAGATGTATGCATTAGACTGGCGTTTAAATGTGGTGCCGGGTCATGCTAGCTGATGGTGGGTGGACAAATCAGCTCCAGGCCAACCAGGCGATTTGGCCCAATCCACGCCTGTGTATAATAAATGAGTTTCCAAGTGCAGAAGCTGGCACGGGTTTCTGTCATTTCAGCCACTTGGCAGGGCGCCGTTGGTACTGCCCTTTGTTTCTAACTGGAGCAGAGGTCAAGGGCAAGCTCATAGTGGCTGTGAAGGGGCCAGAAATTGTGGCAGAATTTGACATTTCTGGATTTATGTCCCTTCACAGCATGAATAACTATGTCAGATAGAGCTTGAGTTCTTTATCTCTTAGTCCCCTGTATCCTGCATTCAGTAAACTGTATGTTAAGGCCGGAATTAACTCCAAATTGAAGCGGAAATGGGACTTCCAACTCCAAGGGATATGGGGAGTTAGCAAAATCGTTTTGGATTAATAGAGCAAAGGTCCAACAAAGAAAATATTCCCCTTCTCTGCCAAAAACCTCGATCATTCTTAGATTCTCTGGAATCAAATGAACTGAAGAATGAAAACTGACAGTGATGGAAATCAGATGTTTAGGAAAAAGCCAAGCACAATGGGAAAGTCACATATGCGAATGATATATAAATCAATAGAGATACCTGATTGCAAATATGTAAATGTATTCAAAGAATATAATATACATCATAAGCAATACAGATAGATCCAGGATCATGAATATCAATTTGGCAGACAAAGCCTCCATGTTCATTCATTTCAAAGCTATTGTGAAGGAATTATCACAAAATCACTGATATGAAATGGTTGCGTTAGCTTTTTTTTTACATACCAGAGCTCAAGGTTGTGCTGTGACAAATAATCCTTTAAACCCTTAGTTGTATAACAAACTTTTGAAAATGTGTTTATTCTAAACACTATCATTCCTGACATGTAGATGCTGGGTATTCACTAGCTCAGCAATTTGCTTCCGTGATAAGGAAATCAGCGCTCTCCGCTTAAACCAAACAATTTGTAAATTGAAAGAACCAGTCAATAAATTTAGCTTTGGGTTGGGTTTTGCACCCTTGTATCCTCAGCTAGCGGTTTACCTCCTTGCTGGAAGCACGTGATCGCAGAATTGGCCCGTATACATTTTTGTTGTTCTGTTTTAAATTGAGAAGGAAGGCTGATGGCAGCATTTCCCCTTTCGGCAGCACAACGTGAACATTCCTGTGGCAACAGTTCAGGGACCTGAGTAAATCAAAGGGGATAAACTGATAATGAATCTATCCACAAAGTCAACATGTACCGGTTTATTTCATAATGCTGTTGCTGTCTTGTTGATTCTGCCTTGTATACTTTAGGGTGAGCTAAACTATGTCAATAACAAAGAATATATCGTAGTCTTTAGTAAACAGTTGGCTTGTCTGCAGAATGGAAGAATACAAAATTAGCACCGAAGTCCAATTACGGTTCATCTGAGTGAAGGCTAAACTGTATCTTGTGAAAGAGATAGTTCAATGTTCACGATGGCAGAAAAAGTCCTTGCACTAATCTAACCTGATGTGGTGAGGTTATGTTAAATAAAGTTTATTAGCATCAATGTTACTTACTAACCTTCAGGAATATATATTGTACGTTACATAAAAAAAAGGTAGATCTTCAAATCTTGTGCTTACGTCATTCTGGTAAGCCACAAAACTTTCCTCCTCTGGAGACAAGTAGCAAATTTTTTTTTAAAAATAGCCCCGTTCAGTTAACCCTTCAATTCCACACAAAGGCAGTATTAGATTCAGTAGCCCTGATTCTCAACAATTTTCTAAAATCCTTGCAGAACAATAATTTAGGCAAAAACTGGATTCGGAAAAAAGTGATTCCAAATCATTTTAAGTGTTCCTGCAGTCACATGATGTTTGTGGCATAAGTCAGTTTGAAACTCACCAACCATCACTTGAGCTTGACGTTTCAGAAATGCTTCAGGGCTCTTAATTCTCGTGACTTAAATTAAAACGATTTGCCAGACTCCTATTCCTAAAATCATAATGGTGAGCAATTGTTTTTTTAGACTGGAGAGATAGATTCAGTAGTGTTCCCTGATGGTGAGTATAAGGACCACTATTCTTTAGATATATATTAGTGACTTGAAATTAGGTATACAGGACATAATTTTAATTTTTTCAGATAAGATGAAACTCAGAAATGTAGTAAACATTAAAGAGAATTGTAACAAACTTTAGCAGGGCAGATGAAAACAACATACTGTGGATGGTGGATATCTGAAATAAAATCAGAAAGTGCTATCTTAATCCCCACTCCCATTTTAGCAGAGAACAATTGCTGTGATCATTCTGCTTATGTCATTCTCTAGACAGATCCTGTGTTGCTTTCATTGTCCTCCCCCTCGTCTACCTTGCACCATTATTCCTTTTGTCAATTTATCTCGCGTGCCCTCCACCCTGTCACAGACCTTCCCCCTTGTTCTTTCCCCGCCTCCGCCCTGTTCCTGCCTCTGTACTTGCCTGATACCTGCTAAATCTCAAACAATTTCCAGCTCTAATGAGAAGCCATCAACCAGCAATGTTAATTCTGTTTCTCCCTCCACTAATGCTGCCGTACCTGCTGAGTATTTCAAGCATTTTCTATTTTTATCTGAGGAGGACATGGACGGGTGAAATGCCAGACATACGGCAGATAAAAAGTAACGCAGTGAAGTGTAAAGAGTTAAGCTTTTATCAGAAGCATTAGGAGTGGCAAATAAACTGAAATAGTGTCATTTTATAGGTGGTGCAGGAACAGAGAGACTTTGGAGTGTATGTACACAAAGTATTGAAGGTGATAAGTTAAAATAAAAACATATGGGAACATTGGTTAATAAAGGCATAGAGTACAAAAACAAGAAAGTGATGCTAAACCTTTATAAAACATTGGCTAGTCATAGCTTGGTCATTGAGTTCAATGCTGGGTGCCCCACTTTAAGAAGGATCTCAAGGCCCTAGGGATGTGCCGAAGAGATTTACTAGAATCGGAGGTTGTGAAACTTCAGTTACGTGGAGAGACTGGAGAAGCTGGAATTAAGATCATAAGAAATAGGAGCAGGAGTAGACCCCATGGCCCATTGAGCCTACTCCGCCATTCAATATCATCATGGTTGATCCCCAAATTTAAAAAAATAAAAAAATTTAGAGTGCCCAATTATTATTTTTTCCTAATTAAGGGGCAATTTAGTGTGGCCATCTTTGGGTTGTGGGAGTGAGACCCACGCAAACACGGGGCGAATGTGCATACTCCACATGGACAGTGACCCGGGACCGGAATCGAACCTGGGTCCTCAGCGCTGTGAGGCAGCAGTGCTAACCACTGTACCACCGTGCTGCCCTGGCTGATCTCCAACTTCAACTGCACTTTCCCACCTGCTCCCCATCCTTTGATTCCCTGACAGATCAAAAATCCACATATATCTCAGCATTAAATATATTCAGTAATGGGGCTCACATAATCCACTGGGAGAATTTCACAATCCTTTGAGTGAATAAAATTCTTATCGGGAGTGATTCAGTGAGCTCGTTGTACCCGGCATGGATCCGGGCGCAAAGGGTGAATTGCGCGTGAGCCCCAAATCGGGCTCCGTGCCTAACGCGAAACCTCACGTGAGTCACCCGACTCGCCCCACCCACCGCGATCTGGATCTCGCCCTCGCCAGGCAATTGGACAACTCTCCCACACACTGCAATAGGAATTGCAGCCATGGCCAGTTGCCTGCTGTTATTTTCATGGTTTTGGAGGTGATGGATGCCCAAGTTTGTGTCAGGCACAGACAAATCTCCGTAATATCATCCTGTAGTCAATTTATGATTGGATAAATCAACACCGTTATCCAAGGCCGTGAATGATGCAGTGCAATGTGAGTGCACAATATATTGAAACAAAGTCCAAAATTAACACAAACCAATCTTGTCTTTTCTAACACTTTGCTTCTGCTGTGTACATGTATCTTCCTTCCTACTAATCTGATGTTTTATTTAGGTGCAACCTAAAGGTCAGTATCCCAGGAGGACGTGGCGATTCACAAGCTTCTTGAGTGTTGCAGTATTAATATGCTGATGTATATGCTGCCTTGACCTGATCTCGGAAAACATATAAATTATTTTCTGTACAAATGTTGCAAATCTTCTGTTAATTCAGAACTATGCGGTCATATTTTGTAAACTGCATACATTTGTAATGCATATCGGACGTTACTGCAGTACGGGAAAATTGCTACAATGTATCATCTGTGGTTCCATTGGGAACATTACTTCCTCTGAGTTTTAAGCTCTGGTTTCATGCCCCATTCCATGGCCTTAGCACAAAAGTCTATGCTGGCAAGCCAGGAGTGTTTTTTGCATTGCCATGACATCAAGGGTGCTTTTGACTAAACATGGCATGAAGCAACCCTGGCAAAACAACAGCAACTTGTCAAGTTGCATTTAACTGCATTTTCCAAACCCTTCTACTACATAGAAGGACAAGGGCAGCAGCTGCATGGGAACCTGACCACCATGAGTTCCCCTGCAAGCTATTATGAGAGTAGTTTGGAGTCTCACTGAGAGATCTGGAGGCTTGTATCATTGAGCATTAAATGTTTATGAACAACTCATAACTATATACAAAGACAAGATATAGCCCTGCATGGGTACTGTCTTGATCCTGGCTTCTTTCATACTCTTCTACACAGAGTCTACTATAATGTTATCTTCTAAATCACTACAAGGGTGGTAATATTTCCCCAAGTCCCACATTGATCCTTGTTCTATCGAACACCCTTATATTACACCTCCCCCCAAAGCTCTTACCCCAAAATATTTACAATACAATCTTTATTTCCATACAACCATTTCTACCCCCGTCAAGTCTCTGACTTTGCAAACTCAGACCATCTGGAGGCTGAATGATTCTTCCAGTTCTCATTCTGGTCACGTTTGGAGCAGTGAAAGTCTTTGAGTTGACTTTATTGGTTCAAAGTTTGAACCATAGTATTATGTATTTCTGCTGCTTGGTTGTCACCATTTGATTCATTTTTTGCCCTCTTTTGAGGTGAGTTTCTCTTTATCAACAATCCACCTTCTTGGATTGGATATCATGGGCTTATCCTTTCAAAGGGAATGTTTGCTCCGTTCATTCATAGAGTGGACTCAGGTTTTATTTTTCCAGGGCGTCTGCACTCTTCTTGGAAGTTTACATTTCAAAAATGTAATCATCATTTGCACTTGTTCCAGAATTTCACCAAATATTTTTTTACTCTCTTATTCTCCTATTTATTTTCAAGTTTATTAATTTTCTGATTAGCTCAGCAACTACTCTGGTGAGCTTGGTTGTTTTTTGTTCAGAGTTATCTGTGGAAATTTTATACAAGTTTAACAATTTCACCTGGGCATTCAGTTCTTTTCGGAGTCTTGTTTCCATGGTCACTGACTGCTCCTTAAACTTGTTCAATTCACTTGTTAGATCCTCAGTCTGTCTCTTAGAATTTACCATTTTTGCTTTTCAAGTCTGGGCTTACATTTTCATACTCCACATCTCATTTTATGTGTTTTTTATATTGTTGCAACTCACAGTTGGAAAACTCTAAAGGCTTTTCCTCCTCTTTTCCATTTGGCAGGTTCATCAGCTCTTCAATATCTCGTTCTTGGACCTTTTGGCTTCCTCCTGGAATATTGAACATTGCTGAGTTTCTTTGCAACTGGTCCTTCAGTTTGTTCAGTGACATTAAATTAATTTTGCTTCTCTTGGTAATTTTTCAGAGGAACCAACTTCGACCTGAAGGATCTTTGTGACGTGTGAACGTCCTTCAACGAGCTTTCCTTTTGTTTGCAAAGCTCAATTGTTTTATCTTGAGTTTTCTTGCAATTCAACAGAGTCTTCTCGAGTTTGTTCTGCTGTTTTTTCCATCCTACTGTTCAAGACTGTCTTCATTTGTTCTTGCTGATAAAGGGTTATATACTTAATTTGTAATTGATCTTGAAGGACAATCAGCTTTTGTTTCAACTGCTTATTTTCTTGCTGGCCCCTTGCCAACTCAAGCTGTTTTTCAGTGCATTGCTTTTATGATACTGATGGTTCCAACGCATTTTTTTCTGAACTCTATTTTAACTCCTCAGGCTTTTCAGGGCAATGTATTGATTTTTCAAAGAGCCTTTGAAGACAACATCTTCTTTCAGTGAATATGCTGCCTGCTGTTGTTCCTGGCTGCACTTTTGGTTGAGTTCTTCCAACACAGCTTTGATACAAACATTTTCCTGCGGAATAGTTTCAGTTTCCTTTTGCATGCTTTTTTCTTTTGGGGTATATAAGATAGCTTTCCTTCATTCACAACCATCTGTTCGCCTGCTGCTGCAGTTTGGGTAATATGTTGACATTTTCAAAAGCTTTTTTTAAAGATGTTGGCTGCTTCTCAGCCTCTTCTTTGAACTGAACTCAGTTTCCACCGAACGCTTTTGGCTCGTACACTTCATTGCTCTGACATATGTGACCATTTAATGTTTTGCTTAGGCATTATCTCCATCATCCGGGATTGGATCTACATCACCGTTCCTTTACTATCGTCAAATCAGAATCCTGGAAGTTCCTTCCTAACAGCACTATTGGTGTCCCTATGGTTTGCAGCAGTCCAAGAAGGCAGCTCACCAGCACCTGAAGGGCAATTGGAGATGGACAACAAATGCCCATATCCCAATAAAGAGTATATATTAAAAAAGTGTTGTCTTTGGATGAGATGTTAAACTGAGGCCCTGCTTGGGTGGACGTTAAAGGTCCACATAAGGACACAAAAATTAGGAGTCTTTTAGCCTCGAACCTGATCTGCCAATCAATAAAATCATGGCTGATCTGATTTTGGCCTCAACTCCACTCTCCTTTCTTACCCCAAACCCTTGACTCCCTTGACAATCAAAAATGTATCTAGTTCAATCTTGAATATATACAATGACATGTCCCTATGATCCTCTGCACTATCAAAGAAGGTCAGTGGAGTTATTGTCCTAGACCATTATTTGCCCCTCAATCAACATCTTAGAAAGCAAATTATTATCAATGTTTTATTCATTTAAGGGAAATGCTGGTTAGGCCAGCATTTATTGCCCATCCTTTGTTGCCCTTTAGGAGGTGGTGGTGAGTTGCTTCTTGAACTGCTGTAGTCTTTGAGGTGTAGATACACCAACTGTGCTGTGAAGGAAGGAGTTCCAGGATGTTGCCTCAGCGATAGTGAAGAAACAGCGATTATATTTCCATGTCAGGGTGGTGAGTGACTTGGAAGGGAACCTCCAGGTGGTGGGGTTTCCAGGTATCTGCTGCTCTTGTCCTTCTTGATGGGATGGTAGTAATCGTGGGTTTAGAAGGTGTTGTCTAAGGAACCTTGGTGAGTTACTGCAGTGATTCTTGTACATGGTACGCATGGCTGCCATTGTTCGTCGGTGGTGGAGGGATTGAATGTTTGTGGAAGGGGGAGCATCAAGCGGGCTGCTTTGTCCTGGATGGTGCCGAGCTTCTTGAATGTTGTTGGAGCTGCACTCATCCAGGCAAGTGGAGAGTATTCCATTACACTCTTGACTTGTGCTTTGTAGATGATGGACAGGCTTTGGGGTCAGGAGGTGAGCCCTGGAAGCCACAATATTAATATGGCTGGTTCAGTTCAGTTTCTGATAATGGTAACCCCCAGGATGTTGATTGTGGAGAATTCAGTGATGGTAATGCCATTGAATGTCAAGGGGCGGTGGTTAGATCCTCTCTTGTAGGAGATGGTTATTGCCTGACACTTGTGTGGTGCGAATGTAACTTGCCACTTGTCAGCCCAAGCCTGAATATTGTCCAGGTCTTGCCGCATTTGGACCAGGACTGCCTCATTATCTGAGGAGTCGCGAATGGTGCTGAACATTGTGCAGTCATCTGCGAACATCCCCACTTCTGACATTATGATGGAACGGAGGCTATTGATGAAGCAGACGAAGGTGGTTGGGCCGAGGACACTACCCTGAGGAACTCCTGCAACGATGTCCTGGAGCTGAGATGATTGACTTCCAACCAACACAACCATCTTCCTTGGTACCAGATATGACTCCAACCAGTGGAGAGCTTTTCCCCTGATTCCCATTGACTCCAGTTTAGCTAGGGCTCCTTGAATCCATACTCGGTCAAATGCTGCCTGAATGTCAATGGCAGTCACTCTCACCTCAACTCTGGCATTCAGCTCTTTTGTCCATGTTTGAACCAAGGCTGTAATGAGGCCAGGAGCTGAGTGACCCTGGTGGAACCCAAACTGAGTGTCCATGAGCAGGTTATTGCTGAGAAAGTGCTGCTTGATAGCACTGTTGTGACTACTTCCATCACTTTGCTGATGATGGAGAGCAGACTGATAGGGAGGTGATTGGCTGGGTTGGATTTGTCCTGTTTCTTGTGTACAGGACACACCTGGGCAATTTTCCACATTGCTGGGTATATGCCAGTGTTGTAGCTGTACTGGAACAGCTTGGCTAGGAGTGTGGCCAGTTCTGGAGCACAAGTGTTCAGTACTACTGCCGGGATATTGTCAGGGCCCACAGCCTTTGCAGTATCCAGTGCCTTCAGCCATTTCTTGATATCACGTGGAGTGAATTGTATTGGCTGAAGACTGACATCTGTGATGCTGGAGACCTCCGGAGGAGAGCGAGATGGATCAGCCACTCGGCACTTCAGGCTGAAGATTGTTGCAAATGCCTCAGCCTTGTCTTTTACACATGTGTGCTGGGCTCCTCCTGTTACATTGTCACTTGTAGGAGCCAAGTACGTAACTTGGCTGCCACATTTCCTACTTTTTAAAAGTTTTTCATTAAAAGTTGTGAAGTACTTTGAGACATCCAGTTGTTGTGATAGATCGGATATAAATGCTAGAGTTTTCTTTATTTTGCAATGAACTATTGTGTTACAAATTCTGTCATAACGTGAGAGGAATGAAATGTAACATATACAAAGAACAAAGAACAAAGAAATGTACAGCACAGGAACAGGCCCTTCGGCCCTCCAAGCCCGTGCCGACCATACTGCCCGACTAAACTACAATCTTCTACACTTCCTGGGTCCGTATCCTTCTATTCCCATCCTATTCATATATTTGTCAAGATGCCCCTTAAATGTCCCTATCGTCCCTGCCTCCACTACCTCCTCCGGTAGTGAGTTCCAGGCACCCACTACCCTCTGCGTAAAAAACTTGCCTCGTACATCTACTCTAAACTTTGCCCCTCTCACCTTAAACCTATGCCCCCTAGTAATTGACCCCTCTACCCTGGGGAAAAGCCTCTGACTATCCAGACCAAGCTGCTGGAATCGATCTAGAATTGTAAAGGAGTCTCAGTAAGGGTGAAACTATCATCAATCATTGTTTAAAACCCATCAACTCCACTAATCCCCCCTTTGGGAAGGCAATCTGCCATTGTTACCTGGCCTGGCCTTCGTGTGACTCCAGAATCACAGCAACATGACTTCTATGTTGAGGTTTTGATAAACTCCAGGAAGTGATGTATAATATTTGTTTGTAACGATTTAAGGATGCTAGATTACGGCTGGCTGAACTAAAGATAAAAGAGCAAATTTTCCAATAAACAATGTTTAAGGCACTTGGATTACATTCCTCTGTGTCCTATTTTTAGATGGGCGTTAATCTGTTTATTTTAAATGACTCAATATGATGCACTCTTAAAGTAACTAACTAATTCAGTACAGCAGAAATAATCATTTACCATTGCGTTTAATCAGAAAAATGCAGTGCAGTATTATCATTACAAATATCCTTATACTGCATTTTCCCCGACAAACACTGGCCTGCTGGCTGCAGTACGGGTCCCGATTGGGCAGTAACCCATTTATGGTGTACAATTGGCTCGAGAGCCAACTCTGTCCTTGTGTGCATCACAGAACTCTCTTCTGATCAGTGAAGATTCAAATCTTTATAGAGACTTAAATTAACTCCACATGGGCTTAACAAGTGCCCAGAGGTCCAAGGAATTGTAATGTTTGATCCAAGCGATGGAAGCCTATCATTTCCATCACATCACTCTGCAGCTACAAAGATACATATTTTTTTGCTTGTTGACAGGATGTGGACAACAACATTTATTATTCATACCCTTCGCCTGACTTCTTGAGCCGCTGAATTTCATGTAGGTAAATCCACAGAGCTGTTAGGCTGGGACCTTCAGGGATTTGGCCATGCAACAAAATATAGGAATGGGAATTTATTTAGGATAGTGTGTGACTTGGCAGGGAACACATAAGTGTAGTTTTCGTGGAAGTTCGGAAGGTCCAGTTGAATGTGAAAGAGGTATTTTAAAGTTGTGGTTTAAATGAACTCATTGCGCCTGAAGAATAAGTTTAAATCGATGTGTATCGACAATAATTTACTTAAAGCCTGGAAACTCTTCCATGGGTCCTTATTTCAAATAAACTATGAAAGAAACTCAGTGGGCCAGAGAGTTAAAGAAAGATCCCTGTGTCTTATTTTTGGCAAGCAATTAATGACAGTTTCAGTCAAACTCTATTTAGTTTCACTACTCAGGAGATGATCTTCTTTTGCAAAACTAGCAGAACTTTAAAAATAATTTGCAAGTGACTGCTTGCTCTGTAAAATGTCAAATTGATTATTTAGTTAAAGTATAACTGTCAAGGGTCTGGCTGACGCATCTACTTAGTTGTTGGGTGAAGTAGATTGTGACAGAATGTAAACAGTTGTTTACCTTTCATTTAACCCATGCTATACAAAACCGAAGAATGTCTGATCCTGATTCGGAATGTAAGCTCAGACACTTCCTAATATCCTCACTCAGCAGAGAACAACTGCTCACTTCTCATCATTCATGATGATGAGAAACTAATGCTGGGAGAAGTACATTGCGTTGACAATTATGAAACAAAAGAACAGTTTTACTTAAGTTCCAGTGACCTGAATCTGGCCAGGATCTTGTACGAGTAAATTGAACAAATATTTGAAAGTGCAACTCCAATCATTTTGTGGCTGCATTTAGTTTTGACCATACTCCTTTAACAAACGGTGGTGAGTGTGAACGAACAGGGGGATGAAGGGATGCGATACTGCCGCTTTCCCACCTCCTGATTAAACCCAGACGGGAGGCCTTGTGGACAGCCCGTAAGTAACCAGTTAAGTGCCTCATACCACCACAGCTCAAATTCAACCAGTGGGATAACTGCACAGCAAACCCTGGGCAAAATTCTCCCCCAACGGCGGGATGCCCGGCGACTGGCGCCAAAGCCGGCGCCAATCAGACGGGCATCGCGCCGGCAAAAAGGTGCGGAAGTCTCCGCATCTTTGGCGGCCTAGCCCCAACATTGAGGGGCTAGGCCGACGCCGGAGGGATTTCCGCCCCGCCAGCTGGCGGAAATGGCGTTTGTTGCCCCGCCAGCTGGCGTGGAAATGCGGCGCATGCGCGGGAGCGTCAGCGGCCGCTGTCAGTTTCCCAGCGCATGCGCGGGAGCGTCAGCGGCCGCTGTCAGTTTCCCGCGCATGCGCAGTGGGGAGAGTCTCTTCCGCCTCCGCCATGGTGGAGGCCGTGGCGGAGGCGGAAGGGAAAGAGTGCCGCCACGGCACAGGCCCGCCCGCGGATTGGTGGGCCCTGATCGCGGGCCAGGCCACCGTGGGGGCACCCCCCGGGGTCAGATCGCCCCGCGCCCCACCCCAGGACCCCGGAGCCCGCCCACGCCGCCTGGTCCCGCCGGTAAATACCAGGTTTGATTTACGTCGGCGGGACAGGCAATTCCTGGGCGGGACTTCGGCCCATCCGGGCCGGAGAATCCAGCGGGGGGTCCCGCCAACCGGCGCGGCCGGATTCCCGCCCCCGCCCAATCTCCGGGAGCGGAGACTTCGGCGGGGGCGGGGGCGGGATTCACGGCGGCCAACGGCCATTCTCCGACCCGGCGGGGGGTCGGAGAATGACGCCCCCTATCAGGGGTGTCTGTTGATGTGTTGGGTAGGCTGGGTCGATGTGGACTGCACTTGATGCAGTGTAGCGAGAGACACACCTCCAACACTTGATAAGATGCAACATGATTTTATTTAACATCAAAACTATTATACATGTTCAACTGTGGGTAGACACTATGCTGACTTGACTGGAGACCTGATACTAGCCTAACCAGACTTACTAGCTACCACATGGTGTTTGCACTGGCCCGCTCACTAACTCTGACTGTCTCAGAGGCTGGGTCCCGAGAGAGCGGGAAAACTGGTGCCCTCTGGCTTTATAGTGGTTGTGTCCTGTCTGGTGATTGGCTGCTCTGTTCTGTGTGCTTACTGGTCATCCTTGTTGTGTTGGGCGCTCTGGATCCGTGGAACACATACAGGTCACCAACACTTGAAATAGTGCAACACTATTTTATTGAATCATTAACTGTTTAACGTACTTTCACTGTGGGTTAACACGATACTAGCTTTAACTAAAGACCTTTGCCTTGTCTTAACCAGTCGATGCACTCAGCACATGGTGAATGTCTGTGCTGCAGGCTGTGAGCTCTGTCCTACTATTTATCTGCAGCTCGAATGAGCGGGAACTCTGATGCCCCCTGTCTTTATAGTGCGTGTGCTCTAACTGGTGATTGGCTGCGGTGATGTGTGTGTTGATTGGTCCCACTGTGTGTCCATCAGTGTGTGGCTGCACCATGATATACTGGTGTATATTATGACATCCCCCCTTTTATAAATGAATGTACATGTGTGGCAATAAATAGTGTATGGTGAGAATGTCCCTGACTACGTGTGTGCGAAAGACATATTTACAGGATTATGTACATGAGAACTAAGCTATTTACATGGGAAGGTGCCTGGTGCTGAAAGACAGTATGCACCAAGAATAATGAGATGAACATTATATACAAACCATGTAAACAATTAAACGGAAGAACAGAACAATTCAGAAAGTCTATAAGTCCACAAAGTTCACAAATTAAGTCTCTGAGGTGGGCGACGAATTCTGGTTGACCGTCAGGGTGGCACACCACTCATCATCTGGATCGATGCTGTATACCAACAGCGACTGGTGTCTTTGTTTCGGGGACACCCTGTTTTTTGTCATGATACTGACTTGAAAAGGCGCCTTCGGGTCCTCGGTGTCACTGCTGTGTGGGAGGTCCGCATCGGACTCGGTGACCGTGGGTTGAATTGCCTGGACATTCCTGCGAGGCTGGCTGAAGCGATATGAATTGGCAGGCTGAGCTGCTCGGCAGAAGGCAGCATAATGGCCAAGTCTGCCACATCTCAGGCATTGTCGAGATTTGGCAGGGCATTGCTGTTTTAAGTGGGTGGAGCCACAGTTGCCACATGTCGTAGCATCAGCACATTCGCTGCACCACCGCGCATGCGCGGTGTGGTCGTGCGTGGTTCGCGCCTGCGCATTACGTTCCTCGACATCGCCGTCACCTCGTTTGGTGCGCACAAACGTGGGAGTCCGCGAAAAGCGTGGGAAATGGTCACTCTCACCCAGGCTGAGGCCCTGGAGTTGCTCAATTGCTTGGACCCCTTCCGCCTCGTGGGTACCTTGCCGCGCCGTTTCAGCCGCTTGGATGTGGGAATACCGACTCATGGCGTTTTCGTGTAGGACACAGGTCTCAATGGCGGTCGCAAGGGTGAGCTGCTTTACTTTGAGGAGCTGCTGTCGTAGGGGGTCCGACTGAACACCGAAAACGATCTGGTCGCGTATCATGGAGTCGGAGGTGGGCCCGTAGCTGCAAGACTGTGCAAGGATGCGGAGGTGCGTGAGAAAGGATTGGAAAGGTTCATCCTTACCCTGCAAACGCTGTTGGAGCACGTAGCGCTCGAAACTTTCATTCACCTCTACGCTGCAGTGAGTGTCAAACTTGAGGAGGACCGTCTTGAACTTTGTTTTATCTTCATCATCCGCAAAGGTGAGAGAATTGAAAATGTGGATGGCATGGTCCCCGGCCGTGGATAGGAGAGCAATCTTTCTGGTATCCGAGGCATCCTCCCGGTGTGTGGCCTCAAGGAAGAGCTGGAAGCGCTGTTTGAATATCTTCCAGTTGGCCCCTAGGTTGCCGGCAATGCGGAGCGGCGGCGGTGGGCAGATGTTGTCCATGTTGCAGGATGACGGAATGCTGGCGGAAGGCAGATCACTTACAGGTAGGTCTAAGAAGTGCTAATATCCCTCAACTCCTGGTATCATGTTGTGTTGGGCGCTCTGGATCCGTGGAACACATACAGGTCACCAACACTTGAAATAGTGCAACACTATTTTATTGAGTCATTAACTGTTTAACATACTCTCACTGTGGGTTAATACAATACTAGCTTTAACTAAAGACCTTTGCCTTGACCTAACCAGTCGATGCACTCAGCACATGGTGAATGTCTGTGCTGCAGGCTGTGAGCTCTGTTCTACTATCTAGCTGCAGATCGAATGAGCGGGAACTCTGATGCCCCCTGTCTTTATAGTGCGTGTGCTCTAACTGGTGATTGGCTGCGGTGTTGGGTGTGTTGATTGGTCCCACTGTGAGTCCATCAGTGTGTGTATATTATGACAATCCTGTGTATCAATCACTGCCTGTCTGCACTCCATGGTATACATACATGTATATTATGACATCTGTGGCCTTCCAAGGGAGTGCATTCTCAGGCACTCGGTACCTGATTGAGGGAACTGGATTTGGGAAGACCTGCAAGAAGTCAGGCCGTGCCCTGGCTGCCAACACCCCTCCCTAACCACCCTCAACTTCCTTTCTGGAGCCCCCCTTCCAGTGATCATTATCCTATTCCATTTACCTGGCTCTGGAGGATCCATTGTTGATATGTTGCATAAGCAGCAATACAATACCAGCATTGACCACCACTTCTGGTTCCACTGCCGGTACCTGAGAGCCTTATGGTTGGTTGTACCTCTCGGGAAGGAATATCCAACCCAGAATCAGCAGCAAACAAATAACACCAGGTCTGTGCACTGTTGAGTCCACATAGACAGTATATAATTAGAAACCACTTAATTGATAAGAACATCCGCTTTTTCACTGTACCATCACTTAAACATTCCTGCTAAAATTCTGCCTTGTTAATCAGAGAATCAGAGAGTCACTACAGTATAGAAGGAGGCCATTTGGCCCATCAAGTCTGCACCGACCCTCTGAAAGAGCACCCTACCTAGGCCCACTCCCCTGCTCTATCCCAGTAACCCCACCTGACCTTTGTAAACCAAGGGGCAATTTAGCATAACCAATCCACCTAATTGCATGTCTTTGGACTGAATGCAATGAGGTATACCTGAGTTTTAACAGATATAAGTCATAACTACGGCTGAAACACCTCTATGACCCTGAGAAACTAATTTCATATTGTCAAATTTTTCCATGGTTATATAAAATCCAGAGGACGCGATCTTGAGCCTGCACGCGCCGTCCATGGCAGGGCGGACAATCCTGTGAGAATTGGGAAACACGCCAGAAAGATCGCATTTCCTGATTCTCCCCAACCTCTCGCCCATGATGTCACGAGATACACTCCCCAAAGGGTGTGACCTCATTTTAATAAATGTTAATCTATTTTAATCTATTATTGCCACCCCTGGCAAGTGGACCTCCGCCAAAATATTCACACCTCGCGGATATGACATCACACCTGCAGGGTTTACAACCAGATTGGCTATGCACAAAACAATCAAGAGGATCCATTGGGGGCACAGTGCCAACCTGGCAGTGCCAACCTGTGCCAGGGCCCAGTGCCAGGGACGGAAGGTTAGGTGGGGTTACTAGGTTACAGGAATGGGGTGGAGGCATGGGCTTGGGTGGGGTGCTCTTTCCAGGGGCCGGCGCAGACTCGATGGGCCGAATAGCCTCCTTCTGCACTGTAAATTCTATGATTCTATGACCCTAGTAAGAGCTCCATGAGAGTGGGGGTGCGTTGACATGTATTGGGTTAGGGGGAGAGCGGACATTGGGGGGAGTTTGCCAGCGATGAATGTCAGGAGGTCTGAGTTTTTGGTGGGGATTGTCAGTGGGGGTGGGGGAATGCCCCCAATACTTCTGTGATGGGGCTAATAAGCTGCAGAGCTGACCGGGGTGCCCTTTGAAGATGGTACCTTGATCTCTTTGGGGCCGGCACTCAGGTCTATGAGGACCTGCCCCACCAGAGTGACGGTGTGAACCACACCCACTCATTTTCTTTTAGCAAAGAGGCTTAAGATTCCATCAGAAAACTGGTCTCCTTGCTGGTGAGAGAGGGGTGGAGCCTGAAGAGAGATCTATTGGGAGGACCCCAATGCTTGCAATCCTGGGGGGGGGGGGGGGGGGGGGGGGGCGTCGCTAACCCTGGATGCCGCCGATGGTGATGGGAACGGGTCACTGAAGATCCAAAGCAGGCGATGGTGGTGTCATTGTGGGGGGGGGGAGAGGTGGAGGGAGAATGCCCTACTGTCATTGTCAATCTCTGTAAAGCGGGGTTGCTGCCATGTTTAAGCCCCGTCCCTCTCAGTGCCAGTGCAAAACTCGCACCCTCCCAAAAAAAAAAATCCAAGTGTGAATGGATTGCGATCTGGATCATGCCAACACATCCGGCAAGAATCGCACTGCGTTTCTCGCCGGAGAGCACACTTAGAAATCTTTTGGAAGAATCGGGCCCTTTGACTTGACGGCAGATTCAAATTAACACCAGTACTGTGGAAATTAATTCTGCCAACTTCACTAGGACATTATGGGCAGCTTCCTTTTGAAGTTAATGGCAAATGCCGTCACTTCGCCACTGACAGCAAAATTAAGACTAGCGACAGGGGGGAAACCCAAAGAGAAAATAACACTTTGGCTGGAGTTCTCCGGCTGGTCGCTGGCGGCAGGATGCGCTGGTCCCACCGGCAGCACCCCCCCCCACCCGTGGGTTTCCCGGCAGCGTGGGGTGGTTTCAAATCAGAATTCCCATTGACAGAAGCAGGAGCAGAGAATCCCAACGCCTGTGAATGGCGTCCCGCCTCCCACTGCCGAGGAACACGAGGCTGGGAGGCCAGCGGATATCGCCCTTAATCAGCGGAGGACGGGAAGAAAGAAGAATTAAGGAATAACTGGAAAATATCTAAGACAGCTATTTCTTCATGGTCTGGACACTATAAACTGCGGAGGGACTTGCAGTTACTTTGTAACTTTCCTACAATCAGATTGACATTCATCGGAACATTTGTTTTGATTCTAGCGAGATTATTCCTATATTTGATTTAATAATCAGTCCTGTCATTTTGCAATTGTTTATTCTGGGTCATGTGATATTTTCATTGATTTCTTCCCAACCCCAGAGCATTTAATGCAGTCCACTGCATGAGCTTTTACTGCCAAATCTGTCAGTGTTAGACTGCGGTCAGAGTTTTAAACTGTCTGAACTTCTATTTTTTTTTGCCAGCGTACTTTCCCAACCAACATGAAGTTATTTCTTGCACTAGCCGTCTGTCTGCATCTGTTTACATCTTGGGCTACGGCATTAAACACTTATGTGGCAGTCGCCTGCAATGGGCAAGAAGCTCTAGCTATGGCAGAATTGGCAGTGGATCACATCAATGTAGACCGAAAGCACGGATACAAGTTAAGCCTGGACAGAATAGAAAACGCCCAGGATATGAATGAGGTATGTATGCAAGCTAGAATTGCTGACCGGTTTAACTCTCCTGGCTGCTGATGTTACAAATTCATGAGTAGAAAGAGTTATATTGGGAGGAAATATTGGTTCTCTGATTCACTGGGATAGTGAGGATATGGGTGGTGGAGTGGGGATGATGGAGTAACCCAGTTTGATTTTCCACAGCCTGAGGGAGTGCCTCTGATCCTCCCATCCTGCAGAAACAGAATTAAACTTATCCTTCAACTCCTCATCGATCCAGTCGTGGATTGATGCATAGTGCATGCCACGCCCAGTTCCATCCTGAAATGTCCCCAGGGGCCTACTGACATAACGAAACCCTGATTTTAATATTTTAATTTACAGCGTGCCCTCTGCAGATGGCCGCCTGAGTTGTCTATTTGGAGGACTGCAGTGGTCTGGAGATGGCCATGAGGGAAACAGTGTGGTGAATTCTTCCACACCATTTCCTGTTTGTGACTCCACTCGTTTTTGACAGGCAGGGTGGGCCAACCCACAGTGTCACATTACTCATATACCAGGATGCATTTTACCTGCCCTTTGGCATAGGCTGGGGAGGAGGGAGGAGCCTCACGGGATGGCAGGATGGGGCGGGGAGGGTCATCGTCTTCCCTTCGCCTTCACCCGCATGCCACCCAGAAGCCATCTGAGCCACTTAAGTGCCCAAAAATGGGCCTCACCCTGCCTCTGCTGGAATTCAGTGGGGGGGGGGGGTGGCCTGCCAATGTGTGGAGAAGCCTGCTAGGTACACCCTGGTGTTCTCCCAGTGGGCTCGGGGTGAGAGCAACACCACTGTGTGCCCTCACCAACACCCTCCACCCTGGTTGGGACCTGCCTGGAAAGTTGTATGACTCTATAAATGAATGGAAGGATCATAATGAGTGATTATTCTATGCATGCTCATTGCAATGCTGGCAGAAAACTAACTTTGATGCTGCTCCTGGTTTGAATGATTTCAGTTTCCAGCTAGTCTGTGCCAGCCTTGGTGGCCAAGGTGGCAAAGGGCATCCACAGGGTTACAGGTGGCCCTCCAGAAAAATACTCTGAAGGCAGTTGGAGCAGATGGGACTCCAGCTACAATGCAACATATGGGCCTGAATCACCCGGCCTTCACTCCTGTCCCTGGACATTACTTTCAGTACAAAGATTCACTTGTCTTCTGTGCAAAAAACATTGCATTGAAACACTTCACAGAATGTTCAAGTAGTTCATCTGTCCCTGCTTCAATGTTTGCTTCTACCATGGTTTTCCTTGGCAATAGTGTAGGGATGTGGTATTTATTTTCTAATTTCCTGTTCTTCACTTGGAGAAGAAAATGTGGTGGCAACTTACAGCTGTTCTGTGATCCTCGTGATTCACCTGTGATGAATGCTATGTTTCTGTTGGAGGGTGAAATGGTCTTGTTGTTACTGTCGGTTACTCTGTCTTTACCAAATGGCTACTCTAGTTTCTTACCTACTTCTTTGGCTATCCTCTGAGCCAATTGGCTGGCAGACAGGTTCATACCTACCTCTTCCAGTTAATAGGAAGAAAGTGTCAGCTTATCCCATGCCAAGATATATGTCAAGATGAATGGCATTTCAGCCAGAAGTGAAATAAAACATCAAGAATGAGGGGAAAAATAAGTAAGCCACTCATAAAATAACGCAATGTCAAATGGATACCTGAGTTATAATATTATTGACGTTACTGAACTAATTAAAAACTGTTTGCATGCAGCTAAATGTACTGTATGAGTACCTATACTCACAGAGTCAAACATTTATACTTACAATGGCAATACATTGAGAATATATTAATATTCTTATTCCATATTGAGTACTTAACAACTATTTCCTTTTTAGGTAAATGGGACGACTTTCCATTATTTGGATATTGATGTCCGAGAGACAAAATGCCATTTGCTGAGCCGTAAACCACTCAAGGACTGTGAAATCCGATCATTCAGGGACATTGTGAGTATTCTTCCCTTAAACGCCAATAAATGCATTGAAGTCGTATTCAGACTTTAGGACTAGATTACTGTTCCGTTCTGTGAGTTATATAGGGAAACTGATTATAGGATTCCAAGCATGAGCGTCGCGTGGCACCCATGGGTGTCCCTTCACAGATGTGTCTCATGTATTCCCAGGGAACCTCAGGACTTTTGCCCTGTGTGTTCTTAAAAGGTCACAGCAGAATTCTCACCAAAGGTGAGCTGAATGAGTAGATTTTGCAGTCCCACCTGCCATGGAAATCATAGCAGGCAGGACAGAAAATTTGACGGACCATTTAAAGGTCCATGACCTTGGGTGGCAATTTCCAGTCTTGAGGTGGACGCAGCCAGAAAACGCCGCCCGATATGTGAACAATGGTAAAACCCAGCAAAGGCCCATATCTCGATGAGGCAAACATGAGGTTGATTATCTTTTTTACCAGGGCACGTGGATCCCTTAGAAACTCAGTTGATTTAATGTGGGTATTTTTGGGGCTGCGAACCTCTGAGGCATAAGTGGCCCGCCCATAGATACAGATAATCCTCCATGTCAGAATTTGGGATAGGGCTAGCATGGTGGACAAGGCTCATTGTCACTCATATCTTTAAAGGGACTAGTTTTGAGATGGGCATTTTAAAGGCCAAATTAAAGAACACTTACGAAGAATATGTTTCTGTGTTTAGTGTGCAGTAAAATACACTGTTTGAAAAGATACGGTAAACATTTTGTTCACCCATCCTCAGTTACTTCTTTCATCAGCGAGAATCAGTGAGCTATTATTACTGATGAGGTGCCAAGAACAAAATGGTTTGTCCTGTTAATTGCCAGATGGAAAAATTGCAAAGTAGAACGATAACATTATGGGTCACTGTTGTCTAAAATATTTGCAATGTTACAAACTGGCTGTGAAAAATGGTAGTGTATTGGTAATGTCACTAGTTTAGTAATCCACAGGTACTGGGGTCAAGGGTTCAATCCCACTATCACAGTTGGTGGAATTTAAATTGAATTAATTAATCTGGAATATAAAACTACTCTCACTGATGGGGACTGTGGGTGCCCCCCCCCCCCCACTGATGGGACCCCCCCCCCCAACCCCCCCCCCCCCCCCCCCCCCCCACACACACACACACACAAAGGACCTCCCCAACAGAAGTGCCAGAGTACTGCCTGGGCATGACCCTCTCCCCAACCCCCCTTCCTCATGGGGTGTGTACCTTCCTGTGCATCCTCAGCAGGGACCATGCGTCAGCACCCCCTTTGTCTGGACCTGTGGCAAACCTCGCCAATGTGGTGTCACGTTGGTGGTGGGGGCTCCGGAATGGCCTCGGAAGCCACTCAGTACAAGACAATATGGCCGATAAATGCCGACCTGGCCAGTGACCCTCACATGCTGAAAACAAATACAAAAACAAACCTGCCCTCTGAGGTAGCTGAGTAAACCGCTCAGCTTAGGGACAGTTAGGGGTGAGCAATAAATGCTGGATTTGATCCCATGCAAAATAAATAGACAAAAGTATTATATATGTTAATATTAAGCCTCTTTGCCAGCTGTTAGCACCTTTGTTAATGTACCAGATATAATTTACAGATGGTAATATCACAATTTGTTATTTCTGGACTTAGTGCTCCCAGCATTTGACTCATATTCTATCGAAAACAGTCCAAAACCCTGCACGTACCCAATATTTGAGATCAAAGTATGACTCACCAAGTGACTGGACAATACTATACATTCTACACCTATTTAAAACTATTTTTGTCTCTTTGTCATCTTAGAAAGTAGATGGAGATTGTAAGATAGTCGTCGAGACCAAAACCGGAGCTCCTGGTCATGTGACAGGCTACAAGTGTGAAATATCTCCAGGTATTTACCTTTTCTTAAACTGGTAGATTAACTCACAATTCAGAGCTGTATAGCGACAGCAGATGTGTGGCGCTAAATGTAAGTTTTACTAGTGAAAAGTTACTGTTACACTTACAACACCATATGCCACCCGTCACTGTTGGTTCTGTTTTGCTTTGGGGTTTTTGATGGTTGGAAAGAAAACTGCTTAACACACGATTTTACTAATTTTAGTAGGTGCTCGAAAATGTAACACTTTAATTCCCATGGGATGAGTATCCTAGTGATATGAAAGAAGACAAAGCCCTGATAATCAGCTTTGAACTGGAATTAAGAGCCATTTAAACAGTGTAGGGAAGGCCAGGACATCTGATAACTGAACAATATTACTGAGGAATGGAGTACAGCAGAGTGAGGAAGACCAGGTTTACTGACCGGAGCTGGATGCCCTTCTGGAAGCAGTCAGGGAGAGGAGGAACATTCTATATGATCTTTCTGGCCACTGCACTCCCTCAGACACATCTGATGCAGCACGATTGGGCAGATGTGTTCCAAACAATGAGTGCAGTGCCCAGATCTGCACGAGCTGGAAAGACATCAGGAAAATTGATCTGACCTTAAGAAATCTGACGAGGTAAGGCACCAATACTGTCCGAAATGACAAAATCCGCCCCATCGACATGTGCAAGAAAGTCACCTGTGCTAACAATTTGATACTTTGATAGTAAAAGATGCTGAGTACCCCTGCCATAATAGGTGCAGGAAAGCCAAGGGATGTTTTATCTGAATGGTGATCCTTGGGATGTATGCTTTAATTTCAATTAGGAAATTCATATGGCAACCTGTGTGCATAGCAACAATTCTTAAAGGACTTCACACAAGAAAGCTGTAGATCACGCCAACATTTTAATTTGCTCCCACTACTTTCAATATCTCTGCCCTGCTTTCAATTGGCAAGAAAGGGCACAAACAAGAGTTAATAAAGGAATTTAAGCCATTGATTCCACTCTTGAAATCATTGTCAGAGAATGAATTGAGGAGGCACAGTATTGAGAGGCTTTCCTTGATTTCAGGGCATACGTCAAAATTCAAGTCAAGCTGGTCCGATGACTGATTATCACGGCATACAAATTCAATTGGAAGAACGCTATAGTTGAAAGTAGAGCTTAAAGATAGTTGTTTGGGACAACATTTTGACATCTTTGTTCTCTTCTCCTTCTTAGGATGGAATGGCAAAACTGCTGCCACTGCCAGTAACTCTGAGCAAGCCAGCGTCCAATGGCACCATTACCACCTCTGCTAATCACCAGCTCAGCTGCACAAAACCATAGCGAGATGGAGAGGTAATGCAGTTGAGTCACAAGGCTGGTGAGGAGGAGCAAGTGGTAAAAGCTGCTGTAGGCTAATCACCTGTTGGCCAATGGCCCAGATCCAGTGCCTAGGGATTTCAAACCTTGCACAGCCTGCTTAGAAAGGAGATATGCGCAGGATCAATATAAGTCATTTAGGTTGATTCCAAATGAACCATAACATTCTGGGGAACAATATGGAGGAGCCGACTACCTAGATTGTCATAGAATAGTTGACTGCACTGGAACTTATCTGGCAGAATATCACAATCCTGTATCATGTGCTGCAACCCTGAGCTCAAGTCACAGGCATAGCAGCTGCATCTAGCATCCATTTTCAGCGTTGCTTTAGAAACCTTGGCTTCAATCATAAAGACCCTGACTCGACCAGCTTCAGCATGCCAGGAGAAGCAACCTTGAGACAGAGATTCACAGACCTCATAATGGCTCATAGTTCTGTTCTCAGATAGACCAGTGAACAAGTTGAGGGAGTGTCCAGCAGCAGGGGAATGCCTGGAGTAAGAGGGGATGAGGCATTCGACCATCCAGTCCATCAAACATCAATGCACAAGTGATAGTGGATGTGCAGTGGCCAATTCAGTTAACTGCAAAGCATTGACATAGTTAATTCAAATCACAATTGTAAAATGCAAGGAAGTATAAGACTTTCAGAATCTCACCCTGCAGCAGACTCTATATACTTCTTTGCTGATGATAGTTGGTTAGGTGCTGTACACCAATCACAATCCACAAGCACGGTAGCACAAGTGATTAGCACTGTGGCTTCACAGCGCCAGGGTCCCAGGTTCGATTCCCCGCTGGGTCACTGTCTGTGCGGAGTTTGCACGTTCTCCCCGTGTCCGCGTGGGTTTCCTCCGGGTGCTCCGGTTTCCTCCCACAGTCCAAAGACGTGCAGGTTAGGTGGATTGGCCATGCTAAATTACCCGTAGTGTCCATAAGGGTTGGGAGGGGTTATTGGGTTGCGGGGATAAGGTGGAAGTGAGGGATTAATGTGGGTCGGTGCAGACTCGATGGGCCGAATGGCCTCCTTCTGCACTGTATGTTCTATGTAATCTATGTAAGAGGAACACTTAAATCATGCTAACAGCATTCACTGCACTGCACAATGGATTCAGCAGCTATAATGCACTGATTTGAAAATTGTTATTGTTTACAATAATGCATAACTGCAGCAAAATATGGCATCAGATGGTATTTGAGAAACTTGACAGGAAAGAGTAGAGGAAGGTGAATTATGTACAGATGACTAGACGCATTCATTGGAAGGCATCCTTTATGCAAGGAGCACTACGTTTTCTTTCTGCATTGTTAGATCAGCAGTTCATTGTCATATTTATCCTTTTATCTATCATGACTTTGTCATCCAGTTCTTGCATTCACATGGCAGGGTCAATTGTTCATAAAACCCTTGCATGAGGGGTTATTATGAAAGATATTCCCTGATCAATCCGATTTCTGACGCTTCAACATCCCAAGGGTATATTAGATAGGCACTTTGGTTGGAGCATGAGCTTCATTGTGTATGCACTCTGCTTCTGGTGAATGGCTGTGATGAGACATGACTGCAATGGAACTCTTTCTGTTTCCCTCTACACATAAGGTTGGCTTTAGATAATTCCACAAAATGAAGCTGTTGTAGGAGCTATTGGGAAAACACGTAACAACATACAATTCAATCAATGACCTCCTGAACTCTGGGAAAACGGGCTGATTTGTAACAATTGTACTTTCTTATGTTGTTTCTGTCATTCAGTGGCAGAAATAATGAAAATAGTTGACCGTGCTGAATAATGCATTTGTGATTTCCTGGATAACAACTGTTAACAGTGGAGGCGAGATCTTCCTGCTGTTCACACTGGCGACGGGATCTTATGGTCCCTCCGCTGTCATTGGGATTTCCCATTGAATCCAACCCATGCTGTCGGGAAACCCACGGCAGGGATGTGCCTTTGACCAGAAATCTCGCCCTGAATAACACTTCACCTAACCCCTTCCATTTTCGGCAAAGTACATAAAAATTGCGAGCCATGGTGATTTTGATGGCAAGGGGTGCCATGTGTGCATGTTTCCTTTTCAGAAAGAGATGGCAAAGATCTAGCGTACTGATTTGAAAATTTGCAAAACCTCAACCACCTTAGGTGTTTATTTTCCATCATTTCACCTATCTATGCCTGTGATGGTAGACCCAATGGTTTGCTTACTGCCAGATCCAGATGTGCTTAGTGTGTCAGCTGACCTGATAGGCAGAATTTTGTGCCTTCTGTTGGCCTTCCTCCTCCAATTGCAGTCCTGCTGGAGTAGATATAGGCTACAAATGAGAAAAGAAAACTTTTTACCTTGACAACACGGTTGGAAAATCTTCACCACACAAACCACAATGGCTCAAGATGTGAGTTCATCTTTTTCAAGGGCAATTGGGAACGGCAATAATTGCCAGCAATGCCCATTTCCCAGGAATTAACTATTTGCCCTGGTCAGAGTTCTAACCCAATTATTCTGCAATGCTCAGTTGGAATGTGCATGTATGAGGACAGAATTGGATTTCATTGATCTTCCTCCCAGGAATAAATTAACTGTCATACTCACTGACCAGACTTATGCATGAAGGTGGATGATGTGTTGTTATTATAAGTCCTACATGACCCTGACCTCCCATTCACTTTTTCAACAATAGTCGTTCAAAAATCTTAAATCTCCATTGGGCTAATTGATGTGAACCACCAGGAAGTCGAACTGTCTTCTATTGACCCATGATCAATATCCAAATCTGGCTGGTGAAAATAATATATGATGGAATAGATTTTTGATTTCACCACTGTGGAGGAGCAGCTCACGTGGCCTCGGTAGAAACTACTGATTTTCATGACATTGTCTGCCATTTGGGTGGTTGGGGTGATGAGCGCTTTAAAACTCCTAAAGCTGCCATAAACTGCTTGTGAGCATTTGATAAATGTCCATGATTGCTCCAAGTTAAAAATATTTATTGTATTCCGTTCAAGAAAGAGGTGGCATCCGAGGATTGTTGAAATCCTCGGGGTTCGTTTAGCACAGTGGGCTAAATAGCTGGCTTGCAAAGCAGAACAATGCCAGCAGCGTGGGCTCAATTCCCTTACCGGCCTCCCAGAACAGGTGCCGGAATGTGGCGACTAGGGGCTTTCCACAGTAACTTCATTGAAGCCTACTTGTGACAATAAGCAATTATTATTATTAAATCACATAACTGAGAACATACCTCTCTATAACAGATTCACAGGGAGCCACTCACCAAGAAACAGCTGAGAAATGTTGGTGTTTGATAAAATGTTGATGAATGAATTGAAATATAACCTGCCAAAAAATTGTTTGAACAGTGATTACTGAAGAGAATGTTGGGGAAGTAGTTTCTAAAAAATGAGGGAATGTTTACAAGTTATTTCAATAGACAGTTGGGTTGGGGCCATGGGTTAATTGGGCTCAGTGAGGATAATGGAAAGCAACTTGGCTCAGTTTGGCACACTGGGTCAGGTCCTGCACATTGCCACACTTTTGGGTGGAATTCTAATTGTGCTGTTCCCAATGGCATAACCGTCACTGTGCGCTTCTTCTGCCCTCTTGCGCATTTTCTGTTTCCCAAGCTATCCCAAATAAAAATCTAAGTTCTGGCAGCGTGCACAGGAAATACATACGATTCCGTGGTGGGGAAAACTTTTCATTAGTGAAACCAACAGTTAGCTGACAATGCTGATGCTGTTGTTGGCTATAAAAGAGCCTTCTGGGCAAAACCCGAAGGATGTGCATCACAGCCACAACTTTGCTGTCAAATACCAGTGCCTGTTGACCACATCCTGATCTGCTTCCCCCTCTGGTGCTGGCTGCTGCTGGCGTTGTAGCCTCAGTTGTTGACAGCCTAGAGCTCTCCTTTGTTTCATCCTCTTCCTGTTCCTGACTTTGCAGGAATGTTGGGTGAATGAGGCCCAGAGGTATTCCAGCAATTGAAATGTATGAAGAAGGCAGCCAGTGAGATGAGATCGTGTGTGTCCATGGATTTCACTGTTGGAAGTGACGAGGAGTGAGATTTTCACCTCCTTTCATTGGCCCAAACCAAATCTCCACCCAACCTCTCCGCTCCTTGAGGCACCTGATCCCAATCCACACACACAAAACTCCTCTCCCCTCATCCCTGACTTGCCCATTGCTGGTCCCGTGTCTCCATGTAATCTCTCATTCTCCAGCTCCTCCCCTTTCTGCTGCAGAGCTCAGCGAAGAAAACCTCAGAACTTACACACAACTGCATAAACCTGACTGGGACATGGCACCTTTAAACAGATGTGAACCCGGTCCCTTGAGACTCCATTGTGTCGCAGGCTTTATTTTTAAGGTAGTAGGTAATGATAAAAAGTATCACGCTAATAAGCGTTCATGGTATGCAAATGTATTACAAGTACAAACCCACCATAGGACGGGGTGAAGCATGACCCATGGCAAACTCACCGCTAACTAATCCTGACACCTCAACCCGCAGTCGTGGAAATGAAATTTCGGCTCCCGCATATTCAAGTCACCCCACTCACTGCATTTACAACTCTCGTGGTCTCCATAAAATCCCCCTGTTTGTGTGCAGTGAGGTTTCTGTTGAAATTTGCATGGAGTCAGTGAAAATGCCAGTTCTGAGCATGTGTGAGGGACAATTAATTGCGTGCTCACGAACTATTTGCCTTTGTGAGGGTTTTAAGTATGAAGAATTATAATTCTGTCATGAATGATCACACTTTGAAATAATAGTGCTGGCACTCATTAGCGTCTGTGACAGGCAGAGAGAAATGGGGGATTTTCTTTTTAATGACTGTATCCTCTAATATTTTACAGATTCAGCCGACGATGTTGCTGAAAAATGTCTTGACTGTCCACACCTAATACTTGCAAATAGCACTGGAGCTCAACATGCTGTACAGGTCTCGCTTGAAAAATTCAATAAAATAAGCAACCATATGCACACCTTTACACTTGAAGAAATAACACGAGCTTCCACAAAGGTCAGTCAAAAAGGTTTAAACTTTTTCTGTAGCTTTTCATTGTCTTCACACTCCTACTGGTGAAAAACTAAGTGCAAGGCCTATTAGACCAATCACATTGTCTCCGATAGACAACCACAATGAGATCCTCCTTTATTCCTCTTCATTCTAATTCCCCTGAACTTCCATAAGGATAGATTGGCACAGATTAGAATGAGATCTAAATAGAATGGGAACTGAATCCATCACAAACCAAGCATTCAGTTCATCGGCTCCATGACATGTCATCTTGCAAAATACAAAGTTCCTCACATGAGAGGGCAGATGGGCAAATGACCATTTGCCACAAACCTATGAATGCTCATCTTCAACCAACAACTGGAGATGTACAGGAATGACCCTGATGACTTTCCAATGTTTCCTATCCTCACAATGAAACAGCGTGTGCTGCAACATACTTCAATGCAGCTCCAACCCACCTGGCACTGAACCATTCTATTCATCTTCTCTTGTGAAGATAGAAAGGGAATTTTCTAAACACCACAAATCAGTGTTTAGCAGAAACACTGGTGCTATTAATATTTAACAGATCTTGTTCTTTGTAACAAAAAGTGCAATTTGATATATTTTTCAGAGAATCTTAATGGCCTCCCCTTCAGAATAAATGCAGCACCTGAAACAGTACAGAATCACGAGGTGGATCTTCAACTTGTTGCCCAGGAATAAAACTGGTGTTATGTATCAATGGAAATGAAAATTGGACAGTTTCTGTAGTGAGCAGCCAATCCGCAACAGCAGTTTTACTTCCCGGCAGCAAGTGGGAAATCCATCACCTATACTGCAGGCAGGTCCTAACTTTATCCCAAGTCTATCTGATCCTAGCATGGTCTGAAGCAGATGCACTTAACTTGCCCTCGGGTCACCAGAATAAGAGGAAAAGAGTTCAGGCAGGGTCTCCTATCCTGATTGCATTTCAGCGATTACTGCTGGAAAGTGCCAATGTGTGAATGGGGCTCTGATGTTGCTTTCCCAACATGTTGAGGTACTGGAGGGATGTAGACACTCATTGAAGCATGTAAGAATGAGTTCGTGCCTTTGGAAAAGTAGAGCTGAGATAAAGGGTAGAGTAATCAGACCACAATCCATGTTATCAAGAGAAATTTGTCTGAATTCACCAGGTGGCACAGCGGTTAGCACTGCTGCATCACAGCGCCAGGGTCCCGAGTTTGATTCTGACCTCATGTGACTCTCTGTGTGGAGTTTGTACATTCTTTCCATGACTGCGTGGGTTTCCCCGGGTGCTCCGGTTTCCTCCCACAGTCCAAAGATGTGCAGGCTCGGTGGATTGGCTTTGCTAAATTGCCCCGAGGTGGGGTTACAGGGATAGGGTGGAAGATTGGGCCTCGGTCGGGCGTTGTTTCGGGGGGCTGGTGCAGACTCGACGGGCCAAATGGCCTTCTTCTGCACTGTAGGAATTCTATGATCCGAGATTGATGCAAGGAGCTGATATGGAATTCATTTGGATGGTCAGGTTATTTCCTGATGTTTGAGAATTTCAGTGTAAAAATTGATTTCCCCCTATTGGATTTGGGTGGTTACCCCAGTGATGTGGTGGGGAATCCCTCTCAGAACTTCACGGGTAAGCATTTGCATGGCAATTGCAAGAAGCAGAAACTTCCTCCCTGCCCTGCACTGTGAACCACCTGAAAATATCATTTAAATTGCAACTTTGGATGATTCTGCCAGGATTACATCAATAGTTACCCAGAAAAATATAGAAGAATTAGAACCTCTACTAACTTCTGGGTGACTATTGCAAAGACTCAGACCCACCCCACCATGGGAACGCGCCCCATACTCCAACCCTGTCAGGGATTCCACGCATACCCCCCTCGGTATTCTTCATCTCTTCAACACCCCATGGATTGACCCTAAGCGCACCAGACCCCTCACAGCCCAACCCCTCCAAACCCACCCCACCCCCCCCTCACCCAACCTGAGCTCCACATAGCAGGCCAGACCTGATCCCCTGCCCCTGTTCTCGAGATCTGACCCGACCCCCACTCCCTGACCAAACCGGACTCCCACCCACAAGCCCAACCTTCCTTACATGACCCAAATGGACTCCTCTACATAACGGGATGGACTTCTCTACATAACGGACCCACTCCGACTCAACCAGACAACCCCTCAACACCCTGACCTCTTACAACTCCCCCAAGATATGGAGATGCCGGCGTTGGACTAGGGTGAGTACAGTAAGAAGTCTTACAACACCAGGTTAAAGTTCAACAGGTTTGTTTCAAATCACTAGCTTTCGGAGCACTGTTCCTTCCTCAGGTGAATGAAGAGGTATATTCCAGAAACATATATATAGACAAATTCAAAGATGTAAGACGATACTTTGAATGCTTGCATTTGAAGACTTAATTACCTGCAAATGCTCGCATTCAAAGTTTTGTATTGCATCTTTGAATCTGTCTATATACATGTTTCTGGAACATACCTCTTCATTCACCTGAGGAAGGAGCAATGCTCCGAAAGCTAGTGACTTGAAACAAACCTGTTGGACTGGTGTTGTAAGATTTCTTACTGAACTCCCCCAAGGTCCAATCCTATCCATCCTCTCTGATGTCCAATTCCACCCTGGTCCTCCCAAGGTCTGATCCCCTCCCCCCCACCGAGGTCCAACCCCCAGCCCCCAATGTCCGAACCTCCAACTCCCCCAACCCCATTAACTCTTGGCCCACACCCCAAATCCTATCCATTTACCTTAGGCACTTACCCTTTCCCTGGTTTGTCAATTTCAATCTGACCTCAAAACCTACCTGGTTTTATGATGGCTAGTGCAGAAAGCCTCTGCCGGACTTTGACATTGGGCTTCGGGGACAGATGCGCTGCCTGGATCTTGCCTGGCCTGAGAGAGAAGATCTGAGGCAGGCAAGGAAGAAATGGGTAAGTGGGAAGGCAGTGGCAATCCGATGCCAATGCCACTCTGAGGTAGTTACGGACAAATGGTTTGGAACCTCATTCATAAAAGTCTCTGTTGCAAGAGATGAAAATATTACAGCGGTATCTGTCTTTTTGGATTTGACTGCTATTAGTTTAACACGATCATCAATTCAACCTGCTTTTAGCCTCACCAATGCAGCATAAGGCCTGAATTTACCCTTGGCATGGTTTAGCTTCCCACCCTCCGAAAACCCGCTAACTCCGAGTGCCCTGTAGCCATTGCACACCCGAACAAATGGCTGCCGGTGTAATTTCTGCCCCTCATTTGGGAGGAAGTCCAGCCTTAAAGAGCTGCCAGCCAATCTGGCCAACAGTTGGCCACTTGAGGGCATTAATTAGGGAAAGGGAGAGCTTTCCGCTCGAGGCCTTGCCTGCCCCAGTGTGAAGTCATTGCATAGTCAGGGAGGGCGGGAACCCGAAGGGAATCCCAGTCCTTCAATTTCACGCTCCCTCACCACCTAAAACCCGCCGGAGGGGGAGCATGGAATTCAGGCCCAGTTTCTCAATCCCGTCAATCGATTGTGCTGCTACTTTGCAGGGCAGAAAAAAATTCAGGATATAGTACTGGTTTCTGATAATTCTGGCAAAAATTAAAATTTGCAATCACAATAAAAGCAAGAATTGACTCACAATTGACGTTTTCTTTTAACACTACTGTGCCATGTGTTTCAGGGTCCTGGGACTCCAGTGTTGGTGGAATATGTTATCCGGGAGACACCATGTCGCAAAGGCAGTCTTGCTTGCCCGCTAATTCACCTTCCAGATCCTGTGAGTACATTGAAGTCGAAATAGATAATGCCGACTGAGTTACAGATTATAACCAAATTGCAACATTTTGGTGGTTTATTAATAGAATAATAGATATTTGGTTATCTGCAAAATGATTGAGAGTTGATGCTTAATTTATTTACTCATGGGTATGTGGGAATGTATAAATTTTAATGTAACAAAGGAGTTCAGATGGATTGGGTAAAAAACAATGAAAACCTAGTAGTGATTCTAGCCAAATCAATGGGTTTAAACAGTTCAATTAGCGAATGCTTGCATCTCCAGGTTGATTCAGAGGCACTAACTCTGTGGTTTGCAGGGGATTCACTGAGCGTGCTGTTGGAAGCTAATGGGCAAGACTTTAGCTTTGAGAATCATGCACACTGATGTTGACAAAAGCCATTGTGTCAGTACTCGGCTTTAGACCTCGGTGTCATTATCGTAGCTAAATGCCTATCAGATCCTTGTAAGAAATGTTTCAATTTAAGCAGGTCGGCTGATCACTGCCAGTGGGCTGAGCTGATGTCAATGTGTTTGGGGTAAATGTTGTTACACTTAATCTACTGACATGAATATTACCTGCTGATTGATACCAGTTGATGCATTAGTTAATTGGGAGAGCCAGGTTATTCTGGCCTCATATACTGAGTTAAATCATGGAGCTCCAACATTATGCATGGACCTGATACATGTGCCTATGGCTTATATTATATAGCTGTTACCTTGTGTTACTGGGGGCGGCACAGTAGCACAGTGGTTAGCACTGTTGCTTCACAGCTCCAGGGTCCCAGGTTTGATTCTTGGTTTGAGTCACTGTGCGGAGTCTGTACGTTCTCCCTGTGTCTGCGTGGGATTCCTCCGGGTGCTCCAGCTTCTTCCCACAAGTCCCGAAAGATGTTAGGTAATTTGGATATTCTGAAATTTCCCTCAGTGTACCCGAACAGGCACCGGAGTGTGGTGACTGGGAGACTTGCACAGTAACTTCATTGCAGTGTTAATGTAAGCCTACTTATGACAATAAAGATTATTATTATTATCATTATGATGCATCATCTGTAGATACAGAAGTAGCATTAATTCAAGTTATTTTTGCTCTGCCTTGGATACGTTTCAGTGAGTTCTGATTTGGCAAATCTAATCGATACATTTTGCTCCATATTTGGAACCAGTGGTATCAATACAATGTGAAAACTCAGTTAATAATGAGTTTTAATAATAAATTAGAGCTACGCTACTTAAGAAGGAAATCAGAATCATACAACGAGTAATTGAAATAATGAATTCAGTTCCCACAAAAACCCTGAATGCTGGGTCAGTTTAAAAGTTTAAAGCTGAGATTGATTGATGCTTATTTGGTAAAACTTTCAAGGGATACGGAACACCGGTGGACACATGGAATTGAGGTACAGGTCAGTCGTGATCTGATTCAATGGTGGAACTGGCTTGAAGGGCTGAATGGCTAGTCCTGTTCCAGTGTTTCCATGTTCCTATATATTCCAAATGCATTGAACTCTGTGTTTAGTGCAAAGTTTAATTTGATTGGATGACTTAATAGATTAGCAACAGCCCCAAGCAGTGGGGTTGGTCACTGTGGTAGTGTTTACCTCAGAATGGATCCAAATATTGTTGATCCAGAAATGTGGATTACTTACAAATTCCTTTGTAAGGATTATTTCAAATTTGGTTGATGCACATGATCATTTGTGTTGCAGGCGTTCAGTAAACATTTCAGAAAAATTACTGCTTCACAGAGATTTAGATTGTGAGATCTGTGAAAAATTGTAGTTTAGGAATAGCACAGTAATGTCGTTCCTTTGGGCAGCATTCACAGGGAACTTCCGAACCATACTCCCTGCAAAAATAGCTACCCACTTGCAGCATGGGACAATTTAGCACCATCAGACACATTTCATCATTATATTTGTTTCTGTGTTTTTCTTTATTGTAGGATCGTGGATTCTGTGCATCTACTGTCACTCCTCTGAATTCTACTGATGAGACAATTGAAGTAGCTTGTGAGCTCTACGGCACAAAGGTAATGCCCTAGTCTTCAGTGTGCTACATATAGAGACCAATGTTAACACAGGATTATGGCTAGAGGCCTACACTTAAACACACACATCATCTGCAGCAGATATTCTATCAATAAAGTTTACTACCTGCTTAACATTATTCATAAAGCTCAAGTCACCACAGCTTAGGATAAATATATTGGCTTTGGGGGGGGGGGGGGGGGGGGTACAATACAGATTATGAGGTCAACTTGCATAAACATGACATACACTCTTTGAGTGTCTTGGAGATAGCTTTAACACATTTATTAAGCTGTTAACGATTCTCCTACTTGGACTCGACTCTCCTGTTAATCCCGCTATAGCTACTCAGACTAACTAACCAGTCTGCTACAATCCACGTGGTGGGTGTGATGTTTTTCAATCAACCCTGTCTGTACTCACTAAGTGTCTCCACTGGAAAGAGACTTTTATATGAGTCGGTGTAATGCCCCCCTGTGGTTGTGTCACATCTGAGTGTGTCATGACTGCCCATTGGTCGTGTCCTACCTTACTGACCTATTGGTTGAATGGTGCTCCCTCTGGTGTCTAGCTATGTGTAGTGTGTTCACATTAACCCCTTGTGTACTTACAGTGATGCATATCACCACATAGATATTTCCATTGATGGGGGAATCTGAAACAAGGGACACATTCTTAAAACTAAAGCTCAACCATTTAGGAAGCGCTTCCTCACATAAGTGGCAGATGAGTGTGCTGAAATTTTCAAGACTGAGATCGACAGATTTTAATTATGTGGGGACATCTTAAAACAAGATTTGCTTTGTGGTCGGCGGTGAGCACTCTTATTTCAACACTGATGACAAGCTCCATGCCATTCCATGCTATCATCACTGGTTCAAAGCCCTATTGGCCAATATGGGAATTGAACCCGCCCTGTTGGCTTTACTCTGCATCACAAACCAGCTGTCCAGCCAAATAAATTAACTAAACCGGCCTTATCCTTATCCTGGGGGCCGGTTTAGCTCAGTTGGCTGGACAGCTGGTCTGTGATGCAGAGCAACAGTGTGGGTTCAGTTCCCCCACCAGGTGAGGTTATTCTCAACCTTGCCCCTCAGGTTAAATCACCACCAGTCAGCTCTCCCCCTCAAAGGGGAAAGCAGCCAATGGTCATCTGGGGCTATGGTGACTTTAGTCCTTATCCAATAGTAATATGTGATTACATGGATTGTGGCAATTCTAAAAGGAACCTTCTCACGGGTGGGTAGTGATTGCTGGTCTGGCCAGCAATGTACACATGAGCAACTATTTAAATAAAATGACCAAGAGTGGGGGACAGGTTGATACTCCCTCACTGAATACATTGTTATTGGACCGTCCAAATGAAAAGCTATGACAGCCTTTATTCACAATCTCACAAGACAATCCTAGGATGGTGTGATACTGTCCCTACCTTAGCTGCCCTATTTCTTTACATTTTGGCAACCCTTCCCCAAAAGAATACACTGCTGTTCTGGAGCTCTGTGATTAGGTACATTTTGGAATCCAATCTTCTGGTTTAGGGAGTGGACAACACATGATCCATACTCATTGGCTGGAGTAGGAAGCATGGTAGCATGTATTCCAGACCATTTACCAGACTAGAATATGATATTCATGGCCTGGGTGGATTTTCCAGATTGTAAGCACTGGAAGCAATAAGTTATTCAGATCACCCAGTCACTTGTTGGAGTAGAGCATGAGTTACCATGCCAGTCAATCTAGTTGCCTTCTCAATTGAGAAATGCATAGAATCATGCATCAGACCAAGAATCATGCATTTGACCAAAAGGTGATGCAGGACAATATCACTATTGTTAGAAGGTATTCTGAGGGACAGGGGGCGGGATTCTCTGAAATGGAGGCAGAGTGTTCGTGCCGGCGTGAACGCCGTTGAGGTTCACGACAGCACGAAACGGCCTCTATCCCGACCGATTCAGGGCCCGATAATGGGCTAGGAGCGGCGCCGCGTCTTTTACGCGTGCCAGGCCTTGGCGCTGCGTAAAGGCGGCGCCGCATACATGACGCGGCCGGCGCCGCATAACTGGCGTCACCCGCGCATGAGCGGGTTGGCCGGCGCCAACCCGCGCATGCGTGGTTGCCGTCCTCTCCGAGTCCACCCCGCAAGAAGATGGCGGACGGATCTTGCGGGGCTGTGGAAGAAAGGAGGTCCTCCTTCAGAGAGGCCAGCCCGACGATCGGTGGGCACCGATCGCGGGCCAGACCCCATTTGAGGCCCCCCCGCCCCCGGTGCAGGATCCCCCCTCGCCCCCCCCCCCCCGCAGGCCGCCCCCCCCCCCAGCGGTCTAGCGCTGTTCCCGCCGGCAGTGACTAGGTGTGGATGGCGCCGGGGGGGAAACCGCCATTTTGGGCAGGCCGCTCGGCCCATCCGGGCCGGAGATTCGTGGGGGGTACCGATGAATCGCCATTTTGGCTGTCTCGGGCGATTCACTGTACCGCGTCGCGCAAAACGCGATTGTGCCGATCTGGCCGTTTCCGTGAATCGCGGGAGGCCGTCGGATCGGCGTCGCGGGAAAATTTGGCGACCCAGGCGATTCTCCCAACCGGCGCGGGAGCGGAGAATCGTGCCCAGGATCTATAGGCTTTTAGACAGGCAAGGGCTAATTAGGGAAAGTCAGAATGGTTTTGTAAGGGGAAAGTCTTAAATTCGATTGAATTTTTTGAAGGGGTAACCAAGAAGGGAGATGAGGGCAGTGCGGTCAACGTTGTCTACATGGACTTTAGCAAAGCCTTTGACAAGGCACCGCATGGTAGGTTTGTGCAAAAGGTTAAATCTCACGGAACCGAGGGCAAGGTAGCCCATTGGATACAAAATTGGCTTGGCAACCGAAACCAAAGGATGGTTGTGAAGGGTTATTTTTCAAACAGGAGGCCTGTGACCAGTGTTGGGCCTCAGGGATTGGTGCTTGGTCCACTGTTATTTGTTATATTTATGAATGATTTGGATGAGAATGTAGAAGGCATATTTAGTAAATTTGCAGATGACACCAAGATTGGTGGCATAGTGGATAGTGAAGAAGGTTATCTAAGATTGCAACAGGATCTTGACCAATTGGGCCAGTGGGCCAATGATTGGCAGATGGAATTTAATTTGGATAAATGTGTGGTGATGCGTTTTGGTAGATCAAATCATGGCATGACCTACTCAGTTAATGGTAGGGTGTTGGGGAGAGTTACAGAACAAAGAGATGTAGGGGTACATAGGTTCATAGCTCCTTGAAGGTGGAGATGCAGGTGAACAGGGTGGTGAAGAAGGCATTCAGCATGCTACGTTTTATTGGTTAGGATATTGAATACAGGAGTTGGGACGTCTTGTTGAAGTTGTACAAGACATTGGTAAGACCACACATGAAATACATATTCTGGTCAATTCTGAATTCAGTTCTGGTCACCCTATTAAAGGAAGGATATTGTTAAACTAGAAAGAGTGCAGAAGGATGCGACCAGGACTTGATGGTCTGAGTTATAAGGAGAAGCTGGATAGGCTGGAACTTTTTTCCCTGGAGCATAGGAGGCTTAGGGGTGAACTTATAGAGGTCTATAAAATAATGAGGAGCATAGATAAAGTAGAGAGTTGACATCTTTTCCCAAAGGTACAGGAGTCTAGAACTAGAGGGCATAGGTTTAAGGTGTGAGGGGAGAGATACAAAAGATACTAAAGGGGAAATTTCTTCACACAGAGGGTGATGAGCATCTGGAATGGGCTACCAGAGGCAGTGGTAGAGGCAGGAATGATTTTGTCTTTTAAAAAGCAGTTAGACAGTTACATGGGCAGGGTGGGTATAGAGGGATGTGGGCCAAATGCGGGCAAGTGGGACTAGCTTAGTGATAGAAACTGGGCAGCATGCACAAGCTGGGCCGAAGGATCTGTTTCCATGCTGTAAACATCTATGACTCACTCAAATTTTCCAACCAGCACTAAAGAGAGAATACAGGAAAGAGGGAACCACTCAGAACCTATAACCTTTGCAGTGCTGGCCCATATTCTACCCAATACATGTACAAGTAACCCTATATGTTTATTAAATTGACAGTAGCAACATGGAAGCCAGCCCTCTGGAAAAGTGAACCCTCCATAATACACTGTTTGTGGCATTGTTCTAATGCAAGAAAAAGGATGTGTGTACATCGCGTGTAACATAAGTATTCAAACATCTCTTAAATTAACTAATGGATGATAATAAAAACTCAGGTCAACATTTCAAAAACAAAGAAAAGCTAACTTTCTCAGCTCCCAAATCAGAAAATACATGAAAATGTATGTGCTGTGAGAATTTAGTCAATAAATAATTAAAAACTACAATATAACTCAAATATTGTGACATTGTAGGTAGCAGAGGTTCCTGGACCTGCAGTAGAAGGGGAAGGTGGTGCTGCACCAACAGTACATGCTGAAAGCGATGCCACACTGGCAGCAGAAGTGCCAGTTGATGTCACACCAGCGGTAAAAACAGAAGATTCTACTGTGGCAGAACCAGAAGATGGTAGTCACACTCAAGGAAGAGAAGACCATGATGCTCCTTCTGCAGCACCAGATGCTGTAAGTGCTTCTCCAGAAGTAGAAATATCTGAAATTATTCCGCCTAAACGCAAACGAGCTGCAGACGAGTCTTCAGAATCCTCTGAAGAACTGATTTTCAACACTGGGAAACAAGTCATCCACTTTCCTGACCTACCTGCAGATCCGACAACCTGCCCAACAAAGCACAAATATCCTGAGGATCAGTGACCTGTCATTCCAAAGATAAAGCAAAACCATTTTTCACAACGTGGTGCAATTTTTTACAAATGGTTAATCACTTCAGAGCAAGGAAAATGTAAGACAAAATTTCCCTTATACCCTACCTCAGGGAGATTTACAGTAATAAAATGTAATTGTAAAATGTACATGGGATTTGCACAGTTGTAGTAAGTGTCCTATTGTAGAAGCGACCTATTGGAAGAAGACATCTTGCCAGTGTGATTTTGTAAATCCTGTATTCTTGTAGTGTGACACCGTTACTTTTAATGTGCAATAAAAGGTGTTTTAAATGAACATACTAAGGTGGGACCGTTCTTTTATGCAGTGTTGCTAAGCAAAGACGGCACTATTTTGATAAATATTTGTAAAGGTAAAAAGAAAGGTTTGCAATTCTACTTTTCACGACTTCAGGATATTACAAGCTTTTCAATCAATGAAATACTTTAGAAGTATAGGGGCTGGTTTAGCACAGCGGGCTAAACAGCTGGCTTGTAAAGCAGAACAAGGCCGGCAGCGCGGGTTCAATTCCTGTACCAGCCTCCCCGAACAGGCACTGGAATGTGACGACTAGGGTTTTTTCACAGTAACTTCATTTGAAGCCTACTTGTGACAATAAGCGATTCTCATTTCATTGCATTTCAAGTGGAGTCACCTCTGAAGGGCAGCTATGGATGGCCAATAAATGCTGGTCCAGCTAGCGACGCCCACACCCCATAAATTAATTTTTAAAAAGCTTTAGGAGGGTTACAGGAAGTCAGGCAACCAGTTAGCACACAGAAATATCCCAGAAACATCAATATCACAATGGGCTGATAATCTAATTTTTAGTGATACTGGTTGATGTATAAATAATGGCCAGGACAGGTGGAGAGCTCCCTTGTTTTGCTTCATCACCATCTTTTTGAGGGTGTTAGCAGTTTGTGTCCATTGTATGCTGAAATACAAACAGAAAATGCTGGAAAAACCCAGCAGGTCTGGCAGCATCTGTGGAGAGAGCAGCAGAGTTAATGTTTCAAGTCCATTACGAACCGTCTTTGGAGCCTGACACCAGTCAATATGTAATGCCGATTTGATACCAGAGGTGTCATTTGCTTTCCCTTGCCAATCCAGCTAACGACTCTCTTAAATAAGCTGAACAAGTGTCCAACAGCAGGAAGGAACTCCCCCCTCCTCCCTTCCCAACTGGGGTGGAATTTTCCTATCATTCTTCCCAGCAGGATATTCTGGTTCCGCCGATGGCAAGGCCCCAACACAGCTTCCAGCAAAACATGCCGCGGGAATGCTGGTGGGGGTCGCGGGGGGAGGGGGGGGGGGATGGGGGAAACTTGCCCCTGGTGCTATTCAAAGGGATCATCTGCAACTTGGAAGTTAGTTACTGATTACTTTCTATTGACGCCATTTGAGTTGTGGGCGTGCTGGTAGTTTGAAGAATTAATTAAAGTTGGTGAAGTCAGGGAGTGCTACATGTGGGAGAAGCCTTTGTGGTGGCTGGAAAGTCAGACCAACTGCTCCCTCGTGGATGCTCCAGTTATCGTCCCCCTTGGGCTGTAGCGTGGAAGGGAATCAGTGCAGATGCAGCAAAGATGTAGACAAGTTGCTCACAGCTGGATGAAGAGGAAGGGGAGGGCTCGCAGCAAAGGGCCTTATCCACCTAGGGGCTTCCGGAATACTTTACTCACTTCCATCTAAAGAGAGGACTAGTTATGTATCATCTGCGCTTTATGAGGAGGGTGCTCACAGAACTCAGCCACTCCTTGCAATCAGACCTGCAACCTCAGAGTGGGGTAAGGAAGATGCTGCCGATGGCTGTAAAGATGGCTGCAACCCTGGATTTCTTTGTGTCAGAATCCTTCCAGATTAGAGTAGGCAACATATGTAACATCTGCGAGTTTGTCATCCATTGGTGACATCAGCAATGTGACAAGGGCTCCTTATGGTACAATCTCTCTGAGCAGGATGGCTTTGCCGGGATAGAGTGCAGGATGCTATCGACTGCACACATGTGGCTTTGCAGATGCCACATCTGAATGCTGAGGTGTAGTGCAACCTCAGAAGTTACCATTCACTGAAAGTGCAGTTGATGTGTGACCATGTCTAGTAGATCATGCTGGTGAATATTCCACCCCCGCTTTTGGTGAGCAGGAAATCCAGTGGGACCAGAGAATTGAGGGAGTAATCCCAAAACTCCTCTTTTTACTTCGGCAGGATTTCCATGCTTGACTCCCCCCCCCCCCCCCCCCCCCGCTCTCACCACCACCACCACCAATGATGTCATGGTGTTTTTTCCGTGAAAGGTTGGGAACCCCATTACCACACATTCGAATTTCATTAGCTGCCCACCCCACTGTATTATCTCCCCTCGAAGGAGTGCTTCAATTGGGGGGTTCTGAGGGGGCGTTCCTACGGGCACTGTGTGACCATGGTTGGGGGTGGGGAGGATGTTCCCTGGAGGGGTTTCTATGTCCATGTTTGGGACAGGAGTAGTTCCCTTGAGGGGTCTCCATGTCTATGGGGGATCCGTTTTTGTTTATTTTTGTTTAAGATCAGGGAGCCCTTTTTAAAGGGCACCCTGATCTCTTGAAAGACGACGTTGCTGGTGACGTGGGTTCATCCAGATGTGATGACGTGGAAGCCGCCTCCAGGATTTTATTTTGACTAAATGCCAACAAATATGGCATGAGAAGCTGGCAGTGGAGTCTAATCCCATGAGTCAACTCTCACCTGAGTTGACACTTACTCATAAAGTGCCAAAGTTCGACCCTGGCAGCAGTTCCTATGAACACAACCCCAAATCCTCTAAGTGTAACAGACCCACACCTTACCATTCCTCCACTTTGGATTTGTTAGTATATTTTAATGCCCTTGCTTTGCTTTCCTCATTTCCTTTCTAATTTCACTAATTTCCTTTCTATACCTTGCTGGGTTAGACTTTGGGTGGCTCCTGTTTGTTATGCAATGGAAGCTGAGACATTGGCCATCAGGTACTACATTGTGGCCTGGCCTGTTATCATGGAGGTGGCCACCACTTTTAAGATTGGAAAGGCTGGACTCCAAGCTCTGCATAAAACCCTTTGTGGGGTTAGAGCTCCATGCATTTTGATGTTTACAGGAACCAGCCATATACTTACCAGCCTGTACACTCCTCCTTCAAAATTCTCATCATTGTCGTCCACAGCAGAACATAAGTCCCATCTTACCCTCGGGCTGCTGGAACCCTCACTATCCTTTCCCCTTGCCCTGACTTGTGCTCAGTTACTCACCAGATGCAGATTGCTGTACTTTAAAATGCATCTGATGCCAGTACCTGTGCTGGTGGTTGTGCGTGTGAGATCAAATGACAGTGATTTTTCAATCTCTTGTTAACCTTGCTCCTGCACCAGTTATTGACGAGGCAGCAGTTCTTGTCCATCCGAAAGGATAAAGGTAAAAGAGGAGAATTGGGATGAGGCAATTGGGGAAAGCTAGAGCTGTAGGCTTACGTCATCAGCTTTTAAATCAAAATTGATTGTGGAATGAAGTGATTAGGCAGGAATATACCACCATCCCCAACAGTTTCAGCCTTCCCACTGACCACAGCTTCAGCACAGGCTGTGCAGGTAATCTCTAGGCCTGTCTCCTCCATGGTGATGAGGGCACACAGCTGTGCCAGTCCCCTGCCAGTCGGTATTGCTGCCTCTGATTATGCGCCACCTCATCCTTCAAGAGAGAGAGAAACTGTTGGTACAATCTGTTTAGGTAATGTGCTTGCCACAAATGAATAACTGACAGTGTGTTCAGGCGATGAGGTGAGTGTGTGTGAAACCTGGGCAGTTCTAAGGGCTTGAGGCCAAGGGAAAAATTAATGTTGATATTGAGTCATCTGGATACAGACCGTTGAGAGGAGAGTGAGGAGATGGGTGTCGTGTTGGGTGCTCTGCTACACAGACGAACCAACACAGTTGCAGATGGTACAACTCTGTTTTATTACTATCAATAACAACATCTGTAAACTTGTTACTGTGGTTCGTTCATTACCCTTTAACCTGTGGACCCAGCCCTAACACTATCTTGGAGAGGCACTCAGCACATGGTGAATGTCTGAGTGGCTTGCTGTGAGCTCTGTGCCCTGAGCTGTCTCCTGCTGGAATGAGCGGGAACTGTGGTGTTCCCCGTTTTGTAGTGCGTGTGCCCTTGCTTGTGATTGGCTGTGATGTTGCGTGTGTGTTGATTGGTCCGTTGATCTGTCCATCAGTGTGTATGTGTGTTTGCACCATGATGTTTATCTGAATATCATGACATCCTCCCTTTTTTTACAAAAATATGTGCCTATGTGTTAATAAATATAGATGTGTACTGAGCGCAGCTGAATGTGTGTGTGCAATATCTACAACATGTACATGAGGCTAAACTATATACATAGGAAGGTGTCAGGTGCAACATAGCAACGAGGTTGTACCATAAACAAAACAAGTGTAAACATCAAACATCAAAAACGAACTCCTGTAACGACAAAAAGAGAAACATATTAACATTGTGGCATGAAACTTTAGTGAGTTCAATGTACAAACAGGCTCATAAGTCCAGCCTAGTAGGTGGGCGACGAATTCGGGTTGACCGTTAGGGTGGCACACCATTCATCACCCGGATTGACACTGTTCACAGGCATCGGCTGGTGGATCCTGCTTGGGGTCATCCAGTTCCTGTCAATGACCACAACACGGAAGGCTTCCCAGTCGTCTGTATCACCGGTCTGTATATCGTCAGGGTATGACTCGGTGTATGGAGGCTGAATGGTCCGCACGTCCCTGCGAGGCTGGCGGAATTGGGGAGCGTTGGCAGGTTGAGCTGCTCAACAGCAGGCAGCGTAGGGTGGCCCATCTTGCCACAGCGGAGGCATTGTCTGTTCTTTGCTGGACATTGCCGCTTTAAATGTGCGGATCCACAGTTGCCGCACGTCGTGACGTCATGGTATTCGTTGCACCATCGCGCATGCGCAGTTCGGTCCTGCGTAGAGGGCGCCTGCGCATCACGTCCCTCTGCGTCGACATCTCTTTTGGCACGTACAAGCGCGGGAGGCTGCAGAAAGCGCGCGAAATGGCCGCCCTCGTCCGGGCCGCGGGCCGGGAGGAACTCGATCGCCTGGACCCGCTCGGCCACGTAGGACCCCTGCCGTGCCAATTTCGCCACCTGGGATTGGGAGTAGCAGCTGGTCGCGGTTTCATGGAGGACGCAGGCTTCGATGGCGGTTGGTAGGGTGAGGCTTTTAATTTTGAGGAGCTGCTGGCGTAGGTTGCCCGAGGTGACCCCAAAAACTATCTGGTCCAGAATCATGGAATCGGAGGTGGCCTCGTAACCGCAGGACTGCGCGAAGATACGGAGGTGTGTTAGGAAAGATTGAAAAGGCTCATCCTTACCCTGCAGGCGCTGCTGGAAGAGGTACCTCTCGAAGCTCTCATTTACCTCGACGCTGAAGTGTTGCTCGAGTTTAAGAAGGACCGTCTTGTATTTCGTCTTGTCCTCACCTTCCGCGAACACCAGGGAGTTGTAGATGTGGATGGCGTGTTGCCCTGCCGTGGAGAGGAGGAGGGTGATTTTCCTGGTGTCCGAAGTATTCTCCCTATCTGTGGCTTCTAGGAAGAACTGGAAGCGCTGTTTGAACGACTTCCAGTTAACGCTGAGGTTTCCAGCGATTTGGAGCGGCTGCGGTCGGGCTGATGGTGTCCATGGTGCAGGATGGCGGATTCCTGAAGATGTGTAGGTAGGTCTCACAGTTGCTGGGTTCCAATCCTGGTACTATGTCATGTTGGGTGCTCTGCTACACAGACGAACCAACACGGTTGCAGATGGCACAACTCTGTTTTATTACTATCAATAACAACATCTGTAAACTTGTAACTGTGGTTCGTTCATTAACCTTTAACCTATGGACCCAGCCCGAACACTATCTTGGAGAGGCACTCAGCACATGGTGAAAGTCTGAGTGGCTTGCTGTGAGTTCTGTGCCCTGAGCTGCCTCCTGCTGGAATGAGCGGGAACTGTGGTGTTCCCCGTTTTATAGTGCGTGTGCCCTTGCTTGTGATTGGCTGTGATGTTGCGTGTGTGTTGATTGGTCCGTTGATCTATCCATCAGTGTGTATTTGTGTTTGCACCATGATGTTTATCTAAATATCATGACAATGGGGGTGGGGACACTTAGTAAACTGAGCAGTGCATGAGGCTACTGGTGTGAGGTCATTGATTATTTTACGGCACTGTACTCAGGACAGTGGGGCTAGACTGCTTGCATTGACCAAAACAATTATTTGCTTTCAATGTCTTTGTAATGTTAGTCTCCAAGATCTTGAAAGAAGGAGTCTGTTTGTTGCCTATTCCTAATTTCCCTTGAACTTGCTCAGCTATTTCAGTGGGCAGTTAAGAGTCAACACTATTCCTGGAGTCACATACATGCCAAGCCAGACCTGGTCAGGGTGGCAGATTTCCTTCCTTAAAAGATATTAGTGAATAACTGATGACAATTTCATTATGTATTTATATTAATCCTTATTAGTTTACTGAAGCTCAGATGTGTTAATGTATTCATCGGAAGTGAGGTCACAAGTTGCTAGTGTGGTGAAACAGACTGAGAAGAAGCAGCCAGGTAATTGAACACAAACCTAGAAATATAATTCTGTTGTTTTAACACTATGTCCTGGGTATAGCATATCCCTAACATAGATCACAAAATTGGCGACAAGGATGCCGAACAGCTTTGCTAGCCACCTGGGATGAAGAAATATGCTGAGACAAGTTGGGCAAAAGAAAAGTTAGAAAGAGCTTTTTTGCCTGTGCTCTGGACCTACCAGGCTAGGTGGACATGAGTAACAATAACCTGCTGAAATGAAATGAAAAGCAGAGCTTTTCTGCAGAGCATTTATAGAGCGGGGTGTGTTGGATAAGATGCTGAAGCTCAGGTTGTTGCCTTGTGCGAAAGAAAGATTAAGGTAGCTACTGGAAACACGAGTAAATGGCAGGAGTTCTTGGCATTGTATGACCCTTTGATGAAAATGTGGCGTGGTGGAGCTCCTATACGGAGCATTCTGACTATTTTGTGCAGGCAAACAAAATAGCTGAAGATATTATGGTGCCCACTTTCCTCAAGTGTGATGGGGAAAAGTCAGGCGCTAAAATGCAAGAACAGATCTCGAGATTTTGCAAGCACGTTTTTCCGGAAGCTGAACACTTCAGATTCCAAGAGGGGGAGACAATTGCACAATTTGTGGCTGTGCTTAAAAGATGTAGAATATTGCAGGTTTGGAGATGAGCTGAATGACACAATTCGGGACAGATTTGTCTGTGGGCTGCACAGCAAGGAAATACAGAAAGGTTTGCTTACTCGGAACAATGTCATGGAAATTGCTGTATCAATGGAACTGGCTGCAAAGAGGCTCAGTAATTGAGTTTGTGATTACACAAAATGCTGCTAAATCGACACCTAAGCATCTTGAGATTCAAGTATGTCACCAATGTGCAATGTCAGGGCATTCTGCAGCTGAATGCTGGCGTAAAGACATGTGTTGAAGCTGTGGAAAAAAAGGACACATGGAGCATTCCTGCAGGAAGGAAAAGCAAACTCTAAGTTAAAATAGGAATAAAGACCAAACCAAGACAGGATTTAAACAATGTTCGTGCTGCACAAAAAGGTTAAGGAAAACAAAGCAACTCTCAGTCTGAGGAGGGATTATCACTGAATGTGCCTTCGCTGGTGCTACACACAGATACTGGATCACTCCACTACTGGATGGACATCCAGAAAGGATGGAAGTTGATAATAGTGTAGCAGTTTCTCTGGTGCCAGGAACTGTTTACAAGGAGAAACTCAGACACATTTCCTTAAAGCCGTCAAGGATAGTATTGAAGGTGTACTCAGGTGAAATGGTTCCATTGGAGGGCTACAATGAAGTAGCCATGCAACTTAATGGGCAAACAATAGACTTATCTCCACACATTCTATGGGGAAACTATCCAGGGTTGATGGATCAAACATGGCTGGAGAAGATTCAACTGAACTGGGTCGAATTCAACATGATAATGGAGAATCAGGCGTCACAAAAAGAAGCACAATGCGGTGTTCGATGGTGAATTAGGGAGCATGAAAGATATTACAATTAAACTGAAGATAGAAGAAAGAAGCCTCGCAAAATGCTTGAAGGCAAGGTCTGTACCATATGCTATTAGGTCGAAGTTGCAAGCTGACTTGGAATGACTTGTGAAGATGGGAGTCTTGGAACCTGTCAGCATTAGTGAATGAGCCACACCAATAGTTCCAGTCATCAAGAAGGATGGATCCATAAGGATTTGTGGAAGCTTCACGGTCACCATTAGTCTAGTGCTATGTATGGAAGAGTACCCGTTACCCCACAACAATGATTTGATTCTGGGATTGGCTGGAGGCCAACATTTTAGCAAAATTGACTTGAACCATGTTTACTTGCAAATGAATGTGGACAAGTAGTCAGAGGAAATCAGACAATTGTGACACATAAAGGATTGTTCTGGTGCCGAAGATTGCCATTTGGTATCAGCTTCTGCATTGTTTCAAAGAGCAATGGATCAGAGTCTGAGTGGGCTGAATGGAATCCAGTGTTATCTAGATGACATCCTAATCACTGGAAAAGATAAAATCATAGAATTATAGAATGCCTACAGTGCAGAAGGAGTCCATTCGGCCCATCAACCCTGCTCTCTGAAAGAGCACCCTACCTAGGCCCCCCACCCCGTCCTCTCCCTGTAACCCCACCTAACCTCATATCTTTTGAACACGAAAGGGCAAGTTAGCATGGTCAATGCGCCTAACATGCACATGTATGGTCTGTGAGAGGAAACCTAAGCACCCAGAGGAAACCCACGCAGACACGGGGAGAACGTGCAAACTCCACACAGTCACCCAAGGCCAAAATTGAACCCGGGTCCTGGAGCTGTGAGGCAGCAGTGCTAACCACTGTGCTATCATGCCACCCCATGGCCCGGCAAGATGAAGAACAACATATTCGAAATTCAGATGCCACTCTCCAGAGATTGGAAGACTATGGTCTGAGAACTGTGGAGGACAAGTGTGAGTTTTTCCAATCCTCCGTTGAGATTTTGGGACATGTAATTGATGTCACGGGCCTTCACAAATCTCAAAGGTCAAGGCTATTGCAGAAGCACCTGCACCTCATAATATTCATTAGCTGTGTTCCTTCCTAGGAATGTTGAATTACTATGGAAGATTTGTCACAAACTTGGCAACCATTGTGAAACCATGACATAACTTCTTGTGTGAGAACAAGAAGTGGAAGCTGTTTTTGAGTCTTTTCCTGCGTATTCTCAGACTTTTGTATCTCCTGCCCGATGGGAGAAGTTGAAAGAGTGAGTAGGCCGGGTGGGAGGGGTCTTTGATTATACTGCCCGCTTTCCCCAGGCAGCAGGAGGTGTAGATGGAGTCAATGGATGGGAGGCAGGTTTGTGTGATGGACTGGGCTGTGTTCACGACTCTCTGAAGTTTCTTGCAGTCTTGGATCGAGCAGTTGTCATACCAGGCTGTGATGCAACCAGATAGGATGCTTTCTATGGTGCATCTGTGAAAGTTGGTAAGTGTTAATGTGGACATGCCGAATTTCCTTAGTTTCCTGAGGAAGTATAGGCGCTGTTGTGCTTTCTTGGTGGTAGCATCGACATCGGTGGACCAGGACAGATTTTTGGAGATGTGCACCCCTAGGAATTTGAAACTGCTAACCATCTCCACCACGGCCCCATTGATGTTGACAGGAGTGTGTACAGTACTTCGCTTCCTGAAGTCAATGACCAGTTTTGCTGGCATTGAGGGAGAGAATGTTGTCGCTGCACCACTCCACTAGGTTCTCTATCTCCCGCCTGTATTCTGACTCGTCGTTATTTGAGATCCGGCCCACTATGGTTATATTGTCAGCAAATTTGTAGATGGAGTTGGAACCAAATTTTGCCGCGCAGTCGAGTGTGTACAGGGAGTAGAGTAGGGGGCTAAGTACGCAGCCTTGCGGGGTCCCGGTATTGAGGACTACTGTGGAGGAGATGTTGTTGTTTCTTCTTACTGATTGTGGTCTGTGGGTCAGAAAGCCGAGGATCCAGTTGCAGAGTGAGGAGCCAAGTCCTAGATTTTGGAGCTTTGATAAGAGCTTGGCTGGGACTATGGTGTTGAATGTGGAGATGTGGTCAATAAATATCACAACCTACCATCAGGTGAAGAAAGACCCATTGTTTTGCTTCACGAACCTTGAGCAAGGCTGAAAGCAACTATGCACAGATTGAAAGGGAAGCATTAAGGATCATCTTTGGAGTAAAGAAATTCGATCAGTTCCTGCATGGGAGAGAATTTACCCTGTTGATGGATCATTGTCCGTTAACGACCGTTTTTGGACCATATACCAGGTTCTCTGCCTCGCGATGCCGGAAATGCAAATCCCGATCAGGTGTCCATACAAAATCAAGGTTTGCGGACTTCCGGTTGCGGCGATGCGGAGCTAAGCCGCACATTTCGGCAGCTCCCGCTATAACGGACTTTTGGGCTCTCCGGAGGAGCCCCAACGGAAATTTTTTGAGCAAATCCCGTGTGGGAAGGTGAAGTAAGGTCTCCCTTCCATCATATGGCGGGGATTAGCAGTGGAGCGGTGGAAAAAGAGGCTTTGGAGCAGCGGCAGAAACAAGGGGGAAAAAACAAGATTGCGGAGGGCGGAGATCGAGCAGCATGGGGGCCGGACCAGCAGGAGTTCCTCAGGTGCTGCGTGGAGGAGCTTAAAAAGGAGGTGCTGGCGCCAATGCTGTTGCCGATCGAGGGGCTGAAGGAGACCCAGAAGGCCCAGGCGGTAGAGCTCCGAGAGGTGAGGGATAAAACTAACGAGAACGAGGACGAGATCTTGGGCCTGACGGTGAAGATGGAGGTGGTGCACAAGAGGTGGGCCGAGAGATTCGAGGTCCTGGAGAACAGGTCGAGGAGGAAGAATCTCCGGATTCTGGGTCTCCCCAAAGGAGTGGAGGGGGCTGATGCCGGGGCATATGTGAGCACGATGCTCCATTCGCTGATGGGTGCGGAGGCCTCTCCAAGCCCCCTGGAGCTAGAAGGGGCTCACCGGGTCCTGGCGAGGAGACCCAAGGTTGGCGAGCCGCCAAGGGCGATAGTGGCGAGGTTCCATCGCTTCACGGACAGAGAGAGTGCCCTGAGATGGGCCAAGAAGGAGCGGAGCAGTAGATGGGAGAATGCGGTGATCCGAGTCTACCAGGACTGGAGCGCGGGGGTGGCAAAGAGGAGAGCTGGCTTCAACCGGGCCAAGGCGGTGCTGCATCAAAAAAGGGTGAGATTCGGAATGCTGCAGCCAGCGCAACTGTGGGTCACTTATCAGGACCGACACCACTATTTCGAAACTCCAGAAGAGGCTTGGACCTATATCCAAACGGAAAAATTGGACTCGAACTGAGGGACTGTGGTTGAGAAGGAGATGTTGACTGTATACAGGGTTGTAAATATGGGTAAAGAATGTTTCACAGGTGGGACGATGGGTGGGGATGGGGGAAGAGTTTTTTTTGATGGGACAGTGGGGAATGTGGGCATCGGTGCTGGAGGGAGGTGAGACTCGGGGATGGGGGAATTGGGATAAGGCCGCAACAGGAGCTGCGCCACAGGGGGCGGGGCTGGCTCATGAAAGCATGGGCTTTTTCCCGCGTTAGGGAGGGGGGGATGGAGGAGCGCAAGGAGGAGGGATTTCCACACGGGGGGGGGTCAACGGGAAGGCGGGGGAAGTCGGAGTCAGCTGACTTACGGAAGTATTATGGGGGAACTGAAAATGGGGGACAATAGGGTTGCTGCTGCACTGGCCGAGGGGGAACTGAAAATGGAAGAGGTAGTCGGGGCGGGGGTTCCCCCTCTGGGGGACTGGAGGGTGCGGGAGACGCGGGCACGGGACTGGCCTAAGATAGGAGATGGCTAGTCGGCAGGGGGGGAATAGACCCCCAATCCGGCTGATCACGTGGAATGTGAGAGGCCTAAATGGGCCGGTTAAGAGGGCCCGAGTGTTCGTGCACTTAAAGCGACTGAAGGCAGACGTGGCCATGCTTCAGGAGACACATCTGAAGGTGGGTGGCAGATCAGGTCAGGTTAAGGAAGGGATGGGTAGGACAGGTGTTCCATTCGGGGCTGGATGTGAAGAATAGAGGGGTGGCAATACTGGTGGGGAAGCGGGTGTCGTTTGAGGCCAAGAACATAGTAGCGGACAATGGAGGCTGATACGTGATGGTGAGCGGTAGGTTGCAGGGGATGGGGGTGGTATTGGTAAATGTATACGCCCTGAATTGGGACGATGCTGGATTCATGAAACGGATGTTGGGGCGTATTCCGGACTTGGAGGTAGGAAGCTTGATAATGGGTGGGGATTTCAACACGGTGTTGGACCCAGCACTGGATCACTCCAGATCTAGGACCGGAAAAAGGCCGGTTGTGGCCAAGGTGCTCAGGGAGTTTATGGATCAGATGGGGGGAGGAGATCCGTGGAGATTTGCCAGGCCTTTGGCCAGAGAATTTTCTTTTTTCTGCCATGTACATAAGGCCTACTCCCGGAGAGATTTTTTTGTTCTGGGCAGGGCATTGATCCCGAAAGTGGAGGGGACGGAGTATTCGGCCATAGCCATTTCAGACCACGCCCCGCACTGGGTGGAACTAGAGCTGGGGGAGGAGAGGGACTAACGCCCGCTGTGGCGGTTGGATGTGGGACTGCTGGCAGACGAGGAAGTGTGTGGGAGGGTGCGGGGGTGCATCGAAAGGTATCTGGAGGCCAACGACAACGGGGAGGCGCAGGTGGGAGTAGTATGGGAGGCGATGAAGGGGTGAGTTAATCTCCACCAGGGCTCATAGGGAGAAGAGAGAGGGCAGGGAAAGGGAGAGGTTAGTGGGGGAGATTTTAAGAGTGGACAGGAGATATGCAGAGGCCCCTGATGAGGGACTACTCAGGGAGAGACGAAGTCTCCAGACGGAGTTCGACCTGTTGACCACAGGGAAGGCAGAGGCACAGTGGAGGAAGGCACAGGGGGCGATGTATGAGTATGGGGAGAAGGCGAGCCGGATGCTGGCACATCAGCTCCGTAAGAGGATGGCAGCGAGGAAATAGGTGGAGTCAAGGATGGCAGGGAAACTACGGTGCGGAGTGCGGTGAAAGTGAATGAGGCATTCAAGGCCTTCTACGAGGAGCTGTATAGGTCCCAACCCCCAGGGGGAAAAGAGGGGATGTGACGATTCTTGGACCAACTGAGGTTCCCGAGGGTGGAGGAGCAGGAGGTGGCTGGTTTGGGGCGCCAATTGGGGTGGAGGAGCTGGTTAAAGGACTGGGGAGCATGCAGGCAGGGAAGGCCCCGGGACCGAATGGGTTCCCGGTGGAGTTCTATAGGAAGTATGTAGACCTGTTAGCCCCGTTGCTGGTAAGGACCTTCAATGAGGCAAGGGAGGGGGGGACCTTGCCCCGACAATGTCGGAGGCGACGATCTCTTTGATCCTGAAGCGGGATAAGGACCCACTGCAATGCGGGTCGTATAGGCCGATCTCGCTCCTCAACGTAGATGCTAAGTTGCTGGCAAAAATGTTGGCTACGAGGATTGAGGACTGTGTCCCGGGGGTGATTCACGAGGACCAGACGGGATTTGTAAAGGGCAGGCAGCTAAATACCAATGTGCGAAGGCTCCTAAATGTGATAATGATGCCATCGGTGGAGGGAGAGGCGGAGATAGTGGCAGCTATGGACGCGGAGAAGGCCTTTGACCGAGTAGAGTGGGAGTATCTCTGGGAAGTGTTGTGGAGGTTTGGGTTTGGGGAGGGTTTTATCAGTTGGGTTAAGCTCCTATATAGAGCTCCGGTGGCGAGCGTGGTTACGAATCGGCGGAGGTCGGAGTACTTTCGGCTGTACCGAGGGACGAGGCAGGGGTGCCCCATGTCCCCCCTGTTGTTTGCATTAGCAATTGAACCTTTGGCCATGGCGTTAAGGGAGTTGGGGAAATGGAAGGGGGTGGTTCGAGGGGGAGAGGAGCATCGAGTGTCGCTGTACGCAGACGACCTGCTGCTGTATGTGGCGGACCCAGTGGAGGGGATGATGGAGGTCATGCAGATCCTTAGGGAGTTTGGGGACTTCTCAGGCTACAAGCTTAATGTAGGAACGAGTGAGCTCTTTGTGGTGCATCTGGGGGATCAGGGAAGAGGGATAGATGACCTACCGTTGAGGAGGGCTGAAAGGAGCTTTCGATACTTGGGGATCCAGGTAGTTAGGAGCTGGGGCACCCTGCACAAACTTAATTTGACACGGCTGGTGGAGCAGATGGAGGAGGACTTTAAACGATCGGCCATGTTGCCACTCTCGCTCGCGGGCAGGGTACAGTCGATTAAAATGATGGTCCTCCCTAGGTTTCTTTTTGTATTCCAATGCCTTCCAATTGTGATCACCAAGGCCTTTTTTAAGAGGGTAGGCAGGAGCATTATGGGTTTTGTGTGGGCGAGTAAGACCCCGAGGGTAAGGAGGGGGTTCCTGGAGCGTAGTAGAGATAGAGGAGGGCTGGCGTTGCCGAATCTGGGTGGCTACTACTGGGCAGCCAACGTGGCAATGATCTGTAAGTGGGTGATGGAGGGAGAGGGGGCGGCATGGAAGAGGTTGGAGATGGTGTCCTGCAAAGGAACGAGCCTGGGGGCGCTGGTGACGGCACCGCTGCCGCTCTCGCCGACAAGGTACACCACGGGTCTGGTGGTGGCGGCAACGCTAAAGATCTGGGGGCAGTGGAGACGGCACAGGGGTGCGATGGGAGCCTCAGTGTGGTCCCCGATCAGAGATAACCATCGGTTTGTCCCAGGAAGGATGGACGGGGGGTTTCAAAGCTGGTATCGGGCAGGGATTAGAAGAATGGGGGACCTGTTAATCGATGGGACATTTGCGAGCTTAGGGGTGCTGGAGGAGAAGGTTGGACTACCCCCGGGAAATGCTTTCAGGTACATGCAAGTGAGGGCGTTTGTGAGGCGGCAGGTGAGGGAATTCCCACTGCTCCCGGCACAGGGGATTCAAGACAGGGTGATTTTGGGCGTATGGGTCGGAGAGGGCAAGGGGCCGGCGATATACCAGAAGATGAAAGAAGAGGGGGAGGCTCTGGTAGAGGAGCTGAAGGGTAAATGGGAAGAGGAGCTGGGGGAGGAGATTGAGGAGGGTCTGTGGGCTGATGCCCTAAGTAGGGTTAATTCCTCCTCCTCGTGTGCCAGGCTTAGCCTGATACAATTTAAGGTTGTTCACAGAGCGCATATGACGGGGGCGAGGCTGAGTAGGTTCTTTGGGGTGGAGGACAGATGTGGGAGGTGCTCAGGAAGCCCGGCGAACCATGCCCATATGTTTTGGTCGTGCCCGGCACTGGATGGGAGTTGCGAGAACTATGTCCAAGGTGGTGAAAGTCCAGGTCAAGCCAAGTTGGGGGCTAGCATTATTTGGAGTAGCGGACGAGCCAGGAGTGCAGGAGGCGAAAGAGGCCGGCATTCTGGCCTTTGCGTCCCTGGTAGCCCGGCGAAGGATCTTGTTAATGTGGAAAGAGGCGAAGCCCCCCAGCGTGGAAGCCTGGATAAATGACATGGCAGGGTTTATCAAGTTGGAGAGGATAAAGTTTGCCTTGAGAGGGTCTGCGCAGGGGTTCTACAGGCGGTGGCAACCGTTCCTAGACTATCTCGCGGAGCGTTAGATGAAGTTCGGTCAGCAGCAGCAGCAACCCAGGGGGGGAAGGGTGGGGGGGGGGGGGGGGGGGGCGGAGGGGGGATATCTTTCTTGGTGGGGGGGGGGAAGAGGGAGGGATTGGGAAGGGGGGGTTTCTGGGGGGCATCTGAGCAAGATAATACATGAATGATCCGGAAAACTGATATGTACGGGAAAAATCCAATGTACAAAGGTCTGTATCATATTGACTTGCCATGTTTATGTCTTGCTATGCGAGCTTTCTTTTCTTTTTGTTAAGGGGTGGGGGGGGGGGGTTTGTTTGTATGGTTGAAAATTTTGTTAAAACATTCTTAATAAACATATTTTAAAAAAAATCAAGGTTTGCTCCCGGTGCCAATCGGGAGCCGTACTCCGGTCCCTCCCTGGTGCCGGAAACAAGGTTTGCGGCCTTTGCCGGTGCGGACATGCAAGACCAGCTTTTGCATTCATTTAAATGTACTTCACGTGTTGGACCCAGTATGCTATTTAAAAAAATAGAGTACCCAATTATTTTTTTTCCAATTAAGGGACAATTTAGCCTGGCCAATCCAACTAACCTGCACATCAGGGGCTGGTTTAGAACACTGGGCTAAATTGCTTGCTTTTAAAGCAGACCAAGCAGGCCAGCAGCACGGTTCAATTCCTGTACCAGCCTCCCCGAACAGGCGCCAGAATGTGGCGACTAGGGGCTTTTCACAGTAACTTCATTGAAGCCTACTTGTGACAATAAGTGATTTTCATTTCATTTCATTTCTTTGGGTTGTGGAAGTGAAACCCATGCAGACACGGGGAGAATGTGTGGACCCAGTATGCTCTGCGCCTCTGCAATGCTCCGTTCCTCTCAGACGAGACGACTTTGTATGAGCATCGACCATTACCAAGAACATATGTCCTTCAAAAGGTTCTACAAAGTCCACGTGCACCCGGAGATGACTATCGAAAGCTGTGAGAAGTACTCAGTCAGTTTGGATTCGCTGAACAACTGGCAAGTGGTAATGGAACCCAATTTGTTTCACAAACATTCAAAGGTTTCTTGTAAGAGAATGGTACTCAACTTTTAAGTCCACACTATATAATCCTGCTACCAATGGACTAGCAGAATGTTTCATTCAAAGCATGAAATATACCTTGAAAGTAACTAGAGATCAAAGTTCGCTGATCAAACGTCTTAACAAATTCCTGCCGGTGTATAAGAATACCACACATTCAACGATCGAGATCTCTCCTGCACTATTTTAAAAAAAATTAAAGTACCCAATTCTATGTTTCCAATTAAGGGGCAATTTAGGGTGGCTAATCCACCTATCCTGCACATCTTTGGGTTATGAGGATAGGATTCACGCAGGCAAGGGTAGAATGTGCAAACTCCACATGTACAGTGACCTGGGGCTGGGATCGAACCCGGGTCCTCTGCGCCGTGAGGCAGCAGTGCCAACCACTGTGCCACCATGCTGCCCTTCCTACATTATTACTGATGAAGAGACAACAACATTCGTCATTCAACCTGTTGAAACTTCTGAAAACAAAATAAATTGTATAATAGCAAGAACAAATGGAATGGTGGAAAAGTGCATCAAAACTTAGAACTTTCCAACAAGTCAAGGAGTTTTGGCTAGGAATTACTCCACAGGAGAGAAATGGGTTTCTGCGACAATCTTTGCATAGACTGGAGCTGTCTCTTATATTGTCCAGACCAGAGATGGCATCGTCTGGAGTAGACATGGCAACCAGTGCTTGCTGGGAGAATGGGCCGCCGGAATCGGGACCTGCGGAGAATCCAGGTTCAACAATACGAAGTCCTGACCTGAAACCTCTGGCAGCCCTGACACCAATGGACACTGTTAAGTAAAGTAACACTTCACCTACAGAACAACCTCTAGTGTCTATGTCATTGCTGAGTGGGCAAAGCATCGATGACGTTAGTGGAAAGACGAAAACACCAGAGGATATCACAGGTGTAAAGGAGAAGGCGCCTGAGGTTTGCCATCAACAATTCCAACAGCGACGAACTCCAGACCGTCTGACTTAGTGAAGTGACTGACTTATTGATAAGTTTTCACGTCAAACTTGTTTTGAACTTGTTAAGGCCGGAGGGAATGTTATATATTTGTATTAATCCTTATTAGTTTACTGAAGCTCTCTTGTATTCATGTATTCACCAGAAGTAATGTCACAAGTCGTGACTTGGAGTTCCTTCTCCTTGTGTTTTCTCTCTGATATGTGCTCACTTTCAAAGGAGACTGAATTGTTTTTATTTGGTTGTGCCAGGTGCGGCGATCCTGGGCGAGCTTCTGCCAGGAATCAAAGTCGATATCAAAACTCCTAAGTGCCCTGGTAGTGCTTCCTTTCAATGTCATGAGAGTACCTCCCAGACCTGCGCTATCTACAGTACTAACTTCTGTATGTGTGATTCAAATGACCTTTGTTTTAGAAATTGCTGTGTCATGGAAGCCTCTTTGAGTTTATCAATTTTTGTATTTGTTTTGACATGTTTATTTTTCCCATGGCCAAACGCATGGTCTGAAATCAGGCGGGCATTTAGACAAGAAGCTGAACATCTCCCCTGCTGCAGTGAAAACCTTTTTTCCAGCTGCTGGTGTGAGATTCCTAATGTTCAAGATACCATTTGTGTTGGCACTTTAACACAGTACAATTCCATTATTGCAGTTCTCATTCAGCATGAAGCTGTTGATTGTTCTGGTCGTCAGCACTCAACTCTTGCAGCCCTCACATGCAGCCCCTTACAAAGCCATTTCCTGCAGTGAGCCGCGGGTAGTAACTGCTGCAGAACTGGCTGTGGAACACATCAATGCCGACCAGCCAGGAGGCTACAAGTACGTGCTGAACAAAATTGAAAATGCTCAGGAAGACAGAGGGGTGAGTACAAAGAGGATATAAAACGGAAATTATTTAACTTGCTATGGGACCAGAGTTAGAAGTGAACCAATGAACTTTGAAAGCTAGCATTATCTTACAACAGGATTTAAATGATCCTGTGATTGGCTACTTACAGCATTGTAACATTCAGACAGTCCCAGAGAATGACATTTTTACCAGTTCTGACAAAGGGTCCATTCTAAAATGTCAATCTGTCCTTTCACTTTACAAATACTGGCAGGCCTGCCGTGAAGTGAAGTGTGAGTATTTGGTAGGGAGTATATGGAGAGACAATACAAAATAAGGGGTACAATTCCTAAGAGGGTGTAGAAGCAGAGGTTTCTGGGTGTATATGTATATAGATCATTGAAGGTGCAGGACAGGTGGAGAGAGCAGTTAATAAAGCAGATAGTGCCCTGGGCTTTATTAATTGGGGCGTAGAGTACAAGAGCAAGGAGATTATGCTGAACTTGTAGAAAACACGAGTTAGATCTCAGCTGGAGTATCGTGTACAGTTCTGGACACCACACTATCGGAAGGATGCAAACGTAATGGAGAGAGTGAACAAGAGGTTACAAAAATGATTCTCGGGATGAGGAACTTCATAGATTGGACAAATTGGGACTGTTCTCCTTCGTGAGAAGAAGGCAAAGAGGTGATTTGATAGATATATTAAAAATCATGAGTGGATAGGGAAAAACTGTTCCCACTCATAAAAGGATCAAGAACAAGAGATTTAAAGTGATTTGCAAAAGAAGCAAATGTGACGTGCGAAAAAGTTTTCTCACACAACTACTAGTTCGGGTCCGGAATGCACTGCCTGGAAGTGTGGTGGAGGCAGGTTCAATCAAGGAATTTAAGAGGTCATTAGATGACTATTTGAATAGAAACAATATGTAGGAGTATGGGGAAAAGTGAGATGAATGGCACTAAGTCATGATGCTCGTTTGGAGATCTTGTGCAGTCATGTTGGGCCGAATGGTCTCCTTCTGTACTGTAATAATACTCTGATTCTGTATGTCCAGCATTTTCAGTTTCTGCAAGACGTTTACTGTTAAATTCCCCTCTGTGCAGTCAGAGTTCAAGATTATTTAGCATTATGGTTATGAAATCGGGTTAAATTATGAAGGAGGAAGTATGTATAAAACAGGAATTTCTTCATGGCAGCAATTTTTCTCATGCTTGGCTGTCCCTATGTGAAACAATAGCTGTAATATATCATTGTGATCCTACCTGGTGGGATCTTCCAGTCCGACCAACAGTGACCCCCTGCCAACGGTTGCCCGGAGGCAAAGGATGCGAACAATAGGAGACCCCGTTGACAGCGACGGGACCAGAAGATCCCGCTGCCGGCCAATGGCGGGCTGTTCACGCCACTGCAAACATGCCTTGCTTGGGAAGAGAAAGATATCCCGCCCACTGTCTGATTAAGGCATTAATCCATTGTTGTTGGGCAGCATTTGTGGTGCGGTTGATGCCATATTGACTGCCATGTTTAGACTTACAATTCTACTTTTATATAAATGTGCCCTAAAAATAGAACAGATGCAATCAGCAATTCATTTTCAGCATTACACTTAAGATCATAAGAAGCAGGAAGAGGTGGAGGCCATTCGGCCCATCAGGCCTTCTCTGCTATTCAGTACAATTATGGCTGAACTGGCTGGTTTTACCTCCACCTTCCTGCCTGTCTCCCATAGTGATTGACTCCCTTCTGAATCAAAAATCGGCCTAATTCAGCTTTGAATATATTCAATGACCCAGCTCTCTGTGGAAGAGAATTCCAAAGACTAACCAACCTCGGAAAAAATACATTTTGCCTAATCTCCATTTTAAATGGGGAACTCCTTCTTTATGAGCTGTGGTCCCTGGTTCTGGATTCCTTCATGAGTGGAATGTCCTGTCAAGCTTCTTCAGAATCTTTTATATTTGATGCTCGATCAATAACTCCAGAAGTGAGATTGGATGACAATTGAAGGTTTTATTGGACTAGATGTTTCCCCCAGCAGCGCAGGTACAGAATGCGGCTGCTAGGGAGACACAGACTCTTATACTCCGCCTTACTGGGCGGAACCAGCAGGCAGGCTTCACCAATGATCTTCATGTCTCAGGTACCTCCCACACCAATGGTACCGTAATACCCCTAATACAGACTACCACATTCACCCCTGTTAAAAAAAAGAGTCTGGCGGGGATGGTGGTCTCGCGTCATACAGTGGTAGAGGTTATGGTGACACCCGTCGGTGGTACAGTGTTTTACCTTATTACATGTCACAACTATTTACAGTATTCATTTTACATGTACATATCAGAATGAAGCAATTAGTCGATCGGGGGCCCTGGTCGTCCTCTGTGATCGTCGCAGTTTCGGCGGTGATGCAGGCGCCGTGACTCCGGGAGTGTGACTTTGGCTTCTTCGGTAGTTTCATCACCCCTGGGTGGGACCAGTGGAAGAACCGATCCACCTGGAAAGGGGACAGCCGTTGGGTGCGCTGGTGGGAGGGAGGGTGGGGTTGGTGGTCGGGGGGGGTGCGGATGGGGATCCAGCGGGTGGCAGGTTCCGTAGGGAGACCGTATCCTGCCGGCCGTCGGGGTACGCCACGTAGGCGTACTGAGGGTTAGCATGCAGGAGGTGGACCCTCTCTACCAATGGGTCCGACTTGTGCGCCCGCACGTGTTTGCGGAGCAGAATGGGTCCATGAGCTGCCAGCCATGTTGGGAGCGAGGTCCCGCAGGAGGACTTCCTAGGGAAGACAAGGAGATGTTCATGAGGTGTTTCGTTTGTCGTGGTACACAGCAGTGATTGGATGGAGTGGAGTGCATTCGGAAGGATCTCCTGACAGCGGGAGACTGGGAGATTCCTGGACCGTAGGGCCAGGAGGACGGTCTTCCAGACCGTTCCGTTCTCCCTCTCTACCTGTCCGTTTCCCCGGGGGTTATAACTGGTCATCCTGCTCGAGGCGATGCCCTTGCTGAGCAGGAATTGACGCAGTTCGTCGCTCATGAAGGAGGACCCCCTATCGCTGTGTATGTAGGCAGGGAAACCGAACAGGGTAAAGATACTGTGGAGGGCTTTTATGACAGTGGCTGCGGTCATAGGGGATGGCGAATGGGAACCGGGAGTACTCGTCAATCACGTTCAGGAAGTACGTGTTGTGGTCGGTGGAGGGGAGGGGCCCTTTGAAGTCCATACTGAGGCGTTCAAAGGGACAGGAAGCCTTTATCAGGTGCGCTTTCTCTGGCCTGTAGAAGTGCGGCTTGCACTCCGCGCAGATTTAGCAGTTCCTGGTGGCGGTCCTGACCTCCTCGAGGGAGTAGGGCAGGTTGCGGGTCTTGATAAAATGGAAGAATCGAGTGACCCCCGGGTGGCAGAGGTCCTCATGGAGGGCCCGGAGTCGGTCCACTTGTGCGTTGGCACATGTGCCACGGGATAGGACATCAGGAGGCTCGTTTAGCTTCCCGGGACGATACAAGATCTCATAGTTGTAGGTGGAGAGCTCGATCCTCCATCGTAAGATCTTATCGTTCTTTATCTTGCCTCGCTGTGCATTATCGAACATGAAAGCTACCGACCGTTGGTCAGTGATGAGTGTGAATCTCCTGCCGGCCAGGAGGCCTGGGCCTCCTTTTCAACAGAGGAATGACGGATTTCTGAAGCATGGAGGGTGCGTGAGAAGAAGGCCTGCCCGCTTGGTTGAGGGAGGCTGCCAGAGCTACATCGGACGCTTCGTTCACGACGTGGAAGGGAAGGGATTCATCGATTGCGTGCATCGTGGCCTTTGCGATGCCTGCCTCTATGCGGCTGAAGGTCTGGCGGGCCTCTGCCGACAGGGAGAAAACTGAGGAATGGATTAGTGGGCGGGCCTTGTCTGCACTGCATAATTGGGGACCCACTGGGCGTAATATGAAAAAAATCCCAGGCAGCGTTTCAGGGCCTTGGAGCAATGAGGGGGTACATGTGTTCGGGATCTGGGCCTATGTCTCCATCATGCACTACATTACCGAGGATGGCTAGACGGTAGGTGCTGAACACGCATTTGTCCTTGTTGTAGCTCAAGTTAAGGGTTTTTGCGGTATGGAGGAATTTGCGGAGGTTGGTGTCGTGGTCCTGCTGGTCGTGGCCGCAGATGGTGACATTGTTGAGGTATGGAAACGTGGCCCGCAAACTGTACCGGTCAACCATTCGGTCCATCTCCCGTTGGAAGACCGAGACTCCATTTGTGACACCGAAGGGAACCCTTAGGAAGTGGTAGAGCTGCCCATCTGCTTCGAATGCAGTGTACTTGCGGTTGCCCGGGCGGATGGGGAGCTGGTGGTAGGCGGATTTGAGGTCCACTGTCGAAAAGACCTTGTATTGTGCAACCTGATTGACCAAATCAGATATGCAGGGGAGAGGGTACGCGTCGAGCTGCGTATACCTGTTGATGGTCTGACTATAATCGATGACCATCCTGTGCTTCTCCCCGATCTTTACAACCACTACTTGAACTCTCCAGGGGCTGTTGCTAGCCTCGATAACACCTTCCTTCAGTAGCCGCTGGACTTCCGACCTAATGAAGGTCCGGACCTGGGCACTGTACCGTGTGCTCCTGGTGGTGACGGGTTTGTAATCCGGGGTGAGGTTCGCAAAAAGGGAAGGCGGGTCAACCTTGAGGGTCGCGAGGCTGCAGACTGTGAGGGGGGGGGGGGGGCGGTATAGGGCTGCCGAATTTAAAAGTTAAGCTCTGGAGGTTGCATTGGAAGTCCAATCCCAGGAGCGAGGGAGGACGTAAAGTCGGATATTTTTAAATTCTCTTCCCTGGACCGTGAGGTTCGCTATGCAGAACCCCTAAACTCTACAGAGTGAGACCCGGAGGCCAGGGAGATTTTTTGGTTAACTGGGTGTATGGGAAGAGAACAGCGCCTTACCATGTTAGGGTGTATGAAGCTCTCTGTGCTTCCGGAGTCGATCAGGCAGCATGTTTTGCGCCCGTTGATGAGTACGGTCGTCGTCGCGGTCGAGAGTGTTCGGGGCCGAGACTGGTCCAGGGTCACCGAGGCGAGTCGTGGTAAAAGTTGGAGATTTTCCTTGGGCGGTGTGTGGTCATCCGAATCGGGGTCCTGAGACTCCAGCCAAAATGGCTGCGCCCACGGGTCGCACATGGCTGGGGGTGGGCAAGATGGCGGCGCCCACGCACCGCATGTGGTCCCTGGGGAACAAGATGGCGGCGCCCGGGGCCCGCACATGGCTGGGGAAAAAGAAGATGGCAGCACGCGCGGCACATGGCCCGTCGACAGAGTTGTGGTGGCGGCCCTGGTTCGCCCCCACAGACAGCGGCGACCGCCTGGGCCTGGCATACTGCCACGAAATTGGCCTTTTTGCCACAACCTTTGCAGGTGGAGGAGCGGGCCGGGCAGTGCTGTCGGGGGTGCTTGGCTTGCACACAAAAATAACAGCGGACCCCCCCGGGTTTGCCTGGTAGCCGCGCGGCACAAGCTTGTGGAGGGATGGGGGATGCATCGGGGTCGGCCATGGGTGGGTTCCATGCTGCCCAAGGGGCTGCCGCGCAGTCGGGGACGTACACGCGGGTGTTTCGGGAGGCCACATCCAGGGAGCTAGCAAGGGCCCGTTCCTCCTTGAAGCCTAGTGTCTCTTTCTCCAGCAGCCGCTGACAGATTTGGGAGGACAGCATACCTGCAACGAATGCGTCCCGGATTAAAAGTTCTGTGTGTTCGTTGGCTGAAACTTGCGGGCAGTCACAGTTCCTACCCAGTACCAGGAGCGCGCGGTTCGATTCATCCAGCGATTCCCCCGGGATTTGTTGCCTTGTCGCTAGCAGATGTCGGGCGTAAACCTGATTTACTGGGCGGATGTAGTGTCCTTTCAACAGGGCCATCGCGGCCTCGAAATCGTCTGCAACCTCGATGAGGGTGTAGATCTCTGGGCTCACCCTCGAGTGGAGAGCTTGCAGTTTCTGGTCCTCCGTGGGTGCAGTCGTGGCCGTCCTGAGGTACCCTTTGAAGCATGTGTTTGAAGGTTGCCACTGAGTTTGCCGCGTGGGGGTTGAGTTGCAGACACTCCGGCTTGATTCGGGCTCCATTCTTTAAAATCTAGTCCAATAAATTGATGCTCGGTCAATAACTCCAGAAGCGAGATTGGAGACAATTGAAGGCTTTATTGGACTAGATGTTTCCCCCAGCAGTGCAGGTACAGAATGTGGCTGCTAGGGAGACACAGACTCTTATACTCCACCTTACTGGGCGGAACCAGCAGACAGGCTTCACCAATGATCTTCATGTCTCAGATACCTCCCACACCAATGGTCTTACAGCCTCAACCTAGGTACCGTAATACCCCAATACAGACTATCACAATATTTCAATGAGATTACTTGCCCTTCTTCTAAACTCCAATGAGTCCCAACCTGCTGATCCTTTCCTCAGAAGATAACCCATTTATCCTTGAAACTAGCAGAGTGAACCTTCCTTGAACTGCTTCTAATATATGTTTCTACCTCCTTAATTAAGAACCAAAACTGTACACAATGCTCTAGATGTGGTCTCACCAGTGCCCCTTACAGATGTAACAAGACTTCCCTACTTTTATACTCCATCCCTCTTGCAATGAAAGCGAACATTCCATTTGCCATCCTAATTACTTACTGTACCTGCATGTTAACATTTAGTGATTCATGTATGAGACAATCCAAATCCCTTTGTACTGAAGCATTATCACTCTCCATTTAAAGAATATCCTGCTTCTCTATTCTTCCTGCCAAAGCCCTCACATTTTCCAACATTATACTCTGTCAAATGTTTGTCTGCTCACTTAACTTCTATTTCTAAGGAGTTTTAACCCAATTTTAAAGGGCTTTTGATATTGAACATGCATTAATGGCTCCTCAGTTGCCACCAGATTGCTTTTGTTCAATGGTTAATCTTTTTTTCTTTCAGAAACAAGGTGTGTCCTCTGTCAATTTAGAATTTGAGGTATTGGAGACCAGATGTCACTCACTGAATCCAAAACCTGCGGCGGAATGTGAAATACGGTCGGGCCCTGAAGCTGTAAGACTCCCTTTTGAACGTTTTGCATTGGCTGAAAGGTTCGCAGTAAAGGCACTTTAATATCCTTGGTAATGTATTTGGGGGTAAAACCATCCACTCACTCTGTATCTATCCCTTTAAAAGGACTTGGTCAACACCAACTCCAATGTTATCAGTTGCTCACTCATTGCTTTCATTGTTGACGTCTCTGGGGAAGATTGAGGCAACATTGATTTCCCAACCCAAGGTTCATTTAGCACTAAGACATAGTGAATATCATCCAAACTGAATTCTGGCTTCAATCTCAGTGAAGTATATTTTGCATTGCTATAATTTAATCACGAGGTATGAAAGATAGACTTGCAGTTGTACAGAACCTTTTATGACCATAGTAGATCCCAAAGCACTTTGCAGACTATACGTTTGCAGTGTAGTCACTGCCATGATGTATAAAACATACCAGCCAATTTACACAATGTAAGCTCCCCAAACAGCAATCAGATTTAAAAAAATGCTTATTGAGGGACAAATATTGGCCTGGTCAGCAGAGATTACTCACCTGCTCTTCTTCAAAATAGTCCCCTGGCCCATATGCCCCACAGCATTAAGTTCAGCATATTTTCTAATAAGTAAAAAGATCTAAAGTCAAATACAATTAAAAGCCAATTCTTGTAGCCTTAGATGTTCCAATTGAATCTTTACACCAGTGAATAACTGGTAATATAGAAGGAGGGTTTTCTCACCAATTTTCTCCCCCCCGACCGGTCTTTTAGGAATTGATACCTTACTGTAGGATGGTCTCACTAATATTGATCATCCTCCAGCACTATGCTCATGGTTATTAGGCACATGTACATCTTGACAGTGGATGTTGAATAACTGTTCAACTGTGAGGCATCACGTCTCATTCTGATCCTTTTTTTAACCTGACGCCGAGTACAGCACACCGAATAATGATCATGGGCTAAAACCCCACTTGATTTTCCTCTTCATAATCATGGAGTGCACAATTTGACTATCTGTCCTGTCTGGCAAGAAAATAATCTGCAAACGGTTTAGTTCTTCATGAATTAAGCAAGATGAAAATTTGACATTAATAAGAGGCATCTGTTATGACCAAATTTTATCTGTATGTTGGTTGGGGGCCAGCCATTTTTACAGAACATAAAGGAGGAGCAGATCTTTTATCACAACCTGTTCCTGTACTAAGAGGAATTAATGAGTGCAGCTTTATATCAGGTGGCTCCTCGTTTTTCTGCTATGTTGAGAAAATATGTAATAGAGGCGGCAACTAAACTGTAAATAATTAACAATGGATATTTATTTTCATTCAAACAGATTTCTGGTGACTGCAAAGCCCAATTACAAACTGACCCAACAACCCGACGAGTTCAGGTCCGCAAATACCGGTGCTTAATATCGCCAGGTAAGACAGATTCCCGTTAATGTGATATTCATTGTGCAATGGACAGAGTTGGCAATTGTACTCAATAACAAAGGAGTTACTGCCCAACCTGGACAGGCTCGTAAATAAATTGACTCACTTCTCCTGTCTTATTTGAAGATTCGGACGACATGGTTTTGAGCAGATGCCCAAGCTGCCCACATCGCATACCGATAAACCACACTGACGTCAATCAATCCGTCATGAGGGCACTCCAAAAGTATAACAGAAACAGCAGCAGAGCAAATTATTTTGCTGTACAGAAAATAACAAGAGCTTCCTCACAGGTAAAGTTGATAGGCACTTTATTTCGCAAAGTTTAACAAAACAAAAGAACTCCTTTATTTTAAAGCTGGTCCCACTGATCCAATCAAATAAAATCCTCGGAGAAGTTTTGTAAATTTTGAGATTTGCCGTCCAGGTCCGACAATTTTGCAGTGAACATCCCAGTGACGGTGAAAATGTTACATTCTGAGCAGACAGATATTCTGCCAAATTATCCCCAAAGCCTGTGAAATTTTCAAACTTGAAAGAAAATCAAACATCTTTTCTTGTTAACGCCATACTAGTAGTAATGCTCTGATACAGCAGACTGATTAGTTCTAGTTTAGCCAATTGCTGCTTCTGCTTCTACCTCAGTCCAGCCAGACACTCAGCAGTGGCCCACCAGGAATATTTTGATGACCATAAGTCATCCAAAGTCAACAGAAGATTTTTCTGATAAGTGGAGGATTCACCATGCTGAAGATATGATCCAACTCCACGAAAGCAGATCTTGCCATGTCACTGTCCGTTATTCTTATATTGTTACCTTATTTCCTTTCTGTGGATTGTCACCGTGCCATGGTGGAGAGGCTTGACCATTGCCGTGATCCTGAGAGCAATGCCATAGGGGGTTTTAACTCCTGGCAGAATTGTCCATGGTGGCAATGTCGGAGGGGAGAAAATAGACAAAGCGCAATCCAAAACAAGTCCTCAATGGCAGTTCAGGTGGAAGATTCTCATGATATCAACAGCTGTGATGGTGGATGAAGGCTCCAGCAGTTGGAGGATCACCCGTTGTTGAGGCTCCCTTACCACTGGAGCTGGACCTACTCTCTGTCAAGTACCGTGGCCATGATTCTCCATTTGAGAAACTGAGTGCTGACGCCAGGACTGAATCACGAGAGTTGACAAAAGCGTGCTGGACCCAGAGCGACTCAGGACATGTTAATGGGCTAGCACGTCACCATGTGGAACTAGTGCAATTACAACGAATGCCGCCGTCTGATTCGCCGAGGTCAGGATTGGCACTGGAGAGCCTGATGGGCTGCAGATGCATATAAGCCCCCCACACACACACTCATTCTAGCCAAGATGATGCCACCCCGAAGCTCAGCCCCGTGATTCACAGATACGGAGCTGGAGACATTGTTGGATGCCGTGGAGGAGAAGCAGACACCCTGTTCCTGGGGTGGCTGCCACCCCCAGTTGTAAACTGGGCCTGGGCGCAGGTGGCAGAGGCCGTGAGCGCCATGGGCCCCATAACCAGGATCGGACAGTAGTGCAGGAAAATGCTGCATAACCTCCTCAGGGCGGCCTCTGAGCCCCAGTGAGGAGGAGGTGATGGGTTCCGTGCCGATGACTACCGCAAAATTTGAGCCGGACCACTCGCAGCGTCTCTGAAACCCCCCCATCTGACCCTGCCACATCTGATGGGCAGTGGGCAGAACAGGGTGGCACCACACCACCTGTGACACCCGGAAGACTGTGTCATCATACTGTACCTCAATGCTGTCTGAGGCAGGTTTTCTGCATCAGATGGGAGGGCAGGCATACTAATATCAGCATCCTTGAAGGAGCTGCACCAGCATTGAGGCCACAATCACTTGAAACCAACTCCGCTGGACCAGCCTCATGCTTAGGATGCCAGCGTCCCGACTGCCAAAGCAAATCTTCTTTGCCCAGCTGTGATAAATGTAGAAACTTGTTATATGTTATATTTGTTATAGTGATGTTATTAAAAACCCTGGGTTCAAATCCATACAGGCAGTATATCTGCTAATGCTATGATTAAAGAGTCATTAGGTGAGGTAATCATTGATTTTAACCATTTACATGTTGACAGATAGATGGCTAATGGAACATTGTTTTGATGTTAGAAAATCCCTGGGGGATAGATAATTTATGAGGGATGATGCTTAGTTCTGGATAAAAGACCATGCGACATCCTAGTGGGAGGAGACCGGAGAATGCCTTATGGTGTAATTAATGGGTGGAACCAGGTCTGTCTGTAGTTTTGTACTTTGCCATAAGATTTTAAATTGAACAGAAGTGTCTCAAAAGACAGATCATCCACTGGCTCTGGAGGTTTCTCTCGAAGGATTCTTCAAAGAGAAAGCAAGTAAACCTGATTGCTAACTCTATTTATAAGTGCTCTTTGAAACCCTATTGGTTAATTGGAATACATAGTGACAAGTATGGGGAGTAAATTAAAGCTGTTTCCCTTTTATTTAAGAACTGTTTGAACTGTTAACTGTAAAGCTGTTACTTTGTTGCTAATGTGATTAATTCTGTGTTTAAGTTAAAATTTGTTTTAACATAAAATATACCTAATGATCAGTGTTATCACTCCTGTGGTGAAGCATCCTTTCCTCACAGTTTCACAAATTACAAGTTGCTGGATCTTGTCCAGGATCCTAACACAGCTGAAGAAGTTGCGTTAACAATTGGAGGACAAAAGAGGTGCTTCAAAGACACCCTGAAGGCTTACCTCAAGAAGTGCAACATAGACATCAGTGCCTGGGAGCCCCTTGCTCAGAAAAGACCTACTTGGAGGAACCTCCTGACTGAAGGGCCACATTTCTTCGAGAACACCCGATGGCAAGAGGAGATCTGCAAAAGAAGCCTAAGAATGGAATACCAGTGATCTCCAGTCCAAGGACCAATTCCATCTCCTGGAACCCTCTGAGAAGTGTGCAGTCGTAGATGCTGCTCTTGGATCAGGCTCATCAGCCACACAAGGATCCATAGAACCCATGACCAGCGTCATGGAGTTTTTTAAGTGGACAATCATACTTGTTAGCGAGTGATCGCCGAAGATAAGAAGATTATCACCTTGCAAGAGACCAGGGCATATATCGCTTTTCTGTGGTGATGGTTGCATGTTGGTATGAATGCTATAATATATAATTTATAGAAAAGTACAAATGGGTACTCACAATTAAACATTTCCCTGAGATTATAACATATATATTTAATTGACGATTTAAAAAGTCTTAATTGAAAATGGTGATAATCATGTGCTGCAATTAATACAGCAGGTTATTTGTTGCTAAAGGAAGTCTTTATGTGATTTTTCTTTCAGGTTTTGGCTGGGAAGAAAGTATTTGTTGAATTTTCAATCCGAGAAACTGCATGTACAAAAGCTTCCAACCTGCAAAATTGCCCAAGAGATAGAGGTGAATTTGCTTCTGGTGTAAGTATTGTTGCAAAAAAGTCTGCTGGCCTGATGCATTCTTTTTTCATTGAACGTTCCACCAGAGTTATGGGGAGGCGGTGGTGCAGTAGTATTGTCACTGAATTAGTAATCCAGAGGCCCAGGCTAATGTTCTGGGGTTCAAATCCCACCATGGCAGATTGTGGAATTTCAATGCAATAAGCATCTGGAATTCAACGTCTAATGTTAACCATGAAACCATTGATGTAAACTAATTTCATTACCTGGTCTGGCCGACATGGTGACTCTTAAAAGCCCTCTGAAGTGGTCACTCACTTGTATCCAAACGTTACAAAAGGAATGAAACTGGATGGACCACCCAGCATTGAACTAGGCACCAGAAGCGACAACACCCTGTCAACCTGCAAAGTCCTAACCAAACTTACTAACATCTGGGGAACTGCCTCACATCATCATACTCATGACAGCACCATTCCTGGGTATGTCCTCTCCCACCTGCAGGACAGACACAGCAGATGTGGTGGTTTATAGGCAGGAGGGAATCCTCAACATTGACTCATGGCACCAGGTCAAATATGGGCAAGGAAATCTCCTGCCGATTACCATATATTATTCCTCCATGTTGAATACCACTTTGAGGAAACACAGACTGCGGAAAGGGCATAGAATGTACTCTGGGTGGGGGCATCAATGTCCATCAACAAGAGTGGCTCAGTAGCAGCACCACATACCAAGCTGGCTGAGTCCTGAAGGACACAACTGCTAGACGAGGTCTGTGGAAGGTGGTGAGCGAACCAACACGAGAGAAAAACATACTTGACCTCACCCTTACCAACCTGTCTCTGTCCATGATAGTATCAGTAGGAGTGACCACCCATAGTTCTTGTGGAGACAAAATCCTGTCTTCACACGGATGATACCTCCAAAGTGTTGGTACTACCACCCGTGCTAAATGGGATAGACTACAAACAGATCTGCAACTCAGGACTGGGCATCCATGAGGCATTGTGGGCCACCATCAGCAGCAGAATTGTACTCAAACACAATCTATAACCTCATGGCCCAGCATTTTCCCTACTCTACTATTACTACCAAGCCAAGGGATCAATTCTTATGGGGGCCAGTTTAGTTCACTTGGCTAGACAGCTGGTTTGTGATTCAGCACAAGGCCAACAGCGCAGCGGGTTCAATTTACATACCGGCTGTGCCTATTCATGAAGGCCCCGCCTTCTTGACCCCACCGCTCGCCTGAGGTGTGGTGACCCTCAGGTTAAATCACCACCAGTCAGCTCTCCCCTCAAAGGAGAAAGCAGCCTATGGTCATCTGGGACTATGGCAACTTTACCTTTACCTTTTCCTGAATGAAAAGTGCAGGAGGGCATGCCCGGAGCATCACCAGCCATACCTAAAAATGAGGTGTCAACTTGGTGAAGCCACAACACGGGACTGCTTGCATGTCAAGCAGCAAGTGATAGACACAGCGAAGCAATTCCCAAACCAATAAATCAGATCTAAGCTCTGCAGTCCTACCACATCCAGTCGTGAATGGTGGTGGACCAGTAAACAACTCATTAGAGGAGGAGGATTCACAAATATCCCCATCCTCAACGATGGAGGAACACAGGACAATCAGTGCAATGATAGGGCATTTTATCACGTCAGCCTAAATGCCAAGTGGATGATCCATCTTGGCATCCTTTGGAAATAGCTGAAGGCACTGGATGCAGCAAAGGCTATGGGCCCTGACAATATCCCGGCAGTCGTACTGAAGAGTTGTGCTCCGGAATTTGCCACACCCCTCGCCAAGCTTTCCAGTACAAGCTTTCTCAGTTTGTTTGCACTGAGTGCTGAATTTGGTGCATTTGAGTGCGATAGTGAGAGTTTGGTGACCGAGGGAGTATAAGGCTTCATTTTTATCTAAAGTTTAGTCTTTCTTTTATTTAGTTAAGTAACTTAAAAGTTGCTGTTTGGTTTAGAAGAAGGTGAATTTTCAATAAGCTTTAAACAGGCTTCTACTTGTAGGCACTTGCAGCTGGAGCTTGTTAATTAGTTAATTGGATTAGGCCAGTTTTCAGAGGCTAGATTCACAGTGTAAAAGTGATCCCCTACTGTGCAGACTTTGTTTGCACTGAGTGCTGAATTTGGTGCATTTGAGTGCGATAGTGAGAGTTTGGTGACCGAGGGAGTGCTGAGTTTGGTGCATTTGAGTGCGATAGTGAGAGTTTGGTGACCGAGGGAGTGCTGAGTTTGGTGCATTTGAGTGCGATAGTGAGAGTTTGGTGACCGAGGGAGTGCTGAGTTTGGTGCATTTGAGTGCGATAGTGAGAGTTTGGTGACCGAGGGAGTGCTGAGTTTGGTGCATTTGAGTGCGATAGTGAGAGTTTGGTGACCGAGGGAGTTAGGTGAGGAGGGAGTAAGGTGCTCCTTTCATTTTGTTTCCGGCATTTCCGAAAAGAGTGCGAAGAGAGCCAGGAGTTTACAGAAAGTGTAGCTGACTGGAAGCAGGGTCGGAGGGCGGAGATCTAGTTAGTCCACAGGGCAGCTATATTCTGTCAGGTAAGAGGGGATGGAGGCTAGGCCAGTTACATGCTCCTCCTGTAGGATGTGGGTGGTGAGGGATACCACCGGTGTCCCCACTGACTATACCTGCGGGAAGTGCACCCAACTTCAGCTCCTCAAAGACCGTGTTAGGGAACGGGAGCTGAAGCTGGATGAACTTCGGATCATCCGGGAGGCAGAGGGGGTGATTGAGAAGAGTTACAAGGAGGTAACCACACCCAAGGTACAGGACAAGAATAGCTGGGTTACAGTCAGGGGGAAAAAAACAAACAGGCAGAAAGTGCAGGGATCCCTCGTGGCCGTTCCCCTTCAAAACAAGTATACCGTTTTGGATGCTGTTGGGGGGGATGACCTATCGGGGGAAGGCCCTAGCGGCCAGGTCTCTGGCACTGAGTCTGGCTCTGGGGCTCAGAAGGGAAGGGGGGAGAATAGAAAAGCAATAGTTGTAGGAGATTCAATGGTTAGGGGAATAGATAGGAGATTCTGTGGTCGCGAGCGAGACTCCCGGAAGGTATGTTGCCTCCCGGGTGCCAGGGCCAGGGATGTCTCGGATCGTGTCTTCAGGATCCTTAAGGGGGAGGGTGAGCAGCCAGAAGTCGTGGTGCACATTGGTACCAACGACATAGGTAGGAAAAGGGGTGTGGAGGTAATAAACAAGTTTAGGGAGTTAGGCTGGAAGTTAAAAGCCAGGACAGACAGAGTTGTCATCTCTGGTTTGTTGCCGGTGCCACGTGATAGCGAGGCTAGGAATAGGGAGAGAGTGCAGTTGAACACGTGGCTGCAGGAATGGTGTAGGAGGGAGGGCTTCAGGAATTTGGATAATTGGAGCGCATTCTGGGGAAGGTGGGACCTGTACAAGCAGGATGGGTTGCATCTGAACCAGAGGGGCACCAATATCCTGGGAGGGAGGTTTTGGAGTACTCTTCGGGAGGGTTTAAACTAATTTGGCAGGGGAATGGGAACCGGATTTGTAGTCTAGCAACTAAGGTAGCCGATATTCAGGACGCCAAAGCATGTAGTGAGGCAGTGGGGAAGGGAACACTGACAAAGGAGAGTACTTGCAGGCACGGAGATGGGTTGAAGTGTGTATACTTCAACGCAAGAAGCATCAGGAATAAGGTGGGTGAACTTAAGGCATGGATCGGTACTTGGGACTACGATGTGGTGGCCATCACGGAAACTTGGATAGAAGAGGGGCAGAAATGGTTGTTGGAGGTCCCTGGTTATAGATGTTTCAATAAGATTAGGGAGGGTGGTAAAAGAGGTGGGGGGATGGCATTATTAATTAGAGATAGTATAACAGCTGCAGAAAGGCAATTCGAGGAGTATCACCCTATTGAGGTAGTATGGGTTGAAGTCAGAAATAGGAAAGGAGCAGTCACCTTGTTAGGAGTTTTCTATAGGCCCCCCAATAGTAGCAGAGATGTGGAGGAACAAATTGGGAAACAGATTTTGGAAAGGTGCAGAAGTCATAGGGTAGTAGTCATGGGCGACTTTAACTTCCCAAATATTGAGTGGAAACTCTTTAGATCAAATAGTTTGGATGGGGTGGTGTTTGTGCAGTGTGTCCAGGAAGCTTTTCTAACACAGTATGTAGATTGTCCGACCAGAGGAGGGGCAATATTGGATTTAGTACTGGGTAATGAGCCAGGGCAAGTGATAGATTTGTTAGTGGGGGAGCATTTTGGAGATAGTGACCACAATTCTGTGACTTTCACTTTAGTAATGGAGAGGGATAGGTACGTGCAACAGGGCAAGGTTTACAATTGGGGGAAGGGTAAATACGATGTTGTCAGACAAGAATTGAAGTGCATAAGTTGGGAACATAGGCTGTCAGGGAAGGACACAAGTGAAATGTGGAACTTGTTCAAGGAACAGGTGCTACGTGTCCTTGATATGTATGTCCCTGTCAGGCAGGGAAGAGATGGGCGAGTGAGGGAACCATGGTTGACAAGAGAGGTTGAATGTCTTGTTAAGAGGAAAAAGGTGACTTATGTAAGGCTGAGGAAACAAGGTTCAGACAGGGCATTGGAGGGATACAAGATAGCCAGGAGGGAACTGAAGAAAGGGATTAGGAGAGCTAAGAGAGGGCATGAACAATCTTTGGCGGGTAGGATCAAGGAAAACCCCAAGGCCTTTTACACATATGTGAGAAATATGAGAATGACTAGAGCGAGGGTAGGTCCGATCAAGGACAGTAGCGGGAGATTGGGTATTGAGTCTGAAGAGATAGGAGAGGTCTTGAACGAGTACTTTTCTTCTGTATTTACAAATGAGAGGGGCGATATTGTTGGAGAGGACAGTGTGAAACAGGTTGGTAAGCTCGAGGAAATACTTGTTAGGAAGGAAGATGTGTTGGGCATTTTGAAAAACTTGAGGATAGACAAGTCCCCCGGGCCTGACGGGATATATCCAAGGATTCTATGGGAAGCAAAAGATGAAATTGCAGAGCCGTTGGCAATGATCTTTTCGTCCTCACTGTCAACAGGGATGGTACCAGGGGATTGGAGAGTGGCGAATGTCGTGCCCCTGTTCAAAAAAGGGACTAGGGATAACCCTGGGAATTACAGGCCAGTTAGTCTTACTTCAGTGGTAGGCAAAGTAATGGAAAGGGTACTGAAGGATAGGATTTCTGAGCATCTGGAAAGACACTGCTTGATTAGGGATAGTCAGCACGGATTTGTGAGGGGTAGGTCTTGCCTTACAAATCTTATTGAATTCTTTGAGGAGGTGACCAAGCATGTGGATGAAGGTAAAGCAGTGGATGTAGTGTACATGGATTTTAGTAAGGCATTTGATAAAGTTCCCCATGGTAGGCTTATGCAGAAAGTAAGGAGGCATGGGATAGTGGGAAATTTGGCCAGTTGGATAACGAACTGGCTAACCAATAGAAGTCAGAGAGTGGTGGTAGATGGCAAATATTCAGCCTGGATCCCAGTTGCCAGTGGCGTACCGCAGGGATCAGTTCTGGGTCCTCTGCTGTTTGTGATTTTCATTAATGACTTGGATGAGGGAGTTGAAGGGTGGGTCAGTAAATTTGCAGACGATACGAAGATTGGTGGAGTTGTGAATAGTGAGGAGGGCTGTTGTCGACTGCAAAGAGACATAGATAGGATGCAGAGCTGGGCTGAGAAGTGGCAGATGGAGTTTAACCCTGAAAAGTGTGAGGTTGTCCATTTTGGAAGGACAAATATGAATGCGGAATACAGGGTTAACGGTAGAGTTCTTGGCAATGTGGAGGAGCAGAGAGATCTTGGGGTCTATGTTCATACATCTTTGAAAGTTGCCACTCAAGTGGATAGAGCTGTGAAGAAGGCCTATGGTGTGCTCGCGTTCATTAACAGAGGGATTGAATTTAAGAGCCATGAGGTGATGATGCAGCTGTACAAAACTTTGGTAAGGCCACATTTGGAGTACTGTGTACAGTTCTGGTCACCTCATTTTAGGAAGGATGTGGAAGCTTTGGAAAAGGTGCAAAGAAGATTTACCAGGATGTTGCCTGGAATGGAGAGTAGGTCTTACGAGGAAAGGTTGAGGGTGCTAGGCCTTTTCTCATTAGAACGGAGAAGGATGAGGGGCGACTTGATAGAGGTTTATAAGATGATCAGGGGAATAGATAGAGTAGACAGTCAGAGACTTTTTCCCCGGGTGGAACAAACCATTACAAGGGGACATAAATTTAAGGTGAAAGGTGGAAGATATAGGAGGGATATCAGAGGTAGGTTCTTTACCCAGAGAGTAGTGGGGGCATGGAATGCACTGCCTGTGGAAGTAGTTGAGTCGGAAACATTAGGGACCTTCAAGCAGCTATTGGATAGGTACGTGGATTACAGTAAAATGATAGTGTAGATTTATTTGTTCTCAAGGGCAGCACGGTAGCATTGTGGATAGCACAATTGCTTCGCAGCTCCAGGGTTCGGGGTTCGATTCCGGCTTGGGTCGCTGTCTGTGCGGAGTCTGCACGTCCTCCCCGTGTCTGCGTGGGTTTCCTCCGGGTGCTCCGGTTTCCTCCCACAGTCTAAAGATGTGCGGGTTAGGTGAATTGGCCAATGATAAATTGCCCTTAATGTCCAAATTGCCCTTGGTGTTGGGTGGATGTGTTGAGTTTGGGTAGGGTGCTCTTTCCAAGAGCCGGTGCAGACTCAAAGGGCCGAATGGCCTCCTTCTGCACTGTAAATTCAATGATAATCTATGATTAATCTTGGACAAAGGTTCGGCACAACATCGTGGGCCGAAGGGCCTGTTCTGTGCTGTATTTTTCTATGTTCTATGTTCTATGTACAGCTGCAATACTGCCATTTACCTGGCAATGTGGAAAATTGCCCAGATAAGTCCTGCACACAAAAAGCCAGACAAATTCAGTCTACTCTCAATCTCCGGTCAAGTGATGGAAGGGATCATCAACAGTGCTATCAAGCTGCATTTACTCAGCAACAATCTGCTTTGTGACGTTCACTTCGGGTTCTGCCAAGGTCACTCAGCACCTGACCGCATTACTGTTTTGATTCAAACGTGGAGCTGACCTCCAGAGGTGAGACGAGAGTGACTGCCCTTAATAATAATAATCTTTTATTGTCATAAGAATGAATTTACTGTGAAAAGCCCCTAGTCGCCACATTCCGGCGCCTGTTCAGGTAAGTTGGCATGGGAATTGTTCTGTATTACAAACCAGCTGTCTAGCCCCTTGACATCAAGACAACATTTGACCGAGTATGGCATCAAGGAGCCCAAGCAAAACTGGAGCCAATGGAATCAGGGGAAAACCCTTCACTGGTTGGAGTCATCCCTGGCACAAAGGAAGTATTTATATGGCTGGTCCAGTTCAGTTTCTAGTCAATGGTAACCTCCAGGATGTTGATAGTGGGGGATTCAGAGGTGGTAAAGACATTGGATGACATGGGGCGATGGTTAGATCCTCTCTTGTAGGAGATGGTCATTGCCTGGCACTTGTGTGGTGCAAATGTTAATTGTCATTTGTCAGCCCAAGCCTGGATATTGCCCAGATAATCTCTTTAAATGGTCCTTTGTTGTTTTTTTTTGTTTGCTAAGTATTTCTTGTTGTCTTTGCTTCCTTTGTAGAGCAAGGGCTTCTGCACCGCGTCTGTCTATAAACCCATTTCTGGGAAAGAGGAAGTTGGAGTGAATTGTGAACTTTACAGACCAAAGGTAATCAATCAATCACTGAGGAATTTGATTAAAATTCATAACATGGATTTCAAAGTGGTTGCCAAAGATTTTGTATTGTATTCCCATGGATCCCATAGTGAACATCCTACCTGTCCGGGCAGTGAATCCCTCCACAAGATCCAACTTGACCTTATTCACTTGAGGCATGTGTTCCTCGACGATCCCCTAAGCCTCTCCCTGTGTACTTAACGGGTCAGTGTAGTGCCTTCCCTGACAGGCACTTAAAACTATTGGGCTTTCTCCGGTAGAGGGAGGGAAAGTGGGACTCCTATCTGTTCTTCAAACAGTGGGTGGGAGCCCCATTGCCAAGACTGTGAATTTAACCCACCACATGAGCAATCTCAGCAAAAGACTATTTCCTATCGATTTGTCACTTCGTTTTTTATCTAATTGAGGGGCAATTTAGCGTGGCCAATCCGCCTCCTCTGCACATCTTTGGGTTGCGGGGGTGAGGCCCATGTAGACATGGGGAGAATGTGCAATCTCCACACAGACAGTGATCCGGGACCGGAATCTAACCCGGGTCCTCGGCGCCGTGAGGCGGCAGTGCTAACCACCGTGCCACTGTGCCACCCTCTGAACTGATACATTGTTAATTAGATTAAAAATGCCAATGTTCTCTATTTACCATGAATCTTTACGTTGTGCAGTTAGATTTGTAGGAACTCTGCGATGTAGCTGACATGGTCTTTGTATTACTAAAGGTGGTGGCCAGTTCAGCTAAAATTGTGGGTGCAGGTGCTATCAAGCAAAGACATGGTAAAAGAAAAGGACAGCGAAATAAGAGACAATCCAGACCTGAACGGCGCTTCAAACAACTAAATCCACAAAGTGGAACCCCCAGGAGAATTGAATCCTCGGAGGAAGTGCAGGGGGCACTGGGTTTCGTTATCGGCACAGTCGGTGGAACTAACTTTCCAGTGCTTCCAGTGCCTGGAAAGACATGTCCAGGGAGGGCCAGGCATTTCGGAGGAACTGTCCGTCGAACCTGAACTGTCTCTGAAATCAATCCAGCAAGAGCTTCGCAGCAGACAGAATATCCATCCTTTTTTTGAAAATTAGTCAGCAAGTTAAATTGACAATAAAGGGCACAGATGTGAAAGTGGAAATCACCCCTGGAGCACATCCCAAAGAAAAGACCAGAAATGATGTGAGTTCAGGTCAAAATGACAAGTGTGCAACAAATTTTATGCTTCCATAATTTCAAATTCACTTCATTCTCAGATTCAGTCATGATGTTATACAATATATGCACTCTTGTTATCACCCTTTCAGATAGATTGTTTGTGGCCATTCAGCCAGTCATTCTCAGGCTGTCTACAATACTGTTGTATTAAAAGACTATCTGATTGTTCCTGCATTTTCTGTGTTACATTCCATTCAGTAAAATGAAAATTACAACTGCATAGTATAATTGTGCATTTCAGCTATTTCTTTGTTGCCAAAAGATGTTACCACATCAGAACGTCATAGAAGATGTCAATGCATTGGAGAGAGTGAAGAAGAAGTTCACAAGAATGGACCCAGGGATGAAAAACTTCAGTTATGAGTGTAGATTGGAGAGGTTGAGACTGTCCATCTTGGAGAGAAGGCAAAGAGGAGATTTGATAGAGATGTTCAAAATCATGAAGGGACTGGACAGCGTAGATAGGGAGAAACTGTTCCCGCTCAGAAAAGGGTAAAAATCGAGAGGGCGCAGGTTTAAAGTGATTTGCAAAAGAAGCAAATGTGACGTGAAAAAAAAACGTTTCTCACAGAACTAGTCGTTCGGGTCAGGAGTGCGCTACCTGTGGAGGCAGGTTCAATCAAGGCATTCAAGACGGTATTGGATGTGATTTGAATTGAAACAATGTGCAGGGATATGGGGAAAAGGCAGGGAAATGGCACTAAATTATGATTGTCGTTCGGAGGCCAGGTGCAGACATGATGGGCTGAATGGCTTCCTTCTGCAATGTAACAACTCTGTGATTCTGTAATAAAGCTTTAACATTGGTGCGTTTGTTTTGTGCCCTCATCTGAACCTTTCCTTCATTTCTTAAAATCCACTGTGCTACACAATGCTTGTGAGATCTTGGGCAGTATTTTGCAATTTGGGTCAGGACCCTGACATTGGGGAGCAAAACCCTGCATGGTGTGAAAAATGGACATGGTAGTAAATTTACCCCCATCGGCTAATTAATGGCCAGAAAGCAGGTTCTCCATTTAGTTGAAGGCAGCAGGCGAGATCTCACAGCTGAAGGACCAATAGGATGTCTTCCAGTTTAGTAGAAGCCTGCTGTTCAGGTAAGAGAGAGATATAGGTGTGAAAATCAGTGCGATTCGTGTAAATGGTTCAAGTGTGATCTCACTGCAGTCCATTGCTCCTATATCTTATGAACTTATGAACTATGTGCAATAAATGAAGCCCCACAAAATGACTCTCATTTGGAGTCCCCAGGTTCCATGTTCACCTGACCTGGGGCTCAGCTGGGCACAGTTAACAAGGGGAGCTGCATTTAAACCATCCCACTCTACACTCACTCTCAGTCAAGCAGGAGAATGGCAGCGGGGAGACCTGCTCCTGGAGGGAGACCCGAACAGGCTTCTGGACACAGTGGAGGAGAGGTGGGGCAGCCTGGATGTGGGTTGAAGACCCAGAAACAGTGAGGCTAATCCAGCCTGGGATATTGTGGCTGCGGCAGTCAGGCCCAGCAGCCTGACAGGGAGGACCGGCATCTAATGTCGCAAGGCATTGACCTCATTCAATCTGCAAGCCTGAGTTACCACTCGTCTCCTCCAAGCATCGGTGCCATCTGTCACACGTGGATTGTCAACATTGATCCACTCCCAGACACCTCTCGGCCACCCAGCACCCGATCCCCCTGCATCTTCCTCAAATTCCCTGGCACTTCTCATCACGACCCCTTCCTGTCTAGGTGCAGTACCCACATAGGCCACCTGCTGTACTCCTTCCCGACTCACCAGCCCCCTGACTCACTATCTCCTCTTTGTGTCCCCGCTGATGTGTTATGTACTCTGGGATAACACAGGCTGCAACTCGATACAGCTTTGACCAAAAGATACTCCAGACTTTGAAGTAAGTTCAATATGATTTATTGAACCATCAGCACAGTCCTCTATGAGCGCGACTCTCCTGCTAATCTTGCTATAGTAACTCAGTCTAACTAACCAGTCTGCTCTAAGCCACGTGGTGGGTGTGATGTTTCTGATCTACCCCTGTCCTTCTCTTTGAGTGTCGCCTGTGGAAAGAGACAGAGCATGTGTGCCCTGTCCTTTTATATAGGTTGTGTAATGCCTCCTTGTGGCAGTGTCACCTCTGGGTGTCTTGACTGTTCATTGGTTGTGTCCTATTCTATGTGTTCATTAGCTGTATGTCCGCAGGTCATGACATCTCCGGTACTCCCTCTAATGTTTACTGAGTTGTAGTGTATTTACATTAACCCCTTGTGTACATACAGTGATGCATATCACCACACCCGCAGGAGGACATAGTCCATAATAAAAGGGAGAGTGAGAAGACGGGCGGGGGAATGACAGAGTTCTGACTTCTAACACCTTATGAAGAAAGCAATGGAGATAGCAGGGGAGTACAGGAGAGAACCGGTGTGACTGCGAGGTTGGTCTGTGCCACAGATGTGAAGAGCCATTGAACCTTCACCAAAAATAGCTGTTTGATGTGAGTTCTATGCTGCCCAGACCCTTGCTGCTGTCTTTCACTGAAACCTGTTTTTTGTCTTGCAGTATCAGCACCTGATGAGGCTGGGCCATCTGGCGTCACCGCCACCCCTGCGGCCTCCAGCAGCACTTCAGTGGAAAGCTCTGAGGAAGGCACCAATCGGGCATTACGGGCATTACCCGCACTACCCACCATGGTGGAAACACACTCAGTGGGCGATATTAGCAGACAGGCTTCCGGGGCATAATCTGGTGAGCAGAACACAACTGCTGAGGCACATCAAGTGGAGGCAGAAACTTCCAAGGGAGTGGGCAGTCGGAGGTTGGCTGGATCCCAGGACACAGCTGGGTCGCCAGATTCCGAGCTTCTGGAAAAGGTTCTTGCTGAGCTGCTGGAGATGCAAAGACAGAGCCGGGAAGTCCAAGAGGGGCTGTCAGAAACATTCCAGCAGCTGCGAGGCCAATAGGAGGGGTCCCAAAGCCTTCAGGCACAGGAGATGGTGTCAGCAATGTGTGACATCCAGGAAGGGTGGCGACCGCAGTGTCAAACCTAGGCAGGACATCCACGCCATTAATTAGGATTACTGCGAGCTTGATTGGCTCTATTCCGAAATTCACCTTTACTCTGGCAGGAATGGGGGAGAGAGAGAGAGACAGTCAGTAAGATTATCCAACCCAGGGCCCTCAATCCCTCCCAGCACCCTTTGTCTTCATGATCCTGAAGGCTGACAACCCTACTCCATCTCTTTTTGTTTTATAAATTTGGAGTACCCAATTTATTTTTTCCAATTAAGGGGCAATTTAGGACGGCCAATCCACCTAGCCTGCACATCTTTTGAGTTGTGGGGGCGAAACCCACACAAACACAGGGAGAATGTGCAAACTCCACACGGACAGTGACCCAGAGCTGGGATTGAACCTGGGACCTCAGCGCCGTGAGGCAACAATGCTAACCACTGCGCCACCGCGCTGCCCCCTACTCCATCTGTGACGGCATGTGCCACCTCAGTTAGCTGCTGCCCATAACACATCATTGCCTCAATGACCATGAGCACTACCCATGCCACCTCATAGTCGCAATGACCTCACACCTGACTGTTCCCTCCCCTCACATGTGCTTCAGTGGCTCCTTCCTATGCTATGGTTCAGTGACGCTCAAGTGAAGCACGATGACTCCTGGATCCACTAGTGCAGTTGGGTGGTCGCTGCTGCAAGACGCTAGTCTACCCTTCTCGAAACCCACCGCCAAACCTCAACCCTTGACAACGAAGGATTCCATCATTAATCCTGACTTGGAGAGTGAGGTACCTGAGAGTGGTGAAGGCTATGTGACAATGGCCAATTGGCTGGACGAGCATAATTCGCAGTAATGTGAGAGTCCTTTCAGAGGCAGGCAAGGGTGACCAAAATGCACCGTCACATGACTGTTTCGCCTTCCTGCCAAGATCAGGAGCCCAGGTGAAAACTGGGTTCCAGGAAAAAAACATGCAGTTCAGACTTTAGCGATAGAAAAAAAAACTTTTAAAATATAGGACTGCTCACCCATCGGCTTGTATGGTGAAACCAGGAAAGGCATACAGTTCAGAACTATTTTTATACAGCTTTGATTCAAGCCCATGCATTGAAGAGATTGAAAAATCCTCCTGTACAAATCTTGAGCTGAGTCTAACGCATTTCGGCAGCACTCCAGAGTTTGGGAGCCTGAGGTTTTGTAATATATGAAATGCTGCTTTGATTGAGGGGGCAGCTGCCAGATGTGTTGATTGTAATAGTTACTGGGGCGTGCAGTGGAATGTCAGCAAAAAAACTCCAGCTGCAGGCTGCCCCTCCACAGGGCAGCCTGCAGCTGGAGTCAGGCCCAAAGCCTACTCAGAACATTAGCCTTTAAAGCTAAGAGTGAAGAGGGTTCATTGCAAGTTGTCTGGGCTTTGAAATTAACCTCAAATGAAATACATCACGCTGAGAAAGGACTAGACATGCGACCCCCATCCTGGCAGAGACCCCCATCCTGAAGCCCTCTAGTCCAACCCGAGCCCCCACAAGTTCCAGCACCCTTGAAGCACCCCTGCTGTACCATGACAGTAGCTGACCACTGTGGTAAACCACTGTGTCCTGATATTAGGGGTTGTACGGTAGAACCTGCACTACAGGTTCACCTGTGGCCCCTGCATGCTAGCTCCGCCCAGGAGGCAGGTTATAAATATGCGTGGCCTCCAGCTCGTAGCCATTTCGCCAGCTGCTGTGGAGGGCCACACATCTGATACTAATAAAGCCTCAGTTTGGATTCAACTTCGTCTCCAGTCAAATTGATCGTGCCTCAATTTATTAGTATCAGATTCAGAAGATGGACCTCCGGATTAAACCAGATCACCTGTAGCTGGATCCACACGCAAGCGACGCCAGAAAGGACTTCCAGCACTGGCAAGCTTGTTTTGAAGCGTATATCAACACGGCGCCGACCCCTCTTCCAGAGGCTCAGAAGATCCAAATACTGTACTCCAGACTCAGCTCCAAAGTTTCCCCGCTGATCCAGGATGAGCCCAATTACGCTGATGCCATGACTCGACTCAAATAAAATTACGAACAGAAGACGAACACGCTCTTCGCCAGACACGCGCTCGCAACGCGTACTCAACTACCTGGTGAGTCCATCGAGGACTTCTGGAGGGCCCTGATCCCACTAGTTCGGGGCAGTGACTGCCAGGACGTTACAGCTAAGGAGCACTCAGATCTCCTTATGCGGGACGCTTTTGTAACTGGGATTGGGTCCGATGTTATCAGGCAGCGGCTCCTAGAAGGGGCCACGCGCCACCTCGCAGAGACTAAAACACTAGCGTTCTCCATGACGGTCGCCCTGCGCAATGTCCAGTCCTACGCCCCCAATCGCGGAACCCACTCCTCCTACGCTTCATGGGCCCCACAGGCAGCCGCCCCAGCATTGGCGCTACCCACCCAATACGCCTGCGCTTCGCGCCAGCCAATGATCTCCGGGGGCCCCCGATGCTATTTTTGCGGCCAGCAAAACACCCCGCCAACGCTGCCCGGCCCGCGCTGCCCTTTGTAAGGCATGCGGGAAGAAGGGCCACTTCGCTGCGGTGTGCCAGGCCCGCTCAGCGGCCGTGGTCGCCCCCCACCCCGGTCACCGACAATGGGCGCCGCCATCCTCCTCCCCTCCCCAGGCCATGTGCGACCAATGGCCACCACCATCTTCTCCCATGCACAACACGTGTGTTACATGGGCGCCGCCATCTTGCTCCACCCCCGCAACGTGCGTTCCATGGGCGCTGCCATTTTGTAATCCCCAGGATCTCCGGGTGCCGCCATCTTGTCCACCCCGCGGCACATGGATACCAACGGCTTTCCAGGACCTCAACTCCAAGGCCGCCTCACTACCCGACGATCAACCACGGCTCGCCTCCATGGCAATCGACCAGTCCCGACCACATAATCTGACCGACGCATCCACCAGCGTGAAAGTCAATGGCCATGTGACCTCCTGCCTACTGGACTCCGGGAGCACCGAGAGCTTTGTACACCCAAATACGGTAAGGCTCTGCTCCCTTGAGGTACACCCTACCAATCAAAGTATCTCCCTGGCCTCCGGATCCCATCGCGTAGCAATCCGGGGGTACTGCACGGTCACGCTCACAGTCCAAGGCGTAGAGTTTCACGGCTTTCGCATCTACGTCCTCCCGAACCTCTGCGCTGCACTTATCCTTGGCCTGGATTTTCAGTGCAACCTCCAGAGCCTGACCCTTAAATTCGGCGGACCCTTACCATCCCTCACTGTGTGCGGCCTCGCGACCCTAAAGGTCGATCCCCCGTCCCTCTTTGCCAATCTAACTCCAGATTGCAAACCCGTCGCCACCAGGAGCAGACGGTACAGCACCCAGGATAAGGCCTTCATCAGGTCCGAGGTCCAGCGGTTGCTTCTGGAGGGCGTCATCGAGGCCAGCAACAGCCTCTGGAGAGCTCAAGTGGTAGTGGTTAAGTCTGGGGAAAAAAACTGAATGGTCGTGGACTACAGCCAGACCATCAACAGGTACACGCAGCTCGACACGTACCCCCTCCCACGCATATCTGACATGGTTAACCAGATTGCACAGTACCGAGTCTTCTCAACGGTGGACCTGAAATCCGCTTACCACCAGCTCCACATCCGTAAATCGGACCGGCCATACACCACCTTCGAGGCAGACGGCCGTCTATATCACTTCCTTAGGGTCCCCTTCGGCGTCATCAATGGGGTTTCGGTCTTCCAAAAGGAGATGGACTGAATGGTCGACCGGTACGGCTTGCGGGCCACGTTTCCGTACCGAGCCAATGCGACCATCTGCGGCCATGATCAGCAGCACCACGATGCCAACCTCGCTAAATTTCTCCGCACCGCCGCTCTCCTCAACCTCACGTACAACAAGGAGAAGTGTGTGTTCCGCACAAACCGCTTAGCCATCCTTGGCTACGTGGTCCAGAACGGAGTTCTGGTGCCCGATCCTGACACCATGCGCCCCCTCATGGAGCTCCCCCTCACCCACTGCCCCAAGGCCCTCAAACGCTGCCTGGGGTTCTTCTCCTATTACGCGCAGTGGGTCCCAAACTATGTGGACAAGGCCCGCCCACTCATACAGTCCACTCATTTCCCCCTGACGGCCGAGGCCCAACAGGCCTTCGCCCGGATCAGAGCTGATATTGCCAAAACTGGAATGTACGCTGTAGACAAAACATTTCCTTTCCAAGTAGAAAGCGACGCATCGGACGTCGCCCTTGCCGCCACCCTCAGCCAGGCAGGCAGGCTCGTGGCATTCTTTTCCCGCACCCTCCATGCCTCCGAAATTCGGCACTCATCCGTTGAAAAGGAGGCCCAGGCTATCGTTGGGGCTGTGCGACATTGGAGGCATTACCTGGCCAGCAGGAGATTCACTCCCCTCACTGACCAACGGTCGGTAGCCTTCATGTTCAACAACACACAGCGGGGCAAGATTAAAAATGATAAAATCTTGCGGTGGAGAATTGAGCTCTCCACCTTTAATTACGAGATTAAGTATCGCCCTGGCAAACTCAACGAGCCCCCAGACGCCCTATCCCGAGGTACAAGTGCCAGCGCACAAGTAGACCGACTCCGGACTCTGCACGACAGCCTTTGTCACCCGGGGGTCACTCGGTTGTACCATTTCATTAAGGCACAAAATCTGCCCTACTCCATCGAGGAAGTAAGGACAATCACCAGGGACTGCCAGGTCTGTGTGGAATGCAAGCCGCACTTCTACCGGCCAGACCGCGCGCACCTGGTGAAGGCCTCCCGCCCCTTTGAACACCTCAGCGTGGATTTCAAAGGCCCCTCCCCTCCACCGACCGACACACATATTTCCTCAGTGTGATCGATGAATACTCCCGATTTCCCTTCGCCATCCCATGCCCCGACATGATGTCTGCCACCATCATTAAAGCCCTTAATTCTATCTTCACTCTGTTCAGCTTCCCCGCCTACCCCCACAGTGACAGGGGATCCTCATTCATGAGTGATGAGCAACGTCAGTTCCTGCTCAGCAGGGGTATCGCCTCCAGCAGAACGACGAGCTACAACCCCTGGGGAAACGGACAGGTAGAAAGGGAGAATGGGACGGTCTGGAGGGCCGTCAAGTTGGCCCTGCGGTCCAGGAATCCCCCGGCCTCCCGCTGGCAAGAGGTCCTCCCTGATGCACTACATTCCATTCGCTCATTACTCTGCACTGCCACTAACAGTACACACATGAACATCTTTTTGCCTTCCCCAGGAAGTCCACATCCGGGGTATCGCTCCCAACTTGGCTTACAGCTCCGGGAACCGTGCTTCTCCGTAAACATGTGCGGCTCCACAAGGCGGATCCGTTGGTGGAAAGGGTACACCTGCTCCACGCAAACCCACAGTACGCCTACGTGGCGTTCCCCGACGACCGCCAGGATACTGTCTCCCTCAGGGATCTGGCACCAGCAGGTTCCACCCCCACACCACCCCTGGCGCCACCCTCCCCTCCCCCGCCGCCCCATCACCGCCCCTAGAACCCTAACCCTAACTCCCCCTGCCCACCCCCGTTGATGAAGAGGATTTCGGCACGCTCCCGGAGTCAACTTCGACCACGACAGCGCCAACATCGCCGTCACCACTTTGTCGACCTCAAAGAACCATCAATGCACTGGACCGGCTGAACCTCTTACCGGCCCGCCGGATGCGAAGAGACATTTTTTTACTGCTCTGTAAATATTAAAGATTGCTAATTGTATATAGTTATCCACCATCCCCGCCGGACTCAATTTTAACAGGGGGTAAATGTGGTAAACCACTGTGCTCTGATATTAGGGGTTGTACGGTAGAACCTGCACTACAGGTTCACCTGTGGCCCCTGCATGCTAGCTCCGCCCAGGAGGCGGGTTATAAATATGCGTGGCCTCCAGCTCGTAGCCATTTCGTCAGCTGCTGTGGAAGGCCACACATCTGATACTAATAAAGCCTCAGTTTGGATTCAACTTCGTCTCCAGTCAAATTGATCGTGCCTCAACTAGTCATTGTGCACAATGGAGGTAAATGCCGAGCGTGACTCAACTCCTTGCTCCCGGTTGGAGTCCATGGCACCTGATCCCCACTTTTATGGAGCAGCAGTGATTTGTGTCTGTGTGACTTCCCGCTTGGGAGGGGATGTGAGTATATTTTGGCCGGGCGTACGTTTTGGCCTGAAGCTGACTAATGCTATAATAATGCATGCAGAATCTGCTTCTCGCCCTTTCTGCGTGCAATCTGGTTTACGGCAGCCAGAACAGCCCAGGAAGACCGCAAACTGTTGTGCACCCGATGCAAATCCTGTTTTTGTGCTCACCCGCAATCTTCCTGACATAGCAGGATTTTCACCGGGTGCAACGTGGCTGGAAAAACACCCCTCCAGCAGATGGCACCTCAAGATGATGGTGCCTCCTCTGCAACCCTTTAAAATAATAAATAAAGATGTCCTTAGCAGCGAAGCTGCCATTGCGGAGGGAGATCGAGCCCCTCCATCGGGCAGCCTGCAGCTCGAGTCAGGCCCAAAACCTACTCAGAACATTAGCATCCTGGTCTGCCACTGGGAGGCCCCTCCAAATTTGGACCAAGGAGTTGAGTCACGCTCAGAGGTTGGGGGATGGGGGGGGTCTAGAATCGGAGGGGGTCAGAGCATGGGATGTTGGGTGGTGGTGTGGGGGGGCTGCATGCTGACTAGATTCTTTGGTCTCTGATAAGTCGCTATTCATGGTTGTTAAATCCTGTTAATTGTTCACCAACTGCTGACCAGTAGTTATCCTGCCACCCCTCAACCCACCTCTGGGAAAATGGCCCCTGAGTGGGATGCCAGCTGCCTCTGTCAAATCACCCGAGAAGCTTTTCTATTTGATTGAAAGCAGCCTTTACTTTCCAAATTTGCTTCATATTCCTCATAAGTATCCCAGTGAATTTTTAATGTGCCCTCGATTGTCTCAATGTCCTTCCTGCAATGTTGTGCCCAAAGCTACACATAGTACTAAACCTGTTATCTTAATATGGTTATCTCGATTCACTATTACAGTTTAACTTTCATGCCTTGCCATAAAATCCAGTTTTTCATTGACATTTTATCCACATTTCCACAGTCCTTCCAAATTCTTCCAAAGTTCACTCAATTTGGAAACTGTTGCGTGAGATTGGAAAATTGCACATGTCACTTTGCTACTTAATAAAGGTGGAAGAGGGAAACCAGGGATTTATAGGCCAGTTGTTAGAAAGTCGATAGTTAAATATATTGGCCTCCGCTTTTGGTCCCGACCCAAGTGTGCAGAGTCGGAAAATTTCCCGACTCCCCAAATCCATCCCAAGAGAATCTTCTCCAAACGGCCAGATGTTTGTTCCGAGGGAGTCGGCGCGAACTGGATTCTGGTCCGTTGCTCATGGAGACCCCTAGAGGGACAGTTGAGTTCCAGGGCGGGCTGTTTAAAAGGCCTCCCTTGATACACTGGGACTTTGTCCTAGTTGTAATAAAAGCAGTAAGGCCTACTAGAGTTCACCTTTTGCACCACCTCACTCGTCACACACTCCTCCTGCCCCATTCATGGCGACTCATACCCCACATGCCAACTGTTGCCCTCAAGTCATCCTCACAGCCCTTTATATCCCCCATGCCAACTTAATACTAACTCATGCCAAGCCATGTCCCAACACACCACCCTTTCTCCTATGCCTTCCACATACGTACCCTTTGGTCCCAAGAAGATCCCCGGGGCTGAAGCCCTGCTTTTTAGTGTCTGATTGTTGGAAGATGCCTCCTAGAGTTCAGATGCACTGAATATCGTAATCAGCGATCGGGCGGAGAATCGACTCCGTCACCCAAGTCGGGGCCGGCGCCAGTTTGACGCCGATCAGCCATGCTCTGCCCCCTCGGAAATGGCATAATTGTGTCGCACGGCGCACGCCGTTGCAACACCATTTGCGTTCATCGGCGGCCATCCCGCGATGCTCCACCCCCGATGAGCTGAGTTCCCGACTGCGCGGGACACATGTGGTCTCAGTGGTCGGGAACCTAATGTGGCGGCTGCGGACTGTGTCCAGCACCGCCACACTCGGCCGGGATCCATGCCACTGGCCGGAGGGATTCCACGAGGGCTGGGAGGACTGGTTGGGGGTGGCTAGCGCATGGCCCATGGGGTCGCGGATGTCGGGTCGGGTCCATGCACAGCCGGCGCCACGTTGCGCTGTGCGATCGCTGCAGGTTGTCAACCGTGCGCATGCGCAGCCCGGGCTGGTTTAGCACAGGGCCTAATCGCTGGCTTTGAAAGCAGACCAAGGCAGGCCAGCAGCACGGTTCAATTCCCGTATCAGCCTCCCCAAACAGGTGCCAGAATGTGGCGACTAGGGGGTTTTCACAGTAACTTCATTTGAAGCTTACTTGTGACAATAAGCGATTTTCATTTCATTTCCAACAAGAGAGAATCTAACCATCTCCCTTGACATTCAACAGCATTACCATCACTGAATTCCTCACTATCAATATTCTGGGGTTAACATTGACCAGAAACTGCCTTACAAGACCTCCTCACCGCACAGGACCTTCAGCCGACGTTATACACCAGATACATTGATGACATTTTGTGGGCAGCACGGTAGCATTGTGGATAGCACAATTGCTTCACAGCTTCAGGGTTCGAGGTTCGATTCCGGCTTGGGTCACTGTCTGTGCGGAGTCTGCACATCCTCCCCGTGTGTGTGTGGGTTTCCTCCGGGTGCTCCGGTTTCCTCCCACAGTCCAAAGATGTGCAGGTTAGGTGGGTTGGCCATGATAAATTGCCCTTAGTGTCCAAAATTGCCCTTAGTGTTGGGTGGAGTTACTGGGTTATGGGGATAGGGTGGAGGTGTTGACCTTGGGTAGGGTACTCTTTCCAAGAGCCGGTGCAGACTCGATGGGCCGAATGGCCTCCTTCTGCACTGTAAATTCTATGATAATCTATGACACGGCCATTCTCCGGCCGTTTTCAGCGAGGGAGCCGAGAGTTTCATCTGGTCCCTCTGTTAGCCCCTCACCAGTCCCGGAATCGGTGAGGGGTCGAAACCAATTTTTTCCCGTGAATTCTCCATTCGAGCCGGCACTTAGCCGCTGAAATGGAAATCCAACTCATTGTTGCTGGCATCAAAGTTTGAATGAAATTGAGTGAACTAATCATCCTCTGAGACAAGGCACGTGTGCCTTGAGAAGCCACTCGAGAGTTGAGGAGTGTGAAGTGCTCTCACAACTAACAAGTCCAAATCCTCATTTGCAATATCCTTCAGCTGTGAAGGTAGAGGCTGCTCACAGTCAAAGGGAGTTAAAGTGACGTTCAGCATAGAACCAAGAGCAGAGCTCTGTCCTGGAAGTCTTTGGTAGAAAGAAGACAGGCTGCAGCTGTGGCTGTCCCTGTTATGGGTCTCCACAGTATTTAAAGATGGCTTGAAGGCGTCACAGATGCAAAACCCCTCATCACCCGGCCCAACCCCCAAACTGGAAAGCTTCAGCCACCCTGACCAAGCCAAAGACCCCCTCGGAGAGAGGGGGGGGGGGCGGAGAAACACCCTTGAGCTGCATGCCGGAAAATGGCTACTCACCTCCTCAAGTCCCCCCAGTTGCCATTGTGCCAGCTTCATGTTTTAAAAAATGAGTACTGAACGACACCCGTGTGATTTCTCGCAGTGGAGTCTGCTGCATTTGACTTCAATCTCGCTAATGCGATTTAAATGAATTCAAATGAGAGTTAATGATATGCTCGCCACTTTTGGATGAGATCCGGAACTTGCCATGGGGAGTGGGCCGGGGAAGTTGCAAACTGGCTCTAGCCCGGCGCGAATCTCGATTTTTGCTTTTCCCGCTATTTACCCAACGCACCCAGAGCCACGCGGGCGACACACGGCAGTTAAATCGCACCCATTATTTATAATGTTTACCATTACAAATATAAAACCCTTAAAACTACCTTTGTTTTCCGAACAATAGTCAAATTGTGACTGATGAAAATTCATTGATAATCTTTTTAATCTGAAAAATTAACACCGCCGTACCAAAAAAACAAAGCAAATGGGGAAAAACTAACTTGTGTATGTTTTTTAAAGCCGACTTCATTTTTTTCCTCTAAATTTGCTGACACCCTGCTCTTAACTGGACTGTCAGCCCCAAGCCAGGTTTTACGATTAATGGTCAATATTGGGTTTAGATGCTGATGATCGCTGACCCAATATTTTGTACGACAGAACAACATAGATAGCTTTATCAACATTTGAAAACCTTTGCAAAAACACGCAGAGTTCTGTTAATGTTTGATTGATGGGAGAGCCAGTATTTTTTGTGGTATCATCATCATTCAAGTGCCATGCCAAATTACTTGGGAGGCCAGAGTCTTACAAATTTTTTGATCATAGCAACAGTAGGTGATCTCTCATTCACAGTTGGAGGCCAGAATTCTCCGGCTGTTCACGTCGGCCGGATCTTCCAGTTCCACTGACAGTACATCCCCATCGTGGGATTGAAATGAAATGAAAATGAAAATCGCATATTGGCACAAGTAGGCTTCAAATGAAGTTACTGTGAAAAGCCCCTAGTCGCCACATCCCGGCGCCCGTTCGGGGAGGCTGGTACGGGAATTCCCGGCGTGGAGCGGATTTTCATACAAATAGGCTGTATTCATCAGCTCAAATCCCCAATTTTCCTTCCTCCCATTCGTCCTTCCCCCTCCGATCCCCCCTCCCCATCTCACCTCCCTCTGCCATCCACCTCCTCTCATTTCCCTCTTTCCCTCCTTTCCTCCCTTATCCCCAATATCCCCCAACCCCCCCATTTCTCTCCTTCCCCCTCCTAACCCTCCCGTCCTCCCCCATCACCCACCCATCCCACACACACCGCCTCCTGCCCGACCACTCTGTTCCACCTTCGAAGGGTGTGTGTAACATCACTCCAGGCTCATGGGCCTGTGTCGGCACTGTCAGCGGGTCAATATACAAGGCAGGAGAGTGAGGATAACTCACTGTGAGGAAAGCTCTGGTACTCCTCAGTTTATGTTTTTCTGCTGACAGCGTACTCACACCCATCCTCATGACGGAATCGGGGCCATTTGATCTTGGACCACTGTGCCGGGGGTTGGGGGGAGAGGAGGGCGACAGAGGGTAGGGGTGCAGGCAGGCCCGCTGTGAAGATTAATGTGACACAGGCTTTACATGTATGAAATGTGACATGTTTTAATAGTGAACATTTGATATTTCCATTTCCCTAGCTATAGATAGTCACCCCCACCCTCCCCAGTGCCCACTCAGTGCTCCTCAATCTTCTTGATCTTCTGTGGTCTACTGCTACATCTAGGTGTGTCCCCAGGTTGCAAAATAGAGATGGAGGCAGCCTGCTGCTTTTCGCGCCCTGTGGCCCCTGGATGCCCTGGGCAGACGCCCTCTGGAGGGCCTGGAGCCGGCTCCAGCCAACTTACAGGTGTCGTTGTGCCGCCCTGTTCGGCCGCCCACTGCCCTTGAGTGGTGCCAGTGTTAGGAGGGGGGTATCAGAAGATTGGAGACTGCCGTAGTCTCATTGGTGGCAAGCCACTCGTTGGCCTCCGACGCTTCCTCCTCCCTGAGATTGCCCTCGGATCCTGGAGCATCAGACGGAGGGACAGCTGGAGTGAGCTTCAAAAGCCTCTGAGTCATCTGGCACTGCGAGTCCCGGTGGTTCCCCACGTTCGGCACCATGGTGTTGACATCTTCAGTGTAGGTCCTCAGAGACTGCACTATGCTCTGCAGTGAATCGGCAATGACCACATGCATTTGGGACAGGTCCCTCAGAGACTGCGCTATGCTCTGCAGTGTATCAGCAATGTCCACCTGCATTTGGGACAGATCCCTCAGTGACTGCGCTATGCTCTGCAGTGAATCGGCAATGACCACCTGCATTTGGGACAGGTCCCTCAGTGACTGCACTATGCTCTGCAGTGAATCGGCAATGACCACATGCATTTGGGACAGATCCCTCAGTGACTGCGCTATGCTCTGCAGTGAATCGGCAATGACCACATGCATTTGGGACAGATCCCTCAGTGACTGCGCTATGCTCTGCAGTGAATCGGCAATGTCTCCCTGTGTTTGGGACAGGTCCCTCAGTGACTGCGCTATGCTCTGCAGTGTATCAGCCATGTCCACCTGCATTTGGGACAGGTCCCTCAGTGACTGAGCTATGCTCTGCAGTGAATCGGCAATGTCTCCCTGTGTTTGGGACAGGTCCCTCAGTGACTGAGCTATGCTCTGCAGTGAATCGGCAATGTCTCCCTGTGTTTGGGACAGGTCCCTCAGTGACTGCGCTATTCATAGAATTTACAGTGCAGAAGGAGGCCATTTGGCCCATCGGGTCTGCACCGGCTCTTGGAAAGAGCACCCTACCCAAGGTCAACACCTCCACCCTATCCCCATAACCCAGTAACCCCACCCAACACTAAGGGCAGTTTTGGACACAAAGGGCAATTTAGCATGGCCAATCCACCTAACCTGCACATCTTTGGACTGTGGGAGGAAACCGGAGCACCCGGAGGAAACCCACGCACACACGGGGAGGATGTGCAGACTCCGCACAGACAGTGACCCAAGCCGGAATCGAACCTGGGACCCTGGAGCTGTGAAGCATTTGTGCTATCCACAATGCTACCGTGCTGCCCCATGCAGTGAACCGTGCTATGCTCTGCAGTGAATCGGCAATGTCTCCCTGTGTTTGGGACAGCTCCCTCAGTGACTGAGCTATGCTCTGCAGTGAATCGGCAATGTCCACCTGCATCTGGGACAGATCCCTCAGTGACTGCGCTATGCTCTGCAGTGAATCGGCAATGTCTCCCTGTGTTTGGGACAGGTCCCTCAGTGACTGCGCTATGCTCTGCAGTGAATCGGCAATGTCTCCCTGCATCTGGGACAGGTCCCTCAGTGACTGGGGCATGCTCTGCAGTGTATCAGCAATGTCCACCTGCATTTGGGACAGGTCCCTCAGTCACTGCGCTATGCTCTGCAGTGAATTGGCAATGTCTCCCTGTGTTTGGGACAGGTCCGTCAGTGACTGCGCTATGCTCTGCAGTGAATTGGCAATGTCTCCCTGCATCTGGGACAGGTCCCCCAGTGACTGCGCTATGCTCTGCAGTGTATCGGCAATGTCTCCCTGTGTTTGGGACAGATCCCTCAGTGACTGCGCTATGCTCTGCAGTGAATTGGCAATGTCTCCCTGCGTCTGGGACAGGTCCCTCAGTGACTGCGCTATGCTCTGCAGTGAATTGGCAATGTCTCCCTGCGTCTGGGACAGGTCCCTCAGTGACTGCGCTATGCTCTGCAGTGTATCAGCAATGTCTCCCTGTGTTTGGGACAGGTCCCTCAGTGACTGCGCTATGCTCTGCAGTGAATCGGCAATGTCCACCTGCATTTGGGAGAGATCCCTCAGTGACTGCGCTGTGCTCTGCAGTGAATTGGCAATGTCTCCTGCGTCTGGGACAGGTCCCTCAGTGACTGCGCTATGCTCTGCAGTGTATCGGCAATGTCTCCCTGTGTTTGGGACAGGTCCCTCAGTGACTACACTATGCTCTGCAGTGAATCGGCAATGTCCACCTGCATTTGGGACAGGTCCCTCAGTGACTGCGCAATGCTCTGCAGTGAATCGGCAATGTCCACCTGCATTTGGGACAGATCCCTCAGTGACTACGCTATGCTCTGCAGTGAATCGGCAATGTCCACCTGCATTTGGGACAGGTCCCTCAGTGACTGCGCTATGCTCTGCAGTGTATCAGCAATGTCCACCTGTATTTGGGACAGATCCCTCAGTGACTGCGCTATGCTCTGCAGTGAATCGGCAATGTCCACCTGTATTTGGGACAGATCCCTCAGTGACTGCGTTATGCTCTGCAGTGTATCGGCAATGTCTCCCTGCGTTTGGGACAGATCCCTCAGTGACTGCGCTATGCTCTGCAGTGAATCGGCAATGTCCACCTGTATTTGGGACAGATCCCTCAGTGACTGCGCTATGCTCTGCAGTGAATCAGCAATGTCCACCTGTATTTGGGACAGGTCCCTCAGTGTCTGCGCTATGCTCTGCAGTGTATCGGCAATGTCCACCTGCATCTGAGACAGGTCCCTCAGTGACTGGGGCATGCTCTGCAGTGTATCAGCAATGTCTCCCTGGGTTTGGGACAGATCCCTCAGTGACTGCGCTATGCTCTGCAGTGAATCGGCAATGTCCACCTGTATTTGGGACAGATCCCTCAGTGACTGCGCTATGCTCTGCAGTGTATCGGCAATGTCTCCCTGCGTTTGGGACAGATCCCTCAGTGACTGCGCTATGCTCTGCAGTGAATCGGCAATGTCCACCTGTATTTGGGACAGATCCCTCAGTGACTGCGCTATGCTCTGCAGTGAATCAGCAATGTCCACCTGTATTTGGGACAGGTCCCTCAGTGTCTGCGCTATGCTCTGCAGTGTATCGGCAATGTCCACCTGCATCTGAGACAGATCCCTCAGTGACTGCGCTATGCTCTGCAGTGCCTCGGCAATGTCCACCTGCATCTCGGACAGGTCCCTCAGTGACTGCGCTATGCTCTGCAGTGTATAGGCAATGTCTCCCTGCATTTGGGACAGGTCCCTCAGTGTCTGGGCCATGCTCTGCAGTGCCTCGGCAATGTCCACCTGCATCTGGGACATGTCCCTCAGTGACTGGGACATGATATCGAGGCCCTCAGCCATGGCTGTCACAGACTAAGCTGGTTGGGCATCTCCACTCAGGATGCGGACATCGTGTTCCAGGTTTTCAACTGAGGTCACCACCCTAGCAGTGTTGGTTTCATTCCCACACAACTTTGGCAATATCTCCTGCACCCGTAGCTGTTGGGACTTCTCCAATCGGCTATGCGCTCGCTGGAATGTCGGTGACATCCCCTCCTGAATGTCACGGCTGTGTCCTATGATCTGCAACAGCTCTGAGAGAACCTTGTCCAGAGGCTCGGCATCAAAATGGGACCTAGCTGAGTCCTGGGATCCAGCAGACCTCTGACTGCTGTCTCCCCTGGATGTTCCTGCTTCCACATGATGGGCAGCAGTAACTATGTGATGCTCACCAGATTGTGTGCCAGAAGCCTGTCCACTAATGTCGTCCACTGATGTGTGTGTCTCTGCGCTGGTGGAATGTGGGTGTGATAACTGTGACGGGTTGATGGTGGTCTCCTTGGAGCTCTCCTCCAATGTGGTCTCTTGGCTGGTAGGCTGGGGAATGACTCCGGATGGCCTGGCCTCATCAGATGGCGATCCTGAGAGACAATGGACAAGTGGTCAGTGAGAGGGAAGGATCATTTTGTCTGACATGGACAACTCACAAGTCAGGTCATCTGGGTGAATGGGCAGTGGATCCGGCAGTGGATCCTCACCTCTCTGGTGCAGGCCAACCTCACTGTCAGTGACTGCTCTCTCCTCGGCTAACCCCGTGATTTTCAGGGCCCATTCCTGATAGGGAGTAAGGACTCAGGCCCACCATCTTGGCACTTTTCTGCTTATTATGGGCTATATACTCCTGCAGGGACAAAGAGAGGGCTTTGTGAGATGCACGCTTGATGGGTCAGTGGTGTCAATAGCAGGTGGCCTGTAGTCTATAGCAGCTGCCGCACCCGAACATGAAGGGGTTGTGCTGGTGGGTGCCAGTTGGTTTTGAGGAACAAGCCCGGGGTTCGGATGTGGGGAAGGTAAGATGTGTCAGCTAATGATTTTGGGGGGGGGGGGGGGGGTGTTTGGGAATTTGATGGGTGGTGGGCGGAACTGATGCCAGGAGAGAGTTGGTAACTTCCCCTGGCAGCTCAGTGGAGGTGGTCGGTTTGCTTCCGAGAAGGGACAGCGGTCCTCATTGTCATGTTGCCCGTACTGACAGCTGCTGCCAGTGCCTCCCAGATGGTATTCGTGGCCTTGTTGCTGGTCCTCCGCCCTCTTGGAACAGACTGGACCATCTCTCATTCACAGCGTCAAGAGGGCTGGCCAGCTCGGCATCCCTATAGCGAGGAGCAAGTCTGCGCTTGTGTGTTTACTGGGAGTGACTGGTGAAGGAGCGTTTAAAAGCAGGTCCCTCTTGTTAACGGCGAGAAGCTGCGGTGCGAGTCTGGCAAATTAGATGGCGCGACAGCCATTAATGGCGAGATGTTAGTGGGGGGTTATTTCCGGCATCAAGTGCCGTCAAATACGTGCCTCAATCTCGCCAACATGGTCAAAAAGACACTTAGAAAATGTTCCATTAAATCGCACCCAGTGCATGCTTTTTAAGTGGGTTTAATTTAATGTTTGTCTGTCTGGAAGGGTAAAACCTATAGTTGGATTCATGCTGGAAAAAGATATTTGTATGTGTGGGGGTTCGTTTCAATTCCAGATCTGATTTCATAATGTTTAGGGAGGGATACAATGTGAAGGGTAAATAAACTAGCAGTGTTTGCTTAGCAATTGGGACCTTGTAAGGTAGAGAAACCTTTAAGTTTTAGTTTTAGCTCCTTTTTTTGGCAGTTGGAGAAAAGTAGTGAGAAAGGAGGCACGTCTCACAGCTCTGCTGGAAGCAGTTGATTTTGGAAGGCCAAAGATAGAACATCTCTCTCAGCTTTGCTGGAAGAAAAGCCATGCTGTGGAGTAATAGTTAAGAAAACAGAGGTCGGAAACCTAAAGCTAAGAGAAATGAAGAGACATTTCCAAGACGTCTGGAGTTAATGGAACAGAGGAAACTGGAACCAGAACTGATTACTGTTCAATAAAGGCACAGAGAGTTGAAAAGGCATTGGATCACGCGAGGCCAGAAGTATATCCTCAGAAGTGCTAAGATTTGTGAAAAATTACTACTGTTTGGGAGACATTATTTAAACTAATTGTGGAAATTGGTGGCTCGTCCTTGGAATTTGTGTTAAAGCCTTGAAGGCAAAGGAAACTTAAAGGGCGAGTTGTAAAACCTGAAAGTGTAATCTTAGAATCAATCATGGAATCCCTATGGTGCAGAAGCAGGGCTTTCAGCCCACCGAGTCTAAAGCAACCCTCCAAAAGAGCACTCCATTCCCCTGTCAACCCCACCCTGCCCCCACAACCTAACCTCCACATTCCTGAACACTAAACGGCAATTTAGCATGGCCAATCTACCTAAACTTGATGGAAGCACCAGAGGGAAAGCATAATTAAATAGAAGATTGGAAAGTGTGACTTTTGAAAGTGGAATTTGGAATCATTCGTGTGGAAGCCGGAGTTCAGTGAGACAAGGTGGCTCGTGGTATGAGAATTACCTGGGGGGATTTTGAGGAGAAATCCACAGACATTCACTTGGGTTCAAAGAGGAAAGTGTCTTACCACAGTCATCTTGTGTGCTTAAGAGGGACTTTGTGTATTAATGAGAAAATTGTAGCTTAAAATGTACTTTGTGATCCATGTTAATCCTAAAAGCAGTATGTAATTGCTAAAGTAAAAGGGGAGTAAAGTATTGTATTATAATCCAATTTTTCCATGTTTAATAAATGTTTTTTTCTTGTTGTTGAAACTAATTAGCGAGCCTGTGACTATGTTCCTCCATGTTTTATTTTTAAAAAAGTTATAGCATCAACTGGGATTGTAGCACTATTCATAACTCCCCCTCTTTTTCAGCTGCTATTTTGTTTATCTGGATTTTGACATAGTCTATGTAAAGTCCAGGTACAGTTGCATTGTAACTGCAGAGCTGGACCAGCAATCCAGAGGCCTAGACTATTGACCTAGAAAAAAGCATTCAGATCCCACCTCGCAGCTGGGGGGGGGGGGATTAAATTTAATCAATCAAATCTGGAATACAAAGCTAGATTTACAGAATGGTTACAGGATAAAGAAGGCAATTTAGTCCATTGATCCCATGATGGCTCTTTACAAGAGCAGCTCAGCTGGCCGCAGTCTCCTGCCTGTTTCCTGTAGTCCTGCACCTTTCCCTTCAGGTGTTTATCCAAATTACTTTTGGAAACCGTGAATGGCTCTTCTTCCCACACCTTCTCAGGCAACACTTTCCAGATCCTAATTACATGCTGTGTAAAAATGTTTTCCTCATGTCGCCATTGGTTCCTTCACCAATCACTTTGCACTTGTGCTTTCTGGTCCTCGAACCTTCTGTTGCTAACTTGCTGTTGTCTCTTAATTTGGCTTTGTTTAATTACGTTTGCTCAAGAATCGCCAGGTATCTTTCGACACCGCCACAAAGTTCAAAACCGAATACTGATCAAAGACTTGATACACCAGTTAGTAAGTTCAAAATCAATGCTCATTTATTTACACACACAGTCACATATACTCATGCATAAACTCTTCAAACTAAACTAACACTACTGCTAAAAGCCTATACTTAGCTTCGGGTGCCCACTCAGTCAGAGGAACAATGGTCGTTGCTCGGTTCTGAGGCTGCTGGGTTGAGCTGTTTACAGGATAGCAACTAAGAGTGTCTATCTCGTAGCGTGCGTTGACTCGGAACTTACTTGGTCTGGCGTAGCTGCTTGGCTGGTCTCTCTTCGCTGAGAGCCAAGGCCAAAGAAGAAAGATTCTCTCTTGGGGAATACTTTTTATACCCGAAAGGGCTTTGCCCGCTTTTAGGCGGGCCTTGAACTTGGCCTCAATTAATTGGGCCTTTCCCAATCATTCTTATCGATCTTCCTCCAATAGAGGGGTGGGTTCCCTGATTGCTGGGCGTGTCCTAGGTGACCGTTGGTCTGCTTTGTTTTAGCCTCCTCTGGTGCCGGGGTGTCTGCCTTAACATTGTTTATCTAAATGTTTCCCTTTTGTCCCTGGAAATGGCTGATTAGTATGTAGATGGCTTAGCAGTACCGGTCCTGTCTGAGAGCCACTGCTCTAATCAACAGACAGACCTTGCATCTGCTTGCTTTTCAGTATTGTCCAATTTTCCCTGCATTCTTTGCAAAGTGTCCATTTTGTAATCGGGATGTGGCCGTCCCAGATGACTACACTTCCGCCAAAGGAAACAGTTTCTCTGTGAGGTCTACTCTTGTCTGGATCATTCATACTTCGAAGACCTGTGTCAAATCGCCTCTCAACCTTCCTATCTCTGAAGAGAAGAACATTAGCTTCTCCAATTGTCCACGCTATGGAACTCCCAATCAACAACAACAGCAACTTACATTCGTACAGCCCCTTAGACATTATAAAATGTCCGAAGACGCTTCACAGGACCATGATAAAACAAAGTAAGACACCAAGCTGGTCGAATGACCAAAACTTTGGTCAAATGGCGGGTTTTAATGAGTATTTTAAATGAGGAAAATGAGGTAGAGAGGCAAGTGGGAATGGAATTCCAGAGCTTAGGGCCTAGGCAGCTGAGGGCCTAGTCACTCATGGTGGAGTGATTTGAATCAGAGGCTAGAATTAGTGATGTGCAGGTATCTCAAAGGGTTATGCAGGTGCAAGAGTTCACAAGGATAGGGAGGGAAAAGGCCATGGAAGGCAGGATAGGAATCCTAAAATCAAGATGTTGTTTGATTGGGAGCTAGAGGCAGATTTACAGTTCATGGGGCCCAGCGCTTCCATTCATTTCTGGGCCCATGCCTCCCCCCACCCCCCCACCAACCTCACGCCCCTCCCAACCCCACCCACTCTTGTCCTACAGAATGCAAAGGCGAAAGCCACAAAAATACACAAATTGATCATTGAATTTTGAATTGGCAAATCTAGGTCTTCAGAAAATTCACTCGTACATTTGAATGAGGATGAACGTATAGTTTGTGCACTGTTCAGTACTTCAAACTTTTACAAGCAAAATGACAAACTGTCTTTTTGCCTAGCTTCGCCCTCTTGTCTTTCCTTCAATTATCTACGTTTTGGCTGTCAGATTGATAGTGTTGCTTCATATTGCTGAAGAAACTGATCTTGATTTTAATGAAGTGTCTGAAAGAGCAGGTGTTTGCACAGTCAATCCCTTGTTTTTATCACCTTCAATTCAAGTTCCGCAGAAATTTGATTAATCTTTTAACTATTAAGATGTGATACTAGATTTCAAACAACATTCACACTATTCTTCTCCTGCCAATTTCCCCCTCACAAACTCTCCCTCCCCGCAGACCCCCAACCCCATCACAAACTCTCCCTCCCTCCAAAATGCAACCCGGCCCACACACACTCTCCCTCCTTGCAAGTCTGCAAGTCTGGTTAACCCGCTCACAAATCTTCCTGCTCTCACCCCCCCCCCCCCCCCCCAATCTCCTCACAGTCTCCCCCTATTCCTCACACTCTCCCATTCTCACAATCTCACTCACTTCGCAGGCCTGGGGTTTCCAAGGCAGCCTCCTGCCTCATTATGATATCCTCGCGGCTAAGGCTTGATTCGGGGCAACACACCTCGTGCCTTGCTGTTGGGGGACCTGCTCTGGGTCAAGTTGCAAAGCTGTTTGTCGGTTGACCCATCTCCTAGTGGCTTGATTTCGGCACCTCGCGCCTCACTATTGCTGACTTGTTCTGGTCGAGTCGCAAGCCTGCTCGTCTCGCCTGCTCTGCAGCTGTCCTCACTTTGTGATAACTTTTGGCATCTTGTGCCTCGCTGTTCAGCCCTCGGTCAGGCCTCCTACTCGCCTCGCCACATGCTCCTCTCGGCGGCTGACTTTACCTCGTGGTGGCTTTCTGCGGCCGGGTCGAGTCGCAAACCTGCTTGCCTTTCACAAAGTGGTAGCCATGATGTGGCGATGCCGGCGTTGGACTGGGGTGGGTGCAGTAAGAAGTCGTACAACACCAGGTTAAAGTTCAACAGGTTTGTTCCGAATCACTAGCTTTCGGAGCACAGCTCCTTCCTCAGGTGAATCTGATGAGTCTTAGACCATTGTCAAGGAAAAGGCTTAGAGTTGGTAGCTAGGGAATGGAGTTTTGAGTAGGGTCTGAGAACACTGGCTTCAGTCTTCTCAAGATATAATAGAAATAGAAATAATGGACAGGAATGCTGTGCATGTGCGTAACCACTTCTGTGTTCTTCTTTCAAACCATTCACATATCAGCCATGCAGTGTAAGCAGGCTACAGCTTTACTGAGACTCCAGTGGCACCTTTGTGTCTCAGTGTGGTGGCTGCAGTGTAAAGGCATCTTTAACTGTCTTCTCCAGCTGCTCTGCATCTTTACAACACTCTGCCACCAAAACTGTATCATTCCTTCTTCCACACAAATGGATTGTCTCTGCAACCCTAAAGGTGCAAAATCTCACCAGCCTTCCTCCCCCTCTCATACTTTCCTGTTGCATGAACTGGGAGTTCTTATGGAAAATCTACTTGTTAGCAAAGGTCAAGTAGCCTAAACCCTAAATTGTTTTATTTTCACCATTAATTGTAATATTTCAGTAAATGGCTTAAATCTCACTACCCAATAAGACAAAGAACAAAGAAAAGTACAGCACAGGAACAGGCCCTTCGGCCCTCCAAACCTGTGCCGATCATGATGCCCTCACTAAAAATAAAACCTTCTGCCCTTACTCAGTCCATATCCCTCTATTTCCTGCCTATTCATGTACCCATCCAGATGCCTCTTAAATGTTGCTAATGCGCCTGCTTCCACCACATCCTCTGGCAGCGCATTCCAGGCACCCACCACTCTCTCTGTGAAAAGCTTACCCTGCACATCTCCCTTAAACTTTCCCCCTCTAACCTTGAACCTGTGCCCCCTTGTAATTGACACTTTCACCCTTGGAAAAAGCCTCTGACTATCCACCCTGTCTATGCCTCTCATCATTTTGTAGACCTCTATCAGGTTTCCCCTCAGCCTCCGTCTTTCCAGCGAAAACAATCCTAGTTTATTCAACCTCTCCTCATAGGCAACACCCTCAAAACCAGGCAACACCCTGGTGAACCTTCTTTGCACTCTCTCCAAAGCTTCCACTTCTGATAATGTGGTGACCAGAACTGCACGCAATACTCCAAATGCGGCCTAACCAAGGTTTTATATAGCTGCAGCATGATTTCCTAACTCCTGTACTCAATGTCCCCGGCTGATGAAGGCAAGCATGCCATATGCCTTCTTAATCACCTTGGTCACCTGTGTTGCTACATTTAGGGAAAGTGGACCTGCACGCCCAGATCCCTCTGTATGTTAATGTTCCTAAGGGTTCTACCATTTACAGTATAATTCATACCTAGATTTGAATCTCAAAAATACATCACTCACATTTGTCTGGATTAAACGCCACCTGTCATTTCTGTGCTCAAGTCTCCGATCTATCTATATCCTGTTGTATTCTCTCACAACCCTCAGCACAATCAGCAACTCGGCCAATCTTTGTGTCATCCGCAAACTTACTGATCAGACCACCCACATTTTCCTCCAGATAATTTCTATATACTACAAACAACAGAGGTCCCAGCATCGATCCCTACCGAACACCACTAGCTACAGATCTCCATTCTGATAAACACCCTTCCACCGCGACTCTCTGTCTTCTATAAGCAAGCCAGTTCTGTATCCATTTAGCCAGCCCACCCCGACAAGGGATAAATCATGCATAAACACTTAGGCAATAACTTTATTTAGATACTCGACAAATACCAGTCAAGAGTTGGATGTCCGTCACTAGTATGTGACTATTACACAGTCTGCTACAAGATTATTCTTCCCTATTATTAATGCATCTGTGCTGTCATGTGATTTGCAGACTCGGCAAGAGTTGTCAACAGCAACATTTTCTCGAATGATCTTTTCCTGGGCCAGATTCAACTGGGTTTCACAATCATTATTGGAAGAAAAAAAATTAACTTTATTGGACTGAATGAACCTTGCAAAATCAAACACACCAGGGTTCATTTTGTTTCTGGAGAGATCTAAACCATTATGTGTGTTTACTTCAGGCTTCCTGTTTGTGAAATTATTTTCCAGGTTCCCTGGCTGCAAAATTCTGTGAGAAGTTTTATTAATTCTGCCTACCTAATTTTCGACCCTGTGCATGCCTTTTCCTCTTGGAATTGAATGTGTGACTATGCTCGCCAGTGCCTCAGCATCATGAATTGGTTAGTCGCACTAGTGACTTGCGTTCCCCTCTTTAACTCGCCTGCTCTTGCTTATCGACAAGTTGTCACCTTTTCTACAATTCCTTGTGACGCGGTGGGAGCGATGAAAGCTGCTGATCTTGCAGTTCATTACATCAATAATGTTCGAAGAAAGGGATTCAAGTACAGACTGAACAGACTGAAGAATGCGCAGGAAAAACAGGTGGGTTCAAGATTTTAAAAATGGGGGGGGGTCACAAATCTGTGGTAGTGGAAATCTTGCTCAGATGTTTCTCCACAGCCGGCATTAGGAGGGCGCAGACGCACATTTGGATGTTGATTCTTTGGAAAAGTGGGGGCTATTCACAAGATGTTTGCTGTCCTCCTCTGGTTCAACGTCCTAATGGGAATGTGACTTGGAGCAGGGCTAACAAGTGTTTTGAAGGTTATCACAGGGAGAGTATGACAATGTGTTTGAAACTTACCTCAGTCAACCACTCACTGGATGAAACATATAGCTTGAGCTTTAGTCAGGAGGGGAAAGCGTGCAAGGCACTACATAACATCTGTATTAGGAAGCTTTTCTTACCTAAATTTGATTCCACCAGTGCCCTCCACTTCATGAGGGATACTGGTACTGACCTGTGACCCCTGTTTTAGCACCAATTGGAGCCCCACATCAGAGCATGCCCAGTGTTGCCTGTGGCCTTCGAGATGACGATGACCCTTGCTCTTTACATCACTGGGATCTCTGGCTATGGGGAGGGGAGGCTCCAGATTGCTGCATCTTGGTATTAGCTGGGGCCACCTAGCCCAGCTACCTGTTTGGAATGAACAATGAAAGAACAGGCAGGGGAATCAGGGATCCCATGGGGATAAGCCTCAATACTCCCACTGCTCTTAACAGGAGTAATCTCAGAGCTGCTCCACACTCTCCTTCGTGCTTTAAACCCCAAGGAAATGCCTCAAAGAGTCATGATGAGAGCATTCACTGCAACTGCCACTAGAGTCCACAACTGTGGGCCATCCAGCATTGTCCACAGAATAAACTCCCTTGCTCCTGGCTGACTGTATAGTTTTGACACTCTGCAAAACACTAAATGGCCAGCTATACTGTTTTAAAGATGTTAGTTGAGGAATAAATATTGACCAGGGCATCAGGGAGAACTCTCCTGTCCCACTTTGAATGGTGTCATGAGATCCTTTAGAACCATAAAAACGTTCCAGCACAGAAGGAGGCCATTCAGCCCTCTTGTCCATGCCAGCCTGAGGGCACCCATGGTGAGCTTGTGGTGCAACGGTCGGGCGTCTGACTCCAGATCAGAAGGTTGCGTGTTCAAATCACGTCAGTACAAAATACGTGGAAGGAGGCGATTTAAAGAAAAGCTTTAATATAGCACTAGGAAGTGCTGAGGGTTTTGGCCATAGGTGATATCATGACTGGAACAGGCTTGGAGGCCGAAGGGCCTGTTCCTGTGCTGTATTGTTCTTAGTACCTTTCTAATCCCAGCTTCCTGCACCTGGTCCATAGCCCTGCAGCTTCCAGCACTTAAGATGCAGATCCAGATACATTTTTAAAAGGGTTTAGGATCTCTGCCTCAACCACCAATTCAGCTGGTGAATTCCAGACTCCCACTACCCTCTGTGTAAAACAAGATCTTCCTCATGTGCCCAGCTTGAGATGGAAGCTAAGGTCTTAGTTTAACATTCATTTGAAGAAGGCATCTTTGACAGTAGAGTGTACAATTGCTCAACAAAAGCACTCAAATGACAGTCTGACCTCAACCCAACCTCTGACTCGGAGTCAAAAGTACCAGAGTCACGGTCAAACCTGTATGTAGCACAGTAAACTAAATAATGAGAAGGAAATTGAATGTCAAAAACCCTGGTTCAGTTTATTTATTTCAATTTCTTAAATGATTTCAGGAACTATATGAGATCAGCTATTATTTGGAGTTTGAGGTTTTTGAAACCAGATGTCATGTCAGAAGCTCCTACCCATTGAAAAGTTGCGAAATCCTACCATATCACTTGATGGTAAAGAGCTAATTAATTATATTCTCTTCTCTAACATTCTTACTGAATATTAAATATTTCAAAGGCCTCTAAAAATCAGGCTAGTTATTATTTTTGTCAAACGGCTGTAGAAATAAAGGCTACCTATACCATCAGCTCTGATAAAGATTTCTACTTAGCTGAATGTCAATAATCTGTCTTTTCTTATTGAAGATACTGAGTGACTTATTGTGTATTTCCTGCAGGCTTTTATTTTATTTCAGAATTACAGTACTTGCAGTTTTCCTTTCTTTTATGGAAGAATAATGAGCCATTTGACACAGTCTGGATATCATAGAGCATTATTATAGAATTTATAGTGCAGAAGGAGGCCATTCGGCCCATTGAGTCTGCACCGGCCCTCGGAACGACCACCCCATTTAAGCCCGCACCTCCACCGTATCCCTGTAATCTCACCTAACCTTTTTGGATACTAAAGGGCAATTTAGCCCTTAGGGCAATCCACCTAACCTGCACATCTTTGGACTGTGGGAGGAAACCTGAGCATCCGGAGGAAACCCACGCAGACACGGGGACAAAGTACAAACTACACACAGTCACCCGAGGCCGGAATTGAACTCGGGTCTCTGGAGCTGTGAGGCAGCAGTGCTAACCACTGTGCCACCATGCCGTCAGTTGGCTAATAATAGCGGAATGTGAAGTTGATTGGACTGGTTGTTGTAGTGTACTTGTGAGGCTCATTCGAGTGGTTGTTACAACATAGATAGGAGGGCGAATAGTCTGGTTGCTATTGTAGAGGATTATTGTGTTAGTTGTTATGGTGTACGACAATATGTTATTGGGCTCGTTGTGGTGTAGGTGTGATTGTCTTTGGACTAGTTGTTGCAGTGTAAGTATGAGAATTACTGGACTAGTTATAGAATCATAGGGCTGAATTTTATGCTGGGTCAGTGGCTATTTAGGGATCTGAATTGGCCCTGAAAGGGCAGCAAGGTAGCATAGTGATTAGCACAATTGCTTCACAGCTCCAAGGTCCCAGGATCGACTCCCGGCTTGGGTCACTGTCTGTGCGGAGTCTGCACATTCTCCCCGTGTGTGCGTGGGTTTCCTCCGGGTGCTCCGGTTTCCTCCCACAGTCCAAAGATGTGCAGGTTAGGTGGATTGGCCATTCTAAATTGTCCTTAGTGTCCAAAATTGCCCTTAGTTGGGTGGGGTTACTGGGTTACGGGGATAGGGTGGAGATGTGCGGTTGGGTAGGGTGCTCTTTCCAAGAGCCGGTGCAGACTCGATGGGCCGAATGGTCTCCTTCTGCACTGTAAATTCTATGAAATAAGCAAGTGGGCTGCCCCGACACCTCCTCCACTGCTGGTAAAATTGCAGTGGTAGTGGACAAGGGCAGGTCAGTGCCAGAGACAGTGTTGTTGGATTGTTTGAGGGGGAAAGGGGGCGTAAAGTTGCGGCCATAAAATCTTACAGCATAGAGGAAGGAGGCTATTTACTTCATTCTGGTTGTGCCCGTTTGTTGAAAAGAGCTGCTCAATTTTGTCCAACACCTCAATCCTTTCCTCATAACTCTGCAAATTAGCCCCCATCAAGTACATGCCCAGTAATGTTTTGGTGTCAGTGTAAGGGCTATTGGATTAGTTGTTTAATCATAGAATCTTAGAGCATAAAGGAATTTGGCCCATCATGCAGGTGCAAGTTCTTTGAATGAGTTGCCTAATTTAGACCCAAACTTGACTTTCCTGGGAAGATGAGCTTATATTAGAAAAAGGATTGAACAGGTTGGGCCTATAACCATTTGAGTTTAGGAGAGTGGGAGCTGATCTTATTGAAATATATAAGATCCTGAGGAGATTTGAAGGATGTTTCCAATTATGGGAGAGACTTGAAGCAGGGAAACACAGTTTAAGAATAAGAGTACCACTGTTTAAGACAAAGATGAGGAAATATTTTTCCCTCAAAGGGTCATTAGAATGTGGAATTATGTTTCCCAGAAGGGTGGGTCATTGAATTTATTCAAGGCAGAGTTGGGCAGATTTTTGATAGGGAATCAGCGTTATGAGGGGCAGATGGCAATGTGTAGTTGAGAACACAATCAGATCATCCATAATCTTATAGATAGGAAAAGCAGGCTCGAATGGCTGAATGGACTACTCCTGTTCCGAAATCCTATTGCCTACTCCAACTTTTTCACCCAAACTCTGTAAGTTATTATCCAATTACCTTTTGGTAGAGAGCAGATGTGAGGTTTATAGGACTAATTACTGTTGTGTAGATGTGATAGATGTTGGGCATGTTATTAGTAGTGACGGTGTGAAAGTTATTTGAATGGGTGTGGCGATTAGAATGTTTGCTATAGCCTTAGTGTGGAGATGATCAAATTGGTATTTGTATTGAATGTGATGGAATTATTAAAAATGGTTATTCGAGTGTGCGGGTTAAGCAGGATGGCTATTGACATATACATGAAGTGCTTATCAAGGCTGAGTTTAGATTACTGTAGATACTCCAGCTTTATGATTACCAGCCCAATTGCGATACAATCTAGTAGATGATTTGTTTGACTGTACTGACACGAATCCAATATTGTTTTATGTGCTTCCATTAGAGACCATTTAGTGAATGTAAAATCATCATTCGCATCTCAAAAGGTTTCCAGAACGTGAAGGATTATCTGTGTTCTGAATATCCAGGTACGATATCTTTATGATAGGAATCATCACATTGGTTAAGATAGATGTCAGTGAATTACAGATCACGATCCTAAATTAAAAAATACAGATCATGGCAAAAAGAGAGTGAAGTGGGAGCCATTAGACCTTGACTTTAGATTTTGGGGCCTGAAATTTGCAATCCAGAAAACACCGACTGGATTGAAATTTGCTCTCAGTTGGATCCAAACCAAAATGGATTATTTGGGAACACATTCAAAGTTGCTTCTGAGTGTCAGACAATCAATCATTGTTTGGTTTGAAAAAAGATGACAAGGTGGATTGTAATAAATGACTCACAATTTTATCTGCTCATCCTATAGGGGGGGCAGCACGGTAGCATTGTGGATAGCACAATTGCTTCACAGCTCCAGGGTCCCAGGTTCGATTCCAGCTTGGGTCACTGTCTGTGCGGAGTCTACACATCCTCCCCGTGTATGCGTAGGTTTCCTCCGGGTGCTCCGGTTTCCTCCCACAGTCCAAAGATGTGCAGGTTAGGTGGATTGGCCATGATAAATTGCCCTTAGTGTCCAAAATTGCCCTTAGTGTTGGGTGGGGTTACTGGGTTATGGGGATAGGGTGTTGACCTTGGGTAGGGTGCTCTTTCCAAGAGCCGGTGCAGACTCGATGGGCCGAATGGCCTCCTTCTGCACTGTAAATTGTATGTATGATATACATAAAAGATTTGCAAAAAACGCTTTACACTAAAAGTGTGAGTAGCAGAGACCATTCAATTTAAAAACTGTCAGCATGACCCTGCCAATATGGACGCAACTACAGGGAGAGTGGGAGGAAAGTCAGTTCTGTCAGGGCACTCTTTGGTCATCCAATATTGCTCATGCTTCCGGAACATTTATATGGGTGTTGTTTCCTCTGGCCAGGATGTGTGTGTGTGGGAGGGGAGGGGGGGGGGGGGGGGGGTTCGAGAACAAGGGGCCACAGTCTCAGGATATGGGGTGGGCCATTTTGAACTGAGACGAGGGAAAATGCTTCACTCATAGGGTAGTGAACCTGTGTAATTCTCTACCACAGAAGGCTGTGGAGGCATTAAAGGTGTTAAGTGACATGAGGAATGTGTGAGAGTATGGTGCTGAGATAGAGGATCAGCCAAGTTATATTGAATAGAGGGGCAGGCTCAAAGGGCAGAATGGCCTACCCGTGCTCCTATTTTCTATGATCTGGGCCAGGCCTGAGCCAACATGTGTGTTCCACTTTCACCATGGAAGTGACTTATATAGTGGGTGCTTAAATGCTGTCGGGTTGGATTGTCTGTTCAGGAGACAGTTCTCCCGCAGGGGTATAATCGCTCCTGGTCTGCACAGGTGCTAGGAGCGGTGCCCAGCAGCGATCCCCTCTCCCTTGTCATGCAAATTTATACAAGGCGGGGAGCTCGTGGTATTCTGTTGGAATCCCGGTATCAAGCGCCCATTTTGAGTGGGCAGCCTGGTACTGAGGCCTGGCCGCGGGCCCCCCTCCCACCACTATGTGAATCCTGTTCCCCCCACTGACAACTAGGGGCATTCTGCACCTCCCCACCATCACAGGAATTACGGGTCACCCGACCGACAGCACACATGCATGAGGGTGACCCAACCGCCTCCCCACTGACTCCCCATCAGAATTCCCATCAGAGACCCCCATATCAGCAACCCCCGTATCAGAGACACACCATCAGAGACCCTCATATCAGCAACCCCCATATCAGAGACACACCATCAGAGACCCCCATATCAGGTACCCTCTTATCAGAGACCCACCACTAGAGACCACCCATCAGTGATCTCCATCTCAGAGACCCCCCTCTCACAGATCCCCAAATCAGAGACCTCCCCATCTGAGATCCCGATATCAGAGTCCCATATCAGAGACCCCCATATCAGAGTGAAAGCACTTATCTCAGAGATGTTTATAAACATTGTGGTTAGCTTCACAGTAGGATACCAGAGATGCATTCAAGTGTGAAGGGGAATTAAAATAAACAATCCAGACTCCTGGCTGCTGGAAGCTATTACCATGTCAATTACAGCCTATTAATAGCCATTTCTATTTGAAAGTGAATAGAAGCCTCGAAAATCAAAGGATGAGATGGGTTTAAAGCCTGTGGTGTGTTTTGGCTTTCTATGGAGCCTTGAACACTTGTAACAGCTGTTGCTTTCAAACGTATGTGTGAGGCACCAGGTGAAAGGGACTGGTAAGTGAAAAGCAGTATTCTTTTACTGTTTCTGCCTGGACTGCTGTTTAGCTTCCAGGCAGGGGTGACTGATGGGGGGAGGATCTCTGATTGGGGATCTCTATTGGGGGGATCTCTGATGGGGGGGTCTCTGGTATGGGGCTCTATGATTGGGGGGCCTCAGATGAGGGGTCTCAGATATAGGGATAAGTTGGGGGTCTGATTGGGGATCTCCTTTGGGGTCTGATGGGAGGCTTTAGGGGGCTAGAGTGGGCAGGATTTGCATTGTGATGGGAGGGGGCCCTGTGCTGGAGTTTGGGAGCACTTACATTGCATACTTAGCACCTTGGCACACCTTGGGGTCCACTGTGTCAGGGCCATGTTTGAAAATACTTACACTAATCCACGCTACCTTGAATCCCAGCCGGGAGGGCTGGAGCAACACGAGGGTTTGGAAAATCAGGTTTCCAGCCCCCAAATGGGTCCAAATGAGCCATTTGCATCTTCCCACCAGCGGGGGGCAGATAGCCACCGGCAGGGGGACCAGAGCACTGGAAGGGCAGCTATCCCATTTTTAGCCTGATTCTCGATTCTCCGCTGCATTGGGATCTCCTCAACTTGGCGGCGAGCGGTGGAGAATCCACCACGTTGACACTTCAGCTGGGGGAATTCCTGATGTCAGAATTTTCTAACCTTCACCACACCTCCGCTGATGCCAGGGGCCATAATTCAGCTCTAGAAAATTCTAGAAGATTCATGTTGGAAGGTAGAAGGGTCCAGAACTTGGGTCCAGGCATGTGGGGCGTCATTCTCCGACCCCCCAGCGGGTCGGAGAATGGCCGTTGGCCGCCGTGAATCCCGCCCCCGCCGGTTGCCGAAGTCTCCGGTACCGGATATTCGGCGGGGGTGGGAATCGGGCTGCACTGGTTGGCGGGCCCCCCGCTGGATTCTCCGGCCCGGATAGGCCGAAGTCCCGCCGATAAATTGCCTGTCCCGCCGGCGTAAATTAGAGTACCTATTTACCGGCGGGACAAGGCGGCGTGGGCGGGCTCCGGGGTCCTGGGGCGGGGGCGATCTGACCCCGGGGGGTGCCCCCACGGTGGCCTGGCCCTCGATCGGGGCCCACCGATCCGCGGGCGGGCCTGTGCCGTGGGGGCACTCTTTCCCTTCCGCCTCCACCACGGCCTCCACCATGGCGGAGGCGGAAGAGACTCTCCCCACTGCGCATGCGCGGGCAACTGTCAGCGGCCGCTGACGCTCCCGCGCATGCGCCGCCCCGACATGTCATTTCCGCGCCAGCTGGCGGGGCAACAAAGGCCGTTTCCGCCAGCTGGCGGGGCGGAAATCCCTCTGGCGCCGGCCTAGCCCCTCAATGTTGGGGCTCGGCCCCCAAAGATGCGGAGCATTCCGCACCTTTGGGGCGGCACGTTGCCCGTCTGATTGGCGCCGCTTTGGGCGCCAGTCGGCGGACATTGCGCCGTTTGGGGAGAATTTCGCCCGAGATTTGTAAGTTGTGCTGAATTATGGACTTTGACGCGTTGGAACATTTTTTCCCTTGCCCCTACTTTAAACATGTGGGCACCATGAACATGTTTTTGTGCTTTCATTTCAGTGGGAAATCCATGCCAAGGATGCTTCTACACAACACCATTAAACAATAGAGATGTGGATAGTGCTGTTCAAGTTGCTATTCAAACTTATAACAGCCAGAGCAATGATACCAATTATTTTTCACTTTTTAATATCACAAAAGTCTTAACGAAGGTAAGTTTTCTTTCCATAATCAAATGGTGTAAGCAGAGAAAATCTAATTATCCTTAAGTCCTTAAAGTGACGGGCACGATTTTACTGGAAAAAAATCTATGTCCAGTTTTGGTCACGTTTAGCAGAGTGTTGGTGGCACCGAGAAACACTCGCTATGCAATGGCACGTTGCCGTTTGTTTTGGCCTTGGGGAGTTTCTCCAAGAGAGTGTCCTACTGGCGGGCCCAGCTGGAAAGGCAGCTCGCAGATCGGGGTGCCATTTTGTCTGGCTGCCCTGATCTCCCCCCTCCCCCCACCATTTTCGACCCCGACGACCCCGGTCTCCCCACCCAACCTTGGGGAAGCACACAGAACAGCCCCTCACACCCCCCTCCACCTGGTAAGGCGCTCCGGGGCCTGATCTCTGGCAGTGCCAACCTGGCACTGCACATCTCGCAAGTCACCTCTTGTGAGACCCAATGCCTTGTATCGGCACCAAGTCGGGGCAACGAGGCCGTTACTTTAAAGAAGGCTGTGCATAATTTGTTGTTAATCAGGCTCTGCCATTTGCTGTTTGGAATAGAATGCACGACACAGGACAGGGCACTTAGCCCAACTTGCACTCGTGTTTATATTGCACACAAAACTCCCCTCATCCCATCGACTTTATCTCAGCCATCCAGCATATATTTCTATTCCCCTATCTCTCATGTACTTATCTAATTTGTTTTTGAAAAAATCCAGAGGTAGAGATTTGTGTGGCCCATTTTGTGGGTGTGTGGGTTGCAATTAGTGACCTGCCCACGTTGGTTCTGAGGCACTAGATGAATTTGCTGCACCCACCTCATCTGCAGGGTTACAACATGCAGCCAAGCCAGTCACTCACTGTGATCTTGTTGATGGAATAGTGAATGTAAGGCAAAGGGAGAGTCCCAGGGTGAGGCTGGAGTCATTAGTGGTGGAGCTGGGAAGGGAGCGAGATTGAACTGCAGGAGATCAGGTCAGTATCTCAAGGACAATGCTGGGATTGGAATGGAAGCAGTTGATCAGAGAGGTCAATGCCTGACATCTGAGCTCGAGGACTTGGCAACAAAAACATAAGGTATGCGATGACATCATGTTGTAGCAGAGCATGAGCAGAGTGTGGGATGGGAAGGTGGGGGAAGATGAATGCTTGCACTCCCTAAGTTCTACAGAGGTGCCGGCTCTCAGCACCATGGCGCTGATGGTAACAGAGCCCAGGTTTTCTGACCATGCTGGGAACAATGAGGAGCCGATTCTCTGGCTGTGTTGCGTCTGGCGCAAATCCTGCTATGTCGGTAGAACCATAGTTGGTGCTGGGGGCTGGCCAGTGCAAGGTGCATCCAGCCTGCTGCAGCTGACCTAACCTGGTTTGCAGGGCAATTAGAGATGGGCAATAAATGCTGGCACAGCCTGCGTCGCCTACATCCCATGGGCAAATTTTTTAAAAAAACACTCCCTCTGGGCATGAACCAGATTAGCATATTTAAATGCATTTAAATATGTGGCAACAGTTTGAAGCCAGATTCTCCCCGCTTCCGGATGCCACTGAGGAGAGAATGAGGCAGAGACTCCAGCCTACCATTCTCAACGACGCCTGTGATGAGGTGGCAGAGGCTGTGAATGCTGCCAGCCTGAACAGGAGGACTGGCATGTAGTGCCAAAAGAAGATGAATGACCTCATTACGGTAACTCGGGTGTGTAACCACATCTGTGTCCCTGGCATCACTCCTGTCCCTCACTCCTCACATCACCCCCAATTCCGTAGAGGCCAACAACACCGCACCTGCCTGCATCTCCCTTACCACCAATCCTCCACACAACCCCAAAACATGTATTGATCCCGTTGACCAGGAGCCTTGCACACACATGCCACCAGCTAGCGGCCTCCTATGATGCCCACCTCCCACCAACTTGTTAGACGTTTTAGTTGCTGTGATATGAAGAGTCTAAAGTTCTGTTCCTTTTTCACAAACACACATTTATTTCATTCCAACAGCCTTTGCACAAAACTCTAACCATCCATCACCTGCCAAAGGCCACCTGAAGCCCCTTTACATATCAGTGTCAATTAATGGATACTTAACATAAATGAGACAACTAATTGCAATGTCTCTTAACCCATTACTTAACAGTCTCCCCTTCCTAGGAGAAAAAATAATTAGGTGAAAACAAAATTTCAAGAAACTCAAAAACACACACATGATTTCCCCCCCTTTTTTGTTTGTTTGGACGAGAAAGAAAAAAAAACAGTCACAGAAACAAGCGCCCTTCATTAACAATATCCAAAAGTTTCTGTGAACTCGCCCCTCTTTTCGTAAAACAGTCTGACAGTTGATAGCTCCTGTCGACCCATTTAATTTTTGTTATTTCCCCTCTGTCCAACATATGCTTCAAACTTGCGATGTCTATCCGTAACCTCTTTTCATTGACACATTTTGTAGAGTGCACATTTTCCCACAGGGATTTATTGTCAATGTGACAGTCAATAGGTATATTACCCAAATCCCCTCATCCCAAAATTTCTGTCAATATCATACTTATATAAAAGGCCATATCCACCGCCTCTACAAGGCTTAACGTCTCAGCATCCAAAGTGCTTTTTACCACCCTCCTTATTTTCTTTGTTTCCCACACAAGCGGGCAACATTTACCATTGTTCCCCAAAAGGAAAATTATAAAACCTCCTGCGCTTGAAACTCCATCACATAAATTTGCGTAGGACGCATCACTATAAACTATGAGTTTCAAGTGCCAAGGTCACCTGAAACCGGTACCTTCAAAACACACTCCTGCATTTTTAGTTTGACCAACGCTTTATTTGCTCTTATTATGTCTTCCACTTTGGGATCATTCATTTTTGTACTCAACTCTAAGACATCAAAACTCACGTCCGGTCTAGTCTGTCTACCTAACCAGTTCAGTTGCCCAATTAAACTTCGCAGTTGCTCTTTTTCTATCTTTGAAACCATTGCGTCTTTTTGTGAAACTCGGCCACGACTAATTGCTATTGGGCTGATGCTTTCCAAATAAGATTGCTGACGTAAAGTTGCCCCTAACTTAGTCTGTCCAATTTCCAGTCCAATATATTTAAATGCACCATAAGCCTGACTTCCAACCCTGAATTCTTTCCTCAAACCAGAGATTACAATAGCTTCAAAATCACTAGTCCCACCCCACAAAAAATCATCGACATGCATCATAAAAATGCCAGAAAGATTTCCTTTATAGTGCCAGTAAAACATTGCAGGATCTGCTTTCAACTGGCAACAGCCTAACTTTAACAAAACTGACCTTACCGAAAAATAGCAGACTCTAGATGCATCATTTAATCCATATACACATTTGTTCAACTTCCAGAGTACCCCTTCTGTGTGAGCTGCTTCTTTAGGAGGATGGAGAAAAATGTCTCTTTGGAGCTGATGCCCCTGCAAAAAGGCAGCTTTTATATCTATAGATTTGCATTCCCATGCCTTTGTGGCTAATAGAGCCCAGAAGATCTTTAAAATAACCTTTCCTGCTGTAGGTGAATCTACCCTTAAATCCTGATCTTCTAAGTTTTCTTCAAATCCCCTTGCCACAAGCCTGGCCTTTGCCTTATAAGTTCCACCCGGAAGAACCTTTTCCGTGCAAATCCATCTGTGGGATAGAGCTCTTTGTCCCCTATCCGGTAGAACATAGAACATAGAACATAGAACATTACAGCGCACTACAGGCCCTTCGGCCCTCGATGTTGCGCCGACCTGTGAAACCACTCTGAAGCCCATCTACACTATTCCCTTATCGTCCATATGTCTATCCAATGACCATTTGAATGCCCTTAGTGTTGGCGAGTCCACTACAGTTGCAGGCAGGGCATTCCACGCCCTTACTACTCTCTGAGTAAAGAACCTACCTCTGACATCTGTCCTATATCTATCTCCCCTCAATTTAAAGCTATGTCCCCTCGTGCTAGACATCACCATCTGAGGAAAAAGACTCTCACTGATCACCCTATCCAATCCTCTGATCATCTTGTATGCCTCAATTAAGTCACCACTTAACCTTCTTCTCTCTAACGAAAACAGCCTCAAGTCCCTCAGCCTTTCCTCATAAGATCTTCCCTCCATACCAGGCAACATTCTGGTAAATCTCCTCTGCACCCTTTCCAATGCTTCCACATCCTTCCTATAATGCGGCGACCAGAATTGCACGCAATACTCCAAATGCGGCCGCACAGAATTTTGTACAGCTGCAACATGACCTCATGGCGCTGAAACTCAATCCCTCTACCAATAAAAGCTAACACACCGTACACCTTCTTAACAACTCTCTCAACCTGGGTGGCATCTTTCAGGGATCTATGTACATGGACACCGAGATCCCTCTGCTCATCCACACAGCCAAGAATCTTACCATTAGCCCAGTACTCTGTCTTCCTGTTATTCCTTCCAAAATGAATCACCTCACACTTTTCTGCATTAAACTCCATTTGCCACCTCTCAGCGCAGCGCTGCAGCTTATCTATGTCCCTCTGTAACTTGTAACATCCTTCCGCACTGTCCACAACTCCACCGACTTTAGTGTCATCTGCAAATTTATACCCCAAGTGTATACCCCAAATTCACTCCAACTATGCAATTCTTGCTGTTTAGCTTCTTTGATAACTTTTTCATCTAATTTATTTGAAGCCACCAAAATCTCACGTGCATGTGGGCTTCTACTCCTATTAGTATTCATAGTCTTACTCATGTTCCGAGATCTTGATAAACTATGTCCCCTCTCCCGCCTGGTATCTCGTTCTGTACTGCTACTGCTTGATCTTTCCCTTCTGCTGTGGGATGTCCTTTCAATAGTTCTCGACCTTTTCCTGCGGACATGTTCACTATCCGATGTTCTGTCTGAACTGGCACTGCGTTTCTGTGCCCTCCATTTTTGAACTTCGTTTTCCCAATCCATTGTCTTGACTCCTTCCCCTGAATGCTGTACATTCAACCAATGTTTATACTTTCCAGTGGCCTTCCCTGCTCTACTAATAACAGTTGCATCCTTCCATTGACTAGACCCTTCAGGCAAGTATGTCACTTTTGTACCAACTTTTGGCAGTTGCCCTTTTGGAAAAATGGCCTGTTCTAATTCATCAGAAGTGTTGTGTTCCTCCACAGAAACCCTGTCTATATCAGTTAATTGGTCCTCATAGTTCTGTAACACATGCGTACCAGATGACTCTGGTTCCTCGTCATGTCTGTTTGCTCTGTCTAAGTTTGAAAATTTGTAATCTGTACCCATTATCCTTGATGAATGTACCCTAACAGTTTGATTACCATGTTGCAAAATAATTGTTTTGCCATCTATGCCTATGATCTTCCCTGGGCCTTTTCATTCATTTGAATTATCTCTCTTATAGTATACCATGCCTCTTTGCTGAAAAACGGCATCTGATGGCCATACGTTATGTCTTAAAACTCTGCCAATTCTTTCAGAGACTTCTGCTTCCAAAAAAGCTTTTCTACTGCGATGTAATGCATTTAAATGTTCAGCAAAACCAGAGCTAATTGTATTCCCCTCCCAAGCTGGAGGCTGGTCATCCAAAATGGACGGAATTTTAGGATTTCTACCAAACACTAATTGATAAGGACTATAGCCCCCAACCATCTGCAATGAATTCTTTGCATGTACTGCCCATGCTAAAGCCGAATTTAGCCTGCAATTTGGTCGATCTGCCAAAATTTTCCGAAGCATGTCATCGATGACAGCATGATTTCTTTCACAGACACCATTACTAAATGGGCTTTCTGCAGCCGTATTCATAACTCTGATATTCATGTTTTCACACATATCCCAAAACTCATCATTAGCAAATTCTTCCCCATTGTCGGTAAGGAATTGTGCCGGTGGACCCATTCCTGTCCCTATCCATTTTTCCACGATTTGATCCAGAATTACTCTCTTTTCTTTACTTCGTACAATCGTTGATTGACTAAATCTGGTTGCTAAATCTACAAAATGCAAAATAAATATATTATTTGCTTTATCCCAGATCTTAAGGTCCATGGCCACAATGTTGTTAAAATCCCTGGCCAAAGGTAGGGTTACTACCGGTCATGCTGGTGTCCTTCTGTACTTCCTACAAACTTCACAGCGGTCACTAACCTGTTCTATCAGTTTAGTATAGTCGTCATCCCTTACCCCTGCATCCTTTAATAAATTTTTCACACTCCGAGGAGACAGATGTGCAAATTGCCTATGCAGTTTTAATACCGCAAGCTTTTTATCAGCTGAAGTCCCATTTTCAACTGCCATTAACACATCCTTAACCACTCTACTTGAAATATTATTTGTCAGTAATGGAATACAATAGTGTCCTGACTGTGTAAATTGTAAGTCCACCGTCTTTCCAAAAACTGTTGCCTTATCCTGTTCCATATCCAGTTTCATGTGTGCTTTCTTCATCGACGGTCTGCTCAGAAGCAAATGTATCACACTTGATACAACATCCGTGCTAATGAAATGATTCACTCCAGCAATATTGCAAGGGATCACCACTCTTTTCAGTGACTTCAGAGTATTATCATCCCCAAACCTGAAACTTGTGGAACTTTCAAATTCCTTAACCTTGTTATGATTTTCAGTATTCAAAAAGTCCAGGCAACATTTTAACCAGTCAATTCCAGACACAGTAGATGTGCAGCCACTGTCCAATACAGCACAGTTGAAGGATTCTACAACCAATACCCTCATTACCAGCGTAAAACTGCTTGTCAATAGGACAATGCCTTCTTTCTGGTCACTATCTTTTTCCTCTTCTGACTCTTCCATGTCATGTGTTGCTTCAAACACTCTATCATAACGGGTTGGACAGTTGAAAGCATAATGGTATTGAGAGTCACATCGAAAACATCGATTTATCATGCCCCGTGCATTTCTGGGGTTCACCTTCCTATTGTAGGTTCTAACTGGGTTTCTGTCTTCATAATTTCCTTGTCTCGGTCTCCTTCTATAGTCTTGAGGCCTGTTCGTAGCCATACGATTTCGCCATCCTGTTAGTAGTGTATCTTCCATATTCTGCCTTATTGCATGCTGACCTATTTGGGTCATCAGAGCCATCGGAATCGAATGTTTCCCCAGAAACTTTTGTAAAGCTTTTGTCATCTGTTCGAATAAGGTATCCTTATCAGTAAACTGAACTCCTGTCAAAACCAGGAGCCTATCCATGTTGCTCACTCTAGTACAGTCGAGTAATTTAAAGGCCAACACAGACTGTGGAAATTGCAGGTTGGGTTTCTGCAGCCTTTTATATAGTCTGCCAAATTCCATTATGTAGTCTTCCATGGAGATATCCTCCAATTTCCGGAACTTATCAAAATCCGACCATGCTTCATACGCACTTAATAAGTCATCTTTCTTATAAATCTTATCCATATAATGTAATAAAGTCTCCAGACCTTCTTCTGAGTCTAACTCTTCCAATTCCAGCTCAGAAAGCACTTTGTTTTGGATTTTACTGCCATAGGTTAGAGAGAGAGCCAATGCCATACCTTGTTTTCTCTTTCCCAAAGCAGTTACCTTAGTCCACATAACTACTGCATTTCTCCATTGGTCGTTGCACAGGTCAAGAGACACAGCCTGAGTGAGTGAGACACAGACAGAGTGAGAATTTGAAACTTGGTAATTTGGTGCAGTGAGGTAACCAGGAAAGGTAAGTGATAAATCTAATTCTGTTGTTTTTCAGCTAAAAGTGCAGTGTAGATTAGTGTCTGATTGGCTGAAGCTGCCCCCACCCTAATTGCTGAGAGGCAGTTATCTGGCAGTCACCTGAGGCCTGTTTAGGGGCACAAAGGTACACATTGTATTCTTCTCTTTGAAGTTTAAGTAGTGTGAGTCATCCTAAAGTCTGTATAAAAGACAGACAGAAAGCGCACTTAGTAAGCGTTGCACAGGTCAAGAGACACAGCCTGAGTGAGTGAGATACAGACTGAGTGAGTGAGATACAGACTGAGTGAGAATTTGAAACTTGGTAATTTGATGCAGTGAGGTAATTCAGTGCAGAGTGGGAGAAGGTGCTTTTTCCCTACTGTTTTGTTCTCTCTCTTTCTTCGGGCCTGTAACTTTTAATCAGCAGGGAGAGAACCTGAGAACATCTGAGACCCTCACAAGGTAAGTAAGTGATTTTTACTCATTTTTACTTTTATTACCTTTTCAAATTGTGTGTGTGTGTGTGGGGGGGGGGGGGGGGTTGGGGGGGGGGGGGAAACTGAAGTGACATCACAGAAAAGCTGTGACCTGAGTGGCTGGTTGGGAATCTACACTAGATTTAAAAAATTAAGCATTGGTAACTAATTAAACATAATTACTTAATTATAAGGGGTATCTAAGCCAGAGATCGGAGAGTACTATATTTAGCTTTCACATTTATAGTAGAAATCTAGTGCTAGGAATCAGATAGTTAACAGTAACTTAAATTTTTTAAAAAAACTTTTAACTTTAATTTACTAATTAATTGACGCAATGTCAGTTCGAGGGGTGCAGTGATCTAACTGTGAGATGTGGTAGGTCCGGGAGGCTGGAAGCCTCCTGGATGGCTTCATCTGCAGAAAGTGCACCCAACTGGAGCTCCTCACAGACCGCATGGTTCGGTTGGAGCAGCAATTGGATGCACTTAGGAGCTTGCAGGTGGCAGAAAGTGTCATAGATAGCAGTTATATAAATCTGGTTACACCCAAGGTGCAGGCAGAGAAATGGGTGATCACCAGAAAGGGCAGGCAGTCAGTGCAGGAATACCCTGTGGTTGTCCCCCTCTCGAACAGCTATACCCCTTTGGATACTGTCGGGGAGGGGGATAGCCTATCAGGGGAAAACAGCAGCAGCCAGAGCAGTGGCACCACGGCTGGCTCTGATGTTCAGAAGGGAGGGTCAAAGCGCAGAAGAGCAATAGTAATAGGGGACTCTATAGTCAGGGGCACAGATAGGCGCTTCTGTGGACGTGAAAGAGACTCCAGGATGGTATGTTGCCTCCCTGGTGCCAGGGTCCAGGATGTCTCCGAATGGGTAGAGGGCATCCTGAAGGGGGAGGGCAAACAGGCAGAGGTCGTTGTGCATATTGGTACTAACGACATAGGCAGGAAGGGGCATGTGGTCCTGCAGCAGGAGTTCAGGGAGCTAGGCAGAAAGTTAAAAGACAGAACCTCTAGGGTTGTAATCTCAGGATTACTCCCTGTGCCACGTGCCAGTGAGGCTAGAAATAGGAAGATAGAGCAGCTAAATACGTGGCTAAACAGCTGGTGTAGGACGGAGGGTTTCCGTTATCTGGACCACTGGGAGCTCTTCCGTGGCAGGTGTGACCTCTATAAGAAGGACGGGTTGCATCTAAACTGGAGAGGCATAAATATCCTGGCCGCGAGGTTTGCTAGTGTCACACGGGAGTTTAAACTAGTATGGCAGGGGGATGGGCATTAAGCAATAGGTCAGAAGGTGAGAGCATTGAGGGAGAACTAGGGAATAGGGACAGTGTGGCTCTGAGGCAGAGCAGACAGGGAGAAGTTGCTGAACACAGCGGGTCTGGTGGCCTGAAGTGCATATGTTTTAATGCAAAAAGTATTACGGGTAAGGCAGATGAACTTAGAGCTTGGATTAGTACTTGGAACTATGATGTTGTTGCCATTACAGAGACCTGGTTGAGGGAAGGGCAGGATTGGCAGCTAAACGTTCCAGGATTTAGATGTTTCAGGCGGGATAGAGGGGGATGTAAAAGGGGTGGCGGAGTTGCGCTACTGGTTAGGGAGGATATCACAGCTGTACTACGGGAGGACACCTCAGAGGGCAGTGAGGCTATATGGGTAGAGATCAGGAATAAAAAGGGTGCAGTCACAATGTTGGAGGTTTACTACAGGCCTCCCAACAGCCAACGGGAGATAGAGGAGCAGATAGGTAGACAGGTTTTGGAAAAGAGTAAAAACTACAGGGTTGTGGTGATGGGAGACTTCAACTTCCCCAATATTGACTGGGACTCACTTAGTGCCAGGGGCTTAGACGGGGCAGAGTTTGCAAGGAGCATCCAGGAGGGCTTCTTAAAACAATATGTAGACAGTCCAACTAGGGAAGGGGCGGTACTGGACCTGGTATTGGGGAATGAGCCCGGCCAGGTGGTAGAAGTTTCAGTAGGGGAGCATTTCGGGAACAGTGACCACAATTCAATAAGTTTTAAAGTGCTGGTGGACAAGGATAAGAGTGCTCCTAGGGTGAATGTGCTAAATTGGGGGAAGGCTAATTATAACAATATTAGGCGGGAACTGAAGAACCTAGATTGAGGGCGGATGTTTGAGGGCAAATCAACATCTGACATGTGGGAGGCTTTCAAGTGTCAGTTGAAAGGAATTCAGGACCGGCATGTTCCTGTGAGGAAGAAGGATAAATATGGCAATTTTCGGGAACCTTGGATAATGAGAGATATTGTAGGCCTCGTCAAAAAGAAAAAGGAGGCATTTGTCAGGGCTAAAAGGCTGGGGAACAGACAAAGCCTGTGTGGAATATAAGGAAAGTAGGAAGGAACTTAAGCAAGGAGTCAGGAGGGATAGAAGGGGTCACGAAAAGCCATTGGCAAATAGGGTTAAGGAAAATCCCAAGGCTTTTTACACGTACATAAAAAGCAAGAGGGTAGCCAGGGAAAGGGTTGGCCCACTGAAGGATAGGCAAGGGAATCTATGTGTGGAGCCAGAGGAAATGGGCGAGGTACTAAATGAATACTTTGTATCAGTATTCACCAAAGAGAAGGAATTGGTAGATGTTGAGTCTGGAGATGGTTGTGTAGATACCTGGGTCACATTGAGATCCAAAACGATGAGGTGTTGGGCATCTTAAAAAATATTAAGGTAGATAAGTTCCCAGGGCCTGATGGGATCTACCCCAGAATACTGAAGGAGGCTGGAGAGGAAATTGCTGAGGCCTTGTCAGAAATCTTTGGATCCTCACTGTCTTCAGGTGATGTCCCGGAGGACTGGAGAATAGCCAGTGTTGTTCCTCTGTTTAAGAAGGGTAGCAAGAATAATACAGGGAGCTACAGGCCGATGAGCCTTACTTCAGTGGTAGGGAAATTACTGGAGAGATTCTTCGAGACAGGATCTACTCCCATTTGGAAGCAAATGGACGTATTAGTGAGAGGCAGCATGGTTTTGTGAAGGGGAGGTCGTGTCTCACTAACTTGATAGAGTCTTTCGAGGAGGTCACAAAGATGATTGATGCAGGTAGGGCAGTGGATGTTGTCTATATGGACTTCAGTAAGGCCTTTGACAAGGACCCTCATGGTAGACTAGTACAAAAGGTGAAGTCACACGGGATCAGGGGTGAGCTGGCAAGGTGGATACAGAACTGGCTAGGTCATAGAAGGCAGAGAGTAGCAATGGAAGGGTGCTTTTCTAATTGGAGTGCTGTGACCAGTGGTGTTCCGCAGGGATCAGTGCTGGGACCTTTGCTGTTTGTAGTATATATAAATGATTTGGAGGAAAATGTAACTGGTCTGATTAGTAAGTTTGCAGACGACACAAAGGTTAGTGGAATTGCGGACAGCGATGAGGACTGTCAGAGGATACAGCAGGATTTAGATTGTTTGGAGACTTGGGCGGTGAGATGGCAGATGGAGTTTAATCCGGACAAAGGTGAGGTAATGCATTTTGGAGGGTCTAATGCAGGTAGGGAATATACAGTGAATGGTAGAACCCTCAAGAGTATTGAAAGTCAGAGAGATCTAGGTGTACAGGTCCACAGGTCACTGAAAGGGGCAACACAGGTGGAGAAGGTAGTCAAGAAGGCATACGGCATGCTTGCCTTCATTGGCCGGGGCATTGAGTATAAGAATTGGCAAGTCATGTTGCAGCTGTATAGAACTTTAGTTAGGCCACACTTGGAGTTCAATTCTGGTCGCCACACTACCAGAAGGATGTGGAGGCTTTAGAGAGGGTGCAGAAGAGATTTACCAGCATGTTGCTTGATATGGAGGGCATTAGCTATGAGGAGCGGTTGAATAAACGCGGTTTATTCTCACTGGAACAACGGAGGTTGAGGGGCGACCTAATAGAGGTCTACAAAATTATGAGGGGCATAGACAGAGTGGATAGTCAGAGGCTTTTCCCCAGGGTAGAGGGGTCAATTACTAGGGGGCATAGGTTTAAAGTTGTGTGGGCAAGGTTTAGAGTAGATGTACGAGGCAAATTTTTTACACAGAGGGTAGTGGGTGCCTGGAACTCGCTACCGAAGAAGGTGGTGAAAGCAGGGACGATAGTGACATTTAAGGGGCATCTTGACAAATACATGAATAGGATGGGAATAGAGGGATATGGACCCAGGAGTGTAGAAGATTGTAGTTTAGTCGGGCAGCATGGTCGACACGGGCTTGGAGGGCCGAAGGGCCTGTTCCTGTGCTGTACATTTATTTGTTCTTTGTACGATTCCCTTTCAGAAAATAAGGGAGGATAATCATATCCAGCCATCTTTATCCTCGGTTCAGCCATATATCTCTCTTTTTTTTCTTTTCTCACTCACTCCTTGGTTTGATCTGGAAAAGTTGTATCTTTCAACCCTTCACATTTACACAGCAACCATCCTCTGCTGCCAATTGTTAGATGTTTTAGTTGCTGTGATATGAAGAGTCTAAAGTTCTGTTCCTTTTTCAAACACACATTTATTTCATTCCAACAGCCTTTGCACAAAACTCTAACTATACATCATCTGACAGAGACCACCTGAAGCCCCTTTACATATCAGTGTCAATTAATGGATACTTAACATAAATGAGACAACTAATTGCAATGTCTCTTAACCCATTACTTAACACAACTCACTGTGTCCTTTCTGTATCCCCCTCATGGATAAAGTGACCAATAATTACCAAGAGCACCAGAAAACGGGAGGGGGAACTGCTGACATTTGGGTCCACCCACCCTCTGAGGAAAGGGTACAACTCGCAGAGGAGGCTGAGGAGAAGGCAGTGGCAGTAAAGGAGTTTGGCATGTGCCAACCAAGTGAGAGTCCAATGCAACACAGATGTCCTTATAGCAAGTCACCCCCTCTGACCGACCAGTCCTTCCCATGATCCCATCCCATTTGTCTTGCAGGATCGCCATCAGACAAGACCAGGCTGTCCAGGATCGCTGTCCCCCATCCAGACCCTCAGAACATGCTAAGCACCACTCCAGGGAAGACATCAAAATCTCACTTTCACCTGCACCATCCGCCATCACAGAGACTATCACCTTGGTGGGTAATGTTAGCCATTAGGCTCCTGGATCACCCTCTGGTGAGCACCACACACAAGTTGCAGCATATCAGGTGGAGGCAGGGACTCCCGGAGGAGCGGACGGTCGGAGGGCTGCCCGATTCCAGGGAACAGCTGCTGCCCAGACAGATGTTGCGCTTCTGGAAAAGATGATCCCATCACAACAAATTATGCTGACGGCAGCTAGAGCATTGGTTGGGTGCTGATGAATTTAGTCAGTCACAGAAATACATGTCACAGGCACAGAGAGAGATGACAGTCCCAGAGGGACATGATGAGGCAGTGAGGGGCATGGCTCAGTTGCTGAGGGACATGACAGGAGCACCAGAGCTCATCGCATAGCAAGTTGTCATCACCCTCCTCCGTCACGTGGACAAGATCCACTGATACTGCCAATTCAGGGCCAGCACCCTGAGGTGATGCTGGTAGGACACCCAGAGGAGGAACTGTGGTGATGGGAAGGAGTGGAAGGTTATGGGGGAGGTGCAGTAAAGGACTAAGGGAGAGGGAAGGGGTGAGCAGCTCAGGGGAAGAGGAAATCTGTGTGGGGTTGGGGAGTGTTGAAGTCGTGGGGGCAATGAATCTGATTTAATTTGTAGTGTGAGGACTTACTGTTCTGACGCTATGTACTTTGGTTGGTGCCTTCACGTGGGCAACTCAGAAACCACCTAGAAACAGACAAGTCTCTCAATCCCCCCAAAAAAACAGGTTTTATTTCATTAATCAGACTCTAATAAAGCTTTGAAATGCCATTCATTGGACTGTATTTGGTGTTTCCCATCTCCATTCGTTCTTGGCATAGCACAGTATAACCAGTTAAAGGAACCACTTACCGCTACTCCACAAAGCTCACAGGTAAGGTTTAAGTTATTTTTTGTGGGATCAGAAGTTTTAGTAATAACCCACACAAAAACCGCCTGGCACTTGGTGCACAACATCCCTTCTCCATTTTCCAAAGCACGAGGGAAGTGTTTCCTGATTTTCTGCCCTCTCTAACTGGTGAGCATGTCTCCCTGATGGTCAGATAAAATCTGTCCCACACCTTCCTGCGGTTAAATTGGATCAAGAGCAATGTCCTTGTCTTGGGTTACAACTGTCTTTGGGCTTTCCTTAGCGATTGAGATTGTTATTCTTAGCTTGTCTATCAGATGCTTGTTGGTATGCCTCGGATAGGAGAGGATAGACAACTTGCCATTAACTAAAGAAACAACTTCCTCTCTGTTTCAGTCGGTAATGAACCAAAGGATATTAGTGGAATTTATTGTCCAGGAAACAAATTGCTTCAAAGATGACTTCACAGTCGTACTGTCAGCCTGTATTCCAAAACCTCATGACTTTGCAGTAAGTATTGTTGAACAATAGCTTCATACGTAGAACTAGATAGAGTGTACAGCACAGAAACAAGCCATTTGCCCAACTGGAGTGCAGATAGTTTTACTCCATGGGAATCTCATCCACTTTCTGTATTCTTTTCTTTTTCATCGATAGCGTAGACAGGAATAAACTTTCCCCCTTGGTGGAGGGTCAATGACCAGGAGGCACAGATTTAAGGGGCGGGATTCTCCCCTACCCGGCGGGGCGGGCCGTACCGGCGCCGAGGAGTGGCATGAACCACCCTGGCGTCGGGCCGCCCGGAAGGTGAGGATTCCTCCGCACCTTCAGGGGCTAGGCCGGCGGCGGGGTTAGCGCCACGTCAGCCGGCGCCGAAGGGCTTGGTGCCGTGCCAACCGCCGCCGAAGGGCCTCCGCCGGCCAGCGCGGGTTGGCGCATGTGCGGGGGCGCCAGCGTGTGCTGGCGTCATCCCAGCGCATGCACAGGTTGGGTTCTTCTCCGCGCCAGCCATGGCGGACTGTTACACCGGCCGGCGCGGAGGGAAAGAATGCCCCCATGGCACAGGCCCGCCCGCGGATCGGTGGGCCCCGATCGCTGGTCAGGACACCGTGGGGGGCCCCCCGAGAACTCTGCAGACCGCCCGCAGAGCCAGGTCCCGCCGGTACAGACCTGGTATATTTTACGGAGGCGGGACCCGCCAAAAACGGGCGGCCACTCGGCCCATAGCAGGCCGGAGAATCCGGCAGCTGACGTTGGGGCAGGATTCACACCACCCCCCCCCCCCGGCGATTTTCCAGCCCGGCGGTGGGTCGGAGAATCTCACCCAAGGTAAGGGGCAGAGGTTTAGTGGGGATGTGAGGAAAAACTTTTTTACCCTGAAGGTGGTGGGAGTTTGGAATTTGCTGCCTGAAAGGGTGGTGGAGGCAGAGACCCTCATAACATTTAAGAAGTATTTAGATGTGCACTTGCGATCACAAGGCATACAAGTTATGGGCCAAGTGCTGGGAAATGGGATTAGAATAGTTAGGTGGGCGTTTTAGACCAGTGCAGACGTGATGGGCTGAAGGGTCTTTCCTGTGCTGTATGACTCTTCCTGCACTTCTCATCCCCGGATAGCATTTCCAAATGAAATATGTACACTCAGCTTTCATGTCAATAGCGGGCCCCTGCGTACTTTACAGTGAATGAACTTTGTTTTTAAAGTGTGAAAAACCCCTAGTCGCCACATTCCAGCGCCTGTTCGGGGAGGCTGGTACGGGTATTGAACTTGTGCTGCTGGCCTGCCATGGTCTGCTTTAAAAGCCAGCTATTTAGCCCTGTGCTAAACTAGCCCCCACATGGTGATAGTATTAGAAGAAGATTGGAGTAGATAAAGTTAACACGAGGTTAGATCATAGTGTAGTTAGTGACTATTTAGATTATTGAGTACTGTAAGTCAGATTCAATATTACGTAATTATTACCTGTAGTTCAGTAGAGTGTGCGAACTTCATTTAATTAATAGTGTTTTAATAAATTAGTTTTGTTTCAATCTTCTGATTGGTGAATTCTTTGTCAACATCACTTCGGATCATTCTGGAAGAAAGGACAAAGAATACAACATATTACCAAGAATGGTAATATAACAGTCATATCAATCACCCCCACGTTCCACCAGTGCAGACACACACACCTCGGTGGGCGGCATTAGTGGACAGGCTTCTGTGGCATAATCTAGTGAGCACCACACAATTGCTGAAGGACATCAGGTGAAGGCAGGAACGCCCAAGAAAGTGCGCAGTCGCAGGTCTGCTGGATCCCAGGACTCAGCTGAATCTCAGTCAGATGCCGAGCCTCGGGGCAAGGTTATCTGGGAGTTGATACAGATGCTAGGACATGACCATAAGATTAGGAGGGGATGTCAGCGACACTCCGGCAAGTGCACAGCCATTGGAGGAATCCCAAAGGCTACAGTACAGGAGATACCACCGGCAATGCGTGGTACCGAGGCGGGCACTGGTAGAATGGTGACTGCAGTGGAAAGCCTGCAGCACAATGTCAGTCTCATGAGTGGTGGTGCCCAAGTTGTCCAAGTTCAGTCAGCGTTGACCATGACTGAGGGCCTCGACATCATGACCCAGTTGCTCAGGGATGTGTGGCAGACGCAAGTGGACTTTGCTGAGGCACTGCAAAGCATGACCCAGGCGCAGGTGGACATTGTTGAAGCCCTCCGGAGCATGTCCCAGTCACTGAAGGGCATCGCCCAAGGTGTTACCACCATGGCGCAGACAGCAGGAAGGTGCCAGGCCAGGAGGAGCTGGATGACTCAGAGGCCTCTGGAGCTCACTCCAGCTGCCTCTCCATCCCATGTAGTCCCCCAAGATGCTACAGGTACAATCCATGGGGAGGGTACGCTGGCGGCCAACCCAGTGGTCTCCCAAATCCCCCCTCCTGACACCGGTGCACCTCAAGGTCAGCGGGCAGAACAGGGTGGCATGACAATACCAGGGACACTGGTAAGTCAGCCAGGGTGTTCTGCTCCAGGCTGCCCAGAGGACGTCCACAAGGGCATCGAAGGCCACAAGGCACAAGAAGCAGCAGGCGGCCTCCTCCTGTGATGTGCATCCTGGGGATACACAGAGGTATAGAGGTAGAGCACGAATGATAAAGAAGATTGAGGATCACTGATTAGGCACTGGGGGGCACCATATGTAGCTCGAGACAATGGGGTTTTGAATATTCACTATTAAAACATGTTACACCTGATAAATGCAAAGCCTCTGTTACGTTATTCTCCACAGCGGCCTGCCCGCACCCCCACCCCCAGCTGTCCTCCTCTTTCCCAACCGCCGCCTCCCCCCCCCCCCCCCACCCCCCCGGGCACAGTGATTCTACAACAAGAGCCCATGATGCAGGCCCCCATGCAGGTGATAGGTGTGAGCGGACTGTCAGTAGAAAGATAGGAGTCAGACTTTGGACTAGACTGAGGAGCACCAGAGCTTGCCTCACAGCCAGTTATCATCACTCTCCTGCCTTGTCTATTGACCTGTTGACAGTGCTGACACAGGCCCAATACTCTGGAGTGATGTTATACTGTCCATGGGAGGGTATAAAAGGGTAGAAAGGGTGGGAGGGAGGCTGTGGGAGGGTTGGGGGATGGGGGGCAGGAAGGGGGGGAAACGGGTGGTAAGGAAGGGAATGGGGTGGGGTTAGTTAATGGGGGAGGGGGTAATTGAGGGGAGTTGGGGGGAGGGGGCTGAGCTGACAGACAAAGTTTCATCCTATGAGAAGCGAGCGAGGATGAGGGCCTACCTGGCCCTCCAGGCAAGCCCTCGCCACCTGTCCTCCATCCTCCAGCTGCTCCCGCGTGCCCATTCTCATTCTCCTGAGCAAGGCTACATATCCCTCTTCCTCCTCCAGGACATCACCTCGCTGCTGTTCCAGGCTGTGGATGGCACAGCAGTCCACCACAAAGTGGGAGACCCTCAGTGGGGTGTACTGATGTGTATCACCAGAGCAGTCATAGAGTATCATAGAATTTACAGTGCAGAAGGAGGCCATTCAGCCCATCGAGCCTGCACCGGCCCTTACAAAGAGCACCCTAATGAATCCACCCTACAGTCCAGTAATCGGAACTGCATTTTGAGCAGTTCGATGCACCGTTCAATGACAGCACGGGTGGCAATATGGGCCTCGTTATATCGAGTCTCCGCCCTGGTCTCCGGCCTCTGCACTGGCATCATCAGTCAAGACCTCATTGAGTACCCCTTAACTCCTAACAGCCAATCCATCATCTGGGGTGAAACTCAAAGAAGCTGGAGATCTCCCAGTGTCCCAAGGTGTAACTGTCATGCACGCTCCCTGGGAAGCCTGCACACACGTGCATGATCCGGAGGTGGTGGTCGCACATGAGTTGACCATTCAGGGAGTGGTACCCCTTCCTGTTTAGAAAGGGCATTCCTTCTTAAACATGGTGACATGTGTGCCATCTATTACCCCCTGGGCCAGGGGCATTACGGCGATGGCGGAGAATCCTGCTGCCCGGGCATCTTGATGGGTTTAGACCAGCTCAAAGTTTATATAGTCAGCTGCCTGGGCGTACAGTTGTGGGCTGTGGCTTGGGAAATTCCGCACAGGTCCCTGCTTGAGCCCTGGAATGAACTCGTTGCATAAAAGTTCAGGGCTGTGGTGACCTTCACGGCCACCGGAAATGAGCATCCTCCTCCTCCACAGGGTGCCAAGTTCGCAAGGACATGGCACAAGTGCCTCACCGTCTCCTTGTTGAGATGGAGACTCCTGTGGCGCATGGTGTTCATCATCTCCTCAAAAGACCAACAACGTATCTGCACCTTGGGCCATCGCTAGGTCCCCCTCTGGGTCCCTCCTCAGCCTGACAGGTGCCCTGGTCTGCAGGGTGTGGAGCAGCCCCTTTCACATGGGGCCTCCAGCCTGTGTGATGTTGCTGCTGCCTTTTACGGTGTCTGACCACCTGGGCTGCCACCAGCACCATGAGGGCTGCTGCTGTTGGGTCAACAATACCATCCATCTTGTTTGCTGTAAGGAATTGGAGAAGGAGAAAGACCAACAAACAACTAGGGCTTCCACCCCGGGACCCTCATATCCCCCGAGCCTTCTCCCATCATTACGTGTCTTGCCCTCTCTCAGCGTGCCATTCACCCCTGGCCACAGCTGGAGCCTCTAGACCCCAGACCCCTGCCGGGGACATTAGGGAGGCCGTGCTCAGGTGCCCTCCCCCGATCCACACACTCACCCTCTGATTGCGGGGATTTCCTAGCGCTGAAGCCAGCTCTGGAGTGTTTGATTGTTGCCTGCTGCCTCTGTGGTGTCCAGGCCTCACAGTTTGATTGGAATGCTCGGCAATAACACTGTCTGAGACATGGCACGTGTGCCCACGAGAATGCACTTAAGAGCTATACAGTGCCCACACAATTAACAAGGCAAATTCCTTATTAACAATAGCCTTCAGCTGTGAAGCCAGAGGCTGCTCACAGCCAAAGGGAGTTAAAGTGACCATCAGCATATAACCACAAACAGGGATCAGTCCTGGAAATGTTTGTTCAGACAGACAGTCAGCAACTGTATTGGGTATACACAATATTGGTGGATTGCTTGTAAACTCTACAGGTGCTGAGCCCCTCATCCCCTCAGCCCAGGGGTGACCCCCAACCTATGGCTCCCATCCCCCACTGCCCAGGCCTGTTCCCCCCTGAGGGGTCCCCCCCTGAGGGGTGTTCCCCCCCCCCACCCCACCCCCCCAAACTTGTTTCCTCTCTGAATCTTCATGTGGCGACCTTCGCCCTTAATGTCCTGCATCTTCCAAACATTAATCAGATCAGAAACTCCAAAAAACTTGCATATGTTATGGCCATCTTGATGTATACTCAATCCAATAAATGGACAAGCGCAATAAATGTATTATCCATAATTCATTTATGAATGGGGCGGCACGGCGGCACAATGGTTAGCACAGTTGCTTCACAGCTCCAGGGTCCCAGGTTCGATTCCTGGCTTGGGTCACTGTCTGTGTGGAGTTTGCACGTTCTCCCCGTGTTTGCGTGGGTTTCCTCCGGGTGCTCCGGTTTCCTCCCACAGTCCAAAGATGTGCAGGTTTGGTGGATTGACCATGCTGAATTGCCCTTAGTGTCCAGAAAAATGGTTGGGTGGGGCTACTGGGTTATGGGGATAGTGTGGAGGTGTGGGCTTGGGTCGGGTGCTCTTTCCAAGGGCCGGTGCAAACTCGATGGGCCGATTGGCATCCTTCTGCACTGTAAATTCTATGAATGAATTTATTTCCAAAATACATAAAATTTTTCCTTCCTTTGCAGCATTTGGGTTTCTGTATGGCATCTTTTGACTTTGAGCGCCCTGTTGCTGATGTGATTCAGGTGACCTGTGACATTTATGCAACAAAGGTAAGTGTAAACTTGCAAGGGCCTGGTCGCCATATGATGCCAGGATAGGCAGAGTCTCGGACGGGAAGCCTGTCCCAATTAAGGCCCTTCAGTGGCCCAGGGTTTTCTGGCCCCGCCCGTTACCATGATCTTCCAGTTCCACCAAAGCTCAATGGACTTTTGGTTGGCCAGCAGGGTCCCAAATATCCCAACCATAGTTTGTACAATGGGAAGGGGAACAATTGCTGTTTCGGTTTTTACAGTATTGTGGGGCAGATATTTGGAAATAACTATTATTAAATGCTGAAGTAAAAGGCTGGGCTGAATTCCAAATAAAAGCAATTCGAAAATAATTATTTAAAACAAAATCAACAGAAAGGAGAACTGTGACTGGCCATCTGATGATTATGTATTGCAAATTTGTTTTCTGAGGTGAGGCCACTTTTAAATTTGAGAAGTTGATTTTTAATGTTACTGCAGGGAGTGACAGTCAGAGGACTAAGTGGGCAGGTGGAGCCTCATGAGGACAACTATCCAGACGAAGAGCAGATATTTAAACCCAAGCTCAAGAGATCGATTTCCAAATCCAAACGCTGGAAGATAAAATTGTCAAGGAAGAATGATTCATCATCAGAGTCATCAGAGGAACAGCAAATGCGCAGCTATTGGCGATCCGCCAGACGCCCGACTCTTCAGTATCACAACTTCCCAAATCTCCCTCCACACCCATACACCTGCCCAGGTGAACCCAGATATGTTCTAGTCAAATAAAGGGAAGACTAAGAAAGAAAGCGACAGTGGGGCTTTTATAAGGCCACGCAGGTGATCACACCGAGTAGTTTGAGGAAACTTAGTTTATTTACAATAACTATTATATACATCACACGGTAGATCCTAATTGGGTCTGCCTTGCCAGTGACTAGCTTTATATACCAAACATCTATACATTGTTTAGAGGTCCAACCCTGCCACACCCCCTTCCCCTTAACGGGGGAGCTCGTATTCTGCAAGGTTCGCGGGGAAGTTGATTGTTCGCATCCTGTAAGATGCTTGTGGGTTTTGACAGCGGCAAACCTTCTTCTTCAGTGCCTGGGACTTGACAGAAGCATTTATTATAAATTTGGGCACAAGCTGATCATGGTGTTTCATCCAAATGGGGAATTTACTCCAATTTTTCTTGTCCAGCTGCTAAAATGCCAACAGAAAGTGCGAAACGTTACAAGCATTGTGGTTGATTATTTGCACCGGAAATGATGCTGAACAATTGCTCTGAATTTCTGCCTTTAATTTGTCCATAGTCATAAATTTGAATATAAATCTAATCTGAAGTAAGTGGCAAGTATTAATATTAAATTCTTAGCAAAAGCAACATTTGGCTTTCATAAAAATCTAAAGATGAATTTTCATAGGGACAGAATGTAAACTGGTATTTATATGTATATATGAGAATTTTCCCCTCGTGAATTTCTTGAAATAAAATAGTTGCAACCCTAATCTTTTATTTTTTATTAAACTGTCTAATCAAACAACTCCTACTCGTCACACTATTGCACTCACAACTTACTAATTTCTTTCATTAACAATCATCTCATGAAATGGCTGTCACCCCTTTTTTTCTTAATCTTAGCCTGGAATAGGGTATATTAAGTAGAGTGCTGAGCACCAACAAGAAGTGAGTTCTATGGAGTTCAGGCCTAAATAGTGGTTTGGACCCGAACTATTTTTAAGCCCTCTTATCAAACGATGTGACTTCCAGCTGGGCATATTTAAACAAACTGACCCCCTCTATGATCCTATACACCAGGCTATAGGTTGAACTGCCCCACCACCTGAATTATGAAGTCCTTTCGCAGACCTTCACAGCTAGGATTAACAGTTATCTCAACTGGAGTAAACTTTTCACTGACATTTATGTTGATTCAGCTGGATTCCAGATACACAAACCCACTGATTAGATGGGAGTGGATTTCTGGAAAAGCAATGAGATTTTACAGAATGTTGTCATTCCAAATATCTCAGAAACTGATTCTCATTGTTCTCAGCAAACAGAGCCACCAGGCTTGTCATCGTTGGTCAAATAAATGAAGCCATTGCATTTACATATGGTAGGTGGTGGCACAGTGGTATTGTGACAGGACTAGTAACCCAGAGACCCAGGGTAATATTCTGGGGACCCTGGTTTGCATCATAGTCACATGGCAGCCAGTTGGCAAACAGCAAGTGCATGAAACAGCAATTAAACATGACAGGACCATCTTTTCCTTTCTGCCACGGTTTGTGACACCCCTTGTGGAAGACAGCTTCTGGCTACTGAAGGGCATTTGAAAAATTCAGGTAATTCATGGGGCCGGATTCACCGTTTCTGAGTCTAAATGTTGACGCTAACGGAGACTCCGTGGACTTTCACGTCAGAAAAATCTGCACCAAACCCACACTGATTCCGCTACCAGTGAGGAGCTAGCACTGGTGCCATGAAAAACAGTGTGGGATTCGCTGGGTCCATGATCGACATTCGCAGGGCTGTCAAGCTGCAGCTGCGCTTAAACAATACACCTCCCACACACACACTGACCGGGGTGGAAAGGATGGGACAGGTTGTGCTGGAGCGCCCATACAGCTGATGGGTCGGCTGGGGCCAGAGGGCACCCAGGCGAGGTGCCCCGGCAAGGTCAGCTATACGACCCAGGGCACCAGGTTTAAAGTGGGCTGTCAGCGGCATGCACAGCTGCATGGCTGCCTTGCCGGCTGCGGTAATGGTGTTGCGTACCCGTCCACTCCGACCCCACAGCCCACCTCCTGGCCACCCCCCTCTACTTCCTCCAGCCCTGGCAGGTGCTCCCCAGCCAGCGGCACAGCTGTCGGTGAAGTAAGGCGGTGCTGGACACTGTCCGTACACCCTCCCTCACTCTCAGCAGCCACCACGCCAGGTTCATGATTTGTGAGAGTACACGTAAACTGCGCCATCAGGAACTCGGCCCATCGGCGGCGGAGCATCGTAGATGGGCCCACTAATGATATGCGAATGATGATGCAACTATGGGCGTCGTGCGTCGCATTGACGCTGTTTTTGAGGAGGTGGAGAATTCCGATTCAGCGTCAAACCGGCGCCTGCCGCGATTTCGGTGTCAGGAGCTATTCTCCGTCTGATTGCACGGCCCGATTTTGGCGTCAGCCAAAGGAGAATCCTGCACATGAATTCTGCCCAGACAAATGCACAAACTGGGAACCTTGGCCGGGATTCTCCGACCCCCCGCCGGGTCGGAGAATCCCCGAGGCGAGGCGCGAATACTGCACCGCAGCCCCGACACTGGCTGCCCTATTCTCTGGTGCCGTTTTTCAGGGGCCAGTGGGATTCCCGCCACGCCGGTCAAGGGCCATTGACAGCGGCCCCCCCGGCAATTCTCCGAGCCCCAATGGGCCGAGTGGCCATCCAGCTTTCGCCAGTCCCGCTGGTGTGAATTACTCACCTCACGCACGGCGGGACCTGGCAGGTAAGTGTGCGGGGGCGGTCCTGGGGGGGGGGGGGGGGGCGCCCGGGGGGATCCGACCCTGGGAGAGGGTCCTCCCAGTGGCCTGGCCCGTGATCAGGGCCTACCGATCTGCAGGCAGATTCGTTCCGTGGGGGGCCTTCTTTCCTCTGTGCCGGGCCCCTGTAGGGCTCCGCCATATTTCCCGGGCGCCGGCGCGGAGAAGAGATCTCCCACGCATGCGCGGAAATACGCCGGCCGGCCGGCGCATGCGCTAATTCATGGCGGCCCTTCGCCGCCGGCTGGAGCGCCGCCAACCACTCCGGCGTCAAACTAGCCCCCGAAAACTTGGAGAATTCCTCACTTTCAGGGGCTGTTGACGCCGGAGTGGTTGGCGCCTGTTTTGGGACATAGCCCCATTTTCGCAGAATCCCGCCTCTCATCAATCACGCTTTGTTCATGCCCACCTGAGATTCTGCTACTGAGTCTAACAAAATCAATGGGTTTGGTGGCAGGGAATAATTTACTGCACAGCATTTTCCCACTTAGTACCTGTGCTACTAGTTGTGAATATAAGGATGTCAAGAGCCCAGGACACACAGAGCCATGGCTAAAATTTACCCACTTGTGAATGAGTCGTGTCAGGCCTCTGGATTCCAGAATGAAAGGTTTATTTGCCAATCAGTCCAGTCTTTAAAGGATTGAAACAATCTGACTACGGCAACATTCTTTGTGGGGGGGAGGGGGGGGGGGGAGGGGGGGTTGCGCGGTGCAAGGTGGTGTCTAGACTTTGTCACCGACCTGGAATTTCAGGATGAACAGCACTATCACCATTGTTGGGCATGCCATCAGTTGATCCTCCAACCAGTGCCCCTCTCAGACTGCTGGTGCTTCAGTGGAAGTCTCAGTCCCTCCCTCAGCAGTAATGGCTGCCTTTCAGCCAGCCAGAGGCTTTCTTTCAGCAAGGCCACAAGATGCTCCTAGGCAAGGCTGAACTTAACATATCTAGGCCCCTTCTCAGTTTGTGGTCTTTTCATTGTTATGGTGGGAATGTCTTGGAAGGGCTGAGGATTTTATATCCCTTGTCAGAAAAATATCATGGATAAGATTTTCCATTTTGGGTCGGTACCCCTCTAATAGGGTCAAATGTAGTTCCGGACCCCACACTGTGTTGGGAGCAGTCACCTGACAGAAGGCTTGGCAGGGGGGTCAGCTAATTCCAATGAAGGCTGACCTGTGAACCCACAAAGCTGGAGGGTCAACAGGACTAAGGAGCTCCAGCCCGCTGTTGCAGGAAGGGAGAGAGTGAGTGCTTCCTCCACGAGGTATCTTATCAACACTTTTAAAATATTTGAAATAAAAAATAGCCACAGCTCCGGAGACATTGCTGTGGAATGAGAACCCCTCCACAGGGTAGCTTGTGGCTGCAGCCTTGGCCAGGTAAGTATGTATGGGAGCATCAAAGACATCCTGCAGCACTAGTGCAGCTTTGACAAAGAGTCACCTGGACTCGAAACGTTAGCTCTTTTCTCTCCCTACCGATGCTGCCAGACCTGCTGAGATTTTCCAGTGTTTTCTCTTTGGCTGCACTAGTCCCTGGGTTATCACTGGGAAGGTATTTTCTGTGATCCCAATGCTGTGGGAAGCTCACAGACTGATTGAAGCTTCACGCTGGGTGTGGCTTTCCCGAAAATGGCTTGGGGACATGATGATGCTGGCAAACTAGTTTGTCTGCATGTGTGGTGCAAAATTACAATCTAATCGCCTCAGTTCCCACCCGTAATTCTCTGAATATCCTGCCCATATCCACTGAGCATCTTCCATCAAGTGTTACTGAGACTGGGAAGTTCCTACAAGTGAAATCAGGACTGAATATCTCTGTTTCAGCTCCCTCTGAAATGCTAGTCTGCACAGTGATGCATTGTGGTGTTTGTAGCGTTCAGTTCTGTATTTGATTATGTGGATCTGTTACCATTGATGCTCAGTGTGCTTGATTGATTAAACCTGGGTGTGGACTCAGAGTAAAGTAAACAAAGCTGTAGACAGAGCTGGAAGACAGATCTGGAAGCATGAAGTAGACATTTTAAAACACTGACCGAAATACGGTAAGCCAGTGAAATCTCCATTCACATTGGTGGCACTGTGTTGAGTTTACAGAAGCAGCCACATGGGAAGCGCTGGGAACTAACAGCTTATTTGCAGAGATATGGAACTACTATGTACACAGGTCCCAAAAGGGACTACCCACACCCGGCTCACGTTCGGGCCGGGTTTATACAGTCTGCTTTCTGTCATAATATACACACAAGTATATGATGATGCAGAGACAGACACTGACTGACACACTGAACGACCAATCAACACACAGAACACAGCAGCCAATCACCAGACAGGACACGGCCACTATATAGCCAGAGGGCACTAGTTTTCCCGCTCATTCGGGATGCAGCCTCTGAGACAGCCAGAGCCCACGATCAGTAACACGAACATCTATCATGTGCTAGCAGTATAGTCTGGTCAAGTTAGCCTCAGGTCTGCAGTTAACCTAACATAGTGTCAACCCACAGTGCAAGTATGTTTAACAACTCATAGCTAAATAAAATAGAGTTGTACTTCTACAAGTGTTATACAGAAGGACCTTAACGATATGACGCCGGGCCTGCAACACATCCTCCTTAAACTCAGGCGGTATGACTTCGAACTGGTCTACACCCCGGGTAAGGAGTTCATCGTCGCCGATGCACTCTCCCGTTCTGTCACTACGCCCTGTGAGCCGTCGGGGTTTGTGTGCCAAATTGATGCTCATGTTGAGTTCTGCACATCTAACTTGCCCGCCACGGCAAACGACTCATCCAGATTCGTCGCCAATGATTCTTTGCTCCAACACGTCATGCGCCATTTTACAGACGGATGGCTCAAGGGCCAATGCCCGCAATTCTACAACATCAAAGATGACCTGGCAGTGGTAGATGGAATTCTGCTAAAGTTGGACAGGATCGTCATCCCACACAGTATGCGGGAGCTTGTCCTTGAGCAGCTCCATGAGGGTCACCTTGGGGTGGAGAAATGCCGACGGCGGGCCCGTGAGGCAGTGTACTGGCCTGGCATCAACCATGACATCGCCAACGCCATTCTCTACTGCCCGTCATGCCAACGGTTCCAGCCAGCTCAGCCAAAAGAGACCTTGCAGCCACATGAACTGGTGTCGTCCCACTGGACCAAGGTTGGCATTGATCGTTTCCATGCACTAGGCTGGGACTATGTCCTCATAGTGAACTATTTCTCTACCTACCAGAGGTAGTTAGGCTGCATGACCTCACGTCGACAGCGGTCATCCTTGCGTGCAAGGAGACTTTTTCTCGCCATGGCAACCCACTCACGGTCATGTCCGATAATGGCCCGTGTTTTGCTAGTCAGGAGTGGTCCAACTTTGCCCGGCGGTATAATTTCACGCACGTCACCTCAAGTCCCCACTTCCCCCAGTCCAATGGCAAAACTGAGAAGAGGGTACACGTTGTCAAATGACCCCTGTGCAAAGCGGCCGATGCGGGATCCGACTTTTACCTCGCACTTCTTGCCTACAGGTCAACTCCATTGTCCACTGGCCTGTCACCAGCTCAATTGTTAATGATCCGCACATTACGAACGACGGTGCCTGCAATACATGCCCCAGACTTGGCCAACTTTTCGGTCCTGCGTCGTACGCAACTCTCTCGGGCCCAACACAAGTCGGCGTACGACGCCCACACAACAGATCTTCCTGCTCTCGTTCCCGATGACCAGGTTCATGTACAACTTCCTGAAGGTGGCTGGTCTGCCGCCGCGGTGGTAATCAAGCAAGTGGCCTCACGTTGTTCCTGGTTCGTATGCAGGATGGCTCTCTTCTTCGCTGAAATAGGCAGGCACTGCGGCTCCTTCCACGCTCGCCGCCAGATCGTGATGCCCTGCCTCGCTCTCAGGACAGGCCTGTCCGAGAGCTTGCAGATCTGCCTCTTCTGTTGCCACCCTCTGCGACTGACACTGTCCCACCCGTTCCAGAGCAGGGGGCCCCTGATCCACCCTTGCCGTGGTCAAGCAGAATTCGTCGCCCACCACAGATATTGAATTTATGAACTGCCTGAATTTATGAACTCTCTAAACTCATGGACTGATTATATCGTTACCCTGGTTATTTGTTCGCTAGTTTGTACGTACTGTCATTTATGTCCTGTGTTTTGTTACATACAGTCTATCTACACTAGACGCCTTCCCATGTAAATATGTTAGAATTTTTGTATATAGTCCTGTAAATATGCTCACATATTCTCCACATAGTCAGTAACATTCACATATCACACTATTTATTGCCACGTACACATTTCTTTTTCAAAAAGGGGTAGATGTCATAATATACACACAAGTATATGATGGTGCAGAGACAGACACTGACTGACACACTGAAAGACCAATCAACACACAGAACAATGATTGTCGGAGCTTGTGCTATTTCTTCCCTGGCTTCCCTTAGCAGCTAGGGATACTTCCAAGCAGGCCTGGGATTTTATCCACTTTCAAGGATATATCCTCTCTCACTAAATTAATTTGTAGTTCAGTTGAGTTGGTGGGACAGCTGGTTTGTGACACAGCAAGGCCAGCAGCGTGGGTTCAATTCCCGTACTGCCTGAGGTTATTCTTGAAGGCCGCGCCTTCTCAACCTTGCCCCTTGCCTAAGGTGTGGTGATCCTCAGGTTAAATCACCACCAGTCAGCTCCCCCCCTACAAGGGTAAAGCAGTCTATGGTCATCTGGGACAATGGTGACTTTACTTTTAATAGTCTATGACTTAACCACTATGCTACAATTCTTTTAGACACTGAATTGATAAAGGAGGTGAGAATGTTACCAAACATTTGTCAACTCAGACTTCCATATTATCATGCCCTATTGTTTGCTGCTGTGGCTACTTCATACCTGTAGATTATAGAAGCAAGAAATGAATTTTTTGTTATGTTTTTATTTCATAGACATCTGAATATTGTCAGTGTGATGACCAATTCACATAACAATGTTCAGTGTGATAGTCTGTTCATTATGCTAATTCGCAACTTAAAAAACTTCAGTCTTTTCAAAGAAATGTGATGACATTTCGCAATTAAATATACACGTGTGCCCAGCAATGCACATGTGCCCAGCAATGCATGTGTGCCCAGCAATGCACGTGTGCCCAGCAATGCACGTGTGCCCAGCAATGCACGTGTGCCCAGCAATGCACGACGTGTGCCCAGCAATACACGTGAGCCCAGCAATGCACACAATAAATGTTATTGCCATTACTTCTGTCTGCCAGTGGGCAAACTTGGTGACATTGTGTGTGGGCGGAAGGAGAATGAGGAGGCAGCATGGCATAGATTTTGAAATATTTGTTTTCTTATCTTGAGGGCAAGGCCATTTCTTACTACAGTTCTGTTAATTTGTTTAAATATGGTAGAACAAATGTTGCACAAGCACATTCAGGTATTTCCTGGAAGGGTAGCTTTGCCAGACTTCCTATTGACATGAATGACAGACATAAAGCAGACACCCTGATCTCACTTTAGTGCTGATACCTGTTTGGAGGCAGTGTAGTCTGTACATCTATTAACCAGGATGAAGCTGCTATGCATCGCACTCTTCACCATTCAGCTGATATTTGTGGATGCAGAATCGGAACCTGTAATTGAACCTGAATTAACTGATGATACTTCAACATATCCCATTAGTTGCAATAATCCAGAAGTTTTCGGTGCTGTGGATCTCACCCTTAGTAAATTCAATGCTGAGCTGAAAGGTGGCCATCAATATACTCTTCACAGAGTCATTGACGCTGAAGCACAGGTGAGCAATTCTTTCATTCTGATCTTGTGCAATGTTTGTATGCAAATCATATTATGGCTTTACTTTGCTTTATGATATTGTAATACATTTTCTGTCTCTTTTTAATATAATTTGTGCCCTGTGTCTATCCACGGTATAATAATAATCTTTATTGGTGTCACAAGTAGGTTTACATTAACACTGCAATGAAGTTACTGTGAAAATCCCCAGTCGCCACATTCCGGCACCTGTTCGGATACACTGAGGGAGAACAGAATGTCCAATTCACCTAGCAAGCATGTCCTTCGGGACTTGTGGGAGGAAATCCCTACAGTGCAGAAGGATGCCATTTGGCCCATTGAGTCCACATTGACCCTCCGAAAGACAACCCTACCCATGGCCACTCCCTCGATCAACCTGCTCTATCCCTACTTACCACTGTATTCCTCAGGTTAACGATAGCATGAAGCGGGGCCTGAATAGGGAGAATGGGGAGGCTGGGGGGGGCGTCTCGAGGGATGAGGTGGGGAGTCCGTGCAGATGAAGGACGGGTCTGGGAGTTAAAGGGGGGATGAGTGGGGTTGAATGCGGGGCCTGGAGGCTGAAGGGGGTTCTGAGAAGAGGGGCCTTGCCAGTGATTAGGGTGGGATGGTTCCCTGCCTGCAATCTGTGGTAGGGGGTGGGGGGGGGGCATTGCTGCAGAAGCTAATGGAGATTGGAGCACCTCCAGAGGTGCAGGATCTGTCCGAGAACTAGGTTCTCCCCCCCCTCTCAGTTGCAGCGTGGATCCCGGCATGCCATGGAATGGCAAGGAAAACCCAATTTTGGAAAAGAAATTCTAAGTACAATGAAATGGCATGTCAAATGGCTCCTAACATCAATGGGAACCAGTCCTGATTCTCCGCTGGCGTGTGTACATAGACTCCCGAACAGAGAATTCCAGCCTTGGCCATTTGTTTGGAGCTTGGGGAGATTCCCGTTGGGAATGAGATGTTCAGGACTTAAAAAGGCGGGGCAGGACAGCCCCTTGGAGGTCGGGGACCATTTTTAAAGGGCCCCGATCTCTAGCAAGCCAAGGCAGCTGGCTTAAAATGTAACTGAACTATGAACACCTGGTGAAAAAGTGGCCTTTTGCTGCTCGCTGCATGATGGCTCCGCATCAGATGGCAACAATGATTAACTTTATGAAAGCAGTCATAGATGCTGAAATTGATTACTCTAATTTTTCTCTTTGTGGGAGAGACTAGAGTTAGGGCTCATAATTTAACAATAAAGGGTCTCCTATTTAACTTCACCCAATCTCACCCGACCTCACCCAAAAAGCTGACACCAAACTTGCCCAAAATAACACTTAGAAAGATTCTGGTTGAATCGCGCCCGAAATGTTTTATTTTTTTTAAATTCAAAGTGTCCAATTTGTTTTTTTCCCCAATTAAGGGGTAATTTAGCGTGCCCAATTCACCTATCCTGCACATCTTTGGTTTGTGGGGGTGAGACCTATGCAAACAGGGGGAGAGTGTGCAAACACCTCATGGACAGTGACCCGGGCCCCGGATCAAAACCGGGTCCTCAGCGCCACGAGGTAGCTATTCAAATTTCCAGTGGCTGACTGAAAGGATCACATAACAAGATTTTGAGTTTTAAGACTTTTATTGTAACAAACAAACAAACTAAATGTAATATTGACTAAGCACTATTTTTCTAAACAACTTAGACTCTAAACACGTTTCCATACTTAACTTTTAAAATGATTAAAAATTTCTCCCCATAATTTTGTCCTTAGTTGGACACTTCATTCTCCAGGAACCAATCAGAAGCTATTCTCAGCTCACGTTGGCTTGCTTCCTTTTTTCTTTTCCAGCCAGATAAATTCTGATCCCTGACCTGACTTTCACAGTGCGAGTTACATTAGACATTCCTCCCACAAGCCAAAGCTAGTTGAAGCTTCCAGCCTTGTTTAAATCCTCACAATCTTTGCACAAACTCCTAATTGAATTCTGCCTCTATCTCTCTGCTCTCTCTTTCAAATTTTTGACCTGCCTGTGAGATTCCTACAATGGTCTGTTCTCCTCTCAAAGTCAATCTCCAAGGAAAAGTGAATCACCAATCAACCCAGTCATCAACAGGATTTTGAGAAGGTCACATGACTCCCTTAAACTACTCCATTTTGCCTTAAACAGACACTGTCAAAACATAACAAACTTATAAACTTTGCACTTGAAATTCCTCACACTTTACTCCTTTACACAAGAAACAATACAATTTGGTGCATGACTTCTGTTGGTTCAACAATTATTTTGCAGCGTACAGCAATTTAACATTTAGAATATTAGCCATTGTATCAATTTAAAACCGCTCAAGAAGTAACACAGAAAATTGTAGAATCCTGATTAAACAAGGTGGAATTTTAGGGCCTCAGTATTGTGGGGGTGGGGTGATTAAATGTGCTGAGCTATTCAAATATCCATTGTCTTCAGGGGGACCATAAATTCCATCAGCATAAAATTACACCCAACGTTACAAACAAGTTTTACCTGAATTCCATTTCAATGTTTCGGTTTGAGAATCAAGAATACTTGTCTGACATAAATCTCTTATTCACAGGGACTCCTCGGAAGACGATATTTTGTTGAGTTTTCTATCCAAGAAACAGATTGCCCTGTTGGAAATGGAAAATGCTGGAAAGAATGTGGTTATGGTGCATCTGGAAAAGCTGTAAGCTTTCTGATTATCAATTCTGAAAGCCCCCTTCACTACAAATGGCAAACATTTCCAACAACTTTCCCAACATTGTTTTCACATCACAGTCAGTAGAGTCTCTGGAGGCTTCTTTAGGCTGGGAATTTCTTCAGAGCTTGTTTTAGGTCCATTGCAGTGTCTTCACTGAAGTGTAGCAGGAACCCAATTTCTTCACATCAACAGTTTTTCTTGCATTTCGGGCAAAGTTACAATTGTGTGGTGGTGGTTGGCGGGATGGGGGGGGGGGGGGGGGGGAGCGGGGGGGAGGCATTTGGTGAGCTGTTGGGCAAGCATCTCTGAGAAAATTCCTGGCCCTAATGAAAGATTATTTGAGATGGTGAAGCACAGATGTACTTGGATAGCGCCTGGAGTGGGGAAATATAAGTACGAAGCAAGGCTTGAAAAGTGGACCTGTTTTCAACAGGAGAGTAGTTTATGGGTCCTGGGAAGGAGCTGCAATTAGCTGGATTACCTAATTTCCATTTCCTATACCACAACAGAGACTATTCTTCAGAAGTACTTCATTAGCTGTAAAGTGCTTTGGGACATCTGGGGTTGTGAAAGGCACTATATGAATGCAAGACATTTTTTTGGTACCTGGACTGTTTGGTGTCACCCTTTAGATGTTAATTGTACAATGAAAGGGGAAAGGCTATATGCTTGAGACCGGCTGCAGTCCTGAGAAGTGACAGCCTTATGCTTGCCCAGTCCAGCCATTTAGCTATTGCCATTGTATTGGGCTCTGGATTTGTGTATTCACTGATCAGTCGGCTGGTGAGTCAAATGGCCACTGGCAGCTCCTAAAAGATCCGAGACAGTGACATGTGGACACCTAGAATTGTTCATCTGAATGCATTCAGACCCAGTCATTTACTGCAATATTTAAGATTTTAATTAAACTGATAACTTTGATGTTTGGATGATTTTTTATATGTAAATTGCAGTCTTTTCCTAATTCGGATATTTTAGTCTACAGGTTATTGTCAGTCGAATGTGTACATCCATAAAACCCATAGAAGAGCTGAAGTGACGGAACACAATTGCACCATATATTCAGGTATGAGGCAGTAATATCAGGTCAGATTAAAAAATGAAACCACTTAATGGTTTAATTGGTGTACATTAATCAGCTCCTTAATAAATGGAATAATTTTTGATCTGGAAAAACCTTCAGAAGTACCAATCGTTGCCTATATTCCTGAGAAAATTAATGTATTATGAAATTGCTCCCCAAACCAGCATAACTGGTGGAATCTCACAATTGCAACTTGGGAGGTGTGATCAGTTTTATGGAAAGGACCTATCTCGTGTGAATTGAATCTTGAACAATGTAAAAGAGCACAGAAAATATAAACATTTTTAGTTTTGAATGTAATTCACACTTAAGATTTGTCGATCTTTTGTGTTGGCCCAAACAATGTTACTCAGATTCTGCTTTACATCTCGTGGAAACTGGTGGAAACTGGATCCCTTTGTGCTGAAGTCTTGCAGGGAATTTAGTCCAGGACCTCCTAACTCAGCGGAGAGAATTCTACAAATTGAGCCAAGCTAGTTCTCCTAATCATACAATACAAATGGAACATATGGGATAAACCTTCATCTGTATATGTCAAAGAACAAACAAAGGATGAGTCCCTGGAGACATTTTCTAATTGAAAGTTTAGCTTAAAATCTGGAATGGTAGGGTGGCATGGTGGCACAGTGGTTAGCACTGGTGCCTCACTGTACGGAGGACCTGGGTTCGATCCCGGCCCCGGGTCACTGTCCGTGCGGAGTTTACAAATTCTTCCTGTGTGTGCATGGGTCTCACCCCCACAACCTAAAAATGTGCAGGGTAGGTGGATTGGCCATGCTTAAATTGCCCCTTAATTGGAAAAGGAAGAGAATTGGGCACTTTAAATTTATATTATAAAAATATGGAATGGCGTACAAGAAAAAGTGATGGAAATAAATCAATAATAGGGTTTAAAAAGGAAGTTGGTAAAATTAATTTAAAAAGTAACATTGAAATGTTTGTGGAGAAAGGGCAGAGGAATAAGAAGAAATGAAGAGCTCTTTCAGGAAACCGGAACAGGTGTGATAGACTCAATAACCTTCTGTGATTCTATAATGCAGATTAATTGTTGTTTGCAATGTAAATTATTTCAGCTGTTTAGCTGCGCACTAATTGTCGGTGACATTGCTTCCCAGATCACCATTCACCAATTGAACCAGAAATTGCACCGTGTCTTGGATGTGCAATGGACCTGCCAACTAACCATCCGGAATTAAATCAGACAATTAAGCATGCTATTGTAAAGTATAACGCCGAGAGCAACTATACAAATTACTTTCAGCAAGACAACGTATTCAGCTTTTCCCGTCAGGTTAGATCTTTCACTGTAAACACATTGATGATTAGTCATTTTCTTTTGTATTTCTGGGTTGTCTGCTTCTGATTATCTGATCGATCTTCTTTGTCCCCGGCTGAGAGGGCAGATCTCATCTGAGTCTCTATTTTAGTCAGGTATAAACTAAACATGTGAATAAATGATGGGATAATAGAAATGCCCAGCAAGGTTTTTCTTCCACAGAACTATGCAACTTCCATTTCACGAACTCCAGCAACCGCATTTCACATTTGGAGTGAAAGTTCGGAAAATTTTCTCTGACCTCTAAATTCAATCATGTGAAAATTGAGATGTTTTGTCTTAAATGTGATGTGCTGTACAATCCTGACAAATTATTTTCTGCAGGTTAAATTCCTAATGTCCTGTCAGCACAGAACCTGTCTATTTACCATGTGACCTTTAATTCCATTTTAAACCAAATATTTAGCAAGCATTTCCTAAATCCTTATATTGCTTGGCCATTTTTCTCTTTCAGCTGAAAGTCTTTGTGATACTTCAGCTCATTCTTATCCTGAGTCAAAAATAATATTACATTGATAGAACTACTTGATGTCACAATAGCTTTATTCCGATCTTATTGACACGAAGCCATTAAAATAAGTTCCTAAAATGCAATTTTACTTTTAAGAATTCATCCTGTTTACCATTATTCTATTTTCTTGATTTTGTTTTCCTGTTTCGGACAGGAGGGTTTAAGCTAGATTGGCAGGAGGATGGAACACAAGAGCAAGCTCAGGTTGGAGGGAAGCAAAATCAGGAACAGGAAGTAGAAAAGCAGGAGGAGGAAATTAAATGAAGGCAAGCATCAAATAATATCAGAATGCAGAATAATGTTAATAAGACAGCATTAAGGCAACTCTATCTGAATGCACACAGCATTTGCAACAAGGTAGATGGTTTGAAGGTGCAAATGGAGATACATGGGTATGATTTAATTGCCTTTACGGAGATGTGTTTATAGGAAAATTAGATCCGGGAACTGAATATTCAGGGCTATAGGTCATTGAGGAAGGATAGGAGGTCTGAAAAGGAGGTGGGGTAGTACTGTTAATAAGGGACAAGATCAGTGCATTGGAGAGAGAGGATCATAGGTTAAATGATCGTGATGTAGAAATAGTTTCTTCAGAGCTAATAAACAGCAAGGAACAGCAAACATTGGTGTGAATGGTTTATAGGCCACAAATGTAGTGGTAATGTTGGGCATGTTGTAACTCAGGAAATGTAACATGGGTAATACATTAAGGAAGGGTAACTTCAATCTACATATAGACTGGGTTAACTAAATCCATTGCTGTGGAGGAGTGTGTATGAGATGGTTTTCTGGAGCTGTACATTCAGGAACCAACTAAGGATTGGGCTTTTTCAAAAATTAATTTATGGGATATGGGGATCACTGGTTAGTCAAGCATTTATTGCCCATCCCTAGCTGCCCTTCAGAAGGTGGTGGTGTGTTGCCTTCTTGAACTGCTGCAGTCCTTCAGGTGTAGGTGTATCCACTGTGCTGTTAGGGAGGGGATTTTAGGCTGTTGCCCCAGTGAAGGAACAGCGATATATTTCCAAGTCAGGTGAGTGACTTAGAGGGGAAGCTCCAGGTGGTGGGGTTCCCAGGTATCTGCTGCTCTTGACCTTCTAGATGGTAGTCATTGTGGATTTGGAAGGTGCTGTATAAGGAACCTTGGTGAGATACTGCAGTGCAACTTGTAGATGGTACACATGGCTGCCACTGTTCGTCGGGGGTGGAGGGTTTTAATGTGGAAGGAGGTGCAATCAAGCAGGCTGCTTTGTCCTGGATGGTATTGAGCTTCTTGAGTGTTTTTGGAGCTGCTCTCATCCAGGCAAGTGGAGAGTATTCCATTACATTTCTGAGTTGTGCCTTGTCGATGGTGGAGAGGCTTTAGGGCTCAGGAGGTGAGTTACTCACCGTGGGATTCCTAGCCTTTGACCTGCCCTGGCAGCCACAGTATTAATATGGCTAGACCAGTTCAGTTTCTGATCAATTGTAACTCTCAGGTTGTTGATGGTGGGGGATCCAGCGATGGTAATGCCATTATATGTCAAGGGGTGGTGGTTAGATCCTCTCTTGTCGGAGATGGTCATTGCCTGGCACTTGTGTGGCGTAAATGTAACTTGCCACTTGTCAGGCCAAGTCTGATATTGTCCAGGGCTTGCTGCATTTGGACATGGACTGCTTCATTATCCGATGAGTGGCACTTCTGACCTTATTATGGAAGGGAGGTCTTTGATGAAGCAGCTGAAGATGGTTGGGCCTAGGACATGACACTGAGGAACTCCTGAGTGATGTCCTGGAGCTGAGATGATTGACCTCCAAGCACCACAACCATCTTCCTTTGTGCCAGGTATGACGCCAACCAGCGGAGAGTTTTCCCCTGATTCCAATTGACTCCAGTTTATCTAGGGCTCCTTGATATCATACTTGGTCAAATGCTGCCTTGATGTCAAGAACAGTCACTCTCACCTCACCTCTGGCATTCAGCTCTTTTGTCCATGTTTGAACCAAGACTGTAATGAGGTCAGGAACTGAGTGACCTGGCGGAACCCAAACTGAGCATCCGTGAACAGGTTATTGCTGAGTAAGTGCCGCTTGATAGCATTGTTGATGACTCCTTCATCATTTATGTCCAATCACAACTACCGATTAGGTTTCTATCATGTATAACATATGGGGACAATTGGCCAATTGCAATGTGTGCACATGTGCATAGACATTTGGAAACATAAATCAGGTGATGTGATTTACCACTAGCTGATTCTGCCCAGTGGTTTAATAGGACGTTCACCCCTTTGTTATTCAGAGGCCTGGATCATCTCCCTCTCAATCTTGTCTTGAATAATGATAAAATGATAATAGGCTGGATTCTCCTTCGGCGACATTGCTGGCAGTGCACTCGTGCCCACGGATTTCCCAACGGCGTGGGGGTGTCCACAATGGGAAACTCCAATGGCCGTGCTGCCAGTGGGGGTGCGCAGCACCAGAAAACAGGTGTGGCGGGACGGAGAATTCTGTCCAATATTCTTTAAAGCCCTTTTCATTTTATGTTCTAAAAGATGTCACTGTGCCTCAATTTGCCTGCTGTATCTAAAATGGTTTTCTGGCTGCGTTATCCACAGTAAAACATATTTTTAAAGAGCTGCAAAAAATTAAACACTGAGACAAAACGATTCTAATGATAATTGTGTGATGTTTTTCACAGAAATTCTGCACTGATGATGTAAAATTTATTCTCAGGTGGTGGCTGGAATGAAATACAAATTTGCCTTCTCAATGAAGGAAAGCGAATGCAGCAAGGAAGATTCTGATAATATTCCTGATGAATGCAATGTAAAAGCTGCTGGCATAAAAGTGAGTAATGGCATAAGTTTGAAATGTCAGAATTGTTAGTGTTTGTTGTGTGGCAGCAGTTAAATCTCCACCATCTAAGGTATTCTTAGGCCAAAGGGAAAAACAAAAACTTAAAATTACTGCCACCACAACCTGTTGAACCTTCACAGCCCTCTTTCCTCCATCTTCATTCCTGGTTATTGTGGTAGTCACCACTAGTGGCATTTATATGTATTACGGAACTGCCCGTATATTAAGGGCACAACGGTAAATCCCTGCCTGCTGGCTCCGCCCAGCAGGGGGCGTATAAAAGTGTATGCTCTCCGATGCTGCAGCCATTCTGGTTCCAGCTACAGGAGGCACCACATCTTTGCTCACCAAAGCCTCGATTGTTCCACTATTCTCGTCTTTGTGGTAATTGATAGTGCATCAGTTATCAACTCCACACTTTACATTTGCCACTACATTCTAGGCAGCTCCTTCTCACTTGTCAAGGCTGTAATATTGGTCACTAATCTGACTGCAGGCCAGGCATGCCTTGTGTGCTGACCTTTCGGCTATTTGCTAAAGTAGCTGCAGTCTCAGTGTCTGAGCTGATAGCTGTGAGTTTGAGAGAGGGCAACAGTTCTTATCTCCATCACTGTCTTCCTGCACTTCCACCTCTTTCTTTCTCACCAGTGGCTGGTCAGGTTGCAGCTCTTGGGTATCTGGCGGGAGAAAGACCCAAGGGGGTAGGGGAAAGCAGGAGGTGCATTCTTAAATCATGTGATACATGTAAATTAAGAAAGATTGTGAGATGAGGGGGATGTGAGTATCATAGGATGTTTACTGCACAGAAGGAGACCATTTGGCTCATGAATCCATGAATGGCATCCCCTGCATATTCCCCATAACTCTGAAAATATTTTACCTTCTGGCGCTTATCTATTATTAGCTCATGTTTTCCTTGATTCTTTTGGAAAATATTTCTGTGACTCTGGTTCTCGACAGCGCTAACAAAGGGATCATTTCTTTTCTATCTATCCTGATTTTGAGCACTTCTTTCAAATCTGCTCTCAACCTCTTCTCCAAACATTAGCCATAGTTTCTCCGTCTACCCAAAGTCCCTTATGCTGGATCCACTTTTACAAATCTTTTCTTCACGTTCTCTAAAATCTTGATAGAATCATAGAATTCACAGAGCAGAACGAGGCCATCCGGCCCATCGAGTCTGCACCGGCCCTTGGAAAGAGCACCCTACTTAAGCCCACGCCTCCACCCTAAGCCCATAAACCCAGTAACCCGACCTAACCTTTTGGACACTAAGGGGCAATTTAACATGGCCAATCCACCTAACCTGCACGTCTTTGGACTGTGGGAGGAAACCGGAGCACCCGGAGGAAACCCACGCAGACACGGGGAGAATGTACAGACTCCACACAGATAGTGACTCAAGCCGGGAATTGAACCTGGGACCCTGGAGCTGTGAAGCAACTGTGCTAACCACAGTGTTACCGTGTCGCCTATTAGGGTGAGGCGGTAACAGAGTGACCAGTAGAGGACAGCAAAAAACTAATTTGGCCAAGGATGTGGCTGTAAGCCGCCTTTCCCTATTTACAGTGGTTTTCCTCAACTGAACAGCCTAATGTTCGGTGGTAAAGTAGAGGAAAATCCACTTAAAAAGTGAAAATGATCACTGCCAAGGCCAAATTTCAATCATGATAAGAAAGCTTATTTTCTGGATGGACAATTCAAAGCTGAGGGATCAAGTATATGTCATATGAATACACTTATCCTTTACAAATTTGAGTGGCATGGCTCTGATTGCTAAAATACATGGGGCATTTACATAGATTACATAGAACATACAGTGCAGAAGGAGGCCATTCGGCCCATCGAGTCTGCACCGACCCACATTAATCCCTCACTTCCACCTTATCCCCGCAACCCAATAACCCCTCCCAACCCTTATGGACACTACGGGTAATTTAGCATGGCCAATCCACCTAACCTGCACGTATTTCTGCAAGTAAAATAATGGATAAAATAATCTGATATGAATGTAGAGTGTTTGTATTGTATAAATGTACAGCATCATTTCACCACACAAGTTTTCTAGCAGATTAATTTTAAGGGGGTTAATTTTACCTTGCAACATGCATAGAGCTGACATTTCCAAGTTAACACGTTAGTTAAAGTAATGCCTAAAGGAACGTTACATTAAAAGTGGAACTAGTCCACTACCTAAGGAAAATAAATTATTCCCTGTTATGTGGTCACACTTTTTAAAATGAATCATTTATTTTTTCCCCAGCTCTTCTGTCACTCAACTATGCACACACAGGTTTGGATGAATTATACCCATGTAGATGTGACCTGTGACACTACTCCATCTAAATCGGTAATCCTAAAATTAATCTTTTCCTGGATGTATATATATCTCTGGTTGAATTTCATTTGTTGTCCGTATTTGAAAAAAATAATCATTTATGACTGTTTTAAGTTAACTGATTAAGTTTACTGAATTTGCAAGCTAGTCAGAAACAGATTGGTTCCACTTCTGGTGACTCGAAAATGCAAGGTGACGAGTCACATTTTTCACAGCACCGAGGCTTTATTTAATCCCTATATTCAAATCTTATATTTGGACTGGATTAACATCTCTATCCCTCTCTTTTATCCCACTCTACCCCTCCTCCTGAATGTTTTGTTACCAGGAATGTTCAGCTTCCTAAAATGTCACAGCTAAAGCCACATCTCTAATAGCCTTATTATATCATAATATAGCATCGTTCCACTGACTCGTCGCCAAGATATTTCAAAGGTTTTTTTTGCCAATTTTGAAATTTCACTTTCTATATTTTTTTATTTTTATTTATTTTTATTTATAATTAAAGCTCAAAGTAATGGTTTATTTGAACAAATATGAGGTTAGTTTTGTGGCTGCAACTACCAAAAGCCTTATTCCAATATTAGAAAAAAAAAGCATTAGGAAATGGTCAGTGTTTGCTGTGGATTCAGAGCTGTCTGGTCAATAACAACTTGGTGAGCTGACTTCTTGAAACCCTGCATTCCTGAGGTGTGGGTACACCCAAGGTGCTATTAGGGAAGGAGTTCCAGGATTTTGACCCGGATACAGTGAAGAAACAGCGATATATTTCCAGGTCAGGATAAAGAGTGATTTGGAGAGGAACCTCCAGGTGGTGGTATTCCAAAGTAGCTGTTACCCTTGTCCTTCCAGTTGGCAGTCGTTATGGGTTGGGAAGGTGCTGCCTAAGGAGCCTTGGCGAGTTCCTGCAGTGCAACTTGTATATGGCACACACTGTTTTTACAGTTCGTCGGTCGTGGAGGGAGTGAATGTTTGTGGAAGGAATACCAATCAAGTGGGTTTCTCTGTCCTGGATGGTGTCAAGCTTCTTGAGCTACACTCATCCAGGCAAATGGAGAGTGTTCCATTACACTCCTGCCTTGTCCCTTGTAGATGGTGGACTGGCATTGTGGAGTCAGGAGGTGAGTTACTCACCGTAGGAATCCTAGCCTCTGACCTTCCCTTGTAGCCACAATGTTTATATGGCTAGTCCAGTTCAGCTTCTGGTCAATGGTAACCCCCAGCATCTTGATAGTGGGGGATTCAGTGAGGTAAATCCATTGAACGTCAAGGGCCAATGTTTTGATTATCTCTTGTTGGAGTTGGCCATTGCCTGGCAGTTGCGTGGCATGAATGTTCCTTACCACTTGTCAGCCCAAGCCTGGATATTGTCCAGCTGCATTTGGACATGACTGCTTCAGCATTTGAGGAGTCATGAATGGTGCTTAATATTGTGCAATCATCAGCGAACATCCTTACTTCTGACCTTATGATTGAATAAAGGTCATTGATTAGGTAGTTGAAGATGGTTGGGCCTAGGACACTGACTTATGAACATATGAATTAGGAGCAGGAGTAGGCCACTTGGCCCCTCAAACCTGTTTCGCCATTCAATATTATCATGACTGATCTGATTGTAACTTCAACTTCACATTGCCACCTACCCACAATAACCTTTCCCCATGCTTCTTCAACAACTATCTATCTAACTCTGCCGCCACTGCCTTTTGAGTAAGCCAGTTTCAAACACTCATGACTCTCAGAGAAAAAAATCTTCTAATTTCTGACTTCAATGGGAAATCCTGGGCTGGATTCTCTGATTTAGAGACTATGTCCCCACGCTGGTTAGAAAATGGTGGCGTTTTATGCCAGGAAATACCCGTCTTCTGGGTATCGCAGGTGATGAAGTGCCATCCTGTACCGCCCGCTGCCCATCTGCTGTGCCCAGGACAGGTGGGGGGATTCAGAGGCGCTGCGGTGTTCTAGGACCTCCCCTATGGGTATCATCAGAACGGGTCGCTTCACTTCCTCCTCCCTCTGGGTGCCCAATGGCTCCTGGGCTACTCCTTGGGATTGGGGTGCGGAAGGAGCAAGCTCCGGGGGCTCAGCTGTCACCTGGCGCTGCCAATCCTGGAGGTCCGCTCTCGCCTCGACCAGGGTCTCAATGCCCATGGCCGTGGAACACAGAGACTGGGCCATGTCCCTCTGGGACTGTGCCACGTCATTCTGTGACTGGCTCAGGTGAGCTGGCAACCAGCCAATGCTCTCGGCAGCCTCAGCCATGACCTGTTGTGACTGGGCCACACTCTGGAGCACCGCAGCAATATCGACGTGGTCCGGCTACATGGCTGCCTGTGACTGGGTTGCCTTGTCCTGCACCTCAGCCACTGCCTGCACAGCGTGCCCCAGGTCTTGGACATCTTGACCCATGGGTGTGACCCTCGCAACAAAGGCTTCCACTGTGACAACCTGTGCGGTGTTGGCCTACGTGGCATGCATTGTTGGCAGCACCTCCTTCAACTGCACCTGCAGACGTTGGAAGGTTATTGACACCCCCTCATGTAGCCCCGACTCTGCGCCTGAATGTCCAGCATTGATGGGAATGCCCTTTCCAGAGGCCCGAGACCCATTTGGATGGCAGCTAGTCCCTGGGGTTGGGTCACACTCTGATGTCGGCCCTCTCAGTGATTTCTACCTCCACCTGATGTCTGCCTGGTAGGGCCGCGTGGGGTGTGGGTTGTGGGGTAGGGTGATGCCAGGAGCACAGAGGTGGTGACTCACCCAGGCCGCCCTGAGGAAGTCATGCAGCTTCTTTTGCTACTGCTGGCCGGTCCTCGTGTTGGGGCCCAGGGCGCTCACCGCCTCTGCCACCTTCTCTTGGCTGCAATGGGAGTGTGTGGGGAGTGGGATGTGTATATGCAGCTCCAGGTTGTGCAGCTCTCGAGTGCCAATCCCTACCCCATCAAATCCGATGCCGGTGAATTGGAATTCCACTTGTTTTACATGGCGAGGGTGCTGGCACATTAGCATGTCCTGAATGGCTCCGAGACTGGTGAACACTCGGGATCGGCGGACACTCCCAAACTCCCAATTCAGTCCTAGCATCAGTACTTAGCCTCTCAAATAGAGAATCCACCCTCAGTCTCTTAAATGAGAATCCAGCCTTATATGTTTCAATCAAGTTTCCTCTTACTCTTCTAAACTACAGTGGATAGAAGCCTGGTCTGTCCTCAAAGGAGAACCTTCCCAATCCAGTCATTCATCTGGTAAGCTTGCTGCACATCCCACTGACCACCCGCCTTGGCCTCTGGTTCTGCAGAATGCCATCAGCCATAAAGCTGCCTGTGAGAGGGTAACCCTGTCCTGGCCACCACTTGCACAGTGTGGCATAGGCCTTGGACATGTTGATCCATGGTCAAAACCCTCGCCGAAAGGCCTCCATTGTGAATGCCACCAGTGCAGTGTTGGCCTGGGTGGCATGCATTGCCAGCACACCTCCTGCTGCTGTACGTGGTTGGACTCCTCCAAGTGCACCTGGTAGGTGCTGGATGCGCGCCAACAATCCCTCATGCAGTCCCTGGCTCTGCGTCTGCATCTCCACAATCGATGGGACTGTCCATTCCAGAAACCTGAAACCCATCTGGATGGCAGCTAGTCCCTGGGGTCGGCATGCCCTCCAACCGTCCGCCACCTCAGGAGTTCCTACTTCCACTGTGGTGCGCACCAGGAGCCTCTTCACTAACATGCCCAGCCGAGATGAGTATCTCTGGGGTGGGGGAGGGTGTTGGAGGCAGCAACTCCTAAAATACACAAGACAAGATGTAGGATTGCATCATGGCCGGGGCTGGAGGGGGCGTGATGGGGAGAGGGTGTTTTTGGGAGGGGGGTAGGGACAGGGGTGGGAGGGTGTCGTGGGGATGGGGATGGGGTGTGAGTGAGGTGTGGGGTGGGGTGAGGGAGGTGTTGGGGTGGGTGTTGGGGTGGTGTGGGTGTGAGGGAGGGGTGGGTGTTGGGGTGGGGTGGGTGTGAGGGAGGTGTGGGGGTGGGTGTTGGGGTGGTGTGGGTGTGACGGAGGTGTGGGGTGGGTGTTGGGGTGGTGTGGGTGTGAGGGAGGGGTGGGTGTTGGGGTGGTGTTGGTGTGAGGGAGGTGATGGGGTGGGTGTTGGGGTGGTGTGGGTGTGAGGGTGGTGTGGGGGTGGGTGTTGGGGTGGTTTGGGTGTGAGTGAGGTGTGGGGGTGGGTGTTGGGGTGGTGTGTGTGTGAGGGAAGGGTGGGTGTTAGGGTGATGTGGGTGTGAGGTAAGGGTGAGTGCTGGGGTGGTGTGGGTGTGAGGGAGGGGTGGGTGTTGGAGTGGGGTGGGTCTGAGGGAGGTGTGGGGTGGGTGTTGGGGTGGTGTAGGTGTGAGGGAGGGGCGGGTGGATGTTGGAGTGGTGTGGTGTGAGGGAGGTGTGGGTGTTGGGGTGGTGTGGGTGTGAGGGAGGTGTGGGGATGGGTGTTGGGGTGGTGTGGGTGTGAGGGAGGTGTGGGGGTGGGTGTTGGGTTAGGTGTGGGTGTGAGGGAGGGGTGGGTGTTGGGGTGGTGTGGGTGTGAGGGAGGTGTGGGGGTGGGTGTTGCGGTGGTGTGGATGTGAGGGAGGTGTGGGTGTTGGGGTGGTGTGGGAGTGGGTGTTGGGGTGATGAGGGTGTGAGGGAGGGGTGGGTGTTGGGGTGGTGTGAGGGAGGTGTGGTGGTGGGTGTTGGGGCGGTGTGGGTGTGAGGAAGGTGTGGGGGTGGGTGTTGGAGTGGTGTGGGTGTGAGGGTGGTGTGGGGGTGGTTGTTGGGGTGGTGTGGGTGTGAGGGAGGGCGGGGTGTGAGGGAGGTGTGGGGGTGGGTGTTGGGGCAGTGTGGGTGTGAGGGAGGGGTTGGGGTGGGCTGGATGTGAGGGGTGGGTGGGTGTTGGGGTGGTGTGGGTGTGAGGGAGGTGTGGGGGTAGGTGTTGGGGTGGTGTGGGTGTGAGGGAGCTGTTGGGGTGGGTGTTGGGGTGGTGTGGGTGTGAGGGAGGGGTGGGTGGGTGTTGGGGTGGTGTGGGTGTGAGGGAGGGGAGGGGGTAGGTGTTGGGGTGGTGTGGGTTTGAGGGAGGTGTTGGGGTGGGTGTTGGGGTGGTGTGGGTGTGAGGGAGGGGTGGGTGGGTGTTGGGGTGGTGTGGATGTGAGGGAGGTGTGGGGGTGGGTGTTGGGGTGGTGTGGGTGTGAGGGAGGTGTGAGGGTGGGTGTTGGGGTGTTGTGGGTGTGAGGGAGGGGTGGGTGTTGGGGTGGCGTGGGTGCGAGGGAGGTGTGGGGGCGGGTGTTGTGGTGGGCTGGGTGTGAGGGAGGTGTGGGGGTGGGTGTTGGGGTGGGCTGGGTGTGAGGGAGGTATGGGGGTGGGTGTTGGGAGGTGTGGGGGTGGGTGTTGGGGTGGTGTGGGTGTGAGGGAGGGGTGGGTGTTGGGGTGGTGTGGGTGTGAGGGAGGTGTGGGGGTGGGTGTTGGTGGTGTGGGTGTGAGGGAGGGGTGGGTGTTGGGGTGGTATGGGTGTGAGGGAGAGGTGGGTGTTGGGGTGGTGTGGGTGTGAAGGAGGTGTGGGGGTGGGTGTTGGGGAGGGCTGGGTGTGAGGGAGGTTTGGGGGTGGGTGTTGGGGTGGTGTGGGTGTGAGGGAGGTGTGAGTGTTGGGGCGGTGTTGGTGTGAGGGAGGTGTGGGGGTGGGTGTTGGGGTGGGATGGGTGTGAGGGAGGTGTGGGGGTGGGTGTTGGAGTGGTGTGGGTGTGAGGGAGGTGTGGGGGTGTGTGTTGGGGTGGGCTGGGTGTGAGAGAGGTGTGGGGGTGGGTGTTGGGGTGGTGTGGGTGTGAGGGAGGTGTGGGGGTGGGTGTTGGAGTGGTTTGGGTATGAGGGAGGTGTGCGGGTGGATGTTGGGGTGGTGTGGGTGTGAGGGAGGGGTGGGTGTTGGGGCGGTGTTGGTGTGAGGGAGGTGTGGGGGTGGGTGTTGGGGTGGGATGGGTGTGAGGGAGGTGTGGGGGTGGGTGTTGGAGTGGTGTGGGTGTGAGGGAGGGGTGGGGGTGGGTGTTGGGGTGGGCTGGGTATGAGGGAGGTGTGGGGGTGGGAGTTGGGGTGGTATGGGTGTGAGGGAGGGGTGGGTGTTGGGGCGGTGTTGGTGTGAGGGAGGTGTGGGGGTGGGTGTTGGAGTGGTGTGGGTGTGAGAGAGGTGTGTGGGTGGGTGTTGGGGTGGTGTGGGTGTGAGGGAGGTGTGCGGGTGGATGTTGGGGTGGTGTGGGTGTGAGGGAAGTGTGGGGGTGGGTGTTGGGGTGGTGTGGGTGTGAGGGAGGTGTGTGGGTGGGTAATTGGGGTGGTGTGGGTGTGAGGGTGGGTTTGACACACGTGCCATGGGGAACCGGAAATGAGCTGGGTCTCACTTCTTCGTCGAATGCTGACCTCCACCCCGGCGACTGCCCTTTCGTCAGGTCTGCCGACCACATCCTAATTAATTAATCATCTTTATTGTCAAAAATAGGCTTCCATTAACTCTGCAATGAAGTTTCTGGGAAAAGCCCCTACAAAGCCCCTGGGAAAAACACTCCGGCGCCTGTTACTGGCTTGCAATCAGCGGTGAGACCCATCACCCTCGCCGGACTTTATTTTTTACAGGGATGAATGTGGTGAATGTTAATACAGTTAATTCACCAGTTATGTTCTATGTTATTAACCCTGTTGGTTTTATCTGTGGGCCATTGTATGGCTTCACCCACAGGGGGAGATGTTGGAGGATGTTGGAGCATGTACGGGCTCCGCCCATGGCTCCGCCCCTTTGAAGGAGTATAAGAGTAGCTGGCCTGTGGGACTGTCCTCAGTATGTACCAGTCGCAGGCAGGCAAAGTTGATAGTTAGTTAAAACCACTGTTTTACTCCGACACGATTCCTTGATTGAATTGATGGTTGCATCATGTGCTTCACATGCCGTTCGTGCTAGCCCCTCAACTTCGCTGAATCGGTCCAGGTGTGGATCCAGTTTGGCTGTCGTGGAACTCCACAAGTCCTGCCTTGGGGGTCAACACTCAGGGCGGGATTCTCCGATTGCCGATGATGAGATCGCGTTCGGCGATTAGCCGGAGAATCCGTTTGTACGGCAAAATCGGGGGCAGCGTCGTTTTTCAGATGCTCCGCCCCTCAAAAGCGGCGTAATCGCTGAGTACACTGCACGCCGTTGGGACGGCTTCAGGACGTCACCTGAGGCCCGCCCCCGATGGGCTGACTTCCCAACGGCGTCGGTTCCGTGTGCTCACAGTTTTCGGGAGCCTCGCGTGACCGCTGCCGACTGCGTTGAGGAACTGTTCCACTGGCCGGTGTCGAAACAGTAAAGTCTCACGCCAGAAAAACTGGCAACAGTGGGACACGAATTCCCAGCCCTGCAGGGCCCCGGAGTAGATCTTGCAGCTTTTGCTGCAGATACGAGCCCCGCACTTCCGGGTCAGAGGCTAAGCATGCGCACGCCAGGGGCCTCCAGCGTCCTCCATGGCGGACTCGGACCACGTTGCTTGACCCAAAAAAGAAACCCCCCTATCGGCTGCGCGCCTGACCCTCAACCCCCGCACAAGCATTTACCTGCCTCCTATAAGGCCCCCTGAGCGGCCCGCCCCTGACCAGGGGGGCTGCAGACTGTGTCCGCAGCATCCACGCGAGTATTCCGACCTGCTGGAGCACATTAGTTCCACACTATCGGGACTTCGGCCGGTCAGGGGCAGAAGGTAGAGGAGCGGGCCTCTGGCAATGGCCCCAGGTAGGTTCCAAGCGGCGCGGCAGATTCTCTGAGGACGCCGCTTTCCGGGGCCCACAGAATCGGTGAACTGGCGCTGTTCCCGATTTCTTGCGGGAACATGGATTCTCCGCCCCCGCGCCGGCCGCGATTTCGGAGTCAGGGTGTGGAGAATCCAGCCCAGGGGCTGCTAGCCCCCCACTTTCGGGAACTCGTCCCATCGGGGCTGGAGCACTGTCGGGAACTCGGCCCATCGGGGGCGGAGCATCGGGGAGAGCCTCAGGTGACATCCTGATGCCTTCCCGATGACGTGCGGTGTACTCTACGGGTACGCTATTTTTGAGAGGGCGGCGCAACGCGAAAGTGGCGCCGCCCCTGATTACATGCAAAGGGGAATCTTATGGCCGATCACTGAACGCGATTTTGGTGTCGCCGATCGGAAATCCCGCCCACAGCCTCAAAATCGGAAAATCCTGCTCTTAGTCTCAGGAACGGAGAATCTGGCCACATGATCTTTAGATAAATGTTCCACTTCAGGGACACTGGTCCATATTTTATTAACAGCATTTGTCAAGGATCTGAGAACAAACGATGATGTTTATAAATTGACCAGAAATAGAGTTCAATCTGTTATAATTATTGATTGTTTCCAAAGATAGTTAATAACATTAAATCTCTCACTCCGTAGGTGTTATTCGTGAGATTTGGACTTGCAGGTTGGGGGCCATTCTCTGAGAAAGAGAAACAATCGCTTCCAACAGCAACTGCTGAATCAGATCAGCTCACTTCTGCTGAAGAACAGCTGGCAGGTGATCTGGTAATTCCACAGTGCCCAGGAAAACTATGGAAGCCCTTGGTACAGGTTCAAACTACATCTCCCCCAGCTGAAGGCAACAGCCCGACTCAAACAGCATTCAGTGATCGTGACTTAGAGTACGTTTAAGGATAAATGAGTTGTATCATTGCTGGTTTACATTAATATAAAATAAAATAATGAATTAAATTGTGTACTAAAGTTTATAGTTGTAATTTACCAGCCCTTCTTTCCAACCACTCGACACCTTTCTCAGAATACGGGTGGAATTTTCCCTGTTTTACACAAAATGCCGCCTGAGGCAAGAAAACCAATGTGCTGCTCTACGGCTGCAGAGCCGACTTTTGTGCAGCACATTGTGCAAAATAAAATGGAGACATTGCCCTGATGCACGATCAATGACCACTAAAGCGAGGTTGTAGTCCAACTGAAGGCTTTAATAAGCTAGATGTTTCCCCCAGCAGCTCAGGTACAGAAAGAAGGCTGCTGGGGCAGCACGGGCTCTTATACCCCGCCTTGCAGGGTGGAGCTACCATACAGCTTAACCAATAGGAAACATACAATATCTACTAATGCTCTTCCAGCATTACCAGGTACCGTAATACTTCTGCACAGACTACCACATTCACCCCCTGTTAAAAAAAGAGCCCGGCGGTGGTGGTGGCTTGATATTACAACATGATAACGTGGTCGGAATTATAGTTATGGACGTACCGTAATACCTCCGTACAGCGTTTTGTAACTATTTACAGATTCACAATTAACTATGTACACTTTAAAATGAAGCAATCAGTCGATCGGGGGCCCTGGTCATCCTCTGTGATTGTCGAAGCTTTGGTGGTGACGCCGGTGGAGGCTCAGGCGTCTGTGACTCCGGGAGCGTGGCCTCGATCTCTGTGGCAGCTTCAACACCCCTAGACGGCGCTAGTGGGGAAAACGGTTGACCTGGGAAGGGAGCGTCTGCGGGGTGCGTCGGTGGGTGGGGAGGACTAGACGGGGCTGGCGGAAGGACCGATCCTCCTGTAAGGTGCACCAGTGGGAGGGAGGGTGGGACTGGTGGCTGGGGTGTGCGTGGGGATCCGGCAGGTGCCAGGTCTCGTCGGGAGACCGTATCTTGCCAGCTGTCGGAGTACGCCACGTAGGCGTACTGGGGGTTAGCGTGGAGAAGATGGACCCTTTCGACCAACGGGTCTGACTTGTGCGCCCGCACGTGTTTTCGGAGCAGGATGGGTCTGGGAGCTGCCAGCCAGGTCGGGAGCGAGGTCCCAGAGGAAGACATCCTGGGGAAGACAAGGAGACGCTTGTGAGGTGTTTGGTTGGTTGTGGTACAAAGCAGTGACCGGATGGAGTGAAAGGGCACCCGGGAGGAATTCCTGCCAGCGGGAGACTGGGAGATTCCTGGACCATAGGGCCAGTAGGACGGTCTTCCAGACCGTTCTGTTCTTCCACTATACCTGTCCGTTACCCCGGGGGTTGTAACTGGTCGTCCTGTTCGAGGCGATGCCCTTGCTGAGCAGGAATTGACGCAGTTCGTCGCTCATAAAGGAGGACCCCCTATCACTATGTATGTAAGCGGGGAACCCGAACAGTGTAAAGATGCTCTGGAGGGCCTTGTTGACGGTGGTTGTGGTCATGTCGGGGCAGGGGATGGCGAATGGGAACCGCGAGTACTCGTCAATCACGTTCAGGAAGTACGTGTTGCGGTCGGTGGTGGGGAGGGGGCCTTTGAAGTCCATGCTGAGGCATTCAAAGGGATGGGAAGCCTTTATCAGGTGGGCTTTCTCTGGCCGGTAGAAGTGCGGTTTGCATTCCGCGCAGATTTGGCAATTCCTGGTGGCTGTCCTGACCTCCTCGATGGAGTAGGTCAGGTTGCGGGTCTTGACAAAATGGAAAAAGCGAGTAACCCCTGGGTGGCAGAGGTCCTCGTGAAGGGCTTGGGGGCGGTCCACTTGTGCGTTGGCACATGTGCCGCGGGACAGGGCATCATATGAGAAATGAGCATTTTATGTTGTTTTCACATGAATAACTCTGGCTCACAAAGAATAGTGCTTGATGGGAAATAAAATGTCAAGTGAAGTTTTGTGTAAACTGCAGTGCCAAAGTTTTGTAACTATGTACGTGACTGACCTTCGGGAGGAACAGAACTTGCAATAACAAGATGCAGGTGGGGATGGGGGCCTCATTCTAAATAATTTTAGCTGACGGTTCAAGGATGTACCAGGAGCACACAGAAATCACTGCTTGCTAGGCGAAGCAAGGCGGAAGCAAAAGTGAACATAACAAGACTAAATAAGGAATAACTGCCAGGTGAGGCAGAGGGCGGGGTGTGTTTCTCAGAGATTGTATATAAGAAATAATGCTGTGTTTATTCAGTGTGTCTGCTAATGTTGACAGGCGGCACTCGTTCTTGCAAGATCGATTGAATAAAATACTTCTTCAGAATTTGGCTAAGTGTAAATTATTATCAAGTGAGCAGTGTTTCTCACAATTGGGGGCTCGTCCGGGATAGTCTTCATTGATCAAGGGGGTGGCTCATGGGGAACCGCGAAGACGCGTCCCGTTATTTAAACGGTCTCGTACTTCGTCTGGAGTAGTCATCCACGGTCAACTGAACACGTTCCTAGGGTAGTCATTCTGAAGAAGCAAATAACGGAATATAGTGGCAGGCACGCCGTGAAAGTGAAAGTCAGGCAACTCTGTGCACGGAGCAAGGTAAGAAAAACGACTTTTAAGTATTACTTTGTTGACTTGAGTTCGTATCTAGACATCCGTATAAGTTTATGGGCGGATTGATGATATAAAGACTCTGGAGTTTGTATCTAGACATCCGTATATGTTTATGGGCGGATTGATGATATAAGTACTTTCAAAATTGTGATTGTTTGACGGACCAGTCATCACTAGACACTTTACTTAGAAATAAGTGAAAGTTGATTACATTACAATGGGAAGTAAAAACTCGGAACAAGGCGGCCCCGATAGAAAAATCCCTAAGAATATCCCACCAGAAAGTCCATAGGGTCGGATGTTAGTTAATTGGGATTTTGAGAGTTGTACAAAAAAAATAAGAACAGGAAAACAATGATAAAATTTTGTTGTTTCATATGGATAAAAGAAGCAATCCGTAAACCCTCAGTCTTTTGGCCGAAATACGGTTCAGACGAAGATTGGGTGTGCCAAATTTTGAAAATAGATGTCAATGATAAAAGATCCTGTTCCGATAAAGAAGTAAGCTACGCGAGTTGTTGGCTTCCCAGCAGGAACGCCACCAGAATATATCCATTAATCCCACAGGGCGAAGACGTTCCCACCGCCCCTCTTAAACAATGGGACGTCCTAGATAATTTGCCACCCCCCCTATAAGAAAAAGACAAACGACAAGGACTCGCCAAATGACCAACAAATGACTAAAGGCAAATCAGAGAAAGTCCCCGAAAAAGAAGGAGAGAATAAAATGCAATTAAGATCCGCGAAAGGGCAGGGAGAGGAACCAGAAATAACAAAAATGAACCCCCTTCGGGAAGTCCCTATTGGAGAGGGAGAAGTAGGATTTGTAAATTCTCCTTTAAATTCAGGAGAAGTCAGAGCATTCAAAAAAAGAGATGAAGACGTTAATGGAAGACCCCTTAGGACTGGCAGAACAATTCGATCAGTTCTTAGGTCCTAATATATGCACATGGACCAAATTAATGTCCATTATGAGTATCCTATTCAGGGGGAAGAAAGAGGTATGATTAGAAGAGCAGGCATGTGACGGTGGGGGAATAATCACCCGCCAGGGGAACTCGGAGCAACAGCAGAAGAAAAGTACCCCAATCAGGATCCAGGCTGGGACCATCAGTCACAGGGCCATAGAGATCGAATGAGAGATCTGAGAGATATTATCATTGAGGGCATAAGGGAAGCGGTGCCCAAGGTACATAATCTAAATAAAGCCTTCGAAATTAGACAGGAAGGGACGGAAACCCCCTCAGCGTTCTTAGAGCGACTTCGGGAATCAATAAGGAAGTATTCTGGACTAGACCCTAACGACCCAGTAGGACAGGGACTACTGAAGGTCCACTTTGTGACCAAATCCTGGCCTGACATACATAAAAAGTTACAGAAAATAGAGGATTGGAATGAGAAATCTCTAGATGAATTACCAAGAGAGAGACAGAGATACAGAGAGAGAGAGAGAGACAGAGAGAGAGAGAGAGACAGAGAAGGCTGCAACATGCCTGGAGCCACTGTTTCAATACAGAGAGAGAGAGAGAGAGAGACAGAGAAGGCTGCAACATGCCTGGAGTCACTGTTTCAATACAGAGAGAGAGACAGAGACAGAGAAGGCTGCAACATGCCTGGAGTCACTGTTTCAATACAGAGAGAGACAGAGACAGAGAAGGCTGCAACATGCCTGGAGTCATAGAATCATAGAAGTTGACAGCATGGAAACAGGCCCTTCGGCCCGACCAGTCCATGCCGCCCAGTTTTTACCATTAAGCTAGTCCCAGTTGCCCGCACTTGGCCCATAACCCTCTATACCCATCTTACCCATGTAACTATCTAAATGTTTTTTAAAAGACACAATTGTACCCGCCTCTACTACTACCTCTGGCAGCCCATTCCAGACACTCACTACCCTCTGAGTGAAGAAATTGCCCCTCTGGGCCCTTCTGAATCTCTCCCCTCTCACCTTAAACCTATGCCCTCTAGTTTTAGACTCCCCTACCTTTGGGAAAAGATGTTGACTATCTACCTTATCTATGCCCCTCATTATTTTATAGATCTCTATAAGATCACCCCTAAGCCTCCTACGCTCCAAGGAAAAAAGTCCCAGTCTATCCAGCCTCCCCTTATAACTCAAACCATCAAGTCCCGGCAACATCCTAGTAAATCTTTTCTGCACTCTTTCCAGTTTAATAATATCCTTTCTATAATAGGGTGACCAGAACTCCACACAGTATTCCAAGTGTGGCCGTACCAATGTCTTGTACAACTTCAACAAGACGTCCCAACTCCTGTATTCAATGTTCTGACCAATGAAACCAAGCATGCCGAATGCCTTCTTCACCACCCTGTCCACCTGCGACTCCACCTTCAAGGAGCTATGAACCTGTACTCCTGGATCTCTTTGTTCTATAACTCTCCCCAACGCCATACCATTAACTGAGTAGGTCCTGGCCTGATTCGATCTGCCAAAATGCATCACCTCACATTTATCCAAATTAAACTCCATCTGCCATTTGTCGGCCCACTGGCCTAATTGATCAAGATCCCGTTGCAATCCTAGATAACCTTCTTCACTATCCACTGTACCACCAATCTTGGTGTCATCTGCACACTTACCAACCATGCCTCCTAAATTCTCATCCAAATCATTAATATAAATCACAAATAACAGTGGACCCAGCACCGATCCCTGAGGCACACCACTGGTCACAGGCCTCCAGTTTGAAAAACAACCCTCTACAACCACCCTCTGCCTTCTGTCGTCCAGCCAATTTTGAATCCAATTGGCAACCTCACCCTGGATCCCGTGAGCTTTAACCTTCTGCAACAACCTACCATGCGGTACCTTGTCAAAGGCTTTGCTAAAGTCCATGTAGACAACGTCTACTGCACTGCCCTCATCTACCTTCTTGGTCACCCCCTCAAAAAATACAATCAAATTTGTGAGACATGATTTTCCACGCACAAAGCCATGCTGACTGCCCCGAATCAGTCCTTGCCTCTCTAAATGCTTGTAGATCCTGTCTCTCAGAATACCTTCTAGCAACTTACCTACTACAGACGTTAGGCTCACCGGTCTGTAGTTCCCAGGCTTTTCCCTGCTGCCCTTCTTAAACAAGGGCACAACATTCGCCACTCTCCAATCTTCAGGCACCTCACCTGTGGCTGCCGATGATTCAAATATCTCTGTTAGGGGACCCACAATTTCCTCCCTAGCCTCCCACAACATCCTGGGATACATTTCATCAGGTCCCGGGGATTTATCTACCTTGATGCGCTTTAAGACTTCCAGCACCTCCTCCTCTGTAATATGCACACTTCTCAAGACATTACTATTTATTTCCCTTAGTTTCCTAACATCCATGCCTTTCTCCACCGTGAATACCGATGAGAAATATTCATTCAGGATCTCACCCAACTCTTGTGGCTCTGCACATAGATGCCCTTGTTGATCCTTAAGAGGCCCTACTCTGTCCCTCGTTACTCTTTTCCCCTTTATGTATTTGTAGAATCTCTTTGGATTCTCCCTTGCATTATTTGCCAAAGCAATTTCATGTCCCCTTTTTGTCCTCCTGATTTCCCTCTTAACTCTATTTCGACAATCTCTATACTCTTCAAGGGACCCACTTGATCCCAGTTGCTTATGTACGTCATATGCCTCCTTCTTCTTTTTGACCAGAGTCTCAATATCTCGAGTCATCCAGGGTTCCCTACTTCTACCAGCCTTGCCCTTCACTCTAAAGGGAATGTGCTTACCCTGCACCCTGGTAAACACATTTTTAAAAGCCTCCCATTTACCAGCCGTCCCTTTGCCTGCCAACAGTCTCCCCCAATCTACCTCTGCAAGTTCCTGTCTGATACCACCAAAATTGGCCTTGCCCCAATTAAGAATTTGAACTCTTGGGCTAGACCTATCATTCTCCATAGCTATCTTAAAACTAATGGAGTTATGGTCACTTGTCCCAAAGTGATCTCTCACTAGCACTTCTGTCACTTGCCCTTCCTTATTTCCCAAGACGAGGTCAAGTTTTGCCCCCTCTCTAGTCGGTCCATCCACATACTGAATGAGAAATTCCTCCTGAATACACTCAACAAATTTCCCTCCATCCAAGCCCCTAATGCTATGGCTGTCCCAGTCAATGTTGGGAAAGTTAAAGTCCCCTACTACTACCACCCTATTATTCTTGCAGCTATCTGTAATCTCCTTACATATTTGCTCCTCAATTTCCCGTTGACTATTTGGGGGCCTGTAGTACAGTCCTACCAAGGTGATCTCTCCCTTCTTATTTTTCAGTTCCACCCATATAGACTCAGTGGGCGAACCCTCGGATATATCCCCTCTAAGTACTGCTGTGATGTTCTCCCTAATCAAAAACGCCACTCCCCCTCCTCTCTTACCTCCTGTTCTATCCTTTCTATAGCATCTGTACCCCGGAACATTGAGCTGCCAGTCCTGCCCCTCCCTTAGCCATGTTTCAGTCATAGCTATAATATCCCAGTCCCATGTGCCCGTCCATGCCCTGAGTTCATCCGCTTTGCCCGTCAGGCCCCTTGCATTGAAATAAATGCAGTTTAATGTAGACCTTCCTTGCTCTCTACCCTGCTTTCTCAGGTCATGCTTTACACACTCTCCCTTCCTGCCTTTTGTTTCTGTCCCCACTGACTTCCTACATCGGTTCCCATCCCCCTGCCACATTAGTTTAAACCCTCCCCAACTGCACTAGCAAACACACCCCCGAGAACATTGGTTCCGGTCCCACCCAGGTGCACTGTTTCAATACAGAGAGAGAGAGAGACCGAGAGAGAGAGAGACAGAGAAGGCTGCAACATGCCTGGAGTCACTGTTTCAATATAGAGAGAGAGAGAGACAGAGACAGAGAAGGCTGCAACATGCCTGGAGTCACTGTTTCAATACAGAGAGAGAGACAGACAGAGAGAGAGACAGAGAAGGCTGCAACATGCCTGGAGTCACTGTTTCAATATAGAGAGAGAGAGAGAGAGAGAGACAGAGAAGGCTGCAACATGCCTGGAGTTACTGTTTCAATACAGAGAGAGAGAGAGAGAGACAGAGAAGGCTGCAACATGCCTGGAGTCACTGTTTCAATACAGAGAGAGAGACAGACAGAGAGAGAGACAGAGAAGGCTGCAACATGCCTGGAGTCACTGTTTCAATACAGAGAGAGAGAGAGACCGAGAGAGAGAGGGACAGAGAAGGCTGCAACATGCCTGGAGTCACTGTTTCAATATAGAGAGAGAGAGAGAGAGAGAGACAGAGAAGGCTGCAACATGCCTGGAGTCACTGTTTCAATACAGAGAGAGAGAGAGAGAGACAGAGAAGGCTGCAACATGCCTGGAGTCACTGTTTCAATACAGAGAGAGAGACAGACAGAGAGAGAGACAGAGAAGGCTGCAACATGCCTGGAGTCACTGTTTCAATACAGAGAGAGAGAGAGACCGAGAGAGAGAGGGACAGAGAAGGCTGCAACATGCCTGGAGTCACTGTTTCAATATAGAGAGAGAGAGAGACAGAGAGAGAGAGAGACAGAGAAGGCTGCAACATGCCTGCAGTTACTGTTTCAATACAGAGAGAGAGAGACAGAGAGAGAGAGACAGTTTGTTACAGAGAAGGCTGCAACATGCCTGGAGTCACCGTTTCAATACAGAGAGAGAGAGACAGAGAGAGAGACAGAGAGAGCTAGAGAGAGAGAGAGACAGTTTGTTACAGAGAAGGCTGCAACATGCCTGGAGTCACTGTTTCAATGCACAGAGAGAGAGAGACAGAGAGAGACAGAGACAGAGAGAGAGAGAGAGAGAGACAGTTTGTTACAGAGAAGGCTGCAACATGCCTGGAGTCACCGTTTCAATACAGAGAGAGAGAGACAGAGAGGGACAGAGAGAGAGAGACAGAGAGAGAGAGAGAGAGAGACAGAGAGTGGGAGACAGAGAGAGACAGAGAGACAGAGACAGAGAGAGAGAGACAGAGAGAGAGAGAGACAGTCTGTTACAGAGAAGGCTGCAACATGCCTGGAGTCACCGTTTCAATACAGAGAGAGAGTGAGAGAGAGACAGAGAAGGCTGCAACATGCCTGGAGTTACTGTTTCAATACAGAGAGAGAGAGACAGTTTGTTACAGAGAAGGCTGCAACATGCCTGGAGTCACTGTTTCAATACAGAGAGAGAGAGAGACCGAGAGAGAGAGAGACAGAGAAGGCTGCAACATGCCTGCAGTTACTGTTTCAATACAGAGAGAGAGAGACAGTTTGTTACAGAGAAGGCTGCAACATGCCTGGAGTCACCGTTTCAATACAGAGAGAGAGAGACAGAGACAGAGAGAGAGACAGAGAGAGCTAGAGAGAGAGAGAGACAGTTTGTTACAGAGAAGGCTGCAACATGCCTGGAGTCACTGTTTCAATGCACAGAGAGAGAGACAGAGAGAGAGAGACAGAGAGAGACAGAGACAGAGAGAGAGAGACAGAGAGAGAGAGAGACAGTTTGTTACAGAGAAGGCTGCAACATGCCTGGAGTCACCGTTTCAATACAGAGAGAGAGAGACAGAGAGGGACAGAGAGAGAGAGACAGAGAGAGACAGAGAGAGAGAGAGACAGAGAGTGGGAGACAGAGAGAGACAGAGAGACAGAGACAGAGAGAGAGAGACAGAGAGAGACAGAGAGAGAGAGAGACAGTCTGTTACAGAGAAGGCTGCAACATGCCTGGAGTCACCGTTTCAATACAGAGAGAGAGACAGACAGAGAGGGACAGAGAGAGAGAGACAGAGAGAGACAGAGAGAGAGACAGAGAGTGAGAGACAGAGAGAGACAGAGAGAGAGAGAGACAGAAATAGAGAGAGACAGTTTGTTACAGAGAAGGCTGCAACATGCCTGGAGTCACCGTTTCAATACAGAGAGAGAGAGACAGAGACAGAGAGAGAGACAGAGAGAGCTAGAGAGAGAGAGAGACAGTTTGTTACAGAGAAGGTTGCAACATGCCTGGAGTCACTGTTTCAATGCACAGAGAGAGACAGAGAGAGACAGAGAGAGAGAGACAGAGAGATACAGAGACAGAGAGAGAGAGATAGAGAGAGAGAGAGAGACAGTTTGTTACAGAGAAGGCTGCAACGTACCTGGAGTCACCGTTTCAATACAGAGAGAGAGACAGAGAGGGACAGAGAGAGAGAGAGACAGAGAGTGGGAGACAGAGAGAGACAGAGAGACAGAGACAGAGAGAGAGAGACAGAGACAGAGAGTGGGAGACAGAGAGAGACAGAGAGACAGAGACAGAGAGAGAGAGACAGAGAGAGACAGAGAGAGAGAGAGACAGTCTGTTACAGAGAAGGCTGCAACATGCCTGGAGTCACCGTTTCAATACAGAGAGGAGAGAGAGAGACAGAGAGGGACAGAGAGAGAGAGACAGAGAGAGACAGAGAGAGAGAGAGACAGAGAGTGAGAGACAGAGAGAGACAGAGAGAGAGAGAGACAGAGAGAGAGAGAGACAGAGATAGAGAGAGACAGTTTGTTACAGAGAAGGCTGCAACATGCCTGGAGTCAGTGTTTCAATACAGAAGGAGAGAGAGAGAGACAGAGAGAGAGAGACAGTTTGTTACAGAGAAGGTTGCAAATATTGAACTACCACCCATGGGAAGGCTGAAATAAGCTTACCCTACAACCACCGCCACCGCAGGCGGAGTCTCTAAAATCATTCTGGAGCAAATAGTTCCCCGATACGGGTTGGCAGAAAATATAGACTCGGACAGGGGAAGTCACTTTACCTCTAAGGTCTTACAAGAAACCATGAGAAGTTTGGAGATAAATTGGGACTTCCACACTCCTTGGCACCCCCCCTCATCAGGACGGGTGGAAAGGATGAATCAAACCCTGAAAAATCATTTGTCAAAAATAATACTGGAAACTAGGCTCCCCTGGACAAAACACTTACCGATAGCCCTTCTAAGAATCCGAACAGCTCCAAGAAAAGATTTGGGGTTGTCCCCATACGAAATGTTGTTCAGATTGCCATACCTTGGAACAATGGGAGAATGGCCCATTACAGAATGTAAAGATATCTATGTAAAGAAATATATACTGGCACTGTCTTCCTCATTATCATTCCTCAGGAGACAAGGACTGCTAGCGCAGACACCTCCCCTTGAATTCGCAGTCCACAAATTTAAACCAGGAGATTGGGTACTGGTGAAATCGTGGAAGGAAACCAAGCTTCAACCCACTTGAGACGGACCGTTCCTGGTCTTGTTAACCACAGAGACTGCCATACGAACCGCGGAAAAAGGTTGGACTCATTACAGCAGAACGAAGGGACCCGTGAAATCACCACCTGAACAGGAACAATGGCATGTGGAGGCCACTGAGGAACCATTAGAGATAAGGTTGAAAAGACACTGAAAATAGGATAAAATAATATGAAGAAACTACAGCAAAAATGGACTATACAATGTATAATAATATTAATAATGTGGATCTTGAAGGAGGCTAAGCAGGAAGAAAACCATCATATGTTTACATTGACAATCCCAGAAAGTTGGTACCCTCAGGTAATTCGGACTGATCTATGCACCCTCATAGACTGCGGGTCAGCGGGGAATGGAAAGGAATTTAGGGTGGAGGCTCTTGATCACAGAGGGGGGTGATTACCGAGGGGGGGGGGGGGGGTTGGCTGAAAAGGTTGTGCCAGTCGCCCAATCGCAGAGGGGCACCACCGGTCGTATCCATTCACCAGATTAGTGGAAATTCCCCCTCAACGTGCAAGGCTGGAACTTGTCACCCCGTATACATCACCATAAAAAACATGGCCTGGACCGAGACAGGCAATAAGCATTGTTCACTACGAAATAAGATATTCGGGGTAAAAATGAGTAATAGCGAGACTAAATGCTGCTTCCGTATCTCAATAGACCAGTGGGCAACTTCCACTAATGGAACTAGGAACGACAAGGAGGAGGAAGGACAGGGAGTCAAAATAATTGAAGTAAAAGATTTAGAGAAAGCCTTTGAGATCGAGACCGGCTATGAGGAACAGAATGCGTGGATTGAGTGGGTGAGGTATTCGGCCCAGTCGCTGGAGAAAGACAATTGTTACGCTTGCGCATCAGGTAGACCACAGGCCCATCTGGAACCCTTTCCAATGGGGTGGGAATATAATGGAGGGAGCATGGAATGCATGATGGCCTTGTACCAAGAGGAGAACGCCTGGGGCAACAAGACCTGCACTGCCCTATCTCTGATGTTTCCTCCTGTTAAGCAGAAACAATCAGCAAACCCTCCCTCCTTCTTGGTTACCGTGACGCATCATAAATCGTGTATAAGCCGTTCTGATACGGGACTAAGTAAAGACATGGGAGAACTCGAGACGTGTCTTGAGACTAAGAACGTGACCACCCAGGGCAATTACTCATCACTAAAAATACCACATGCAGATATATGGTGGTATTGCGGAGGGAAAATCCTAAGACCCACTCTGCCCCCCCAATGGAAAGGGACATGCGCATTAGTTCAGCTAGCCATACCGTTTAGTATAGCCTATGAAAGACAAGAGGAGAAGGGGAGTGTAAAAGGGAAACGATCTGAACGAAGCATACCCACCTCATTTGATGACAGAATTTACCTGGACTCCGTTGGCATCCCCAGAGGAGTACCAGACGAGTTCAAAGCCCGAAATCAGATCGCAGCTGGGTTTGAGTCCCTCTTCTGGTGGGTTACGATCAATAAAAATGTAGATTGGATAAACTATATATACTATAATCAACAGAGGTTCATAAATTATACCGGAGACGCCGTAAAGGGCATAGCGGATCAACTGGACGCAACCAGTAGAATGGCCTGGGAGTATAGATTGGCTCTGGATATGATTTTGGCAGAGAAAGGTGGTGTATGCGTAATGCTCAAGGGACAGTGTTGCACGTTTATTCCCAACAACACGGCACCCGACGGATCGATTACCCGTACGCTACAAGGGTTAACCACTCTGGCTGAGGAAATGGCAGACAACTCTGGGGCAGACACATCCATGACTGGGTGGCTTGAAGCAATGTTTGGGAAATGGAAAGGGTTAATTGTATCCATCCTCACCTCCATTATCGTAGTCATAGGAGCATTGGTGGCTATAGGCTGTTGCATCATCCCGTGCGTAAGAGGCTTGGTGCAGTGGGTAATCGAAACCGCCTTGACCAAGCAGATGCCATTACCCCTGGGTAAAGGAGGCCAGAGAATAATTTGCCTACTAGAAAGAGGGAAGACTGAAGGAGAGGACGACCCCATAGAAAGAGAGGTTGCGAGGATGTTGGACAATTTTCGGGAAGGCTAGAAGGGGCGACAGAGTGTGAAAATGCAACAAGAGTAAAAAGAAAAAAAAGGGGGAATTATGAGGAATGAGCATTTTATGTTGTTTTCACATGAATAACTCTGGCTCACAAAGAATAGTGCTTGATGGGAAATAAAATGTCAAGTGAAGTTTTGTGTAAACTGCAGTGCCAAAGTTTTGTAACTATGTACGTGACTGACCTTCGGGAGGAACAGAACTTGCAATAACAAGATGCAGATGGGGGCCTCATTCTAAATAACTTTAGCTGACGGTTCAAGGATGTACCAGGAGCTCACAGAAATCACTGCTTGCTAGGCGAAGCAAGGCGGACGCAAAAGTGAACATAACAAGTCTAAATAAGGAATAACTGCCAGGTGAGGCAGAGGGCGGGGTGTGTTTCTCAGAGATTGTTTAAAAGAAATAACGCTATGTTTATTCGGTGTGTCTGCTAATGTTGACAGGCGGCACCCGTTCTTGCAAGATCGATTGAATAAAATACTTCTTCAGAATTTGGCTAAGTGTAAATTATTATCAAGTGAGCGGTGTTTCTCACAATCAGGAGGCTCGTTTAGCTTCCTCGGACGATACAAGATCGCTGGTGGATTTGGGAGGCCAGCATACCTGCCACGAAAGCGTCACGGATCAAAAGTTCTGTGTGGTCGCTCGCCGAAACCTGCAGGCAGCTGCAGTTTCTCCCGAACACCAGGAGTGCACGGCAGAATTCTTCCAGCGATTCCCCAAGGATTTGTCGCCTCGTTGCTAGCAGATGTCGGGCGTAGACCTGGTTTACCGGGCGAATATAGTGTCCTTTTAGCAGCTCCATTGCTGCATCGAAGTTGTCCGCATCCTCGATGAGGGTGTAAATTTCCGGGTTCACCCTCAAGTGCAGGACTTGCAATTTCTGTTCTCCTGTTTTCGGCCGTTCCGAGATATGCTTTAAAACACACTAGCCAGTGCTTGAAGGTTGTCGCTGAGATCGCCGCGTGGGGCTGAGTTGCAGACATTCCGGCTTGATTCGGAGGTCCATCCTTTTACATCGAGCTTAATAAATTGATGCACGATCAATGACCACTAAAGCGAGGTTGTAGTCCAACTGAAGGCTTTAATAAGCTAGATGTTTCCCCCAGCAGCTCAGGTACAGAAAGAAGGCTGCTGGAGCGGCATGGGCTCTTATACCCCGCCTAGCAGGGCGGAGCTGCCATACAGCTTGACCAATAGGAAACATACAATATCTACAAATGGTGTTCCAGCATTACCAGGTACCGTAATACCTCTACACAGACTACCACAGGCCCATTACATCAGGCTGGTGGGACAGGGCTGGAAAAAGCCGGGAATCCTAACATTTGGGCTGGATTCTCCAATCCCCAGAGCCGAAATCGCGTTCGGCGAGGGGACGGAGAATCACCGATGATGCCCAAATCGGGGGCGGTGCCGCTTTTGCGATGCTCCGCCCCCTAAAAAGGAATGTACTCTAGGAGTATGCCGCACGCCTTATCCATGGGCCTAAGGACCGCCCCGCGATGCTCCGTCCCTGACCGGCCAAGTTCCCGATGGCGTGGGACACATGTGTTCTCACCCGTTGTGAACTCAGCGTGCCGGCTGTGGACTCAGTCCGCTGTCGCCACAGTCAGGGGAGGGCCGATCCGCGGGCAGTGGGGGGCTTTCTTCAGGGCTAGGAGCACTGTGGGCAGGGTTTCCGAGGCGTGAGAGCGGCCGAAGGGGCTTACTATTTTTGCAGTCCGGGTCTGCGGGCTGTGTCCGCCATGAAGCAGGCCACCACCGTGCGCATGCGCTGCTATGGACCCAGCAAAGCTCTGGGCCGTAATGGCAGATAGAGCTGAGAGCTCTACGCTGCCTGGCTGCTAGCCCTCCCCTGGAGCAGGGAATCGGTGGTCGTTTTGCGCCAGTTTTCCTGGCGTAAAACACCACCATTTTCACGCCGGTGTGGGGACTTAGGGCGGGATTCTCCCTAACCGGCGGGGGGGGGCGCACCAGCACGAGGAGTGGCGTGAACCACTCCGGCGTCGGGCCGCCCAGAATGTACGGAATCCTCCGCACCTTCAGGGGCTAGGCTGGAGCTCGATGGTTTGGTGCCACGTCGACCGGCGCCAAAGGGCCTCCGCCAGCCGGCGCGTGTTGGCGCATGCACGGGAACGCCAGCATGTGCTGGCGTGATCCCAGCGCATGCGCAGGGGGGTTCTTCACCGTGCCGGCCGTGGCGGACCCTTACAGATGTCGGCGCAGAGGGAAAGAGTGCCCCCATGGCACAGGCCCACCCGCGGATTGGTGGGCCCCGATCGCGGGCCAGGCCATCGCGGGTCACCCCCCCCAGTGCCAGGTCCCCTCACTCCCTCCCCGAGGCCTCCGCACGTCGCCCGCAGAGCCAGTTCCCGCCGGTACGGACCTGGTTTGATTTGCGCCGGCGGGACTGGCCGAAAACAGGCGGCCGCTCGGCCCATCGCGGGGCGGAGAATCGCCGGGGGGGGGGGGCGCTGCAGCGCGATTCCCGCCCCCACCAAATCCACGGTGCCGGAGAATTCGGTAGCCGGCGTCGGGGTGGCGGGGTGGGATTCACGCCGCCCCCCAGCGATTCACCGACTCAGCGGGGGTCGGAGAATCCCGCCCAATGTCTCCCACGCGGAGAATCCTGCCCCTGATCTCCGAAAACAGGAAAACGGGAACACACCCCCACACACGGAGACGTCCGCACAAGCACATAGGCAACACCCCACTCCCACCGATAGGGGGAACCCCACCCCACACAGATAAGGGAACCCCCACGCCAATGGAGCTCCCAGGTTGCCCCGGCACAGCCCCTTAGCAGTGGCAGAGGCAGTGCCATGGTGCCAGCGGGCATTGTTGGGGGATGTGCCAGTTTCCAGAACAGTGCCAGGTAGCAGTACCCGGGCAGTGCAAGAGCAATGGGAGCAGTACCAGAGTGGCAGAAGGCAGTGCCATGTCAGTTTCTGGGTTCTGCCCAGGCATGCCCCTCTCCCCTCTGTGCTGCCCAGTTCTTTCTGCAAGGGGCCCATTTTTAAAAACCTGTTGTAATGCTTGTTAAAGTGACGTCATATCGGCGAGTTGCACGGGGGACATCTCTATGTGGTGGAATCTGAGAACAAGATCTCGCCAGCAGGACTCTCGATTTCTGACTCTCACGGGATTTTGCGCCCATGTTGCAGTTTGCGCCCACTGAAAAGTCATCAACCTAGGTAGGCCGCTCGGCCCCTTGAGCCTGCTCCGCCATTTAATCCGACATTTCTCATATCCACTTTCCTGCCCTTTCCCCGTAACTCTTGACTCCCTTATTATCAAGAATCTATCTATCGCAGCCTTAAATATACACAAGTACCTGCACCTACAACTCTCTGTGGCAAGGAGTTCCAAAGAGTCCCACCTTCTGAGAGAAGAAATTCCTCCTCAGCTCAGTCTTAAGTTAGCACCCCTTTATTCTGAGGCTATACCCTTTGGTCCTGGACTCCATCATTTACCCTGTCAAGCAGTATATGTTTCAATGAGATGACTATCTCATTCTTCTCAATTCCAAAGAGTCGAGTTCCAACCTGTTTAATCTTTGTTCAGAAGACAATCCCTCCATACCAGGGGGGATCATCCCAATGAACCTTCTCTGAACCATCTCCAGTGAAATAATAGGCTGAATTCTCTGTTTTCGAGACTATGTTCTGCTGGAGATTAATTGTTTCTGATTTGTGCTCATCTGCGAGGAGGGTTCCAGAGGCGATTCAGTACCCCTTGCCATGCAGATTTATGTATGGCAGGGACTGCTTCACAATTCCGTCCCATTTTGTGCGGGCGGCCCAATTACGAAGACTGGTTTCTGAAAAATTCATTCATGTGATCTGAGTGTCGCTGGCTGGGACAGCATTTGTTGCCCATCCCTGAGGATATTTAAGAGTCAACCACATTGCTGTGGGTCTGGAGTCACATGTAGGCCAGACCAAGTAAGGACGACAGATTCCCCCCTCTGAAGGACATTCGAGAAGCAGGTGGATTTTTACGACAAACGACAATGGTTTCATGGTCACCTTTAGACTTTTAATTCCAGATTTTTTTATTGAATTCAAATGTCACCATCTGCCAAGGCAGGATTCGAACCCAAATCCCTAGACCATGACTCTGGGTCTCTGGATTACTAGTCTAGCAACAATATCAATAAGCCATTGTCACCCACCCCCACCAAGGGATTTGCTCGGTCACTACCCCCACAGTACGATGGTGACCCAACCCCCCCCCCCATCAAACCCCTCCCTGCAACAGAGATCCCCCCATTAAAGAGTCCCCCACAGAGACACCCTCAGAAGAGAGACCCCCACCAAACCCCCCCTTTACAGAGAGCCCCACCAAAGACCCTCATTACTGAGTTTCCCACCAGAGATCCCATAGGAGAGACCCCCACAAGAGAACCCCCCACCCACCCCCATATGTAGGACCCTAAAGAGAGACCCCTATTAGAGAGACCCCACTAGAAACCCACATAAGTGAGACCCGTACCAGAAGCCCCCATAAGAAAGATCCCAACAGAAACCTCCCCATAAGAAAGACTCCCATCAGAATCCCCCCCCCCATTACAAAGTCCCCCACCATCCCACCAGGGATGTAATCCTCATTACAGTGACCCCTGCCTGTAAGATAGAGAGCATTCCAGACAGGGACAGTGAAAAAAAATCACGGTTTTAAAACTCACCTGCTGGCTCAGGCAGAGAATGCAGCAACTATAAATTCCGGGAAAGTGATAGCTTCATCAGTTGGGTTTAAACCCCCTTCAGATCTTTGATTCATTCACATCAACGCTAATTAGTTTTACTACGCTGTCATTGACATCTTACACTCAGCCAGCTATATGGATTGCATCATTTCTCTTCCCATAACACGTGAATGGTCTGAAGTACCCAGCTGTGAAATTATCTGCAATGTTTATAAAAACTATAATTGACAGCTCTTGGACCACATCAATGGAAATTAAGTGCTCTCAGTTCCTCTTTTTCTCTGCAGAAAGCATTTAATTGCTTTTGACATGGTCCAAGAGCTGTCACTCACAGTTAGATGTTTATAAACATTGCAGTTTCCTGCCCGTTAGCAACTTCTTTATCCATGGCATTATATTACCTCCAACACCATGGGCTCTTATTTTATGACTTAACCTTTGTGAGGTACCTTGTTGAAGGCCTTCTGAAAGTCGAAATACCACACGGGAGGGATTCTCCGAGGGGTGGGGGGGGAGTGATCTCCGGTGCCGGTTTTTCGGCGAGGGCGGGAATCGCGCCGCGCTGGTCGGGGGCTGTTGGCAGTGGCCCCCTCCGGCAATCCTCCGCTCAGCGATGGGCTGAGTGGCCGCCCGTTTTCGACGTAAATCAAACAAGGTCCTTACCGGAGGGACCTGGCTCTGCAGGTGGCCTGCGGAGTCCTCGGGGGGGGGGGGGGGGGCACGGGGGGGATCTGGCCCCGGTGGCGGCCCCCACGGTGGCCTGGCCCACGATCAGGGCCCACCGATCCGCGGGCGGACCTGTGCCGTGGGGGCACTCATTCCTTCCACGCCGGTGTAACAGTCAGGGCCAGCACAGAAAAGAAACCCACTGCACATGCGCTGGGATCACGCCAGCACACGCTGCATGCGTCAACTCGCGCCGGCCGGCGGAGGCCCTTCGGTGCTGGTTGACACAGCGCCAAGCCCTTCGACACCGGTTGGCGTGGCGCCCACCCTGCCGCCGCCGGCCTAGCCCCTGAAGGTGTGGAGGATTCCGCACCTTCTAGGCGGCTTGACGCTGGAGTGGTACACGCCACTCCTCGGTGCCGGTATGGCCCTCCCCGCCGGTTAGGGGAGAATCCCGGCCCACATCTACTGCTTCCCCTCTATCAACTCTGATTCAGACTTCCTCGAAAAACTCTGGTAAATTACTCAGACACGATTTCCCTTTTATGAAGCATGCTTACTCTGCTTGATTAGGTGATCATTTTCCAAATGTGCTGTTAATGCTTCCCTAAAAATTATTTCCAACATTGGATGTTAGGCTAATCGGCATAGATTACCTGCTTCTTACCTGCCTACTTTTTTGAATGGAGTATCATGCTTTGTTTTCGGCCAATTATGACCCAACTTGCCACTTTAAGTGCACTGTTGGAACTCTCAGTTGAATATTCTCACCATGATAAATTGCCCTGAGTGACCAAAAAGGTTAGGATGGGTTATTGGGTCACGGGGATAGGGTGGAATTGAGGGCTTAAGTGGGTTGGTGCAGACTCGATGGGCTGAATGGCCTCCTTCTGCACTGTATGTTCTATGTTCTATGTTCAAACCTGTACCCGTCCTCTCTTTAGAAACTAATTGATACAATTTTGCAACTGTATAAGGTGTTAGTGAGGCCACACCTGGAGTATTGCGTTCAGTTTTGGTCTCCTTACTTGAGAAAGGACGTACTGGCGCTGGAGGGTGTGCAGAGGAGATTCACTAGGTTAATCCCAGAGCTGAGGGGGTTGGATTACGAGGAGAGGTTGAGTAGACTGGCACTGTATTCATTGGAATTTAGAAGGATGCGGGTGGGGGGGGGATCTTGTAGAAACATATAAAATTATGAAGGGAATAGATAGGATAGATGCGGGCAGGTCGTTTCCACTGGCGGATGAAAGCAGAACTAGGGGGCATAGCCTCAAAATAAGGGGAAGTAGATTTAGGACTGAGTTTAGGAGGAACTTCTTCACCCAAAGGGTTGTGAATCTATGGAATTCCTTGCCCAGTGAAGCAGTAGAGGCTCCTTCATTAAATGTTTTCAAGATAAAGATAGATAGTTGTTTGGAGAATAAAGGGTGTTCAGGCTGGAAAGTGGAGCTGAGTCCACAAAAGATCAGCCATGATCTCATTGAATGGCGGAGCGGGCTCGAGGGGCCAGATGGCCTACTCCTGCTCCTAGTTCATATGTTCTTATGTTAGCAGCCCTTCAGTCCTCGAGTGGCACCATTCCTATGGCCTGTGAGGAATGGAAAATGACTGTCAGAGCTTCTGTTATTTCTTCCCTGGCTTCCCTTAGCAGCCAGGGATACCTCTAAGTAGACATGGGATTTCATATAATCATACCATTTACAGTGCAGAAGGAGATCATTCAACCCATCGATACTGCACCGGCCCTTGGAAAGAGCACCCTGATTAAGCCCACACCTCCACCCTATCCTCGTAACCCAGTAACTCCACCTAAAACGTTTTTGGCCACTTAGGGTAATTTAGCATGGCCAATCCACCTAACCTGCACGTCTTTGGACTGTGGGGGGAAACCGGAGAACCCGGAGAAAACCTACACAGACACGGGAAGAACGTGCAGACTCCGCACAAACTGTGACCCAAGCCAGGAATCGAACATGGGAATCTGGAGCTGTGAAGCAACTGTGGTGATATACATCACTGTAAATAGACAAAGGGTTAATGTACATATACTACATCTAGCTAGAAACTAGAGGGAACACCAGAGACATGACACACAGACAGTCAACCAATAGGTCAGTAAAATAGGACACGACCAATGGGCATTCACGATACACACAGAGGTGACACTACCACAGGGGGCATTACACCAACCCATATATAAGGACACTGCACACATGATCTTCCTCTTTCCAGTGGAGACTCTCAGTGAGTACAGACACAGGGTTGATTGAGCATCACTCCCACCATGTGGATTGTAGCAGACTGGTTAGTCAGTCTGAGTAGCTAAAGAAGGATTAACAGTAGCGTTGAATCCAAGTAGGAGAATTGTTAATAGTTTAATAAACGTGTTAAAGCTATCTCCAAATCTGAACCTTCCTTTGTCAGAGTGCACATCAAGGAAGCAGCTTATGCTACGTCAAGAAGGATAACAAAACAGCAACAGTGCTAACCACTGTGTCACCGTGCCACCCAGAGGAATTTATCCACTTTCAAGAATATATCCTCTCTCACTTTATTCATCTGTAGTTCAGCTGAGTTGGCTGAACAGCTGGTTCGTAACAGAGCAAGGTCAGCAGCGTGGGTTCAATTCACATACTGGCTGAGGTTATTCATGAAGGCCCGTCTTCTCAACCTTGTCGGTGATCCTCAGGTTAAATCACCACCAGTCAGCTCTCCCCTTCAAAGGGGAAAGCAGCCATGGTCATAGAATTTACAGTGCAGAAGGAGGCCATTCGGCCCATCGAGTCTGCACTGGCTCTTGATAAGAGCACCCTACCAAGCCCACACCCCCAATCTATCCCCATAACCCAACCCAACACTAAGGGCAATTTTGGACACTAAGGGCAATTTTGGACACTAAGGGCAATTTAGCATGACCAATCCACCTAACCTGCACATCTTTGGACTGTGGGAGGAAACCGGAGCACCCGGAGGAAACCCACGCACACACGGGGAGAACGTGCAGACTCCGCACAGACAGTGACCCAGCAGGGAATCGAACCTGGGACCCTGGCGCTGTGAAGCAATTGTGCTATCCACAATGCTACCGTGCTGCCCTAACATCTGGGACAATGGTGACTTTCCTTTTAATCGTCTAGTGATTTAACCACTATGCTATGATGCTTTTAGACATTTAATTGATAAAGAAGGGGAGAATGTTACCTAACGTTTGTCAACTCAAGCCTACATATTATCATGCCCTACTGCATGCCACTGTGGCTACTTCATACCTATACATACATAGATACATAGAAGATAGGAGCAGGAAGAGGCCTTTTGGCCCTTCGAGCCTGTTCCGCCATTTATCACGATCATGGCTGATCATCCAACTCAATAGCCTAATCCTGCTTTCTCCTCATAGCCTTTGATCCCATTCTCCCCAAGTGCTATATCCAGCCGCCTCTTGAATATATTCAATGTTTTAGCGTCAACTACTTCCTGTGGTAATGAATTCCACATGCTCACCACTCTTTGGGTGAAGAAATGTCTACTCAACTCTGTCCGAAGTGGTTTACCCTGAATACTCAGACTGTGACCCCTGGTTCTGGACACATCCTTCATTGGGAACATTTTCACTGCATCTACCCTGTCTAGTCCTGTTAGAATTTTATATGTCTCTATGATCCCTCCTCATTCTTCGGAACTCCAGCGAGAACAATCCCAACCTAGTCAATCTCTCCTCATAAGACAGTCCCGCCATCCCTGGAATCAGTCTGGTAAACCTTTGCTGCACTCCCTTGAGAGCAAGAACACCTTTCCTCAGAAAAGGAGACCACATCTGCCACAATATTCTAGGTGTGGCCTCACCAAGGCCCTGTACAATTGCAGCAACACATCCCTGCTTCTGTACTCGAAACCTCTCGCAATGAAGGCCAACATACCATTAGCCTTCTTTACCGCCTGCTGCACCTGCATGCTTACCTTCTGCAATTGGTGCACAAGGACACCCAGGTCCCGCTGCACACTCCCCTCTCCCAATTTACAACCATTCAGGTAGTAATCTGCCTTCCTGTTTTTGCTTCCAAAGTGAATAACCTCACACTTATCCAAATTATACTGCATCTGCCATTGATTTGCCCACTCGCCCAACCTGTCCCGATCTTGCTGTAGGATCCCTGCATCCTCGTCACAGTTCACCCTCCCACCTAACTTGGTATCATCTGCAAACTTTGAGATGTTTCATTTTGTTCCCTCATCCAAATCATTAATATATATTGTGAATAGCTGGGGTCCCAGCACCGATCCCTGTGGTACCCCACTAGTTACTGCCTGCCAATTTGAAATTCCTACTCTTTGTTTCCTCCCTGCCAACCAGTTTTCTATCCACCTCAATACACTTCCCCCAATCCCATGCGCTTTAATTTTGCACAATAATCTCTTATGAGGGACTTTGTCAAACGCCTTCTGAAAGTCCAAATATACCACATCAACTGGTTCCCCCTTGTCAACTGTACTGGTTACATCTTCAAAGAATTCCAACAGATTTGTCAAATGTTCCGCTATAAAGTCCTTGACAATGGATTCAAGAATTTTCCCCACTACCGATGTTAGGGTTACTGGTCTATAATTCCCTGCTTTCTCTCTACCTCCCTTTTTGAATATTGGAGTGCCATGAGCTACCCTCCAATCTGCAGGGACTGTTCCAGAGTCTATAGCATCCTGGACGATGACCACCAATGCACCCACTATTTCCAGGGCCACCTCTTTAAGCACTCTGTAGATTATAGAAGCTATGCTTTTATTTCATAGACATCTGAATGTTGTCAGTGTGATGACTAATTCACATAACAATGTTCAGTATAGTAGTCTGTTCATTAAGCTAATTAGGAACTTAAAAATAAATAAATCTTTTCAGAGACATGTGATAACAATATATCGCAATTGAATATGCGTGACCTGTGCCCAGTAATGTTGACAATATATGTTATTGCCATCACTTCTGTCTGCCAGTGGTCAAACTTGGTGACATTGTGTGTGGGCGGAAGGAGAATGAGGAGGCAGCATGGCATAGATGTTGAAATATTTGTTTTCTTATCTTAAGGACAAGGTCATTTCTTACTACATTTATGTTAATTTTTTAAGTGTGGTAGAACAAATAAAAGACATGTTGCACAAGCACATTCAGGTATTTACTGGAAGGGTGGCTCTGCCAGACTTCCTATTGACATGAATGACAGACATAAAGCAGACACCCTGATCTCACTTTAGTGCTGATACCTGTTTGGAGGCAGTGTAGTCTGTACATCTATTAACCAGGATGAAGCTGCTATGCATCACACTCTTCACCATTCAGCTGATATTTGTGGATGCAGAATCGGAACCTGTAATTGAACCTGAATTAACTCAAGACTCTTCAACATATCTCATTAGTTGCAATAATCCAGGCGTTCTCGGTGCTGTGGATCTCACCCTTAGTAAATTCAATGCTGAGCTGAAAGGTGGCCATCAATATACTCTTCACAGAGTCATTGACGCTGAAGCACAGGTGGGCAATTCTTTTATTCTGTTCTTGTGCAATGTTTGCATGCAAATCATGTTATGGCTTTGCTTTACTCTACGATATTTAAATAGATTATCTATCTCTTTTTATGATAATATAGAGAATAACTACCATGTGCAGAAGGAGGCCATTTGGACCATCGAAAGAGCACCCTACCCATAGCTACTCCCCCGACCAGCCTGTTCTATCCCTGTAACCTAACCTGCACGGCCCTGGCCACTATGGGGCAATTTAGCATGGCCAATCCACCTAACCTGCACATCTTTGGACTGTGGGAGGTAACTGGAGCACCCGGAGGAAACCCACAGAGAGACGGGGAGAGCTTAAAAAGTTCCACACAGTGACCCAAGGCCGGAATTAAACCCGGGTCCCTGGTGCTGTGAGGCTGCAGTGCTAACCACTGTGCCACTGTGCCGTCAGGTTTTAGCCATTTTTAACTGATCATTGGGAGGAGATTTACCACCTAAATCTTCCCATTACTTTGTTTCTGCTCAACACATGTACTGCACTGTAGCTGAGTTCAAGAACTCAGCTTGTGGAAATAATACAGACAAACGTATCTTTTGCAATGACGTGACTCAGTGTATTGGAGCTCCAATATACCACACCATTACACCGCCATGCTTCACCAGCATGCTGCCCAACATACTGCATTGCCATGCTGGACCACCATGCCATGTTACTGATTCACTGTTTGGTGATCCATTTAGTGCAAGTTTTAAGCAAGACCACCAAGTATTTTTGATTTGGTGGTTTAAAACAGTTGAAGGAGAGATAGAAACCAGATAAGAGTGCCAGGTCACTGTCGTATCAAATCTCACTGAGCGCAATTCTCCCAATGGAATTTCAAAGTGTTGGCCCTGGTGGGATAAGCGACGAGATTCCAAACGAGTAGGTCGGCACGATCTATATCGCAATCCACCCACACTTAGGCCAGGATTCTCCATTCCCTACCGATGTGATCAGGAATCTCAATTGGGCGTAGAATCCCGCAGCAGGGCAAAAATTGGTATTCACGCCGGGTGGCAAACTGGTCGCGAGTCTCCATGCCTGCCCTGCGGGGGGGGGGGCAGCCACAGGACTTCACTATCGGGCCGCCCACTCAAAATGGCGGCCCATTAGCGCGATTCACTCAGGAATCACTCGTATTCCTTGTGATGCATAACTTTGCACAATGAGGAATACTGAATTGAATTGGAACAATTCACCTCCAGCGGGGGAACACAGGGCTGGATTCTCCATTCTTGAGACTAAGTGTTGACGCCCGGCGCAGGATTCATGGAGTTCCATGACAGCAAAACAGGCACCACACCTGGACCGATTCAGCGACTGCTGAGGGGCGAGCACCTGCGCCACGAGGAACACAATCGATTCCAATGAGAAACGGCGCTGGATTCACGATTGACACTCAGGAGGCTGACAAGCTGCAGCCACATATATACACTCCACTCCCCACACACACCATCCCAGCCAACAAGATGGCAGCTAGGCGCACTGCACCAAGATGCCGAGCTGGAGACCCTCCATGTCCAGGATGTAAGTGGCAGATGTGGTGAGCACCACCAGCAACACGGTCCGGACCAGCCAGCAGTGCCGGAAAAAACTGCACGACCTCCTCAGGATGGCCAGAGTGAGTAGGCCTGGTTACGATGGTCACCAAATACCCACCCACAGGGCTGCATGCACTGGACTGTCTAACACTGTCGTTTTCTCCTCCTCTCCCCCTCCCCCCCAGGAAAAGGCCCCCCATAACGGTTGCGTGGTGGTATGTATTAGGGGGAATACGGTACACCACGTGTCGACAGGCTATTGGTGGAGGGATGCCGGGTCCTGATAGGATCGGCCGCCTACTGGGCTCCGCCCAGAAATGCCGGTATAAGAACCCAGTTTTTCCCTCCATTTCCCTCAGCAGCTGCATTCTGTAACCAAACTGCTGGGGATCAAGTTCTGCTTAATAAAGCCTTTAATTGACGTTACCTCAACCTGCCTTGCATCATATTGACGGTACAACAATTTATTAAGTAGACTTAAATTTTTTTAAAAAAACAACGTAGGAATATGGAGCTCCGCATCATCACACCCCAAGCAGCTAACTCGACCTCTATCTTCAAACACTGGCTGGCATGCTTTGAGGGCTACCTCCGAACGGCCCCCGGCAAACCAACAGACGAACAAAAAATGCAGGTCATCTATTCCCGATGTCTACTCCCTTTTCGAGGACGAGGACGGTTTCACCGGTGCCATCGCCGCGCTGAAGGATATCTACATCTGGCCTGCCAACCAGGTTTTTGCTCGCTACCAGCTCGCCACATGACGGCAATTTCCAGGGGAATCGCTGGACGAGTTCTATAATGCCCTGCAGATCCTGGGTAGGAACTGCAACTGCCCGGCGGTAACGGCGAATGAACACACAGAGCTCCTGGTCCGCGATCTGTATGTGGCAGGTTTAGCTTCTTCCCAGATCCGCCAGAGGCTTCTGGAGAAAGAATCTCTGGGTCTCTCAGAAGCTCGGGCCCTGGCGGCATCCCTCGATGTGGCCTCCCGTAACGCCCGCGCCTACGCCCCCGACCGCACTGCAGCCCCTTGGGCTTATCGACTCTGGGAGCATGGAGAGTTTCATTCATCCGGACATGGTAAGACACTGTTCCCTCTTAATTCGGCCAAGCACCCAGAAAACTTTCCTGGCGGCGGGATCCCACTCCTTTCAGATCAAAGGGTTCTGCATCGCTAACCTAACGGTGCAGGGGTGGGAGTTCCGAAATTACCGGCTGTATGTCCTCCCCCATCTCTGTGCGCCCACACTCCTAGGGTTGGACTTCCAATGCAACCTCCAGAGTTTAACATTTAAATTTGGCGGCCCTATACCCCCACTGACTGTCTGCGGCCTCACAACCCTCAAGGTTGAACCGCCTTCCTTGTTTGCGAACCTCACCCCGGATTGCAAACCCGTCGCCATTAGGAGCAGACGGTACAGCGCCCAGGACCGAGCATTCATCCGGTCTGAAGTCCAGAGGCTGCTGAAGGAAGGCATCATCCAGGCTAGCAACAGTCCCTGGAGAGCCCAGGTGGTAGTCGTTAAGACCGGGGAGAAACAGAGGATGGTCATCGACTATAGTCAGACCATCAACAGGTACACTCAGCTAGATGCGTACCCTCTCCCCCGCATATCCGACATGGTCAATCGGATTGCACATTACAAGGTCTTTTCCACATTGGACCTCAAGTCCGCCTACCACCAGCTCCCCATCCGCCCCGGTGACCGCAACTATACTGCCTTCGAAGCAGACGGGCGGTTATACCACTTTTTAAGGGTTCCATTCGGCGTCACGAACGGAGTCTCGGTCTTCCAACGAGAGATGGACCGAATGGTTGACCAGCACGGTTTACGGGCCACGTTCCCGTATCCTGACAATGTCACCATCTGCGGCCACGACCAGCAGGACCACGACGCCAACCTCCAAAAATTCCTCCAGACCGCTAACGCCCTGAACCTCACTTACAACAAGGAAAAATGCGTGTTCCGCACCGACCGTCTAGCCACCCTGGGCTATGTAGTGCGTAATGGAGTGATAGGCCCCGACCCTGAACGCATGCACCCCCTCATGGAGTTCCCTCACCCCACTGTGCCAAAGCCCTGAAACGCTGCCTGGGCTTCTTTTCTTATTACGCCCAGTGGGTTCCACAATACGCCGACAAGGCCCGCCCACTAATCCAGTCCACTACTTTTCCCCTGTCGACAGAGGGATGCCAGGCCTTCAGCCGCATCAAGGTGGATATCGCAAAGGCCACGATGCGCGCCATCGACGAGTCCCTCCCCTTCCAGGTCGAGAGCGACGCATCAGATGTAGCTCTGGCGGCCACCCTCAACCAAGCGGGCAGACCCGTGGCCTTCTTCTCCCGAACCCTCCACGCTTCAGAAATCCGCCACTCCTCAGTGGAAAAGGAGGCACAAGCCATAGTGGAAGCTGTACGACACTGGAGGCATTACCTGGTCGGTAGGAGATTCACTCTCCTCACTGACCAACGGTCGGTTGCCTTCATGTTCGATAATGCACAGCGGGGCAAGATCAAGAACGACAAGATCTTGCGGTGGAGGATCGAACTCCCCACCTTCAATTATGAGATCATGTACCGTCCCGGAAAGCTGAACGAGCCACCCGATGCCCTATCTCACGGCACATGTGCCAACATACAAGTGGACCGTCTACAAGCCCTCCATGAGGACCTCTGCCACCCGGCCAGCTGCAGCAAGGAGTGAAGATCGGGCAGCGCATCGTCAGCCGTGTTGGGGGCTTGAGGCCCCATCCAAGATGGCGCCGGCCATGGATCGCACGTGGAGTCCGGGGACACGGAAGATGGCGGCGGGGAGGAGTAAACTGGCGGCGCATGCTGCTCCAGTGTGACGGAGGCCAGCTGCAGCAAGGGGTTTTGGTCCGGCAGCACGTAGCCAGCCGCACTGGGGGCTTGAGGCCCCATCCAAGATGGCGCTGGCCAGGGATCGCCCATGGAGTTCGGGACCGGAGACCCCGACGATTGGACCGGCGAAGGACAAAATAGCTGCGCGTACTCCTCCAGCATGGTTGCCGGGGGGAAAAATGGCTGCGGCTGCGACGCTACCTGGCGGGGCAAAGGCTGCGGTGCGCGTTGGGCCGGCGGGGCTGGGAAAAGGGAGTGTGGCGGTTGGCCTGGGACGGTTGGGACGCGGAAGAACGGCTGTGGTTGCGCAGCGGGCGGCTGGAGGAATGGCTGAGGGTAGTCATTGGACACCGCGTTCACCGCGCGGGCGAGGCAGACCGCGGCATAGTGGCCTTTCTTGCCGCACCCTTTGCAGGTGACGGTGCGGGCCGGGCAGCGCGCGCACGCGCGCGGGTGATTCGCCTGGCCGCAGAAGAAGCAGCGTTGGCTGACGGCGGTAGCAGGCCTGCGGAGTTAGCGGGTAAGTCTGGGCGTTAAGCGGGTAAGTCTGGGGGGCTGCTGCGGCGGGGTTCCACGCAGCCCAGGGGGGCGCGGTGAGCGCGGGGGCATACGCAAGGACGTTTTTGTATGCCGCGTCCATGGACCCTGCCAGGGCCCGGGCCTCGGTGAGGCCCAGTGTCTCCTTTCGAGCAGCTTTCGGCGAATGTCGGGGGAGATCATACCTGCCACAAAAGCGTCTCAAATTAAAAGTTCGGAGTGCTCGTTCGCCGTCACCGCTGGGCAGCCGCAGTTTTGGCCCAGCATGATCAGTGCCCTGTAGAAATCTTCTAGCGTCTCATCTGGGCTCTGCCGTCTCGTTGCCAGCAGGTGACGGGCGTAGACCTGATTAAGTGGACGAATGTAGTGTCCTTCCAGCAGTTCCATGGCTTTATCATAGTTCGCTGCCCCTTCGGTCAGGGGGTAGATCGCCGGGCTGACCCGCGAGCATAGGAGGTGCATTTTCTGCCTTTCCGTGGGGGTGTCGGCAGCCGTCTCGAGGTAGCTCTGGAAGCATGCCAGCCAATGCTTAAAAATCTCGGTAGAATTTTCTGCGTGTGGGCTGAGCTGAAGGCACGCCGGCTTGATGCGGAGATCCTTCCTTCAAAAGTACTTATCTGATTAAATTGATACACAATCAATACGCTTGAGTCCACGTGGAGTCATATCGATTCAGCTTTAATCAGATAGATCTGTACCCAGCAGCGATGTTACAGAAGTGGAGGCTGCTGGGACGGCATCGGTTCTTATACCCCGCCTCTCAGGGCGGGGCTATGTACATTGCCCAATGGTAGACCCCGCGGTCTAGCCAATGGTTATTCCTCTCTCTGGTACCGCAATACCTGGTATTACCACAGAAGTCCCCTCCCATAACCAACCTGTGCGAGTCCAGGTCTGGTATCTTCCCCAGCATCCTCTATATAAACTCCACATCATCCCAATTTGGCGCATACACATTTAATAATACCACCTGCACCCCCTCTAGCTTCCCACTGACTATAATGTACCGCCCTCCCACGTCCGAGACTATTCTACCCGCCTCAAACACCACCCGCTTATCGATCAGGATCGCAACCCCTCTAGTCTTTGAATCTAGTCCCGAGTGAAAGACCTGACTGACCCAGCCTTTCCTCAGTCCAACCTGGTCCGTAACTCTAAGGTGCATTTCCTGCAACATTACCACGTCTGCCTTCAATCCCCTAAGATGCGCAAACACACATGCCCTTTTGACCGGCCCATTTAACTCTCGAACATTCCAGGTGAACAGCCTAGTTGGGGGGGCTGATTCCCCCCCCCCCCCCCCCCCCCCCTCTGCCGATCAGCCATCCCCTTTTTTAGGCCTGCCTCCAGCCCGTGCTCCGCCGGTCCATCCCCAGGAAGCCCCCGCCCCCAACCTCATCTCTGTCCCTCAGCCCAAGTCCCTCCCTCATCAGCAGAACATTCACCCCCCCCCCCCCCCAACCACCCCCCACCCCAGTAACAACACCCTGTAACCCAACCCCTTTACTAAACCAAACATATGCACACCTCCCACTGCGCTTCCGAGAGCTAGCTTGCCCAGCTAGCTTGGTGGCCCCCATCCCCGGAGCCAGATAGTCTCCCACCTATCGTTCCCGCCCCACCCTCTCCCCTGCTCATACAAACAAACTCCAACGTCAAACAATCCCCACACAATTGCCCAACAGAAAAACACCAAGATCAAAACAAGCACCCCTCCACCCCCCAACAGTGCAAATGAAAACCTTAACTCACTCAGCTCTCCCGTTGGTTCCAAATCAATGCAAACGGCATCACAAACATATTCCATGAAATGCAAAACGGGAAACCTTTTACAAAAACAGAAACAAAAAGAAAAAACAAAAACATGAACGTTGCAGCCAAGTTCAAAAGTTCTCAGTCCTTCGCCAGCCCTTTCTTTTTCGCAAAGTCCAACGTGACCTCAGGCGACTCGAAGTAGAAGTGCTGATCCTTATGCGTGACCCAGAGATGGGCTGGGTATAACAGTCCAAACTTCACCTTTTTCTTAAAAAGGATTGACCTGATCTGGTTGAAGCCTGCTCTCCCCCTGGCCACCTCCACACTCAGGTCTTGGTAAACCCGCAGGATGCTATTGTCCCACTTACAGCTCCGTGTCTGCTTGGCCCACTGTAGAACGCTCTCCTTCTCCGAGAACCTGTGGAATCTGACCAGCATTGCCCTCGGGGGGTCTCCCATTCACGGCTTCCTCATGAGTGCTCTGTGAGCCCTATCCACCTCCAAGGGCCGGGAGAATGCCCCATCCCCCAGCAGCTTCACAAACATGTCTGCGATGTATGCCCCAGCGTCTGTTCCTTCAGACCTCTCCGGGAGCCCGACGATTCTTAGGTTCTGCCGGCGGGACCTATTTTCTAGGTCCTCCACCTTCTCCAGGAGCTTCTTCTGCTCGTGCCTCAGCATCCCCACCTCCAGCTCCACCGCAGTCTGATGTTCCTCCTGCTCAGCCAGCGCCTTCTCCACCTTCTGGATCGCCCGATCCTGCGCCTCCAATCAATGCTCCAACCGCTCAATCGACTCTTTTATTGGGTCCAAGCAGTCCCGTTTCTGCATAGCAAAGCCTTATTTAATGACTTGCATCAGCAGCTCCATAGACTGCTGGGTCGACAAGCCAGAGGTCCAAACCTCTGCCATGCTGTCTTCTGTTGCAGCTACAGCCCAAGCTTCCTTTTGTTTCTGCCCTTACGAACACTTCTAGTCCTTCTCTCCATGCACCGGAGTGGGAATCAGTAAACAATTGCCACTAACATCCGTTTTACAATTCAAGTCCGCTAGAAAAACAGGGGAAAGGTCCAAAAGTCCGACCAGAGCGGGAGTCACCAAATGTGCGACTTACTCCTTCATAGCCGCCACCGGAAGCCATTATAACTTCTCATCCCTGACCTGACTTTCATAGTGGGTGTTTCCTTGGACTTTCCTCCCTCTAGCCAAAGCTAGTTGAATCCTCCAGCCTTGTTTAAATATCCAAACTTGGCCTTTTCAATTCTTGCAGAAACTCCTACTTGAATTCTGCCTCTATCTCTCTTCTCTCTCTTTCTCTCTCTCTTCCTCCTTTAAACTATTCCACTTCGCCTTAAATTAAACAAACACTGTCAAAACTTAACAAGCTTATAAACTCTGCACTTGAAATTCCTCACATTTTACTGCTTTACACAAGAATCAATACAATTTGTTGCATGATTTCTGTTGCTTCAACAATTATTTTGCAGATACAGCGATTTAAAATTTAGAATAATATTAGCCATTGTATCAATTTAAAACTGCTCAAGAAGTAGCACAGAAAAATTGTAGAATCCTGATATAACGGGGTGGAATTTTCGGGCCTCAGCATTATGGGGGTGGGGTGATTAAATGTGCTGAGCTATTCAAATATCCATTGACTTCAGGAGGACCATAAATTCCGTCAGCATAAAATTACACCCAACGTTACAAACAAGTTTTACCTGAATTCCATTTCAATGTTTCGGTTTGAGAATCAAGAATACTTGTCTGACATAAATCTCTTATTCACAGGGATTCCTCGGAAGAGGATATTTTGTTAAATTTTCTATCCAAGAAACAGATTGCCCTGTGGGAAATGGAAAATGCTGGAAAGAATGCGACTATGGCGCACCAGGAGAAGCTGTAAGCTTTCTGATTATCAATTCTGAAAGCCCCCTTCGCTACAAATGGCAAACATTTCCAACAACTTTCCCAACATTGTTTTCACATCACAGTCAGTAGAGTCTCTGGAGGCTTCTTTAGGCTGGGAATTTCTTCAGAGCTTGTTTTAGGTCCATTGCAGTGTCTTCGCTGAAGTGTAGCAGGAACCCCATTTCATCACATCAACAGTTTTTCTTGCATTTCGGACAAAGTTACAATTGTGTGGTTGTGGTTGGCGGGATGAGGGGGGGGGGGGCGGGGGGGAGGCGGTTGGTGAGCTGTTGGGCAAACATCTCTGAGAAAATTCCTGGCGATAATGAAAGAGTATTTGAGATGGTGAAGCACAGATGTACTTGGATAGCACCTGGAGTGGGGAAATATAAGTACGAAGCAAGGCTTGAAAAGTGGACCTGTTTTCAACAGGAGAGTAGTTTATGGGTCCTGGGAAGGAGCTGCAATTAGCTGGATTACCTAATTTCCATTTCCTACACCACAACAGAGACTATGCTTCAGAAGTACTTCATTAGCTGTAAAGTGCTTTTGTGGATTTGGGTATTCACTGATCAGTCAGCTGGTGAGTCAAATGGCCGCTGGCAGCTCCTAAAAGATCCGAGACAGTGGCATGTGGACACTTAGAATTGTTCATCTGAATGCATTCAGACTCAGTCATTTACTGCAATATTTAAGATTTCAATTAAACTGATAACTTTGATGTTTGGACGATTTTCTAATTGTAAATTGCAGCCTTTCTCCTAGTTCTGATATTTTAGTCTACAGGTTATTGTCAGTCAAATGTGTACATCCATAAAACCCAAAGAAGAGCTGAAGTGATGGAACACAATTGCACCATATATTCAGGTATGAGGAAGTAAAACTCAACTTGGTAGCTATTATGGGTAACACGTTGTGCTTCACAGTCAGGGAAATGATGAATAGCTCCCCGCCACCCCCCACCCCACCCCCCCACCCCCACACACACATACACACATACACACACATACACCCACACACACATGCACATTTGAGGAGAATCCACGTTGGAGTCTTATTTGAATACTTTGGATGAACTTGCAGAATATGTCATGCTTATAGATGCAAATCACTTATTTCTGAGGGGTAATTTTCAGTCTGACTGACTTGCAAGCAGCAGTCTTGGTAAGTCGCAAACTGTTTCTCTAGGACCCACAAAGAAACTCGGGGCAACAGAACAAAAGAAAAAGGAGCAATAATTGTCCATCTGCCCATCTCAAGCCTGTTCCACAATTCAATAAGATGATGGCTGACTTTGGCCTTAATTCCACTTTCTTCCTGACTGTTACCCCAAGCCCTTGTCTCCCCAAAGTTCAAGAATGTGCCTGGCTCAGCATTGAATACATTCAGTAACAGCCTCCTCTCCAGCTCTCTGCGGTAGAGAATTCCAATGATTCACGATCCTTGGGCGTCATTCTCCGCCGGCGGGAGTCTCCGTTTTGCCGGCGCCCGGGGGTTTCCCGACGGCGTGGGGCTGCCCCACAATGGGAAACCCCATTGACCGGCCGGTGTAATGGAGCATCCCGCCGGCGGGTCGGGGCAGAAATGTGGCGGGGCGGGTAGGAGAATTTCGCCCCTTGACTGAAGAAAATCCTGCTCATCTCGGTCTTAAATGGGTGACACCTTATTATGAAACTGCGCCCCCTAATTCTTAAATTCCACATGAGGCAAGCAATTCTCAGCATCCAACCAGGGTTCAATTCTGACCTTGGTTGACTGTCTGCATGGAGTTCACACATTCTCCCTGTGTGTGCGTGGGTTTCCTCTGGGTACTCCAGTTTCCTCCCACAGTCCAAAGATGTGCAGGTTAGGTGGATTGCCCAGGCTAAATTTCCCCTTAGTGTGTCCAAAGGCCAGGTGGTGTTACGTGGAAAGGCCAGGGATTGAGCTTAGGTAAGGTACTCTTTCGGAGGGCTGGTGCAAACTCCTTCTGTACTGTAGTGATTCTATAAATTCCTCATATAGCAACACCTATATTGGAGGAATCAACTTGGCGAGTCTCTTTTGAACTATGACTAATGTAAGTATAGCACTCCTTAAACAAGGACGCTAGAACTATATGTAGTTCCCTAGATGCGGGCCCGTAACCTCCTGGCTCAATGGCACGGATTTGTGGGAAAGCTCAAAGATGCGCTGGGGAATGCTCTCAGGAATTCCCAGGTAAGGATCTATAGGGAATTGCCCAGACCTGCTAACTATCCCTGGATAATTGCGTTGCCTGGAATCCATCCAACAAAGTGATTTAAATCGCTAACTTCGGATGGTTCTGCCAGAGATAAGCTAATAGTTACTCTGGATTGGATTGGATTTGTGTACCGAGGTACAGTGAAAAGTATTTTTCTGCGAGCAGCTCAACAGATCATTAAGTACATGGGAAGAAATGGGAATAAAAGAAAATACATAAGAGGGCAACACAACATATACAATGTAACTACATAAGCACTGGCATCGGATGAAGCATACAGGGTGTAGTGTTAATGAGGTCAGTCCAAAAGAGGGTCATTTAGGAGTCTGGTAACAGCGGGGAAGAAGCTGTTTTTTAGTCTGTTCGTGCGTGTTCTCAGGCTTCTGTATCTCCTGCCCGATGGAAGAAGTTGGAAGAGTGAGTAAGTCAGGTGGGAGGGGTCTTTGATTATGCTGCCCGCTTTCCCCAGGCAGCGGGAGGTGGTAGATGGAGTCAATGGATGGGAGGCAGGTTCGTGTGATGGACTGGGCGGTGTTCACGTCTCTCTGAGGTTTCTTGCGGTTCTGGGCCGAGCAGTTGCCATACCAGGCTGTGATGCAGCCTGACAGGATGCTTTCTATGGTGCATCTGTAAAAGTTGGTAAGAGTTAATGTGGACATGCCAAATTTCCTTAGTTTTCTGAGGAAGTATCGGCGCTGTTGTGCTTTCTTGGTGGTGGCGTCGACGTGGGTGGACCAGGGCAGATTTTTGGAAATGTGCACCCCTAGGAATTTGAAACTGCTACCATCTCCACCTCGGCCCCGTTGATGCTGACAGGGGTGTGTATGGTACTTTGCTTCCTGAAGTCAATGATCAGCTCTTTAGTTTTGCTGGCATTGAGGGAGAGAATGTTGTCGCTGCACCACTCCACTAGGTTCTCTATCTCCTTCCTGTATTCTGACTCGTCGTTATTTGAGATCCGGCCCACTATGGTCGTATCGTCAGCAAACTTGTAGATGGAGTTGGAACCAAATTTTGCCAGGCAGTCGTGTGTGTACAGGGAGTAGAGTAGGGGGCTAAGCACGCAACCTTGCGGGGCCCCGGTATTGAGGACTATTATGGAGGAGGTGTTGTTGTTCATTCTTACTGATTGTGGTCTGTTGGTCAGAAAATCGAGGATCCAGTTGCAGAGTAGGGAGCAAAACTAGGTTTTGGAGCTTTGATATGAGCTTGGCGGTGGGATTATGGTGTTGAAGGCGGCGCTGTAGTCAATAAATAGGAGTCTGATGTAGGAATCCTTGTTGTCGAGATGCTCTAGGGATGAGTGTAGGGCCAGGGAAATAGGGTATGCTGTGGACCGGTTGCGACAGTACGCGAATTGCAGTGGATCAAGGCGTTCTGGGAGTATGGAGGTGATGCGCTTCATGATCAACCTATCCCCTCCTTACAGCCCAGTTCTCTCTGCCCGGTGCCCACTTTTAAAAACCTGTTGTAAACCTGCTTGAAGTGACGTCATATCGGTGATTGGGCGGAGGTTGGGGGGGGGGGGGGGGGCGGGGGACGACACTTTTTTGTGGTGGGACCATAGAGCAGGGAAGCCCTTTAATAACATTATACTTAATTTAAACGAGTTTGCAACACCATTATATCACCAATAAGAAGTCTTACAACACCAGGTTAAGGTCCAACAGGTTTGTTTCAAATCACTAGCTTTCGGAGCACTACTCCTTCCTCAGGTAAATGAAGAAACATATCTGTAGACAAAGTCAGAGATGCAGGCGACACTTTGAATGCGAGCATTTGCAGGTAATTAAGTCTTTACAGATCCAGAGAGAGGGGTAATCCCAGGTTAAAGAGGTGTGAATTGTCTCAAACCAGGACAATTGGTAGGATTTCGCAAGGCCAGGCCAGATGGTGGGGGGTGAATGTAATGCGACATGAATCCAAGGTCAAGTGTGCGCATACTCAAGTGTGCGGAACTTGGTTGTAAATTTCTGCTCGGTGATTCTGCGTTGTCGCGCATCCTGAAGGCCGCCTTGGAGAACGCTTACCCGAAGATCAGAGGCTGAATGCCTTTGACTGCTGAACTGTTCTCTGACTGGAAGGGAACATTTCTGCCTGGCGATTGTCGTGCGATGTCCGTTCATCCATTGTCGCAGCATCTGCATGGTCTCGCCAATGTATAACTCTTCGGCACTTCCTTTCCTGCACCGTATGAGGTAGACAACATTGGCCGAGTCGCACGAGTATGTACCGCGTACCTGGTGGGTGGTGTTCCCACGTGTAATGGTGGTACCCATACGTAACCCACGCCGGCGGGACTGGCCAAAAACAGACGGTCGCTCACCCATTGGGGCACGGAGAATTCACGGCGTGGCGTGAACCCCGCCCCCGCCTGAAAACCGGCGCCGGAGAATACGGCAAACGGCGTCGGGGCAGCGGGGTGGAATTCGCGACGCCCCCCCCGGGAATTCTCTGGTCCAGCGGGTGGTCAGAGAATCCCGCCCAACACATCTACTGGTTCCCCTCTAGTGACTCTGCTTGAGACTTCCTTGAAAAACTAGTCAGAAAATTAATCAGACACGATTTCGCTTTTATGAAGCCTCTTTTTGATTAGATTGTGATTTTCCAAATGTTCTGTTGTTACTTCCTTTTTTAAATTCCTTTATCTGAGTTGCAAAGGCAAAGCGCAGAGCGGACAGGGGCAAACCCTAATCCATGTCCTCGCTTGCTCCAAAAACCAATTCAAATTGAATCCAATTGATGGTCCCCACAAGAGAGAGAGACGAGATCCAGGCATTACACCTGACCTCATGCTCGATCTTAACCAAAAGGCCGAGAAGTGATTTATTACTTCCTTAATAACCGATTCCAACATTTTCCCAACAATAAATGTTCGGCTAATCGGCCTACATTACCAGCTTCCTGCATCCATCCCTTTTTGAATAGCGATATCACATTGGCAGTTTTCCAATCAGTACTTCTCACCCCACCTCACCAAAAAACAGTGTCCAGTGATTCACCAATCACTAAGCCACTGTGATGCTGCTGATATCACTCGCTCCCGGCTGTATATCATGGACACTGACAGTGTAATGATTAACAGTACCAAGAGATTATTATCCTCCCTCAGATGAGCCATTCTCCACAGCCAGACAGGAACCTGACGACCTCCTCAGCACTGAAACAGATGTGGATGCCAGATTCACCCACTGCACACCTCTTTCCGCATCAAGCATAAACGCAGATACTTGCACGTCGGTGGGAAACAGAGTGCCAGATCAGATGGTGGTGCACAGTCATGAGGGCACATCATGCTAGCATAAGCAGATAGTGTGGGCAGAGAATGCTCAGGACATCGGCAGTTGGAGGATCACTGAAGACAAGGACCTTGCCGAATCTGAGGCAGATGATGAGCCTCTGGAGTTGTCCTCCAGACAGTAAACATAGAACACAGAACATACAGTGCAGAAGGAGGCCATTCGGCCCATCGAGTCTGCACCGACCCACTTAAGCCCTCACTTCCACCCTATCTCCGTAACCCAATAACCCCTCCTAACCTTTTTGGACACTAAGGGCAATTTAGCATGGCTAATCCACCTAACCTGCAGGTCTTTGCTGGACATCCAACAGGATGCACGTGAAGATCTAGCAGAGATTCCTGAGGGTCTGTGTGCCATGATCTTTGTCCTGAAGGGGTCTATGCAGCATGTGTGCACTGCATTGATTCTGAGCACCAAGCACAGCCGTCTCCATTGAGAGAGGCTGCTCCAGAAAGAGAATCAGGGATTCCTGAGGTTGGGGTCAGATCCACAAGCCCTCAGACAGGCCCAGTGTGAGTCTGTGGTGGAGGCCTTGGGGGCAAAGGTATCGGACATGGGTCAGGACGTCCAAGGCCTGGGGCACAGGCCTTGGTGGCCGAGGCAGAGGGCAGGGCTCTCCTGTCACAGGTAACCATGTTCCAGAGCCACCTGGACTTTGTACTTCAGAACATGGCCCAGTCACAGTGGGGCTGGTTTAGCTCATTGGGCTAAATCGCTGGCTTTTAAAGTAGACCAGCAGCACGGTTCAATTCCCGTACCAGCCTCCCCGAACAGGCGCCGGAATGTGGCGACTAGGGGCTTTTCACAGTAACTTCATTGAAGCCTACTCGTGACAATAAGCGATTTTCATTTCATTTCATTTCATTTCATGGCTAAGGGCGTCGGCGGCATTGCCCGGGCGCTGGCTGACCTGGAGCCTGTTTCCCGAGTTTTAAAACCACAACTGAAACACACCACCGGTAGTTCTCCTCATGGAAGCGGGGCATCACGGACGTCCAGGAGAATACTCTGTCAGGCTTGCCAATGGCATTTTCTGTACGTGCGGAGTAGAATGCATTCACTCCACAGTAGAGGCACTGAAGCATTGTATTCTGTCGGGCATCGGAACGGAGAATCCCGCCCAAGGTTTCTCCGGGTGCGCCTGTTTCCTCTCACGGTCCAAAGATGTGCAGGCTCGGTGGGGTTACGGGGATAGGGCAGGGCATTAGGGCTAGGTAGAGTGCTCTTTCAGAGGGACTCATAGTCATAGAATTTACAGTGCAGAAGGAGGCCATTCAGCCCATCAGGTCTGCACCGGTTCTTGGAAAGAGCACCCTACCCAAGCCCACACCTTCTCCCTATCCCCATAACCCAGTAACCCCACCCAACACTAAAGGCAATTTTGGACACAAAGGGCAATTTATCATGGCCAATCCGCCTAACCTGCACATCTTTGGACTGTGGGAGGAAACCGGAGCACCCGATGAAAACCCACGCACACACGGGGAGAATGCGCAGACAGTGACCCAAGCCGGGAATCGAACTTAGGACCCTGGAGGTGTGAAGCAATTGCGCTAACCACTATGCTACCGTGGTATGGACTGAAATATCTTGAAAAGTCCAAGCTATATGCACAAACCTAAAAAAAAAGCAGTGAAAACAGTCACAAAAATCTTCTGTAAGCCCTCACCAAACTCTAGAAAATGCCTGCCAACTCAGCCTGCCTTTGCTCCTGCCTCCTTTTATCCCACGTTTGGATGTCAAAATGGCAGAAATGGAGTGGTTGCCTTCGAGTTGGTCTTCTGCTGAACTAAAAATCCTATGGGTAATGCAAAACCCCGATCAATTGGTGTGCAAATAAATAAAATTAGCTTCCTAATTGTTGCCAGGCGCACATCTGGCTCATGTTCCCGACCAAAATCTTGCGCGAATGCGCGATGATGTCGGGATGTGCGCCCGCGTCCTCTTGAGCAATTTTCTGCACTCACGGATCAGACACCCTTCCAAACGTTGGCCGTATAATTCTGACCATGATTGGGGTCTCTGAGGAACTAACTTCTACATAGATTAATGCAAAGTTCCTCCACACAAGTAAACATGGCTTGGCCATCCTTCTAGAATTTAAAGATTGCACTGAAAATTATGAATCATAAGATGTGAAAATGTATACAATAATGTAACAGCATAGAAAAAGGTCAACATCACAATATAACCATTTGGCCAATGTGCTGGTTCTCTAGTTTCCCAGTAAAGGGGTACTTACTATTCAACACTTAAAATAAAGGAATTTGTTTATAATGAGAACGTGTAGCTGTTTCATTTATTCCCAGCTGATTGCTGTACATAATCTGTTGTGGTTTGACACTCTATTAATCTAACTGATAACCTCCTACTGGCTTGACCAGACTAGCTCTCTACCACATGGAGATGGTGCTCACTGGCTTGTGCACTCTAACTATCTCAGTAGCTGTGTTCTGTGAGAGAAAGAGAGTCTTAATGCCCTGTGGGCTTTATAGTGGTGGTGTTCTGTCTGGTGATTAGTTGTTCTGTGTTGTGTGCGTTCATTGGTTATCCTGTATGTCAATCCCTGCTTGTCTGCATCTCATTATATACATAAGTGGATATTATGACAGTAACAGCATAGGAAAAGGGCAACATCACAATATAACCATTTGGCCAATGTGCTGATTCTCTGGTTTCCCAGTAAAGAGGTACTTACTATTCAACACTTAAAATAAAGGAATTTGTTTATAATGAGAACGTGTAGCTGTTTCATTTATTCCCAGTTCACACTGGCAACCACATTTTGACACCAAGCTAAGTTTGCATTTTGAGGGTTGCACAAATATAGCCTATATTTCCTGTGGGCAGCTCATTTGAATATTTATTCATCAGTGCTGGTGTCCATTTGGGATCTAGCCTTCCGGGGAAGCATAGGCTGGAATCATGTCAGCCGCACAAAGGCAACTTGGAGACAGGAGGGGATTAATTTTAGAAACTCTTATGGCAGGACAGCTCCCATTCCAACTTCATATGATTTTGCTGGAGGTGGGACGAAACCGGCATCAACCACCCGCCCATATTAGCAGCAGATAGATCCTTTCGTGCCCGGAGGCTGGCAGCTGTCTTGAGGTGACCTCCCGCTGTCAGGCCTTGTGATCAGCGCTCCTTCCTTGGTCCCCACTTCGTGGATGGGGTGTTAGATTACCACAGCTGTGACTGCTGGGCACCATGTGGAGGGATACCCTCTCCACAATGATGGCCTGGTAGCTGTGGAGTTTAGAAATGGAATCATTTTTTACTGTCTTCAGAGGGTGTCTTCAACTTGCGGTGTCCTCACAGCCTCCCACCAGCAGGGTCAGCTCCTGCCTCTTCTGGCATGGCTTCCGGACATCCAGAGCCTCGGGTACTGCTATTGGTTCACCCACCTGCACAGCGCATCCTCATTTGATGTGGTTCCTGGAGGTAGCCTCTTAATTGGTACCTTCTGGCAAAAATTGCACTGTCAGGCTTCCCTCAAAAACCATCAGCATTTGGAAATGCTCCCTACAACTGATGAAAAGCCAAAGGCAGTAAAGTCCCGACAATAGAGTTTGGGTAGCAGGTCAAAACCTGTTGCAGAAGTTGGGAAATCACGCTATTCCTCTAGCGGACCAGCAAGTTGGGTCTTGAGAGGGTATGTCATGTTGGAGATGGTCGGAGTTTTGCTTCTGGGCTCTGAAGGCATGCCAAAGAATCAAACTCAAAATCCGCTGGGGCTTTTGTTATGAGGTATTCAACACTTTATGCAGATATTCAATTCCTAATACAACTGGGCAGATTGTGCATGGGGAATTCTCCACCCATTTCTACTGCCATTTTGAAATTGGGGTACTATGACAAACATAAGTCTACCGTTTAGATATTTAAGCAGCATGGCACCTGGTTCAGGGGACAGGCTGCTCACCATTTAATTGCCAAGCTTAAAGTGGCATCAGGTGAACCATTACCTTGGCCAAGCTCCACTCTTGATTTCCAATAGCTGTTTGCCTATACCTCCGGTGCTGTGAAATGATTTCCTTCCCCATTTTCTCAGTAATTTTGTAGCTTATGGAGAAAATTTCAGAAAGCAGGTTGGAAAAAGTACTTTATTAAATACGATCAAAATAATCCCAGTTTGGAGTGAAATTCCATGCTGATGCCTTTTAGAACATAGAACATAAAACATTAAAGCGCACTACAGGCGCTTCGGCCCTCGATGTTGCGCCGACCTGTGAAACCACTCTAAAGCCCATCTACACTATTCCCTTATCGTCCATATGTCTATCCAATTACCATTTGAATGCCCTTAGTGTTGCCGAGTCCACTAGTGTTGCAGGCAGGCATTCCACGCCCATACTACACTCTGAGTAAAGAACCTACCTCTGCCATCTGTCTTATATCTATCTCCCCTCAATTTAAAGCTATGTCCCCTCGTGCTAGACATCACCATCGAGGAAAAAGGCTCTCACTGTCCACCCTATCCAATCCTCTGATCATCTTGTATGCCTCAATTAAGTCACCTCTTAACCTTCTTCACTCTAACAAAAACAGCCTCAAGTCCCTCAGCCGTTCCTAATAAGATCTTCCCTCCATACCAGGCAACATCCTGGTAAATCTCCTCTGCACCCTTTCCAATGCTTCCACATCCTTCCCATAATGCGCCGACCAGAATTGCACGCAATACTCCAAATGCGGCCGCACCAGTGTTTTGTACAGCTGCACCATGACCTCATGGCTCCGAAACTCAATCCCTCTACCAATAAAAGCTAACACACCGTATGCCTTCTTAACAGCCGCTCAACCTGGGTGGCAACTTTCAGGGATCTATGTACATGGACACCGAGATCTCTCTGCTCATCCACACTGCCAAGAATTTAAAGTTCCATCATTAGCAGAGGTGACCCTAAAACTCTCCCTGATTTGTGGCAATGGAGTAAATGAATGATTAAAATGGAGAAGCGCTATTACCCTCCAATCAGCAACTTTAACATCTTTGGTTTTGGTCGTGGACGAGGCTCCTATAGATTTTAACCTGTTTTGTGCAGGGTGACAGCTCGGCCGATTAATCCTGTCCAGAAATCAGTGTTGGCCGATAGTGTTCTGAACTCCTCACCCCCATCCAATTGTTCGATCCGTAGGGCAATCTGTCTCCCTGCACTCCTTGCTGCCAGCAGCCTTCATCTGATATTGGCAGGCGGTTTCTGAGCCACTGACCTTTGTACTTCGGTACTGACCAGCTGCCTATTCTCACAGGACATAGCCGAGCCAGCAACCAGTGGAATTCAAATGAGATCCAGCTAAAAATTCTTGTATAATGCAGGGCAGGAAGGATGATTTAAGCAAAGCTTTCCGGGATGCTTAACTGATCTAATACACTTGAAGTTCAATGAATTGTGTGCTGGAATCTTATTCATGCATATTACCCCGATTCCAGAAATATATACGAGATGACTAAAAGTTGCCTGGGTCAACATGTCGCTCGGCATATTTTTAAGACATATTACAAGAACAGCACAACCTGACATCCAGAGGTTAATCTTCCGGAAAAATGGGTGGTCATCAGATGAACCTCTGCCCATCCAGTTTCCCTTTTCAGTTTATAGTTTAGTGCTTGTGCACGTCTGTTGAGTCAGAGGATCCAGAGTGATGATTGTAACGTCCTCTTCCAGATTCCTCCTCGTTCTCTTCAGTTTGTAATCAATGAAGGTGTGCAGGCCTCTTAGCAGAAAGATCCCAGCAATCAGGGCGTAGAGACTCCCATAAATCAGGAACTGAAGAGTAAATTAGATAAATATTGTTTACAAATCAATAAAACACCATGGAGATAAGCGAGAGAAATAGGGAAACACTGCTATGAATAATCATATTCTTTTCAATATGATTAGAGAATTCATGATAGTTACTTAAAGGAGAGGACAGATTTGTGCTATGAAATTGTCATCTGTTAACTGGGTTGGCTCCGTCCATTAATGCCATTGGTTGGATTAACCTGGAATTAATTGGAACCTTGAACTATTAAAATAAATCATTCAATACTCTGTTCACTGCTATGAAATAGATACGATTTATTACAGTGTTGATTATGATCTCTTTTAGATCAGATCAATTGAGGGGGAAAAATCCATTGCTTCACAAAAGCTCTGAGGCTTTACAAAAGTGTGGAGTTGATCAATTCTACATTAACCTTACAATGGATTAATTTGTCTCTCTCGAGTACATTACTTTTCCCATCTCTTGATTGAACAATTTCTTTGTTAATAAAGATGCAGTTCTATAAGCTAGTCAGGTGGAATCATTGTCTGTGTATGCATCACTACAATCCTTACACAGTGTCTGAACTTGGATTTTTATCCATTGAAAAAGAAAAGAAAATGTTAATCTAAGGCTGGAATTTCAAGCAGAGGAAGTGGCCCTGTACCCAGGCTGAAAGGTCAGGAGCGAGTCTAGTTAGCTGAGTTGACCTGCAACAATTAATGTGGTTGGGCTGTTAATGGATCAAGACAGGACATCTGTTCCCCCCCCACCGCCCCCAACCCCCGTCAGGAAGGAAGTTCCACCTCTGAGAACTGCCAATCAAATGGTGGGCAGCTCCCGAGTCCCAGCAGCTGGGACTGGTAGCTACTCCTGGGAGCATGGACAATCCTCAGCAAAGAGAAATCATGTTGCCAGACATGCAGGTATGTCCTGAGCCTTGTCAAGGCCGGGCTGGCAGGCCCTGGTGAGAGTGGTGGGGTGGCGGGTGGGTGGAGAGGCTGGATTCAGCAGGAAGGTGGGGTGAACTATCTTGGGGGAGGGTCCCTGAACAGGAAGGACCCCCTCAGCCCACCAAATGGCCGGTAGCTTTTACCTCAGTGAGTTCAAGGGCAGGTGGGCTGCCCGATGCCTCTACCACCCTGGAGGTGGGTAGGCAATGGACTTTGGGCATTCTGCCACCACTGTGGCACCCAATCAGCCTGACAGTTCCGCTTTTTTAAAAGTCAGGCTTTCTGATCTGAACCTCTGACTGTTTAATGTCGGCAACTTGAGAACCCCATTTAAAACGCCAAGCTCCCCCTTCCCCCTCCCATCCCCAGTGTTTGGCATTATCTGTAATTCTCTTTCCCAGACCTTGCTTAAAACTGAGAAGGTTCTGATAACCGACAGAGGTTTTTAAGAGGATGAGAAGTTTTGATATTCCCTCTGGCACGAGAGTCAATAGCGAGAGGTCATCAAATCAAAATCATTGACAAACGACATAGGGGGAAGCTGAGGGGATTCTTTTTCACACATAGAGTTGTTGCGACCTGGAATGGTCTACCTGAATAGATGATGCAAGTTTCTTCTAGAAATAACTTCAAAAATGAATCTGACAAATAATTGAAGGTGAAGAGCTTATCGGGTTACAGATAAATGCGGGGATCGGTGATGAAGCATGATGGTTCTTTCAAAGATCTAGCACAGATATGATGGGCTGAATGGACTCCATCTGTGCATTAGAAGTGTTCAACCTGCCATTGATAAAGAATATGATCAATTCATCGGGGCTTTGTTGTGGAAAAGTTAATGACAGTGTTATAAGAAGGTTACCTGGGTAACAATGTCCAGCCCCAAACCTCTTGAATCGACTACAATAATAGTCAGGATAGTCTGTAGTATTAGTGCCATGCAGTTGTTTACACCAAACATTAAGGCATAACGTTCCATGCAAAGGTTAGATGCAATATGGAATCTGAGAATCAAAAAAGAAGAATTATTATGCACTGTGCAGAATTGAACTTTGTCAAAGTGTTCTGTTCAAAAAAAATCCAAAAATATTTGAAGTTGATCAAAAATTAGATTTTACTAAAAATTAGATTTGAGTAATGAAATTCCTAATTATCGGGCAGGATCTCCCAGCCACATTGTGCCTGAAAGGCAGCGCGGTGCGACGAAACGCGACGGGTACATGCCGGGCGATCCCTCTTCTGGGATCTACCCGGATTGCCATGCCTCGCGAGATCTGACGTGATCTTGCGAGATGACGCGATGTGAATCCCACCCCTTGTGGGCAGGGTCACGTTTTAGCAAAAATACACACTCCGCTGATCTACCCAAGAAGTTGGATCTAACCCCCTTGGCTTGGAGATATCGGGTGAGTGCTGTTTAGTGCTGATACCAGACAGAATGGCAATTGTGGGGTCTCCAAGGGGATCGGAAACCTCCAGATGGTTTCCTTCCGGGCAGGATGGCACCCTGGCACTGCCAGCCTGGCACAGCCACCTGCATGCCAGCCTGGCATTTTCAAAGTGCCCAGGTAGCACTGCCAGTGCCCGACTGGCATTTTTCCCATAACGGGGATTGGCCGTGGGGGTGCTGGATCCCCTCATAGGAGAGTTGGGGCTTGTGGGGATGTTTGGGCTTGCGTTGGTGGGTTGTAAGATTGGGATGCCATTTTATACTGCACTGAGGAGTTCCGGCGAGCGGAGCTCCTCAGTGCAAAAAACGAGTATAAGTACAGCCTCAGCTGCCCGATCCCCGCTGAGGTCCCCAAAAGGCTGTCGATAGCGTGGTGTTTCTTGGTGCTCGGGCGCCGGGAACACCCGGCTAATCGCGCTACGGGACTCTGTTCCCATTCGAGTAGATCACGCCTATCATGCTTGTGAGTTCCTACAAGTTTAATGGATGTACAGAAGGACTTTGTTATATAGACAATAGATAATGAGGATTTTATGTGCATTCTGACCAAAATAGAGAACTCACTGTGAAGCGAGTTGGAAATATTTTAATTTAAATATTAAAAGCAATTATACATAAGTAAAAACAAGCTGTACAATAAAATGTTAACTATTGACTGCAGTTTGAAACAATGGCCAGGGGGTCAATTCACCAGAAAAGAAAGCAGGGTGGATTTTCATCTTCACTGCCAGGGAAAAGCACAGAGAGGAAAATTTACTAAGGAGGTTTGCAGACACCTCACAGAACCCATTGCAGTCTTATTTGTTTTTGAATTGAGTCTCCTGAGAAGATTGTCAGCACTAGCTCTCTCCATACAGCCTAGCTCAGCTTAATGTAACCCGCACCAAAGGAGGTGATGGTGCCTGTACTATTGTGACTGATTGTACAGGTGTAAGGACATTTGTAACACTTCTGTAACTTATTCTAACATATTGCATATTAAAATTTCCAAGAGATCCCTCCCAATGAGTTCATATATTTTAAACTTGACTGCAAAGGTAAGAATAGTGCAGCATGGGTGCCAAGTCATGAGGAGGGAAGAAATTCTTGTTACTTATACAACTACGAGCACTGGGTTCTGAACAATGAGGCCAAAAATGGGTTGGTAGGAAAAGATATAGAAAGCTCAGCAGCACTCACGTGGTTATAGTAATGAGCAGCATGTATGAGGCTTTGAATACCATGTAACCAGCATAGCAAACCCAAATGTTATCTGTATTGCCCATGATGAATATCGCAGCACTGCTAACTCCTGAGAAGATTCCCAGTGCTAGTTCGCCCCACACAGCCCAGTCCAGCTTAATGTAACCCACACCAAAGGAGGTGATGGCACCTATACACAGTGAAGAAAAAAACCAAATCAAATCTCCAACCACTACTGCACTGCAATTACTGAGGTGCACTTTAAATATATAGGTTAAATCATGTTACAAACAGTCGAACAGCTGCATTAAGTATTTGTCCATTATATTGTCCAGAATAATTTCTAACCATTAAGATTTTGTTTCAGACCATGACCTTGTAGGAAGTTTCTGCTATTATCCTTCAAAACCCTATGATTGTCCATATCTAGAGTGCTCAGAGATGGTGTCTTAACTTGCAATGAATGGAAAATATGGTTTGAATTTGGAATAACTTGATTCCTATCCAGTCCTAATCCTACAGCTGCAGACAGAATGGGATGAATGGCCTCCTTCTGCACCATAACGATTCTGAGATTCTGTGACAATAGAATAGCTTGCTTTATTAAATACAATTGTAGTTGCATCTTAATGCTGAAAAGTTTAAATCCATTATATTATCTGGCCCATTAAAAATTGTGCAGCAAATGTACCACACACAACCAAAACCCAGTCTCTAACCTTCCTTGATAGACAAGTATTGATATTTGCACCAAACATTCAAACCTGCATTTGACCTATGTTCCTACTCCAAACCTAACCATTCTCACCCATAAGCTAGGATGTCTAGAATTTGTGACCATCTTTAGGCATTTGTTTTTCTTTCGCCAAAATTGGGCCGCCGCCTGAACATATACCTCTCCTTTACAATTATTGAGTTGATCCTTAACAATGTGGTTCCTGGTTGCTACCAACTATTGTTCCAGCAACTGGGCTGCATGCTATAGGAAAGAATTACAATTTTATTATAGTTTTGTGTGTTCAGGGACGCCCCTTCCTTCCTACAGAGTACAGGGGATTTTGCTGGCTGGAGCAGCAACATCAGGGAGAAGCCAAACATTGTGGAGTGAGATGCACCAGGGAGGAGGTTTGGAGAGAACCTAACCATTATTCCTTGAGATTTAAAAGCATTGCCATCACTGAATCCCTCACTATCAACATGCCAGGGGCTACCTTTGACCAGAAAATGAAATGAATTAGCTATACAAATACTGTGGCTACAAGAGCAAGTCAGAGACTAGGAATCCTGCAGCAAGTAATGTTGTGTTGGGTGTTCTGGATCCGTGGAACACATACAGGTCACCAACACTTGAAATAGTGCAACACTATTTTATTGAATCATTAACTGTTTAACATACTCTGACTGTGGGTTAACACGATACTAGCTTTAACTAAAGAACTTTGCCTTATCCTAACCAGTCGATGCACTCAGCACATGGTGAATGTCTGTGTTGCAGGCTGTGAGCTCTGTCCTCCTAGCTAGCTGCAGCTCGAATGAGCGGGAACTCTGATGCCCCCTGTCTTTATAGTGCGTGTGCTCTTACTGATGATTGGCTGCGGTGTTGTGTGTGTTGATTGGTCCCACTTTGTGTCCATCAGTGTGTGTCTGCACCATGATATACTGGTGTATATTATGACAAGTAACTCACCTCCTGACTCCCCAAAGCTCGTCCACAATCTACAAGGCACAAATCAGGAGTGTAATGGAATACTCTCCACTTGTCTGGAGGAGTATAACTCCAACAACACTCAAGAAGTTTCACACCATCCACGAAAAAGCAGCCCGCTTGATTGGCACCACATTCACAAACATCACTGCCTCCACCAGTAATGCACATCGGCAGCATCTCCAAGATGCACTGCAGGAAGTCACCAAGGTTTCTTCGACAGCAGCTTCCAAACCTACAACCACTAGCATCTAGAAGGACAAGGACAGCAGATGCAAGCGAACTCCAGCCACTCAACCATCCTGACTTGGAAATATATCATTGTTCCTTCACCGTTGCTGGGTCAAAATCCTGCAACTCCCTTCCTAACAGCACTGTGGGTGTACTGCACCACGTGGACTGTGGCAGCACAAGGAGGCAGCCTTCTCAAGGACAATTAGGGATGGGTAATATATACTGACCCAGCCAGCAATGACCATAGCCCAAGTAGGGACTGATGGCTCTATCACCAATATTGGGGTGCACAGAACACCAAGTGCCCTTTAAAAGTTCTTTGTCAAACCCTCCATTGTGTAGTACTTTTTCATGGTGTCTAGTTGTATTCACTGACTAGATAAATATTCTATCTGACAGGATAGAAAATGCATTATTTATTTAATCGGTTTTAAAACATCCTCCCTAAGGTCAGCAAGAAACAAGATTAGCTTCTCAGTATCTAACAAAATTCTGAGACCCAACAAAACTTCCATTCATTTCTCCTGCTGCATGGAACACAATAATGTTTCTGAAGGTGTGTCTCTCAGATGTGTATACCGTCATATATTATTATATTACAGTAACATGTTTTAAGGTCATAGAGATTCAGAAAGATAGCATACTTTTCATTGGAGAAATTAAATGACTTTAAGATAATTTTTAAAATATCAAAGAGGTGATTATTAACCAATACCTCAGTGTTAGACATAACAATTCGGTATCAAATGGACCAGAGGTCAATGTTGTGTTAAAAAATTTGTTTAATGATGGTAGGGAACTACCTTTGATTTGCAATGTAGCTAGGTATGTTATTGAGTAATTTCATACATGAAAGAATCTATTTATGTTGTAGTCTTGGAAGGAAGGTGTTTTCTATTGTAAACAGACACCTGGTATTTAGAGTATGATTAGTTTGTTAGTATGGGTAAAATATCTTATGTGTCCTTCTGTGGCTTTAGTTTATGGAGGGATGTGTCAGTGTTCAGTGGAATTTTAATATAGGTGGGGATTTATCTGTGTTGTTTGGTTTCTGTGTGTGTGAAGGTCTATCCTTGTTCTCTGCCAATTTTCTCCCTCATAGTATTCTGTAAGCTCTCTGGCAGTTTTAAGGCCATTGCCGTCCAGTCCGCTCTTATCTCTTTGGAGACTTTGCTCAAGATCTATTTCTTTGAACAGACATTTTTCCACCTGTCATAATGTCTTATTCTTTCATTCAGTGCCAATTTGTGTCTGCTTATTATGAGGCACTGTAGGTTATTTTAGAGCAAGGATCAGTGTTCTCTTTGAATTTCAGTGTGAGTGGAGAGCTCTCTCTTCTGTATGATGGTCTTATCAAATTGAATATAAATGCACACAATGTTGCGAAGATTAGTCATAGGCCAGAAGTTTGGGAAATGTTTAGAAATCTGCAAAGGATGACAAAAAGGAGGGAAAAATTAGGATATGAGAAAAAAACTAACAAAGAAATATAAAAACAGACCGTAAGACCTTCAACAAATGTATAAAAAGGAATAGAGTAGCTATAATTTAAAAAAACGATGCATAGAAATTTGGGAATTAATTGGAAAAGAGGAAATGTTGGAGACTTTGAACAGGTATTTTATATCTGTCTTCAAGTTGGAAGATTAGTGGGGCAGCACGGTGGCACAGTGGTTAGCATTGCTGCCTCACAGCGCCGAGGTCCCAGGTTCGATCCCGACTCCGGGTTACTGACCCTGTGGAGTTTGCACATTCTCCCTGTGTTTGCGTGGGTTTTGCCCCCACAACCCATAGATGTGCAGGGGAGGTCAATTGCCACACTAAATTGCCCCTTAATTGGAAAAATGAATTGGGTACTCTAAATTTATAATTTAAAAAAATAGTTGAGAGATTAGAAAATCCTAACCACAGTAGGAAATCAAAGTGGAAAAGGAAAGGAGGAACTTGAAACAATCACTGCCTGTAGAGAAAGAAAACTTCCAGGGAAAACTAACGGGGCTAAAGGCTCCCCGGACCTGGGAGCTAGCATGCTTGGGTCTTTATAGAAGTGGCTGTAGAGAGTGTGGATAAATTGGGCGGGATTTTCCACGCAATCCGCTGCAGATTGGGATCTTTTGGTCCTGCCGTTGTTAACAGGGTTTCCAGTTGAGCTTTGCACAGGTGAAGGAGACACGTCCTGAGTGAGTGAGACCCATCCAGAGTGGGAATTGGAACTTGGTAATTTGGTGCAGTGGGGTAATTCGGTGCAGATTGGGAGAAGGTGCTTTTTCCCGACCGTTTTGTTCTATTTCTTCTGGCCTGTAACTGTTAACCTGCAGGGAGAGAACCAGAGAGCATCCTGGGAAGGTAATTGATTTTTATTTTATTTTTATTACCTTTTCAAATTGTGTGTGTGTGTGTGTGGTGGGGGGGGGGGGGGGGGGGGGGGGGACTGAACTGACATCACAGTAAAGCTGTGACCTGATTGGCTGGTTGGAAATCTGTTAAATTTGGAAAAAAAAATATTGCAAAACAAATCTAATTGATTAACTAGATAGTGGAGTAACTAAACCTGAGGGCAGTGATCGGTATTTAACAGTAAAAATCATCTAGTGTCAGGGCCATATAGTTAATTGTAACTCAATCTAACAATAATTCAAGTGTTTATTTTAAATTAATTAATTAGTGCTTAAATGTCACTCAGCAGGGTGCAGTGCTCCAACTGTGAGATGTGGCAGATCTGTGATGCTTCCAGCGTTCCGGTCGACTACAACTGCAGCAAGTGTAACCAATGGCAGCTCCTCACAGACCTTGTGGTTCGGTTGGAGCAGCAATTGGATGCACTTAGGAGCATGCAGGTGGCAGAAAGCATCATAGATAGGAGTTATAGAGATGTGGTCACACCCAAGGTTGAGGCAGAGAGATGGGTGACCACGAGAAGGGGCAGGCAGTCAGTGCAGGAATCCCCTGTGGTTGTCCCCACTCTCGAACAGGTATACCACTTTGGTACTGTTGGGGGGAATAGACTATCAGGGGAAAACAGCAGCAGCCAGAGCAGTGGCACCACGGCTGGCTCTGATGTTCAGCAGGGAGGGTCAATGCGCAGAAGAGCAATAGTCATAGGGGACTCTATAGTCAGGGGCACAGATAGGTGCTTCTGTGGACGTGAAAGAGACTCCAGGATGATATGTTGCCTCCCTAGTGCCAGGGTCCAGGATGTCTCAGAACAGGTAGCAGGCATCCTGAAGGGGGAGGACAAACAGTCAGAGGTCGCTGTACATTTTGGTCTTAATGATATAGGCAGGAAGGGGCATGAGGTCCTGCAGCAGGAGTTTAGGGAGCTAGGCAGAAAGTTAAAAGTCAGGACCTTTAGGGTTGTAAGCTCGGGATTACTCCCTGTGCCACGTGCCAGTGAGGCTAGAAATGGGAAGATAGAGCAGCTAAACATATGGTTAAACAGCTGGTGTAGGAGGGCAGGTTTCCATTATCTGGACCACTGGGCGCTCTTCCGGGGCAGGTGTGACCTGTATAAGAAGGATGGGTTGCATCTAAACTGGAGAGGCATAAATATCCTGGCCGCGAGGTTTGCTCGTGTCACACGGGAAGGTTTAAACTAGTATGGCAGGGGGGTGGGTACTGGAGCAATAGGTCAGAAGGTGAAAACATTGAGGGAGAACCAGGGAATAGGGCCAGTATGGCTCTGAGGAAGAGCAGACAGAGAGATGTTGCTGAAAACAGCGGGTGTGGTGGCCTGAAGTGCATATGTTTTAATGCAACAAGTATAACGGGCAAGGCAGATGAACCTAGAGCTTGGATTAGTACTTGGAACTATGATGTTGTTGCCATGACAGAGACCTGGTTGAGGGAAGGACAGGATTGGCAGCTAAACGTTCCAGGATTTCGATTTTTCAGGCGGGATAGAGGGGGATGTAAAAGGAGTGGTGGAGTTGCGCTACTGGTTCAGGAGAATATCACAGCTGTATTATGGGAGGACGCCTCAGAGGGCAGTGAGGCTATATGGGTAGACATCAGGAATAAGAAGGGTGCAGTCACAATGTTGGGGGTTTATACAGGCCTCCCAACAGCCAGCGGGAGATAGAGGAGCAGATAGGTAGACAGATTTTGGAAAGGAATAAAGCAACAGGGTTGTTGTGATGGGATACTTTAACTTCCCCAATATTGACTGGGACTCACTTAGTGCTAGGGGCTTAGATGGGGCAAAGTTTGTAAGGAGCATCCAGAAGGGCTTCTTAAAACAATATGTAGATAGTCCAACTAGGGAAGGGGCTGTACTGGACCTGGTATTGGGGAATGAGCCTGGCCAGGTGGTAGAAGTTTCAGTAGGGGAGCATTTCGGGAACAGTGACCACAATTCAGTAAGTTTTAAAGTGCTGGTGTACGAGGATAACAGTGGTCCTAGGGTGAATGTGCTAAATTGGGGGAAGTCTAAGGATAACAATATTAGGCATTAGTTATGAACTGAAGAACCTAGATTGGGGGCGGATGTTTGAGGGTAAATCAACATCTGACATGTGTGAGGTTTTCAAATGCCAGTTGAAAGGAATTCAGGACCGGCATGCTCCTGTGCAGAAGAAGGATAAATACGGCAAATTTCGGAAACCTTGGATAATGAGAGATATTGTATGCCTCGTCAAGAAGAAAAAGGAGGCATTTGTCAGGGCTAGAAGGCTGGGAACAGACGAAGCCTGTGTGGAATATAAGGAAAGTAGGAAGGAACTTAAGCAAGGAGTCAGGAGAACTAAAAGGGGTAATGAAATGTCATTGGTAAATAGGTTTAAGGAAAATCCCAAGGCATTTTACACGTACATAAAAAGCAAGAGGATAGCCAGGGAAAGGGTTGGCCCACTGAAGAATAGGCAAGGGAATCTATGTGTGGAGCCCAAGGAAATGGGTGAGGTACTAAATTAATACTTTGCATCAATATTCACCAAAGAGAAGGAATTGGTGGATGTTGAGCCTGGAGAAGGGTGTGTAGATAGCCTGGGTCACATTGAGATCCAAAAAGACGAGGTGTTGGGGGTCTTGAAAAATATTAAGGTAGATAAGACCCCAGGGCCTGATGGATCTACCTCAGAATACTGAAGGAGGCTAGAGAGGAAATTGCTGAGGGCTTGACAGAAATCTTTGGATCCTCACTGTCTTCAGGTGATGTCCCGGAGGACTGGAGAATAGCCAATGTTGTTCCTTTGTTTAAGAAGGGTAGCAAGGATAATCCAGGGAACTACAGGTCGGTGAGCCTTACCTCAGTGGTAGGGGAATTCCTGTAGAGAATTCTTCAAGACAGGATCTACTCCCATTTGGAAGCAAATGGACGTGTTAGCGAGAGGCAGCACGTTAGCAATGGAAGGGTGCTATTCTGATTGGAGGGCTGTGACTAGTGGTGTTCCACAGGGATCAGTGTTGGGACCTTTGCTGTTCATAGTATATATAAATGATTTGGAGGAAAATGTAACTGGTCTGATCAGTAAGTTTGCAGATGACACAAAGGTTGGTGGAATTGCGGATAGCGATGAGGATTCTCAGAGGATACAGCAGGATTTAGATTGTTTGGAGACTTGGGCGGAGAGATGGCAGATGGAGTTTAATCCGGACAAATGTGAGGTAATGCATTTTGAAAGGTCTAATGCAGGTAGGGAATATACAGTGAATGGTAGAACTCTCAAGAGTATTGACAGTTAGAGAGATCTAGGTATACAGGTCCACAGGTCACTGAAAGGGGCAACACAGGGGGAGAAGGTAGTTAAGAAGGCATACGACATGCTTGTCTTCATTGACTGGGGCATTGAGTATAAAAATTCCAAGTCATGTTGCAGCTGTATAGAACCTTAGTTAGGCCACACTTGGAGTTTAATTCTGGCCACCACATTATCAGAAGGATGTGGAGGCTTTAGAGAGGGTGCAGATGAGATTTACCAGAATGTTGCCTGGTGTGGAGGGCATTAGCTATGAGGAGCGGTTGAATAAACTTGGTTTGTTCTCACTGGAATGACGGAGGTTGAGGGGCGACCTGATAGAGGTCTACAAACCTATGAGGGGCATAGACAGAGTGGATAGTCAGAGGCTTTTCCCCAGGGTAGAGGGGTCAATTACAAGGCGGCATAAGTTTAAGGTGCGAGGGGCAAGGTTTAGAGGAGATGGTACGTGTTCGGCCAGTCCCGCCGGCGTAAATTACGCAAGGTTCTTACCGGCGGAACCTGGCCCTGCAGGTGGCCTACTGAATCCTCGGGGGGGCGGGGGGGGGGGGGGGGGCGCGGGGGGGATCTGGCTCCGGGAGGGCCCCCACGGTGGCCTGGCCCACAATCGGGGCCCACCGATCTGCATGTGGGCCTTTGCCGTGGGGGCACTCTTTCCCACCGTGCAGGCCGCTGTAAAGCTCCACCATGGCCGGCGTGGAGATGAAACCTGCGCCGGAGTGGTTCACGGCACTCTTTGGCGCCGGTATGGCCCGCCCGCTGGATCCCGGAGACTCACGCCCCTATTACTTCTGCCTGAAGGGTCTGGAAGACAGCAAAGCCTCAGTGTGAGGGGTCGCTGACAATGCTGTCTGCCTTTCTGAGGCAGCGAGAGGTGTATACATATGGTGTGGAGATGATTGTTTTGCCCAAGCTCCTTGAGGAGCATGAGCTCTCTCCTAGAGGATAGTGTACTTGTACTTGCATAAAAGGTCGGCCAGTCTGGAACCGACCGGTAGAAGAGAGTACCTGATGGGGTTGTACCTGTACTCATGCTTATAAATGTTGTAAAATAAATGCCATTTACTTTTACCTGCATTGGACTCCCCGAGCCTTATTAAAGCCACCTTTCCTTTACTATCCATAATTAGTGTGTTTATGAAAGGAAAGTAGGTATATTTCTTAGCGCCTGATTATGTAGTCAATTTTTAAATAATCAGCAGCAAGCTTTCATGGGTTTACATAAAGAGAATTATTAATTCATGCATTCACCACAAAGTCAAACTGTTATATTCCTTGTGGGTTACTTGTGGGTTTTCTTACCAGGGGATCAAGTTTCTGTTCTGGTGGATTCTGAAAAGGATTCTTTGAAGATGAGCAGTCTCTAGTTTGTTAAAATAAAAGAATGTTACTGCCTTTTTAGCAGCTGGTGTTTCTTTCTGTGTTATTTGCAGACTGACGAGTTTCTCTCTGGATTTTGGCATTAACAAACTTATGAGCTGAAGACAGTTTTGATCACATGATCAATTGCTCTTTTCTATGAGAACGGTTTAAAGCTGGAAGTCATTGATACACAATGGAGAGTGAATGGGGGGCTGTTCACATCCTGTTATGATTAACTGGCATTGCAGTTTTCTGTGTATTTTTAACTCGGAGATATGAATTCTGGAAGTCCATTGATTTTGAGTTTTGCATAAACCACAAATAATAGCAAGGGCAACTTTGACAGGTGGCTTCTGACTTGGTATGTCCATTCAAGGGTGCAGGCCTCCATCCAGGGTTGTTCAATTCCAAACTTTCCAGAGACCTCTTGTGCAGAAATTGCAGCCATCTTAGCCACCTTGTTGGTTTAAATAGAACTTCCAGAAAATTACATGTTAAATGCAGTCCATGTTAAATTTATGAATAGGACATGCCTTCATTGTGCATGAGATGAATAATCTGCCTGACCTCGTACATAAATCGCAAAAGGGTAGCTTTGAGGTATGGCAAGTAATTAGGAAGGCAAATGGAATGACAAACTTTTTTGCAATGTATTGGAGTATAAAAATAAGTAGCCTTGTTACAAATATGCAGGGCATTTGTGAGACCACAACTAGACAACTGTGGACAGTATAGATCTCCTTATATAAAGATGCAGGTCAGAGGACGTTCAGTAGGGTACACTATCCAAAGGTTGGTGGAGACCTGATGGGCCGAAGTTGAATTGTGCAATGAAGCGGTTGCCTTATTGAGAAAGGTTGAGCAGGGTGGGTCTATATTGATTGGAGTTTAGAAGAAAGGGTGGTGATCTGATTGAAACATATCATAGAATCATAGAATCCCTGCAGTGAGAAGGAGGCCATTCGGCCCATCAGGTCTCCACCGACCCTTGGATAGTGTACCCTAACTAGGCCCATGCCCCCATCCTATCCTCATAACCCAGTAACCCCACCTAACCTTTAGCATATCAAGGGGCAATTTAGTATGGCCAATCTACCTACCCTGTACATCTTTGGACTGTGGGAGGAAACCGGAGCACCCGGAGGAAACCCACGCAGACACGCAGAGAAAGTGCAAACTCCACACTGACAGTCAGCCGAGGCCGGAATTGAACCCGGTCCCTGGCGCTGTCAGGCAGCAGTGCTAACCACTGTGTCACCTACCACCCTCAGATTCTGAAGACTTGACACGGAAATGTCGAGAGAATGTTTCTCCGTGTTGGGGAATCTAGAATCGGAGAAGCAGTTTCTGGGAAACGTGCGAGAATCATTCCGAACATTTTCCTCGAAAGTACCGGGTGATTTTGCTTTTTCCAGGGGGCTAGAATGGCCCCGGTGTGCGTCCCACAACTCTGGCTGCCGGCAGGGCCCTGCTGAGCAGACCGCACGGCCACGCATGTGCACGGCGGCCCACTTCAGCATGGAGGAATGTAGGATCCCCCCAGATAGCGATGGCCCGCCGATCGGTGGCCCCCGATTGCGGGCCTGGCCACCACTGAGGCCCCACCCGGAGTCAGATTCCCCCCGACCCGCACCAGGACCACCACCGTGACCGCGGGTCCGAGCTCCCGCCGGGTGGTACCAGATATGAACCATGCCAGCGGGAACTCGGCCGGTCGACCGCAGAGCATCGCTGCGGAGGAACACTTCCATCGACCCCTGACCGGCGCCGCATCGACCAAAGACGGAGCCAATCAGACGGGCATCGCGCCGGCCCAAAGGTGCGGAATGCTCCGCATCTTTGGCGGCCTAGCCCCAACATTGAGGGGCTAGGCCGACGCCGGAGGGATTTCCGCCCCGCCAACTGGCGGAAATGGCGTTTGTTTCCCCGCCAGCTGGCGCGGAAATGCGGCGCATACGCGGGAGCGTCATCGGCCGCTGTCAGTTTCCCGCGCATGCGCAGTGGGGAGAGTCTCTTCCGCCTCCGCCATGGTGGAGGCCGTGGCGGAGGCGGAAGGGAAAGAGTGCCCCCACGGCACAGGCCCGCCCGCGGATCGGTGGGCCCCGATCGCGGGCCAGGCCACCGTGGGGGCACCCCCCGGGGTCAGATCGCCCCGCGCCCCCCCCTGGGACCCCGGAGCCCGCCCACGCCGCCTGGTCCCGCCGGTAAATACCAGGTTTGATTTACGCCAGCGGGACAGGCAATTTCTGGGCGGGACTTCGGCCCATCCGGGTCGGAGAATTGAACGGGGGTTCCCGCCAACCGGCACGGCCCGATTCCCGCCCCCGCCCAATCTCCGGTACTGGAGACTTCGGCGGGGGCGGGATTCACGGCGGCCAACGGCCATTCTCCGACCCGGCGGGGGGTCGGAGAATGACGCCCCGTGTTAGGGAACTGGAGCTGAAGCTGGATGAACTTCGGATCATCCGGGAGGCAGAGGGGGTGATAGAGAAGAGTTACGGGGAGGTAACCATACCCAATGTACAGGACAAGAATAGCTGGGTTACAGTCAGGGGAAAAAAACAAACAGGCAGACAGTGCAGGGATCCCTCGTGGCCGTTCCCCTTCAAAACAAGTATACCCTTTTGGATGCTGTTGGGGGGGATGACCTACCGGGGGAAGGCCCTAGCGACCAGGTCTCTGGCACTGAGTCTGGCTCTGAGGCTCAGAAGGTAAGGGGGGAGAATAGAAAAGCAATAGTTGCAGGAGATTCAATGGTTAGGGGAATAGATAGGAGATTCTGTGGTCGCGAGCGAGACTCCCGGAAGGTATGTTGCCTCCCGGGTGCCAGGGCCAGGGGTGTCTCGGATCGTGTCTTCAGGATCCTTAAGGGGGAGGGGGAGCAGCCAGAAGTCGTGGTGCACATTGGTACCAACGGCATATGTAGGAAAAGGGGTGTGGAGGTAATAAATGAGTTTAGGGAGTTAGGCTGGAAGTTAAAAGCCAGGACAGACAGAGTTGGCATCTCTGGTTTGTTGCCGGTGCCACGTGATAGCGAGGCTAGGAATAGGGAGAGAGTGCAGCTGAACACGTGGCTGCAGGAATGGTGTAGGAGGTAGGGCTTCAGGTATTTGGATAATTGGAGCGCATTCTGGGGAAGGTGGGACCTGTACAAGCAGGACGGGTTGCATCTGAACCAGAGGGGCACCAATATCCTGGGAGGGAGATTTTCTAGTACTCTTCGGGAGGGTTTAAACTAATTTGGCAGGGGAATGGGAACCGGATTTGTAGTCCAACCACGAAGGTAGCCGATATTCAGGACGCCAAAGCGTGTAATGAGGCAGTGGGGAAGGGAACACTGACAAAGGAGAGTACTTACAGGCACGGAGATGGGTTGAAGTGTGTATACTTCAACGCAAGAAGCACCAGGAATAAGGTGGGTGAACTTAAGGCATGGATCGGTACTTGGGACTACGATGTGGTGGCCATTACGGAAACTTCGATAGAAGAGGGGCAGAAATGGTTGTTGGAGGTCCCTGGTTATAGATGTTTCAATAAGATTAGGGAGGGTGGTAAAAGAGGTGGTGGGGGGGGGGGGGGTGGCATTGTTAATTAGAGATAGTATCACAGCTGCAGAAAGGCAGTTTGAGGAGTATCTGCCTACTGAGGTAGTATGGGTTGAAGTCAGAAATAGGAAAGGAGCAGTCACCTTGTTGGAGTTTTCTATAGGCCCCCCAATAGTAGCAGAGATGTGGAGGAACAGATTGGGAAACAGATTTTGGAAAGGTGCAGAAGTCACAGGGTAGTAGTCATGGGTGACTTTAACTTCCCAAACATTGAGTGGAAACTCTTTAGATCAAATAGTTTGGATGGGGTGGTGTTTGTGCAGTGTGTCCAGGAAGCTTTTCTAACACAGTATGTAGATTGTCCGACCACAGGAGGGGCAATATTGGATTTAGTACTTGGTAATGAACCAGGGCAAGTGATAGATTTGTTAGTGGGGGAGCATTTTGGAGATAGTGACCACAATTCTGTGACTTTCACTTTAGTAATGGAGAGGGATAGGTGCGTGTAACAGGGCAAGGTTTACAATTGGGGGAAGGGTAAATACGATGTTGTCAGACAAGAATTGAAGTGCATAAGTTGGGAACATAGGCTGTCAGGGAAGGACACAAGTGAAATGTGGAACTTGTTCAAGGAACAGGTACTACGTGTCCTTGATATGTATGTCCCTGTCAGGCAGGGAAGAGATGGTCGAGTGAGGGAACCATGGTTGACAAGAGAGGTTGAATGTCTTGTTAAGAGGAAAAAGGAGACTTATGTAAGGCTGAGGAAAAAAGGTTCAGACAGGGCGTTGGAGGGATACAAGATAGCCAGGAGGGAACTGAAGAAAGGGATTAGGAGAGCTAAGAGAGGGCATGCACAATCTTTGGCGGGTAGGATCAAGGAAAACCCCAAGGCCTTTTACACATATGTGAGAAATATGAGAATGACTAGAGCGAGGGTAGGTCCGATCAAGGACAGTAGCGGGAGATTGTGTATTGAGTCTGAAGAGATAGGAGAGGTCTTGAACGAGTACTTTTCTTCTGTATTTACAAATGAGAGGGGCCATATTGTTGGAGAGGACAGTGTGAAACAGATTGGTAAGCTCGAGGAAATACTTGTTAGGAAGGAAGATGTGTTGGGCATTTTGAAAAACTTGAGGATAGACAAGTCCCCCGGGCCTGACGGGATATATCCAAGGATTCTATGGGAAGCAAGAGATGAAATTGCAGAGCCGTTGGCAATGATCTTTTCGTCCTCACTGTCAACAGGGGTGGTACCAGGGGATTGGAGAGTGGCGAATGTCGTGCCCCTGTTCAAAAAAGGGACTCGGGATAACCCTGGGAATTACAGGCCAGTTAGTCTTACTTCGGTGGTAGGCAAAGTAATGGAAAGGGTACTGAAGGATAGGATTTCTGAGCATCTGGAAAGACACTGCTTGATTAGGGATAGTCAGCACGGATTTGTGAGGGGTAGGTCTTGCCTTACAAGTCTTATTGAATTCTTTGAGGAGGTGACCAAGCATGTGGATGAAGGTAAAGCAGTGGATGTAGTGTACATGGATTTTAGTAAAGCATTTGATAAGGTTCCCCATGGTAGGCTTCTGCAGAAAGTAAGGAGGCATGGGATAGTGGGAAATTTGGCCAGTTGGATAACAAACTGGCTAACCGATAGAAGTCAGAGAGTGGTGGTGGATGGCAAATATTCAGCCTGGATTCCAGTTACCAGTGGCGTACCGCAGGGATCAGTTCTGGGTCCTCTGCTGTTTGTGATTTTCATTAATGACTTGGATGAGGGAGTTGAAGGGTGGGTCAGTAAATTTGCAGACGATACGAAGATTGGTGGAGTTGTGGATAGTGAGGAGGGCTGTTGTCGGCTGCAAAGAGACATAGATAGGATGCAGAGCTGGGCTGAGAAGTGGCAGATGGAGTTTAACCCTGAAAAGTGTGAGGTTGTCCATTTTGGAAGGACAAATATGAATGCGGAATACAGGGTTAACGGTAGAGCTCTTGGCAATGTGGAGGAGCAGAGAGATCTTGGTGTCTATGTTTATACATCTTTGAAAGTTGCCACTCAAGTGGATAGAGCTGTGAAGAAGGCCTATGGTGTTCTAGCGTTCATTAACAGAGGGATTGAATTTAAGAGCCGTGAGGTGATGATGCAGCTGTACAAAACTTTGTTAAGGCCACATTTGGAGTACTGTGTACAGTTCTGGTCGCCTCATTTTAGGAAGGATGTGGAAGCTTTGGAAAAGGTGCAAAGGAGATTTACCAGGATGTTGCCTGGAATGGAGAGTAGGTCTTACGAGGAAAGGATGAGGGTTCTAGGCCTTTTCTCATTAGAACGGAGAAGGATGAGGGGCGACTTGATAGAGGTTTATAAGATGATCAGGGGAATAGATAGAGTAGACAGTCAGAAACTTTTTCCCCGGGTGGAACAAACCATTACAAGGGGACATAAATTTAAGGTGAATGGTGGAAAATATAGGGGGATGTCAGAGGTAGGTTCTTTACCCAGAGAGTAGTGGGGGCATGGAATGCACTGCCTGTGGAAGTAGTTGAGTCGGAAACATTAGGGACCTTCAAGCAGCTATTGGATAGGTACATGGATTACGGTAAAATTATATAGTGTAGATTTATTTGTTCTTAAGGGCAGCACGGTAGCATTGTGGATAGCGCAATTGCTTCACAGCTCCAGGGTCCCAGGTTTGATTCCGGCTTGGGTCACTGTCTGTGCGGAGTCTGCACATCCTCCCCGTGTCTGCGTGGGTTTCCTCCGGGTGCTCCGGTTTCCTCCCACAGTCCAAAGATGTGCAGGTTAGGTGGATTGGCCATGATAAATTGCCCTTAGTGTCCAAAATTGCCCTTAGTGTTGGGTGGAGGTGTAGACTTCTTTCCAAGAGCCGGTGCAGACTCAATGGGCCGAATGGCCTCCTTCTGCACTGTAAATTCAATGATAATCTATGATTAATCTTGGACAAAGGTTCGGCACAACATCGTGGGCCGAAGGTCCTGTTCTGTGCTGTATTTTTCTATGTTCTATGTACAACGCCTGCCGCGCTTCCGGCATGGAGGGTCGGAGAATCCCGCCCAACATGTTTCCCGTTTTAGATGGAGATGAGGAGGAATTTCCTTTCTCAGAGAGTTTGTAGTCTTTGGAATTCTCTTCCACAGAGAGCAATGGAGGCTGGGGCATTGAATATATTCAAGGGTGAACTAAACATATTTTTAATCCACAACGAAGTCAAAGGCTAAGAATGTGGAGTTAAAGTCACAGTCCGTTCAGCCATGTTATTATTGAATGTTGGCGCAGGCCTGATGAACCAAATGGTCTATTGCTGTTCCTATTTGTTTTTTATGTTTACGAGTATGGGACATTGCTGTATTACATGGTAGAGCTAGTGATGGGAAATTAGAGAGATCCATTCACACTCTTCTTGTCACCATATCAGTGCACCAAATTGCAACCATTTTCTCCCCAGAACCTTCCTGTCCTGTTGACTTTCCACACTCATCGTCAAAATGGTCCTCGTGGCTGACCCAAAACAGACAGTTGCTTACATTAAATATATAATAGCAACAACTGTGAAAGATATGTCATCATCAATCCTTTATAACTATGCAAGGTCAAAGTTGAACAGTCCTGCACCCTAAACAGTAGGACAAGACCATTTACCCGACTAGAGTTAACGAATACAGAAAAGAGTGCACATTGAAAGTCGAAAGATCATGGGCGAGATTCTCCGACCCCCCGCCGGGTCGGAGAATCGCCAGGGCCTGGCGTGAATCCCGCCCCCGCCGGTTGCCGAATTCTCCACCACCGGATATTCGGCGGGGGCGGGAATCGTGCCGCGCTGGTTGGCGGGCCACCCCCTGCGATTCTCCGGCCTGGATGGGCCGAAGTCCCGCCGCTAAAATGCCTGTCCCGCCGGCGTAGATTAAACCACCTACCTTACCGGCGGAACAAGGCGGCGCGGGCGGGCTCCGGGGTCCTGGGGGGGGGTGCGGGGCGATCTGACCCCGGGGGTGCCCCCACGGTGGCCTGGCCCGTGATCGGGGCCCACCGATCCGCGGGCGGGCCCGTGCCGTGGGGGCACTCTTTCCCTTCCGCCTTCGCCACGGTCTCCACCATGGCGGAGGCGGAAGAGACTCGCTCCACTGCGCATGCACGGGAATGCCGTCAGCGGCCGCTAACGCTCCCGCGCATGCGCCACCCGGAGATGTCATTTCCGCGCCAGCTGGCGGGGCACCAAAGGCCTTTTCCGCCAGCTGGCGGGGTGGAGATTCGTCCGGCGCCGACCTAGCCCCTTAAGGTTGGGGCTCGGCCCCCAAAGATGCGGAGCATTCCGCACCTTTGGGGCGGCGCGATGCCCGACTGATTTGCGCCGTTTCGGGCGCCAGTCGGCGGACATCGCGCCGTTTCCGGAGAATTTCGCCCCAGAGTTGTGCTTCTGACACAGTGTAGGAAATGTGATTGTTTTCATACTTCTAATATCTTTTATATTTTTTGTACTTTGCATACTTTGTGAGTTCCAGATACCCTGGAGAAGGAACTGCACTATTTCTATCTCCCACTTTGAGCAATCTGAGGTGCACAGTTTCATGGGGATGAGAGATAGGAGGCATTGACTGGCTGCAGAAAATTCGGGGACTTTGTGCTTTAGAAAGCAACGTTTTCTGTTTAATATTTAGGATAATGGAGCCGAACATCAAAAAACATACCTGTAAGAGTTGTAAACGCCTCTGCACCACCATTATATATGGAGTAGGTCTTGGATGGTGCAACATGGTCCCAGAGAACTTGAACATAATTGAAAATCTGATAATAGCCGCATGTAGCTATGGCCCACCAGAACGACCAATAAAGCAGATTTCTTGATGAGTAACACATCTTAAAATCAGACCAAAGCTGAAGAATTGCTGTTGTAAAAGCTTTTCTCTCGTTTGTCCTCAGGCTTAAGCAGCCATTGGAAGTGTTTGCTTTTATTGTCTCATTTGAGGATTTAGCTGAACTTTGGAAGAATGTGCTTTGCTTGGGCATGGGTAGAACAAATGAAGTCACCAAGGCTACAGTCACTGTTCCCAATGAAATAGCATTTAAGTAGAAATAGGAGACAGCTTCTAGAGAAACTAAAAGTTGTGCCATTGCTGATCCCACCGTGTAAGCTGTGAGAGTAACACTCCGGCAGTAACTAGTCACTTTCTGGTAGTGTTCAGCATCAACAACGCTATAAATATAAGAGTAGTAGGCTACTTCTGTGGCTGATACAAGACCATTGTTGAATTGAAGATACCGCATAGCCGCCATTCCGTTTGCAAAGAGTAGCAATACATAGTTAATCACAAGAGCAACACCTTGTATAATGATGATAGGTTTGTATTGCAGGTAGTCAGTGATCAAGAAGACTGGGATCAACAGTGCCAGGAATGAATAAGTCCATATGGGGAACAACTGGTTCGTAACCTTACCAAAAGAGAAATTTGTATCAGTTTACATGGATTTTGACCACAACAATTACAATCAATAAGTTCTAGTTTTAAACTAGGTAATTAGTTATATTTGGACATGATTCCATTGACATGTTTATCACAGATACAAGAGAGGAGGTATAGGATACAATTTATATTCCATAAATTGATAAGTGGCTCTGGTGTTAGTGCTCTAGGGCTTATGTGCAACAATCTAGTCTAGTACACATGTGCAGTACTGCAAGAATGCTGCATTGTCAGAGGTGTAGTTTTTGAATTAGATGTTAAGTCAACACCTCATCTAACTTCCTCAGGGCAGAAGATGATTAGGGGATTCATGGCTGATGATCTGATGCCTGAACACTTACCTCTCAATTACCATTACAAAAACAGATAACCTGCTCATTATCACATTCCTGTTTGTGAGAGTTTGCTTTGTGTAAATTTGCTGCTGCACTGCCGACATCCCAACACTTCAAACGTACTTCATTGGCCATAAAGTTATTTGAAACATCTGGTGGTCTTTCTTCTTAAATCTTTTCTTTGTTACATATAAATTATGGTAAGCACAAATGGGGTATAATTACATAATACATAATGTATTTTATTTTGACCACATTTAGGCCATAAGTAAAATTATAATCGTTTGATATAAGATTGAAATTTAAATGGAAACTGAAGTCCTCCATGGAATGGAGACAAGTTACTGCTAAATATTTTCAAATAGTAGCACATGATATCTTTATGACCTGACTGATATAGAGTATTAAAACTAATATCTGGAAATGAAATAATGGTTTCACCATCGTTAACTGCTTTCCACATATGGGATGTTTATTTGCAAATAGACACTGAATGGATTTAAAACCTACAAAACTGCAGTTAGAATAAAAGAGAGTCTGTAGATCCTGCAAGGACAAGGCACAATAATGACTGTGCATACAGAATGTGTGAAAGTACATTGACATGTTAGCCTTGGCTCTAATGGTAGTATTCTCACCTCTGAAGCCTGTAGGTTCAAGCCCGAGAATTGAGCACCTAATCTTGGCTGACACTTCAGTGTTGAAGGAGTGCTGCGCTGTCAGAGCATCTCTCTGTTGCAATGTTAAATTCATTACACACTACATGTACATACAAATTATTATTACTTCATTGTTGTTTGTGGGAGCTTGCAGCCTGCACATTTTCACCACATTTCCTACATTATAGCAGTGACTACATTTTGAAAGTATATTAACTGTGTATCGTTTAGGGACATTGTGAAAGGTGCTCGATAAATATAAATTATTTATTTCTTTAACCATAGAATTATGCATGCTGAATGTAATTGAAATCTTCGGAAACCAAAGGAAAACTGTCCAAGTGGTCAAGAACACAGAACATAGAACAAAGAAAATACAGCACAGAACAGGCCCTTCGGCCCACGATGTTGTGCCGAACCTTTGTCCTAGATTAATCATAGATTATCATTGAATTTACAGTGCAGAAGGAGGCCATTCGGCCCTTTGAGTCTGCACCGGCTCCTGGAAAGCGCACCCTACCCAAACTCAACACCTCCACCCAACACCAAGGGCAATTTTGGACATTAAGGGCAATTTATCATTGGCCAATTCACCTAACCTGCACATCTTTGGACTGTGGGAGGAAACCGGAGCACCCGGAGGAAACCCACGCAAACACGGGGAGGACGTGCAGACTCCGCACAGACAGTGACCCAAGCCGGAATCGAACCTGGGACCCTGGAGCTGTGAAGCATTGTGCTATCCACAATGCTACCGTGCTGCCCTTAAGAACAAATAAATCTACACTATATAATTTTACCGTAATCCATGTACCTATCCAATAGCTGCTTGAAGGTCCCTAATGTTTCCGACTCAACTACTTCCACAGGCAGTGCATTCCATGCCCCCACTACTCTCTGGGTAAAGAACCTACCTCTGATATCCCTCCTATATCTTCCACCTTTCACCTTAAATTTATGTCCCCTTGTAATGGTTTGTTCCACCCGGGGAAAAAGTCTCTGACTGTCTACTCTATCTATTCCCCTGATTATCTTATAAACCTCTATCAAGTCGCCCCTCATCCTTCTCCGTTCTAATGAGAAAAGGCCTAGCACCCTCAACCTTTCCTCGTAAGACCTACTCTCCATTCCAGGCAACATCCTGGTAAATCTTCTTTGCACCTTTTCCAAAGCTTCCACCTCCTTCCTAAAATGAGGCGACCAGAACTGTACACAGTACTCCAAATGTGGCCTTACCAAAGTTTTGTACAGCTGCATCATCACCTCACGGCTCTTAAATTCAATCCCTCTGTTAATGAACGCGAGCACACCATAGGCCTTCTTCACAGCTCTATCCACTTGAGTGGCAACTTTCAAAGATGTATAAACATAGACACCAAGATCTCTCTGCTCCTCCACATTGCCAAGAACTCTCCCGTTAACCCTGTATTCCGCATTCATATTTGTCCTTCCAAAATGGACAACCTCACACTTTTCAGGGTTAAACTCCATCTGCCACTTCTCAGCCCAGGTCTGCATCCTATCTATGTCTCTTTGCAGCCGACAACAGCCCTCCTCACTATCCACAACTCCACCAATCTTCGTATCGTCTGCAAAATTTACTGACCCACCCTTCAACTCCCTCATCCAAGTCATTAATGAAAATCACAAACAGCAGAGGACCCAGAACTGATCCCTGCGGTACGCCACTGGTAACTGGGATCCAGGCTGAATATTTACCATCCACCACCACTCTCTGACTTCTATCGGTTAGCCAGTTTGTTATCCAACTGGCCAAATTTCCCACTATCCCATGGCTCCTTACTTTCTGCATAAGCCTACCATGGGAAACCTTATCAAATGCCTTACTAAAATCCATGTACACTACTTCCACTGCTTTACCTTCATCCACATGCTTGGTCACCTCCTCAAAGAATTCAATAAGACTTGTAAGGCAAGACCTAACCCTCACAAATCCGTGCTGACTATCTCTAATCAAGCAGTGTCTTTCCAGATGCTCAGAAATCCTATCCTTCAGTACCCTTTCCATTACTTTGCCTACCACCGAAGTAAGACTAACTGGCCTGTAATTCCCAGGGTTATCCCTAGTCCCTTTTTTGAACAGGGGCACGACATTCGCCACTCTCCAATCCCCTGGTACCACCCCTGTTGACAGTGAGGACGAAAAGATCATTGCCAACGGCTCTGCAATTTCATCTCTTGCTTCCCATAGAATCCTTGGATATATCCCGTCAGGCCCGGGGGACTTGTCTATCCTCAAGTTTTTCAAAATGCCCAACACATCTTCCTTCCTAACAAGTATTTCCTCGAGCTTACCAATCTGTTTCACACTGTCCTCTCCAACAATATGGCCCCTCTCATTTGTAAATACAGAAGAAAAGTACTCGTTCAAGACCTCTCCTATCTCTTCAGACTCAATACACAATCTCCCGCTACTGTCCTTGATCGGACCTACCCTCGCTCTAGTCATTCTCATATTTCTCACATATGTGTAAAAGGCCTTGGGGTTTTCCTTGATCCTACCCGCCAAAGATTGTTCATGCCCTCTCTTAGCTCTCCTAATCCTTTCTTCAGTTCCCTCCTGGCTATCTTGTATCCCTCCATTGCCCTGTCTGAACCTTGTTTCCTCAGCCTTACATAAGTCTCCTTTTTCCTCTTAACAAGACATTCAACCTCTCTTGTCAACCATGGTTCCCTCACTCGACCATCTCTTCCCTGCCTGACAGGGACATACATATCAAGGACACGTAGCACCTGTTCCTTGAACAAGTTCCACATTTCACTTGTGTCCTTCCCTGACAGTCTATGTTCCCAACTTATGCACTTCAATTCTTGTCTGACAACATCGTATTTACCCTTCCCCCAATTGTAAACCTTGCCCTGTTGCACGTACCTATCCCTCTCCATTACTAAAGTGAAAGTCACAGAATTGTGGTCACTATCTCCAAAATGCTCCCCCACTAACAAATCTATCACTTGCCCTGGTTCCTTACCCAGTACTAAATCCAATATTGCCCCTCCTCTGGTCGGACAATCTACATACTGTGTTAGAAAAGCTTCCTGGACACCCTGCACAAACACCACCCCATCCAAACTATTTGATCTAAAGAGTTTCCACTCAATATTTGGGAAGTTAAAGTCATCCATGACTACTACCCTATGACTTCTGCACCTTTCCAAAATATGTTTCCCAATCTGTTCCTCCACATCTCTGCTACTATTGGGGGGCCTATAGAAAACTCCTAACAAGGTGACTGCTCCTTTCCTATTTCTGACTTCAACCCATACTACCTCAAAAGGGTGATACTCCTCGAACTGCCTTTCTGCAGCTGTTATACTATCTCTAATTAATAATGCCACCCCCCACCTCTTTTACCACCCTCCCTAATCTTACTGAAACATCTATAACCAGGGACCTCCAACAAACATTTCTGCCCCTCTTCTATCCAAGTTTCCGCGATGGCCACCACATCGTAGTCCCAAGTACCGATCCATGCCTTAAGTTCACCCACCTTATTCCTGATGCTTCTTGTGTTGAAGTATACACACTTCAACCCATCTCCGTGCCTGCAAGTACTCTCCTTTGTCAGTGTTCCCTTCCCCACTGCCTCACTACATGCTTTGGCGTCCTGAATATCGGCTACCCTAGTTGCTAGACTACAAATCCGGTTCCCATTCCCCTGCCAAATTAGTTTAAACCCTCCCGAAGAGTACTAGAAAACCTCCCTCCCAGGATATTGGTGCCCCTCTGGTTCAGATGCAACCCGTCCTGCTTATACAGGTCCCACCTTCCCCATAATGCGCTCCAATTATCCAAATACCTGAAGCCCTCCCTCCTACACCATTCCTGCAGCCACGTGTTCAACTGCACTCTCTCCCTATTCCTAGCCTCGCTATCACGTGGCACCGGCAACAAACCAGAGATGCCAACTCTGTCTGTCCTGGCTTTTAACTTCCAGCCTAACTCCCTAAACTTGTTTATTACCTCCACACCCCTTTTCCTACCTATGTCGTTGGTACCAATGTGCACCACGACTTCTGGCTGCTCACCCTCCCCCTTAAGGATCCTGAAGACACGATCCGAGACATCCCTGGCCCTGGCACCCGGGAGGCAACATACCTTCCGGGAGTCTCGCTCGCGACCACAGAATCTCCTATCTATTCCCCTAACCATTGAATCTCCTACAACTATTGCTTTTCTATTCTCCACCCTTCCCTTCTGAGCCCCAGAGCCAGACTCAGTGCCAGAGACCTGGCCGCTTGGGCCTTCCCCCGGTAGGTCATCCCCCCCAACAGCATCCAAAACGGTATACTTGTTTTGAAGGGGAACGGCCACGAGGGATCCCTGCACTGTCTGCCTGTTTGTTTTTTTCCCCCTGACTGTAACCCAGCTATTCTTGTCCTGTACCTTGGGTGTGGTTACCTCCTTGTAACTCTTCTCAATCACCCCCTCTGCCTCCCGGATGATCCGAAGTTCATCCAGCTTCAGCTCCAGTTCCCTAACACAGGGCGTCATTCTTCGACCCCCCGCCGGGTTGGAGAATGGCCGTTGGCCGCCGTGAATCCCGCCCCCGCCGAAGTCTCCGCTCCCGGAGATTGGGCGGGGGCGGGAATCCGGCCGCGCCGGTTGGCGGGACCCCCCGATGGATCCTCCGGCCCGCATGGGCCGAAGTCCCGCCCAGGAATTGCCTGTCCCGCCGGCGTAAATCAAACCTGGTATTTACCGGCGGGACCAGGCGGCGTGGGCGGGCTCCGGGGTCCTGGGGGGGGGCGCGGGGCGATCTGACCCCGGGGGGTGCCCCTGCGGTGGCCTGGCCCGCGATCGGGGCCCACCGATCCGCGGGCGGGCCTGTGCCGTGGGGGCACTCTTTCCCTTCCGCCTCCGCCACGGTCTCCACCATGGCGGAGGCGGAAGTGACTCTCCCCACTGCGCATGCGCGGGAAACTGACAGCGGCCGCTGACGCTCCCGCGCATGCGCTGGGAAACTGACAGCGGCCGCTGACGCTCCCGCGCATGCGCCGCATTTCCGTGCCAGCTGGTGGGGCAACAAACGCCATTTCCGCCAGCTGGCGGGGCGGAAATCCCTCTGGCGTCGGCCTAGCCCCTCAATGTTGGGGCTAGGCCGCCAAAGATGCGGAGACTTCCGCACCTTTTTGCCGGCGCGATGCCCGTCTGATTTGCGCTGGCTTTGGCGCCAGTCGGCGGGCATCCCGCCGTTGGGGGAGAATTTCGCCCACGGTCTTTGAGGAGCTGAAGTTGGGTGCACTTCCCGCAGGTATAGTCAGCGGGGACACCGGTGGTGTCCCTCGCCACCCACATCCTACAGGAGGAGCATGCAACTGGCCTAGCCTCCATCCCTTCTTACCTGACAGAATATAGCTGCCCTGTGGACTAACTAGATCTCCGCCCTCCGACTCTGCTCCCAGTCAGCTACACTTTCTGTAAACTCCTGGCTCTCTTCGCACTCTTTGCGGAAATGTCGGAAACAAAATGAAAGGAGCACCTTACTCCCTCCTCACCTAACTCCCTCGGTCACCAAACTCTTACTATAGCACTCAAAAAGCACCAAATTCAGCACTCCCTCAGTCACCAAACTCTCACTCTAGCACTCAAAAAGCACCAAATTCAGCACTCAGTCAAGGTTTGAACTTATCTACAATAATGTTCCTCATAAGAGGAATATTAATTCTAAATCACACGAGCCTTTGTATGAAATATGAGATCGTGAAATACAGATATTTAATCATATTTTGTTTTAGGTCGAACTTTCTTAACGCATACCTGTTCAATGGTGAAATTTTTGTATGGTCCAACTAAATATGGTGTCAGAAAAGGCTCCGCAGGTTTCATTGTTGCAAAAAATCCATATGTGCACAAGACTACTGTGGGATAAACCCATTCCTTATCTCTTACTGCTTTACAGCAACCCATAACGCTCCAGTTTACAGAATCACAATTCTATGAAATGCCACTGATCGCCAGCCCCTGTTCATCTGTCTGTTGCAGTTCAGTGTTGTAAGCAAACTACCTGCTTTCTTGACCGAATGCATATGGAAGTGATTCGACCGTCTGGATTGCAATAACCCACTGAATTATTTTAATTGGCTGCCTCACCTTGTAATATTACCATAATGTGTATTTAATCCTGATGGGACTCAAACTTTGCTCGCTCTGGAATCACTTTATTACTTTATCTGATTTTATGACTTTGAAGTTGTTAGTAAGCTAACACCAGATATTTACAACCCCCTTTACTTCAATTCACTGACGTTATTGAGCTAAGGGCTCTTGGTTATGAGACTGAGATTGATGACGAAACTGAAATGCAGAACATGACTAAAATATGTAAAGAACCAAAAATGTAATGTGACTGAGAGTGAAAGCAATATCATGTCATATTTAAGAACAAAATGTATGAGTAAATGCAAAGAATTATGTGTGTAATCCACCCTATTGAATGTGCTGTGTGTTTACTCCTAATTCCCTCCAAACTGCACTTATGAAAGTAGGTATGTGATCAGAAAAGATTGAATAGGTGGGAACTTCTTTGTCTGGTAGAGAGAAGATTGAGAGGTGACCGAGTAGAGATCTTCAAGATCGTGAAAGGATTTGATTGGGTATTCACTGGGAAATGTTTTTGCTTGCAGGTGAAGCCTGAACTAGGGACCATGAATATGAAGAAAAACTTCTTTACAAAGAACAAAGAGAACAAAGAACAAAGAAAAGTACAGCACAGGAACAGGCCCTTCGGCCCTCCAAGCCCGTGCCGACCATGGTGCCCGACTAAACTACAATCTTCTACACTTCCTGGGTCCATATCCCTCTATTCCCATCCTATTCATGTATTTGTCAAGATGCCCCTTAAATGTCACTATCATCCCTGCTTCCACCACCTCCTCCGGTAGCGAGTTCCAGGCACCCACTACCCTCTGTGTAAAAAACTTGCCTCGTACATCTACTCTAAACCTTGCCCCTCGGACCTTAAACCTATGCCCCCTAGTAATTGATCCCTCTACCCTGGGGAAAAGCCTCTGACTATCCACTCTGTCTATGCCCCTCATAATTTTGTAGACCTCTATCAGGTCGCCCCTCAACCTCCGTCGATCCAGTGAGAACAAACCGAGTTCATTCAACCGCTCCTCATTGCTAATGCCCTCCATACCAGGCAACATTCTGATAAATCTCTTCTGCACCCTCTCTAAAGCCTCCACATCCTTCTGGTAGTGTGGCGACCAGAATTGAACACTATACTCCAAGTGTGGCCTAACTAAGGTTCTATACAGCTGCAACATGACTTGCCAATTCTTATACTCAATGCCCCGGCCAATGAAGGCAAGCATGCCGTATGCCTTCTTGACTACATTCTCCACCTGTGTTGCCCCTTTCAGTGACCTGTGGACCTGTACACCTAGATCTCTCTGACTTCCAATACTCTTGAGGGTTCTACCATTCACTGTATATTCCATACCTACATTAGCCCTTCCAAAATGCATTATCTCACATTTGTCCGGATTAAACTCCATCTGCCATCTCTCCACCCAAGTCTCCAAACAATCTAAATCCTGCTGTATCCTTTGACAGTCCTCATCACTATCCGCAATTCCACCAACCTTTGTGTCGTCTGCAAACTTACTAATCAGACCAGTTACATTTTCCTCCAAATCATTTATATATACTACAAAGAGCAAAGGTCCCAGCACTGATCCCTGCGGAACACCACTAGTCACAGCCCTCCAATTAGAAAAGCATCCTTCCATTGCTACTCTCTGCCTTCTATGACCTAGCCAGTTCTGTATCTACCTTGCCAGCTCACCCCTGACCCTGTGTGATTTCACCTTTTGTACTAGTCTACCATGAGGGACCTTGTCAAAGGCCTTACTGAAGTCCATATTGACAACATCCACTGCCCTACCTGCATCAAACATCTTTGTGACCTCCTCGAAAAACTCTTATCAAGTTAGTGAGACACGACCTCCCCTTCACAAAACCATGCTGCCTCTCACTAATACATCCATTTGCTTCCAAATGGGAGTAGATCCTGTCTCAAAGAATTCTCTCCAGTAATTTCCCTACCACTGATGTAAGGCTCACCGGCCTGTAGTTCCCTGGATTATCCTTGCTACCCTTCTTAAACCGAGGAACAACATTGGCTATTCTCCAGTCCTCCGGGACATCACCTGAAGACAGTGAGGATCCAAAGATTTCTGTCAAGGCCTCAGCAATTTCCTCTCTAGCCTCCTTCAGTATTCTGGGGTAGATCCCATCAGGCCCTGGGGACTTATCTACCTTAATATTTTTCAAGACGCCCAACACCTCATCTTTTTGGATCTCAATGTGACCCAGGCTATCCACACACCCTTCTCCAGACTCAACATCTACCAATTCCTTCTCTTTGGTGAATACTGATGCAAAGTATTCATTTAGTACCTCGCCCATTTCCTCTGGCTCCTTGCCTATCCTTCAGTGGGCCAACCCTTTCCCTGGTTACCCTCTTGCTTTTTATGTACATGGAAACCTGAGACTGGTTAGAATGTGGAACTTTCTACCACAGGGAATAGTTGAGGTGAATGGCATGGATGCTGGCTGAGCACTCGGGTGTAATGGAAGGGTATGTTGATGGGGTGATATGAAGAGGAGTGGGAACAGGTTCATGCGGAATACATCTGTTGGACTGAAAGGCCTTTTTCTGTGTTGCAACATTATGTGTAGGTCCGGTTAGTCTCAGACGGTCAAGATTGTGGTGCCAACAGCGCAGGTTCAGTTGCTATACTGGCTAAGGTAGCACTTGGAGGCGTACCGCTTTTCCTTGCCCCAGTGTGCTATCATGGCGCCATTGAGCCATGCTTAGCAACCCTTTGGTACCAAGGATGAAGAGAGAGAAAAAACTATTGCCAGCTATTTAACAAGTAAAGCCATTTTGATTGAAGTGTGATACGAATAAGTTAATTATAGAAAGTTGTTTATTTCTTTCGTTGTGATATAAAATTGTTATCCTGTAGCTGGTGCAGTAAATATGAATCACTTGTTAGTTTGTACATCCAGCTTTTTCTGGGGAGACTTTATTCTGCATTCAGATTTTGATCAATTCAGGTGCTGATTACATCATAGAGTAGATTGTTCCTCCAGCTCATGTATTCTTAAAAGATTTTTGATAAAGACATTATGACTATCAATGAATTCACACATGCAAACTTTGTCAGGCACTGGAAGCAATGAAAATATTATTTTAACAACATCATTGCCCTTTCTTTTCATATTCTTTAGTGAATTTGTGTATTTATTGGGATGAAAGAAATCATTTGTGGTGGTTAGTAATGTAAATAATATTCTACAGTCAGACAAGCTACAAGGTGGCTGGTGTGTCAAATGAAAATGGTGCACCAGTAAAGTAAATGTGCTGTAATTATGTTGTGGTTGAGGTACATTAAAACAATTTTACTCGGCATCAGACCAGTAATATAAATTAATTTGGAGCACCAAATTATAATATTGTGTTGGTGCCAAGGATTGAATGTGTTATGGGTGGGGGAGGGATGGGAAGGTAGTCAGCAACAATAGGCACGGTTTCCCTTTTCTTTCCACCTATCTACTCACTGAAGAGAGCCAGAAAAATGGGCCGAGATTCACCGTTCAACAAAGCCGATTTCGTAATCGGCGATCGGGCGGAGAATCCCTTCTGATGCCGAAATCGGGGGGTGGGGGGGGGGGGGGGGCGCACCTGTTTGACTCAGGTTTTGTATCCTCCGCCCCCTCCGAAATGGCGCCATTGCGTTGCGCGCTGCACGCCGTTGGAATGGCATTAGCGCGTCACCCGAAGGTCCTCCCCAATGCGCCGCCCCCAATGGACCGTGTTCCCGCCCGCGCGGTTGATGTGTGGTCTCAGCGGTCGGGAACCTGGTGTGGCGGCTGCAGACTGTGTCCAGCACCGCCACAGTCAGGTGGGGGCCGTGTTGCTGGCCAGAGGGGCTTCCGCGAGGGCTGGGAGGACTGGTGGTTGGTAGCCGGGGGGGGGGCGGCACTATCTGGCAGGTTGGGTCCGCGAACGGCCGGCGCCATGTTTTACGGCGCGACCGCTGCAAGTTGTCGCTGTGCGTATGTGCAGCCATGGACCCGGCCATTCTCCAGCCATTTTTTATCGTGGGAACTGGGAGTTTTACGTGGTGCAACTGCTAGCCCTTCATCGATCCAGCGATCGGTGAGGGGTCGGCACCGATTTTTTTTTTCATTAAACGCCACAGTTTCTCCACACTTAGTTTCAAAAATGATGATTCCAGCCCACAGTGTTTTAACTCCTGAGTGCTTTCATAGTCAGGAACAAGGAATGTGACAGGTTTCTGTAAGTTTTAAAAGCAAGATAAAAGTTTAGTCTTGAATTCATACACAAACATACACAACTTATACCCAGGCCCTTACTCACACACATGCTCATTGTCACCTTCCTTGGATGCACAATGAACATGTGTCATTTCTTCCAATGGGAAATCCTGGAAGAGATTGGAATTAATGAGTGGAGGAGGTTGCTGGGTAATTTTCAATCCCCACTGCAGTACCACCTGAAATTGCAGGTAGGTCAGAGGAATATCTAGATTTGGTACTTTCCTACCAGTATATTTTATTGACACGCTAGCCATTACATGTAACACATCTCTCCTTGTAGGTAAAGTCGCCGTAGTCCCAGATAACCATCGGCAGCTTTTGAGGGGGAGAGCTGACTGGTGGTGATTTAACCTGGGGGTCACCACACCTCAAGCAAGGGGCGAGGTTGAGATTGAGGGGCCTTCATGTCTAACCTCAGCCAGTACTGGAATTGAACCCGTGCTGTTGGCCTTGCTCTGCATCGCAAACTAACTGTCCCATCAACTGAGCTAAAAGATTGCCACCGATACCCATCTAATAATATGTGCACCTATCTGCACATGTGCAGAAAACCTAAAGCTAAATCTTGCTGACAATGGAAAACAGGTGCAGAGTTTAATTGCCACTCAGAACGTGAGGTTAGATAAAACATGATCCATGTATTTAATATTCTCATTAATATTTCAAAAACATTGGTGCAGATTTGTTGTGTTCCTAACTTGAACCTTTTGAATCGCCCAGGTACAGTGCATCAAGAAAACTCGGGTGTGGTGGATCATATACCCACAAGGGAGTCAGCCAATTTCTCAACCCATTTTTAATTTTTGTGGCTGTGCCCTGGTGTTTCAGTAACTTCCGAAGAAAGTCTGCTCAAATTGCATTTTTAAGGGAGTTTGAAGTTTTCAGTCTCTGATGTACATGCTCGCTTGATTGAAATGGGTGCATGCCATAAAACAGTGTTTGTCAAGCTTTTTTTCCTGGGATCCACTTTGGCCAACTGGCTGATCTTCAGGACCCACTTGATGGTTGGCACAGATGTGATTGGCCGAAGGGCCTCTTTCTGTGCTGTAAAACTCTAAAGTTCAGAGGAGAGCCATGAAATTGATGTTGATGTTGGGAAAAAAACAAGATTTGCATTTTGCAAACACCTTCACAACTACATGAGCACAAAGTAGTTTGCAGCCAATAAAGTCATCAACACGTCATCTTCATCGATGACGTGATGAAGGCTGCGAAGAAGATGTTCCTCCGCACTTCCGGGGGCTAGGTGGAAACCGGATGGGCTGGCGTCGCTCCAACCGGACATTGCGCATGCGCCGAAGGGCTGGCATGATCTCGTTCATGTGCGGAGCCGCCGGTGTGGGACCGGCCAACGTGTTTTACCGCATGCACGGGAGTTCTCTTCGCCGCGCCGGCCATGATGGGGCCCTACACGGGCCGGTGCGGAAGGAAAGCGTACCCCCACACCTCAGGCCCGCCCGCAGATCGGTGGGCCCCGATCACGGGCCAGGCCACCGTGGGGGCCCCCCGGGTTCGGATCCCCACTTCGAGGACCGCCCCAGCCGACCTACCTGCCAAGTCCCGCCGTGTGGGACCATGTGTAACCCACGCCGGTGGGACTGGCCAAAAGTGGACGGCCGCTTGGCCCATCGGGGCATGGAGAATTGGCGGGACCGGCGTGGCCTGAACCCGGCGCCGGAGAATATGGCAGCCGGCGTCGGGCAGCGAGGCGGGTATCCGCGCCGCCCCCCCCCGGGGATTCTCCGACCCGGCTTCAGGCTGGAGGGAAGATCTGAAGCCCTGGGTCCATCAAAGAGTCAGGTGTGTAGGGGGTTGGGAATGTCCACATGGTTTGTGGGGTGATGGGGGTGCGGGACAGCATTCTATGGTGCTGGAGGTGGAGGTTTGATTCCTGAATGGAGCTTTGCAGTTACAGAAAAAAGCAGCCACAACAACGTCGAGAGACCTGGCACTAGGAATGGGGTGACGAACCCTGCTGTGAGCTGGGAGCCTTGGGGCTCGAATGCGGGTGAGAAGAAAGTTCTTCACGTCCCATAGAGGCTGGAATCTCTGAGGAAAGTAAGAGCCCCGCGGGCAGATGTGGGACAGATGGAGAGTGAAATGAACGCAGGGTCACTCATACATCATAAGGCCATCTAAGAAACAGTGTCCAGTGATTCACCAATCACTAAGCCACTGTGATGCTGCTGATATCACTCGCTCCCGGCTGTATATCATGGACACTGACAGTGTAATGATTAATAGTACCAAGGGATTATTATCCTCCCTCAGATGAGCCATTCTCCACAGCCAGACAGGAACCTGACGACCTCCTCAGCACTGAAACAGATGTGGATGCCAGATTCACCCACTGCACACCTCTTTCCGCATCAAGCATAAACGCAGATACTTGCACGTCGGTGGGAAACAGAGTGCCAGATCAGATGGTGGTGCACAGTCATGAGGGCACATCATGCTAGCATAAGCAGATAGTGTGGGCAGAGAATGCTCAGGACATCGGCAGTTGGAGGATCACTGAAGACAAGGACCTTGCCGAATCTGAGGCAGCTGATGAGCCTCTGGAGTTGTCCTCCAGACAGTAAACATAGAACACAGAACATACAGTGCAGAAGGAGGCCATTTGGCCCATCGAGTCTTCACCAACCCACTTAAGCCCTCACTTCCACCCTATCTCCGTAACCCAATAACCCCTCCTAACCTTTTTGGACACTAAGGGCAATTTAGCATGGCTAATCCCCCTAATCTGCACGTCTTTGCTGGACATCCAACAGGATGCACGTGAAGATCTAGCAGAGATTCCTGAGGGTCTGTGTGCCATGATCTTTGTCCTGAAGGGGTCTATGCAGCATGTGTGCACTGCATTGACTCTGAGCACCAAGCGCAGCCGTCTCCATTGAGAGAGGCTGCTCCAGAAAGAGAATCAGGGATTCCTGAGGTTGGGGTCAGATCCACAAGCCCTCAGACAGGCCCAGTGTGAGAAATGGATGCTGTACCTGGCCTCTCATCTAAGAGCCTATCCATCAATGGTGAGCATAGGGGCACAGACAGATCTCACACTGACAGACAAGCTGTCAGTCATTTCTGTGGGCTTATCTCATGGTCCCCGGATGAGGGTGGCAGCTCCTCTGCCTCTCTGCCAGTCTGCACCATCCTCATGTCTGTCTCCTTGTCCAGGTTCCACATCTGAGCCATTATTGGATTCCTCATCTCAGGCGAGTGTCCTCCTGCTCCTGTGGATCCCTCCTAGAGAGAGGAAGATTATGAAGAACACAGTGGACAATGATGAAGAGTGACACTCACTCGCAGTTATTGACAAAGGCGCCCGGCTGGCCAGCTGACGCCTTAATGGCCACTTGGGGGGAATCAATGGCAACTTGGATGGGGGGGAACCCTGCAATGACAGCGAAGCTCTGGCCCACTGGCTTGGTCTGTCCTGGAATGGATAAATGTGCTTACCCCCCACCAGTTTGATGCAGCTGTGCACAGCTGATTGGGAGACTCCGCAAAGATCAAACACTGACCCCTGAAGAGATCTGCAGGTATAAAGGTTAAGGAGCGGGATTCTCCGTTTCAGAGGCTGAGGGACAGACTCTCTGATTCTGAGGCCAAGTGCGGAGGATCTGAAATGAATGAAAATCGTTTATTGTCACAAGTAGGCTTCAAATGAAGTTACTGTGAAAAGCCCCTAGTCGCCACATTCCGGCGCCTGTTCGGGGAGGCTGGTACGGGAATTGAACCGTGCTGCTGGCCTGCCTTGGTCTGCTTTCAAAGCCAGCTCTTTAGCCCTGTGCTCAACCAGCACCTAAACCAGAAGATCTGTGGCGTTTTACAGGGAACAGATCACGGCTGCCCCCTCACCAATGCTGCGACCGGTGAGGGACTAGCAGCCGCGCCACGTAAAAGACCCAGTCTCCACAAAATAAACAGCCAGAGAATGGCCGGGTCCATGGCTGCGCATTTGCATGGCGAGGACCTGCAGCGGTCACTGTCGTGTTGGGTGTTCCGCTATACAAACGAACCAACACGGTTGTAGATGGTACAACTCTGTTTTATTACTCTTGATAACAACATCTGTTAACTCATGGCTGTGGTTCGTACTTTACCCATTAACCTGTGGACCCAGCTTTAACACTATTTGGTCCCGAATCATGGAATCGGAGGTGGCCTCATAGCCGCAGGACTGCGCGAGGATACAGAGGTGTGTCAGAAAAGATTGAAAAGGCTCATCCTTACCCTGCAGGCGCTGCTGGAAGAGGTACCTCTCGAAGCTCTCATTCACCTTGACGCGTGAAGTTTTAGAAGGACCGTCTTGTACTTCGTCTTGTCCTCACCTTCCGCGAATACCAGGGAGTTGTAGATGTGGATGGCGTGTTGCCCTGCTGTGGAGAGGAGGAGGGTGATCTTCCTGGTGTCCAATGCATTCTCCCTGTCAGTGGCTTCTAGGAAGAGCTGGAAGCGCTGTTTAAACAGCTTTCAGTTGACGCCGAGGTTTCCAGCGATTTGGAGCGGCTGCGGCGGGTTGATGGTGTCCATGGTGCAGGATGGTGGATCTCTGAAGATGTGCAAGTAGGTCTCTGGGTCTCTGAGTTGCTGGGTTCCAATCCTGGTACTATGTCGTGTTGGGTGTTCCGCTATACAAACGAACCAACACGGTTGTAGATGGTACAACTCTGTTTTATTACTCTTGATAACATCTGTTAACTCATGGCTGTGGTTCGTACTTTACCCGTTAACCTGTGGACCCAGCCCTAACACTATCTTAGAGAGGCACTCAGCACATCGTGTATGTCTGAGTGGCACGCTGTGAGCTCTGTGCTCTGAGCTATCTCCTGCTGGAATGAGCGGGAACTGTGGTGTTCCCTGTTTTATAGTGCATGTGCTCTCACTGGTGATTGGCTGTGATTTTGCGTGTGTGTTGATTGGTCCGTTGATCTGTCCATCAGTGTGTGTGTGATTGCACCATGATATGTTTGTATGAATATCATGACATCCCCCCTTTTTACAAGAATATGTGCCTATATGGTAATAAATATTGGTGTTTACTGAGTGCAGCTGAATATGTGTGTGCAATATCTACAACATGTACATGAGGCCAAACTATATACATAGGAAGGTGTCAGGTGCAACATAGCAACGAAGTTGTACCACAAACCAAACAAGTGCAATCATCAAATATTGAAAGAGAACTCCTGAAACGCCAAAGAGAGAAACACATTCACATTGTTGCATAACAGTCCAGTGAGTCCAATGTGCAAACAGGCTCATAAGTCCAGCCTAGTAGGTGGGTGACAAATTCAGGTTGACCGCCTCAAGGGTGGGTCAGGATCCACCAGCTGAGGAATGGGCCTGGCCACTGGCGACAGAGGAATAGGCATAGTGGCAGGAAGCTCCACGAAGTCGACATCAGGGACAACAGGAGGGCGTGGCACCTGTGCATGATCACGTAGCGAGCGCGGAAGCAGCCGAAGAGCCCGTCGATTACGCCGGCGAATGGAGCTATCAGGCATGCGAACCAGGAACGAGCGGGGAGCCACGCGGCGGAGAACTTCGGCAGTTGCCGACCAGCCACCCTCTGGTAGGTGTATGCGGACGTTGTCTCCAGGCGCCAGGGCAGGAAGATCAGTTGCCCTAGTGTCATGTGCCACCTTCTGCTGAGCACGCTGCTGTCGCATCCTTTGCAGTACTGGAGCATGGTCGGGTTTAGGAACATGAATGGAAGGTACAGTGGTCCTGAGGGCGCAACCCATCAACAGCTGGGCTGGTGAGAGGCCCGTGGACAGTGGGGCCGAGCGATAGGCCAGCAGGGCTAAACAGAAGTCAGATCCGGCATCAGCAGCCTTGCAGAGGAGCCGCTTCACGATATGGACGCCCTTTTCCGCCTTGCCATTGGACTGGGGATGCAGAGGGCTGGACGTCACGTGTGTGAAGCCATACGAAGCGGCAAAAGAAGACCATTCTTGGCTCGCAAAACAGGGCCCATTATCCGACATGACGTTAAGCGGAATGCCATGGCGAGCGAAGGCTTCCTTACATGCTCTGATTACAGCTGATGATGTCAAGTCGTGCAAGCGTATGACCTCTGGATAATTTGAAAAATAATCAATTATGATGACGTAGTCCCTGCCAAGCGCATGAAAAAGGTCCACACCCACCTTTGCCCAGGGGGACGTTACCAACTCATGAGGCTGAAGTGTCTCAGGGGGTTGCGCAGTCTGAAACCTTTGGTAGGTGGGGCAGTTGAGCACCATGTTGGCGATGTCGTCGCTGATGCCCGGCCAGTACACAGCTTCTCGGGCCCTCCGCCTGCACTTTTCAACCCCAAGATGGCCTTCGTATAATTGTTCGAGGACCAGCCTGTGCATGCTGTGTGGGATCACAATCCGGTCCAACTTTAGGAGGACACCATCAATGACGGCCAAGTCGTCCCGGACATTGTAGAATTGTGGGCACTGTCCTTTGAGCCACCCTTCCATCATGTGGCGCATCACACGTTGTAGAAGGGGGTCAGCCGCAGTCTCACGGTGAATACGGGCCAGACTTGCATCATTGGCTGGCAGATTGGCTGCTGTGAAGGCCACATGCGCTTCGACCTGACAGACGAACCCCCCCGATTCGGGCGGTGTGCTCACTGCTCTGGACAGGGCATCCGCGATGATGAGGTCCTTTCCCGAGGTGTAGACCAGTTGGAAGTCATACCTGCGGAGCTTGAGCAGAATGCGCTCGAGGCGAGGTGTCATCTCATTAAGGTCCTTTTGTATGATGCCGACCAGGGGCGATCGTCGGTCTCCACGGTGAACTGAGGGAGACCATACACATAGTCATGGAATTCATCTATGCCGGTTAACAAACCCAGGCACTCCTTCTCAATCTGCGCATAGCGCTGTTCTGTGGGGGTCATGGCCCACGAGGCATAGGCGACCGGGGTCCATGATGCAGTGTCGTCCCGTTGCAGGAGTACCGCCCCAATGCCAGACTGGCTGGCATCAGTTGAGATCTTTGTATCTCGAGCAGTGTCGAAGAACGCCAATACCGGGGCTGTGGTGAGTTGATCTTGAGCTCCTCCCATTCTTTCTGGTGTGCGGGCAGCCACTGGAACTCCGTAGTCTTCTTCACCAGGTGGCGAAGAGCTGTTGTGTGGGAGGCTAGGTTGGGAATAAACCTCCCCAGGAAGTTGACCATCCCGAGAAAGCTTGGAACTGCCTTCTCGTATGCCGGCTGCGGCATGGCTGTAATAGCTGTCACTTTGTCTGCACCCGGACGCACCCCTGACCGGGATATGTGGTCCCCAGAACATTTAGCTCAGTTTGGCCAAAAGAACACTTGGCTTGGTTGAGGCGCAGGCTGTGTTCTCGTATCCGAGCAAAGACGCGCTGGAGACGACTGATGTGCTCCCATGGTGTGGTGGACCAGATGATGACGTCGTCAACATAGACGCGCACCCCTTTGATGCCCTCCATCATCTGTTCCATGATCCGATGAAACACCTCGGATGCCGAGATGATGCCAAACGCCATCCTATTGTAGCAGTATCTGCCAAAGGGAGTGTTGAAGGTGCACAGCTTCCTGCTGGACTGATCCAGCTGAATCTGCCAAAAACCCTTTGAGGCATCAAGCTTGGTAATAATTTTAGCCCGGGCCATCTCGCTCGTGATCTCTTCCCGTTTGGGTATGGGGTAGTGTTCCCTCATGATGTTATTGTTCAGGTCTTTTGGGTCGATGCAGATCCGGAGTTCGCCAGAGGGCTTTTTTACGCACACCATGGAGCTGACCCATGGCGTAGGCTCCGTGGATCGGGAAAGCACTCCTTGGTCCTGGAGATCCTGCAGCTGTTGCTTGAGGCGGTCCTTGAGTGGTGCTGGGACTCTTCGAGGTGCGTGAATGACCGGGGTGGCGTCCGGTTTGAGCCGTATTCTGTAAGTGTAGGGCAGTGTGCCCAAGCCCTCGAAAGCCTCCTGGTTGTGGTCGAGGAGCGAGTGGAGCTGTGCCCTAACGTCTGCATCCGGGAAATTGGACGTGCCTTCTGGAGACAGAGCGTGTACCCGCTGAACGAGGTGGAGAACCTTGCACACCTGTGCGCCTAGCAGGGAGTCCTTCGAGGATCCAACTATCTCAAAGGACAGTGTGGCTGTGTATGCATTGTATGTAACCTCGAGCTGGCAGGATCCCATGGCCGGGATAACATTACCGTTGTAATCGACCAACTGACAGCGGGATGGCCGAATTGGTGGTCTGACCTTCAAGGCGTAGAAGGCTGACCATGCAATGAGATTGCCGGAGGCACCAGTGTCTAAACGGAATGTGATTGGTGATCGGTTGACCATTAGGGTGGCACACCATTCATCACCCGGATTAACGCTGTGCACTGGCATCAGCTGGTGGCTCCTACTTGGGGACATCCGATTTCTGTCATTACCGCAACGCGGAAGGCTTCCCGGTCGTCGGTATCACCGGTCTGTACGTCATCAGGGTATGACTCGGTGTATGGAGGCTGAATGCCCGCACGTCCCTGCGAGGCTGGCGGAATTGGGAGCGTTGGCAGGTTGAGCTGCTCGACAGTAGGCAGCGTAGTGGCCCTTCTTGCCACAGCGGAGGCATTGTCGATTTTTTGCTGGACATTGCCGCTTTAAATGGGTGGATCCACAGTTGCCGCACGTCGTGACGTCATGGCGTTCGTTGCGCCACGGCGCATGCGCAGTTCGGTCCTGCGTAGAGCGCGCCTGCACATCACGTCCCTCTGCGTCGACGTCCCCTCTTTTGGCGCGTACAAGCGCGGGAGGCCGCGGAAAGCGTGCGAAATGGCCGCCCTCGTCCAGGCCGCGGGCCGAGAGGAACTCGATCGACTGGACCTGCTCAGCCTCGTAGGACCCCTGCCGTGCCAATTCGGCCGCCTGGAATTGGGAGTACTGGCTGGTCGTGTTTTCGTGGAGGACGCAGGTCTCGATGGCGGTGGCTAGGGTGAGGCTCTTGATTTTGAGGAGCTGCTGGCGTAGGGTGCCTGAGGTGACCCCAAAAACTATCTGGTCCCGAATCATGGAATCGGAGGTGGCCTCATAGCCGCAGGACTGCGCGAGGATACGGAGGTGTGTCAGAAAAGATTGAAAAAGCTCATCCTTACCCTGCAGGCGCTGCTGGAAGAGGTACATCTTGAAGCTCTCATTCACCTCGACGCGTGAAGTTTTAGTAGGACCGTCTTGTACTTCGTCTTGTCCTCACCTTCCGCGAATACCAGGGAGTTGTAGATGTGGATGGCGTGTTGCCCTGCCGTGGAGAGGAGGAGGGTGATCTTCCTGGTGTCCGATGCATTCTCCCTGTCTGTGGCTTCGAGGAAGAGCTGGAAGCGCTGTTCAAACAGCTTCCAGTTTACGCCGAGGCTTCCAGCGATTTGGAGCGGCTACGGCGGGCTGATGGTTTCCATGTCGCAGGATGGCGGAGCTCTGAAGATGTGCAGGTAGGTCTCTGGGTCTCTGAGTTGCTGGGTTCCAATACTATGTCGTGTTGGGTGTTCCGCTATACAAACGAACCAACACGGTTGTAGATGGTACAACTCTGTTTTATTACTCTTGATAACAACATCTGTTAACTTCTGGCTGTGGTTTGTACTTCACCACCTAACCTGTGGACCCAGCCCTAACACTATCTTAGAGAGGCACTCAGCACATGGTGTATGTCTGAGTGGCACGCTGTGAGCTCTGTGCTCTGAGCTATCTCCTGGTGGAATGAGCGGGAACTGTGGTGTTCCCTGTTTTATACTGCGTGTGCTCTCACTGGTGATTGGCTGGTGATGTTGCGTGTGTGTTGATTGGTCCGTTGATCTGTCCATCAGTGTGTGTGTGTGATTGCACCATGATATGTTTATATGGATATCATGACAGTCACGCCATAAAACAAGGCGCCGGCCGTGTGCGGACACGACCTGCCAGATAGTGCCCCCCTGGCCACCCACCAGGCCCCCCAGCCTTCGCGGAAGCTCACCCAGCCAGCAGCATGGCTCCGCCCCGGCTGTGGCGGCGCTGGGCAGAGTCCGCAGCCGCCACGCTGGGTTCCCGCATGACTGAGACCACAAGTGAACAGCGCCGTAGGGAACTCGGCTCATTGGGGCGGAAAATCGGGGGAGGGCCTTCTTCTGACATGCTGAGGCCGTCCCAATGGTGTCCAGCACGCGCTGCGATGACGCCGTTTCGGAGGGGCAGAGCATACGAAACCTGCGTCAAACAGGCGCCGCCACCGATTTTGGCGTCAAAAGGTATTCACGACTCGATCGGCGATTACGAAATCGGCATTGGGGAACGGAGAATCCCGCCAGTGGCGTCTGTGGTGGAGGCCTTGGAGGCGAAGGTATTGGACATGGGTCAGGATGTCCAAGGCCTGGGGCACAGGCCTTGGTGGCCGAGGCAGGGGGCAGGGCTGCCCTGTCACAGGTAACCATGTTCCAGAGCCACCTGGACTTTGCAGTGCCACTTCAGAGCATGGCCCAGTCACAGTGGATCATGGCTGAGGGCGTCGGCGGCATTGCCCGGGCGCTGGCTGACCTGGAGCCTGTTTCCCGAGTTTTAAAACCACAAATGAAACACACCATCTCCTCATGGAAGCGGGGCATCACGGAGGTCCCAGAGAATACCCTGTCAGGCTTGCCAATGGCATTTTCTGTACGTGCGGAGTAGAATGCATTCACGGCGCAGTTGAGGCACCGAAGCATTGTATTCTGTCGGGCATCGGAATGGAGAATCCCGCCCAAGGTTTCTCCGGCTGCGCCTGTTTCCTCCCACGGTCCAAAGATGTGCAGGCTCGGTGGGGTTACGGGGATAGGGCAGGGCATTAGGGCTAGGTAGGGTGCTCTTTCAGAGGGACTCTATGGTCATAGAATTTACAATGCAGAAGGAGGCCAATCAGCCCATCAGGTCTGCACCGGTTCTTGGAAAGAGCACCCTACCCAAGCCCACACCTCCACCCTATCCCCATAATCCAGTAACCCCACCCAACACTAAAGGCAATTTTGGACACAAAGGGCAATTTAGCATGGCCAATCCACCTAACCTGCACATCTTTGGACTGTGGGAGGAAACCGGAGCACCCGATGAAAACCCACGCACACACGGGGAGAATGTGCAGACTCCGCACAGACAGTGACCCAAGCCGGGAATCGAATCTGGGACCCTGGAGGTGTGAAGCAATTGTGCTAACCACTATGCTACCGTGGTATGGACTGAAATATCTTGAAAAGTCCAAGCTATATGCACAAACCTCAAAAAAAAGCAGTGAAAACAGTCACAAAAATCTCATGTAAGCCTTCACAAAACTCTGGAAAACTCCTACCAACTCAGCCTGCCTTTGCTCCTGCCTCCTTTTATCCCGCGTTTGGATGTCAAAATGGCAGAAATGGATTGGTTGCGTTCAAGTTGCGCTTGTGCTGAACTAAAAATCCCATGGGTAATGCAAAACCCCGATCAATTGGTGTGCAAATCAATAAAATTAGCTTCCTAATTGTTGCCAGATGCACATCTGACCAATGTTCCCAACCGAAATCTTGCACAAATGCTCGATTATGTCGGGATGTGCGCCTGCGTCCTCTTGCGCAATTTTCTGCACTCACGGGTCAGGCACCCTTCCAAACATTGGCCGTATAATTCTGACCGTGATTGGGTCTCTGAGGAACTAACTTCTACATAGATTTATGCAAAGTTCCTTCACACAAGTAAGCATGGCTTGGCCATCCTTCTAGAATTTAAAGATTGCACTGAAAATTCTTAAACATAAGATGTGAAAATTTATACAATAATGTAACTGATGTGTTAAGTGAGTTGGTTCAACGTTGACTGCAACTGGACGCAGTGAAACTAGAAAAAGGCTTCCGCCATGGGAGATGGTCCAACACTGTTTTATTGAACTTGCTGATTGCTGTACATAATCTGTTCTGGTTTGACACTCTATTAATCTAACTGATAACCTCCTACTGGCTTGACCAGACTAGCTCTCTACCACATGGAGATGGTGCTCACTGGATTGTGCACTCTAACTATCTCAGTAGCTGTGTTCTGTGAGAGAAAGAGAGTCTTAATGCCCTGTGGGCTTTATAGTGGTGGTGTTCTGTCTGGTGATTAGTTGTTCTGTGTCGTGTGCGTTCATTGGTTATCCTGTATGTCAATCCCTGCTTGTCTGCATCTCATTATATACATAAGTGGATATTATGACAGTAACAGCATAGGAAAAGGGCAACATCACAATATAACCATTTGGCCAATGTGCTGATTCTCTGGTTTCCCAGTAAAGAGGTACTTACTATTCAACACTTAAAATAAAGGAATTTGTTTATAATGAGAACGTGTAGCTGTTTCATTTATTCCCAGTTCACACTGGCAACCACATTTTGACACCAAGCTAAGTTTGCACTTTGAGGGTTGCACAAATATAGCCTATATTTCCTGTGGGCAGCTCATTTGAATATTTATTCATCAGTGCTGGTGTCCATTTGGGAGCTAGCCTTCTGGGGAAGCATAGGCTGGAATCATGTCAGCCACACAAAGGCAACTTGGAGACAGATGGGGATTAATTTTAGATAATATTATGGCAGGACAGCTCCTATTCCAACTTCATATGATTTTGCTGGAGGTGGGACGAGACTGGCATCAACCACCCGCCCATATTAGCAGCAGATAGATCCTTTCGTGCCCGGAGGCTGGCAGCTGTCTTGAGGTGACCTCCCGCTGTCAGGCCTTGGGATCAGCGCTCCTTCCTTGGTCCCCACTTCCTGGATGGGGTGTTAGATTACCACAGCTGTGACTGCTGGGCACCATGTGGAGGGATACCCTCTCCACAATGATGGCCTGGTAGCTGTGGAGTTTAGAAATTGAATCATTATTTGCTGTCTTCAGAGGGTGTCTTCAACTTGCGGTGTCCTCGCAGCCTCCCACCAGCAGGGTCAGCTCCTGCCTCTTCTGGCATGGCTTCCGGACATCCAGAGCCTCGGGTACTGCTATTGGTGCACCCACCTGCACAGCGCATCCTCATTTGATGGGGTTCCTGGACGTAGCCTCTTAATTGGTACCTTCTGGCAAAAATTGCACTGTCAGGCTTCCCTCAAAAACCATCAGCATTTGGAAATGCTCCCTACAACTGATGAAAAGCCAAAGGCAGTAAAGTCCCGACAATAGAGTTTGGGTAGCAGGTCAAAACCTGTTGCAGAAGTTGGGAAATCACGCTATTCCTCTAGCGGCCCAGCAGGTTGGGTCTTGGGAGGGAATGTCATGCTGGAGATGGAGTTTTGCGTCTGGGCTTTGAAGGCATGTCAAAGATACAAACTCAAAATCCTCTGGTGCTTTTGTTATGAGGTATTCAACACTTTTTGATCAGTACAGCAGATATTCAATTCCTAATACAACTGGGCAGATTGTGCATGGGGAATTCTCCACCCATTTCCACTGCCATTTTGAAATTGGGGTTCTATGACAAACATAAGACCACCGTTCAGATATTTAAGCAGCATGGCACCTGGTTCAGGGGACAGGCTGCTCACCATTTATTTGCTAAGCTTAATGTGGCATCAGGTGAACCTAGGACACCATTACCTTGGCCAAGCTCCACTCTTGATTTCCAATAGCTGTTTGCCTATACCTCCGGTGCTGTGAAATGATTTCCTCCCCCCATTTTCTCTGTAATTTTGCAACTTATGGAGAAAATTTCAGAAAGCAGATAGGAAAATGTACTTTATTAAATACGATCAAAATAATCCCATCTTGGAGTGAAATTCCATGCTGATGTCTTTCAAGTTCCATCATTAGCAGAGGTGACCCTAAAACTCTCCCTGATTTGTGGCAATGGAGTAAATGAATGATTAAAATGGAGAAGCGCTATTACCCTCCAATCAGCAATTTTAACATCTCTGGTTTTGGTCATGGACGAGGCTCCTATAGATTTTGACCTGTTTCTGTGCAGGGTGACAGCTCGGCCGGTTAATCCTGTCCGGAAATCAGTGTTGGCCGATAGTGTTCTGAACTCCTCACCCCCATCCAATTGTTCGATCCGTAGGGCAATCTGTCTCCCTGCACTCCTTGCTGCCAGCAGCCTTCATCTGATATTGGCAGGCGGTCTCTGAGCCACTGACCTTTGTACTTCGGTACTGACCAGCTGCCTATTCTCACAGGACATAGCCGAGCCAGCAACCAGTGGAATTCAAATGAGATCCAGCTACAAATTCTTGTATAATGCAGGGCAGGAAGGATGATTTAAGCAAAGCTTTCCGGGATGCTTAACTGATCTAATACACTTGAAGTTCAATGAATTGTGTGCTGGAATCTTATTCATGCATATTACCCCGATTCCAGAAATATATACGAGATGACTAAAAGTTGCCTGAGTCAACATGTCGCTCGGCATATTTTTAAGACATATTTCAAGAACAGCACAACCTGACATCCAGAGGTTAATCTTCCAGAAAAATGGGTGGTCATCAGATGAACCTCTGCCCATCCACCTTCCCTTTTCAGTTAATAGTTTAGTGCTTGTGCACGTCTGTTGAGTCAGAGGATCCAGTGTGATGATTGTAACGTCCTCTTCCAGATTCCTCCTCGTTTTCTTCAGTTTGAAATCAATGAAGGTGTGCAGGCCTCTTAGCAGAAAGATCCCAGCAATCAGGGCGTAGAGACTCCCATAAATCAGGAACTGAAGAGTAAATGAGGTAAATATTGTTTACAAATCAATAAAACACCATGGAGATAAGCGGGAGAAATAGGGAAACACTGCTATGAATAATCATATTCTTTTCAATATGATTAGAGAATTCATGATAGTTACTTAAAGGAGAGGACAGATTTGTGCTATGAAATTGTCATCTGTTAACTGGGTTGGCTCCGTCCATTAATGCCGTTGGTTGGATTAACCTGGAATTAATTGGAACCTTGAACTATTAAAATAAACCATTCAATACTCTGTCCACTGCTATGAAATAGATACGATTTATTACAGTGTTGATTATGATCTCTTTTAGATCAGATCAATTGAGGGGGAAAAATCCATTGCTTCACAAAAGCTCTGAGGCTTTACGAAAGTCTGGAGTTGATCAATTCTACATTAACCTTACAATGGATTAATTTGTCTCTCTCGAGTACATTACTTTTCCCATCTCTTGATTGAATAATTTCTTTGTTAATAAAGATGCAGTTCTATAAGCTAGTCAGGTGGAATCATTGTCTGTGTATGCATCACTACAATCCTTACACAGTGTCAGAACTTGGATTTTTATCCATTGAAAAAGAAAAGAAAATGTTAATCTCAGGCTGGAATTTCAAGCAGAGGCAGTGGCCCTGTACCCAGGTTGAAAGGTCAGGAGCGAGTCTAGTTGTCTAGTTAGCCGAGTTGACCTGCAACAATTAATATGGTTGGCTGTTAATGGACTCAAGACAGGACATCTGTTCTCCCCCCCCCCCTCTCCCCCCCCCCCCCCCCCCCCCCCCCCACCGCCCCCAACCCCCGTCAGGAAGGAAGTTTCGCCTCTGAGAACTGCCAATCAAATGGTGGGAAGCTCCCGAGTCCCAGCAGCTGGGACTGGTAGCTACTCCTGGGAGCATGGACAATCCTCAGCAAAGAGGAATCATGTTGCCGGACATGCAGGTATGTCCTGAGCCTTGTCAAGGCCGGGCTGGCAGGCCCTGGTGAGAGGGGTGGGGTGGCGGGCGGGTGGAGAGGCTGGATTCAGCAGGGGGTGGGGTGAACTATCTTGGGGGAGGGTCCCTGAACAGGAAGGACCCCCTCAGCCCACCAAATGGCCGCTAGCTTTTACCTCAGTGAGTTCAAGGGCAGGTGGGCTGCCCGATGCCTCTACCACCCTGGAGGTGGGTAGGCAATGGACTTTGGGCATTCTGCCACCACTGTGGCACCCAATCAGCCTGACAGTTCCGCTTTTTTAAAAGTCAGGCTTTCTGATCTGAACCTCTGACTGTTTAATGTCGGCAACTTGAGAACCCCATTTAAAACGCCAAGCTCCCCCTTCCCCTTCCCATCCCCAGTATTTGGCATTATCTGTAATTCTCTTTTCCAGACATTGCTTAAAACTGAGAAGGTTCTGATAACCGATAGAGGTTTTTAAGAGGATGAGAAGTTTTGATATTCCCTCTGGCGCGAGAGTCAATAGCGAGAGGTCATCGATTCAAAATCATTGACAAACGACATAGGGGGAAGCTGAGGGGATTCTTTTTCACACATAGAGTTGTTGCGACCTGGAATGGTCTACCTGAATAGATGATGCAAGTTTCTTCCAGAAATAACTTCAAAAATGAATCTGACAAATACTTGAAGGTGAAGAACTTATCGGGTTACAGATAAATGTGGGGATCGGTGATGAAGCATGATGGTTCTTTCAAAGATCTAGCACAGATATGATGGGCTGAATGGACTCCATCTGTGCATTAGCAGTGTTCAGCCTGCCATTGATAAAGAATATGATCAATTCATCGGGGCTTTGTTGTGGAAAAGTTAATGACAGTGTTATAAGAAGATTACCTGGGTAACAACGTCCAGCCCCAACCCTCTTGAATCAACTACAATAATGGTCAGGATAGTCTGTAGTATTAGTGCCATGCAGTTGTTTACACCAAACATTAAGGCATAACGTTCCATGCAAAGGTTAGATGCAATATGGAATCTGAGAATCAAAAAAGAAGAATTATTATGCACTGTGCAGAATTGAACTTTGTCAAAGAGTTCTGTTCAAAAAAATCCCAAAATATTTGAAGTTGATCAAAAATTAGATTTTACTAAAAATTATATTTGAGTAATGAAATTCCTAATTATCGGGCAGGATCTACCAGCCACATTGCGCCCAAAAGGCAGCACGGTGCGACGAAACGCGATGGGTAAATGCCGGGCGATCACTCTTCTGGGATCAACCCGGATTGCCATGCCTCGCGAGATCTGACGTGATCTTGCGAGATGTCGCGATGTGAATCCCGCTCCTTGTGGGCAGGGTCACATTTTAGCAAAAATACGCACTCCGCTGATCTATCCAAGGTGTGGGATTTAACCCCCTTGCCTTGGAGATCTCAGGTGAGTTATGTTTAGTGCTGATGCCAGACAGAATGGCACTTGTGGGGTCTTCCAGGGGATTGGAGACCTCCAGATTGTTTCCCTCTGGGCAGGGTGGCACCCTGGCACTGCCAGCCCGGCACTGCCACCTGGGTGCCAGCGTGGCATTTCCAAAGTGCCCAGGTTGGCATTTTTCCCATGAGGGGGATTGGCCCTGGGGGTGCTAGGTGTGGGTCAGCCTGAGGATCCCCTTATAGGAGCGTTGGGGCTTGTGGGGATATTTGGGGTTGCGTTGGTGGGTTGTAAGATTGGGATGCCATTTTATACTGCACTGAGGAGTTCCGGCGAGCGGAGCTCCTCAGTGCAAAAAACGAGTATAAGTACAGCCTCAGCTGCCCGTTCCCCGCTGAGGTCCCCAAAAGGCTGTCGATAGCGTGGTGTTTCTTGGTGCTCGGGCGCCGGGAACACCCGGCTAATCGCGCTACGGGACTCTGTTCCCATTTGAGTAGATCACGCCTATCATGTTTGTGAGTTCCCACAAGTTTAATGGATGTACAGAAGGACTTTGTAATATAGATAATAGATAATGAGGATTTTATGTGCATTCTGACCAAAATAGAGAACTTACTGTGAAGCGAGTTGGAAATATTTTAATTTTAAATATTAAAATCAATTATATATAAGTAAAAACAAGCTGTACAATAAAATGTTAACGCTTGACTGCAGTTTGAAACAATGGCCAGGGGGTCAATTCACCAGAAAAGAAAGCAGGGTGGATTTTCATCTTCACTGCCAGGGAAAAGCACAGAGAGGAAAATTTACTAAGGAGGTTTTCAGACACCTCACAGAACCCATTGCGGTCTTATTTGTTTTTGAATTGAGTCTCCTGAGAAGATTGTCAGCACTAGCTCTCTCCATACAGCCTAGCTCAGCTTAATGTAACCCGCACCAAAGGAGGTGATGGTGCCTGTACTATTGTGACTGATTGTACAGGTGTAAGGACATTTGTAACACTTCTGTAACTTATTCTAACATATTGCATATTAAAATTTCCAAGAGCTCCCTCCCAATGAGTTCATATATTTTAAACTTGACTGCAAAGGTAAGAATAGTGCAGCATAGGTGCCAAGTCATGAGGAGGGAAGAAAATCTTGTTACTTATACAACTACGAGCACTGGGTTCTGAACAATGAGGCCAAAAATGGGTTGGTAGGAAAAGATATAGAAAGCTCAGCAGCATTCACGTGGTTATAGTAATGAGCAGCATGTATGAGGCTTTGAATACCATGTAACCAGCATAGCAAACCCAAATGTTATCTGTATTGCCCATGATGAATATCGCAGCACTGCTAACTCCTGAGAAGATTCCCAGTGCTAGTTCGCCCCACACAGCCCAGTCCAGCTTAATGTAACCCACACCAAAGGAGGTGATGGCACCTATACACAGTGAAGAAAAAAACCAAATCAAATCTCCAACCACTACTGCACTGCAATTACTGACGTGCACTTTAAATATATAGGTTAAATCATGTTACAAACAGTTGAACAGCTGCATTAAGTATTTGTCCATTATATTGTCCAGAATAATTTCTAACCATTAAGATTTTGTTTCAGACCATGACCTTGTAGGAAGTTTCTGCTATTATCCTTCATAACCCTATGATTGTCCATATCTAGAGTGCTCAGAGATGGTGTCTTACCTTGCAATGAATGGAAAATATGGTTTGAATTTGGAATAACTTGATTCCTACCCAGTCCTAATCCTACAGCTGCAGACAGAATGGGACGAATGGCCTCCTTCTGCACCATAACAATTCTGAGATTATGTGACAATAGAATAGCTTGCTTTATTAAATACAATTGTAGTTGCATCTTAATGCTGAAAAGTTTAAATCCATTATATTATCTGGCCCATTAAAAATTGTGCAGCAAATGTACCACACACAACCAAATCCCAGTCTCTAACCTTCCTTGATAGACAAGTATTGATATTTGCACCAAATATTCAAACCTGCATTTGACCTATGTTCCTACTCCAAACCTAACCATTCTCACCCATAAGCTAGGATGTCATAGCATTTGTTTTTCTTTCGCCAAAATTGGTCCGCCACATGAACATATACCTCTCCCACCTCCCCTTTAAAATTATTGAGTTGATCCTTAACAATGTGGTTCCTGGTTGCTACCAACTATTGTTCCAGCAACTCAGCTGCATGCTATAGGAAAGAACTACAATTTTATCATAGTTTTGTGTGTTCAGGGACACCCCTTCCTTCCTACAGAGTACAGGGGATTTTGCTGCCTGGAGCAGCAACATCAGGGAGAAGCCAAACATTGTGGAGTGAGATGCACCAGGGAAGAGATTTGGAGAGAACCTAACCATTACTCCTTGATATTTAAAAGTATTGCCATAGCTGAATCCCTCACTATCAACATGCCGGGGGCTACCATTGACCAGAAAATGAAATGGATTAGCTATACAAATACTGTGGCTACAAGAGCAAGTCAGAGACTAGGAATCCTGCAGCAAGTAACTCACCTCCTGACTCCCCAAAGCACGTCCACAATCTACAAGGCACAAGTTATGAGTGTAATGGAATACTCTCCACTTCTCTGGATGAGTACAGCTCCAACATTTTAAAACATCCTCCGTAAGCTCAGCAAGAAACAAGATTATGTTCTCAATATCTAACTGAATTCTGATAACCAACAAAACTCCCATTCATTTCTCCTGCTGCATGGAACACAATAATGTTTCTGAAGATGTGTCTCTCAGATGCGTATACCGTCATATATTATTATATTACTGCAGCAGGTTTTAAGGTCATACAGATTCAGAAAGATAGAATACTTTTCATTGGAGAAATTAAATGACTTTAAGACAAATTAAAAAGTATCAAAGAGGTGATTATTAACTAATACCTCAGTGTTAGATTTAACAATTTGGTATCAAATGGACAAGAGGTCAATGTTGTGTTCAACATTTGTTTAATGATGGTAGGGAACTACCTTTGATTTGCAATGTAGCTAGGTATGTTATTGAGTAATTTCATACATGAAAGAATCTATTTATGTTGTAGTCTTGGAAGGAAGGTGTTTTCTATTGTAAACAGACACCTGAGTATGATTAGTTTGTTAGTATGGGTAAAATATCTTATGTGTCCTTCTGTTGTTTTAGTTTATGGAGGGATGTGTCAGTGTTCAGTGGAATTTTAATATAGGTGGGGATTTATCTGTGTTGCTTGGTTTCTGTGTGTGTGAAGGTCTATCCTTGTTCTCTGCCAATTTTCTCCCTCATAGTATTCTGTAAGCTCTCTGGCAGTTTTAAGGCCATTGCCGTCCTGTCCTCTCTTATCTTTTTGGAGACTTTGCTCAAGATCTATTTCTTTGAACAGACATTTTTCCACCTGTCATAATGTCTTATTCTTTCATTCAGTGTCAATTTGTGTCTGCTTATTATGAGGCACTGTAGGTTATTTTAGAGCAAGGATCAGTGTTCTGTTTGAATTTCAGTGTGAGTGGAGATCTCTCGCTTCTGTATGATGGTTTTATCAAATTGAATATAAATGCACACAATGTTGCGAAGATTAGTCATAGGCCAGAAGTTTGGGAAATGTTTAGAAACCTGCAAAGGATGACAAAAAGGAGGGAGAAATTAGGATATGAGAAAAAACTAACAAAGAAATATAAAAACAGACTGTAAGACCTTCTACAAATGTATAAAAAGGAATAGAGTAGCTATAATTTAAAAAAACGATGCATAGAAATTTGGGAATTAATTGGAAAAGAGGAAATGTTGGAGACTTTGAACAGGTATTTTATATCTGTCTTCAAGTTGGAAGATTAGTGGGGCAGCACGGTGGCACAGTGGTTAGCATTGCTGCCTCACAGCGCCGAGGTCCCAGGTTCGATCCCAGCTCCGGGTTACTGACCCTGTGGAGTTTGCACATTCTCCCTGTGGTTGCGTGGGTTTTGCCCCCACAACCCATAGATGTGCTGGGTAGGTCAATTGCCACACTAAATTGCCCCTTAATTGGAAAAATGAATTGGGCACTCTAAATTTATAAATTAAAAAAATAGTTGGGAGATTAGAAAAACATCCTAAGCACAGTAGAAAATCAAAGTGGAAAATGAAAGGAGGAACTTGAAACAATCACTGCCTGCAGAGAAAGAAAACATACAGGGAAAACGAATGGAGCTAAAGGCTCCCCTGGACCTGGGAGCCAGCATGCTTGGATCTTTATAGACGTGGCTGTAGAGAGAGTGGATATATTGGGCGGGATTTTCCACGCAACCCGCTGCAGCTCGGCATTGGGATCTTTTGGTCCTGCCGTTGTTAATGGGTGTCATAATATGCACTCATGCACATAACGAGGTAAAGACAGGCAGTGACAGACACCCAGGTTAGCCAATCAACACACAGGGCAGAACACAACCAATCACCAGACAGAACACTAGAAGGGGGCTTCCTACTATAAAACACACTAGGCATCAGCACTCCGTCTCTTTCCACTGGTGACAACTGTAGTGACAGTCAGGGTGTATATATCATTTAGCACCTTCTACACGTGGCTCAGAGCTAGTCTGGTCTAGTTAGTTAGAGTTAGAACACTTAGAGTAGTAGAGTGTCAACCCACAGCAAGCTGTGTGCATTGTTACAGAAGTTCAATAACCAACGTCTAAGTTTGGTGTCTGCTTTCCAGTACAACTGCATCCAGTTGCAATCCGTGTTACCCCAGGGTGAATAACACGACATGATACCAGGAGTCTACGTCATCTGAGTAATTTACCTTGAATAATTCAGTGACGACCAGCAAGTGCCTTCCAGCGGCATGGAGAAGATCCAGGCCCCTCCACAGCTAAAGATCTCCGGCAATCTCGGCGCCAACTGGCGGGTCTTCAAGCAGAAGTTCAGTCTCTACATTGAGGCCTCGAGCTTCGAGAATGCGTCCGATGCCAGAAAAATCGTGCTGCTCCTATCGAATGCGGGGGACCAAGCCATCCAAATCTTCAACTCGCTCACTTTTGCCGACGGCGAGGACAAGACCAAATTCAAGACCGTTTTAGCCAAATTCGACAGTCACTGTGAAGTCGAAACAAACGAGAGCTTTGAGCGCTATGTCTTCCAGCAACGCCTTCAGGATAAGGATGCGCCTTTCCAATCCTTTCTAACTCATCTCCGTATATTAGCGCAGTCCTGCAACTATAGTGACACCGCTGATTCCCTCATCAGGGATCAGATCGTGTTTGGGGTCCACTCCGACGCCCTGCGGGAGCAGCTCCTGAAAATAAAGAACATGACTCTGCCAGTCGCAATCGAGACGTGTAAAGTGCATGAACAGGCGAAAAGTCGCTACTCCCGTCTTAAATCGGCAGAACAGGACCAATTTGCCTCCCACGAGGCAGAGAGTGTACAGGCCATCGGAAGGATGCGGCGCCCTAGCATCGATGAAGGCGGCCATTTTGCGCGCTTTTCCTGGGGTCCCACGCATGCGCACCACAGACAGGAGAACGAAGCTGCCGAAGACCACACTGCACAGGTGCGAACGGCGGCTGACCGCACTGCGCATGTGCGACGACGCACGGGGCGTAACGACGTCAATGTCATGACGTGCCCAAACTGCGGCACCGCCCACTCAAAGCGGCAATGCCCTGCAAGAGGCAGGCAATGTTTAAATTGTGGGAAGCCTGGACATTATGCAGCCTTGTGCAGGTCTGCACCACCGGTCGTGGGAGAGCGATCCCATTTCCAACGCAAACGCGTTCAATGTGTGCAGCAAGAGCTGCTGGATTCTGATCCTGGTAGCACCACGGATCCAGAGGACGACTGCCTCGAGTACACATATTGTGTGGGCATCATTACTACATGTGACAAGGCCTCCTCAAATTCAGCAACATGCCTATCTATCCTCAACGTGGATTTTGCGGACGAATGGCGTGCTGTCGTACCCGTTAACCAATGCAGCATCCGGTTCAAGCTGGACATTGGTGCTTCAGCCTATCTCATAAATCAAGCAGATCTTGATCGCATCAAAAGGCAACGAAAAATTCTTCCACCAGCCTACCAGCTTCTTGATTTAATGGCAATGCTATTACTGCGTTAGGGTCTTGTCATCTGCATGTCTCCAACAAGACCATGAATGTCACACTGCGATTCAAAATCGTCAAGCCTGACAAGGCTTCCCTGCTTGGTACCCATGCATGCAAGCTGCTCAATCTGGTCCAGCGCGTACATGCCATGTCCTCTGCCAATGTGAATCTTCAGGTTGATATTGACATTGACAAAATCCTGTCACAATACCCGGATGTGTTCAGTGGGATGGATATGCTGCCGTACTGCTACAAAATCTTACTCAGGCCTGATGCCACGCCTGTGATCCATGCTCCATGCCGGGTGCCGGCTCCTCTGAAGGAACGTTTAAAGGCACAGCTGCAGGAGCTCCAAGACCAGGGCATAATCTCCAAAGTGACGGAACCGACTGACTGGGTCAGCTCGATGGTCTGTGTGAAGAAGCCCTCAGGAGAGTTGCGCATATGTATAGATCCCAAAGATCTTAACTGGAACATAATGCGGGAATACTACCCGATCCCGAAGCGGGAGGAGCGAACCAGTGAGATGGCACACGACAAATTCTTCACGAAGCTAGATGCATCACGTGGCTTCTGACAGATACAACTGGATGAGTCCAGCAGGAAGCTCTGCACGTTTAATAAACCTTTCGGAAGGTACTGTTACAATCGCATACCATTCGGCATTGTTTCAGCCTCTGAAATCTTTCACAGGATCATGGAACGGATGCTGGAGGGCATTGAGGGTGTGCGGGTCTACGTAGATGATGTAATCATATGGTCCACGACCCCAGAAGAACACATATCTCGTCTCAAACAAGTCTTTCGACGCATCCATGCAAACGGCCTCAAGTTGAACAAGGCCAAGTGCTCCTTTGGCATGTCATCAATCAAGTTTTTGGGCGATCAAATATCCCAGCAGGGTGTGCAACCAGTCAAGGTCATCAACACCATGAAGACCCCGGAAAATAAAAAGGCGGTATTACGCTTCCTTGGTATGGTTAACTTCTTGGGAAAGTTCATTCCCAAGCTCGCATCACAGACCACGGCTCTCAGGCATCTGGTGAAGAAGTTCACTGCCTTCCAGTGGCTACCCACACATCAAGCAGAGTGGCTCAAGTTAAAGGCAAAGCTCACCACTGCTCCGGTACTAGCGTTTTATGACCCAGAGCGGGAGACAAAAATTTTCACGGACGCCAGCCAGGACAGCATTGGTGCGGTGCTCCTCCAGAAGGATGACTCCTCGTCCTGGGCTCCAGTGGCCTATGTGTCAAGGGCCATGACTCCCACTGAGCAGAGGTATGCTCAGATAGAAAAAGAGTGCCTGGGCCTCCTAACCGGGATTGTAAAGCTCCATGATTACGTCTACGGTATACCAATCTTCACAGTAGAGACTGACCACAGACCCTTAGTCCATATCATTCATAAGAACTTGAATGGCATGACACCCAGGCTTTAGCGCATTCTCCTTCGACTCCGCAGGTATGATTTTGAGTTTGTATACACACTGGGCAAGGAGCTAATCATTGCGGATGTCCTGTCGTGCGCCATCACCTCGCCCTGTGAACAGGTCGACTTCATCCACCAAATTGAGGCACAGGTGCAACTGTGTGCCAGCAACCTCCTGGCCTCAGATGAAAGAGTGGTCAACATTCGAGAGGAGACTGCCAAGGACCCTCTTCTGCAGCGGGTCATGCATCATCTTGCAAGTGGATGGCAGAAAGGGCAATGCCCTCAGTTCTTTAATGTTAAGGACGACCTGACAGTCGTCGAGGGGATCCTCCTCAAACTAGATCGTACGGTTATTCCTCGCAGCCTCCAGAGCTTAGTGCTCAAACAGATCCACGAGGGACACCTCGGTGTTTGGAAATGCAGGCGCAGGGCCCAGCAGGTGGTCTATTGGCCTGGAATCAACCAGGACATATCCAACATGGTCTTTAATTGTGCGACCTGCCAGCGTTTCCAGCCTGCTCAGCCCAAGGAAACACTCCAGTAACACGGGATCGTGACCTCTCCGTGGTAATCAACCAATGGGCGTGACTATCATCGATTACTTCTCGAGTTACACGGAAGTGGTGAAACTGACGGACCCCACATCAAGGACAGTCATCAAGGCCTGCAAGGAGACATTTGCCAAGCATGGTATTCCGCTCACTGTCATGAGTGACAACGGTCCCTGCTTCCACAGCCAAGAGTGGTCCAACTTCGCCAGGCTGTACCAATTCAAGCATATTACCTCGAGCCCGCATTACCTGCAATCTAACGGGAAGGTCGAAAAAGGGGTTCATATCGTGAAGCAACTGCTCTGCAAGGCTGCGGACTCGGCTTCTGATTATAACCTTGCGCTGCTGGCGTGCAGGGCAACCCCTCTGTCCACCGGTATGTCTCCAGCACAACTCCGAGACCTGTGGACGACTGTTCCAGCCATACATTTACCAGACCTGGATCACCTCCCAGTCCTGCAAAAGGTGCAGCAACTCAGAAACCGGCAAAAGCTGACATACGATGCTCATGCTACTGATTTGCCTGTGCTCTCTCCGGAAGATGCTGTTCGCATCAAGTTACCTGATGGAGGCTGGTCAGCTCCAGCTGTTGTTGTTCGACAGGCTGCTCCCAGGTCGTTCGTGGTTTGCATGGCCGATGACTCCATTGTCAGACGCAACAGACGGGCACTTCGCAAACTTACCTGCCCATCACCGAATCTCACTTTTCCAGCTGCCTTCTCCGGCACCTCGCTCCACAAGGCCACCAATCTGGCTGCAATCCCACCTGCCAAGGCGCCGTCGTCCCCACCTCCGCCTCTCAGGCGATCGACAAGGATCCGACGCCAGCCCCAGATATTGGACTTATAGACATTTCTTTTGTACATATTGTTCTGTATATGCACGCTAGACACCTTCCATGTACATATGCATTCACTCGCCATTCGCTGTAAATAGTTATATCTGTAAATATGTCGTACATGCTCTAAGCATCCGACAACATTTTTTTTAAACAGGGGGATGTCATAATATGCACTCATGCACATAATGAGGTAAATACAGGCAGTGATAGATACCCAGGTTAGCCAATCAACACACAGGACAGAACACAACCAATCACCAGACAGAACACTAGAGGGAGGCTTCACACTATAAAACACACGAGGCATCAGCACTCTGCCTCTTTCCACTGGTGACAACTGTAGTGACAGTCAGGGTGCATATATCAGTTAGCACCTTCTACACGTAGCTCAGAGCTAGTCTGGTCTAGTTAGTTATAGTTAGTACACTTAGAGTAGTAGAGTGTCACAGCAAACTGTGTGCATTGTTACGGAAGATCAATAAATCGTATTGAACCAACGTCTAAGTTTGGTGTCTGCTTTCCAGTACAACTGCATCCAGTTGCAGTCCGTGTTACCCCAGGGTGAATAACACGACAACGGGGTTTCCAGTTGAACGCACCCCTGACCGCCAGGAAACCTGGCGAGAGGTGTGCTGTCGCTGGAGCCAGTAAATTATTTGTAATCATCCAAAATTTCTGAGATTCTGGAAAGTTCCCAGTGGATTGGAAAACTGCAAATGTGGATGAGTCCGTAGAGACATATAGATAGGTTAAATGAATGGGCAAAAATTTGGCCGAGATAATAAAATGTAGGAAAATGTGAACTTGTTCACTTCGGTGGGATGATCAGAAAAGAAGATCATGATTGAAACTGAGAATGGGCAGCATGTTGCAGCACAGAATGTTATGGATAGGGATAGGAAAGAATGAAACTTAATAGCCAGCATGGATTTCTGATTGATTGATATTTATTGTCACATGTACCGAAGTACAGTGAAAAGTATTTTTTTGCGGCCAAGGAAACGTACACAGTTCGTACATAGTAGACAAAAGAATAATCGACAGAGTACATTGACAGTGGTGCATCAACAAATAATGATTGACTACAGTGCGGAAAAAGGCCAAACAAGAGCAGCATAGAGCATTGTGATTGTGTTCTTACAGGGAACAGATCAGTCCAAGGGAGAGTCATTGAGGAGTCTAGTCGCTGTGGGAAAGAAGCTGGTGCTATGACTGGATGTGCGGGCCTTCAGACTTCTGGGGCGGGATTCTCCGACCCCCGCCGGGCCGGCTGACCCGACGGCGGCTGCCGAATTTTCCGGCACCGTTTTTTTGGCGGGGGCGGGAATCGCGCCGGTCGGGGGCCATTGGCAGCGCCCCCCCCCCCCCCCCCGCCAAGGCGATTCTCTGCTCCGTGATGGGTTGAGTGGCCGCCTGGTTTCGGCCAGTCCCGCCTGCGTAAATTACACAAGTTTCTTACCAGCGGGACCTGGCTCTGCGGGTGGCCTGCGGAATCCTCGGGGGGGGGGGGGGTTGCGGGGTGATCTGGCCCCAGGGAGGGCCCCCAAGGTGGCCTGGCCCGCGATCGGGGCCCACTGATCTGCATGCGGGCCTGTGCCGTGGGGGCACTCTTTCCCTCCGCGCCAGCTGCTGTAAAGATCTGCCATGGCAGCGCGGAGAAGAAACCCCCTGTGCATGCGCTGGAATCACGGCAGCGGTTCTGGGAACACGCTGGTGCTCCTGTGCATGCGCCAACTCACGCCGTCCGGCGGAGGCCCTTTGGTGCCGGTTGGCGCTGTGCCAATCACTCAAGTGCCGGCCTAGCCCCCGGAGGTGCGGCGATTCCGCACCTTCTGGGCGGCGCGATGCCAGAGTGGTTCACGCCACTCTTTGGCGGCGGTACGTCCCGCCCGCCGGATTCCGTGAATTCCGCCCCTGTATCTTCTGCCTGATGGAAGGGTCTGGAAGAGGGCAAAGCCTGAGTGTGAGGTGTCTCTGACAATGCTGTCTGCCATTCTGAGGCAGCGGGAGGGTTATACATACGGTGTGGGGATGATTGTTTTATGCTCCTTGAGGAGTACGAGCTCTCTCCTCGGGGTGGGATAGTGTACCTGTACTTGCATAAAAGGTCGGCCAGTCTGGAACCAACCGGTAGGAGAGAGTACCTGATGAGGTTCTACCTGTACTCATGCTTTTACTTTTACCTACATTGGACTCCCCGAGCCTTATTAAAGCCACCTTTCCTTTACTATCCATAATTAGTGTGTTTATGAAAGGAAGGTAGGTATGTTTCTTAGCCCCTGAGTATGTAGTCAATTTTTAAATAATCAGCAGCAAGCTTTCATGGGCTTACATAAAGAGAATTATTAATTCATGCGTTCACCACAAAGTCAAACTGTTATATTCCTTGTGGGTTTTCTTACCAGGGGATCAAGTTTCTGTTCTGGTGGATTCTGAAAAGGATTCTTTGAAGATGAGCAGTCTCTAGTTTGTTAAAATAAAAGAATGTTACTGCCTTTTTAGCAGCTGGTGTTTCTTTCTGTGTTATTTGCAGACTGACGAGTTTCTCTCTGGTTTTTGGTATTAACAAACTTATGAGCTGAAGACAGTTTTGATCACATGATCAATTGCTCTTTTCCATGGAGAAAGGTTTAAAGCTGGAAGTCATTGATGCACAATGGAGAATGAATGGGGGCTGTTCACATCCTGTTATGATTAATTGGCATTGCAGTTTTCTGTGTATTTTTAACTCAGAGATATGAATTCTGGAAGTCCATTGATTTTGAGTTTTGCATAAACCACAAATAATAGCAGGGGCAACTTTGACAGGTGGCTTCTGACTGGGTATGTCCATTCAAGGGTGCAGGCCTCCATCCAGGGTTGTTCAATTCCGAACTTTCCAGAGACCTCTTGTGCAGAAATTGCAGCCATCTTAGCCACCTTGCTGGTTTAAATAGAACTTCCAGAAAATTACATGTTAAATGCAGTCCATGTTAAATTTATGAATAGGACTTGCCTTCATTGTGCATGAGATGAATGATCTGCCTGACCTCGTACATAAATCGCCAAAGGGTAGCTTTGAGGTATGGCAAGTAATTAGGAAGGCAAATGGAATGACAAACTTTTTTGCAAGATATTGGAGTATAAAAATAAGGAAGCCACGTTACAAATATGCAGGGCATTCGTGAGACCACAACGAGACAACTTTGGACAGTATAGATCTCCTTATATAAAGATGCAGGTCAGAGGAAGTTCAGTAAGTTGAATTGTGCAATGAAGCGGTTGCCTTATTGAGAAAGGTTGAGCAGGATGGGTCTATATTCATTGGAGTTTAGAAGAAAGGGCGGTGATCTGATTGAAACATATCATAGAATCATAGAATCCCTACAGTGAGAAGGAGGCCATTCGGCCCATCAGGTCTCCACCGACCCTTGGATAGTGTACCCTACCTAGGCCCACCCCCTCACCCTATCCCCAATATCCAGTAACCCCACCTAACCTTTAGGATACTAAGGGGCAATTTAGCATGGCCAATCTACCTACACTGCACATCTTTGGACTGTGGGAGGAAATCGGAGCACCCGGAGGAAATCCACGCAGACATGCAGAGAAAGTGCAAACTCCACACTGACAGTCACCCGAGGCCGGAATTGAACCCGGACTCTAGTGCTGTGAGGCAGCAATGCTAACCACTGTGCCACCTACCACCCTCGGATTCTGAAGGCTTGACACGGAAATGTCGAAAGAATATTTCTCCGTGTTGGGGAATCTAGAATCAGAGAAACAGTTTCTGGAAAATGGGCGAGAATCACTCCGGACTTTTTCCTCAGACGTCCGCGGTGATTTTCCATTTTCCAGGGGGCTAGCAGAGCCCCGGTGTGAGTCCCACAACTCTGGCTGCTGGCAGGGCCCTGCTGCCCAGGCCGTATGGCCGCACATTCGCACGGCGGCCCACTTCGGCATGGGCGCCGCCGACATGGCAGACCCACACAGCGGGCACGCGCGGAGGAAGGTAGGTCCCCCCCAGATAGCGATGGCCGGCCGATCGATGGCCCCCGATCATGTGCCTGGCCACTGCTGAGGCCCTGCTCCGGAGTCAGATTCTGCCCGCCCTGCACCAGGGCCACTACCGCGACCGCGGATCTGAGCTCCCGCCGAGTGGTACCAAATATGAACCACACCGGCGGGAACTCGGCCGGTCGACCGCAGAGCATCGCCGCAGGTGGACACTTCCATCGGCCCCTGACCGGCGCCGCGTCGACTGCGCGAGCGTGACTTGGGGGTCCGCGGAGAATCGCAGAAGCGCCAGATTTCTGGTGTGAACGGCTATTCTCCACTCCCACGCCTGCCGCGATTCCGGCGTGGAGGGTCGGAGGAATTTCCTTTCTCAGAGAGTTTGTATTGTTTGGAATTCTCTTCCACAGAGAGCAGTGGAGGCTGGATCATTGAATATATTCAAGGGTGAACTAAACAGATTTTTAATCCACAAGGAAGTCAAAGGCTAAGAATGTGGAGTTAAAGTCACAGTCCGTTCAGCCATGTTATTATTGAATGCTGGCCCAGGCCTGATGAACCAAATGGTCTATTGCTGCTCTTATTTGTTTTGTTTTTATGTTTCCGAGGATGGGACATTGCTGTATTACATGGTAGAGTTAGTGATGGGAAATTAGAGAGATCCATTCACACTCTTCTTGTCACCATATCAGTGCTCCAAAATTGCAACCATTTTCCTCCCCAGAACTTTCCTGTCCTGTTGACTTTCCACACTCATCGTCAAAATGGTCCTCGTGGCTGACCCAAAACAGACAATTGCTTACATTAAATATATAATAGCAACAACTGTGAAAGCTATGTCAGCATCAATCCTTTATAACTATGCAAGGTCAAAGTTGAACAGTCCTGCACCCTAAACAGTAGGACAAGAACATTTACCCGACTAGAATTAACGAATACAGAAAAGAATGCACATTGAAAGTTGAAAGATCATAGTGCTTCCGACAGTGTAGGAAATTTGATTGTTTTCATACTTGTAATATCTTTTATATTTTTTGTACTTTGCATACTTTGTGAGTTCCAGATGCCCTGGAGAAGGAACTGCACTGTTTCTATCTCCCACTTTGAGCAATCTGAGGTGCACAGTTTCATGGGGATGAGAAATAGGAGGCATTGACTGGCTGCAGAAAATTCGGGGACTTTGTGCTTTAGAAAGCAACGTTTTCTGTTTAATATTTAGGCTAATGGAGCCGAACATCAAAAAACATACCTGTAAGAGTTGTAAACGCCTCTGCACCACCATTATATATGGAGTAGGTCTTGGATGGTGCAACATGGTCCCAGAGAACTTGAACATAATTGAAAATCTGATAATAGCTGCAAGTAGCTATGGCCCACCAGAACGACCAATAAAGCAGATTTCTTGATGAGTAACACCTCTTAAAATCAGATCAAACCTGAAGAATTGCTGTTGTAAAAGCTTTTCTCTCGTTTGTCCTCAGGGAGTTGTCAAGAGCTAATTGTTTTCCTTCAGGGAAGACTGGGTTTGTAGAGGATCCTTGTGTACTTCTCCTGAGGTTTAAGCAGCCATTGGAAGTGTTTGATTTTATTGTCGCATTTGAGGATTTAGCTGAACTTTGGAAAAATGTGCTTTGCTTGGGCATGGGTAGAGCAAATGAAGTCACCACGGCTACAGTCACTGTTCCCAATGAAATGGCATTTAAGTAGAAATAGGAGACAGCTTCTAGAGAAACTAAAAGTTGTGCCACTGCTGATCCCACTGTGTAAGCTGTCAGAGTAACACTCCGGCAGTAACTAGTCACTTTCTGGTAGTGTTCAGCATCAACAACGCTATAAATATAAGAGTAGTAGGCTACTTCTGTGGCTGATACAAGACCATCGTTGAATTGAAGATACTGCATAGCCGCCATGCTGTTTGCAAAGAGTAGCAATACATAGTTAATCACAAGAGCAACACCTTGTATAATGATGATAGGTTTGTGTTGCAGGTAGTCAGTGAACAAGAAGACTGGGATCAACAGTGCCAGGAATGAATATGTCCATATGGGGAACAACTGGTTCGTAACCTTACCAAAAGAGAAATTTGTATCAGTTTACAAGGATTCTGACCACAACAATTACAATCAATAAGTTCTAGTTTTAAACTAGGTAATTAGCTATATTTGGACATGATTCCATTGACATGTTTATCACAGATACAAGAGAGGAGGTATAGGATACAATTTATATTCCATAAATTGATAAGTGGCTTTGGTGTTAGTGCTCTAGGGTTTATGTGCAACAATCTAGTCTGGTACACCTGTGCAGTACTGCAAGAATGCTGCATTGTCAGAGGTGCAGTTTTTGAATTAGATGTTAAGTCAAAACCCCATCTACCTTCCTCAGGGGAAAAGATGATTCGGGGATTCATGGCTGATGATCTGATGCCTGAACACTGACCTCTCAATTAACATTACAAAAACAGATAACCTGCTCATTATCACATTCCTGTTTGTGGGAGTTTGCTTTGTGTAAATTAGCTGCTGCACTGCCGACATCATAACACTTCAAACGTACTTAGTTATTTGAAACATCTGGTGGTCTTTTCTTTGTTTCATATAAATTATGGTAAGCACAAATGGGGTATAATTACATAATACATAATGTATTTTATTTTGACCACATTTAGGCCATAAGTAAAATTATAATCGTTTGATATAAGATTGAAATTTAAATGGAAACTGAAGTCCTCCATGGAATGGAGACAAGTTACTGCTAAATATTTTCAAATAGTAGCACATGATATCTTTATGACCTGACTGATATAGAGTATTAAAAGTAATATCTGGTATGAAATAATGGTTTCACCATCGTTAACTGCTTCCCACATATGGGATATTTGCAAATAGACACTGAATGGATTTAAAACCTACAAAACTGCAGTTAGAATAAAAGAGAGTCTGTAGATTCTGCAAGGACAAGGCACAATAATGTCTGTGCATACAGAATGTGTGAAAGTACATTGACATGTTAGCCTTGGCTCTAATGGTGGTATTCTCACCTCTGAAGCCTGTAGGTTCAAGCCCGAGAATTGAGCACCTAACCTTGGCTGACACTTCAGTGTTGAAGGAGTGCTGTGCTGTCAGAGGTCCCATCTCTCTGTTGTAATGTTAAATCCATTACACACTACATGTACATACAAATTATTATTACTTCATTGTTGTTTGTGGGAGCTGGCAGCCTGCACATTTCTACCATGTTTCCTACATTATAGCAGTGACTACATTTTGAAGTATAATATTAACTGTGTATTGTTTAGGGACATTGCGAAAGGTGCTCGATAAATATAAATTATTTTTTTCTTTCTCCATAGAATTATGCATGCTGAATGTTATTGAAATCTTCGGAAACCAAAGGAAAACTGTCCAAGTGGTCAAGGTTTGAACTTATCTACAATAATGTTCCTCATAAGATAAAGTAATTCTAAATGACACGAGCATTTGTATGAAAAACGAGATAGTGAAACACAGATATTTAATCATATTTTGTTTTGGGCTCGAACATTCTTAACGCATACCTGTTCAATGGTGAAATTTTTGTATGGTCCAACTAAATATGGTGTCAGAAAAGACTCCGCAGGTTTCATTGTTGCAAAAAATCCATATGTGTACAAGACTACTGTGGGATAAACCCATTCCTTATCTCTTACTGCTTTACAGCAACCCATAACGCTCCAGTTTACAGAATCACAATTCTATGAAATGCCACTGATCGCCAGCCCCTGTTCATCTGTCTGTTGCAGTTCAGTGTTGTAAGCAAACTACCTGCTTTCTTGACCGAATGCATATGGAAGTGATTCGACCGTCTGGATTGCAATAATCCACTGAATTATTTTAATTGGCTGCCTCACCTTGTAATATTACCATAATGTGTATTTAATCCTGATGGGACTCAAACTTTGCTCTCTCTGGAATCACTTTATTACTTTATCTGATTTTATGACTTTGAAGTTGTTAGTAAGCTAACACCAGATATTTACAACCCCCTTTACTTCAATTCACTGACGTTATTGAGCTAAGGGCTCTTGGTTATGAGACTGAGATTGATGACGAAACTGAAATGCAGAACATGACTAAAATATGTAAAGAACCAAAAATGTAATGTGACTGAGAGTGAAAGCAATATCATGTCATATTTAAGAACAAAATGTATGAGTAAATGCAAATAATTATGTGTGTAATCCACCCTATTGAATGTGCTGTGTGTTTACTCCTAATTCCCTCCAAGCTGCATTTATGAAAGTAGGTATGTGATGTGAAAAAAATGAATAGGTGGGAACTTCTTTGTCTGGTAGAGAGATGATTAAGGTGACTGAGTAGAGATCTTCAAGATCGTGAAAGGATTTGATTGGGTATTCACTGGGAAATGTTTCTGCTTGCAGGTGAAGCCTGAACTAGGGATCATGAATATGAAATGGATAACAAATCGAATAGATTATTCAAGAGAAACTTCTTTACCTGAGGCTGGTTAGAATGTGGATCTTGCTACCACAGGAAATAGTTGAGGTGAATGGCATGAATGCTGGCTGAGCACTCAGGTGTACCCCTCCCCGAACATGTGCCGGAATGTGGTGACTAGGGGCTTTTCACAGTAACTTCATTGAAGCCTATTTGTGACAATAAGCGATTATTATTATTATTAAGGGTATGATGATGGGATAATATGAAGAGGGGTGGGAACAGGTTCATGCGGAATACATCTGTTGGACTGAAAGGACTTTTTCTGTGTTGCAACATTATGTGTAGGTCCGGTTAGCCTCAGATGGTCACGATTGTGGTGCCAACAGTGCAGGTTCAGTTCCTATACTGGCTAAGGTAGCACTTGGAGGCCTACCACTTTTCCTTGCCCCAGTGTGCTATCAAGGTGCCATTGAGCCATGCTTAGCAACCCTTTGGTACTGTTGCTAACTTTGGTTGGCTCTTAATTCGTTGCCCGTTGGGTCTTTACTGAATTTGCTCTGTTCCTATAACCTTTGCTCTAGAGTCGCCAGGTATCTTTATACCGCCACGAGGTTCAAGTTCAAGTACTGATCAATAACTCAACACACCAATTAGTAAGATTCAAATCAAAACACATATATTATACATAGTAAATCACTACTCATGCATAAACTCTATTTTCTAGACTATTCTCTATCACTAAAAGACCTATAGTTAGCTTCGGAATTGGCCCACCAGGTCAGGGGAACAAATGGCCTTTCGTTCGATCTGAGTCTGCAGGATTCAAAAGCTGGTATGGACTGGTAGCTAAGAGCGCCTATCTCGTAGCGTGCGTTGACTGGAGACTTACTTGGTTGATGCGGCAGCTTAGACAGTTCACTTTCAAGGGTTGATTCGAGTTGCTGAGTGACCCTGCCAAGAAGGATGATTTGAACTTGGGGACTCTACTTTATAGTCCCCAGGGGCTTCGTGCCATTCGGGGCGGACCCCGTATCTGGTTCCAAGTGATTGGACTACGTTTTGATCACTTGGATCGATTTCTCCAATACTAGAGTTGTTCCCTGATCGCAGGGCGGTCCCTGAGTGCCCGTTGGCCTTCCTTTGTCTTGGCTCCTGCTGGTGCCGAGGAGTCTGGCTTGGCCTTATTCACCTTTAATGTTTCCATTGTACCCGGAGATCGCTCATTAATATGCAGATGGCTGTGGGTTTCAGTGCTGTCTGGGCTTTTGCAAGTTCTAATACACAGGATTTCTGCACTTGCTAGTTTTTGCCTGTGTTGGATGAATTTCCCTGTAGTCTTTGCGGACCTCCATTTTAAGTTGGGAAGTGGCCAACCCAGGTGGCTACAGTACCAAGGATGAAGAGAGAGAAAGAACTATTGCCAGCTATTTAACAATTAAAGCCATTTTGATTGAAGTGTGATACGAATAAGTTAATTATAGAAAGTTGTTTATTTCCTTCATTGTGATATCCAATTGTTATCCTGTAGCTGGTGCAGTAAATATGAATCACTTGTTAGTTTGTGCATCCAGCTTTTTCTCGGTAGACTTTATTCTACATTCAGATTTTGATTAATTCAGGTGCTGATTACATACAGAGTAGATTGTTCCTCCAGCTCATGTATTCTTTAAAAAATATATATATAATTTTTATTAAAGTTTTCACAAAATATCAACAACAAAATGTAAAAGGAACCCAATAGAATTAAATACAAAACAAAACAACCCAGTGCCCCCTCCCCCTATACATAAATAATATATTAACACCCGCCGAAACACATAGCAAACATAGCAAATATATACACCCCCTCAGATCCCCCAGTATAGGCAAACAAAAATAAAATAGAACCCTCCCCCCGGGTTGCTGCTGCTGCTGACCATTGTCTACCGAGCTGCCAGGAAGTCTGTTCTTAAAAGATTATAGTTAAAGACATTCTGACTATCAATGAATTCATACATGCAAACTTTGTCAGGCAGTGGAAGCAATGAAAATATTATTTTAACATCATTGCTATTTCTTTTCACATTCTTTGGTGAAATTGTGTATTTATTGGGATGAAAGAAATCATTTGTGGTGGTTAGTAATGCAAGTAATATTCTGCCAAATGGCACCAAAGTGACAGTCAGACAAGCTACAAGATGGCTGGTGTGTCAAATGGGGGGGGGGGGGGTGACTCAGGTTTTGTATCTTCCGCCCGCTCTGAAATGGCATCATCGCGTCGCGCGCTGCACGCCATTGGAACGCATTAGCGCATCACCCGAAGGTCCTCCCCCAATGCGCCGTCCTCAATGGACCGAGTTCCCGCCCGCGCGGTTGATGTGTGGTCTCAGCGCTCAGGAACCTGGTGTGGCGGCTGCAGACTGTGTCCAGCACTGCCACAGTCGGGTGGGGGCCATGCTGCTGGCCAGAGGGGCTTCCGCGAGGGCTGGGGGGACTGGTGGTTGGTGGCCAGGGGAGGCGGGGGGGGGGGGGGGGGGGCACTATCTGGCAGGCCGGGTCCACGAACGGCCGGCGCCATGTTTTATGGCGCGACCGCTGCAAGTTGTCGCTGTGCGTATGTGCAGCCATGGACCCGGCCATTCTCCAGCCGTTTTTTATCGTGGGAACTGTGAGTTTTACGCGGTGCGGCTGCTAGCCCTTCACTGATCCAGCGATCGGTGAGGGGTCGACACCATTTTTTTTTGTCATTAAATGCCACATTCCTTCGCACTTAATCTCAAAAAGGTGATTCCAGCCCAGTGTTTTAACTCCTGAGTGCTTTCATAGTCAGGAACAAGGAATGTGACAGGTTTCTGTAAGTTTTAAAAGCAAAATAAAAGTTTAGTCTTGAATTCATACAAACATACACAATTTATACCCAGGCCCGTACTCACACACATGCTCATTGTCACCTTCCTTAGATGCATAATGAACATGTGTCATTTCTTCCAATGGGAAATCCTGGAAGAGATTGGAATTAATGAATGCAGGAGGTTGCTGGGTAATTTTCAATCCCCATTGCAGTACCACCTGAAATTGCAGGTAGGTCAGAGGAATATCTAGATTTGGTACTTTCCTACCAGTATATTTTATTGACATGCTAGCCATTACATGTAACACATCTCTCCTTGTAGGTAAAGTCACCGTAGTCCCAGATAACCATAGGCAGCTTTTGCCTTTGAGGGGGAGAGCTGACTGGCGATTAAACCTGGGGGTCACCACACCTCAAGCAAGGGGCGAGGTTGAGAATGAGGGGCCTTCATGTCTAACCTCAGCCAGTACAGGAATTGAACCCGTGCTGTTGGCCTTGCTCTGCATCGCAAACTAACTGTCCCGTCAACTGAGCTAAAAGATTGCCACCGATACCCATCTAATAATATGTGCACCTATCTGCACATGTGCAGAAAACCTAAAGCTAAATCTTGCTGACAATGGAAAACAGATGCAGAGTTGAATTGCCACTCAGAACGTGAGATTAGATAAAACATGATCCATGTATTTAATATTCTCATTAATATTTCAAAAAAATTGGTGCAGAAAATAGTTGCGTTCCTAACTTGAACCTTTTGAATCACCCAGGTACAGTGCATCAAGAAAAATCGGGTGAAGTGGATCATATACCCACAAGGGAGTCAGCCAATTTCTCAACCCATTTTTAATTTTTGTGGCTGTGTCCTGGTGTTTCAGTAACTTCAGAAGCAGGAACATGAAAATCTGCTCAAATTGCATTTGTAAGGGAGTTTGAAGTCTTCAATCTCTGATGTACATGCTCGCTTGATTGAAATGGGTGCATGCCATAAAACAGTGTTTGTCAAGCTTTCTTTCCTGGGATCCACTTTGGCCAACTGGCTGATCTTCAGGACCCACTTGATGGTTGGCACAGATGTGATTGGCCGAAGGGCCTCTTTCTGTGCTGTAAAACTCTAAAGTTCAGAGGAGAGCCATGAAATTGATGTCGATGTTGGAAAAAAACAAGATTTGCATTTTGCAAACACCTTCACAACTACATGAGCACAAAGTAGTTTGCAGCCAATGAAGTACAGCCACTGCTGTAATGCAAATATATGAACAGCAAACTCTCACAAACAACAATGTGATAAAGAACAGATAATTATTTTTGTGATGTTGGTTGAGGTTACTGAGGACATCAGGGATAACTCCCTGCTCTTATTCAAAATAGCCCCATGGAATCTTTTACATCCACATGAGGCAGAGCCTCCATTTATCATGGTATTTGGAAAATAGCATTTCTAACAAGGTAGCACCCCTGCAATGCTACACTGGGGTGTTAGCCTAGGTGGAGGTGAACCCACAATCGTCTGTCTGATGTCGATACAAGAGTGTTACCCACAAGAGTGTTTCAACACAATTTGAATGGAGGTGTAAACTCTCCAACCTGGTGATTGGCTTCCCAAAAGCTCCTTCCAATGAGAGGACCAAGAGAGTGCGTGTATATATGGAGGGTTTGCTCGTGGGGGTCTGTGCTAGCTTCTCTACAGGAATGGGGACTGAGTCTCTTGCTGGGTGATCCTGAAACGTTACTCAATGTAAGGTTAGTTGACTGAACGACCAGTTCAGTGAAAAATCAGATTGATTGGTGATAATCAGATGTCCCTTTATTCAGCTTCAGTCTGTGTGACAATTCTAAATTACAGCTAACCATCTGGCTTGCTGTTGGGATGTCTGTCTGCCAGCCAGTCAACTCTGTTTCTCACTCCTGGGCCATGCATTCTCTCGTATCTCTCCTCCCAAAAGCCACTTTCGTGGCATTCTTTCTGTTTGCCATCCTGCTGATCTTACCCAGTAGTTGGGATACTTACATTAATTTCAAGGTGCGCTGCGACCCTTTTTATACCTGTTCATGAACCACCTGCAGGTCGCGACCCCCACATTGAAACAGCCTGCCATTGAAAAGGCTCGAGCTAAAGGAAATTACCGAGGTGAAAATGGGTGTAATGTATTTTGTTTTGAATAAAATAGCCTTTCTGGTTCCTAAAACTAAAGAGGCACTAAATGGAGAGGATGAGTATCACACTGAGGTTGGGGGAATGAGCAGAGTTCTTGGATCTCCAGCGATCGCAATGGTGGCACAGGGCCGAAGCGGTACAACTGGGCATCGCCAGACAACCCAGCTATTTCCAGTCACCTTAAATCTGTGTCCTCTGGTTCTCAACTCTTCTGCCAATGGGAACCGTTTCTCTCTTGTCTACTGTATCCAGACCTCGCCCCACCTATTTAGTATTAACCTACTAACCATTGCCTATTGAATTTGAGACCAGCAGGTTGCTGCTGGGGCTGGAAGTGTCCTCTCCTCCACCACCCACAAAATACCCGGCTCTTGGCTGGTGCGCATGCGTCCCGGCTGTTCCCATGTGCGATTGCGCAGGCCGGGTGGCGGTTTGGTTGCTCGGCAACAGAAGGACGCGCCAGAAGCAAGATGAGACTCAAGAGGTTCCTGCTGCGGTATTACCCACCAGGTCAGGCCCGGCCCGGCCCCGCCGGTGTGGGTGGGTGGGTGGGGGTACTGCCCGGCCTGGGGTACTGCCCGGCCTGGGGTGAAGGGGTGGGTGGGGATTCTGCCCGGCCTGGGTTGAAGGGGCTGGTGGGGATTCTGCCCAGTGTAGGGTGAAGGGGTGGGTGTGGGTACTGCCCGGCCTGGGTGAAGGGAGGGGTGGCTGGGGGTACTGCCCATGGTGAAGTTGTGGGTGGGGGTACTGCCCGGCCTGGGGTGAAGGGAGGGGGTGGGTGGGGGGTACAGCCCATGGTAAAGGGGTGGGTGGGGGTAGTGGCCATGGTGAGGGGGTGGGGGTACTGCCTGGCCTGGGTGAAGGGGTGGGTGGGGGTACTGCCCATCCTGCAGTGAAGAGGATGGTGTGGGTATTGACCATGGTGAAAGGGTGGGTGGGAGTACTGCCAATCCTGGCGTGAAGGGATGAGCGGGTGTACCACAGGACCGGGGTAAAGGGGTGGTCGGGAGTATGCCTTGTCCGGGATTAAGGGGCATGCGCGGGTACTATCCACCCAGGGTGAAAAGGTGGGGGGTTACTTACCTGGCCCGGGGTGAAGGGCTGGAGTACACCTGAGGGCAGCCTGTAAGAGATTGTGATGCACCTGAGCCTTGGTCAGTGAGGAGAGCTCCATGAACCCCAGTCCCCAATGCTGTGATCCTTGAGGCTTTTTTCCTTCAGATTGCTCACTCAAATTAGTTTTAAAAATTGTAAATATATTTTTTATATTGGCAGCACAGCAGGTTTGATGTTTGAAACTTTGTTACCAAACACTTTCTACCTATTTTTTTCTTTGGTGGTTTATGAAGTCGAATACAAAGTTAAAACTGTGGTTGATGAGGTTTTGCCTCCTCCGCTCTAAAAAACCTCGAGCCTGCACAAATTGATGCTGAAATTATCAAAAGTTCAGTTGCTTTATTTTCACAAATGCACAATGAATGCTTTTTTTTCTCTCTGCACAGGAATTATTTTGGAATATGAAAAAGGAGGGGAGACCAAGAACAAGTCCATCGATCTGCTTGACTTGACTCCAGTGTAAGTGTGATGTCTGAGCCACATTAAAATGCAAATTATTTTGATATGGTATAAGGAACATAGGACTTAGGAGGTGAAGTAGGCCATTCAGCCCTTTGAGCCTGCTCTGCCCGCCATTCACTAAGCGCACGACTGATCTTGTTCTGGCCACAACTCTTTTCTGTTCACAGCATGCCTCCCCCTCCCCCTACCCCCATAACCCTTGACTTCCTTGTCTATCAAAAATGAAATTGTATTCACAGCACAAAAACAGGGGGGTTCTGTCCAACAGGTCCTCTTGTCCCTCTTCAATTCGCCTTTTCATCATATCTTTATAAAATATAAACAGCAAATGTTGGAGATACTCAGCAGGGCAACACCATCTGTGGAGAGAGAAGCAGAGTTAATGTTTTAGGTTGATGGCCTTTCATCAGATGTTGTTACTGATGTAAACAGCATTTGAACTTGGCACTGCCTGCTGGTTTGTTTGATAGGTGCATGTAGCCAGTGCTAAACATGCTGCTAAGTGGTTGCACATCTCAGCAGGAAGTCCATGATTTACGACATATAACATTCAAAGCTAACCTCACTACTTACAGTCAATCTGTATCTCTTGAAAGGGGAGGGAGGGGTGCATTCTCCCTGGAACAGATGTTGAAACTGGTTGCATAAGAGAGTGCAAGCAAAACAAACACTGAATAGGATAAAAAGCTCCAAGTTGCTCTGACACCGCAATGGATGCCTTGATGGGGCAGTCTTCATAAGGAGAGATACGCTCTATCCACAGGAGACCCAGAAATCAAAGTGCAAAGGCAGTGTGAGCAGATTATTTCTGCTGTCAATGCCAAGAGCCTTGCACTGAGGAGTGGATGCAATGTTGTAAGCCGTTCATTTACCTCCCCCATTAATGGTCAAAGTCATTTCCAAGTGCCAATTCTCACCAACTGCACCACCAACTTAACACATTACTCAATGCACCGTACTGCCACCAGGCACTTACCAACAATCTCCATCAAGCACAACACATGCACTAAATTTACATGCCTTACCTCACCCTCATCTACTTTGCACTTTTGTAAAATTCAAAGCTGCATCTCACATCTTGCACAGATTGCCAGCTGTTCAAACATGTTGATAACCACATCAGCAAACATAGTTTTCCACAGTCACTGACATACATCCCTGTCACTTGCTCTTAACCAGAGGCAGTATCGCCTGATTGGCAGGAGATGGGCACAGCTGCATGTCTTAACCTGATACAAGAGATAGGAACATAGGAATTAGGAGCAGAAGTAGGCAATTAAGCCCTTTGAGCCTGGTCAGCCATTCAATAAAATCCTGGCTGACCTCTTCCTGATCTCAAATCTACATAGAACACAGAAAAATACAGCACAGAACAGGCCCTTCGGCCCACGATGTTGTGCCAAACCTTTGTCCTAGATTAATATAGATTATCATAGAATTTACAGTGCAGAAGGAAGCCATTCGGCCCATCGGGTCTGCACCGGCTCTTGGAAAGAGCACCCTACCCAATGTCAACACCTCCACCCTCTCCCCATAACCCAGGAACCCCACCCAACACTAAGGGCAATTTTGGACACTAAGGGTAATTTAGCATGGCCAATCCACCTAACCTGCACATCTTTGGATTGTGTGAGGAAACCGGAGCACCCAGAGGAAACCCACGCACACACGGGGAGGATGTGCAGACTCCTCACAGACAGTGACCCAAGCCGGAATTGAACCTGGGACCCTGGAGCTGTGAAGCAATTGTGCTATCCACAATGCTACCGTGCTGCCCTTAAGAACAAATTAATCTACACTATATCAATCTACCGTAATCCATGTACCTATCCAATAGCTGCTTGAAGGTCCCTAATGTTTCTGACTCAACTACTTCCACAGGCAGTGCATTCCATGCCCCCACTACTCTCTGGGTAAAGAACCTACCTCTGGCATCCTCCCTATATCTTCCACCATTCACTTTAAATTTATGTCCCCTTGTAATGGTTTGTTCCACCCGGGGAAAAAGTCTCTGACTGTCTAGTCCCCTGATCATCTTATAAACCTCTATCAAGTCGCCCCTCATCCTTCTCCATTCTAATGAGAAAAGGCCTAGCACCCTCAACCTTTCCTCGTAAGACCTACCCTCCATTCCAGGCAACATCCTGGTAAATCTCCTTTGCACCTTTTCCAAAGCTTCCACATCCTTCCTAAAATGAGGCGACCAGAACTGTACACAGTACTCCAAATGTAGCCTTATCAAGGTTTTGTACAGCTGCATCATCATCTCACGGCTCTTAAATTGAATCCCTCTGTTAATGAACGCTAGCACACCATAGGCCTTCTTCACAGCTCTATCCACTTGAGTGGCAACTTTCAAAGATGTATGAACAGAGACACCAAGATCTCTCTGCTCCTCCACATTGCCAAGAACTCTACCGTTAACCCTGTATTCCGCATTCATATTTGTCCTTCCAAAATGGACAACCTCACACTTTTCAGGGTTAAACTCCATCTGCCACTTCTCAGCCCAGCTCTGCATCCTATCCATGTCTCTTTGCAGCCGACAACAGCCCTCCTCACTATTCACAACTCCACCAATCTTCGTATCGTCTGCAAATTTACTGACCCACCCTTCAACTCCCTCATCCAAGTCATTAATGAAAATCACAAACAGCAGAGGACCCAGAACTGATCCCTGCGGTACACCACTGGTAACTGGGATCCAGGCTGAATATTTGCCATCCACCACCACTCTCTGACTTCTATCGGTTAGCCAGTTGGTTATCCAACTGGCCAAATTTCCCACTACCCCTTGCCTCCTTACTTTCTGCATAAGCCTACCATGGGGAACCTTATCAAATGCCTTACTAAAATTCATGTACACTACATCCACTGCTTTACCTTCATCCACATGCTTGGTCACCTCCTCAAAGAATTCAATAAGACTTGTAAGGCAAGACCTCCACCTCACAAATCCGTGCTGACTATCCCTAATCAAGCAGTGTCTTTCCAGATGCTCAGAAATCCTACCCTTCAGTACCCTTTCCATTACTTTGCCTACCACCGAAGTAAGACGTACTGGCCTGTAATTCCCAGGGTCATCCCTATCCCTATCCCTTTTTTGAACAGGGGCACGACATTCGCCATTCTCCAATCCCCTGGTACCACCCCTGTTGACAGTGAGGACGAATAGATCATTGCCAACGGCTCTGCAATTTCGTCTCTTGCTTCCCATAGAATCCTTGGATATATCCCGTCAGGCACGGGGGACTTGCCTATCCTCAAGTTTTTCAAAATGCCCAACACATCTTCCTTCCTAACAAGTATTTCCTCGAGCTTACCAGTCTGTTTCATACTGTCCTCTCCAACAATATGGCCCCTCTCATTTGTAAATACTGAAGAAAAGTACTCGTTCAAGACCTCTCCTATCTCTTCAGACTCAATACACAATCTCCCGCTACTGTCCTTGATCGGACCTACCCTCGCTCTAGTCATTCTCATATTTCTCACATATGTGTAAAAGGCCTTAGGGTTTTCCTTGATCCTACCCACCAAAGATTGTTAATGCCCTCTTTCAGTTCACGCCTGGCTATCTTGTATCCCTCCACCGCCCTGTCTGAACCTTGTTTCCTCAGCCTTACATAAGTCACCTTCTTCCTCTTAACCAGACATTCAACCTCTCTTGTCAACCATGGTTCCCTCACTCGACCATCTCTTCCCTGCCTGACAGGGACGTGCATATCAAGGACACGTAGTACCTGTTCCTTGAACAAGTTCCACATTTCACTTGTGTCCTTCCCTGACAGCCTATGTTCCCAACTTATGCACTTCAATTCTTGTCTGACAACATCATATTTACCCTTCCCCCAATTGTAAACATTGCCCTGTTGCACGCACCTATCCCTCTCCATTACTAAAGTGAAAGTCACAGAATTGTGATCACTATCTCCAAAATGCTCCCCCACTAACAAATCTATCACTTGCCCTGGTTCATTACCAAGTACCAAATCCAATATGGCCTCCCCTCTGGTCAGACAATCTACATACTGTGTTAGAAAAGCTTCCTGGACACAGTGCACAAACACCACCCCATCCAAACTATTTGATCTAAAGAGTTTCCACTCAATGTTTGGGAAGTTGAAGTCACCCATGACTACTATCCTGTGACTTCTGCACCTTTCCAAAATCTGTTTCACAATCTGTTCCTCCACATCTCTGCTACTATTGGGGGGCCTATAGAAAACTCCCAACAAGGTGACTGCTCCTTTCCTATTTCTGACTTCAACCCATACTACCTCAGTAGGCAGATACTCCTCGAACTGCCTTTCTGCAGCTGTTATACTATCTCTAATTAACAATACCCCTCCCCACCTCTTTTACCACCCTCCCTAATCTTATTGAAACATCTATAACCAGGGACCTCCAACAACCATTTCTGCCCCTCTTCTATCCACGTTTCCGTGATGGCCTCCACATCGTAGTCCCAAGTACCGATCCATGCCTTAATTTCACCCACCTTATTCCTGATACTTCTTGCGTTGAAGTATACACACTTCAACCCATCTCCGTGCCTGCAAGTACTCTCCTTTGTCAGTGTTCCCTTCCCCAATGCCTCACTACATGCTTTGGCGTCCTGAATATCGGCTACCTTAGTTGCTGGACTACAAATCTGGTTCCCATTCCCCAGCCAAATTAGTTTAAACCCTCCCGAAGAGTACTAGAAAACCTCCCTCCCAGGATATTGGTGCACCTCTGGTTCAGATGCAAACCGTCCTGCTTGTACAGGTCCCACCTTCCCCAGAATGCGCTCCAATTATCCAAATACCTGAAGCCCTCCCTCTTACACCATTCCTGCAGCCACATGTTCAACTGCATTCTCTCCCTATTCCTAGCCTCGCTATCACGTGGCACCGGCAACAAACCAGAGATGACAACTCTGTCTGTCCTGGCTTTTAACTTCCAGCCTAACTCCCTAAACTTGTTTATTACCTCCACACCCCTTTTCCTACCTACGTCGTTGGTACCAATGTGCACCACGACTTCTGGCTGCTCCCCCTCCCCCTTAAGGATCCTGAAGACACGATCCGGGACATCCCTGGCCCTGGCACCCAGGAGGCAACATACCTTCCGGGAGTCTCGCTCGCGACCACAGAATCTCCTATCTATTCCCCTAACCATTGAAACTCCTATTACTATTGCTTTTCTATTCTCCCCCCTTCCCTTCTGAGCCCCAGAGCCAGACTCAGTGCCAGAGACCTGGCCGCTAGAGCGCTCCCCCGGTAGGTTGTCCCCCCCAACAGCATCCAAAACAGTAAACTTGTTTTGAAGGGGAATGGCCACGAGGGATCCCTGCACTGTCTGCCTGTTAGTTTTCTTTCCCCTGACTGTAACCCAGCTACTCTTGTCCTGTACCTTGGGTGTGATTACCTCCCTGTAACTCTTCTCTATTGCCCCCTCTGCCTCCCGGATGATCCGAAGTTCATCCAGCTCCAGCTCCAGTTCCCTAACACGGTCTCTGAGCAGCTGGAGTTGGGTGCACTTCCCGCAGGTCTAGTCAGCGGGGACACCGGTGGTATCTCTCACCACCCACATCCTACAGGAGGAGCATGCAACTGGCCTAGCCTCCATCCCCTCTTACCTTACAGAATATAGTTGCCCTGTGGACCTCCCTTAATACCCTAGGGTGCAGGCCATCAGGTCCCAGAGACTTATCTGCCCTTAATCCCATCAGTTTGTTCAATACCATCTCCCTCGTGAGGTTGTTGTACCAAATTCCTCTGCATTAATTGTACTTTATCGAAAATTTTTATTATCTTCCACCGTGAAGACAGGGGCAAAATATTGGTTCAGTGCCTCCGCCATCTCTGTGATCTTCATTATTACCTCACCAATATCGTCCTCTAAAGAGCCAACATTTACTTTAGCTCTTCCTCTTTATATATTTATAGAAGCTTTTGGTGTTTATGTTTTCTGCTAGTTTCCCTTCGTAGTTCACCTTCGCTCTTTTGTTTTTATTTTTAGTAGCCTTTTACTGAACCTTCCTGTCAGAATTTACTTTAATTGAGTGGTATTTAATATCTCCTGAACATCCACCATTGTTCAACTGTCCTACCCTCAATTATCTATCCCCAGTCTACTTGGGCCAACTCTTTCCTCTTACCTCTGCCCAACACTAAAACTCAAGTATGGCACTCTGTCTTCTCTCGCTCAATCTGAATTTGAAATTCTAGCATGCTGTGATCACTCCTTTCAAGAGTATCCTTAATGACAAGACTATTTATCAATCCTTCTTTGTTACATAATACAAAATCTAAAATAGCCCTTCCCTTGTCTTTTATTTCCACCCAGATCGATTCAACATTTTGGTCCTGAGTGCCAATATAATTTCTTAGTACAATCTTGATGACATTTTTAACTAATAAAGCATCTACACCTCCTGTTCCATTCTGTCTATCCTTTCGGTATACAGAAGACATTCAACTCCCAGGCCCGGTCCTCCTGCAACCATGTTTCAATAATCCCCCCAAATCATACCCCTTTATTCCTTTTTGTACTGTTATGGGCCAGGGTTTAGAGAACCCCAAAGTATATCATAGAGTTCACCTGACCCACAACGTTTAATAGATTGTGATATGGGGAGCACACGGCCCACTCTACAGGTGTGGTAGAGCAGAAATGGAAAAATATTTTTTAAAACAAATGTTTATTCTATGAACTCAAGTTAACCTTTTTAAAACATACAGTAAACATCTTAGTAACCATCAATTCAAATACAACCCCCAAAGAATACAACACGAAGTAATCCTTAATAACTTCCCAAACAACATCCAGGAGACAAAAGAAACACCTTTTAACAGAAGCACATTAGGTTTACATTCACTACTGAGAACATTTATAATTCTGAATTCACCAAATGATCAAGAGATAGTATTTTCATGGCAGAGAGATCAACAGTACACCTGCTCTGTCTGGCTTCAGCTCCAACACTGAAAACGAAACTAAAACACACCCTGCAGTGAACAGCCTAAAACAAAAGTAAAAAGCAGACAGACAGCCTAGCTCCACCCACTCTCTGACATCAGTGCAGTCGTAAACACCCATTTCTTCAAGGTACTCTCACTACAGATATTTATATACACCCATTTATAAACACCCATTTCTTAAGGGTACTCTCACATGACAGTACTGTCAGCTGATTGATTTTATTCTGAATACTGTGTGCGTTTAAGTACAAGGTTTTTAAATATGTCCTCCTGATTTGTCTTTCCCTTGCAGGATTTTCTTGTGTAATATGCTTTTCAGACATTCTGACCTCCTTTATCAGTCTTTGCTAACACTCAGCCTCATCCCCAACTTTCGCTCTCACAGTCTCCTTACATTTTTATTTTTTACGTTTCCTTTCTCCTCCATTGTCGTTAACTGGCCCAGCATGTTCATCCTATAAACCTCTACCTTCTCCTCACATACCGACCTGCTGCATTGGTTCCTATTAACCATTATACTTCTTGTAGCTTTACCCTTTGCCCCCATGTGCTAGTTTAAAGTCCTTGTGACCACCCTATGACCACCCTATTTATCCTTTCCGCTAGAACACAGGTCTCAGATTGGTTCAGGTGGAGATCGTCCCAGGGGTACAGATCCTTCCTGTCCCAATACTGATGCCTGTGCCCCATGAAATGGAACCCCTCTTTCCCACTCTATTCCTTTAGCCACGTGTTTAATTCCCTAATTTTCTCATCTCTGTGCCAATTTGCATTGTTACAGCCATTGCTGAGGCTGAAGCAATGGAAGATATTGGTATCTTAATACCTAATCCTCCTCCTCCTTACATCCCGCTTCTGCTGTGATTCAAAAATCTCTTCTGATTTACAGCTGTAGGTGGTATAAATATGCACCACTTGCTACCTCACTTTTCCTTCACCATAAATCTACCCTTGTACTATTCTTCTTTCTGATAATGAGGAATTGGAACCCGGCCAGGCAGTGCTGAAGGAAGAAGAACAGGAAGAGTATGAAATGAAATGAAAATCGCTTATTGTCACACGTAGGCTTCAAATGAAGTTACTGTGAAAAGCCCCTAGTCGCCACATTCCGGCGCCTGTTCGGGGAGGCTGGCACGGGAATTGAACCGTGCTGCTGGCCTGCCTCGGTCTGCTTTCAAAGCCAGCGATTTAGAGTTGTCCTCTCTTCGGATGGCACTATTCGTTCACCCAGCAATGCAACTCTGTTATTGTTACTGCAGTTGCCTGTCAGCCAGCCCAGACTCCTGTCATCAATGCTGAAATGATGCAGTCAAAAACTGGACCTTCAAGGCCCAGAGATGCTCTAGGTCATTCTACAAAGCCACCTGCAGTCTTCCCCATGTCGCAGACCCTGGTGCAGACCTGCATATGAGTAGTTGGACAGGCAAAGGCAACCAAAAATCAGGCACAAATGGATTCTACCATGGTGATTAATTGACATTAGTGGGCAATATGATTATACATGATTGATGCATTTGGTTGAGGTTTTTACTTTGTGTTATATTTTGTTTTACATTGTGATCAAGTGGATGACGTGATGGCAAGGTAAAGTGTGGGACTGTTGGTGAATGAGAAACTGGGTTTTCATTTACTGATACTCAAGTCGGATGAATCAGTCACAGCGAACCCATCCAGAAAGGGATTGTATTGATTGCCTCTTCCATTCCTCCTCCCCTTCTTCCTCCTAGACTGGTGACTATGTGGCTTGTGGAAAGGCAGTTACTTCATGATTGGAAAATTGGTCAGCATACGGCCGTTGCCAAGTATTACTGGACTCCTCTGACTATTCCAGTCAGGGTAACATTGTTTGGCCTGCTTGATCACACATTGAATGGAATCTTGTGCCCTCCCCTATGGCGTGTATTGTCGCAGGGGGACATTTAATCAGGCATGACAGTTGTTTAAAGTTGCTAAAGTCGAGTGGGAATGGTCTGGCATACTGAAGGTCTTGTCCTGCCTTCAAGGATTTGTCACAAACAGACATGGATGCAGTAGTTTGCATCCATCCTGCAACATGACATAGAGAGTGAACAGAGGCAACACTACACCAGTGTCTGAACAGGTGGTGATTCTGCCATATACCCGCCTTCACCACGATGAAGTCCATAAAAGAGGCCCATGGGCAAATAATGCCCGTTTAACGGCCTCATCCAGTTGCCATTAGTATTAACCCAGTAACGGACAGCGGTGCTCACCATGCATGCAGCATGACAAATGTATCTGTGAGGGATTGCTCACATTCTTCCAGGGTGGTAGCTTCTCATTCATAAGCACTGTTTGATCAAAGGGCCTGGCATCGAAAGGGTGGGAAACTGCTGAGAGCCTCCTGCTATGTTTGCGCCATGCCTCCTCCCACGTTACTTCCACCCGACAATCTCCCTCTTGCCTGGGTGAGTCTGTTCAATAGAGGTGCCAGACTCTGATTAGCTGGCAACTCCCGGCAGGCGGAACTTCCTTGGGAAGGTGCACTGTTGTCCAGTTTAAGTCCTGGGTGGCACAAGCTGCAGCAGGTCTTTCTGAAACGAGACAACGCTGGGCTGTTGCTGGCTCTCCAGCTAGCAGCCGAGACCCTTGGTGCCCCCACACGATTCCACCCTCCATCAGTTGTCGGGCATGTATTCTGTCCAAGCGTGTGTGCATTTAGCACCCAAACCATGAGCCATGTGGTCAGCTGAAAGCCCTTGATTGCACAGTAACCACCCTCTGGTTTGTTGTGACAATTTAAATGCAATTGCAGTAGAATGAAGGCACCTTGACCGCTTATAGGATACTGAGCATTGACTTACATGTAATGTTGCATATGGTTACACACCAGCTGAATGTTGAGGGAGTGAAATCCTTTTTGGTCATAACTCATCTCAGAATTTACATGCGATGTTTGGTAATCAATGAGGGTACTGTCGATGGCCCTCCGCACTATGGGGAAGCTATGTGCTTACACCACCTGCTTCTCTCTGACAGGTGAAAATGAAGTATGTTCAGTTCTTTTGGAATACAGTCATTCACTGACCTCCTCTATGCAATGGTGGACAGTAAACTGGGAGCTGTTGCATTTATTGCCTGCTCCAGCCTGGGAAGATCCAGCTCATTGTCACTTTCACAGCTACTGGCAATGTTATCCTTAACCTGCCCTGAGGTTGCTGTTCTGGCTGTACTAGGTGGCAGATTTCAGTGAGGACCTCCTTGTGAGGCAGAGAAGTCCGACTGATGTGCCAGACGTTAGCAACTTTAAACAACCCAGAAGGTAAAAAAAGTAAAATGGGGAAATAAGAATACTGGTTCTGACTGGTTTTGTATACCTGAAAATGGAACACCAGTAAAACTTGAAAATAAGAATATGACCCCAAATTCTTTTTTTTTTCCTATTGGGAATTCTAAAAACCACCAAATACTTACACAATTCAGCAAGAACTAGTAGAAATCAATCAACAATAAACTGAAAATTGTTGATGATCCACTTAAGTAGCGATGCCAAGGAGGGGATTCCTTTCTGCTGCTGCATGATGTCAGTCTATGCAAGGTGAAGTAGGAACATGATCCAAAATGACAGTGCTAGTGTGGCAGCATTGCAAGCTGATTGACATCATCATCTGCCTGCTTTACATATGGATGCTCTCGATGTGCAGGCTAATTGTTTCACTAAAATGGCAAAAAGTGCAACAAGCTCCAGATATATTCTGTGGCACCATTTGAATCAAAATGGCACTTGTAGTGCCAAAAAAAATCAAGCACCATGGAGTTGAATTTCACAGCCCCATTTTCTAAGGTGTATGTCGCCTGCTTATTCTTTCTTCCAAAATATCCCCTCTCGCACTTATCCATATTGTAGTTCATTTGTATTTTATGATTTTAAACATTTTTTTTCCATTTTCAAATGCTTGTTTCAATGCCCTTTTGAATGCTTCCAGAAAATACATTCTGCACAAGCTTGCAAATTGTTTCAAAGGTCAATGGTCCTGTGTGAAAGGGAACATTTCCTAACATCTAACCTTGCCCTCTGCTTATGTACACGTACTCCCTGGTTTTCGCTAACTTATTAACTTATTAAATAGACAATCCATATGGACACAGTGTCACAACTTCGTTATTTTAAATGCTGCAATTAAATCTCTTTAAGGTCAAAGGATTTTGGAAAAAGAATAAAAAGACAGAGTTCTATAGACCTATCATGGTAATTAAGGACCTATAAGATAGGTATGAATCTGGTGATCCTCTCTATTGATACCATATTATAGGCGCAAAACTGGACAAAATATTGCAGATTTTTAAAACATTCTTTCATAGGATGTGGGCATCATTGGCACGGCCAGCATTTGTTGCTCATCCTTAATTGCTCTTGAGAAGCTGGTGGTGAGCAGCCTTTCTGGACCATATAGTGTCGGCATGTACTGCTGCAACTGTGGAGGGAGGGAATATGTGGTGGCTGGGATGTTGTTCAAGCGTTTGTCGTGAATAATGTCGCATTTCTTGAGTGTTGTTGGAGCTATGCTCATCTAGGCAGTTTCTGTAAGAAGTCTTACAACACCAGGTTAAAGTCCAACAGGTTTGTTTCAAACACTAGCTTTCGGAACACTGCTCCTTCCTCAGGTGAATGAAGAGGTATAGTATGTTCCAGAAACATATATATAGACAAATTCAAAGATGCCAGACAATGCTTAGAATGCGAGCATTAGCAGGTGAGTAAATCTTTACAGATCCCGAGATGGGGTAACCCCAGGTTAAAGAGGTGTGAATTGTGTCAAGCCAGGACAGTTGGTAGGATTTCGCAAGCCCAGGCCAGATGGTGGGGGATGAATGTAATGCAACATGAATCCCAGGTCCCGGTTGAGGCCATACTCATGAGTGCGGAACTTGGCAATAAGTTTCTGCTCGGCGATTCTGCGTTGTCACGCGTCCTGAAGGCCACCTTGGAGAACGCTTACCCGGAGATCAGAGGCTGAATGCCCTTGACTGCTGAAGTGTTCCCCGACTGGAAGGGAACATTCCTGCCTGGTGATTGTCGCGCAATGTCCGTTCATTCGTTGTCGCAGCGTCTGCATGGTCTCGCCAATGTACCACGCTTCGGGACATCCTTTCCTGCAGCGTATGAGGTAGACAACATTGGGTGAGTCGCACGAGTATGTACCGGGTACCTGGTGGGTGGTGTTCTCACGTGTAATGGTGGTATCCATGTCGATGACCTGGCAGGTCTTGCAGAGATTGCCATGTCAGGGTTGTGTGGTGTCGTGTTCACTGTTCTGAAGGCTGGGTAGTTTGCTGCAAACAATGGTTTGTTTGAGGTTGCGCGGTTGTTTGAAGGCAAGTAGTGGGGGTGTGGGGATGACCGTGGCAAGATGTTCATCTTCATCGATGACGTGTTGAAGGCTGCGAAGACGATGTTGTAGTTTCTCCACTCCGGGAAAGTACTGGACGACGAAGGGTACTCTGTCGGTTGTGTCCCGTGTTTGTCTTCTGAGGAGGTGGGTGCTGCTTTTTGCTGTGGCGCATTGGAATTGTCGATCGATGAGTCGAGCGCCATATCCCGTTCGTACGAGGGCATCTTTCAGCGTCTGTAGATGTCTGTTACGCCTCTCCTTTTCTGAGCAGATCCTGTGTATGCGGAGGGCTTGCCATAAGGGATGGCTTCTTTAATGTGTTTAGGGTGGAAGCTGGAGAAGTGGAGCATCGTGAGGTTATCCGTGGGCTTGTGGTAAAGCGAAGTACTGAGGTGACCGTCCTTGATGGAGACGAGTGTGTCCAAGAATGCAACAGATTTTGGAGAGTAGTCCATGGTGAGTCTGATGGTGGGGTGGAACTTATTGATGTCATCGTGTAGTTGTTTCAGTGATTCTTCGCCGTGTGTCCAAAGGAAAAAAATGTCATCGATGTATCTGGTGTATAACGTCGGTTGAAGGTCCTGTGCGGTGAGGAGGCCTTGTTCAAACTTGTGCATGAAGATGTTGGCGTATTGGGGTGCGAATCTGGTCCCCATGGCTGTTCCGTGTGTCTGGATGAAGAACTTGTTGTCGAAGGGGAAGACGTGATCCAGAATGAAGCGGATGAGTTGCAGAATTGCGTCTGGAGATTGGCAGTTGTCGGTGTTGAGTACTGAGGCTGTTGCAGCAATGCCGTCTGTAGATGTCTGTTACGCTCCTCCTTGTCTGAGCAGATCCTGTGTATATGGAGGGCTTGTCCATAGGGGATGGCTTCTTTAATGTGTTTAGGGTGGAAGCTGGAGAAGTGGAGCATCGTGAGGTTATCCGTGGGCGTGCGGTAAAGCGAAGTGCTGAGGTGACCGTCCTTGATGGAGACGCGTGTGTCCAAGGATGCAACTGATTTTGGAGAGCAGTCCATGGTGAGTCTGATGGTGGGATGGAACTTATTGATGTCATCGTGTAGTCGTTTCAGTGATTCTTCGCCGTGGGTCCAAAGGAAAAAAATGTCATCGATGTATCTGGTGTATATTTGGCAGGAAGGATCAAGGAAAACCCAAAAGCTTTCTATAGGTATGTCAGGAATAAGCGAATGACTAGGGAAAGAGTAGGACCAGTCAAGGACAGGGATGGGAAATTGTGTGTGGAGTCTGAAGAGATAGGCGAGATACTAAATGAATATTTTTCGTCAGTATTCACTCAGGAAAAAGATAATGTTGTGGAGGAGAATGCTGAGCCCCAGGCTAATAGAATAGATGGCATTGAGGTACGTAGGGAAGAGGTGTTGGCAATTCTGGACAGGCTGAAAATAGATAAGTCCCCGGGACCTGATGGGATTTATCCTAGGATTCTATGGGAGGCCAGGGAAGAGATTGCTGGACCTTTGGCTTTGATTTTTATGTCATCATTGGCTACAGGAATAGTGCCAGAGGACTGGAGGACAGCAAATGTGGTCCCTTTGTTCAAAAAGGGGAGCAGAGACAACCCCGGCAACTATAGACCGGTGAGCCTCACGTCTGTAGTGGGTAAAGTCTTGGAGGGGATTATAAGGGACAAGATTTATAATCATCTAGATAGGAATGATATGATCAGGGATAGTCAGCATGGCTTTGTGAAGGGTAGGTCATGCCTCACAAACCTTATTGAGTTCTTTGAGAAGGTGACTGAACAGGTAGACGAGGGTAGAGCAGTTGATGTGGTGTATATGGATTTCAGCAAAGCGTTTGATAAGGTTCCCCACGGTAGGCTATTGCAAAAAATACGGAGGCTGGGGATTAAGGGTGATTTAGAGATGTGGATCAGAAATTGGCTAGCTGAAAGAAGACAGAGGGTGGTGGTTGATGGGAAATGTTCAGAATGGAGTACAGTCACAAGTAGAGTACCACAAGGATCTGTTCTGGGGCCGTTGCTGTTTGTCATTTTTATCAATGACCTAGAGGAAAGCACAGAAGGGTGGGTGAGTAAATTTGCAGATGATACTAAAGTCGGTGGTGTTGTCGATAGTGTGGAAGGATGTAGCAGGTTACAGAGGGATATAGATAAGCTGCAGAGCTGGGCTGAGAGGTGGCAAATGGAGTTTAATGTAGAGAAGTGTGAGGTGATTCACTTTGGAAGGAATAACAGGAATGCGGAATATTTGGCTAATGGTAAAGTTCTTGAAAGTGTGGCTGAGCAGAGGGATCTAGGTGTCCATGTACATAGATCCCTGAAAGTTGCCACCCAGGTTGATAGGGTTGTGAAGAAGGCCTATGGAGTGTTGGCCTTTATTGGTAGAGGGATTGAGTTCCGGAGTCGGGAGGTCATGTTGCAGCTGTACAGAACTCTGGTACGGCCGCATTTGGAGTATTGCGTACAGTTCTGGTCACCGCATTATAGGAAGGACGTGGAGGCTTTGGAGCGGGTGCAGAGGAGATTTACCAGGATGTTGCCTGGTATGGAGGGAAAATCTTATGAGGAAAGGCTGACGGACTTGAGGTTGTTTTCGTTGGAGAGAAGAAGGTTAAGAGGAGACTTAATAGAGGCATACAAAATGATCAGGGGGTTGGATAGGGTGGACAGTGAGAGCCTTCTCCCGCGGATGGATATGGCTGGCACGAGGGGACATAACTTTAAACTGAGGGGTAATAGATATAGGACAGAGGTCAGAGGTAGGTTCTTTACGCAAAGAGTAGTGAGGCCGTGGAATGCCCTACCTGCAACAGTAGTGAACTCGCCAACATTGAGGGCATTTAAAAGTTTATTGGATAAACATATGGATGATAATGGCATAGTGTAGGTTAGATGGCTTTTGTTTCGGTGCAACATCGTGGGCCGAAGGGCCTGTACTGCGCTGTATTGTTCTATGTTCTATGTTCTATAACGTCGGTTGAAGGTCCTGTGCGGTGAGGAGGTCTTGTAAGGCAGTTTCTGGTCAATGTTAACCCCAGAATATTGATAGTGAGGAATTCAGTGATGGTAATGCTGTTGCGTGTCAAGGGAGATGGTTAGATTCTCTCTTGTTGGAAATTAAATCAAAATCGCTTATTGTCACAAGTAGGCTTCAAATGAAGTTACTGTGAAAACCCCCTAGTCGCCACATTCCGGCGCCTGTTTGGGGAGGCTGATACGGGAATTGTACCGTGCTGCTGGCCTGCCTTGGTCTGCTTTCAAAGCCAGCGAATAGGCCCTGTGCTAAACCAGCCCCTGTTCGGTAGCTGTCACTTGTATGGTACAAATGTTGCTTGCCACTTTATTAGCCCATGCCTGAATATTGTCCAGGTCTTGCTTATAGATTTAGACTGCTTTAGTGGTGGGGTACTAGTATTGTCACTGGACTAGTAATTCATGGTAATGCTCTGGGGTCCAAGGTTCAAATCTCACCACAGCAGATGATGAAATTTGAATTTGAAAAATCTTGATTAAAAGTCTAACGATGAGTATGAAGCTTTGGCGATTGTCGTACAAACCCATTTGGTTCACTAATGTTCTTTAAGGAAGGAAATCTGCCATCCTTATCTGGTCTGGCCGAGATATGACTCCAGGGTGGTTAGAGTGGGCTGGGCTCCGGGGGAGTGCCGGGAGGGGGGGTGAGTGATGGGGAGGAGGATGGGGTCCGTGCCGGGGAGGAGGATGGGGTCCATGCCGGGAAGGGGGATGGGGGTGGGTCCGTGCCGGGGAGGGGGGTGGTGTCCATGCCGGGGAGGAGGATGGGGTCCGTGCCGGGGAGGGACGTGGGGGGGGGGGGGGGGGGGGCAAGTGAGTTGGTCCACCTGGCCAGGTGCCAGCCTCCAACAGTCAGACCCATGCGGTCCATGCCACCTGGCTGGGGGGAGGAGGGGGTATGGGCAATGATGACATGCCGTCGTTCCCCCCCCCCGGCCGTCATGTTTTCCAATCAGCCAGCGATGTTGGCCGCCGTGGCGGCAGCCGCTAATGTCCATGTTGCCCTGGATGAGGAAGAGGAGCGTGCCAGAGAGGCGGCGCAAGCTGCCTGACACCTGACCGACAGGACGAGGAGGGGGAGGAGGACGCCCCGTGTGTACCGGCCCCGGCAGTCATACCAGGACCTCGCAGACCGAGAATGCAGGAGGAGACCCCGGATAAGCCGGGAAACCGTGGCACACATCTGCCACCTGCTGGCGCACCTGTCACCGCTTGGCACTGGCGGGGGACACCCTCTCCCCGTGTCCGTCAAGGTTACGGTGGCCCTGAACTTTTATGCAACGGGGTCATTCCAGGCACCGAGTGGGGACCTGTCCGGCATATCGCAGACATCGGTGCACCGGTGCATCCGGGCAGTGACAGACGCCCTATATGCCATGGCGCACCGGTACATCCGCTTCCCTGTGGACCGGGCCAGCCAAGATGCCCGGGCTGTAGGCTTCTCTGCCGTGGCTGGGTTCCCCATGGTCCAGGGCGCGATTGATGGGATTCACGTCGCCGTGCGGCCACCTGCAGATAACAGGGCCGTGTTCACCAATAGGAAGGGGACCTATTCGATGAACATACAGGTGGTCTGCGACCACCGCATGATGATCCTGCACGTCTGCGCCCGTTACCCGGGCAGTGTACACGACTCATACGTGTTGTCGCGGTCATCCATCACCGGCATGTACGAGGGACGCCATCCCCGGCTGAGGGGCTGGTTGCTGGGCGACAGGGGCTACCCATTGTGATCGTGGCTGATGACGCCTATACGGAGGCCACGCAATGAGGCGGAGAACCGCTACAATGATGCCCATGTAGCGACAAGGGGAGTGATAGAGTGGTGCTTTGGCGTGCTGAAGATGCGTTTCAGGTGCCTGGACCTCTCTGCGGGCGCCCTCCAGTTTCGGTCAGATAGGGCCGGCCGCATCATTGTGGTGTGCTGCGTCCTGCACAATATAGCCCAGCAGAGGGGCGATGTGCCGCAGGCAGAGGAGGGCGGAGTGGAGGATCAGCAGGAAGAGGCGCAGTCCTCCCCAGATGAGGGGGATGGGGGAATGGTCAGGGCAGACGGGCTAGACACGGGCGGGTGGCTGTCCACCGTTACCGGCTGGGCCAGCGTGCACGGGACAGGCTGATAGTCGCCCGCTTCACTGACTAGATGGGCGTGGGAATCGGGTAGAATGGCCACAGACCGCACACCATGGCAACAGCCGACCACCCACACCCCCACCCATCCACCCACCCAGCACCCTCACCCCCCTCCCCAACCCCACCCACCCCACCCGCATGCACACCACCCCACCCGCATGCACACCACCCCCCCATTGCCGATCCACCTGCGGCACAACGGCCGGGCTCACACAGTTGCTGGTGGACGCGTGTCTATTGCAGGCCATGGAGGATGATGACAACCCGCCCTGCGATGAGCTCCTGGCTCCACATCGTTGGACTATGTCTGACCCATGGCCACAGTACCACCATCCACCCGGACCATCCCTGCATGCGGCTGTGACACTGCAGCGCACGGTCCCGTCCTCTGCCCGTGGGGATGTTGATGGCGGCCCAGGGGGAAGGGGGCAGACTCACCTGGGGCTGAGGTAAGACCACCCCTCACACACACACTTGCGCTCAACGTACATGACACCCCCCGCACGCTTTGGACAGAGCACAAAGGCAGCTTCTGTAGGTGTAACATTGACTTTAATAACCAAAGGAGTTCATGCACGTGCCCTAGCCCCTAAAACTCATCTGTGCCCTGCACCTGTGCCAACTTACTCAGTGTCTAATTGTTTGGGCTTAAGGACCCTATGACTACGTCTACGTGGTTCCCCAGACGGTACAGCAGAACTGGAGGTGGACTCCTGTGATTCCTGCCCTCTGACACGGGATCCCTTTGGCGGCCGTTTCCTGGGGCGTCCTGGCCTTGATGGGCCAGGATGCGGCCCAGGCGACTGGCATGGCGAGCTGCCAGCCTGTCCTGCCCGTTGCCCACCCGATGCACCTGGGACGGAAGGGGGGGAGTCCGAGGTGTCGCGGTGTTCCGGGACCTCCCCTACAGGGGGACCCGGGACGGACCACAGCACCTCCTCCTCCCTCGCGGTGCCCGATGGCCCCCAGGCCTCTACATGGGTGGGGGATGCGAACGGACTGGCCATCCGACGCTCCCCCCGACATCTGGCGCTGCCAGTCCTGGAGGCCCGTGCTGGTATCGACGGGTCTGCAGGTTTGCAGCCATGGAGCTCAGGGGATTGGCAAACCCTGTCTGTGACTGTGCGACGCCGGCTCGCACATGGGCAATGGTGCCGATGCCCTCAGCGATGGCCTGCTGAGACTGGGCCATGGCCTGCTGAGACTGGGCCATGGCCTGCTGAGACTGGGTCATGGCCTGCAGAGACTGGGCTATGGACTGCAGAGACTGGGCCATGGCGTTGAGCGCCTCTGCCATCTGCCGCTGGCGCTGGCACTGGCTCTGGCTCATGGCCTCCTGTGAGAGGGCAGCTATGTCCTGGGCCACAGACGCCGCCTGCACGGAAAGCCCCAGGCCTCGCAAACCGTTCCCCATGTCTGACACCGTCGCACCCATTGCCTCCACCGCGGACGCCACCCGTGCGGTGTCGGTCTGGGTGGCATGCATGACCGGCACCACTCCCAGCTCCTGGACGCGGGTGGACTCCTCCACCTGCGACTGCAGCCGCCGCAAGCCGGCCGTCACCCTCGTCGTTCGTCTCTGCTTCGGTGGTTGCATCGGACCTATGGGTGGGTGTGGTAACTCCAGGAACCCGGGATCCATCTGGGCTGCAGATGTTCGCTTGGGCTGGGCTGCCCTCCGACCGCCCGGCCCCTTTGCTGCTCCTACCTCCACCTGCTGTACCGGGACGGCTGTGTTGTGCGCACCAGTGAGTGTACCAGACGCCTCATCACTAAAGTGCCCAACCGAGGTGAGCGTCTCTGCGATGGTGGTGGGTGTTGGTGACAGCAGTGGCGTTGTGTCGTGCGCATCGTCCCACTCTGAGTCCATGGTACTTTGGGGTGGCAGTTCGTATCCGCCCATCCAATCTGTGTCACTGTCCTGTATTTCAGTTTCCTGGGTCGTGGTGTCCTGGGTAGTGGTGTCCTGGGTAGTGGTTTCGTGGCTCGGCTGTGACGGGGGCCTGTGGCTGCCCCTCTCGTCGCTGGGTGGCACACGCCTGCGTCGTCGCACCCGCACGAGACGGGGGCATCGTCTCCCTGTTGCTCCAGGTCTCTCCATCTCCAGTCGTCTCCGAGGGACATCGTGCGGGCGTCGCATGCCAGAGGGTCCGGGTCTCTCCATCTCCAGTGGTCTCCAAGGGGCATCCTGCGGGCGTCGCATGCCAGAGGGTCCGGGTCTCTCCATCTCCAGTGGTCTCCGAGGGGCATCCTGCGGGCGTCGCATGCCAGAAGGTCCGGGTCTCTCCGTCCCCCGTGGTCTCCGAGGGGCATCCTGTGGGCGTCGCATGCCAGAGGGTCCGGGTCTCTCCGTCCCCCGTGGTCTCCGACGGGCATCATGCGGGCGGTCTGCATCTGCGGGGATGGGTGCCTCGACGTGTGCTCCTGCGATACACAATGAAGCATGCATGGTTAGACACGCAGGCAGTGATCAGGTGATATGGGGGAGGGGGGATATAGGGGAGGGGGGATATAGGGGAGGGGGGATATGGGGGAGGGGGATATGGGGGAGGGGGGATATGGGGACGGGCTGTCGGTGGCTCACTTGCTGGTGGGCCCCCGACCTCTGCATCAGCAACCTCCTGGTCCTCAGGTCCGCCAGCCAGTTCCAGGGCCCTTCCCTCATGTTCTGAGAAGCCACTATTCGGTACTGATCATTTTGCAATCATCAATGAACATCCTCACTTCTGACCTTATGATGGAGGGAATGTAATTGAAAGAACAGCTGAAAATGGTGGGGCCTGGGACACTACACTGGGAAACTCCTGCACTGACCGGAGCCCCCCGAGCAGCGACCGCCCAGCGACCGACCCCGGGCCGGAGCCCTCCCGCCTAGCGATCACCCACGTGCCCAGCAAAAACTCTTTAACTTACCTGGCCCAAACTTAAATTACGCGGCTTCAAGACTCCTCTCCCCAGCGTACTCCCAATTGTCTAAGCGATTGAGAATAAGCTGGATGACCACAACGCTAGACGTACCTCCCAGAGTGAAGTGAGAAACTGCTGTGTGCTTTGCCTCACCGAGACATGGCTCACTCCGGCCACACCAGACTTCAACCAGGCCAACCTCAGGAAGGTCCTACTCAACTCCATCAACATATCTCCTGCCCCACCAGAGGTACAAACACCCTGGATCATTGCTACATGAGCATCAAAGATGCCTACTACTCCATTCCCTGCCAAACTTTGTCAAATCCGACCATAAGTCGGTATTCCTACTTCCGGCTTACAAACAGCAACTCAGGCGTGCTGAACCAGTCAAGAAAACCGTGCAGTGCTGGTCCGAGGAATCTGAGGACATCCTCGCGACTGCTTGTAGTCTGTGGACTGGTCCATATTCAAGGCTGCGGCAGCTAACCTGGACGAGTACGCAACCACCGTCACAGACTTCATCAGTAAGTGTGTCAAGGACTGTGTACCAAAGAAGACAATACGGGTATTCCCCAATTGGAAACTCTGGCTCAACCAAAGGGTTCACTCCCTGCTGAAGTTCCGGATGGAGGCATTCAAGCCTGACGGCCCTGACCTATATAGGAAATCCAGGTACGACATACGGAAAGCCATCCGGGATGCAAAAAGACAATACCGCATCAAACTAGAATCCCAGGCCAACGACACTAACCCACGACGACTATGGCAGGGCCTACACAAGATCACAGGCTACAACGCAAGGCCAGGTGGAATATCTGGGGCTGGAGGTAGCTCGGGCAGCACGGTAGCATTGTGGATAGCACAATTGCTTCACAGCTCCAGGGTCCCAGGTTCGATTCCGGCTTGGGTCACTGTCTGTGCGGAGTCTGCACATCCTCCCCGTGTGTGCGTGGGTTTCCTCCGGGTGCTCTGGTTTCCTCCCACAGTCCAAAGATGTGCAGGTTAGGTGGATTGGCCATGATAAATTGCCCTAAGTGTCCAAAATTGCCCTTAGTGTTGGGTGGGGTTACTGGGTTATGGGGATAGGGTGGAGATGTGGCCCTTGGGTAGGGTGCTCTTTCCAAGAGCCGGTGCAGACTCGATGGGCCGAATGGCCTCCTTCTGCACTGTAAATTCTATGGAAATCTATGGAGCATCCCTACCTGATGATCTGAACAAGTTCTATGCCTGCTTTGAGCACTCAGTCAATGCTTCAATGCCACCTGCCCCAACAGCCCTGGACACACCCATACCCACTAATACAGCCTCAGAGGTAAGAGCTGACTTCTTGAAAGTAAATCTGCGGAAAGTGATGCGCCCTTACGGAATCCCTGAGCGAGCACTCAGAGCCTGCGCAGACCAGCTGGCGAGTGTATTCACAGATATCTTCAACACCTCACACCTCTGCTCTGAGATCCCCACCTCATTCAAGAAAACCACCAAAATACCAGTACCAAAGAAGAACAAGGTAGTCTGCCTCAACGACTACCGACCGGTGGCCCTGACGTCTGTTATCATGAAATGCTTCGAGTGGCTAGTCATGAGACGGATCAATGCCAGCCTCCCAGACGGTCTCGATCCATGGCAGTTTGCCTATCACTACAACCGGTCCACAGCAGATGCTATCTCCCTGGCTCTACAATCAACACTCGAACCCCTCGACAACAAGGACACCTATGTAAGACTGCTGTTCATAGACTACAGCTCCGCTTTCAACACAATTATTCTGACAAGACGAATAACTAAACTCTGCAATCTTAGACTTGACCCCTCCCTGTGCAGCTGGACCCTTGACTTCCTCACCAACAGAACACAATCTGTCAGGAGAGGCAACAGGACCTCCTCCACAATAGTCCTCAACACAGGGGCCCCACAAAGATGTGTGTTCAGTCCTCTTCTGTACTCCCTATACACACATGGCTGTGTGGCAAGATTTAACTCCAACTCAATTTATAGGTTTGCGGATGATATGACTGTGGTGGACCGTATCTCAAACAACGACAAATCAGACTACAGAAGGGATATAAATCACTTGGTTGCATGGTGTACTGAAAACAACCTCTCTCTAAATGTTGGAAAGACCAAGGAACTGATTAGCGACTTCAGGAAGCGTAGCATAGCACACAATACCATCTTCATCAATGGCACCGAAGTGGAGATGGTCGAAAGCTTTAAGTTCCTGGGTGTCCCTATCACCAACAGTCTGACCTGGGCCACTCACAGTCAAGAAAGCCCAACAGCGTCTCTACGTCCTACGGAAGCTAAAGAAATTTGTCATGACTGCATCAACTCTCACAAACTTCTACAGATGTGCGATAGAGAGCATCCTATCTGGCTGCATCACAGCGTGGTATGGCAACTGCTCGGTCCAAGATCACAAGAAACTGCATAGTGCGGTGAACTCAGCCCAATGCATCACACAAGCATGCCACCCCCACATTGATTCTGCCTACACCTCCAGCTGCCTCAGGAAGGCAGACAGCATTATCAGAGACCCCTCCCATTCAGGCATTGCCTTCTTCCAGATTCTTCCATCACGCAGAAGGTACAGAAGTCTGAAGACCCGCACATCCAGACATAGGAACAGCTTCTTCCCCACAACTACAAGACTCCTCAACGACGGCCCCTCGGACTGATCTGTACCCTGTAAGAACACTATTCATGATGCTCTATGCTTCTCTTGCTCATGATGTGGAGATGCCGGCGTTGGACTGGGGTGAGCACAGTACGAAGTCTTACAACACCAGGTTAAAGTCCAACAGGTTTGTTTCGGTGTCACTAGCTTTCGGAGCGCTGCTCTTTCCTCAGGTGAATGCTCATGTATTTGCTTTGTTATGCCCCTTGTTCCACACTGTAACCAATCACTGTGTGTCGATGTACCATTTGTCAATGTACTCTGTTGATTATTCTTTTTGTCTACTATGTACGTACTGTGTATGTTCCTCGGCCGCAGAAAAATATTTTTCACTGTATTTCGGTACATGTGACAATAAATTCAATCATATTCAAATGCACCGGGGCTGAGATGATTTGAATCAAAAAGCCACAACCATCTTTCTTTGTCCCAGATGAAGCCTAACCAAATTGTTTTATCATAGTGCTATATAAACAGAAAAATTTGGAAATAATCAACAGGTGAGGCAGTATCTGTGGAGAGAGAAACTGAGATAGCGGGGTAGACAGCTTATCTCCATAAATGGAGGTAGAAAAGTTGAATGGAAGAGTCAGAAGAGTCACAGATGGATTATGAGGAGGTGAGAGAGGGATGAAAATTTGAAGCAAAGTCAATGAAAGTTTCCAGTTTTGGATAAGAACAGATGCAGATTAAAGTACCCAAGGCTTTTTACACGTACATAAAAAGCAAGAGGGTAGCCAGGGAAAGGGTTGGCCCACTGAAGGATAGGCAAGGGAATCTATGTGTGGAGCCAGAGGAAATGGGCGAGGTACTAAATGAATACTTTGCATCAGTATTCACCAAAGAGAAGGAATTGGCAGATGTTGAGTCTGGAGAAGGGGGTGTAGATAGCCTGGGTCACATTGTGATCCAAAAAGACGAGGTGTTGGGTGTCTTAAAAAATATTAAGGTAGATAAGTCCCCAGGGCCTGATGGGATCTACCCCAGAATACTGAAGGAGGCTGGAGAGGAAATTGCTGAGGCCTTGACAGAAATCTTTGGATCCTCGCTGTCTTCAGGGGATGTCCCGGAGGACTGGAGAATAGCCAATGTTGTTCCTCTGTTTAAGAAGGGTAGCAAGGATAATCCCGGGAACTACAGGTCGGTGAGCCTTACTTCAGTGGTAGGGAAATTACTGGAGAGAATTCTTCGAGACAGGATCTACTCCCATTTGGAAGCAAATGGACGTATGAGTGAGAGGCAGCACGGTTTTGTGAAGGGGAGGTCGTGTCTCACTAACTTGATAGAGTTTTTCGAGGAGGTCACTAAGATGATTGATGCAGGTAGGGCAGTAGATGTTGTCTATATGGACTTCAGTAAGGCCTTTGACAAGGTCCTTCATGGTAGACTAGTACAAAAGGTGAAGTCACACGGGATCAGGGGTGAACTGGCAAGGTGGATACAGAACTGGCTAGGCCATAGAAGGCAGAGGGTAGCAATGGAGGGATGCTTTTCTAATTGGAGGGCTGTGACCAGTGGTGTTCCACAGGGATCAGTGTTGGGACCTTTGCTGTTTGTAGTATATATAAATGATTTGGAGGAAAATGTAACTGGTCTGATTAGTAAGTTTGCAGACGACACAAAGGTTGGTGGAATTGCGGATAGTGATGAGGACTGTCTGAGGATACAGCAGGATTTAGATTGTCTGGAGACTTGGGCGGAGAGATGGCAGATGGAGTTTAATCCGGACAAATGTGAGGTAATGCATTTTGGAAGGGCTAATGCAGGTAGGGAATATACAGTGAATGGTAGAACCCTCAAGAGTATTGAAAGTCAAAGAGATCTAGGAGTACAGGTCCACAGGTCATTGAAAGGGGCAACACAGGTGGAGAAGGTAGTCAAGAAGGCATACGGCATGCTTGCCTTCATTGGCCGGGGCATTGAGTATAAGAATTGGCAAGTCATGTTGCAGCTGTATAGAACCTTAGTTAGGCCACACTTGGAGTATAGTGTTCAATTCTGGTCGCCACACTACCAGAAGGATGTGGAGGCTTTAGAGAGGGTGCAGAAGAAATTTACCAGAATGTTGCCTGGTATGGAGGGCATTAGCTATGAGGAGAGGTTGAATAAACTCGGTTTGTTCTCACTGGAACGAAGGAGGTTGAGGGGCGACCTGATAGAGGTATACAAACCTATGAGGGGCATAGACAGAGTGGATAGTCAGAGGCTTTTCCCCAGGGTAGAGGGGTCAATTACTAGGGGGCATAGGTTTAAGGTGAGAGGGGCAAGGTTTAGAGTAGATGTACGAGGCAAGTTTTTTACGCAGAGGGTAGTGGGTGCCTGGAACTCACTACCGGAGGAGGTAGTGGAAGCAGGGACGATAGGGACATTTAAGGGGCATCTTGACAAATATATGAATAGGATGGGAATAGAAGGATACGGACCCTGGAAGTGTAGAAGATTGTAGTTTAGTCGGGCAGTATGGTCGGCACGGGCTTGGAGGGCCGAAGGGCCTGTTCCTGTGCTGTACATTTCTTTGTTCTTTGTTCTTTGTTGATCCTCATACAGAGGGGAATTGAATAGAATTGGAATGAAAGAACCTGAGTTTCCACTCATTTCAATTCTCTGTCACAATCTCACTCTGACCTAATTTTTCAGTTTCAATGCAGCATGAGGAACAGCATGTCATCTTTCAGTTAGGATAAGAATCCTGACAGATGGAGAGTCATTGTAGCACAATTCTCAGATATATCCCGGGACATCATGCTGCGTGTCTGTAAGGGCCTGCAGGGAAATTCTGTTCCCAGATGCCACTAGTAGAGCTTTGGAAGGAACTATACACAAATAAATTCAGGTTTCTGGTGACCTTGGCTGCCACTGGCAATGTATACCCATCTGGTTGACTTTGACAGCCTTCTTCCTGGAAGCTGTTAATGTCAGTAATTCTGAGCCTTTTGAGGCACTATCCTTCAGTCTTATCCTGAAAGCTAATGCTCTTCCCATATACCCTATGTTGGGGGTTTTGCTCCTGCAAGCTGTGTTCATGTGCTCTGTCCTGTGGAGTGGAAGGTGATTGAGGAGAAGGCTACAGTTGCTCCTACTTGTGCTACTCGCTTTTACTTCATCGGACATCCAAGATAGAACTGCCAAAGTGGTTCCCATGTTATAGCGAAGGTTGACAGTGAGGTGCAGATTAAAGGCAAAAACTCCAAGGTAGCAGAAATGACCTCCTAAGTATTGGAAACCATCTCCAAAGTAAAGAAAGCATATTCTCAGAACAAGCCATGTGAGCATAAGTTTTTTATTTAGGCAAAAGAAGCAGATGTCATTCTTCAGCGTTTAAAGGCTTTCCAGACTCTGAATTATTCATTCCTGTAAATAACAAGACCACACAGATGTAAATAACAATAACAAAGGTCCTCTCATCTTGTTTTACCTGGCAAGTTCTAGGAAGCCAGGAAACCCATGCACTAACAGTTAAAGACTAAATCCAGGGTTAAATTTGTAAATGTAATTGCCTGTTTAATATATTAATCATAGACACCACTACCACTTAGCAGTTTTCTGCTTACTAACGAATGTTCACTTGGCTTATTTCTGGGATGAATGGGGGTTGTCTTATGAGGAAAGGTTGAGCAGGTTGGGCCTTTCCTCATTGGTGTTTATGAGAATAAGAGGTGATTTTATTGAAGCATAAACGGCGCTTAGGGTAAATTCTGAGAGGATGTCTCCCCTATAACTAGGGGCCACAGTTTAAAGGTCAGTCATCTCCCACTTAAGGTTGAGACGAGGGGGAATTTCTTCTCTCTCAGGGTCATTTGTCGTTGGAATGCAGGGTGCCAGTTAGCTCAGTTGGTTGGATGCTTGGTATGTGATCTGCAGCGACGCCAGCAGCGCTGGTTCAATTCCTGTACCGGCTGAGGTTATTCATGAAGGACTCACCTTCTCAACCGTGACCCTTGCCTGAGGTTACATCACCACGAGTCAGCTCTCAAAGGGTCTATGGTACCTGTGACTGTGGTGATATTTATATACTAAAATCGTGAGAATCTCAGAAGTTAAAATTGACTTGGCAGTCTTTAATTTTTGCTAAAACGTTTTTTGTTTTTAAAAAAAAAAAATTTTATTCTCCTTTTTCACATTTTCTTCCACATTTACACCCATCAACAATAAACAATAATCAGCAAGATATGTCAATCCCCATAATAACAACGATCCCATCCGCCCACCAACCCCCAAACCTCAGCCCACATGTTTACATAAACAAATGACAAAAAGGAATCAGGGATTACCCGTAGTCACCCTTAATCTACACAGCCCCCCGCCCCTCCCCCCCCCACCCCCCCAACTAATGTTCGATGTTATCCAGTTCTTGAAAGTGCATAATAAATAGTGCCCATGACTTGTAGAACCCCTCCGAGCTTCCCCTCAATTCGAACTTAACCTTCTCAAGGGTCAAGTATTCCAACAGGTCCCCCCGCCACGCCAGGGCACTGGGTGGAGAGGCTGTTCTCCATCCCAGCAGGATCCGCCTTCGGGCGATCAATGAGGCGAAGGCTATGATATCTGCCTCTGCTCCCGTTTCCAACCCTGGCTGGTCCGACACCCCGAATATGGCCTCCTGGGGACCCGGGTCCAGTTTCACACGCACCACCTTGGAAATTACCCTAAACACCTCCTTTCAGTACTCCCCTAGCTTTGGACAGGGCCAAAACATATGAACGTGATTCACGGCCCCCCCCCCCCCCCGCAACGCTCACACACATCCTCTACTCCTTCAAAAAATCGGCTCATCCTCACCCTCGTGAGGTGCGCTCTATATACCACCTTCAGCTGTATCAGCCCCAACCTCGCACGTGAGGTGGAGGCATTCACTCTCCGGAGCACCTCACACCAGACCCCCTCCTCTATAACCTCTCCCAGCTCTTCCTCCCACTTTGCTTTGATCCCTTCCAGTGGTGCCTTATCCTCTTCCAAAATGGCTCCGTACACCGCTGACACTGCCCCCTTCTCCAGTCCCCTTGTCATCAACACCTCCTCCAGCAATGTGGAGGCCGGTTCCTCTGGGAAGCTCTGTATCTCCTTCCTGGCAAAATCCCGAACCTGCATGTACCTAAACACTTCTCCCTGCTCTAGCCCATACTTCGCTTCCAGCTCCCTCAATCCTGCAAACCGACCCCGAAGAAACAAATCTTTTAGCGCCTTAATCCCCTTCTCTTCCCATTTCCGAAAACTTCCATCCCACCTCCCTGGCTCAAATCTGTGGTTCCCCCGAATCGGCATTTCCCTTGACCCTAACCCCAACCCGAAGTGTTGGCGAAACTGCCTCCAGATTTTCGATGAAGCTATTATTACCGGACTCCCTGAATATTTCCCCGGAGCTATCGGGAGTGGCGCTGTTGCAAGTGCCTTCAGCCCCGACCTCCTGCACAAACTCTCCTCCATTCTGACCCACTGAGAATCCACCCCTCTGACCCAGCTCCGCACTTTCTCCACATTCGCCGCCCAGTAGTAGTACAACAAGTTCGGGAGACCCAAACCCCCTGCCTGCCTTCCCCTCTGTAGCAGCACCTTTCTCACTCTGGCCACCTTCCCTCCCCATATGAATGAGGTAATCCTTCCCTCAATCTCCCTGAAAAAAACTTTGGCAGGAAAATCGGTAGGCATTGAAAAATAAACAGGAACCGCGGCAACGCATTTATTTTAACCGCCTGTACCCGATCTGCCAGTGACAGAGGAAGGCCGTCCCACCTTGCCAGATCGGCTTTCACTCTCCCCACCAAACTAGTGATGTTGTACCTGCGAAGCCTCCCCCACTCCCGGGCAACCTGCACCCCCAGATACCTAAAAGGAGTCCCTGCTCTACGGAATGGCAGCCCCCCCACCCCTGCCCCCACCCCCGGCCGAGACACCACAAAGTACTCACTCTTGTCTAGGTTCAACTTGTATCCCGAGAAAGACCCAAATACCCGCAGTAGCTCCAATATTCCTCCTATCGACGCACTCGGCTCCGACACATACAGCAGCAAGTCGTCGGCATATAAGGACTCCGTATGCTCTATCCCCCCCCGCACTATTCCTTTCCATGCTCCCGAACTTCTCAATGCGATGGCCAATGGCTCAGTCGCAAGTGCAAACAGCAGGGGGGACATAGGACATCCCTGTCTCGTCCCATGGTGGAGAGAGAAATATCTCGAACTGATATTATTTGTGCGGACACTTGCCTTCGGTTCCTTATATAATAGCTTTACCCAGTTCACAAACCTTGGTCCAATCCCAAACCGCTCCAGCACTGCCATCAGGTACCCCCATTCTACCCGATCAAACGCCTTCTCGGCGTCCAATGCCACAACTACCTCTGTTTCCTTTCTTTCCGCCGGTGCCATAACAACGTTCAAAACCCTCCTAATGTTCGAAAACAGCTGCCTCCCTTTCACGAACCCCGTCTGATCCTCCCCTATTACCTTTGGAAGGCACTCCTCCAGCCTACCCGCCAGTACCTTCGCCAACACTTTTACGTCCACATTCAGAAGTGATATGGGCCGATACGACCCACACTCCGTCGGATCCTTATCTTTTTTTAGTAACAGGGAAATCGATGCCTGCCCCAAGGTTTGCGGGAACACCCCCTTCCCTATCGCCTCCTCAAACATCCCCACCATCAGGGGTGCCAACCTATCCTTAAATTTTTTAGAATATTCCACCGGAAACCCATCTGGCCCTGCCACCTTCCCCGACTGCATCCTCCCAATCGCATCCTTTATCTCCTGCTCCATTATTGCTCCTTCTAATGTAGTCCTATCCCCCTCCCCTAGCCTCGGGTACTCCAACCCATCGAGAAATTCCTGCATCTCACGGTCTCCTCCGAGTGGCTCTGACTTGTACAACCTCTCATAAAACTCCTCAAAAACCTTGTTAATCAGCACTGGGGCCAACTTCCCTGCCCTATCCTTCACCTGAAGAATTTCCCTTGCCGCTGCCTCCCTCCGGAGCTGACCTGCTAACATACGCCTTATCCCCATGTTCATAAACTACACCCCTTGCTCGTCTCAGTTGGCGCACCGCCTTCCTGGTGGACAGTCGGTCGAAGCTCGCCTGTAGTTCCTTCCTCTTTTCCAGCTTCGCCGGGTCCCCATCCTCTGCATACCTCCTATCTACCTCCAACATCTCATCTATTACCCTCTGCCGCTCCAACCTCTCCTCCTTATCCACCCTAGCCTTAAACAAAATTACCTCACCTCTCACCACCGCCTTTAGAGCCTCCCAGACGACTGCCTTCGACACCTCACCCGTACAATTGAAGCCTACATATTCTTTAATTACCTTTTCAATTTTCTCACAGAATACTTGGTTCCCCAAAAGTCCCACATCCAGTTTCCACCCTGGTCTCTGCGCTGCCCCTTCTCCAGCACCATATCCACCAAATGTGGAGCGTGATCTGACACTGCAATTGCAGAGTATTCCGACCCCTTGACTCCAGCCAGCAAAGCCTTCCCCACCACAAAAAAGTCGATCCGCGAGTATACCTTATGGACCGCTGAGAAAAATGAATACTCCTGTTCCCTTGGGTGCAGGAACCTCCAAGGGTCCACCCCTCCCATTTCCACCATTGGCCCAGCCAGCACCTTCGCCCCCCCCCCCCCCTGATGGGACCAGCGAGCGCGGCCGTGATCTGTCCAACCTTGGCTCCTGCACCAGGTTCCAGTCCCCCCCCACAATCAGCTCATGCGTGTCTAAGTCGGGAATAGCCCCAACCACCTTCCACGCAAATCCCACATCGTCCCAATTGGGACCGTATACACTTAACAGCGCCACTAATCTCCCCTCCAATGCCCCTGTCACAATCACATATCTACCCCCCTGATCTGCCACCACCTTCTCCATCTGGAAGCGTACCCTTTTTCTGACCAGCACCGCTAGCCCTTGAGCCCTTCCATCAAATCTGGAGTGAAACACTTGGCTACCCCAACCCCTTTTAAGTCTCACCTGGTCCTTCACCCTCAAGTGAATCTCCTGCAGCATTGCTACATCGGCTTTCAAACTTTTAAGATGTGCAAGCACCCTTGACCTCTTGACCGGACCTCCTAGCCCTCTCACGTTCCACGTGATTATCCTTACTGGGGGTCTCTCACCCCCCCCACCTTTCTTATCCACCATCACCATACCACCGGGCCCTGCCCCATAAGCCTGACCCGCCCCTGTCCATTGTTAACATCGAACCCCTTCCCCCCCCTCCCAAGAACCCCCCCTACAAAAACATCCCCCAACATCCCTCCCTCCACCCACTCTTGCTCGCCTCGTAGGCCCATTGAAGCCTGCTATCCAGGCTCCAATGTCCGCAGTCCTCCTCTCACCTCACCCCCATTCACTAACTGACTCTAGTTAGCTAGCGCGGGTGGCTCCCCCCCGCCAATACCTCTCGCCCCCCCCTCCGCCCAGTCCCAGAGAAAGAAACACCAAAACAAACCCACCAATCCAACCCCTACAATTCACTAACATAACATTTAACCGTCGCAACACAGAATGCCATTAACTTGAACTCTGTAACAATGCAAAGAGAAGTAAATTTCAAATTTCAATACAAATCAGTAAAAAGAAAGCTGTTACATTTGTACATTTTCCAGCCGCTCAAACACAGTCCACAGTCTTTCTTCCAGTTCCGCTCTTCACGTCTGTCCCAAGCCTTCTGCCCTGACGAAAGCCTCAGCCGCCTCCGCTGTCTCAAAATAAAAGTCTTTGGCTTTATATGTTACTCTCAACTTCGCCGGGTACACCACACCAAATCGCACCCACTTCTTGTACAAATCCGCCTTCACTCCCCCAAACGCCGCTCGTCTTTTTGCCAACTCCACCGTCCAGTCCTGGTAGATCCGAACCGCAGTACCATCCCACAGCACCTCACGCTTCTGCTTCGCCCAGCTTAATACTTTCTCCTTCATGCAAAACTTATGGAAGCAGATAATTACTGCCCTTGGCGGCTCGTTCACTTTGGGCTTCGGCCTTAATGACCGATGAGCTCGGTCTAGCTCGTACAGAGTGGGGTTATCACCCTCCCCCATCAGCTCCGCCAACTTCTTAGCGAAGTATTGCATTGGCCTTGGGCCGTCTGTCCCTTCGGGCAAGCCCACAATTCTCAAATTGTGCCGCCTTGAGCGGTTTTCCAAGTCTTCCAGCTTTGCTCGGAGCCCTCTGTTAACCTCCACCACCCTCCGCAGCTCGTCCCCCATCGAGGTGACCTGGTCGCTGTGTCGTGTCACGGTCTCCTCCACCTCCTTCATCTTCTCGCCCTGCTCTCTCACCTCGGCCAATGCCTTTGCCACCTCCACCCTGATCGGGCCGATTGCCTCCTCCAACAATGACCTCACCACGACCACCATCTCTTTCCTCAGGATCTCCATGTGCCTCACCAAACGTTTTTCCAGCTCCACAACCATCACCTCGGTCATCTTCTCCACCGTAAGTAGTGCGGTCCCTCCTTGCAGTTCGGCTTCCGCCATCCTGTCAACACTTTTGCTCGTCTTCTCCTTCGGTGGCGAACCCGCGTTTCCTCCTTTCTTTGACGCTGCTTTTCGCATCTTTTAGCGACTTATTGTTTTTTATCTTCTTTCCTTTCTCCTCTCTCCCCCTTCACCCTCCTGCCCTTCATCAATCTGACATTCTTCTTTTTTGAGAAAAAAAACCTTTTACCAAACTTCCATAAATCTTCTTTCTTTCTCCTCTACATTCACCTGGGACCAGGCTTCAACCTTCTTCTTCCTAGTTGGGAGCCATCCGACGTGGAGCACCCTCCCTACATGGCGCTCGGGCCTGCCGCCACGGCCTCTCCGTAGCTCCGCCCCCGCTGCTCTGACTTGCCGGTCCCGGCACCTCAGCCCCCGCCGCCCGACACCCGCGCGGGGTTCTTCGCCGGCTTTTAAACCGGCCCCGCTGGCTGCTCGTGGCGGCCCCAAAGGCCGGCGATAGTCGGGAAGTGCGTGGGGTCTCGGGGATTTCCTCGAAATCGCCGCGAATCGCGGCCACCGGCGGGAGCTCTTTTTTTTTTGCGGCCACCCTGCTCGCCCACCCCACCAGAAGTCTGCTATAACGTTTTTAGTGAACTTTCAGTTTGTTCTATTCTTGACTATGTTACAGAAAATCTTCTGGCGTTAACATTTATGTTTCTTTCACACCATAATCAATCCAGTGCAGATGTGGATGCTGTAGTTGAGGAAATCCAGAAAGTTGAACCACTCATAACTGCATCTCGCACAGAGCAGGTGAAACAGCTGGTTCAGAGGCTCCAGGAAAAGCTTGGTCAACAGGATGACCACAAATTCTATCTTTTTAAGGTAAGAAATGTTGTTGATGTCAGTAAATAGGTTCTGTTGTGCTACAATCCAAATTTTTCTTTAGAAGCGGTGGTTGCCAGGAAATGCTGACATTGATTTGATGTAAAGCAATATTGTTGTGACACCTAATGGTGGTTTCCTTAACACAATATATTATGTAATAACTGAGCTAAGTGGACAAGTGCATTGAAACAATTGGGCAAATGAGTTTTTTCACATTAGAAATCTGTTCCTTCTTATTCTGTTCATGCTGTGGTTCTGGTCTAGTTTATACATAATGAGGGATTTGTCAGAGAATTTTGCAAAAATCCAAGATATATGGGCTGGAATTCTCAGGTTGTCGGCATTCACTTTTCCCGCTGGCAGTGCAGCGAACGGCGTGCTAGGGACCGGAGAATTCCGCCCATGGTACAAACATAAGTGTATTATAATAATGAAATCTTACTAGGTTTAGCTGCAATAATCTGTGTCTTAGTGCAGTTAATGTAACCAACACTATGGTTGTGCTTTAAGAGCTCTATCACATACTATTAGGATAGTCTCTTTTTCCTCTCACAAGAAAATAAACTTTAAGTGAGGCCATTCTGCAATACTAAAAGGCCAGCTGCCTATCTGAAAGTGCTCACATTCACAAGTCCCCCAGGTTTTCTTTTGTTTTTTAATTTTATGAATTAACTTCAGTGGTGGTACAGTGGTTAGCACTGCTGTTTAACAGCGCCTGGAGCCGAGGTTCAATTCCCCCTTGGGTGACTGTGTCGAGTCTACACATTCTCCCCGTGTCTATGGGCATTTCCTCTGGGTTCTCTGGTTTCCTCCCACAGTCCAAAGAGGTGCAGGTTATGTGGATTGACCATGATAAATTGCCCATTAGTGTCCCCGGATGTGCAGGTTAGGTGGCTAGGGCGGGGGAGTGGGCCTAGGTTGGGTACTCTTTCAGAGGGTCGGTGCAGCCTTGATGGGTTGAATGGCCTTCTTCTGCACTGTACGGATTCTATGGGTAGCCTAACATGTATGATTCTTCAGCATTGTAAATTTTCTGGGATAGTATAGAAAAAATAGAGGGCGGATTTCTCCATTCTGCCGCACCAGATTTCTGGTGTGGCACGCTGTCAGGTTTCTCTGTTTCGCCGGCTGGCCAATGGGGTTTCCAATTGTAGGGCAGCCCCACACCATCGGGAAACCCCGGGCTGCCGGCAAATCGGAGAACCCCAATGGCGGAGAATTCAGCCCAGAGTTTTTACACCACCGTTTTGATTCTGGCAGTGATGCATTTACTGACTAATGGTTGTTCTTCTATTTCGGTGTGAGCTTCCAAGAGACCAAAGCCAATTCATGACAAAGATTTAGTTGTTTATTTATGTTAATATTTGAGTTCACAAGGGTGTAAAATGTTGGTGCTGATCTTGGAGTTATTTTTATTTTGACAGTATTGTCAGCAACATACTAGAACATAAGAACATAAGAATTAGGAACAGGAGTAGGCCATCTGGCCCCTCGAGCCTGCTCCGCCATTTAATGAGATCATGGTTGATCTTTGTGGACTCAGCTCCACTCTCTGGCCCGTACACCATATCCCCGAATCCCTTTATTCTTTAGAAAGGCATCTATCTTTTTCTTAAAAACGTTTAAAGAAGGAGCCTCAACTGCTTCACTGGGCAAGGAATTCCAGAGATTCACAACCCTTTGGGTGAAGAAGTTCCTCCTACACTCCGTCCTAAATCTACCTCCCCTTATTTTGAGGCTATGCCCCCTAGTTCTGCTTTCTCCCGACCAGTGGAAACAACCTGCCCGCATCTATCCTATCTATTCCCTTCATAATTTTTATGTCTCAATAAGATCCCCCCGCATCCTTCTAAACTCCAATGAGTACAGTCCCAGTCTACTCAACCTCTCGTCATAATCTAATCCCCTCAACTCTGGGGTCAACCTAGTGAATCTCCTCTGCACTCCCTCCAGTGCCAATATGTCCTTTCTCAGGTAAGGAGACCAAAACTGAACACAATACACCAGATGCGGCCTCACCAACACCCTATACAATTGCAGCATAACCTCACTAGTCTTGAACTCCATCCCTCTAGCAATGAAAGACAAAACTCGATTAGCCTTCTTAATCACCTGTTACACCTGCACACCAACTTTTTGCGACTCGTGCACCAGCACACCCAGGTCCCTCTGCACAGCAGCATGTTTTAACATCTTACCGTTTAAATAATAATCCATTCTGCTGTTATTCCTCCCAAAATGGATAGCCTCACACTTGGCAACATTGAATTCCATCTGCCAGACCCTAGCCCATTCACCTAACCTATCCAAATCCTTCTGCAGACTTCTGGTATCCTCTGCCCTTTTTGCTTTACCACTCATCTTAGTGTCGTCTGCAAACTTTGACACATTGCACTTGGTCCCCAACTCCAAGTCGTCGATGTAAATTGTGAACAACTGTGGGCCCAACACTGATCCTTGAGGGACCCCACTAGTTACAGGTTGCCAACCAGAGAAACACCCATTTATCCCCACTCTCTGCTTTCTGTTAGTTAACCAATCCTCTACCCATGCTACCACTTTACCCTCAATGCCATACATCTTTAGTTTATGCAGCAACCTTTTGTGTGGCACCTTGTCAAAAGCTTTCTGGAAATCCAGATATACCACATCCATTGGCTCCCCGTTATCTACTGCACTGGTAACGTCCTCAAAAAATTCTACCAAATTAGTCAGACACGACCTACCCTTTGTGAACCCATGCTGCGTCTACCCAATGGGACAATTTCCCTCCAGGTGCCCCGCTATTTCCTCCTTAATGATAGATTCCAGCATTTTCCCGACAACCGAAGTTAAGCTTACCGGCCTATAATTACCCGCTTTCTGCCGACCTCCTTTTTTAAACAGTGGTGTCACGTTTGCTACTTTCCAATCCTCTGGGACCACCCCAGAGTCTAGTGAATTTTGATAAATTATCACTAGTGCGTTTACAATTACCCTAGCCATCTCTTTTAACACTCTGGGATGCATCCCATCAGGGCCAGGAGACTTGTCTACCTGTAGCCCCATTAGCTTGCCCAATACTGCCTCCTTAGTGATTACAATCATCTCAAGGTCCTCACCTATCATATCCTTATTTCCATCAGTCACTGGCATGTTATTTGTGTCCTCCACTGTGAAGACTGACCCAAAAAACCTGTTCAGCTCCTCAGCCATTTCCCCGTCTCCTATTATTAAATCTCCCTTCTCATCTTCCAAAGGACCAATATTTACCTTAGCCACTCTTTTTTGTCTTATATATTTGTAGAAGCTTTTACTATCTGCTTTTATGTTCTGAGCCAGTTTACTTTCATAGTCTACCTTACTCTTCTTTGTAGCTTTTTTAGTAGCTTTCTGTTGTCCCCTGAAGGCTTCCCAGTCCTCTAGTCTCCCACTAATTTTTGCCACTTTGTATGTTTTTTCCTTCAATTTGATGCTCTCCCTCACCTCCTTAGATATCCACGGTCGATTTTTCCCCTTTCTACCGTCTTTCTTTTTTGTCGGTATGAACCTTTTCTGAACACTGTGAAAGATTGCTCGGAAGGTTCTCCACTGTTCCTCAACTGCTTCACCATGAAGTCTTTGTTCCCAGTCTACCTTAGCTAGTTCTTCTCTCATCCCATTGTAATCGCCTTTGTTTAAGTACAAAACACTAGTGTTTGATTTTACCTTGTCAACCTCCAACTGTATTTTAAATTCCACCATATTGTGGTCGCTCCTTCCAAGAGGATCCCGAACTATGAGATCATTAATCAATCCTGCCTCATTACACAGGACCAGATCTAGGACCGCATGTTCCCTTGTAGGTTCCATTACATACTGTTCCAGGAAATTATCCCGGGCACATTCTATAAACTCCTCCTCAAGGCTGCCTTTACCAACCTGGTTAAACCAATCGATATGCAGATTAAAATCTCCCATGATAACCGCTGTACCATTTCTACATGCATCTGTTATTTCTTTGGTTATTGCCTGCCCTACCATCCTGTTACTATTTGGTGGCCTATAGACTACTCCTATCAGTGACCTTTTCGCCTTACTATTACTGATTTCCACCCAAATTGATTCAACCTTGTCCTCCATAGCACCAATATCATCCCTTACTATTGCCCGAATGCCATCCTTAAACAACAAAGCTACACCACCGCCCTTACCGTCCATTCTATCATTTCGTATAGTCTGATACCCTTGGATATTTAACTCCCAGTCGTGACCATCTTTTAACCATGTTTCAGTAATGGCCACTAAATCATAGTCATTCACGATGATTTGCGCCATCAACTCATTTACCTTATTTCGTATACGACGAGCATTCAGGTAAAGTACACTTATGCTGTTTTTTATGTCTTTGTTATGAATCCTAACACCTTGATCAGTAACTTTTCGCAATTTATTTTTCCTCTTACCCTTTCTCCTAATTTTCCTTGTCTTTGAACCCATATCTCTACATAATAACCTGTCACGTAACCTGCTGCCTTGATCTCCATTAACCATTATACTGTCCACAGCTTTACACTTCCCTTCCCCCCAACTTGCTAGTTTAAAGTCCTTGTGACCAACCTATTTATCCTATTCGCTAGAACACTGGTCCCAGAATGGTTCAGGTGAAGACCGTCCCAACGGTACAGGTCCCTCCTGCCCCAGTACTGATGCCAATGCCCCATGAAATGGAATCCCTCTTTCCCGCACCACTCCTTTAGCCACGTGTTAACTTCTCTAATTTTCTCAACCCTATGCCAATTGGCACGTGGCTCGGGTAGTAATCCAGAGATTATAACCCTGGAGGACCTGCTCTTTAATTTAGTCCCTAGTGTTTGATAATCCCCAAACAGGTCCTCTTTCCTAGTCTTACCTATGTTGTTAGTCCCAACGTGGACCACAACAAATGGATCCTCCCCCTCCCTCTCCAAAATCCTTTCAAGCCGATCAGAGATGTCCCTCACCCTGGCACCGGGCAGGCAACATACCATGCGGGACTCTCGATCTGGCTTACAAAGGATGCCATCAATCCCCCTAATTATAGAATCCCCTACAACTACCACTTGTCTTTTTGCTCCCCCCTCTTGAATGGCTTCCTGTACCACGGTGCAGTGGTCAGTCAACGCATTCTCCCTACAGCCCTCTTCCTCATCCACACAGGGAGCAAGTACCTCATACCTGTTGGACAAGGTCAAGGGCTGAGGCTCCTCAACTCCTAAACTAAGGATCCCCCTACCTGCCTCCCTTGCAGTCACACCACTCTGTCCCTGACCACTGTCCGAATTAACAGTACTTATTCTACCGGGTGTGACTGCCTCCTGAAACAAAACGTCCAGGTAATTTTCCCCCTCCCTGATGTGCCGCAGTGTATGCAGCTCGGTCTCCAGCTCATCAATTCTGAGCCGAAGCTCCTCGAGCAGCCAACACTTGCTGCAGATGTGGTTACTGACGGTCACAATGGGATCCACCAGTTCCATCATCATACAGCAACAGCACATCACCTGTCCAGCCATATTCAACTAGTTAATTAATTTAAATATTTTTTAAAAAAAAATTCTTTATAGAACCTCAAGGATAAACCCGAACACCAACAAAAACACAGCCCTCTCTCGCCACTCACCGAACTCAGTCACTCACCTAAACTCAGATGCACTCTGTTCCAATCAGCACTCTGTGTCTAAAGGCACTCCTGCCACACCTTTTGTGCACTCACCTCTCCCAGCACTGTCCCGGCTCTCTCCTCCCGCGCTTTTTAAATCTCCCGGCTCTCTCCTCCGGCGCTGTTTTCGCTGCCCCGGCTCTCTCTGCTCCCGCGCTGTTTTCGCTGTCCCGGCTCTCTCCTCCCGCGCTTTTTAAATCTCCCGGCTCTCACCTCCGGTGCTGTTTTCACTGTCCTGGCTCTCTCTGCTCCCGCGCTGTTTTCGCTGTCCCGGCTCTCTCCTCCCACGCTTTTTAATCTCCCGGCTCTCTCCTCCGGCGCTGTTTTCGCTGTCCCGGCTCTCTCTGCTCCCGCGCTGTTTACACAATCTGTTATTGCACCCTTTAAAAACATTGTTAACAATTTTCTGATGGTGATTGAGAGATACATTGACTTTAAGGAACATACTTATAACACAGGTAGTTGCAGAAAAAACTGTCGGATCTGGATAAAGACTGCCCCAACTCATTTCACAATGTACTCCTCTAAAGAATGGACAAAGGAGACCAGGGGTGTTCCTTCCGGCTGCAGTATTATGGGTCACTGCCAGCCTACATCAATCTCTCTTACTCATGCATGCCAGAACCTAAGAGATGCTGCAACTGTCATAGCTGGTCAAATTGGTCCAGTGTTAACTGGTGTGTTGCCTCAAGAGGCACTATTCAGATGTGCCTGAAGCTCAGCCCCGGGTGCCTCAGCTTCTGTCACACACTGTAAATACACCAATAATTGTCTACCCCATTTTCATTTGCATCTATGGTACTGTTACGATCCCAGTAGATGTTGTAACTGGACAGGAAAATCCCAGAGAGGAACCCTGGCTGAAAAGATCATAACTTTTATTTTTCTTTACTAAACGTGGAGGAACAGAGTCACAGGACTGCTAATTAGTTTTAACAGCAACACAAAATTAGTAAACATGGAAAAATGGGATTGTAATACAATACTCCTTTGCTCACCTCTTAGCTTCACATTTACACATAGATTTTAAGGTTATCATTGATGGGAAAGCATATCTTAAACCACAACGGTCTCAGTAACACAACACATCCCTTTAAATACACAAGATGGCTGCAGTCGAATACATTCTCCACTCAGAACCCCAAGTGAATGTCTGTGGATTTCTCCTTAGAACCAGCCCCCTCCCCCAACCCCCAGATGATTATCATGTGAGAGTTTCAAAACTCCCAACAAAACACTTTTAAATCTTTGTTCACGGAATGCTTTCCAGTCAGTAGTGGTTTGCATTTCAAAATCCAATCCAGGTTTTCTAAATGACACTTTTAAACAAAGCCTTCACTCCACTTTTAACAGCAAATCCAGTCCAGTATTTACACCACTCCCTTTGGGATTTCTTCGCCTTGACTGCTGTACAAACTGTTCACAATTGCTTTAACTCTTGGTTTCCAGGCTCCTATTAAAATGGCAGCAGATGTTTGATTTTTCCTCTAAAGCCTGTTTTTCCAGTCTAAATCTGGTTACTGTAATTGCCTCTTTAACTCAGAACACTTTTTTTTACTCTTCCTTGAATTCTTCTGAATGATACTGTGGTCTCTGTTCTCTTAACTCCAATCATCTTAGAACATTCTTTCTGTTCCAATTCCCTGGTTATCTGGACTGTAACCTGTCCCTTAGAAAGTGGACATCTTTGCAACTCCCTTGTCCTGTCCAGCTTCTCCTGGCAGAGTTGAGAGCTGTTCACTCCCCGCTGTCCTGCCTCCAACTGAACTATATTCAGCTAAAACTAAGAACAAAGGAAATCCCTTCCCTCTTAAAAGCAGCCTCCTGTTGCTAAGCAACGACTTACTTCTATTTACACATCATGCCGTAACTCCCTCTAAGCATAATAGAATCACAGTTGGAACTTAACCAACCCCCACACATACAAATGCTTTTGTCCAGCATGAATCTATCTACAGGTTTTACCCTTCCAGGCACAGAAACATTAAATTAAACACACGTCTTATTTCAAATGTTTACCAATACAAATAATCTCTTAAAACTATATTTTTTCCTAACAGTATGCACAGGCATTTTACTGCCTAACACATTCATGCATACATTATACACTAAATCTAACATAATGGGGGAATTTCTAACATTGTGTGATTGTTCAAAAAGGGAGATAGTGAATCAACAGCTTGTTTTACTTGTTTTACCTTTCCTGCTGATTTTATTTACATTAAATTCATAATTCTCTTTTTTAAATAATTGCATAAAAGTAATGATAATGTCAGTAAAGGTTGAGCATTGACCCAGCCAGAAAACAATGTTACATGAAGGTTCATTCAAATTTGGATATAACGCTATGTGAAGTTGTACTTGAAGGAACAAAAGAAACTAAAGATACTTTTCAGTAATAATTATTTTTCATTGATATAGGTACTTCGGGCACATATACTACCACTAACAAATGTTGCATTCAACAAGTCTGGCTCAAAGTAAGTGTTCCACTTGGTATGTGAAATACTGCATTTTTATTTTAACCCTTTGTCTGAAAGGTTGCATACGACTATTCTTTATGTGCACAGATTCAGTGACCATCCAGTGGTGTTCTGATGAAAGGCCATCAACCTGAAACGTTAGCACAGATATTTGTGAGGGATTGCGATAAAGCAATGGTATCTTGGCAAGGCAGGGGACACAGGGATCCTTCTGAATTCAAAAATAGGACCTCATTATAAATTTCGTAAAATGTTTTCTGTCTGGCTGCCAGACAACTTGATAGACTGCCGTGCTGCCAGGAAGGAAAGTCAGTGATAGGAGGCTGCAGCCAAGAACTTTTGGGGTCAGTTGCCAACTATTAGAAGTGAGAGATCAAGATTTGGGAGTGGGAGGTGGAGGGAGAAAGAGACGATCACGGGAGAGAGAAGCAAGTGATTGAGGCTGGGGGAAGTGTGGTGTGAAGTGAATGATCTTGGTAGTGGGGAGAGATGGGCCCCAATCAGCAGAAAAGAGATAGAAAGCTTCCTGGGAGGGCTGTGAGGACTGGTCCTCCGCCTCTTGGTCCACAAGGGCTCTAAAAAGCACTTACTTGTGCCAGCAGTTCTTGCTTGTCTTCTCCAAGGTGTCCTGGGCTTTGGGAAACATGCGCTGCAAGTTAAATTTAAAGCCAGCTCCTAGTCACACTGTGAGCCTTTGAAAAAAGATATATATTTTGTGGGATGTGGGTCGTTGCCGTTAGGCCAGTATTTGTTGCCTAATTTCCTGTGCGAAGGTGGTTGAACCGCTGCAGTCCATGTGATGTAGGTACACCCACAGTGCTGTTAAGAAGGAAGTTCTAGCATTCTCACCCAGTGACCGTTTCGGAATAGATAGCATCTGCTGTCCTCTTAATCTAGGTGGGAGAGATCGCTAGATTTTGGAAGGTGTTATCAAAGATGGTTTCCTGAGTTGCTGTAGTGCATCTTGTACATGGTACACACTGTTGCCACTGTCCATTGGTGGTGAAAGGATTATTTAAGGTGGCGGATGGGGTACTGATCCAGTGGGCTGCTTTATCCAGGATGATGTTAAGCTTCTTTCATGTTGTAAAACCTGCAATCATCCAGGCAAGTGGAGAGTACCCCAACACACTCCTGACCTGTGCCTTGTAGATGGTGGAAAGGCTCAGAAAGTCGGGGGATGAGTTACTTGCCACTGAATTCCCGGTCTCTGACCTGTTCTGGCAGCCACCATATTTATATGGCCAGTCCAGTTCAGTTTCTAGTCAGTGGTAACCTCCAGGCTGTTGATGTTGAGGATTGAACAAAGATAATGTCATTGAAAGTCATGGGATGATGATTAAATTATCTCTTATTGGAGATGATCATTACCTGACACTTGTGTGGCGCAAATGTTACTTGTCAGCCCAAGCCTGAATGTTGTCCAGATCTTGCTGCATACAGATATGGACTCATTTAGTATCTGAAGGGTCACAAATGTGTACTGAGCATTATTCAGCCATCAACGAACATCCCTAAAACTGAATCATGAAGGAGGGCAGCAGCTGAAGATGGTTGTGTCTAGGACACTACTATAAGGAACACATGAAGCGGAGATGATTGGCCTCCAACAGATGCAAATATTGTCATTTGTGCTAGACCGACTTCAATCGGTGGAGGGCTTTCTCCCTGATTCCAATTAACTTAATTTTTGCTTGTACTCCTTGATGCCACACTTGATCAACTGCTGTCTTAATGTCAAGGGCAGTGATTCTCACCTCGCTTCTTGAGTTCGATCCTTTTGTCTAAGTTTGGACCAAGGATGTAATGATATCAGGAGTGGAGTAACCAGGGGAACCAAAACTGAATGTCATTGAGCAGGCTATTGCTCTGTAAGATCCATTTGATAGCACTATTGATAACAGCTTCCATCACTTATTTGCTGATGGAGAGTAGACTGATGGATCAGTAATTAGCCTGGTTGTATTTGCTGTTTTTTATGAACAGGACATACCTGGGCAATTTTCCACATTGTTGTGTATGGTTTACTATTGCTGCTGTTGTTTGCTCGTTTCTGTTCTGTATATATTTGAAAATACCTCCAATAAAATATTTTTCAAAAAATGTTTCTTCCATATTGTTGGGTAAGTGCCAGTGTTGTGTCAAGCCTAACCATCTCCAGCTGCTTCATCAATGACCTTCCCTCACAAATAAGGTCAGAAGTGGGGATGTTCGCTGATGATCGCATAATGTTCAGCACCATTCGCAACTCCTGAGATACTGAAGCAGTCTGTGCCCATATGCAGCAAGACCTTAACATTCAGACTTAGCCTGATAAGTGCAAGTAACATTTGTGCCACAAAAATGCCAGACATTAACCATCTCCAAAAAAAGAGAATCTCCCCATGACATTCAATGACATGACCATCGCTGACGATTACCTGCTCTCAACCTACTGGGGGTTACCATTGACCAGAAACTGAACTAGACCAGCCCAGCCATATAAATACTGTGGCTGCTAGAGTAGGCCAGAGACTGGGAATCCTATGGTGGGTAACTCAACTCCTGACTCCCCAAAGCCTGCACACCATTTACAAGGCACAAGTCAGGTATGTGATTGAATACTCTCCACAGGTGCAAGAGGGAGCTTTTCACAGTAAATTCATTGCAGTGTTAATGTAAGCCTACTTGTGACAATAAAGATTATTTATTTTATTATTATGAATGCAGCTCCAACAACACTCAAGAAACTCAGCACCATCCAGGAAAAAAACAGTCCATTTGATCAGCATCCCAATTACCACCTTCAACATTCACTCCTTTCATCAGTGACGCACAGTAGCAGCAGAGTGCATATCTGCAAGATGGACTGTACTAACACAACAGGGCTCCTTGGACAGCACCTTCCAAACCCATGACCTCTAACACCTAGAAGGACAATGGCAACAGATGCCACCAGGGGTAAATCGCTGGCTTTGAAAGCAGACCAAGGCAGGCCAGCGGCACGGTTCAATTCCCGTAACAGTCTCCCCGAACAGGCGCCGGAATATGGCGACTAGGGGCTTTTCACAGTAACTTCATTTGAAGCCTACTTGTGACAATAAGCGATTTTCATTCATTTCATTCATTTTCATTCACCTGCACGTTCCCCTCCAAGTCACACACCATCCTGACTTGGAACAATATCGCTGTTCTGCCATTGTCGCTGGGTCAAAATCCTAGAGAATTCCTACAGTTCGAACAGTACTGTGGGTGTACAGAATCATAGAATCCCTACAGTGCAGTGCAGAAGGAGTCCTTTTGGCCCATCGAGTCTGCATCAACCCTACAAAAGAGCACTCTATTTGATTCGATTTGATTTATTGTCACATGTATCAAAGTACAGTGAAAAGTATTTTTCTGCGGCCGAGGCAACGTACGCAGTACGTACATAGTAGACAGAAGAATAATCAACAGAGAACATTGACAAATGGTACATCGACAAACAGAGATTGGTTACAGTGCGGAAAAAGGGGCCAAACAAAGCAAACAAAGCAAATACATGAGCAAGAGCAGCAAAGGGCGTCGTGAATAGTGTTCTTACAGGTAACAGATCAGTCCGAGGAGGAGTCATTGAGGAGTCTTGTAGCTGTGGGGAAGAAGCTGTTCCTATGTCTGGATGTGCAAGTTCTTCAGACTTCTGTACCTTCTGCCTGATGGAAGGGTGTGGAAGAAGGCAATGCCTGGGTGGGAGGGGTCTCTGATAATGCTGTCTGCCTTCCTGAGGCAGCGGGAGGTGTATGCAGAATCAATGTGGGGGTGGTAAGCTTGTGTGATGCGTTGGGCTGAGTTCACCACATTGCAGTTTCTTGCGATCTTGGACCGAGCAGTTGCCATACCAGGCTGTGATGCACCCGTCTAGGATGCTCTCTATCGCCCATCTGTAGAAGTTTGTGAGAGTCGATGGAGACATGCCAAATTTCTTAAGCTTCCGTAGGAAGTAGAGACGTTGTTGGGCTTTCTTGACTGTTGCATCAACGTGAGTGGACCAGGACAGACTGTTGGTGATGATGACTCCCAGGAACTTAAAACTATCGACCATCTCCACTTCGGAGCCATTGATGCAGATGGGAGTGTGTGTCGTGCTAAGCTTCCTGTAGTCGATGATCAGTTCCTTGGTCTTTCCAACATTTAGAGAGAGGTTGTTTTCGGTACACCATGCAACCAAGTGATTTATCTCCCTTCTGTAATCTGTAATCTGATTTGTCGTTGTTTGAGATATGGCCCACCACAGTCGTATCATCCGCAAACTTATAGATTGAGTTGGAGTTAAATCTTGCCACACCGCCATGTGTGTATCGGGAGTACAGTAGAGGACTGAACACACATCCTTGCAGGCCTCCGGTGTTGAGGACTATTGTGGAGGAGGTGCTGTTGCCTATCCTGACAGATTGCGGTCTGTTGGTGAGGAAGTCGAGGATCCAGCTGCATAGGGAGGGGTCAAGTCCAAGGCTAAAGAGTTTGGTTATTAGTCCTGATGGGATAATGATGTTGAAGGCGGAGCTGTAGTCTATTAACAGCAGTCTTACATAGGTGTCCTTGTTGTCGAGGGGTTCGAGTGTTGATTGCAGAGCCGTGAGGTAGCATCTGCTGTGGACCGGTAGCGGTGATAGGCAAACTGCAGTGGATCGAGACCGTCTGGGAGGCTGGCATTGATCCGTCTCATGACTAGCCACTCAAAGCATTTCATGATAACAGAAGTTAGGGCCACATGTCGGTAGTCGTTGAGGCACGCTACCTTGTTCTTCTTTGGTACTGGTATTATGGCGGTCTTCTTGAGGTGGAGACCTCCGAGCGGAGGAGTGAGGTGGTGAAGATATCTGCGAATACACTCAATACAAAAGAGTCATCGGTCTCGAAACGTTAGCTCTTTTCTCTCCCTACAGATGCTGCCAGATCTGCCGAGATTTTCCAGCATTTTCTCTTTCGTCTGCGACTACACTCGCCAGCTGGTCTGCGCAGGCTCCGAGTGCTCACCCAGGGACTCCTTCAGGGCCTGTCGCTTTCCGCGGATTCACTTTCAAGGGGCTGGTTTAGCACAGTGGGCTAAGACAGCTGGCATGTAATGCAGAACAAGACCAGCAGCGCGGGTTCAATTTCCGTTCCAGCCTCCCCGAACAGGTGCCGGAAATGGGCGATTAGGGGCTTTTCACAGTAACTTCATTGAAGTCTACTTGTGACAATGTGATTATTATTATTATTATTAAGAAGGCAGCTCTTACTTCTGAGGCTGTAATAGTGGGTATGGGTGTGCCCAGGGCTATTGGGGCGGGTGGCACTGATACATTGGCTGACTGCTCAAAGCGGGCATAGAACTTGTTCAGATCATTGGGTAGGCCTTGCCTTGCTTTATAGCCTGTGATCTTGTGTAGGCCCTGCCATAGTCGTCGTGGGTTAGTGCCGTTGGCCTGGGACTCCAGTTTGGTGCGGTATTGTCTTTTTGCATCCCTAATGGCTTTCCGTACGTCGTACCTGGATTTCTTATATAGGTCAGTGTTGTCAGACTTGAAAGCCTCCATCCGGAACTTCAGCAGGGAGTGAACCTTTTGGTTGAGCCAGGGTTTCCGATTGGGGAATACCCATATTGTCTTCTTTGGTACACAGACCTCGACACACTTACTGATGAAGTCTGTGATGGTGGTCGCGTACTCGTCCAGGTTAGCTGCCGCGGCCTTGAAAAAGGACCAGTCCACAGACTCCAAGCAGTCGCGGAGGATGTCCTCAGATTCCTCGGACCAGCACTGCACGGTTTTCTTGACTGGCTCAGCACGCTTGAGTTGCTGTTTGTAAGCTGGTAGTAGGAATACCGACTTGTGGTCGGATTTGCCAAAGTGAGGTCTACCTAGGCCCACTACCCCGCCCATCCCCGTAACCTGACCCTCTCATCTTTGAACATTAAGGGGCAATTTAGCATGGCCAATCCGCCAAATGTGATTGTACCAGATTGTTTGCAGCGGTTCAGTAAGGTGGCTTACCACCATCTTCTCGAGCACAATTAGAGATGAGCAATAAATCCTGGCTTAGTTAGCAATGCCCTCACCCCCGAGAGAATAAAAGAAGGACTGGAAGACCTTGGCAAGGGACATGGCTAATTCTTGCGCCCAAGTCTTCAGTACTATTAACAGGATATTTTCAGAGCCCATAGCCTGATTTACTTATGTGAAGGAAATGCCTTGCTCTCTGCGGCGGACACTTGCACAGCTCAAAATCCATTTCGATAAAAATGGGTTCTTCCTTGTTCTAAATTTTGTAATGCCCCAGCCCACCTCCCAACCCAACCCAACACTCCAACCAATGGTGGGGCCATCGAGGCCTTCCTTCACCCTTGTTTTCCCTCCACAGCTGCTGACTGCCAAGTGTTTCGCGTACTGTTTCTCTTTTAAGTTAGATTTCCGGAATCCGTAGAATTTTGCTTTGTTTGTGAATATTCATCTTTCATGAGAACATACAAAATGCAATTCCAATTATTGCATTTACATGTGAGAGACATTGTGAATTTGAAAGGAATTTGAGTTTCAAATTGTAGTGGGTGTCGAGATCAGAGTTTACATTTAACATTATCTGTCATTAATTAACTAAGCCCTGGAGTCAGGCATAATCCCACAAGTTTCTGATCTGGGTTAGAGTGCTGCCATAAGCAAAGCTAATCACAATAAATTTTAGTAGTTCAGTCCATGTTGCAAACAGATAATTAGAATTAAACATTAACATTCCAAGAAACAATGGGAATTCAGGTTGCGAAAGTTCATTTAGCTTTCTGTGAGTCATTAGGATAATTTAGGACTGAGTTCAAATTGAGGTGGATAGGTTTACAATGGAAATCATAGAACATACAGTGCAGAAGGAGGCCATTCGGCCCATTGATTCTGCATCGACCCACATAAGCCCCCACTTCCTATCCCCGTAACTCAATAACCCCTCCTAACCTTTTTGGACATTAAGGGCAATTTAGCATGGCCAATCCACCTAACCTGCACTTCTTTGGACTGTTGGGGAGGAAACCGGAGCACCCGGAGGATACTCATGCAGACACTGGGAGAATGTGCAGACTCCGCAAAGACAGTGTCCCAGCGGGGAATCGAACCTGGGACCCTGACGCTGTGAAGCCACAGTGCTAGCCACTTGTGCTACCGTGCTGCAAGAGAGCAAATGTGCTGCCATGCTGAAAGAGAGCAAATGTTTCACAGGGCAGCACTGAGTTCTGTTTATCAAATTCCACTTCAAATTGTATAAACTTAATGATTCTTTACATTTCTTGGATGTTGGGCAGGTTAGGAAACCAGAACAAATAGGATTAGGTCTGTGAAGCATCTGGTTGCATCATTTTATAGGAAATCAGATAAAATAAAAGCGAACTCTCAGCTCACATGAATGTTAAATTGGGCAATAGCAATCAACACTTCTGTATGTTTAAGGGAAGAATTATCATTGAACAAGTTTTAACTGGTGCATAATTACAGATGCAATCAGATCTCCTCATAAACCTAGATATTTTGTTAAATTTCAGTTTTGCTTTTGGTGCAAAACATAATGAAAGATCAATCTTGGTGATGATTGGCAGCATTATATTTATTTATATTAATTCTGAACATGTATAAAACATGTGGGATGCAGGAAATATACTTTATTTAAAATATTTCCCTTATGGTTGATAAGGCAATAAACATGCTAATCGAATTCTAGGTTTTGTTGTAAAATATAAACTACAAAAGCCAAGAGTAATGATGAGCCCCTATAAAACTTTAATAAGACCCCAGTTTATTAGTGTGTAGAATAGTGGTGTCCATTCTCTAGGAATATATTGAGACATCAAAGAATGCAATGCAGATTCATTAAGTGAGGAAATACAACTATAAAGAAAGACTTAGAAAAATGTCTCTTTTTTAAAATACATTTTCCAATTAAGGGACAATTTAGCATGGCCAATTGACCTACCCTGCACATCTTTCGGTTGTGGGGGTGAGACTCACGTAGACACGGGGAGAATGTGCAAACTCCACATGGACAGCGACCCGGGGTTGGGATCAAACCATGGTCCTTGGTTCCACAAGGTAGTAGTGCTAACCACTGTGCCACCTTGCAGCCCATCTCTCTTCTTCATTAAATAATACCGATTTGAGGGCAATATGATAGAATTGTTAAAAATTACGAAATGAAGGAACAGGGTACATAAAGGGCTGATTCTGGCAATCGATGTGTCAAGACCAAGAGCCCTTAGATACAGAACTAAATGAGAGACTTCTGGCAGAGGGCAAACTTTGCACAGAGAATTTATGGTAAGGCATTCATTACCAGGAATAATGGTTGGGCCAGAATGTATTTGTTTAAAATCAGATTGAATAGTTGCATGAAGAAAATAGAATGAAGGGATATGGGAAGCAGGTACTTAAATGTTCATGCGGAGATCAACACTGACACTGACAGGTTGGGCTGAATAACCTGTCCCTTGTTATAACTTCTATGGATTGTTTTTAAAATTTAGAGTACCCAATTATTATTATTTTCCAATTAAGGGGCAATTTAGCGTGACCAATCCACCTAACTTGCACATCTTTGGGTTGTGGGGGCGAAACCCATGTAGACATGGGGAGAATGTGCAAACTCCACACGGACAGTGACCCAGGGCCTGGATTAGAACCCAGGTCCTCAGTGTCGCAGTCCCAGTGCCAACCACTGCGCCACATGCCGCCCTCCTTCTATGGATTTCTAAGTATCTCTGCTCTTTTATTAAACAATTATGTTTTGGTGAGATTAATATTTGCTTTGTACATGTTAGATTTATTACAGGAAGCTATGATAGGACTTGCAAAGTGTGGGATACTGCATCAGGAGAAGAGCTGCATACACTTGAGGGGCATAGGAATGTGGTCTACGCTATTGCATTCAACAATCCTTATGGGTGAGAAAAGGAATTGTATATTGGCTACTGATATTTGCCAAAAAAATTAGTGGTAGTGATTTTGTTATTTGAGCTTTGTTAGAAACTATGGTCACTGTATAAAAACCGCACACTTAGATACCTCAAATTATATATATTTCCAATCAGCAGATACCACTGTCTCAATTTTGTTTAGTGCTTTACTTGCAAAGTATTGACAGAATTGTACTGTTACAAATGTTAAAATATGTAATTACTTATATATTATTTATTTCACATTTTTAAGCTTCCTTCAATTTTGATGTTTAACCATTCCTCAAGCTAGGGGCTTGCAATTATAGAATGTAAATGTTATATAAATGCTGGATGTATTTGTCTGCAATTATCTTAAACATGATGATGCCTCCATTCATGTAGCAAACAGGAAATTGCAAGTAAATATATTACATGTTCATATAGCCAATATTCACAAAACCTAACCTAACATTGATCAATGAATGTTGCAGAATTCCTTTCCCCATCATTTCACTATTTTCACAGTAACTTCATTGCCATGTTAATGTAAGCCTACTTGTGACACTAATAATGATTATTATTATAACACATCAAATAAAATGAGTGTAGTTAGAAATTAGAAGCTACAAAATTTGGGTTTGTAGCACCATTACAGATGCTACAGAAACCCAGAGCTCATTAAATGGCGGCTTCTGGCCCATGCACTGCAGCATGATCGTAAGGGTGCTCGTTTACCGGAAGCATGCAGAGTGGGCAGATTATCAAGTCAAACAGTGCCTAAAGCTGATTTGGTGCACTGCTCTGATTTAATGCACAGCCTATCATTTTGGATCTCACAGGTTCCGTTAGCTTAAAACCTCCCAACTGACCATTAATTTAACTGCACAAGCGATCACCCCATTGTTGTTACCTGGAGAGATGCTTTTGACTTTTCCTTTGGAAATAGGGAGTGGAGGTACAGAGTTCAGTGTTATTGAAGGAGTTTGGAATGTTTTTTGGATTCACAACGAAGGAGGCATCACTCCGAATGGGCTGACCATGATTGGCTACTCAGATTCTGGTTCCCCTAAATCACTTCTCACATTGCCACTGGTCATAATTCCCCACCTTCCACCCCTTTGTTACAGAACATCACATGGTCCACTTGGCAAAATCCTGAAATAAAGAAGCCACAAGATAACCATCTATAACAACTTTATCCAACAATACTTCCAATAATACAGATCAAATTGAACTGTTCATCCATGACTATTCCCTTAGTGCTTGTCTTGTGGGTACTTATGCTTGACATGGTGTAGGAACCCAGTGGCTGCAGTAGCCTAGTATAAGGCTGTGATCTTTCAATTGGGAGATTGCAGATGGCTGTGCAGGATGCCCTTGAATAGCTCTGCCTTGAGGGCCTAGCTTCAGACAGCAGCATGGGTAGCTGTAGTCTAGGCTGGTTGGCTGAGAGACAACAGTAAGGGCACTGGGATATTGGAAATGGTGGGATCATGAATGCTGTTAGCCTGAGAGAGAACAGTAGCTTTGTGTTCTATCGATCCATGTGTACTGCCCAGGAGTGATGCTTCAGCAATTCTCACAGTAGTTTGGAGTGTAGTTTACTGGACACTATGAATGGGGTATGTCCCTTTGAGCACTGGTAGTCACAGCCACGATTGCAGCAGCCTGAGCCTGCATGACACTAGGCTGAGCTTTCTTGGCAAGAAACATGGATCTCATGATCTTAGTGTGATCTTCTACTACAGGACTGAGATATTGGATGGCTTTTGCTGGTATTGCATTGGACACTGGTACATCAATCACCAGATGTTACAGCATAGCTGCGTCCATAAATGCTGTCATGGAATTGGCCACCATTTCTATGCTGGAAAGGATAGGCTTCAAACTACTTGCAAAACAATGTGCCAAGCTGAAGATGGACTTCTCCATAGTGATAACAGACCTGACAATGCACCAAATATCTGTGTGCATTCCCTTCAATGTTCTCCTGTATATCGTCCCATTCAAGCCTTCCGTTGAGTCTTGCCCCCTAGCACCTCCACTTCACCCTGCCGGATGAAGTGGGGTACATTAAGCCCTTTCCCTCCTGGCTTGGCTGAAACCTGCAGCTCACTTGTGCCCAGTTACTCACCATGTGCATCATATGCTGATCCTGACTCTATACTAGTCTCTAAAATACAGATAATGCATGCATTTGAGCTGGTGGCTGCAAGTGACAGTACTTCTTCATCAGACATAAACTGATCCCTATGCCCTTCATGCAGCAGCTGACCAGGCCTTAATATTTGGGAATTTGAAGTAAGGAATCTAGGGTGGACCAGGCCAATTGTCACACCATCCACAGCTTGCACTTGATGCCAGAAAACAGAAAGTGGGTGAAGTATTTGAGATGCATAAAACATGAACATACTCTCTTTCTTAATATGGTTGGTGACACAGGTTGCAACCATCACTGTCATAATGTGGAACATTTCTAAAAGGCTCAGGCAATGAAGACATACCTGTTCCTCACTGGTTCTCTACTGTTCCCTCTGGTTATCTACAACATTATCCTGCAAGTTAGAGGGTAAAATATTAGTGAGTGTGTTGCCATGTGTTTTGAGTGATGTGTCTACTATAGTTGAATAGCTGGACATATGTGGAATCTGAAGAGGTGGGTGTGAGGCTGGCAACATTGGTAAGTGAGGTGGAGCATCTAAATGTCAGGTATGAGCCATGGTTGCTGATGGGTGAATAATGGAGCTGTGGTGTTTTGAACAGTGTGAAAGGTTGGTAGTGTGGTCATAAGTAATTTGATGATGCATTCATTGACCTTGACTACTTGTGTGAGAGCATTACACTTTTGCCAGCATTGCAACCAGGTCCTTGGGGCTCCTAGAATTCAAGTTCCTGACTACCAGCTCCCATTCTCAGGTTCTGCCTTGAGTCACCTCCTGCCCCACCTATCCGCTCACCTCCTCTCAACCACCTGGACTATGATAGACAGTGCCACATCAGAGAACCTTCATAGATTCCCTACAGATGTCATTCGGCCCATCGGGTTTGCACTGACACTCCTGGGGTGGGATTCTCACGTACCCGGCGGGGCGGGGGGTCCCAGCGGGATGGAGTGGCGTGAACCACTCCGGCGTCAGGCTGCCCCAAAAGGTGCGGAATCCTCCGCACCTTCATGGGCTAGGCCTGCCCAGGAGTGGTTGGTGCTCCACCTGCCGGCGAGATAGGGGCCTGACGCCACGCCAACCGGCGCCGAAGGGCCTGCACCAGCCGGCACGAGTTGACGCATGCGCGGGAGCACCAGCACGTGCTGGCGTCATCCCCGCGCATACGCAGAGGGATTCACTTCTGGGAATGGCGGATGACCAAGGCCTCCAGTGCGGAAGGATTAGAGTGCCCCCACGGCACAGGCCCGCCCGCGGTTCGGTGGGCCCCGACCGCGAGCCAGGCTACCACCGGGGCACATCCCGGGGCCAGATACCCCCACGATCCCCCCGCGACCCCCCAAGAACCCCGGAGCCTGCCCGCGCCGCAAGGTCCCGCCGGTAAGGGACCAACTCTAATTTACGGCAGGACCGGCATAGAACGGGCGGGACTTCGGCCCATCGCGGGCCGGAGAATCCGGACAGCCCCGGGGCCCATTGAGTCGCGCCGGACCCCGCCATTCTCTGAGGTGGGCAGCGCGACTCACGCCGGGCCGGTTTTTGGGGGGCGGGAGGATGGCGGGGGACGTGATTCACGTCGACCCCCGGCGATTCTCCCACCCGGCAGGAGTTCAGAGAATCCCGCCCCCTGGTCTCCGCTCTTTGGCCAGTTGCAATATCTTCTTTCCCTCAAAGACCTTCTGACACTGTTCCACCAGTTGCTGCAGATGAATGGATATTCATTTAAGAGAGATAAGCTGCATTTAGGAGTGCATGCATTTAGGAGTGCAGTATGTCGTGCTAGTCATGTGAGAATGCAGTCAGTCAGCAGTGTGATTTGCCCTGGGCTGCATGTCACAATCATGTTGAGGATCAGGGAGCATGATGTTTGTGTGCTATCTGTCTCAACTTGACCAGATGTGGGATAAACATGTTTCATAATACAACCACTTGCTAATAAGACAAATCCAATTTTTCCCTCAAACTCTAAAACGTTTGAAAAAAGTTTTATAACAGTAGGCCTGTGTTAGTGGTTATTGTGATCTTTATCTCCTCTCCGTGAGCAAATCTCTCAACAATCACAATGAATGTGAAAAAAACATGCAATTATTTTAAACAGGTTACTCCTCCCGTGACATCTTGTGGAGTAATGATGTTGAAAGGTTCCTCACAGTATTTTTTTGTCAAGAGTAATATGGAACCAACTGGTTAGGAAACAGTGAATTACCAATAAAATTAAAGTAATTATGTGCCCCCTCCAATAGCTCTATACAAATTGATTGATCTGTTTTACTCAGCAAAGTTGTCAAAAGGCAATAGTTGAACAGCAACTAGATAAGTTTATGCTGGGTGGTCTTAATGCTAAATTTCTTTAGAAGAATAATTAATAGCTAAGCTGATTTACAGCTAAAAAATAAGGTATAATTGTTCAGAAGCTCTACGAAACATTTAAAGAGTCCCCAATTAGAACCTTTATCCAGAGGCATTTAAAAAACATGCATGAAGTCAAGCTGCAGTTGAAATGTGCTTGGACAGTCTACTTCAATTATTCAAATTTTCCATCTCTGAAACGCTGATAATTATTTTGAAGTTCTTCTAATGCCGCTGTGAGGGTAATAGAAAGGCATATACATTTTTGACTTGGTTGCACTGATGGCAAGATGGATGTGGGGTCATTACTAGATTAGATGTTGGTGCAGTGGGCATAAGAAATGTATTGCTGTTTCAAGAGAAATATTCCATTGACTGGACTACTTTGTGCCTTTCATACCTATGGGCGTCAATTTCTAGAGGTTACTCCTGATCTTGCTATAAATTTGGCAAAGAACTGTAGAAACCCAGGGAAGAGGCATTTAATTTCCAGGGTTTCTGCAGCTCTTCCACTAATGTTACAATGGAGATTTATAGTCACTGCGTGGAAATGCGCTCCCTATATCTTTCAGAAAGTTTATAAGACAAATTTAAAATGCGTGCCTATTTTTAATTAGAGACAAGATTGCTACTGGTTCGTTCGATAAAACCTGCAAATTATGGAGCTCTGAAACAGGCAAATGTTACAATACATTTCGTGGACATACTGCAGAAATTGTAAGTTTCTATACTTCTTAGAATCAAAGAGGACATCTAGATATTATTGCTCCTTTTAATAATCAAATCTCAAAAGAATTATATTTTAGGATTTTGTTGTTTTTGTTTGTTTTGTATGTTTCTAATTTGTCTTGAAGAAAGTTACCGATGGCATCTTGTGATTGGGAGGTTTGGAGGTTGGATATGGAGTTGAATGAGATCCACTTACTTGAGTTTATTTACATGAGGAAGTTGCATTAATGACCAAATCAACTGGATCAAGTTTGTTATTTCATCTGTGGCAGCTCAACTTCCTGGCAATCTGTTTTCACACTGGGCTCTGAATGTGACCTCAGGAGATGTATAATGTCCTCAGATTTATGTCCATTTGTTACAATGTCTGAAGAGTTTGACATTCTAAATATCTTTGATTAATGTGCTCAGAACTTCTCTAATAATGACTTTGTCACTTGTTAACTAAAATTAAAAGCACTTACATTTATCAATGAAAAGCTGAATCCGAAAAGGGGTTCCTGGGAACATCACATGCCATATCCCACAAATCAAAGTACATTCTCATTAATCCTACTCTGTTTGCTACCTACCAACCCATGTCACAAGGTTATATCTAATTCAGTGTGTTTTTTATTTGTGTTAATAGTCTATCGTGAGGAACCTGAGCAAATGCCTATGGAAATCCATATAGGTAATTTCCAAAGGCGCTCTCAAGTCACCATATTAACGACCTTCTCAAAAAATTCAATCAACACACATTGTCCAAGGATAGCTGAAAAAAGACTACCCCTTACATACATCCAATATGTGGATTATACATTTGCTATATTTAAATCCGTCGCAGCACGTAATAATTTCTTTGTATGTCTTAACGGGCTCCATCCTGCACTCAAATTCACCTTTGAAATGGAGTGGTCAAATGAACTAGTTGAGAAATCTGCGATAGGGTTCTCTACTATGGTCTACCGCAAGCCTACCTTCATTGGTCAATACACATGTTGGAATTCTTACAGTTCCACATGCTATAAGATTGGCCTAGTCATCAAATTTGTATATACAGTCCAAGGCATTTGCTCACCATGTAAACTTTATGTTGAAATAGGGTGCATCAAAGACATCCTGCGGCATAATGGCTACAGTGATCAGATCATTGCATGCTGTATATAGTGCAAAATCATGAACAAGCCTAAGGTCGTCATTTCAGGTCCTGTTACGTGCCCAGTTTAACTCAGATTACCCTGGAAAGGCACGGTATCTCATATTTTGAGCAGCAGGTGAAGCTTGCGGTTCCACCCTACTAGTATGCAGTAGCAATGCAAGTGGTATTCACCACTAACAGGAACCATCAAGGCAAAAAGACGTTCTGCCTATTACATAAATTCGTAATATGGTATATGAATTTCAGTGCCAGTGTGATGCTAGGTATGTAGACTTGAGGATTGTATCAAACAGCATGCCAGTTCCCTTGTTTGCAACGGACAAGATACAGACCGTACCCAACCACCCTGTGCTTGCAAAACTCAAAACACAGCTTTGAACATTAGATGTGATTCTACAATTGGACGACATTTGCTGAATAATCTTCAGGATGCCCAAATGTATACCGGCAACCGATTTGTCAGTCATGCTCGCAGTGTGGTGCATATGTATGTGTACTGGAATTTATATATATATTAATACGCAGGGTGCTGTTCTTTTCCAACAAAAAGAACATGTACACACATTGCGACAGTTTCAGCTGAAAAAAATATGTGATAGGCTTTCACTGGTTCATTCTTTAGGGCAATGCCTTGACCAATCAGCATCAAGGTGCCTAGTTCAAATTTTCAAATGGTGCTTGGCAGTTAACTGTCAGTTACAGTTAACTGGTGCATTCTCTATGGCAGAGTCCACTTGCCGACCAATCACCACTCTCTTCTAATGGAGTATAAAGTTGTTGTTTCGCCTGACATTGGTGTTCTTGAGATTGTCCTGATGAGTGCAAGATGAAAAGCTTCGGCAAAACGTTTTTCCTCAGCAATACTCAAGTTCTATACTACCAAACAACTACTTGTCCAAGTACGAAAGAGAAAATGCTGGAAAATCTCAGCAGGTCTGGCAGCATCTGTAGGGAGAGAAAAGAGCTAATGTTTCGAGTCCGATGACTCTTTGTCAGTGCTTTGACAAAGAGTCATGGGACTCGAAACGTTAGCTCTTTTCTCTCCCTACAGATGCTGCCAGACCTGCTGAGATTTTCCAGCATTTTCTCTTTTGTTTCAGATTCCAGCATCTGCAGTAATTTACTTTTATTACTTGTCCAAGTGTTCAGTTATTCTGTCCCCAGTGATAGATTCAAGAGATTTCCCCCCATTGATATTAAATTGATAGGGCTGTAGTTACCTGATTATTCCCTCCCATCTTAAGTGATGAATTAACATTTTAAATTTTCCAATCCAAAGGCACAATTGCCGAATCTAGAGAGCTTTGGGAAATTATGGTAAACGCCTCTACAATTTTCTCTTTTTTTCAATACCCAGGAGCTGAAAGCTGGAGGTTTGTCTACAGTCCATTACTTTCTACATTACCATTTTTAAAACTTAGATTAAATGCAATAAACTCTTCGCTTATGCTATTTTTCGGTTATCTTGTAATTACGCTTTGGCTCTTGCTCGATTATGAAAACAAATGCAAAGTACTCATTTAACATATTAGCCTTTTCCTTAGATGTACAGACTCACAGATGAACATGTACCACTTAATGAGGTACCAGAGGGTTGCTAGTCTCTTTGGGAAAATAATATCCGAGTATGAGATGCTACCTTCAGGTCAGAAGGATGTTACTACTCTGGGATTTGAAAGCTGTTATCCATTTCAGAAATTATCCCAGGTTATACAATCGAACATCCCTTGTGACCTAGAAAAATGCATCTTGGTTCTGGAGCTCAGACTTAACAATTATTAACAGTGTACACCAAATTTTATATTTTCTCCATTCTATCCAAAACAGAAAAAAAAATCATGCCAATCCAAAATCAGATGGCAATATTTTTATACCATTAAAAACGCACAAAAGTTTGAGAAGTGGGCAGACTGATTTTTTAAAAAATTATATAATTCTTGCATCCACTGCACGCAATAGAGACGTGTTCTACTGGGGGCCTTAGTGCGCCATCTTTACTGAAGAAACAAATTGAGTTAATTTGAATTCTGATTACAATAGAACTTCATAATGTGTAAGGATTTCAGAATTCAAAAATCTATTCTTGTCAGGGCGAAATGAGAAGACAACTGGAAGGAGGTGGGGGAATCTTCGGCTGCTATTACATAACCTAAGTTATCTTAATCCTAAATCTCTTTAAAATAATTTTTTGTACCGCTGTGTACTTTAGTTCATTGCAGCATCCAATTTATTTTCTTTAGTTTCTATGTTCAAATCAATGTTATTTATACTTTCATTGGCAGTATACAATGTGATGTTCCTCTGTTAACTATTGGAAACACACAACAATAATGATTTTCAACAAATTAATGTTTGTGTATAAATTAACAGTCCAAAGCAGTAGTTTAGTTGAGAACTTCAGATGATGTCCAAATATCCATGGTTCTGACTTTGGTGACTTGTGTAGTCCTTTTATTCCTGCGATTCAACTACAGTTTTATGCCAGCCTCATCTACTGTACCAAGGAAATCACTGTGGCTGGTGAAGCAATTTGAAAAGTGCCTGATATAAATCACTGTGGTTTTTAATTAAGGTGTCCTAGAAAAAAAAAGTTGAATCATTTATTTACTTTTAAAGGTTAATACTTTTAATTCCTATTTTTAACCTATTATAGGTATGCTTATCATTTAATCCTCAAAGTACTTTAGTAGCAACAGGCAGTATGGATACGACGGCAAAGCTTTGGAATATCCAGTCTGGTGAAGAATCTGTTACTCTAACGGTATAAATAATGCTACAAATGCCTCTCTTTAGTTTAAAGATATTGTCGTGATTTTGATTTTTTTTGCATGGTTAAATGACAAATGGTTTACATTTTAAAAAAAATATTTTTATTGGCATTTCCACTTTTAACAGTTTAATAATTAGACATATAAAACACAATATTTACAGAACAAGACATTTCTTATGTACAATTTTACACGTACCCCTTTTATCGGCCCTTCCCGTTTCCATGCTCCCCTGCTCCCCGACCCCCATCCCCCCTCCTCCACCCCCGTTGATAATTGGGCTCCATCCTGGCCCCATCTTTTGCCTTAGCTTTTGTATTTTTATAATTCTTTCCTTCATTTTGTGGTTTTTGCTGTTACCCCTGTAGCTATCTGCCCCCTCCCTTTCACTCTTTTTCCCTGTCCCTTCCTGGTTCCCTCTCGCCTTGTGGGTCCGCCACTCCCCCGCCTGTTGTTCGTGGCCCTTTCCTCCTACTTGCTGTCTCTTCGGCCTCTCGAGATCCCATTTGCTGGTATGCTGGCTCTGTTCCTTCCCTTTCTTAATTGAGGGTGTGATGCGACCGTATTTTGGGGCTAATTTTGCCTAAAAGTGTCTATTTGGCTATGTTCTGGAGGAGCGCCACCTGATGTGTGTCTGCTTAGCACATCACCGTCACCAGAAGTCACAAATGGTTTACATTTTGATATTGTCTCTTCGCCCCTTGTCCATTCATGTCATTCTGCTGTGGAATATTTGATTTGATAATAATGAATGTTCAGTAGCCAAATTGTCACTGTGTCACATTTTATCATGAATCATGTTGCCAATGTGTCGACCAACTTGGAAGCACTAGTTGCTTATGTAAACTTTTGTGTTTTGTTAGATATTCGCCAAATTTAAATGATAACAGATTTGTGTAGCTTAATTTATTTTGAGCTACAATGGTTCACAATCAAACAATTTTACTCAAACCTTTTTTTCTCCTTTGATTATGTATGCCTTCTCTATATAAATGTTTACCCAGGATACTTCCTGCGTGATGGCAACTTTTATTCTAAGCTGCCACAGGGAAGATGGAGTTTGTGGAAAATCAGTCTCCGCATTAAGTGTGGAGCATTTAAACCTTCTCTTAATGATGCCCAATTTGGCTGTGCGTAAGAGTCATAATCCAAATTAGAGGTTATGGATGACTAGCATTTTTTCTGAATATGCTTCAACTCGGCCCAACCCTTGTATTATTGGTAGCTCTCTCACCTCTGAGTGAGAAGATTGAAGATTCAAGTTCCACTCTAATGACTTAACCACATGGTCTAACTTGACAGTTAAAGAAACTGCTACACCATTGGTGTCACCATTTAGATGGAGACGTTTAACCAGGTTTCTGTCTGCTTCCTCAGGTGACCGTAAAGGATCCCTCGGCACTGTTCACTGAAGTGCAGGAAGTTATTTTTCGGTCCTGGTCAATCAACAGTGTCTCAGTCAACGCTGTAAACATTATCTGGTCGTTTACCTCATTGCAGATTGATTGCCATGTTTGCCTGCATAACCACAGTGACTTTACTTGAAAGATTTAGGGTGTTCTTTTCTGATAACTTATATTTTCCTTTCAGGGACATTCAGCTGAAATCATCTCCTTGTCATTTAATACAACAGGAGATAAGATTATCACGGGCTCCTTTGACCATACAGTTTCTGTGTGGGATGTGGGATCTGGCAGGTGTGTAAACTGCTTAATGTTGTCATATCAGTCCACACCTTAATTCTGTATGTTTTAAACACTTTTTGAAGCATTCCGATTCAAATTCCTGCTTTCGCATTTGTGTCTTTGTACAATTATGGAAAACAAAATTTCAGGTAAATGTTTGGGTCACAAACAGTATCTACATCCTGTCAATGCAAAAAAAACAACTGTTCATCTTTATATTTGTCACTTAGCAATCTTTCTATCCCCGAGAAATCCTTTTATCCTTATGGCTCCATTCCTTTCAATATTGTGTGCCTTAATATTTGACACTTTTATCAAACATCTGGAAAAGACGATGCACGCATACACTACCCACTGTATTCCCTTTGTACAAAAAATTAGAATTAATTAAACATGGCAAATATTTTTAAAGTTCATACCTTTTAGCCCATGTATTTCTAAGACCCTATTTTCGTCTGAGGCTCTTCGTCGGGGTGGGAAACAGCTGAAAATCACATGTTCTGCCCATTTTCTTGGAATGGAATCAAGGCGGGGCATATATCGCGCATGTGCAATTTATGGAGGCAGCTGGCTATTTAAATCAGCTGCCTGTACTGAAGTGGGATTTCATTTCCTACAGTCAATTTATCCATGGAACCCAGCTATTTATTGATGCAGCATTTTACTTCTTAGTAGGAATAGTTTTAATCTACTTTATTCAGCTCATGCTTGGATATCCACCACTTGGACTCCTGTTTGATCAGCCATTGTCAAGTACATTAATCTGAAGTAGATCCCCTTTTATCCCATGGAATTAGCTCATTTTCAGTCCACTTCCTTTATCTTAATCTATTCCCTCTAAATCTAGTTTCAGTATAAACGTACCTGAAGTATGAGCACTATTTACCAAGGCCCGTAACTTCTGAGTTCCAGGGCAGAGTTTGTCAGAGGTACCCCAAAATGCGCTGGGGAACTACCGCAACCCCACCTGGCAAAGACTGCACGGTAGTTGCCCAGGAGTTCAAACATCCTTTAGGCAATTACCCTGCACTGGGAATCATTCAATAATGATCAGTAACTTCCTGGCTTCCCAGCATCAGTTTAGGGGGTAACCCAAATATGCATTGGGAGATCCCTCTTGGAAGTTCCCAGGTAACATAGCAATTGCCCAGAAGTTTCAATGTCCCCTGGAAAATTGTGCTGCATTGGCAACCATCTGATACAGCGATTGAAAATGTTAACTTCAGAATGTTCTGCCTAATAGTTACTCAGAAAAGGTTAGAAGTAACAAATGCACTTCTAACTTCTGCATAAGCATTTTAAACACCCAGACTGATTCCCATAAGGAACCCACCACATTCGCTATCCCCCCATTCACAAGGGACTCGCCCGACCCTCCCAAACTGCAGGCCCGGCTCTCACCTTTGACCTAACCCTAACCCATTCCCCTGACCCAGTTGAATCCCCCTGACCCGAACCCACCACTTACCCCTGACCCCTCTGACCACCTACCCACTGATTGCCTCCCCATCCCCACCTCCACTCCTCCACCCCCTGACCTCCGACTCCACCCCAGCATGACGTAGTGGGACCTGCCCCTGAACATTTTTTCAACGTGTCAAACAATATGGCGAGAAATGCTGGCAGCGCAGCAGGCGGGCTGCGGTCTGCTCCCCCCCCCCCCCCCCCCCCCCCCCACCGAGCTGACACTTTGAAAACAAATCAATAACTTCCACCCTTGAGCTCATATTCTCAGCTGGTATTTCAGAACAATATGTAGGTATAAATGCACTGTTGGATGTGTTGTCTTTCAGATGAGATGTTAAACTAAGGCCCTATCTGCCTTCTCAGGTTTATGCAAATGATTACATTGCATTATTTGAAGAAGAGCACAAAAGTTTTCTTCGGTGCCAATTTATCCCTCATCCAATATCACTGAATCAAATTATCGGATCATTATCTTATTGCTGTTCATGCAACCTTGCAGAGCACGTCTGACTGCTGTGTTTACTACATCTCAACAATTGCAATACCTCAAAAGTACTCCAAAGTGATTTGGGTCACTCTGAGGTCATGGAATGCCCTACGTAAATGCAAGTTTTTTCTTTCTTAACTCTGAAATGAACGGGAAATGCTGGCAGTGCAGCCAAAACATTGAATTCTATTTTGGTTAATGCATTTAGAAGAGAAACTAATTCATAATTTATCAGGTAAAATGAACGTGAAAATAGTCTGTGGTGGTCTTGATAAGCTAAACTGTGAAATAGAGGTGGAAACTTAGATATGGCCATTAATAGATTCAGAGATACAGATGCATTATTAACCTGTGCCTGTTGTTGAGATGCATGCACCATGCAAACTTTGTTGTTCCTGATCATTATAATAATAGCAGTTTGCAGCCTAATGCAAAATGGGTTGCTGAGTCATCACACACCTCAGCAGACGGCCTAACTTTGTGCATGGCTAATACCACTTAAAGCTAGCCTGCATTACTTAAAGCTAGCCGACACAGGAAGAATTTAATGCCCTCTGCCATGGTGAGTTTGGCGGTGGAGAGGCATTTAATCAGGTGGAAGAGTGGTGGGAATGGACCCCACTGCCTTCCCGCTTCTGACTCGATTATATCCATGGCAGGAAGGCCTGTATTCAGCCTTTCTCTCCCACCGCCAATTGAGATCCTTAAGTGGACAATTAAAGCCCACTTTAGGGCACATTCCACCCTGCTGATATTTACCCAGCAGTGTGTAATGGACTTCCATATGGAAAGCCCAAAAAGCAAACCCTGACAGGAATACATGCAGGCACTCAGGGGCATTCGATGCTTGATTGAGGGATCCGGCATTGGGAAGTGACTGAGTGCCACTCCGCTGCCTTTGCTGCTGATCCTAATCCCCTACCACTCCCACCCCACAACCTCCACTCCCACCATCACTCACCTGTGCTCGGTCCATTGGTAACCCTGGATCTTGAGTGAGTGTAGTTCCAGCAGCAGCCACCATCTCCTTAGTGGCGCTGCTGTGCACTGAAAATGCAGCCAGCTTCTAACTGACTGGCAGCTCTCAGTGGGCAGGACTTCCACCCCTATGGTCCTTGATTCCAGGGAAGGCACCTCTGCCAAGTTAAGTGTCTGACTGGCACTTAATTCAGTGGGCCTTCCCGAAAAGAGGGGATGCTGGGCTGAGGCCCCCATCGTCTCTATATCATCTACAGGGGAGCTGCATTCTGCCTGCAGCAAGTCCTAGAACTGTTTGGGGAAGAAAGTCAAAGGAGGAAGAAGGTTGAAAATTGTATCCACTTCAGAAAATTTGCTTCAATGTCCTCTAATGCAACATTGGTGCTTTGAAGCAGGAGGTGGACAAGAGGAGAGAGTCCCTATTCTCACCGGGAGTCAGGAAGCACTTCCACTCATCCAAACTTTCAGAAGACAATGGTAACAGAGAACTGTGCAGATCGGTAGAGGCAATCTAACCCTGAGGACCTGGATGCAGTGCAGGATGATGTTTATTTACCTCATTTAATAATGAATGGTCAAGGTCAATGAATGCATCTTCAAATGCCATATCATTACAAATGAACCACTAGCCTCCTCTAACAATATTCTTTATTAACCATGACGCATATCTAACATTCAGAGCCTTACCTAACCCAAACATACTTAGCACTGCTGCGAGCCATTCACACATCTCACTACTTGCACACACTACCAACTGGCACTGCTGCCGCACAGCATCAGGGACCCGGGTTCAATTCAAGCCTTGGGTGACTTTGTGGAGTTTTCACATTCTCCCCGTGTCTGTGTGGGTTTCCTCCTGGTGGTTTCCTCCCACAATCCAAAGATGTGCAGGTTAGGTGGAGTGGCCATGCTAAATTGCCCTTAGCATCAAGGGATTATGGGGTTTCAGGGATAGGGCGGGAGCCTAGTTAAGGCTCTCTTTCAGAGGGTTGGTGCAGACTCAATGGCCTCCTTCTGCGCTGTAGTGGTTCTATGGTTATTCAACAATGATAAGCATGTAAGCCAAATCCCAGCATATTGGGAAAAGGGTGAATGTAACTTTTCTATTCAGGAAAGGAGGGGGGGAGATAGAAAGCAAGAAACTACAAGCCAGTTAGCCTAACATCTGCCATGTGTAAAATGCTGGAATTTATTATTAACAAGGCTATAGCAAGGCACTTGAAAAATTTAAATGCAATCAAGCAGAATCAACATGGTTTTGTGAAAGGGAAATCGTTTTTGATTAATTTATTAGAGTTCTTTCAGGAAATAACCAGCAACATGGATAAAGGGGAACCTGTAGATGTGGTATTTAGATTTCCAGAACACATTTGACAAGGTGCCACATCAAAAGCTACTGCACAAAATCAGAGCTCAGTGTGTCGGTGTAACGTATTAGAATGCATAGAAGATTGGTTAGCTAAAGGAGCATTTTTGGATGGGCAAGATGTGACAAATGGATTGTTACAGGGATCAGTACTGGGGCCTGAACCAAGGACAATCTATTTCAATGACTTGGATGAAGGAACTGAATATATGGGTGGGAATTTCTGCTTCTGCCGAAGTCAATAGATTTTTGGATGGCTCGCTGCATTTTCCAGGCCCACCCCTCTGTAACGGCCCCATAACTCTCCACCCGTAGTTGCTAAATTAGCTGACAGCACAGATAGATGGGAGCGTAAGTTGTGAAGAAGACATAAAGATCCTGCAATAGGTTAAGTATACAGGCACAGCAAGTGACTAAGAAGGCCAATGAAATACTGTCGTTTATGGCATGGGAAATGGAATTTCAAAATTCGGAAGATTTACTACAGTTGAGTAGGGCATTGGTCAGGCCACAATCTAGAGTACTGTGTACAGTTTTGATCTGCTTATTTAAGAAGGACATAATTGCATTAGAAGCAGTGTGGAAGAGGTTCACTTGACTGATTATTGGGATGAGGAGATTTCTTATAAGATTGGGTCAGTATCCATTGGAGTTTAGAAGAATGAAAGGTGATCTCATTGAAACATATAAGATCCTGAGGAGACTTGATGCTGAAAGGATGTTTCCCTTCATGGGAGAAACTAAAACTATGGTGCACAGTTTAAAAATGAGGGGTTTTCTATTTAAGATGAGAAGAACTTTTTTCTCTCTTGAGGGTCAATTCTCTTCCGCAGATGGGGGCAGGGTCATTGAATATATTTTAAGCCTGAGTTAAATAGATTCTTGAATGACAAGGGAGTCAAAAGATACATAGGGTAGACAGGAACATAAAGGCCAGAATTAGATCAACCATGATCTTATCAAATGGCGGAGCCTACTCCTGCTCCTGATTCACATGTTCATATGAAAATCGTAAAACTGGTATCAAATAAGCATTACATGTTAACTAACGTTGTTATGACCAGGTGAGAAGGAGTGAATCGGCTCCTTTTTATTCAACCCCCTCGATTGATCACAATAAAGGTTTAAGTTTTTTTTAAACTAGAATATCTTTCCCAAATCAGAATGCATTTAACTATTTAAGCTATAAACAATAACGAGCAATCAAGTGCAGTTTTTCTGAGTTAAAGAAAGAGCAAATTTCTAAAAATTCACTAAACCTGAGAAAAATAATGAAATACAGTGTCAAGCATTCGGCCCTCATGCAATTATTAGGCCATACCCACAGATATTTGAAATGAGGGGAGTTAGAGTCCAATAAAGAAAAGGTAAAATAATATGGAGTTTTATTGTCCTTGAGGCATAGTATTTTAACGCTGCAGCCGGTTTAGGTTAGCTTGTTTCTTGGATGCAGTCAGATGTAGAAGAAGTTACAATTATTACGAGATCTTGGTTCACTGGTAGGTTTCTGGTATGGTTGGCTTCTCGAACTGGGCAGCACTCTTATTCCAAAAGAGAGAGAGGAGGTTTTGGAAATGTCTCTCTCTTCACACTCCCCTGTGGGTGATTTGTTTGTTTCTCACCTTCACCTTGGAATGTCGTCTTGCATTTTTAAGCAGACTCAGATCAAATTGCAAAATTTCTTGCCAGTTGAAAGTTGAAAATTACATTTTCAAAAAATCAAGGGGCATAGATAGCCTCATGGCAATGTCACAATCTGCTTACTTTGCATATTTCTGCCACTTGCTCCTGATACCCAAGCTACTGACCTTCCTGAAATAGCCTCTGGTGAGCGTCTCGCCAGAAGTGCATGCATAGCACGCTTGTGATTTTGAAACCAAACAGCACATATAGAGCCATAACCACGGACATTATAAGAAACAAATTTTGTGATTGCATTTTTCCGTTGTGTACTCAAATATTTGAATATTTTATACTAAGGACTGAGACTTAGGGAAACAAGCATGCAATAGCTACAAAGCAATTTTGGTAGATACAAATTGTAAAATTCTATACTGACATTGCATTTGCATATATTGGGTTTTAAACCTGGGATGTGTGACACGTACTTATCCTGCTTTTTTGGTACTTTGGTCTCGTATTGAAACATGGGTAAGGTTGAAAATAAAGCTTTGCACTTTGAACAGTCAGCAAATATTAACTGGCTGTTAATTTTGTAATCTGTTAGGAGAATGCACACCCTGATTGGGCACCGAGGAGAGATCAGCAGTGCACAGTTTAATTGGGACTGTTCACTTATTGCTACTGGATCAATGGACAAAACCTGCACGGTGAGATTCTTACAAAATGGTGACACCATGTGTAGAAATTCTCACAGCTTGCTAAGGAAATGGCACTGCTGGCCTGGAATTTAATTTGTAGTTCTATTTCTTGTCTTAAAATTGTTTGCTATCAGTTTCTTCCTCCTGCCTTAATTTTAAAGTTAAACTATTAAGGTGGAAGATTATTCTGCATAGCTCTGTGACTTTGTAAGCTGTAAATAGGTTGGTGCCAGCATTCAGGTTCCTGGCACCTACCTGTCACTGAAATATTGAAGGGAAGAATGATGAACAGCAACCCTGTGGTGTCTAAGCGCTGGTTGTTTCAGGGGACATAGGTTGCTTTGAGTATGCACCTTGCAGGAAAAATTAAAAAATAAATTGTTTCGGAGGGCTTTTCATACTGTTTCCATTTTTTTTTAAACATACATTGCATTTCAACCAGTCCATAAACTGCTAATTACATCTGAAAACACAATGTCAAATTACTCAAGTATGTTGATGATACCCATCTCTAACTCTTGCCCTCGCCATTGTCTCTGATTTGGCATGTTGCTTGTTCTACATCCATTATTGGATGAGCAGAAATATTATCCCATTAAATATTGGGAAGACCAAAACCATTGGGCTGAATTTTGTGGTCCTTCCCGCCGGCAGGACGGGCAAGCACTCAAAATGCCATAGACATTGGCAGAACCGAAAGATCCTGCCAATGGCCACTGGCGTGCTGCCTCTGCTGCCGGACTATCCCACCCATTCTCTTTGGTTTTCAAAACCAACTCCATTATTTAGCCACTGAATAACCGGATTCCTCATCACTTCCTGAGGCTGAACCTGACTATTCACAACCTTGGAATCCTATTTGACCCTGAGCTGAGCTTTGGATCCCATTTCCTCTCCATAACCAAGACTGGCTCCATAATATTGCCCTTGCCTCAGCGTATGCGTATCTGGTGCTGAAACCCACATCCTTATCTTGTTTAATACCAGAACTGACTATTCCAGTACTCTCCTGGCTGACCGTCCACCTCTGTATTATTGAGCTCATCCAAATCTCTGCTGCTGATGCGAAGGACTTGTGTCAAATCCCATTCACCCATCACTCATTATCCCTGTGCATTGAGTTTAAAATTCTCATCCTTGTTTTCGAATCCATTCATGGCCTAGCCCCACCCTAGCTTTGTAAGCGCTTCATATTCTGGCTGTACTCCTGCAAATCTGGCCTCTTGTCAAATCTGGCCCCAATTCTTTCCACCATTGGTCACCATGCATTTAGCTACCTGGGCCTTAAACGCTGGAATTCCCTCCCTAAATCTCTCCATTTCTAAATCTCTCTCCTCCTATAAGTCACAGCATAACACCTATCTCTTTGACTAAGCTTTTGGTCACCTGCCCACATATCCCTTTATATTTGTCAAAGTTAGTCTGCTAACAATTCTGTGATAGGCTTTGGGAGAAGTTTACTACATTAAAGTCATTATATGAATAGAAGTTGTTGTTAAGTATTCTGCCTTACATTTCATTTTGTCATTTTATTGACTTCATGACGTCTTACAGACCATAAATGTTAAAAGCAACTCCATGCTTAAACTCTGGCAATTTATTGCTATAGCATATAGCATATTGCTGCCAATTTGCTGTGTCATTTGGTGAGCAGAAGGGGCTGCAAACCTGCTGTTCCCCTTGTGGTGAGGTCCTGATGTTAATCAGGATGTTGGACACGAGGATGCAAGTATAGCTTATGTGTTTTCATGAAAAAAAGGGTGCAGAGTCGTCATTACACAGTGATAATGTGCATATCCCAGCAGTGTTGCTATAACCCAAACAGCAGATTGCTAGTTTTCTGATCGAATGGTGTGTGTCAAATGGAGACCGGAAATGAAAAGAACATTTTAAATTCTGAACTCAGCACAGCCAGAACCTCCCCCACAGAACCCCGCCCCAGCACCACAGAGCACCAACCCCCTCGCAAATGGAACCCCGCCCCGTGCAACACCCATGGAACAACACCGCCCAACACTGCCCCCTGGCACTGCTAGGAGAAGTGTTCGGAAACTGTCAGAGTACTCCCTGGACATGATCCTCTTCCCCCTTGGGGGCTTTACTTACCTGTGCTCCTCCAGTGGCTTTTGCTCATCAGTTGCAAGCTGTGGGGGGGGAACGTATCGTGATTCACGTTGGTGAATGGACATTTTAATGTGGGGAGACTATCGGGTGTGAAGGCCCAATAACAATATTTAATTTGGTGCAAATGGGGATCCTGACTTTTAAAGTTGGGATTCCTGTTACATCATTGGCGGGGGGTGGGGGACAATCGATTGCGGAAACCCTGCCAGTGTAAAAAACGTTTTGGGACTCCCGTGCAATTCTCCATACCCTCTGCCATTCCCGCCCCCTGAAAATGGGAGTGGAAAATCACCCTCAATGTTTCAGTGATCCTATGGGTGGAATTTTCTCTGTATTTTGCAGAGTGCGACAGCGGGTGGGAAAAGCGGTGTTGAAGCCACCGGCACCAACGGTAGTTTTCTCTGCTTTATTGGTGGGAACATTGAAAAAAAAATGGCAAGGGCTAGTCCCATTACATCATGTTGATGGGGCAGGCACTACACAGGGTCAACTCTACCTCCACATGCACGAGGCGCAACTAACGCAGCTAAAAGTGGTACATAGAGCCCACTTGACCAGAACCCAAATGAGCAGGTTCTTCCCGGAGGTGGAGGATAGATGGGACGGTGCCAAGGAGGCCCGGCCAACTATGCCCACATGTTCTGGTCTTGCCCAGACTTGCTGGGCACTGGACAGCCTTCTTCGAGGCAATGTCCAAAGTGGTGGGGATGAGCGTGGAGCCATGCCCGAAAGTGGCGGTCTTCGGGGTATCCGACCAGCTAGATCTCTTCATGAGGAGGAGGGCGAATGCCCTTGCCTTTGCCTCCCTGATCGCCCGCTGTAGAACCCTGCTTGATTGGCGATCAGCAGCACCATCCAAAGCTGCAGACTGGCTGTCCGACCTATCAGAATTTCTCCAAATGGAGAAAATCAAATTCACCATCTGTGGGTCGGAAGAGGGCTTCCACAAAACACCCGACTGTTCTGAGACTTGTTTGTGGCCAACACATAAATAAATAAATAGCCAGTAGCCAGATAGAAAGAGGAAAGTGAGGGAAGACCGGGGGGGTGGGCGGGGAGGGGGGAGAGCAATGTGAGGTGGCAAAACCCAGCGAGAAAAAATGGAGAGCAGCAGTGAAAAAGGGGTCAGGGGGTGGGGGGGTCAGTGAGACGGGAGCTAGCTGGGGCGGGGGGGGCAGGGGGGGGGAGGATTGTACGCTGAGCCAGACGCCAACAGACTGTAAATAGAGAAACGTAAGAAGAAACCTTTGTGACAGTACAATAAATGAAAACGAACGGCAATGTATATAATTTTGAGAATGCCAATAAAAAGATTTTTTTTTAAATGTTGACGGGGCGGGATCTGGATTGAGTTTTGAACAACTTAATTTTTTAAAGATCGGGGCAACATTTTTAAATGCTGCCTCTGTACACAAAGGTTCATATGGACCACCCATCCCCCTACTCACCCTGCACTTTGAGCAATGTCAGGGAACAGTGCCCGGGCATGAACCTCTCACCCAAAAGTGATGTACTCAACTTTGCTCCGCTGAGAGGTTTGCCCACCAGGTGTATGCTGTTGGAGTCCAGTTGTAATTCACACTGGTCTGTCATCATGGTGACATGAATAGATTTTCTTACAGGGTGCATGATTTAGATGTAGAGGCCTGATAATGAGATGTAAATGTATTATAATGATGTTCGCTACGTTGAGTGTCAGGAATCTTGTTATGTCACTGCCAGGGGGCAGGGGCAATTGTGCCATGCTTTCAAGTCAGCATGAAGTGCAATTTGGGCATCTCGTGAGCTTTTCTGCTCTCGTCGCCAATCACGTTTGACAAAAACAGGAGTGGAAACCCTCTTCCCTGTTACTTTCATAGTTTCATTAGAGCCGATTTTTGGTGGTAGTTGGGGAAAGAAGTATTTGTACATCTTAATCTAGAATAGTTAGATGCGGAAATTGAATCTTTTTGCACCTGTTTTGCAGGAGTAAAGTGGCACCATTAGTTCTAATTTTGGGGCCCAATTTCCTGCGCACCAATGTTATGTGAAAAGCTGCTGACCCAAAATTTGGATGGACCCATTTGTCAGGCATTCAGAGTGGCCAAAACAGGTTAGGACCCTTGAATACACTCATGAATGGCCTAACACCTGTTAGAGGACTCCTGCCGAATTGGGCTACTCTTAAATGAAAGATTTTCTGCCCCAATTAGGTTTTCTGGGCATGGATACAGTTTTGCCAATGATTTCCCTGTCCAACCCCACTGCCACTCTCCAGGTCGTCTGTAGCTCCAGGTTCATTCGCAAAATAATTGGGCAAACTAACTGCCTACCCCTAAGTTGAGGTGCAAGGTAAAATATTTTGCATTTCTTTCATTAAAAGAGTCTTTAACAAAGAATTAGTCTGATTTATGAATACTGACTATTTTCTAGCTTTGGGATGCTGTCAGTGGAAAATGTGTGGCAACATTGTCTGGACATGAAGATGAAGTACTGGATGTTTGCTTCGATTACACAGGGCAGCTTATAGCAACTGCATCAGCTGATGGTAGGTGTAATAACAACTGGACCCATAAAAAGGGAATGGTGTGGTTATTGTAAGCTTTTATGTTCTAACGCTTGTATGCCCCATTTCAATGAAACATACTCAGTTACACCCCAATATGAATTTTATAAGATAAATTACAGAAGTTAATGAGATACATTTGATGTAAGACCATGGTTGTGAAAGCCTGTATTACTTCCCTGAGGGCACACTGAGTTGCATCGCTTGTGTTCTCCCAAACAAAATTAATTGATCCTATCCCGACGCTACAGCCTAACCAGCTGGTGTGATGCCCAGATTCCAGGTTTGCCTGGAAATGCATTGTCCACATCAGAAAAACGAAGAAGCATGAAACAGCAAGTTGGGCTCCGTAGTACAGTTATTTAAAGGGTAAGGCTTCCTGATAGACGCACCCTGATTTTAGGTAGGTTATAACGTTTGGAACCTTTTCTATTGGAAGGTGTTTGAAAATACTCGGCAGTGTTTTTGGAGGTGTTTGGATACATTTATCAGAGTATTGACACATCCTTACAGTGATGGAAGAGAATTAGATGATCTGTCCTCATAAATGCTGCAACAGGTCTGTGGACAGTAGTTTCAGAGGCAAGACAGGGAATGAATGGAGCAGAGACTAGGGAAAGAGCAAGCACCATGCATTCTGCCAAATTGGAGTCAACTGATCTGTGGGAGTGATTACAAGCGAGTAATTGAGTTCTGATAACATCTCTGCCTGGTTTCTAAGCCGGGCAATATGTAATTATTTGAATTATTCCCTGGTAAATGACTGACTTTAATGTTTATCAATATCTAATTTGCAGTAAATCATAGGAAAATGTCATGCTTCATTGCAGTTATTTTTATACATATTATGCCATTTGTCCAGAGAAATCACAATGCTGAATCTGTTCGCTCTTTGCTTGAAGGTACTGCCAGGGTTTACAGCGCAGCCAGCCGCAAATGTATGGTGAAGCTAGAAGGTCATGAAGGAGAAATCTCCAAGGTAGGTTTAAAAAAAAAACTGGCCAAAAAAATGATTGCTTAAAAGATCAGGGGCCCGATTCTCCACTCCCACGCCGGTTGGGAGAATCGCCTGGGCTGCCAAAATTTCCGGGGACGCCGGTCCGATGCCCTCCCGCGATTCTCCCAAGTGGCGAGAACGGCCCGGTCGAGTTTCGCGGGCCGCAGGCCGGGGAATCGCCGGAGACATCCAAAATGGCGATTCTCCGGCACCCCCGCGATTCTGAGGCCCGGATGGACCGAGCGGCCAGGCCAAAACGGCGGTTTCCCCCCGGCGCCGTCCACACCTGGTCGCTGCAGTCGTGGGCGGTGCGTGAATGCTGGGGGGGCGGCCTGTGGGGGGGCGAGGGGGGATCCTGCACCGGGTTTCACCTGCAATGTGGGGTGGCCCGCGATCGGTGCCCACCGATCGTCGGGCCGTCCTCTCTGAAGGAGGACCTCCTTCCGCGGCCCCGCAAGATCCAACCCCCATCTTCTTGCGGGGCGGATTTGGACAGGACGGCAACCACGCATGCGCGGGTTGGCGCCGGCCAACCCGCGCATGCGCGGATGACGTCCGTTATGCGGCGCCGGCCGCGTCATCTATGCGGCGCCGCTTTTACGCGGGCGACAAGGCATGGCGCGGGTAGATGACGCGGCCCCGATACTGGCCCATTGTCAGGGCCTGAATCGGTCGGGACCGGGGCTGTTCCGTGGCGTCGTGAACCTCGACGGCGTTCACGACGGCGCGGCCACTTCGGCGTGGGTGTGGTGAATCGCGCCCCAGGTTTAAGGGGTGTAATTTGTTTTGCGCTCAAAACAAGCACAAATTCAGCACATCAATTGCTCTGAATACTGGTTTATGTTGAGTCAATGTTACCTTCAACTCAGCAACCAACTATTTAAAGGATGAGAATTGGGGGCAGCATGGTGGCACAGTGGTTAGCACTGCTGCCTCACGGCGCTGAGGACCCGGTTCGATCTTGGCCCTGGGTCAGTGTCGTTATGGAGTTTGTACATTTTCCCCTTGTCTGCGTTGGTCTCACCTTCACAACCCAAAAAGATGTGCAGAGTGGATGGATTGACCACGCTAAATTGCCCCTTAATTGGAAAAAAAAAAGAATTGGATACTTAAATTTTTTTTAAAAATTAAAGGTCAGCTGTCTCAACCCCACAACATATAAATGTCCTGGGTGCAAACAGGGTCCTACTTTAACTCGGTCATTGGAAAGGCTAGTTCTTATGCCGAATTGATCAATAAATCTTGTCTTGGGCTGGACTGAAATGCACAGAGTTTTTTAACGGGTCGCACAGGAACGCTCTGGATTCTCGTGGATCTTCAAATAAATTTTCTTTGCTTATTCTTAAGTGACCTCCAGCGGTCTATTTTTAGTTAGTGGACGGTAGGTTAGGCCAATCAACCTGGGACAACTAGGCTCAAGTTCCACCCATTTGTAGCTGAATTTCATTTTGGGGTCTTGCAATTGGTTTGAAACAAACCTGACACCCATTTCTTTTTTTTAAATAAGTTTGGTGTACCCAATTCTTATTTTTCAATTAAGGGGCAATTTAGCATGGCCAATTAACCTACACTGCACATCGTTTTGAGTTTTGGGTTGTGGGGGTGAGACCCACGCAGACACAGGGAGAATGTGCAAACTCCACACGAACAGTGACCCGGGGCCAGGATCGAACCCGTGTCCTCGGTGCCGTGTGACAGCAGTGCCAACCACTGCACCACCATGCTACCCGCTAACACCCATTTCAAGTGGACACCTTGGATGACTACAAGATTCCCAAGCCAATATGGCATCTGGCATACTTCTGGCACAAATTGGGAGAGCCAAGTAGTGACACAAAATTCAGAGATCGATAAGCAATTTATTGCAAGAAGAAGAGGCCACTGAGTTGGGTTTCTGCCGGTGGTAGCAGGAAAGCCCAGCAGCGCATGAGGAACCAGGGAGATTCGGAAGTATTTTGGCAGTAGTTTTTTAATGTAGCCACTGAATTTGCACCTGAACAATTAACTTAAGTGGGCGTGATAACAAACCACATCAATCTATTTCAACTCAGCTATTTAAAGGATGAGAATTGGGGACGGCACAGTGGCGCAGTAGTTAACACTACTGCCTCACGGCACCGAGGACCCAGGTTCGATCCCGGCCCCGGGTCACTGGCCGTGTGGAGTTTGCACATTCTCCCTGTGTCTGAGTGGGTCACACCCCCACAACCTAAAAATATGCCATGTAGGTGGATTGGCCAAGCTAAATTGCCCCTTAATTTATTTTTTAAAAGGATGAGAATTGAAGCATTATGCAGGCATTTAAACAGAGCCAAAACCTGAAGCAATGAACTCTGAACATTACAAGGCAGAACCACACTTCACAGATCCCTCTCGCACAATGATACTGTGTGTGTGGTATGGACCCGAAGGGAGATTTTGTATTTTGTTGACAGGCGGAGAATGTCTGGAGCAGAGAACAAGAAGTCCTGGTTGGAAGTCACTGAGAAGGCCAGCAGCTGGAGTCGTGCAATGCTCTGGATAGAATGCTGAAAGAGGTTTAATGAACTAATCAGAGCAGGAAAGGTGTGGCAACATCCAAGTATATCCTGATGTGGATCTTCTCACAACCTCTGTCACTCTGACTTGCCAAGTCTGCTCCTGCACACCATTCCGTGTATCAACTTATGAATGAAAATGAAAATGAAATGAAATGAAAATCGCTTGTTACAAGTAGGCTTGAAGTTACTGTGAAAAGCCCCTAGTCACCACATTCCGGCGCCTGTTCGGGGAGGCTGGTATGGGAATTATCCGCCATTGGCACCGTCCCCTCTGTCAAAACACCTCTTCACATCCCCATCTAAACATGCACCAATACTACTCATTCTCCCAGCAGCCCAGCACAAATATCCATCCTCTCAAAACGTTCTCACACTCCTAGATATCACCTTTTCCTCCTTACTGGAGAGGAGTACACAGAATAGCAGGGACCTCCAGTCATCTCCATACTGATAGCATGGAGCAGGGGATTTAAAAAAAAATCAGAGTTTGTTGGTCATTGCAGATATTGTGATGTGTCAACTGTGAGGGGTGGGGGGGAGGTGCAAATTATCTGGGCACTTTGAGAAAGGATGCAGCCACACCCCTTCTCGGCTGAAGATAAGCCAATATCAAAATGCTTGGAGATGGGTGTCTTCCAGCTACCTGGTAATGGAATTAATAATAACCAGATGGCATACAACACTCGCCCATATTGACTTGATGTAAGAAGCCACTGAAATGCGAATGTGCACAATGATGAATTATCGCGCCCCTTACCTTGACAATTCTAATTTATGACTTTTATTTCCCATAGACCCTTCATTGTCCAACAGGAGGTAGTACTGGAGCTGGGTGAAGACTTCTCAAAAAGGCATTCATGCTGAGGATGGACTGCACACCCACCAGCTCAGATAAACAGACCTCTGTAGAATCACAGGACAGGAGTTGACAATATTTTCTCTTAGCTGTGGAGCCAACCCAGAAATTCCTGTGCAGGATGAGCTCAAGTTGGCCCATTCAAGTCACTGTACATGTGCTGCTGGGCAAACAGATTTAAAGAGCCTTGCCCTTAAATGAATAGACCGTGCACAACAAAATAATAAGAGGAAAAGTTGTTTGGTGGCTTCTGAGTGTCTCTCACAAGTGCGCAGGAGTAGGTGGTAGAAACATGGTAGTGTAGAGTTTCTGTACGAAGCTGCAGGACTTTCCAAGTTCTGCTCAGCTTGATGTAGATACTGATCCTTGGGGGCCATTGTAGAAGAATATAATTCTCTAGCAGCAATGGCAAATGAGGTTCTGTCAGCCTTTCAAGCCATTCTATACAAGATTAGAGAGAGATTGGAGGACATACGTATTAAAAGCAGGAGTACGCCACTCGGCCCCTCGAGGCTACTCCGCATTTCAAAAAGGTGGCTGATCCGATTGTAACCTCAACCCACCTAACCCTGATAATTTTTCACCCCCTTGCTTATCAAGAATCTATCTTCTCTGCCTTAAAGATATTCAGGCTCTGCTTCCACTGCCTTTTGAGGAAAAGAATTCCAAAGACACACGACCCTCTGTGGAAAAAAATATTCATCTTGGTCTTAAATGAATAACCTCTTATTTTTAAACAGTGACTTCTAGTTCTAGATTCTCACACAAGAGGAAACACCCTCTCCACATCCACCCTGTCAAGATCCCTCAATGTTTCAATCAAGCCACCTCTTACTCTTCTAAACCAATGGATACAAGCCTAGCCTGTCCAAACTTTGCTCATAAGATAACCTTCCCATTCTAGGTTTAAGTCCAGCAAATCTTCTCTGAACTGCTTCCAATTCATTTACATCCTTCCTTAAATAAGGAGACCAATACTGTACACAGTACTCCAGATGTGGTTTGACCAGTGCCCAGTACAACTGAAGCATAACCTCGCTACTTTTGTGATCAATTCCCCTTTCAATACACAGCAACATTCCTTTAGCTTTCCTAATTAGTTGCTGTTCCTGTATACTAACCGTTTGTGATTCATGTACTAGGACATCCAGATCCCTTTGCATCTAAGACCTCTGCAAACTCTCACCTTTTAAATAATATGCTTATTTTACGTTCTTCCTGCCACTCTGTCTCTAGCATAAGTGCCATGATGTTTCAGGCCTTCACGCTGATGTCGACATGCATGAAAGATTGACTTTCCCCATTGAACATCTGACCTGACGGTCAGCCATGTGCATGCTGAACCTTGCACACTCAGATTGCCAACTTATTCAGGACTGATGAAAACCAAACCTTGACCATTGAGCACATCGCCGTGTTAGATTGTTAAGGTGCTCTCCAGCTCATTGCTAGAAGAGAAGTGTGGGAGGGAAAATAAAGGAAGAGGAGATGAAAGTAGGAACTCTGCTCAAAGTATTCCACTTCTGACTCTTCGGTCCCCTTTCCTGCCCTGATGGCCAAGCCTGGCCCTGCACAGCTGCACA